>NC_068301.1:28553639-30953639 GCF_025860055.1 Xyrauchen texanus
CCAAACAATTTGGCGATTAGCGCCATTCATTCAAATATCCACACACATGTGTGCAGCTGTGGCTTCTGTGACAGGGTCATATTTCCATGCATACTCATCCCACCTCATCTCCCCCTGCAGGCAGCGATCCTCTGGGCGGACCGTTGCTTGTAATGGCCGTGATTAGAATGTAATGAACAGTCTAGACAATGTTCATCTGGATTAGGTGGCTCACAGAGGTCACTTGAGCCTGTGTAGCATTAGCAAAACCATGCTGTCCTACTAGCTGTGGACAGAGATTTTTGAGACAGGCTAAAAAGGAGGTCGGGGGAGCCTCAAATCTTGTGGTGGACTGTAAGAGGAGGAGATAATGATGTTTGTAGATAAGGCTGACATTTGGACAAAGGGGAAGGGAGGGGGCAGCTGATATTTGGACTACAACTCCAAACAGCATGCTCTTACATAAAACTACAAAGGGTTAGATTTTAAATCTGCTACAGATTTTAGCACATTAGCATACACATAAATGCATATCCATGCATCCTAAAAGGGATAGTTTTAAATTTGAATTTCCACCCAAAAATGGAAATTCTGGCATAATTAATTCACCATCATGTTTTTTCAAACATGTATAATTTTCTCTTAAAATACACCATTCACACTGTATATATATATATATTTATATAAAAAACATGGAATTAAAGAGAATGGTGAAAACATTGTAAATAAAGAGTCAGTATTTTAATGTTGAATGTAGCTTATGTGTGGTTTGTATGACTAAAGGAATAGCAAAAGGGGTGTCAATTAACAGGCCTCACTCACTTACGCTGGGTGGAAAATTGGTACAACAGCTCTGTGTATTTATTCATTAGTGGTGCCTATGAGGCAGGAGTCTTAACCACATCCTGGGATAAGTGTTATCTCTGACTTAACTCACACACACACACATACTTATCTCTCTATAGTTTTTCAAAGCTGAGGCCACCACAGGCTTCACTGAAGCAGAAGCTTTCAGAAATACATAAAATCTCAATTTTTATGTGGCTTGTTGTATGCATCATGGCAGTTTCTTGGTTAAATAAACACTTGATTTGCTACAACAACTTTTATTCACTTTTACACAAATCAGCAGATTAACAGTACAAAAACACTCACTTTTCCCCCCAGTTCCTCACACATTGCTATCATTTAAACACTTTTACTATAGAAGAATTACATTTGTATTACATAACTACATTTACAGGCATGTTTAAGTGTGCTGTTTAAGTGTGACATTGAAAATGCAAAATTGTGAACATCCATCCATCCATCCATCCATCGTCAACCGCTTATCCTGTGTACAGGGTCGCAGGGGGCTGGAGCCTATCCCAGCTAACATTGGGCGAAAGGCGGGGGACACCCTGGACAGGTCGCCAGTCCATCGCAGAAATTGTGAACATGTTTTTTATATATCGAACGGTATTGCCATGGGGAGGCATTACATTAATGGTGACAAATGGGAAACAGGAAGTGTCTCATATCTTCTGTGTGCAATGCGTGATTTAGATCAAAATTTAAATGTATGTTTATTCTTGGGGGCTAATCATATTGATTCATATGGATGTGCATATTTTGGATTACGGTCATAGTACCACCACCTGGCAGCAGGAAGTGTGGCTCTTACAACAGACTTTAAAATAGTCCTCTTGTATTTTCCCGAATTGCTTCAAAATTATTTAGAATAATTTCAAATGCCAAATGCATGTGTCCACCTTGCATTGTTTTTCAAAAGCCATGACGGGCCCAAGCACCATGGACCCATGGTGCTTGGGCCCGTCATGGCTGCTTGCAGGTATATTAGAAGTTAGCATTAATGCTATAAGCACTGAAATGTAAATAATTAGCAAAATCGTTGCTTTCCATTATCTTTGATGTCAACACCACTTCCAACATCACAAATCAGCAATTCAGGTTTCATCTAGCGCAGCACGAGCGCTTCTCATGGAACACGTGCATGGATAGAGTTCTCACTTTTTCTTCTCTGTTTCAGTCATTTGAAAAAAATTTGCAAGATTAGTGTCATGTATGAGAATGCTTCAAATGATGTCAGACAATCTCAAGAGGTGCTCTGAATTAAGTTTGCTTTATTTTCAAAGAGCTGTTTGCGTTTTACATGCATTTGTTAATGCAACTCTGCAGGTTCACTTTATGTTGACATTGCTTAATTCCAAATATTTGTGGCTGTATATGTTACAATACATAGTAAATGACATGCAACGTCATTTGGTGAATTTCCATGTGTGTCTTCATCATTCAATAAAGCCTCGGGCTTTAACAAGAAGTTTCTCTTCTGTGATTTTTAGCCACCATTTGTATGTTACAAAATCATCATTTGGATAATAATAATAATATGGTATTATATTTTATATTACCAAAAAAATTATTTATATATATAATATATACACTGATGAGCCAAAACATTATGCCTTATATGCTATTGGTCCTCCCCTGAAGGTGTCCTGTGGTATCTGGCACCAAGACATTATCAGCAGATCCTTCAAGTCCTGTAAGTTGCGAGATGGAGTTGCTGTTGATCGGACTTGTTGGCCTATCACATCCCATCGATGCTCAATCAGATTGAGATCTGGGGAATTTGGAGGCCAGGGCAACACCTTGAACACTTCATCATGTTCCTCAAACCATTTCCGAACAATGTGTAGAGTGTGGCAGGGCACATTGTCCTGCTGAAAGAGGCCACTGCCATTAGGAAATACCATTGACATGAAGGGGTGTACATGGACTGCAATGATGTTTAGGTAGGTGGCACGTGTCAAATTGACGTCCACATGAATGGCTGGACCCAGGGTTTCCCAGAAGAACATTGCCCAGAGCATCACACACCCTCTAGTGGCTTTTTGTCTTCCCAAAGTGCATCCTGGTGCCATCACTTCCCCAGGAAAACGCCACACACGTACACGGCCATCCACGTACATGGCCATCCACGTGATATAAAATAAAACGGGACTCATCAGACCAGATGGCTTCTTCTACTGCTCCAAGGTCCAGTTTTGATGCTCTCATGCCCATTGTAGGCGCTTTTGATGGTGGACAAGGGTCATCATGGGCACTCTGACTGGTCTGCATCTACGTGGCCCCATACGCAGCAGGTTGTGCTGCACTGTGTGTTGGGACACATTCATCCTGTAACAATCATCAAACTTTTCTGTGACTTATGCCACAGTAGACTTTTGTTGGTTCGGAACAGACGGGATAGCCTTTATTGCCCTTGCGCATCAAAGAGCCTTGGGTGCCCAATACCCTGTTGCCGGTTTGTGGTTTGTCCCTCCTCGGACCACTGTTGGTAAGTACTCACCACTGCTGACCGGGAGCAAGCCTTGACGTTTCAGGGATGCTCTGACCCAATTGTCCGGCCATAACAATTTGGCCTTTTTCAAAATCACTCAGGTCTTTTCTCCTGCATGTTTTTCCTGCATTCAACACGTTGACTATGAGAACTGATTGTTCGCTTGCCATCTAATCTATCCAGCCCATGACATGTGGCCTCATTTTGGCTCATCAGTGTATATATATATATATATATATATATATATATATATATATATATATATATATATATATATACACTCACCTAAAGGATTATTAGGAACACCTGTTCAATTTCTCATTAATGCAATTATCTAATCAACCAATCACATGGCAGTTGCTTCAATGCATTTAGGGGTGTGGTTCTGGTCAAGACAATCTCCTGAACTCCAAACTGAATGTCAGAATGGGAAAGAAAGGTGATTTAAGCAATTTTGAGTGTGGCATGGTTGTTGGTGCCAGACAGGCCGGTCTGAGTATTTCACAATCTGCTCAGTTACTGGGACTTTCACGCACAACCATTTCTAGGGTTTACAAAGAATGGTGTGAAAAGGGAAAAACATCCAGTATGCGGCAGTCCTGTGGGCGAAAATGCCTTGTTGATGCTAGAGGTCAAAGGAGAATGGGCCGACTGATTCAAGCTGATAGAAGAGCAACTTTGCCTGAAATAACCACTCGTTACAACCGAGGTATGCAGCAAAGCATTTGTGAAGCCACAACATGCACAACCTTGAGGCGGATGGGCTACAACAGCAGAAGACCCCACCGGGTACCACTCATCTCCACTACAAATAGGAAAAACTGGCTACAATTTGCAAAAGCTCACCAAAATCGGACAGTTGAAGACTGGAAAAATGTTGCCTGGTCTGATGAGTCTCGATTTCTGTGGAGACATTCAGATGGTAGGGTCAGAATTTGGCATAAACAGAATGAGAACATGGATCCATCATGCCTTGTTACCACTGTGCAGGCTGGTGGTGGTGGTGTAATGGTGTGGGGGATGATTTCTTGGCACACTTTAGGCCCCTTAGTGCCAATTGGGCATTGTTTAAATGCCACGGCCTACCTGAGCATTGTTTCTGACCATGTCCATCCCTTTATGGCCACCATGTACCCATCCTCTGATGGCTACTTCCAGCAGGATAATGCACCATGTCACAAAGCTCGAATCATTTCAAATTGGTTTTTTGAACATGACAATGAGTTCACTGTACTAAAATGGCCCCCACAGTCACCAGATCTCAGCCCAATAGAGCATCTTTGGGATGTGGTTGAACAGGAGCTTCGTGCCCTAGATGTGCATCCCACAAATCTCCATCAACTGCAAGATGCTATCCTATCAATATGGGCCAACATTTCTAAAGAATGCTTTCAGCACCTTGTTGAATCAATGCCACGTAGAATTAAGTTCTGAAGGCGAAAGGGGGTCAAACACAGTATTAGTATGGTGTTCCTAATAATCCTTTAGGTGAGTGTATATATATATATATATATATATATATATATATATATATATATATATATATACACACAGTTGTGCTGATATTCAGAACAGCTGCACTCTTGCTTGTGTGATATTGCTTAAATCGAATGCAATGTCATTCATACATATTTACGGTAAGTTAGGCTTAGTGTACACATACTTTTTTGGGCCATTGTACATGTACACACATACACACACTCATGGTGAGAGAGGAACCCCAGTGCATTGTGTGTTTTTGTTTCGACAGTGACAGGGGTGGATTCAGTATAACCTCTGAACTCTCTGGCACAGGAAGAGGAAGTGACCCGTGGTGGTCGCAAAACGGGGGTTGGGTAAATTTTTGTAAGCGGAAAGACAGAGACAGTGAGAGTGGAGTCTATGCTCCCATAATAAACAGAGATCAGGTGTTTTGTGCGACTGAGGTCCAGGATACAGGGTTATATTCACTAAAAAAACATCCCAGTAAAGGAGTCAGCCATTGATCAGATAATATCAGTGTCATCTGTGTTTACACATATTGTCATTGCACTCACTACTCCCATAATGAATGAATAAGCAAATGTGACAGCGCTATGAATCTAGAGGCTCTGGAATCTTTGCAGCACGTTGTCATGGAAATGTTTGCTCAGCCCCTGCACTGATTGTTGTGCAGATTAATAAAATATTCTAGCACACACTTACATGAGAAGAGCTCAAGTGCTTTCTTCAAGAGTGACAGATCTGTGGTGACATCACAGAGCACAAAGTGTCTCATTGGCTAAGGGTGCTCTACGTATCTCACTTCTAAGAGGTATCATAGAGTCACCAGTAATTACGGCTTTTCAACTGGGCTCACTTTTCTTCAGCTTACATCACGCAGTTATTGAATGCCTCATACCTACGCATACACAAACATACTATATGTGCACACACAACAGATAGTTGTGTTGTATCACAATCTTCTTTTATCTTCCCACTTCTAAACATCATTATGCCTTTAGTTAAGCTAATGTTATAACCAAAATGGTGCTCTTCCTTTTGTGATTCATGTTTATTTCCAGAAGATGCTTTAATGTCTGCACAACACACACATACACGCACACACATGCACACATGCACATACACACACATTTAGATATATAAAACACAGTCCTGTCTTATCCTAGACTGGTGGGACTATACTGAGGGGAAGGGGGGCCTGCAGAGCGATATGAAACTATCTGAAATATTCATGTTTATGTGTGTGACAGAATGTCCATGTGGACAGAGAAGTGTGTGTTTAAGTTGAAGAATCAGTTGTGTGGTTCAGCAAAACATGCATACTGTATGTGTATATGAATGGGTGTATCTGCCAAGAGAATGTCTCAATAATCAAGAGACAGTAATAAACAAATAATAGGTAGATTCAAGAAAACAATGCCTATATTAAGGACTATTAAACATTTTTATTACAAGTATTTATTCTTGAGGTTGACTGATAGTGGATTTTGCTGATATGATAACTAAGGTGATGGAAAGGCCGATAACCGATTAATCAACTGAGAGTTTAAAAACAAAATCTTAGTTTTTTCATACTTTGATAGGTACAGACATATAGGCTACAAAAGTTAAAAAACAAAAAAAAAAAAAAACACAAGCAGTTTATTATTTTGGAACCAAAATTCCAATAATAACCAGAATTTTTTTCGTGATGCATAATGTGGGACCTTTATTTTGCAATGACGAAGACTAGAATGCTCTATATTGAAGTATATACCAAATTAGGCCTTTTATAGCCTTTATATTTTCTAGAAGAAGAGTTTTGTGTGTATTTATATATACAGTATATATGTAACGGTAGCTAGCTGTTAGGTAGCTGTGCAGTGTGTAAACCTCACTCCCCTGGCCTCAAGAGGTGCACTAGCGACTGACCCTAGG
Source organism: Xyrauchen texanus (assembly GCF_025860055.1). Taxonomy (NCBI): domain Eukaryota; kingdom Metazoa; phylum Chordata; class Actinopteri; order Cypriniformes; family Catostomidae; genus Xyrauchen; species Xyrauchen texanus. The sequence continues at coordinate 28,560,361 of NC_068301.1, forward strand.
TGCTGTAGCCTTTAGCCTTCTCGTTAGTGCGCCCACCTCCCATGGCTCTGGGTAGAATCCCTTTGGACTGGGTCGAGCAGGACTGGTTACGGTGGTGCCATGGCTTGGATGGGAGTGAGGCTGGTTACATACAGTATATATAAGTTTAATGAGAAAGAAGGTTTATTATAATTCACAAGATATAAAATTGGAGATGCAATGCATGTGGTTACAGGGCAAGTTTCCATATAGTTGCATTTTCTTTACATGCCCTGACTTAAATTTAGATCACTTGATTACCATATTAAAATACCATAATATGCGTTGGAGTGACAAATAAAATATGGATGAACATTGACAATGATGCAAGATTTAGAAACAGCAAATCCCCATATGTGATTGTTTTTATTTCACCTTGTTAGGCCACTATATACTGTAGAATCAAGCCATTCTAATTGTAGAATCCTCCAGCACCTGCCACAGAAGAATACAAAAAATAAAATAAAAAACTATTGGTTAAGGTTTTTGCTGACCGATACAGCTGTCTACCTCTAATTTATAGATCACAGTCATTTATACATAATATTAATAAAATAAAATAGTAAAGTATTTATACATCATGGTAGTATTAATTGTACTGCATTTAATTTATGCTGATTTAAAAAAAAAAAAAACACTGTATTACATAATGAGAATCAAATGAGAATCATCATTAAGAATAAAGGGAATTTAAAATAAAATAATATTGTAGAGTATTTATCATAGTATTGTTTGTTATATTGCCTTTAATTTATGTTTACTTAAATCAAATTAAACATTATATTACATAATTACAACCACCTTTGAGAATAATAAAAATTATTTTTTAATTAATTCAAAATAATCAATAATCATTTAAAAATAAGATAAAATGTCCTGAGGCATTATGGTAATGAGGTAAATGTTCTTAATTGTCATGAAAATAATATCATAATTTTATATACAATGTTATAGACCATTTTTTCTTTAGACAAAATATAATGTATTGTTTATTCATTTTTATTTTGGGGTGAAATATGGCACAGACATGTTCTTGACAGGTTTTGTGAGATTCACCCATATATGCATACATTCATGTACACACCATTTTCACTCTTTGGGATGAAATGTTCGCTGAATTTTTGTGGGGGAATATTCACTCATGCACTGATGTTTGCATATCAAGAGCAATTCTGCCTGCTCAGGTGAAAAGTTCTGTCCTAAAATAAGAACTATTCCTATGAATTAAACATGTGACCAGCAGGCCTGAGTCTCTGATATGCCCCATGCAGTGGATTGGCCAAGGTTATTTACAGACGGCTCTCGGAATGGGGTCTCGCTTAGTTTCATCTGAAGAAAGGCATGATGGGGGTCCAGAGATTGTGGAGTCAACTTGTGTGTGCCTTCCCAGAACTGATGGCATTCACATCGGCCTCATTCTCTTCATGTGACTGCACCCATTGAGCCTCAAAATCATAGCCAGCTTCCTGCCCACACAATATAGAGGATATGAGACCAGGGGTGGCTCTATCGGCACCCCCAACTTTATTTGCATGACACACAGACAAGCTTTAACAGCTGTCAGTCATTTGTATGATCCTATTGTTACGGTGACCCATTTTTCATCCTTTTCTATCCTATAATCTAGTGCTTTGAACCCTTCTGAGTCACGGTCAACCCCCCCCACTCACAAAAAGAAACTGGAGGCAACTTCATTGGTTGCTATTCAGGTGCCTTGACAACCACCATGAATTCTATATGGGGTTCACGTATTGAATGGCTGTAATTGATTGAACTTTGGGGGACTGAGGGGAGAGTCATGAATTGGGAGTTCATCTTCACCGCTGGAAGGCGGTGGAGGAATGGCGATGCATTTTTGGGAGGGTCCAAATATTTTCAGACCTATATAATAGCTGGTCAGAAAAAGCCAATATCACTGGTGGTCTAAAAAAGGACTTAAATATTGATCTGTTTCTTTCCCACACCTATCATATCACTTCTAAAGATTGTTGTAAAATCAGGGATATACCTGTTACAATCCCTGGTTGTCTGCCCGTGTTTCTCGTGTCTATTGTCTTGCACTACAATTCCCATGTTTCCCGGCCCTCAACCACCGTCATTGTTCGCACCTGATTGTCGTTTGTTTTCATCATGTCTCTGTGTATTTAATCCCCGCTGTTCCTCCATTCCCTTTGATGTTTCAGATATTCCGATGTTTGCTCCGTTGCCTGTCTTGCCGTTTTTCATCCTGTTATGTTCATCCAGTTCCGTGTACCTTCGATGTTCTCCTGTTTTATTTTTGTTTTCCCCATGTGGATGTTTCATTTGTTCCTGTTTGTCTTGTTTTCTCCTTTAATTAATAAAACCCGCATTAGGTCCCCATTCCTCGTCTGCCTTCGTGTGCTGTTCATAACAATACCAACATTACAGGATTTACCTGGGAAATGTCATCATAAAAACAAAGTTGTAATATTGGATATCAAGGATAAGTCAAATACATTTTTGAGTTAGTAAACATTATGCCACAATTGCTGTTGATTGAGCTTAACTTTTGCTGATACTCTTTAAACTCTTTATTGAGGAATTTTGATGAGCTCAGTTCAACATCACCTGCGTGACTTGTAAATTTTCTTAACTGGAACGCTGCATGTCATCTTCTCATACTACACTCTGTTATATGGAGAATGGTGACACCAGCTCCCTCTCTCTGTTTTTAGCCATTCTGTGCAACTCTAACCGGTCATCAACATAACCATTTGCCTGTACTGGTCTCAAATCAGCTTGAATTATCTGTATTCAGTGTGAAATTATTAGATTCATACAGAGAATTTCTCACACCCAAAGCTGAGTAAAGAAGAGAAAGGCGTATGAGAAAATGAGCAAGATTATCTATAACTCCAAATCTGCAGGCAAAAATTATAAGATAGTTGAGTGAGGCTTGTGTCTGTCCAAACCTAAACTTCCACACATTCGAATAAAACCCTATAGCAGCGATTGTTAGCTAGTGGGATCGGAATTGGGTTAGACATTCTGTTCGGAAAGGGTTGTGAACACTAGGGAAAAACAAACAGCACTAATAAAATGCAACTAACCATACTGTCACACATATTCAGACAGCAAAATAAATAGGCTTTAAAATAAACTTTTAAAGGAATGGAAAATGTGTACTTTTTAGTTGTTGATGTCAAAGGCTGTGTCCAATCAAACTCTACTTTGACACAAATTCATCTGTCATTTGTATGCCAAATATGCCAAATTCTGCAGATGGATAGGTTGCATGACATCCTATTATCCACTACCAGCTACGCAAGGTAAAAATAAAGGGTACATGACCCAAACGAACCCATTTTTGTTTTGTAAGATAAACAGTTTTGATACTGTGTTGGTTTGCCAATTGATGTCCAAAATCTGGGTCCTGAAGCAATACCAGAGAACCAATGATCTACAAAAACCTGCTGTATGTGTGTGTGTGTGTGTGTGTGGGAATGGGACCCAAGAAAGTTTCCACTGGGTTGAAAAAGCCTAATGCTAGACTAGCGTAAAGGAAGAGTGAAGTAAATTGCTGTTTAAACAATCAGTGCAGAGAGATAAGCAAAGAGCCGATAAACTGCTGAAATCTGAGAAAGATGTGCTTACAGACTAATACATATTGTAAACAGTAAGACCAGATAGACAAACAGACCAAAAGACAAACAGGTTAAAGCTTGTGAGTCAGATGACTGCTTGGAGAAAGAAAGTGAATGTGAGAATGAGTGAGAGGCAGAGATATAAGATGTGACAGAGGAACTGCAGGAGGTCTGCTGTCTCCACAGAATTCCCGAAGAGATACTGGGCAGAGTGTGTAGGAGGAAAGATCTGAACCATTCCTCCTGAGTGAGAAATGGGAGATGAAGATGCTACAAATTAGAGCCTTCAAGAGATAAAAAGTCAGAGCAGAAGTCATGCCACTGTAAACCAACAATGACATAAACATAGTGAGTTATTACAAAGTACAAAGATATATTACAAAGTACACAGACCTATCTACACTCCAAAAAATAAATGTTTTGAGGGTCGAGGCGAAGCTACCTACGCTCTATGATGCAGCGGTGATGTCATCATCCAATTTCGGGGGCTCAAGGGAGAATGCCGGCTGGCCGTGAGGAGAGCCGCACTCATCTCAAGCTCGGACGGAAGCGAGCGAGTGTGTTGGGGGGCGTAGGGATTTCGTAGGGATTTACCTGGCGAAACTGAGCCCGTCGTCATCCCCAAATCGCCTTCATCGCCAGTCGGGTCGTCCTCAATCCCGTGGGAAGAAGGAGCGACGTGGGGGGTGGCTGAAGTTGCATTCACCTTGAGAAAGGAGAGCCGCAACGCTGCCATGGTCATGTTCTCGCAGTGAGTGCATGAACCATCCATGAATGCCACCTCAGTGTGATCGCTGCCCAGGCACACAAGGCAGCGTCTGTGTCTTGGAGAGATATCGACCGCAACAGGGACTACACGTTTTCAAAAGGACGTTCAACGACTTTTATGAGTATTGCTCTTTTATGAGTGGAATCTCAAACTCTTTTAGAGAAAATAAGCTCTTTTAGGAGGGAAAACACTCTTTTAGATAGTGAAAGCGCTGTCGAAGTGCCCAGGAGCGTGGACTGCACAGCATGCAGAGAGAGAGAACGCCAGCTGGAAACACGCCGTAAGATCCAACAACACTGCTTCTTGCCAGTAGAGGTGAGTGGAACAGTGGTGAACTCAGCTTGCTGTTGCACAACCGCTCGGCTCCGAAGAAAAAATCTGACTGACAGATGCACACCCGCTTCCCATTATAACCGGATGTCCGGGGGCAGAACATGCAAATTCTGTCTGCCAATTTCACATTGGCCTTTTCTCAAGTTCAGAGGTACACGAGGCACAACGTTGAGTGAGTGAGAGAAGGGGAAACACCTTTCTCCTCTTTTAAATCACCCATAAATGTTGCCCTTAAGATGGAAATGCTTCTGCTTTTGTCTCCTTCAGATCACCCCTCTCTCCTGCCGTTTTTTTCACTATCCTCGGAGGATTGTGTGAAAAAGAGTCAGGATGCCAGGCTTTCATTGCCTAATCAATTGATGTCTCCATCCCGTCAGCTTTCATGGGTTACTAGCCAGGGAGAATATTACCACAGAACTACCAGAAAAGTCATTTAGACAGCAGGTTGCTAATAGCTGAGGACATCTTCTTTCAAGTGGTAATAGCCTAATATGTTGAATTGTTGGTGGAATATCACTATTACCATGTATAACACTGCATTATTACAAATATAGAAACCTAGTTAACTTGAGTACAACAATAAAAAGATTACATCTAGAAAATATGAAATGTAAGAAATCAGTTATAAAATGGAAAAATACATAATCTGATGGAGTGCAGTGCTATGGAATGGAATGGAATGGCACAGCACAGCATAGAATAGAATAGAATGGTACAACACAAAATAGAATAGAACAGAAAAGTGAATAATAGAATAGAACAGAACAGAATAGGAGGGCACAGTATAGTACAGCATAGCATTGAACAGAATAGAATAGAACGGCATAGCACAGAATAGAATAAAAAAAGAATAGAATAAAATGGTGCAGCATATATTTGAATAGAATAGAACAGCACAGAACAGTATAGTATCGAACTGAATGGAATAAAATATCTATCAGGAAGACTCACAGATTTGAGTGACATTTATTTGATGAATATAAAACAGAAAAGTAATGTCTCTCTTTGGCATAGACCCCGTCTGGAAGTCAGAAGAAGTTGTTCTCAGAACCGTCATATCCTGCCGGAGATAGGAGGCAGTGGCGAGGAGCTTACCTCCGTGTAGGACGGGACTCAACTTGTGGTAGTGGGGTGGTGGATGACAGGTTGCCCTGTTAGCACACTGAAACAGCAATGTGATAGATTGTGAGTGACTTATAAAGCAGCGGCTTGCATGTGATTTGCTGGGAATTACCCAGCTAATGGTGTGATGATGTACAGTTGCTAATCTTCCCGCTAGAACTATACTGCGCTTACATAGAGTGAAATGTATTGGAACAGCACTGCACAGAATATAATAGAATATATGGCAATGGAATGGAACAGCACAGAACAGCATAGAATGAGACAGAATAGTGAAGAAAAGCAAAGAATAGAATCGAGTGGAATGACACAGCATAGCATAGAATAGAATAAAATGACACGGGTCGGCACATAACAGAATAGATTAGAATTTAACTTAAAATTATAGAATATATTGGAATAAAATAGAGTGGAGTCGAATGGAACAGAACAGACTAACATTTTATAGAATAGAAAAATTGTAGAATAGAATAGCACAGAATTGAAAAGAATAAAGAGAACAGAATAGAAAAGAACAGCACAGAATAGAATGAAATGGCACAGCATAGAATAAATTGGAATAGAATAGAATAAAATGGTGCAGCATATAATAGAATAGAACAGCACTGCACAGTGCAGAATAGTATTGTGGCAGAGTGGTCAAGCGTCTGCCTGGAGAGAGAAAAGCGGTAAGGGCGCTTACACCTGAGCTAAATTATGCCTAACACCTGTTTCTGATTACAGTGAACATGGGGAGAGCGGCATAAAAGAGCGACATAGCCAGCAGATCGAGAGTCTGGATCAGAGAGAGAGTTCTGTGAACACTTATAATTATAAAGCTGAAACTATATGTGTAAAACTGAAGCTGTCATCTAGCGTGAAAGCCCAAATAAAAGACTACTCACTTGAGTTAAAGAAACCTGTTGTCCGCTGTGGAGTCTTTACAAGTATATAATAGAATTGAATGGAATAGAATAGAGTGAAATGTAATGGAACAGCACTGCACAGAGTAGAATAGAATAAAGAGCACAGAATAGAAAAGAACTTCACAGCACAGAATAGATTGAAATGGCACAGCATAGAATATAATATAATAAAATGGTGCAGCACAGGATAGTATAGAATTGAATGGAATAGAATAGAGTGAAATGTTATGGAACAGCACTGCACAGTGTAGAATAGAATAGAATAGAATAGAGTGGTATGAAATGGACCGGCAGAGAATGGAACAGCATAGAATGAGACAGAATAGTGAAGAATAACAAAAATAGAATAGAGTGGAATGGCACAGAATACAATAGAACAGAATACAATTTAGTGGAATGAATGGAATTAAACAGCATGGCACTGCACAGCATAGTATAACACAAAACATCAAAGATTAAAGTGGAATGTGCAAAATACACTATACAATACAGTATTATATACTTAAGCATTCTTATTCAGTAATTTACTGAAGTTCAGTGTAATTGATAAAGACTGCAGACATGTTTGTCTGATAAGCAGTAAGGTTGAAGTATTCTCTTGCTTGAACTCCTACAACCCGGAGACAAACCACCGGCAGATGTGAGCGTCAATGTATTTGCATCATTGGAAGGCAGATCATTGCAATTTCTGAGGCTCTTAAATGGCACAACATGATCTTAAGACTCTTTACTGTGGACAAACAGAAGAAAAAAAGCTCAAAGATTGAGTTTCTCACTCAGCCAAGTTCATACGGCCTTACCCGCTGTAATCCACCTACTGGTTGGTACTGCCAAAATTGATGATTAAATAATACCACCCATAACCCAATGCCCAACAAGTAGGTCTGTCTGGGATTACCCAAATATTCCCTGCAGAGTAAGGGACCTTTCTGAATTCATAAATGACCAGCCTTTGGTTGATCAAAATCCCCTGATGTTCTTCCCCGTGGTTGCAAAGCACACAGACATTAGGCCTTTGGTAGCTAAATATAAATAAAAATCTCCTGGACTGATGGGAATTATATAACCATTATTACAAAACCAAAAAAAAACAACTACAATATGAAGTGCACTGACCCACCTGAGCTTTGATTAGCTTGAAAAAACTGAAATCAGTTTAGTGAGTGTGTTTTCAAGCTGATGCGATTTGGCCCTTCCGTAGGAGAAGAAAAGGACAAAAAAGGATTGTATCCACACACATTTACTTCCTTTGGGAATGGAAAAGTGTCACTTGGTGTGGATGCCGACTGTCATGGTAAACTTCACTGGGCACGAATGTCAAAGGACACTACTCCTCTCTTTACCTCTTTCTGGATTTCTCTTTCTCTGTCCTCCTGTGTTCCTATATACTTCTTGCCTGCTTTCCTCTCTCTCTATTTTCTTTTCTCTCTCCTTCCACCCTCAGCCATTCTTTCTGCGGTCCTCTATAATTTAGCTTGTCTTCAGTCCCTTCTCTCCAAGTTTCACCAACCAACCAACCAACCCATCTCTCTCTCTCTCTCTCTCTCTCTCTCTCTCTCTCTCTCTCTCTCTCTCTCTCTCTCACACTCTCTGGGTTAGGGAAGAGTCATGCACTCTGTTTATCCTACTTAAACTTTCATTTCACCAATGAATCTTTGTGGCACACTTATTTATGTACACACACACACACACACACACACACACACACACACACACACACACACACACACACACACACACACACACAGCAAGCTGGACCTTTGCACGAATTGAGTCTTGTGACTTGTGGTTAGCAGCTTTATCCTGTAACATTTTTTTAAGCAATTTATTCCAGTGCAAGGTTGTAAACCTTGTTTAAATTCCCAACACTAAGCATGAGCAACAGAAATAGTGATGTTTGACTAATACAGCACTATAGGATACATATTTGAATGTTGTAGCTCGTATTGGTCACTCTTCCTGTATGTTACTAGTGAGGGCGAGGGTTGGATGACAGTGGTTTAAAGTAACTCTACTCTCTCAGCTTCAGTCACCCTTTGGGGTATATTCTCCCAGACCTGTGACAGCTATCCACTCTCTCTCTCATTTGTCTGTCTCTCTTGCTGAGGTGGGAACTGTCTGTGTCGTGATGTCAGTTTCACAACCCTGAGTGTACACTGCTCTCATGAACTTATCCCATCCCTGACAACAGCCTCAAAGAGTGAACTCCACATTTTTTCACCTAAATCAGTGACCCAGTTTGCGTCCTTATTATAGTTGTAATAGTTTTTTTAAGAATGCGCACGTTAATATTTTCACCCGATGTACCGCTACATCATATAAAAAAGGTAGCATAGCAAGAATTCAAAATTTCTGGGGAGGTTCAGTTGGAAAAGGGAAAACGAATCGGATACCTAACGTAACCTCGGTTCTCTCTAGATGAGGGGAAAGATACGGTACGGGAAAGATTCATGTTTTCTGAGATATTGAAGCCAAAAAATTATCCTTAATTTTGTATCATTTGTCAACGCAGTGCAGCAACTGCAGACCTTGAGCGGGCTAGCTAGCGAGCTCATTGGTTGCTCTGCGGCAACTGCTGCAGCCTATAGACGAACTTGGGCGAACTCGCGTCCAATGAGAGAGCGTCCGCGCTTACTGCATCAAAGCCCGCCAAAATGGGCGTGGCTAGAGTGCATATAAGCGTAGTTCGTGAGGCTGGAACCCTGGTTTTCATTGAATGAAGCGAAAGTCGCTGCGTGGCGCGAAGCACGGCCGGCTACGCAATACTCGTTCCCTCATCTAGAGAGAACCGAGGTTACGTTAGGTAACCGATTCATTCTCTTACGAGAAGTTCTCTCGTATTACGTAAGCTAGCTTACGCTCACGGGAACCCATTGTCAACGCCGTGCCGCCAAGCATCCACTGCATGAGCCCCGGGGTGGGGGGACCCGGGGAGCCCTTGTGAGTGGGGAAATAATATTTGGCCGGCAAGAGTGCGGGACAGTGTGTGTGTAATACATAAGCACAAAGTGGGAAGGGAACGACAGAGCGGCGGTGCTGGTCTGTGTGGAATGAGTCCCATCAGTGCAGCTCACCAGGGGAGCTGTAGCGTATTAAACCGCTAGTAGTTTTGCCAGCAGGGCGGGCACTTCCAGATTGTAAAATCTGACAAAGGTGGAAGGGGAAGCCCAGCCCGCTGCCACACATATGTCGTGAATGGAAATCCCGCTGGACCATGCCCACGATGAGGCCATGCCTCTAGTGGAGTGAGCCCTAATGCCCAACGGGCATGGCAGGTCTTTGATGCGTATGCGGCAGCAATAGCGTCCACTATCCATCTAGACAGTGTCTGTTTCGAGGCGCGAGACCTTTGGTGCGCCCTCCGAAGCGAAACAGCTGCTCAGAGCGTCTGAAAGAGGCGGAGCGCGCAGTATACAATCTCAGTGCTCTGACTGGGCAAAGGAGATTGGCGTCGCGTTCGCTATCGGATGCTGGCAGCGCCGATAGGGAAATGACCTGTGCTCTGAAAGGAGTACCGATCACCTTGGGAACATAGCCGTGTCTAGGCTTTAAAATGACCTTGGAGTCACTTGGTCCAAACTCAAGACACGCAGCGTTGACAGACAGCGCGTGAAGGTCTCCCACACGTTTGACTGATTACAGGGCAGTCAGAAAAACGCTTTTGAGTGAAAGGTATTTCAAATCCACGGATTGAAGCGGTTCGAAAGGGGGGGCTTTCATAGTTTCGAGAACTATAGAAAGATCCCAGATAGGAACCGATGGGGGGCGCGGGGGGTTCATCCTTCTAGCTCCCTTGAGGAAGCGGATGACCAGCTCGTTTTTTCCCAGTGACTGGCCGTGCAGGGGTTCAGCGAACGCCGCCAAATACACTTTGAGCATGGATGGGGATCTGCCCTTATCCAGCAGCTCTTGTAAAAACACGAGCAGCGACGACACCCCACATGTCCGTGGGTCCAGGTCTCTGTCGGTGCACCATTTTGAAAACACAGACCATTTTGACGCATAGAGTCTTCTTGTGGAAGGGGCTCTAGCGTGTATGATGGTGTTTATTACCCCTTCTGGCAGAGCGACGGGTAGTCGTTGATCACCCATGCGTGCAGTGCCCAGCGCTCTGGGTGGGGATGCCAGATCCTGCCGCGAGCTTGAGAGAGGAGATCTGCTCTCACTGGGATGGGCCACGGCGCTGTCAGTGACAGCTGCGTAAGCTCCGGGAACCATGTCTGATTCTCCCAACGTAGGGCTATGAGGAGCACCGAGTGACGCGTTTCCCTGATCCTCTGCATTACCTGTGGCAATAGCGAGACGGGAGGGAAGGCGTAAAGCGGGCGGTTGGGCCAGTCCTGGGCCAGCGCGTCCTCGCTTTTCGAGAAAAATATTGGGCAGTGAGAGTTCTCTTCTGACGCAAAGAGGTCTATCTCTGCTCTGCCGAATATGCGCCATAACTTCTGGACTGTTTGAGCGTGCAGGGACCATTCCCCTGGAGGAATATTGTCTCTGGACAGTCTGTCTGGGCCATCGTTCAGGTTGCCTGGCACGTGCGTCGCCCTCAGCGAGCGCAGGTGGCACTGGGACCAACTCAGTATGCGTTTCGTCAGATGGAAGAGGTTCCTGGATCTGACACCGCCCTGACGGTTTAGGTAGGATACCACAGATCTGTTGTCCGAACGGACCAGGACGTGGTGACCCTGAATGACCGGGAGAAAGCGCACAAGCGCGTACTCGACCGCTATCATTTCCAGACAATTTATGTGAAGGAGCTTTTCCTGAACTGACTATAGGCCAAAAAACGTAGAGCCCTCGCAGACCGCGCCCCAACCCATGTTGGACGCGTCTGTCGAGATGACTTTTCGGTGAGATACAGCTCCCATCGTCACTCCCCGCTGATACCATTCAGCCACTGTCCAGGGCTGCAGAGCTGAAATACAGGTCTGAGTCACCTTGATCGGCTGGCGGCCTGTGGCCCAAGCCCGGCGAGATGCACGGGTGTTTAGCCAATGCTGAAGCGGGCGCATGCGCAGTAAACCCAGCTGAAGTGCTGCGGCTGAGACCATGTAACCTAGCACTCTCTGAAATTTTTTCAGAGGCGTGAGGCTGTTCATCTGAAAGGACGCGGCTAGTCGCTGAACACGGCGCGCGCGCTGTGTAGATAAGCGAGCTGTCATAGCCACGGAGTCTAGTTCTATTCCAAGGAAGGAAATTGCCTGACTGGGCTGTAGTGAGCTCTTGGTCCAATTGACTGCAAGACCCAAACTGTTCAGATGGCTGAGGAGAACTGTTCTGTGAGACAGAAGCTCCGTATGTGACTGTGCCATAATCAGCCAGTCATCCAAATAGTTCAGAATTCGCAAGCCCTGACTCCGCAGGGGTGCGAGCGCCGCATCCATGCACTTCGTGAAAGTACGGGGTGCTAAAGACAGGCCGAACGGAAGGACGGTGTATTGATAAACCTGGCCGTCGAAGGCGAATCTCAAGAATGGCCTGTGATGGGGATTTATCTGAATCTGAAAGTAGGCAAATTTCAGATCGAGAGAGATAAACCAGTCCCCCTGGCGCGTATGCGCGAGGAGTTTCCTGATTGTACGATCGAACTGTAGCAAATAGCCCTGTTTTATTGTGCTTAACACCCATTTGGATATCCCTGGGATAGCTTCCCACGCTTTGAAGCGTAACGCTAGAGGGTGAATGGCCAAATCGCCCTGATTGCCGCACACAGCGCGCTGAACAGAATGTGTGAGCCGCTTACTGTGCTTATGCATGACTGCTCGCAGACAGCAGGGACAGGCTGTTCTGTGAGTGACTTCCCGATTGAGGTGAATGGGGAAAGAGTCACATCTGTTAAGTGATGCTTGCGAGCATAGTCACGAGCACGGGACTTACATACAGAGAAGTGTTTGCTGGCCGTGTGACAGAGCGGGCAGAGAATGGGCAGCGCGACGTATTCGTGAGCGCGTTTATTGACTCTAACACTCGAGCGGTTTGTGTCCGCTTTATGTGAGTGGGCTCTGATCGGGACACGGGAAGTGTAATGCTTGTGTGTAGAGGTGAACACTGGATTGTGGGCACATTTTGTACACATAAGGCTGGTCGTGTGACAGAGCTGGCCAGAGAAGGGGCGCGCACGGATTAGGTGGGCGCGTTTATTGACTCTAACACTCGAGCGGGCTGTGTCCGCTTTATGTGAGTGGGCTCTGATAGGAACACGGGAAGTGTAATGCTTGTGTGTAGGGGTGAACACTGGATTGTGGGCACATTTTCTACACATAAGGCATGTTTGCTCTTTACAAGATTTCTTTGGGTCGCCGTGAAAACGGCGTTTGAGTGCAGGCAAGCGGGCAGTATCACCGGCTTGTTGGCTGCTGAATCCACCACTGTAGTAGCCTGAGAGAGGGGGACTGACAGGGGGCGAAGCTTTGACGGTGGTCCGGCCGCGGCGGGACTGAGCCGTCGTTTTTTTCAACAAGGCTAGGAGGACTTCGGTTGCTCAGGTTTCAGCGCAACCTTAGACCGAGGCCAGCGAGGCGGCGGTCTCGGCGTCTGTCTGAGCGATCGAGGGCGGCCGCCCTGTCGACGCTGAGAAGTCTGACTTTGTTGAGCTGGGCGCTGTGAAGAGGCTCGTGCAGGAGGCTGGTCACGTGGGCGGCCTGCAGAGGAGCTAGCGCGACGCGGCAGGAAGAGGTTCATGGCTTGGGTGGCTTTCTGGACTTCTGAAAAGCGGTCAACAATGCCACTCACCGCGGAGCCGAAGAGACCAGTCGGAGAGAGCGGTGCGTTGAGGAACGTGGAGCGCTCTGCTTCTCCCATGTCGGCTAGCGTTAGCCACAGGTGTCTCTCGGTCACAGTCAGTGAGGCCATGCACTTCCCTAGAGCTTGGGCTGCAGCTTTGGTGGCGCGAAGGGCGAGGTCCGTCGCGCTTCTTAGATCTGTAACAGCCTCTGGGTGCCTGCCTTTCTCATCCCACTCCCGAAGAAGGTCCGCTTGGAGGATCTGTAAGACGGCCATGGAGTGCAGGCGGAATAGGCGCGGCCAACATAGACGGAAGTCGCTCTGCAGGCCTTAGACGGGAGCACTGCCTTAGACCGCCATCTCGCGGAGGGCGGGCAAAGGTGTGCTGCTACCGAATCCTCGACCGGGGGATGGAGGAGTAGCCCTTCTCGGTGGCGCCGTCCACCGAAGCGAGAGGGTGGAGGCGTGGGAGCGGATCCTGGCCGATAAAGGCGCGTTCCACGACTTTGCAAGCTCAGTGTGGAGTTCGGCAGGAAGGGAGTGGCCCGGCCGCGGGTGTTGCGCGGCGACGGCTCTGAAGAAAGCAGCCGTCGAGTCTGTTGGGAGCCTGCTCAGGGGCGGTGACCACTCGAGCCCGAGGCGGTCGACGGCCTGTGTGAGGAGGCGTGTTAGTTCCCCTCCGACTCGGGCGGGTCCTGCTGGATTCCTGGGCGAGGAGGAGGCGTGGGAGCCTGACCACTCCTCGCTGTCGAAGCCATGATGGAACAGCCCTTATCCTCCGCCTCGTCCTCCGAGATGGCAGTAGTCGCGGCCGCTGGGCGGCAACTGCGGCGTCCGGTGGGCGGGGAGGGTGAGAGCGATGCTTCGAGGGAGAGGCTCGGCGAGGCAGTCGCTTCTATCACCAGTTCTAGCAGCCTTTGGGAGCGGTGCTTTTTCCTGCTTGGCGAGCGGAAGGCGGCGCGGAACGAGGCGGCTCGGTTCTGAGCGCTTCGAGTCGAGCCCGCAGGGTCGACATCGGAAGCTCCTCGCAGAGGTCGCATCCGCCTTCAGCGAGGGCGAGCTCTGCAATTTTTTGGCTTCAATATCTCAGAAAAGATGAATCTTTCCCGTAGCGTAAGCTAGCTTACGCAACACGAGAGAACCTCTCGTAAGAGAACCACACACACTTGTACACACAATCAATAGAATACACCAATTTAACATATCGACAACTGTCCCTCACATCCATTAATGCACTCAAGTACTTAAGAGTGTGAAGTAAGAGGGAAACTCCTCTATTGCAATTCTATGCTGTGTCAGGCCACAATAGAATATTAAGGAAACAAACACAACAGCAACTGTTGTATAACTGGAAATAAAACAAAGCAATGCAGAACAAAAAAGCAAAGTCTGATGCAATGTTTGTTAATTACACCAGCTTTACAGAGAAATTACATTATATCTCCTTTGTTTTTGTGGAGTAAGCTGCTTACTAACCGAGCCTCATGTAAAGTATATGAGAATAAAGAGTATGTCGCCTACACAGTAATGTCGCTTTCGTGTCTTAAAGGAATATTCCGTGTACAAGTTAAGCTCAATTCACAGCATTTGTGGCATAATGTTGATTACCAAAGAAATTATTTCGAATTGACCCTTTTCTTTAAAAAAATAGCAAAAATCTGGGTTACAGTGAGGCACTTACAATGGAAGTGAATAGGGAAAATTTTTGGAGGGTTTAATGGCAAAAATGTGAATCTAATACTTTTATAAAAGCACTTACATTAATTCTTCTATTTAAACATGTATTAATTGAGATGTAAAGTGGTTTAAATAATCATTTCTAAAGTAATTGTAGGGTTTTAGGGTATGTTGACATTACATCGTCATGGCAACGAAGTTGTAACATTAGCTATAGCTTTGCACAGAAAAGGTTAGTAAGCTATTTTATCACACTAAAATCATGTTAACAAACATATTGTTTACATCTTGTGGCTGTAATTTTGAAACAGTGAGTATTTTAATGTTTATGCATTGACCCCATTCACTTCCATCGTAAGTGCCTCACTTGAACCCAGATTTTTTCTTTTTCTTTTTAATAAAAGGAGGAGCAAATCAAAATAAATGTTTGAGGTAATCAATATTTTGCCACAAATGCTGTCAATTGAGCTTAACTTGTATTGAACCCGGAATATTCCTTTAAAGGGTAACTAAACCCTAAACCAACTTTTTTTAGTTAATGATCTGTAAGAATGGGGCTTTATTGTACTGGTCATTGATTCAAGTAATTTTTTTGACATTTGTGTATAAAGTGTTTTAATTCTACAATATATGGTGTAAAAACGTCTGAGTGCTGCCCTCTTCAGGTTGAACGGTGGCTACTGCAGTTGAATTTTCCTATTGGCTGTTCGCGGTACTTCGTGACGTAAGCGGTGACAGCTGACGTAAGCAGGGTCCAGCTCACCACGCCCTTGGTACAAGCTACCACGCCTATGGCAGTATAAAAACCATCTCGTTTCGTCAAAACCACTGTAGCAAGTCAGGAGTTGGAATTGCGAGTATTGAAAACGATCAGGATAGAGTATTTTAGCATCTATTTAGCATAGCATTTATATAGTTATTTAGATTATTTTGTGTAGTCTAAGTAGTTAATTAGCATATTTGTTAGTGTAGTATTGTTAGAAGCATAGTTAGTTAGTAGCATAGTATTGCGTCAGTTAGGATAGCTTCAAGTTAGCGTAGATTATCTGTATTTAGTACAGTGGTCAGGATGGTACGTAGGTGTAGTGTTGCTGGTTGCAACAGCACTGCTGGACTGTATTGCTTTCCATATAGACTTGGAAATTAGAGCCAGGGGTTGCACGTCCTTGTTCTGGAAGACCGTGAGTTCCCGCCTAGAGCTGGAGGAGTGTGCAAACTGCATTTTACGCGGGACTGCTTCTCCAACGCAATGGAGGTGGAAATGGGCTTCTCCAAACAGCTCGCGCTGAAAAGCGACGCAGTGCCAAACGCTGCTCCTCCTGCATGGACTCCACCACCTCAGCGGCGTCTTGAGGTGAGTGATCATATATATTTGAATCACAATTTATGGCTAAAGTTAATCCTCTGGGGCCGACAAACGCGCGTTCGCGATGCGGGAGTGTTAAACGTATTGCACAAAATACATTGTATTACAGTATTGACTACCTGTATAGTTTTATTGGGAGGCATATGGTTTTGTACATGATGACGTTACGCTTTACGTCACATTCTTCTAAGTTGAGAGAACAGCTAACTGATGTTATGTTCAAGTGAAGCTTGCTAAATAAAAATCCTGCTAAAAGGATAAACATCACTGAACAGCGTTTCGTTTGTTTTTCCTGCACGCGAGTGAAGGTGAATGCGCACTCGGATGCTCAACAGGGAGTTAAAACCGCAGTTTGAGCCAGCGGCTCGAATTGATATGGCTCCGGCCCTGTGTCCACAGACAATTCACCCTCCTCCACTTCAGGTGAAGGTGGGGGAGAAAGGTCCTCGACTTCAAAAGACCGCTCCGTGGCAAAGCTACTTGCGTCACTCTCCATTTTAGAGTCTGACAGCAGCTGTCAATTAATCTGTCACTACGGGTCTCAGGTGCACGCCCCCCCCCCCGCTCATTCCCGCCCTCGGTTCGTCCCCTCTATCCCCGCTGGGGTCTGCCCACTTTTCGAGCATTTTTCAAATATTGCTAGTGGGTGGAGTCAGACTCTGAGCAGGGGTTTAGTTACCCTTTAAGCAGCTTTCTCACAATCTTACTGATCTTAATAGTTAGTATTTTAAAATGTTTTATTATTACCCCCATGAAATCAAAATTGTCATTTTGTTGCTTTAGTCCATGTCTGTAATATTTGAATCCATCTATAAGCTAGTATATACCTAAAAATGTTGATAAATACGGCGAGACCTTTGATATAACAGAACAAAAGAAAACTCTCAAAACTATTGACACTATTAACACTAGTGGTGATTTCTCAAGACCAGCAAAGCCTTCTCTGCTAGCCTAACATGCCAAATAAATAAATATATTTTATCCTTTCATTCTCTATCACCATTTTTGCCTATGTATTTTTAACCACTTTCCACTCTTAATTAATCTACAAACAAATAGAGACAAATGAAAAGTTGATCCAGTCAGAATTTATTTCTTGATGCTTACAAGCAAAGCGTGACAACTGTGTCACAAATCATATGCCTGAAGCAGGACGTGAGTCTGAGCTCCACCGGGTCAGGCCTTCAGAATTTCCACAGAATCCTTCAACACTGCAAATGAATGAGCAACTAAGGTCAGATTGTCAGATTCATCAGCCAATCAGATTGATTGATTTGTTCTTGGTGGGTGTGATCTTTAGGCTAGTCCTGGTCGAGGCCTATTAGCTGGCCTTGAGTGAAGCAATGATCTTTAATTTATTAAACAGAAAAGGAGAACTGATTTTGCATTGTTATAGCAACATCAGGAGTTTTCGAAGTGTAAATTAGGCTGCTTGAGCATTCAGTGTGAAATCAAGTTTGAAAAATAGTGCTGCGTTACATTCAACTCAGAAAGTTGGATTTTACAACTTCATACTATGATGGAATTCATACTATGGTGCAATGATGGAATTCATTTTTAAATCAGAATTACAACTCGTAAGCTCATGCAGAAATTCAAATCTCCGATTTCTCCAATATGCAGGGGCATGATGTCACACAAACATGCCAACACTCAGGGAGATATACAAAGTATGTGATAAACATTCACTTTATAAATAATATCGATAAATGAATTTGTTTCCACATTACATGATATTAAAACTTGTTTAAAAAATGCCTGCAGAAAAAGGTGTATAAAACATTATAATCTCTTTTGATAATCGTACACCTGCAGCATTGTTTATCAGTTGGGTTGCTAGGAGACATCTCCAATGTCAAATCCCTGCTAAGCTAACGGGAGCATTGCAGTTTTGTTTCCTTAAACATCATCTTCTGAATATCGAGGAATGGAATGCATTTATGTTCAGAGATATCAAGGAGGAATATCCCACATCCAACTTGACTGGAATGCAGCATAACCGTGTACCCTGACGAAATGACATTTATTGCAAGCAACTTTTAAATCACAAATAATATTAGATAGATCTTCCAGGTATTATAGACGTGGAGATTTATATGAAAAATTATGATTTTTGAATGTCTGTTCGTGAGACGTTCATTTCACAAAACAGTCATGCTGGAGTTAAAATTAGGCTTGCTTGAGCATTAAGTGTCATTTCAAGCTTTAAAATGTTTTTAAAATGTCAATTGGTATTACTAGTTAGCTGCGACATAATGTATGATTCCCAAAAGCATAGGGTGTCTTATTCATTGTGAAACTGTATTTTCCTAATGTCATGAATCACACTAAAGTCTTAGACTTTAAAGGCATGGCCTGCCACTTTTTAACACTCACCACTTCATAGGGTCTTAAAAAATTATATTCACTCACATGAGACTCCAGACAACTGTCCTATAGCCAGCAAAACAAAAAAAAAATGCACTTACTGCACCATTAAACTGCTGGGCTGTTGAATTATACCCCTGCAGGGCCGCAATCAGGATTTATGGACAGGGGGACAAAATTTTCCAAATTGGGAAAATGGCAAATCCAAAATTGCAATGTTTATTTTTTAATTTAGAGACATCATATAAAAAATGTAGACTTCTCAGCATTGGTAACATGTCCCTCATTAACATAGCTACACTTTGTCCCACATTTGGTTTGTTGGGATCTGGTCACTAGTGTGTGTGTGTGTGTGTGTGTGTGTGTGTGTGTGTGTGTGTGTGTGTGTGTGTGTGTGTGTGTGTGTGTGTGTGTGTGTGTGGAGTGCTGCTCCTAAACAGAGTAGAGAGTCTGCAGCAGCGTGATTATAAATTACACCAAAACGTTAAAAAGAATCGTAATACCGTAATAACGTTATTTAAAGGTTAAGCTAGCTACCTACAGTTTTATTTGCTAGTCTACACTAGATCCTTGCATTTGCCATGTTCAGCTTCGCCTGTCAGTCATACCTAGTGCTTCCTGCTTGGCAAGAAATTTGGCCATCGCCTCTCTGCTTCTTTCATTCACATTTGCTCTCTGTTTGCTCCCATTTCTTTTTTGTGCCCCTGATTTTAACCTTTGGTGAGGCATTTTGACTCTCTAGTTAGTCCCCGCTTTGCACAATGCACATCGTGTGTGTTCCGCACATCTGATTGGCCAGGTGTTTCGACCGAACCATTTTCACAATAACTGTTTTAATGATAAAAATGTATGTATTTATCATGTAAATACATATGCATTCTGTTTATATATATATATATATATATATATATATATATATATATATATATATATATATATATATATATTCTCTATATATACGGTGATATAAGTCAGTAAGTAAATTGTTGTACTTAACTATAGACCTTTGCATGGCCCCCGGGGTCATCTGTACCCTTTGATCCCCCCTGACGGCGGGCCGGAATGTATGTACAGGGTTTGTGTTATTTGATATGGAGGCCTGGCTGCTGAAAATTTAGGTGCTGGTGAATTCATGTTGCTGTCATAGAAAGCAGATGTAGATAATGATAACTTGAATCTCTTCGCACCCATCACCTGTATGTATGTATGTATATATATATATATATATATATATATATATATATATATATATATATATATATATATATGTGTGTGTGTGTGTGTGTGTGTGTGTGTATACACTGATGAGTCAAAACATTATGACCACACAAGTGAAGCAAATAATGTTGATCATCTCCTAACAAGACCACATGTCAAGGTCTGGGTAGATTAGATGGTAAGTGAACAATCTGTTCTCATAGTCAATGTGTTGAATGCAGGAGAAACATGCAGGAGTAAAGACCAGAGTGACTTTGACAAGAGCCAAATTGTTATTGCCAGACAACTGGGTCAGATCATCTCTGAAATGGCAAGGCTTTTGGGGTGCTCCTGGTCAACAGTGGTGAGTACCTACAGACAGTGGTCCGAGGAGGGACAAACCACAAACCGACAACAGCGTATTGGGTGCCCAAGGCTCATCGATGCGCAAGGGCAACGAAGGCTATCCTGTCTGGTCTGAGGTCTACTGTGGAGCAAGTCACAGAAAATGCTAATGATTGGTACATGAGGAATGTGCCACAATACACAGTGCATCATACTCCGCTGCATGTGGGGCTGCGTAGCCGTAGACAGGTCAGAGTGCCTATGATGACCCCTGTCCACCGTCAAAAGTGCCTACAATGGGCATGGTTAGGTTGAGCCTCTGAAATAGTTTCAGCTGTGATCGAGACTGAGTCCAACTCCAGACCGAGAAAAGAGATGCTCTGAACTGGGTGTAGCTTGCTCTTTCCCAGTTGACCCGAAGCCCTAGCCGGCTGAGGTGTGAGAGCACCAGGTCCCTGTGTGCACAACATGTCTCCAGAGTGAGCTATGATTAGCCAGTCATCGAGGTAGTTGAGAATGCGAATATCAACTTCCCTTAGCGGGGCAAGGGCAGCCTCTGTGACCTTCGTGAAGACGCGAGGGGACAAGGACAGACCGAAAGGGAACACTTTGTATTGGTACGCCCGACCCTCGAATGCAAACCTCAGGAAGGGTCTGTGTCGAGGTACAATCTAGTTCTCGCCCATCAACCAACGTGAAACCCACTTAACCTGGGTGGGGGCCTGCCGAACTGAATCGCATAGCCGGTAAGTCATCGCGACGGGTTGGAGAGTGCAAGCCACGCGTCCAAGCTCCAGGCGAGGGGGACCAATGGAACAATCTGGGTGACGGCCGTACACACCGGTTATGTGACCCAGGAAAAGACCCGATCTTTTGTTGATTGTTTGGGTACCACAGCAACGTGAGCGTGCGGCAAAACAAAAAGAAAAGGCAACAAAAGATTCTCCTCCCGGCCTTCCACCAGGGGATGGAGTGGTCTGTGTTCCAGCTCCAGGACAGCAGGTCTTCTCGTCCCTGGGTCGCCCGTCTCAGGGGCGCTTAGAATTCTTCTTCTTAGTAGGCGGCTGTAAGATGGGTGGCGTCTTCTTCCTTGGGACGAGGCGGAGCAGGTGCAGCTGCCGCAGGGAGATGCCCTTGGCAACGTGCAGATGGGGTGTGGGATCTTAAGCCGTGCTGGGCAGGATGTGTTGAATGGCCTCTGTCTGCTGCTTCACTGCCGTGAACTGCTGGGTAAAGTCTCCGACGGTGTCACCGAATAGGCTGGCTTGGGAGATGGGGGCATTCAGGAAGCGTGTCTTGTCGGCCTCTTGACCAGGTTAAGCCATTGGTGGTGCTCCTGGACCAACTAATTGGACATTGTCCGCCCGAGAGTCCGTGCTGTGACCTTCGTCGCCCAGAGGGTGAGGTCGGTCGTCGAGCGCAGCTCCTGCATCAATCCCGGGGCAGAACTACCCTCATGCAGCTCTTTTAGCACCTTGGATTGGTGTACTTGCAGGAGAGCCATGGCATGCAGGGCAGAGGTGGCTTACCCAGCAGATGTCGTAAGCCTACAGGACCTGAATGGGAGCTTTGGGCACCCACGCCAGGTGGCGAAGCTCTGCGGGTATTGGTGCACAGCAAGCGCCTTGTCCACTGGGGCAGAATAACCCTTGGCCGCCCTGCCATCGAGGGTAGTGAGAGCAGGGGAGCCGAAAGATTAGGACCTGGCAGTGAAAGGTGCCTCCCACGACCTTGTCAGCTCCTCATGCACCTCCGGGAAGGCAGGCACTGGGGTGGGGCGTGGCTGTGAGTGGCGCCACGAGCCCAGATACCAATCGGCGAGCCGCGAGGTTTCAGATTTAATATTTGGTTTTCGTTCTGGTAATTTTTTTTTCTTTTGGTAATTTATATTTTTAATTAAATATTTTTTTTGTCTAGTAATTTATTTAATATATTAAATCCAGTGATTGTTGCAGACATGTTTCAAAAGTAAGATATAAAAATAAATGAATGTTAGTGTTCCGGTAAACACATTGTAGCTTTTCTCCTAGTATTGTGTATTTATTTTAATTTAATACATCTGCATGAAGGGTTGTGATATTTAAAAGCATACTGAAATATTTTTACAGTGAAGTGGAAGTTAGGTGCTACTTTTGCCATGGAGCGAACCTGGAGCGTGGTGTCTCTAATTCAGGAGCATGGATTTTTTGAAGAATTTTATGAAATCCCTATGGAAAAAACAAACTAACAAAAAAACACCAAGACAGTTGAAAAATTGGGCAGCCACTGTTGCAGTATATTAGGCGTAGGAGACATTCACATTCTAGAAACCATTCAAATAAATTATATAAATTTGTACATGCCTCTGTGCTGTTGATGGCAGCTTTGGTATAGCGGTATCCAGTTCTTTTTCTGTTTTTGTTTGTTTGTCCTGTGTTTAGTCATTTATTTTTGATCAGTTTTATTAGAGAGAAGCTGCTGAATATTCGGCAGCAAATGCTAGACAATCTTTTACCGGTTTTTGTTTTTTCAGACATTCTGTTGGAAATTTTAGTTGGAGGAGCAGTGGTGCTGTACAAGGGTGCTAAAAGTTGCAAATGTGGGAAGTGCACTGGCCAAGCTTCGACAGTGCGGCTTTCGTACCACATTGCCAAGTATCCATCTAGCAAATCTCTGCTCTCTTCCTAACAAAATGGACATATTACTTATCCTCCCCTGGCTGAGTGATGCTATTCCAGAAAGCACATTACAGGCTTCCAGCTGTTCAGAGTGGATCGCACCGTGGAGATAACAGGGAAAACGAGAGGCGGTGGAATGTGTATTTACATCAACGAATGTTGATGTACAGAAGTAACAATGCTGAAGAAGATGTGCTGTCCCGATTTAGAGACGATCTTTATAAACTGAAAACCTTTCTGCTCGCTGTGGGAGTTTTCCTCATTTATTCTGGTGAGGGTTTACACTCCTCCACAAGCAACATCTGGCTAATCAGATCACAGACACAGAACAACAACACCCGGACTCACTTATTATTATTATTATTGGAGATTTTAGCAAGGCAAACCTCACACGTGAACTGCCCAAATATAGATAGCACATCGAATGCCCCACCAGAGACAAAAATACACTGGATCATTGCTACACAACAATAAAGGATGCATATTGCTGTGTCCCTCGAGCAGCTTTAGGACTCTCTGATCACTGTCTGGTCCATATTCTTCTGACCTAAAGGCAAAAACTTAAATCAGCTAAGTCTGTAGTAAGGACTGAAAAGAGTTGGTCCAATGAAGCAGAGCTGGAACTACAAGCCTGTTTTGACTGCACTGACTCTAGTGTTTTTGAAGCTGCAGACACTGACCTGGATGAGCTCACAAATACTGTGACATCATACAGCAGATTCTGTGAGGATATGTGTATTCCTTATTTAACATATAGCAATGACACACTATGGTTCACAACAAAGCTCAGGCAGCTTCGTCAAGCCAAAGAAGTGGGGATAACATCTTGTACAATCAGGCAAAAAATAGACTGTCAAACAAGATTAGAGTGGCTAAAAGAAGCTATTCTGAAAAGATGTAAAACAAGTTCTCAGCTAACTACTCTGCATCAGTGTGGAGAGGCCTGAAGGACATTACTAACTACAAGACTCTGTAGGGAATCAACAACTGGCTGACGATCTGAATGTGTTTACTGTAGATTTGAAAAGCCCAATCTCATACCCCACACCCAATCCGACCTTCACATCACACAAAAATGTACACCTCCTACAACCCCCCTCCTCCCCTGTCCTGCTACTCAACCTGCACTTAGGAGCAGTGAAAAGGATGTTTGCTGGGTCTTCTGGAAACAGAAGACAAGGAAAACACAAGGAAAAAACACAAGGAAAACACAGGGCCCAGATGGTGTTTCACCCACTTGTCTAACATTCTGTGCTGACCAGCTGGCCCCCATCCTCACACAGATCTTCAACACATCACCGGAGCACTGTGAAGTTCCCAGATGCTTTAAATGCTCCACCATCATCCCCGTCCCAAAGAAACACAAAATCTCTGACATCTGTGGTCATGAAGTTATTTGAGAGACTGGGGTTGCCCCAACTGAAGTACATCACTGAACCCTTTCTGGATCCCCTGCAGTTTGCTTATCGAGCTAACAGGTCTGTGGATGATGCAGTCAATATGGGACTACATTACATACTTCAACATCTAGACAGACCAGGGAATTATGCAGATTCTATTAGTTGACTCCAGTTTGGGTTTCAACACCATCATCCCTGTTCTCCTATGGAATAAATTAACCCAACTCTCGGTTCCCACCTCTATCTGTCAGTGGATCAACAGCTTTCTGACAGATTGGCAGCAGCTATTAAAAATTGGGAAATTCACCTTTAGCACATGTACAAACAGCACTGGTGCTGCCCATTGATGTGTACTGTCCCCACTACAATTCTCCCTCTACACAAATGACTGCACTACCATGGACCCCTCTGTTAAGCTCCTGAAGATTGCAGGTGACACCACAGTCATCGGCCTCATCCAATATGACGATGAGTCTGAATACAGAAGGGATGTTGAACAGCTGGCTGTCTGGTGCAGTCAAAACAACCTGGAGATGAACATGCTTAAAACAGTGGAGATGATAGTGGACTTTAATTGGAACACCACAGCATTAAACCCACTCACCATTCTGAAAAGCACTGTGGCTGAAGTGGAGTCATTCAGGTTCCTGGGCACTACCATCTCACAGGATTTGAAGTGGGAGACCCACATAGACTCAATTTTGAAAAAGGCCCAGCAGAGGGTTATACTTTCTTTAGCAACTGAGGAAGTTCAACCTGCCACAGGCGCTGCTGATCCAGTTCTTCTCAGCAGTCATTGAGCCTCTCCTCTGCACTTCTATAACTGTCTGGTTTGGTTCAGCTACCAAGTCAGACATCAGAGGACTTTAAAGAATAGTTCAAACTCTTAGAGGATTATTGGCGCTCCCCTACCCATCCTACTAGAACTGTACACATACAGAGTGATGAAAAGGGCTGGTAAAATCACTCTTGACCCCATTTACCCAGCACACTTCCTTTTTGAACTGTTGCCCTCTGGCCGGCACTATAGAGCACCGATCACCAGCACAGTCAGCACAGGCAGTTTTGAACAGTTAAAACTGCCCCAAAATACTTTCCTTTATGTAAATACAACCATGTGCAATATTCAATCCATCCATTCCTGCTTGTATCTATATTTCATTTATATATATTTTTTTTTTACATATCCTACCTCTTCTTCAATACATTATATCACCTGCACATAACTGTAAATCTGTATATAAAATATTTGAACAACATTATTGCTCTATTGTATATTTCTCTTTTTATTTATCTATTATATCTTATTTTTTTATTTTATGTCACTAAATGTATATATGTTTAAATGTATATGTTTGTACGTATATATGGTTGCACACACTTTGCATTGGAAGCTTCTGTCACCATGACAAATTCTTGTGTAAGCATACTTGGAAATCAAGCTCATTCTGATTCTGATTCTTTTGATTCTGCTAGATGAGTCCTCAATATGTTGAACCATTTTCCCAGAAGAGAAAGACTATACATTTTAAATGTGCTAAGTTATTTTTGTCAACCTTTAGGTGGAAACTATCATATCGATGGCCTAAGAGCTAAGTGCCAAAAAACATTGTTTATTTTAGTGAGTCATTAAAAAACATGTAAATACAATATTATTTATTCACTGACATATTCACACACCCCCATTTCTGACTACAATTCAGAGGAGTACTGTAGGTTTCTGGGTGCTTTACTTGTTTCCATGGGGCCACTGTGTGTAGTGCAGGACCTTGTACAATGCAGTTATGAAACAACATTCTTCTGAATACTTTGAATTAAAAGAATGTGAAGTATGTGAACTAAATGTCAATCCATCCATCTGACTGTGCTCTACACATTTCTTTTGTATGTGCATTCATTCATTGAGTGCTTTTTATTGGCACAGGGACAACATACTGCAATAAAAAAATTAAAAAATTAAATAAAATCTTCACTCAGAAATCCTCACTTACTTTCAATTGACACCTTTTAATAGAGCAAATAAAGGGATGACACCACTTCAGGTTTCTACAACTGAGATAGCACCATTGAGACTGTTCACAATGCATAATAACCTTGGCATCCCCTGGGCTCCAGCTGTGAGTCTAACAGGAAGTGATGCATTTCCGAACAGGAAGGAGGCTTTCCCCATAAATAGCTCTTTAGTATATCACCCTTTCATTCATAAATCTGACACAGACATTATGAAGAAGGGTTTACTCATAAATCTTCTTTGGAGACAGTGACAGATGAGTCATTTGAAGAAAGAGATTTAATTTCTGATTGAGCTTTTGTTGACATATTGTTTTCTCATGGTAAATATAGTTATTTTGTTACGGAGGCAGATGAGGGCAGACTTCGTGACATATTTTTCCCCCCAAACATGCCATTGAATGAGGAATGATTTATTTTACTGTCCAATATTGTCTTCATTTGATGCACGGTTAATAAAATAATTCAGCTGAACAAGCATGCAAACACAACGTTTCAAGGTCTTTCTAAAGTAAGCATGCTATTTTATTTATTTACTTGTACTTCAGATGTATGACCGATTAATTTATTTGATCAATGTCCAATTGATTATTTTTGGCAGATGCTTTTATCCAAAATGACTGATAGTGCATTCAAGGTATACATTTCATTAGTATATGCACTCTTGGGATTCAAACCCATTACTTTATTAATGTTTGGGCAACATGATCATGTGGGAAGTCGACATGTTGTTTCCAAGAGTTCTGGTACCCTAGGATCAGCCACATTATGCACATTTTTGCATCGGCTCCAGCATGCTTACCTTTCCCTGTGATGTGATTGGAAATGCTTTGCATCAGCAGTGTGGGAGTCTCAGGATCGGATTCCACGTTGAAACCTGTTAAGTAAACATTACACTTTTAATTCACTGATGGATAGGTTTGTGGTTTGGGTTAGGGGAGTACAGGTTAAAAAATTTGCATTCCTCACTCTATTACATCATGTACAGCTGAAAACAATTCACTTCACAACTCACTTTTGGGGCCCCTCCATGGACATTTTACAGGTAAAATCAATTAAAAATAACTAAGATTAATACATGCTGTAAATTATGTTATTTGTTAGCTCATGATACCAAATACATTTACTAATGTTAACTAATACAAATGTATTGTAAAGCGTTACCAATTTCTTAACATATTTTTTGCAATGTAGAATGAGCAACGTTTTCTAACAGCAGCATCATATATGTGTGGTGGAATAAGGAACAGTTGAGTGAGAACAGAATTAAACTCAAGAGTCTCTTTGACCTGGGCAAAGACCCAGAATATCTTGACCCAGCTTCAACCCCTCTCTCTCTCTCTAACACATACACACACACACACACACACACACACACACACACACACACACACACACACACACACACACACACACTAAAAGTGGGAAGTAGAATTTCACGGATGTGAGTTGAGAGAAAGGAAAGCAAGGGAGCAGGGTCAGGAATGTGGCAGCATGGGAGTCTGGGAAAGGGGGTGGCAGCTTAGATGCACTTCCTGTGTTAGGAGGGAAGAATCCATTACTATGAGACAGGAATCAGGGTCAGAGAGATAATAAACACACGCATATACACCGATCAGCCACAACATTATAACCATCTGCCTAATATTGTGTAGGCCCCCCTCATGCCACCAAATCAGGGCCAACCTGCATCTCAGAATAGCATTCTGAGATTATATTCTTCTCACCACAATTGTACAGAGCGGGTTTCTGAGTTACCGAAGACCTTGTCAGTTTGAACCAGTCTGGCCATTCTCTGTTGACATCTCTCATCAACAAGACATTTCTGTCTGCAGAACTGCCGCTCACTGAATGTTTATATGTTTTTGGCACCAGTCAGAGTAAATTTTAGAGACTGTTTTGCGTGAAAATACCAGGAGATCAGCAGTTACAGGAATACTCAAACCAGCCCGTCTGCCACCAACCGCTCTGTACCATTGTGGTGAGACTAATAGCATCTCAGAATGAGCTGTTTTGGCAACACGAGGGGGACCTACACAATATTAAGCAGGTGGTTTTAATTTTGTGGCTGATCGGTGTACGTACACACCCTCGTGCATACCAATGCACTCATCTGACTCAGCCTTGAACTGCTGGAAAGTCCAGTGGTGTCATGTTTAAACTGAAAGCTGCAGACAGACAGATACTTCTTATATAATAAGAATTCAGTTGTTGGAAAAGAAAAGCCATATACAGTATACACACCGGCTATGTTAAAAAGCATAATGAGCTGCCCACCTAGGCATTATAGGTATTTTCACAACACAAATGTTGTTCCAAAAAGATTGGCTGCAACACTATGCTGCCTTTTAATATATCTTGGTCTGGCCAAATTCATAGGCAGCATCACATGTGTCCTTCACAGAGAAGGCATAATAATCCAAGATGGCAGATGGAGAGGCAAGAGAAATGTCAGTTACATGTCTGTTCCAATAAATAATCATTCAATATAACACATTTTTTTTATTTTAAACCTATTTGTGTGTATTATGTGTTTTATATGCTTATTAAATCATCACATTGTTACCTTAGCATCATGCTAATGTTAAGATCGATTGAAATCGATTTACTTTGTGCTATTTGTGTAGCTATCATGGTTGCTGCCTATATAAAGTGTTCCAAATCTGTAATTTATTAAGTTACATTTCAGTTTTGATTCTGCCTGTGAAAGCAACTGCCTATGAGGCAGAATACAGCAAGGCACTTGGTACTGGAACAGAGCTTTAGAGTTTGTTAACAGTGCTATTTCAAACTCCAGACTGTTTCTATGAAACCATAAATCACTGACTTTAATAAACCTGATGACAGATTTCCAGTGTACCACAAAACTACATAAACATTTAGAAGCATGAATGTTTGAGATTGGTTTATGATTGAGCCCTTTTGGTTCAGGTCGTCCCTCACTGCATCTGCTCATCCGTGTTTTCTGTCTCACTTCAGAGAAGTAGTCCATTACTTTTGGCTCAGCTGCAGGGCCTGTGGGAATACCCAAATACCCACAATCCCTGGCCAGCCAGACCAGCTTCCCCAGCAGGCAGAATCCCTCATCTAACACAAACAAAAACACACACATATCTGCCAGTCTGAGAGACGGACTGGAATTCTCTCTTTCACTTTCTGTCTGAGAGAATATGAGATAGAGTGAAAGTGCTAGTTAGAGGGTAGGTGGCCGAGGTTTTTCCAGTAAGGATGTGTTCCAAGAACACACATCTTTTGTCAGTTCTGGAACAGTATATCTCTGTCAACAGACATAATCCGAAAGGGCCATTTACATTAAAAGCATTAACGCGCTAAAAAAGCCTGACGCTGGTTTAAAAAGTTTGAACTTTTTGAACAACAGCACAGATGGATGCAAAAACCTGTTTGGTGTGACTGACCTTTAACTCTATCCATAAAACCAATCCAACCATTAACTACCCCTATAATCAGATGGAAATGATGGGCTGATAAGAATAACCTGACCCTAACCCCTAATCCCTAACCTTCAAGCTCATAACCCATCCCTAAACTTAACCCTAAAATTGATTGGTTGATAGGAATGTTGTTTCAGGACTAACAAGGATGTTGATCCAGGAGCATGTAATTCTTGGTAAAATCACTCTAGAGATTTATAGTAATAAGTCGATTTTTACATTTTATAAAAGTAATATTAGTGGAACATTCCCCGCCATGAAGCTAGGTTGTTCTCTGTGGTTGCCAGGCCATTATTATTCAGTTAGTGTGGTGTTCAGGTTAGTTCCTAGGTTGTCAACAGTCAAAAGAGCTCAACCCTAAGTCTCTGTGATACTCTGGACCTTAGATATAGCTTGGGTCCCTACTTTAATGTTAGCCTATGGATTTGTTTTACCCGTTTTATTGTGAGTCCAATCACTTACAAAAGTAATAGCACAACTCACCTCAACAAGTCACATGCATTTAGGTATCATTCATGTCTGTAGCACAAACCTTGTTGGATGAGTTATGCTTTTCAAGACTAATATTTAGAACACTAAGTATTAAACTTAAATTCATAAATCTTCTGCAAGGGTTTGTTCAGATCTGTCACCATAATTATAGCAATGCTAATAGTCATGATTGCCTTAGCAATCACCACTAATGAAAGCTTTGGTCCTCTAATACAGGTACAATGAGTAGGTGTAAACCAGGAAGTGGAACATTAATGAGATCCTTTTGTGCACTCAAGCAAAGCATGAGAAATGTCCCTGGAAGTACAAAGTTATAAACACACCGGTATCAGCATCGTTACTCATTTCTCATTCTCCCAAAAAAATTATCAGATAATCTAAGTAAACATTTCTATTTTTTTCTGTTTAAATTATTATTTAAATTTAATTTATTATTATTAAATTATTACAGAAATTACAGAATTCACCATTAAGGCCAATAAGTCGACTAGTCACATTCAAGCAACCCACTAGTTGATTTAGCAAATATAGTTTTGCACATTCCTACTCTATGCATAAAACACAACACAAACAAACCAGAGATACAGCAAGCTTGAACACACACACACACACACACACACACACACACACACACACACACACACACACACACACACACACACACACACACGTTTCCATGTTTATGGGGACTTTCCATAGATAGAATGGTTTTTATACTGTACAAACTAATTAATCTATCCCCTAACCCTACCCCTAAACCTAACCCTCAAGAAAACTTTCTGCATTTTTCCTCATGGGGACTGACAAAATGTCCCCAAAAGGTAAAACATTTTGGGTTTTACTAGCCTTATGGAGACATTTGGTCCCCACAATGTGATAAATACACACACACACACACACACACACACACACACACACACACACACACACACACACACACACACACACACAATTCTCTCTGTTTCTGTCTTTGTCTCTCTCTTTTGGGCGTAAACACGATTAAATGTGGTGATTATATTCAGAGACAGTGTCAAAGACCCTGAGTTTGATAAATGAGGAACACAGTCCTCAGTTCCTATAGGGTAAACAGAATAGAATACTCCAGGTTCAGCCTCTCAGCAGGGGAAAAGTCGGGGTCATCCATTCCCTGACCTCACACACACACACACACACACACACACACACACACACACACACACACACACACACACACACACACACACACACACACACTCAAACAGTCATCTCACTCCTGCACATGTTAAATAACATCTGACAGGCTGCCATCTGCACGGCGTAATATGCCTCTTAATTGAATGAGTGAATTATTGAAGGCTTTTATTTTTAGGGTTTGTTCTACTGCTTACAGTTGGTGCTGAGACTTCTTCTCTCTCTCTCTCTCTCTCTCTCACACTCACTTGCTCACTCTGTAATAGAACAGGATTGGCTTTCCTAATTACATTTCATCAAGATTGTTCATCTGGCCACTTAATTAGAGCCAGAGTTCCTCTCAAACTCTCACAGATAGACAGACAGACAGATTGACAGATAGATGGTAGTGCTGGGGGCGATTTGGGGAACCCAATGGGAGTGGTTTCCCCACGGACCTCCCATTCCCCTGTATGCTCATTTGCCCCAGTCGAGTTAGCTCGCCCCAGGGTGAGTTTAATGTCTCTTTCAGGGCTCGAGATCAGGATGAGCTCTCGATCGCAGCATCGGAGAGCGGCCTGGCATGGTCAGACGTGGGTGACTCGGCTGGGTTCCCACCTTTGGGTGTGGTCACACAGTCTCAGACTGATTGCTATGCTTGCCCGGGCTGCCGCAAGTGTCAGGCTCGAGTGGAACCCTCCACCCTGCCCTGAACCCTTTCTCAGCTCCTCAGCACAAATCTGAATGAGTGGTTGCAAGCCGGCTCCTTTTATTTCCGTACGCTCGGGGAAGTGGCATGCAAATTCTACACTCCAATTTTCATTTGACTTTTTTGTCAAATATCAGAGGTGTTTGGGGCTCATTATGTTGACGTAGCCTGTTCCATCACGGAACAAAAGTCACAACAGTAACCAAGAAGTTTTGCATAGGCATACACATGTAGCTATACATAACCTCTTGCTTCCTCCTTTTTGCCACTTTGCTGCTGTGTTCCAACAGTCTATGTTAAATGTTATTTTCCAGCTGTGCATGATTCCCAAGATCTGAAACACAATAGCCTTTTCTGAGCCACATAGAAAGGAGCTTCACATTAAAACCATGACAACACACAAAAATTCATATCACCGAAACCATTGGAGTGTTATATGTGTATGCATGTGTGTGTGTGTGTGTGCTTTTGGCAAAGCTACTGATTAGTTTACAGTGGCTGGAGCAGAGAAGAGACGGTCGTCCATCATCCCCCAGACAAAAGTGTCAAGTACACAGCACAACAAGAGAAAGAGAAAGGGAGAGAGTGAGTGATAGAGTGAGAGAGAATGAATGATAAGGATTATGAAGTATATTTAAGCAATACATATGAATGAGGAAAGACTAGAGGAGGGAAAGCTAGAGAGAAAAGAGCAAGATACAGAGAGGATGAATAGACTCTGCTGGGCCTCAGAGGATACAAGCTAGAGGGGGTAGAACATCATAATTTAAATAATGACGGGAAGTTAGGTGAGGTACAGGGAAAATGGAGGGAGGGTGTAACATATTTCTGTGGAAAGGAGGAGGCGAGAACCGGCTTGACAATATAAATAATAATTTAATAGGAAACTGAACCAAAAAGTCAAACACACACAGGTATCGGACAGCAATCCGTAATTCTCTCTTTGTCGCACTTCCGTTTTCGTTCACCTTTATCCTCTCGGGCTTCATCAGCCTAATTAGAGGCTCCCTCGTTCTCTCAGGCCGGGAGCCCCGGCACAACGTAAACCCCCTCCCTCTTTCCCTGGTGTGTGTGGGGGGGTGGGGGGTATGTGTGCCTTCTGCCCCGTCTGCCGTCAGGTCATCCCTGTCTACCTGGATCAGGGAGGGGACAAGGGGAGGGGAAAAAAAATAAAAAGTGGCGTAACGGCGATAGTACCAATTTAAAACATTAATATTAAAAGAGAGGGAAAAGGCCAAATCAGAGCAGAAGGCGAGAGAGAGAAGAATATAAAAATAATAATTTCAGCATTTCAAAGGCTGGTAGGGGTCTCCTCTGCCACTGACAGCAGTCCTGACCACTCCAGGTCGCATTTATCCTTCTCTGGCTTCATCAGCCTAATTAGGGGCCAGGCGTGTGGAAACACGACACAGCCCCGCCCTCCAACCTGCCACAGAGGGATGTTGAAAAATAAGGAATATGTGTTTTTTTTTTACCTACGATCATTTTTATATCCCAGGGGTGGTTTTGGGACATGGTGTCAGCGAATCACATTACAATATCTACATTTTTGCGAATTATTATTACATGGCTTGTTGTATATATCACTGCATTTTCCTAAATGAATACTAAATATGCTACAATAACAATTACTTTTATTCACTTTCACACAAATCATGAGTGAAACTGCAGATTATCAGTTCATAAACACTTAATTTTCACACTGTTGCTCACATAATAATATATTATGCTACTTTAACACTTTTACTAAAGTGTAAGACTCATTTAACTTTTGCATTATTCAAGCATGATCAAATTATGCGGTAGCTCATCTTATAAAGCATTGCATTTGCGATGCAATTGATGGAGGTACAAGTCTTGAAGAGCAGACACACGTGATAAGAAAGTATTATAGAAGCAACACAAAATAATGTGGTTGCATCAGTAATTGCGTTTTCACGCAAATCTCAAATTTGCTTTGTATGACACTATCAGTTAGAAGGTAGGTTTTCTGTTGAATTATACATGATAGAACAGTAACCTTAAAAATCGTATTTGTTTGGGAGAATATTTAACTCGCTTTTAGCACACCTCAGTGGATATTTTACTTCGGAACTACCACAATACCCTGAAGCATGGGCAGAAGTGTATTTACATGATGTAAAAGCACAAAGTAGTGTAAAGTGTAGTGCTATCTGGCTAGACCTATCACACAAATTTCACCTCTTTTTAAAATTTAGGAGCAAAACCACCTATAGTTTGAGATGGTTGATTTGGTAGGTTTGACATGCCCCTCCCCTATCCGTTCGCCTAACCTCATAATCGAGATCTCCGACTCCATACAGTGGACGTTGACATTCTTGCACTTAGAGGAAATTCTTCTATGTTACCTGCAAAGTGTGGAGTTTTGCTTAAATGTCAAGAAAGTATTGAATTAGATTTTATCTATTTGAAGGTCCTTCCTCCCAATCTTTCCGTATGACGCCGCGTGGCCGACGCCCATACAGAAGCTCAAATGGGGAAAACCTGGTGGAGGCTTGTGGGACCTCTTGTACTGCAAACAGCAGGGGTTCGATTCACTTATCCCAGTTTTTAGCATCTTCATGTACGAACTTGCGAGGTCTTATTAAATTGTTTGACCAACCCGTAATTTTTTGGCTAGATTCACACTAGTGCAAATCGACTTAATGCCTAATAATTCATATAGTTCGCAAAGGGTACGTGACATAAATGTTGTGCCTTGATCAATGAGGATTTCATTCGGAATCCCCACTTGGGAGATCATTTTGAAGAGTGCCTCCGCAACACTACGTGCTGAAATGTTGCGCAAAGGCACTGCTTCTGGATATCGCGTTGCATAATCCACCAGAACTAATACAAAGCGATGCCCGCATGCAGTCTTCTCTAATGGCCCGACGAGATCCATGCCAATTCTCTCAAAGGGGATCTCGATCAACGGCAGCGTTTCTATGCGAACGTCCCGGTGAATGCCTGGCCAGATGAAACATGCCATTATTTGTATAAGAAGCCAGCCATTGGATTATAGTGAGCTGCCTGGAAGAGTGTTTACTGACGGCTTGTCGGTACTAACAGCTGAGTTGTAGTCTCTTTGGTTTGAGTGTCCTGCATCACTCGATACAACCGCTCTTTAATAATAGAAAAGTATGGGTATGCGAGTGCAACACCGGGCTGGAGCTGTTGACCATCAATTACTTTCACTTGATCAAAGGCGTGCTTAATGGACTCGTCACGTGACTGCTCCAGAGGGAAATCCCTTTCGGGGAAGCCCCTGAGAGCGGGAATCTCCCCGTCTGCGTCATCCTGACACAAAGCTGCTATTGACGGACCTGGCACTGCCTCACCAGACATTGTATCGCACATCACACTCCGCCCCACTACTTTACAGGACACCAAAGCTTGATGTGTATCAGCCTGTGGAGCGTTGGGTATCCAGACCAGTGTCCTCACATCCATTACTGGACACCGCTGCTGGCTGTGTCCGGTTTCCTTCCGCACTTGTGGGGGCGGTCTCGCCATCCTGGGGGGGATAGCAGAGAGAGATGGGGGGGGTGGGAGAGACAGACAAGGGGAAGGGTCCTCCGGACTGGGGGCAGGGTCTGGGTGGGCCTTCCCACCCCCGGGTAATGGGCGGGAGTGAGGGGAATGGGGGGAAGGGGATGGAACATAAGGCACAGGGGGTGGAGACAGAGAAGAGAAAGAGAGAGAAGAGAGAGAAGTGACTGCTTCGGCGGCTCCTGGGAATGGCGCCATGTAGTCCTCTGCCAGCTGGATGGCTCCGTCCATTGATGCCGAGCGGTGGCACTGGACCCACTCGGACATTCCTCGGGGAAGTTGGGAGACGAATTGCTCCAGTACCACCAGACCAACCACTTCCACGACGCCGCAGGTTCCCCCCACCAGCAGCCATTTCCGTCAGGCGTCACAGAGCTGCTGCTCAAAAGCAAATGGGCGGCCGTCCTTCCCAAAGCATAACGAGCAGAAGAGCTGCCGACTCTGCTCTGGAGTCCGACTGACCAGTTGCTGTATGGCCTTCTTCAGGTGATTGTAATCCAGGAGGCTGGCGGCGGGGAGGTGTTGTGCCGTCTGCTGCACCTCCCCAAAGAGCAGTGTCAACAGGTGGGCCACCCACTGATCGGGAGGCCACCTCCAAACCTCTGCGGTTTTCTCAAAGAGGTCGGGAAAGGCCTCCGGATCATCGTTTGGCCCCATTTTCATAATTGCCACCGGTGGGACGGGCTCTGAGGAGGTCGCAGCACCAGCCCCCTCCCTGGTGATCAGGCTCCAGAGCACCTGCCGGTCCTCCACTTGTGCCTGGAGCAGGACTTGGCATTGTAAAAAGCAGGTTCAAGGTCAGTCTTTTTTCTCCTTTTCACACACACTCGACGGTAAACGTTGATAACCTACAAAATGTTCTTAAATAAATTAAAGCACTCCAAATAATAAAACTCTCTCGGAGCATGGTTGTTGTGCCTTCAGGTCACTCTCTCTCCATCACTGACGCTCTGTCATCCCTTTTTGGTCTCCCTCCGCATCACTATAATGAGAGACAGGTGTTAGGGATAATTATAAACCAGGTGACGAGGCTTACCGCTCTCTCTCTCCCTCAGACAAACACATGACCACGCCCCCCATGCCACACGCACGCACACATATAATATATACATATACATTATATATATATATATAAAATAATATTTTTCATGAAGAAAATGAAGCCTATGTATAGGACCCTGAAGATTTTGCATTTTGCAGTGTGACATTGTTTTCAGGACACTTAAGCATGTTTGACCCCCCCAATTATCATTACCATAATGTGTCCAAATAATTTACTTTACTATTACCATTGTTTTCAATGATGATTTGCAGTACCATGTTTTTACTTTATTCTAATAAAATAAGATGCTGTTGTACAATGATTTTCTTAATTAATATCTGTGAAAATGAAAGGCAGTACCAAGAGAGTACTACCATGATGTATAAATACTTTACAATTTAAATAAGATAGCTTTTTTATGAGAATATCATAATTACATTGTGGTAGTGAGAATTGAGGTCTAAAATGTGCATAAATGTAATGAAAATAATGTTGCAATGTAAAAACTCTTCCCCAAAAATAGGCTTCATTTTCTGTATAATTTCTAAATTGTTTATGAGTTTGGAGTAAAATAGGACCAGGACATTTTCTTGTTTTGTGAGAATAACTTGACCACTGTTGGACAATTTAAATAGACTATGAAATAAACTAGCAAAAGTGTCATACATGTTTTAAGGGAGTTTTTCCAGGGCCAAAAGTGCCCATAATTGAAGAAACACTTGAATAAAAGACAGAAAAAGAGGGGGAGTTAATGGGAGGACGGTGAGGTCGAACAGCAGCGGGTGGTCGAATAGAGGGGGCATTAACCCGGCAGAACCAGTCTTTCCAACCAAACCCTCTATCACAGCTGTTCTAACTGGCACCATGCTGCACGTTGCAAGGAGGAGGCAGAAAAAGGGAAAGAGGATGAAAACGAGAGAACAAACCGAACAGGAGTGGGAGAAACATCATGCTATTGTTGGTCATTGTATCACAGGGGACAAGGCACTGGATAAAGAACACAAGCTAATCTTTCCAAGCATATGGGTGCTTGCTGGACAGACAGAGGGACACAGTTACAATAAAAGAGAGAGTGATAGAGAACGTGAGAGATGAGAGAGAGAGAAAACAACAGACAGCTTCAAATCTGGCAGCTGGTCACTGAGTATCGGGTGTTTACTCAAATACAGAATGTGCTTTTGGGCGATGACAATAGGGCAGGAGTCTGCCATTAAACACTCTGGCATAATCCTTATTGACTGAGCACTACCTGCAAAATCTAGCTGAGTGGCACAAGGTGTTTATACATTTAATATTTGATCTTGTTACATACACACAGAAAGGCAGGAAGGGTGGATGCCAAGTTATGAAGGAGCAAGTTTTTGACATGACCTTAATTACATGCGTCAAATTCATTTTGTTAGATGAACAGAACCGCAATCTTTTTTGAGATACAAGGCAACAAATTTCAGCCCTCTTGTCCAATATTTATACTACCATACAAAGGCAAAATACCACAACACTGAAACTCAGAGAAAAGTATTTAAAGTTAAACATTTTAAATGTAGATTTTGTAGTTAATGGAACTTTCACACTTGGTTTTCTCTGAATCTGAGCATAGTTGAGCCAAAATCGTCAGTCACAGGACCGATCTAAGAGATCTGATTTCGGTCATAACTCGGTTTTGGCAAAATGTGTAGAAACACTTTTCGCAAGTTCAATGTCACACTTCCTTCAGCTATCACAGAAATGAACACTTTAGAATGAACAGAATTCCTATTTCAAATGTATTATACATAAATAATATTTTAGAAATGTGTAACCAAAGTAATTCTATACATTTTATTACAAGAATATTAAAGCAAATAAATACTTTGTAACCAGATTAAACCCAGTGCTTGTAGTTACTATGTTTTTGCTATGCATAGCAGTGTAGTAAGAGAGTATTAAACCCAAGTATTAAAGTTCAGCATATAATTTGCTTTGTTTGTGCTACAGACATGAATTATAACTAAACAAACTCAAACTAAGCAAAGAGCAAATAGACTTACGATTTTGTTTGGTGGCCAAAAAATATGCCCCCCCCCAATCTGGTCCACTACACCTCCGTTATACCACAATGCATCACTGAATCACTTCCATTGGTCTGAGCATTGAAGTGAATCTTGACGTTTCCCTTAAAGGCTAATTAAAATGCGTCTGGAGTAACAAATCCGTAAACACGTGCCCACCGTGACCGGTCAGCCTCCCTGTTCTTTGTCTGTTGTTATTGTTTGTTTGTGTCTTTTTACTCTTCAGTTTTTGCAAACCAAAGCCCCATCTGCTGGATCACCAACACGCTTGAGTATTTTAATTCACATAGCCAGAGACCATCTGCCCACCTCCCTCTACCCTCACACACACCCTAAATATGATCCTAGCCCAGCGAGCATCACCTGTCCCCTCTGTTTAGGGTTGGATACTTGTTACACTCTAACATCTGCCACTCTCTAAAATGTAGCTCTCAGTGCAGCCAGCTGAAGTCAAACCATCCAGCCCTGAGCATTAGGGAAAACTTCTTAAGGAACTCTTCTTCATTCATTTAGAATAAAAAAGATTATCTGTCCTTTTCCAATATTTTGTTTTCGCAGGAAGATGATTTGCTTAAATAACAGTAAATGTTTTCCTCTCTTTGCTATATTTACTTTTTGGCATTTTATTGAATGGTCAGTTTGTTGTATACTTTAAATCGTTCAATGCATTTATCTGAAAAGTAACTAGAAAGTAATTAGTAATGGGATTACTTTCCAGTAAAGTAATCCAATTACAATTTTACAGAAGTAAATATTAATTTGAAATGGATTACTTATTTTGAGTAACTTTTACAACACTGCTTGTAACCAGTCGTAACTAGCTAAGTTGGAATATGCCAATTTATTCATTTATTAATGATAATTTCTTAAAAGTGAAGATTGATAGAAATTTGGTTCCTCCTGGTCTTTGTATTTAAGCATTTTTTTTATTTTAAGAGCCTTAGGGGCTGTTCACACTGAATATGTTTCCTATGTAAACAAGCTCTAGGTGGACCTCTTTAACCATGTCGGAGCGTATTACGCAAGAGCCTCGCTGAAATAAAAAAGTCCAGTATTTAAATCTGGAATGTCGGAAATTGGCAACCCTAGACACTAAAATCCTCCAATTACTGCCTGTCAGAGTGGATACAAGAGAATAAAAGTTGTTTGGTTGGACTTCGGGAAGCGAGGAGTGGGTAACATGGCTTTATGTGGTGTGACGTGCTGTTATAACTTAGCTGATTTTATTGCAGTCATTATGCGAAGTCGTTCTGCACTCTCTCGCTCACTCAGTCATAACTAATAATAAGAGTCATTACAGTTCAGCTACACACTCCATTTGCCTCTCATAGCATAAGTCCTTGATTATATAGAGCAACAACATACAGAAAGGCATAGAAAGAGGGAGAAACTGGTATCTTTTGAGGATGAGCTCTTGTCAAAGCCTTGTGATTGTAACCTGAGGCTTGGGGCCTGAAGCACTTGGCACTTGTAGAAAAAAGCATACACACACACACACACAAAGAAAGAGAGAGAGAGAGCGAGAGAGAGAGAGAGAGAGAGAGAGAGAGAAAGAGAACCCTCTCTTAGCCATCTGGAGCACAAGCTGTGACCCAACTTTTATTAGCAAGGAGGCCACTACATTGTCGCACATGCACACATTTCTTTTAGAAAATAAAGATACTTTTTTTTTCAGTTTGTTTGTTTTTTTAATTGTTAGTTTATACTTCCTATAGTTTGTTTGTTAGTGCTTTCTTTCCTTTTTGTTTGTTCATTCTTTCCTTAGCTTGTTATTTAGTTAGCCCTTCCTTTTTTAATTGTTTGTTTTTTTGTTCATGTTTCATTTGTTTGTTAGTTTTCTATTTTTTATTGATCATTCATTCTTACTTTTGTTTGTTTTTTGCTCTTTCTTTCTTTCATACAAATCCCCTTTCTTTCGTGTTTGTTTGTTCATTTTCCCTTTCATTTATTTGTTAGTCCTTTCTTTTGTTTGTTCTTGTGGTCTTTCTTACATTTGTTTGTTTGTTAGTTGTCTTTCCTTTTTGTTTGTTTTGTTCAATTGTTTGTCCTTTATTCCTTCTTTTATTTAGTTTCTTTCCTTTGTTTATTTTATTCATTGTTCATTCATTCTTCCTTTCGTTTGTTTGTTAGTTCTTTATTTCCTTTTTTGTTTGTTGGTTATTTGTTCTTTCACTCTTTGTTCATTCTTTTGTATGTTCATGTGCACTTCCATTTGTTTGTTATGTATTTTGTAAACCATTCTTTTTCTTTCATTTGGACCTCCTTTCTTGCTTGAATTGTTTAATTGTTCTTAATTATTTAGTTTGTTGGTTTTTACATTCATTGTTTGTTCGTGAATAATTTTACTAACCATTTTATTTACTAACCATTTATTAGTTATTTATTTATTTTGTATGTTCATGAGAACTTATTTTTGTTTGTTAGTTCTTTCTTTTGTTTGTTTCTTCTTTCTTTCATTTGCTCTTTCTTTCTGTTTTTTCTTTGTTCTTATTTTGTTGGTTAGTTCTTTCTTTACTTGTGTATGATTGTTCTTTTTATTTGTTCTTTCATTCGTTCTTTCTGTCTGTCTTTTTTATTTGTTTTTCTTTTGTTTGTTTGTTATTTTTTTCTTTCATTGTTAATTCAGTCTTCCTATCATAAATTTGTTTGTTCTTTCTTTCGTATGCTTATGTGCTCTTCTGTTTATTTGATTGTTAGCTCTTTCTTTCTTTTCTTGGTCTTGCTGTTTCTTTCATTTGCTAGCTTTTTCATACAGTGTTTGTTTGATCATCCTTCCTTTCATTTGTTTCCTAGTTCCTATCATCATGTTTGGGTAGGTAAGGGCATTGTCGAGCGCCTGTCTGGGGAGTGAGAAAGTGTTAAAGACATCCACCTGAGATGAATTGTGGCTAATTACAGTTTCTATGTTCACAGTGAGAGTCGGGGGAGATAAAAGATGGCCCAGACCTCCGAAAGAGGGAGAGCCGAACCCGAGTACAGTGTGTGTGTTATGGAAGCTTCACTATCTGACTGAAAAGCAGCAGTTTTACATTGGCCACTGGAAAGCATTATTTTTGTTTGAGTTGCATTCAGAGTGTGTAAATAAACTCACATGATTCGTTGAAGCCATCTCCCGCTTCCTCCTTTTGATCCAAATATGAACATTGGTGCAGAAACCCGGGACAAGGAGGAAGAGTATGCTGCTATGGAGTCATCTTTGCCACTGGAGGAAGTGTTCAGATCCCTCGGCAGCATCCACCAGGCTCAACAAACAGGCCCTCATGGATCTGCGGCGAAGCTTTGAGGTGCTCCTTTAAGGCCAAGAGGAGGACTGATAGGTGTTGTGGAACTTGGTGCCTCAAGAAGGGGTATTTGCCACAACCCCGGCAGCAGCAAATCCCCATGTGTTGCTCATGAAGATGGGGGCGTAAATTATCAGGAGGTCTTTCTGGAGCTCTTCGAATGCACGGCCCAAGCCCTGAAATGGCCGTGGGGGCAATGGGCAGTCCACTGCTGACCGGGGAGGCCCAACTGGCTGCCCAACATCTCTCAGTCAACAACCTCCTGAGGTACCCTGAGCTGAAGAAAGCTATCCTGCAGGGGGTTGGCCGCAGTCCAGAGGAGCACTGCCAGAGGTTCCAATCCCTGATGCTGAGTGAAGTCAGCCACTCGTTTGCCTTCGCTCAACAGCTTTGTGACGCCTGCCGGCAGTGGATGCTGGCTGAGGAGCCCATCGACATCGGGCATGTAATCGATCTTGTGGTACTGGAGCAATTAATCTCCCAACTACCAAAGTGATTGGCAGAGTGGGTCCACTGCCACTGCCCGGTGTCGTTTGATGTAGCAGTGCAGTTGGCAGAGGACGTTTTAGCAGTGTATCCGGGGGCCGGTACGCCCTGCTCTCTCTCTCTCTATGATCCCTCCACCGCCCTATACCCTCCTTCCTTCTGACCAATCCCATTCCCAGGAAATGGTGGAACAATCCCCCGAGACCAGTGCCCCGTCCTCGGGAGTGTATTAACCCTCCTGTTACACTCTCCCCCAGCTCTGCTATTCTTCCTCTCAGGTGGTAGAAGCTGCCGCCACTAGTGTTTGTGTGAGGTTCGGGCCGGTCTGTTGGAGTTGCGGCGAGCCTTGTCGTGTCTGCAAATAGTGCATGGCCATGGAGGTGGGGACGTTGATCCAGGTCCTTGACACTCCACAGGCCACCCCTGTTCAAGCTGGGACATACCAAATACCCATGAGTATTGCTTGGTTCAAACTGGGGCGATTATCGGGTGAAGGTGAGGTGTGCACATAGGGATATTTACAATTATCCTGCAGTGGCCATCACTATTCTGTTTCGGGGTCAAAAGCATAACATTGAGGCTATGGTTAGTTTCCTCCTCACCCATCCACTAATTTTGGGTACTAATTGGCCAGCTTTTCCTGAATTGTTAAAAGGGTTGTGTGTTGATGGGTCCTGAAATAGAGTGGGACAGTGTAGGGTGTACAATGTGCTGATAGGGAAGGCGGAGCCGAAGCCGTCTATATCAGCTCTGCGTCAGGATGACGTAAGGGAGGGGGAAGCCTCGACTTCCCCAGCCCTTAGGGATATTCCCACTGGGGATTTTCCTTTTGGTGCAGATGCAAGACAAGACTCTTAAGCATGCATTTGACCAAGTGAAACTAATTGATGGCCAATGCTTTCAGCCACGCAATACACTCACATATCCGTATTTCTCTAACCTCATAGAACACCACATTGACACAACCCCCAGAGTAGTGGTAGGTAGTCGTTCCTACCATTACCCAAACACAAGAAACAGGTAGTATGGGAAGAATTAAAGGCCATGCTCGATATGGGTGTAATAGAAGAATCCCACAGGGATTGTGCCAGCCCGGTGGTTCTGGTACAGTAGCAAATAGCAATGGCTCGGTCCGATTCTGTGTGGATTATAGAAAAGTGAATGCTGTGTCTAAATTTGATGCATATCCAATGCCCCATATTAAAGAACTGCTTGATCGGTTGGGAATAGCTCACTTTTATTCGACACTGGACTTAACAAAGGGTTCTTGGCTGATCCCTTTAACGCCAATGTCCCGTGAGAAAACGGCCTTCTCCACACCGTATGGCGTACACCAATTTGTGACCCTTTCGTTCAGATTGTTTGGGGCCCAGACTATATTTCAGACCTCAGATCGCTGCTTATTTGGATTATATAATTATTTACATTAATAATTGGCAGTGGCACATGCAGCATCTGGGGTCCATTCTGAGGTCGCTGCAATGAGCAGGGCTAACAGCACACTCGAAGAAGTGTGCAATTGGACAGGTGGAGGTATGGTATCTGGTTTTCTACTTGGGGCATGGGCAGATGCCACCACAAATTGATAAAACCCTGACTGATCTCAATAAATAGGGAGCTCCAGACCTGGTCAAGTGGACGGAGCTGTGCCAATGGGCTTTCACAGAGGTAAATGTTGCAATTTGTGGCGGGCCGCTTCTGCATTCCCCTGATATCTCTCTGCTTTTTGTTTTGCAGATGGACACATCGGACAGGGGGCCAAGTGGTGGTGGTCCTCACCCTCCGCTACTATTTGCTTAGACGAGCATACACCCTCTGTTCGGACCATGCCCCGCTCCAATGGCTCCACCTTTTGAAGGATGCCAATGCCCAGATCACCCGTTGGTATCTGGCATCCCAGCCATTTAAGTTCGAGGTGGTCCACAGCCGGGGGTGCAGATGGCTGTCGCAGACTTCCTCTCCAGAAATGGGGGGGCAGTCCAGACAGTTTCCCGGCCTGAGTCAGGAAGTGGGGTATGTGTAGGTTAGGGCATGGTAGAGCAAAGAGAGAGAGAGAAAAAGTGGTAAGGACATCCACATGAGTTTAATTGTGGATAATTACCAATTAATTGTGGCTTTTTACATTCTATATAA
The DNA here is from genome assembly GCF_025860055.1 of Xyrauchen texanus. Taxonomy (NCBI): domain Eukaryota; kingdom Metazoa; phylum Chordata; class Actinopteri; order Cypriniformes; family Catostomidae; genus Xyrauchen; species Xyrauchen texanus. Next base: position 28,605,202 of record NC_068301.1, read on the forward strand.
AATTTGGGGGAGATAAAAGATGGCCCAGTCCTCCGAAGAAGGGAGAGCTGAACCTGAGTACAGTGTGTGTTATGGAAGCTTCAGTTTTACGTTGGCTGCTGAAAAGCATTATTGTCGTTTGTGTTGCATTCAGAGTATGTAAATAAATTCACGTGGCTTGCTAAATATGAACATCTGTTACAATGTTCATGTGCTTTCTTATGTTTGTTTGTTACTTCTTTCCTTTTTGAATCTTTGTTAATTCTTTCATTGTTTGTTCTTCTTTTTTTATTTGTTGGTCAGTTTTTTTCACTGTTTGTGAATTCACTCTTCCTTTTTTCTTTTTAGTAGTTCTGTCTTTTGTATGTTCATGAGATCTCTCTGCGATTTGTTATTTCTTTCCTTTTGTTTATTTGTTAATTCTTCTTACATTTTTTTCCATTTATCTGTCTGTCTGTGTGTCTGTCTGTCTTTCTTTCTTTTTTCTGTCTTTCTTTCTTTCGCTGTATCTCTCTCTTACAATTTCCTTCTCCATCTATCACACTACCTAATTTGCCCACCTATATCCCCGCCTCCTCCTCTGTCAGATACAGACCGATTAGGACCTGAGGCAGGGAGACAGAAAAGCGGGGGTGAGACAGAGGGATGGAGAAGGTGATCTTGCATATAATTTACATCTGGGAGCGGAACAATGACAGCTGCTGATGTCAAACAGGTGCTGAGCTTCAAGCCTGCAGGGAGGGAGGAGAGTGTGACCACAACCCAGATGCTCTGACACTCACACACACATGCACTCACTGAAACTCCAGGAATAAGTCACATTTTATTCACTTCAGGAATTAGCAGACAAAATCCATCAAGCAAATCAAATTAGATTTTAGGCCCAATAGAGAATTATGTGAAAAGCATGAAGATGAGAAAGTTGTTTTGGTTTGTGGCTTTAATCAGGAATTGCAACTAAATCAGGGCAGCAAAGGTTCAGCAGTGGCATGAAATGGCATTTCTGTAAATGCTCTGAGGAAAGTGTGTGTTTTATGACACTAGGAAAGTTTTATTGTTCAGAGGTTTTTCTTTCATAGTTCAGAAGATGAGGTTTCATTTAGGTTTTACTGTAAGAATCAACTTTGCCTTAAAATTTTCACCAAACAATGTGAAAAAAATAAATAAAAATACAAACAAATAAGACAATTGTTGACACAGCAACAGTAAATGGCCAATTAATTAACTAAAGATAATGTGTTCTTTGAATAACTTAATGGGAAATTAGTTAATATTGAAATCTCAGAGCCACATGCCAAAACATGGCTTCTGTCTCGCATTCAAAAATGTCAGTCAGCTCTGCCAAATAACGGCAGTGAAAGGCACAGTTGTTTTGCTGCAGTTGTTTTAGACAGAGATGTGAGCTATGATATTCACGTTACTACAACAGAAGTGATGAATGAATCTGAGAACATTCACAAACACACACACACACACGCGCACACACGCACGCGCGCATGCTATTCTATGTCTAGCAGATCAGATAACGCCTTCATAATAGTTACAGTCTAGCAGCAGTGTAATGTTATTGCAGTCACAGTTCATTAGGGTCGTTTGCCTCTAACAATTACCACTGGGTATAAAACTCCACTCATTCACACCTTGCTTTATCAGCCCTGGGAGTGCCGAATTCTAATTGCATGCTCTGATTTGCACATCTAAATCTCTACTAGAAGTAAATCCCCTGTCTAATCATTGGCCATGTTCTAGCTGATGAGATATGGACATACAACTTAATGTAAATATGGCAAATATGTTGTTTGAACCACTTTTATTATGCTTTTTCTGTCATTTTTGAGCTTGATGCAGGAATGTCTAATAAACCCACCTGTCCCCATTCACATTAATCATAAAGACAAGAGCATTCAGGAACTGCATGATTACATGGGAATAGGGCTGGGCGATGTGGCAAAAAAATTACATCTCTATTTTTATCAAGCTTATGGATGATTCACGATTAGATTTTTTCAACTTTTAAATGTACTCCAACATGATTCAAATAGTATGTTCTTTATTATAATGCAAAGCAACCTGGTTAGAGAAATCCTAGTTCTTTTCATTATAGAAAACAAAGGTGTGCAAGAAAAATGTACAAATGCACCACAGGGCGAATATAAATGTAAAATAAATTAAAATCTAATAAACCCAGATGTTCAGAAATAATAGAATAAGAAAACTACAAAATTATTATTATTAGCCAGTGTAGGTATTAATTTTATCTAAACCAAGTCTAACTAGAAAGTTATCTAGAATTAAACCCATAAACACTCATAAACCCCTAAAGATAGATGTGCCCTCAATGGGTTCACGCTGAGTAGCGCAGCAATATGAAACAATTTATCATTACAATTCAACTAGCAAAGTGTGTCAAAATGATCGCTTGCCAAATGTTGGCTATAGATGCAGTACACTTGAAACACATCACAGACAAAAGCAATAATTATCAATCCATCTGAATGATCATGGCAAATGGAGCAGTGGATGTTTGATTCTCCCATAAATAGCCTCTCCATCAATTGAAATGAAGCACCAATAACTGTCACGTAGCTAACACATTTTTATGGGTAAAAAGAAAAGACCGTTCATCAACATGCGCACGCTGAGGCCAGTTATGTTCTTAAGCCGGTGTATACAGTTGAATTCAGAAGTTTGCATACACCTTAGCCAAATACATTTAAATACATTTAAAGTCCTGACATTTAATCATAGAAAAAATTGCCTTACAATTACTATTGATGTATTATTACTGTATTATTATTATTAGTAGTAGTAGTTGTACAGTTAATATTACATTTTTAAAATTATGTTTAATTTAAATTGAGCTTTTAATTTGGCTAAGCTTTTATTTTGAAGTGTTTTTGTGTTGTTATGACCAAGGAGCTCTCACACAAGATGGTAACTTCCCACTCCAAAAAAGCTGGTCGCTATGTGATTTAAAGTGATTCTTAATCCACAAAAGCGTACTATTTAAATAAATAAATATGTTCTCTGTACAGTATGTGCCTCATGCCACAAAGTGAATTTGCGCACTGTTCACTGTCATCTCATTTAAAAAACGAGCTTTTCTAATCTTATCTAAGGCATACACTGATGAGCCAAAACATAATTACCACTCACAGATGAAGTGAATAATGTTGATCATCTCCTAACAAGGCCACATGTCAAGGTCTGGGTAAATTAGATGGTACGTGAACAATCGGTTCTATCGGGAAGACACGCAGGCTTAAGTGAAGTTTGAGATGCCATTTATTTGATAGATGTAAAACGGGAGGTAATGTCTCTCTCTTTGGCGTAGGCCCCGTCCGGCAGTCCGAGGGAGTTGTACCTGGAACCGTCATGTCCTGCCGGAGATAGGTTTAATAGGCTCAACTGGTGGTGGTGGGGAGGTGGAGGTTGCAGTGTTAGCATACCGAAACAGCAATGTGATAGATCGTGAGCGGACTTATAAAGCACTGGCTTACGTGCGATTGGCTAGGAGTTACCCAGCTAATGATGTGATGATGTACACCTGCTGGTCTTCCCGCTAGAACTACGCTCCACTTCCATTTCTCGTAGTCAGCATGTTGAATGCAGGAGAAATGGACAGGAGTAAAGACCTGAGTGACTTTGACAAGAGCCAAATTGTTATGGCCAGACGACTGGGTCAGAGCATCTCTGAAACTACCTACCCACAGTGGTCCGAGCAGGGACACAACACAAACTGGCGACAGGGTGTTGGGTGCCCAAGGCTCATTGGTGCATGAGGGCAACAAATGATATCCCGTCTGGTCCGAACTGACAGAACGTCTACTGTGGCTGAAGTCACAGATAATTGTAATTATGGTTAGGGGAGGAATGTGTCACAACATACAGTGCATCACACTCTGCTGTGTATGGGCCTACTTAGCCACAGACCGTTCAGAAATCCCATCATGACTCCTGTCCACCGTTGCAAGCGCCTACAATGGGCACGTGACCATCAGAATTGGGCCTTGGAGCAGTGGAAGAAGGTTGCCTGGTCCGATGAGTCCTGTTTTCTTTTACATCATGTGGACGGCTGTGTGCGCTGTTAACCTGGGGAAGCGATGGCACCAGGATGCACTGTGGGAAGACGACATGCCAGTGGAGGGAGTGTGATGCTCTGGGCAATGTTCTGCTGGGAAACCCTGCGGTAGCTCTACTGATGAAACTAATGACACCAGTGGCACTCTCATTACAAAGATGTCATAAATAAGAGATGAAATGTGTAATAATGACACACTTTCTTCATTGTTTGAGTCTTTGTCCCTCACTCTATTGACAAATTCATGTGAACATCAATTTGACACAAGCCACCTACATAACCATCATTGCAGACCAGGTACACCCCTTCATGGCAATGGCATTCCCTGATGGCAGTGGCCTCTTTTAGCAGGACAATGCACCCTGCCACACTGCACACATTGTTCGAGAATGGTTTGAGGAACATGATGAAGAGTTCAAGGTGTTGCCCTGGCCTCCAAATTCCCCAGATATCATCTGATTGAGCTTCCGTGGGATGTGCTGGACCAACAAGTCAGATCCCAGGCAGCTCCACTTTGCAACTTACAAGACTTGAAGGATCTGCTGCTAATGTCTTGGTGCTAGACACCACAGGACACTTTCAGGGGCCATGTAGAGTCCATGCCTCAGAGGGTCAGTGCTGTTTTGGTGACACGCCGTGCATCAACAGCATAGTAGGCAGGTTGTCATAATGTTTGGGCTTATCAGTGTATCTTTATATCTCCTGGTGTTTTTAATCCCTTTATGCAAATCCATGCATACACACACACAAATAGTAGTCTTCCTCACTGGCTCTCTCCAGAGCTTGTGCAACTGATGTATGCAACAATTGTTTGTTTTGGGTTATGAGATTGACATTCTTTGGAATTGCCTGGAAAAACAAAAAACATATTTTGTGTACTGAGAGTGCTAGAAAGGAAAACCAGGGTTTTGTGGGGTTGTTTTCTGACTTTGGCTGTAGACATCAAATTTCCAGTCAAGCTCATAGACAGCTGAGCCTCTCCTCTAAACAAAAATAAATCCTGTCAAATAGATAAGCAAGATGTGTTATTGTTCTAAAAAATAAATGGTACTGTTTAAGTTACAGCAGCCATCACTGGGGTGGTACACTTGTTTTGGGTACATACTGTATTTGTACCCTTTAGGAGACAAAAAAGTTTCTGTTCGCTAAAAGTATTTGGTGTGAATTGCCCCTAATGCACCAACTTTAATACATACTGTAGCATCAGGGTTTGTTAGTATCCCTAACCCTAAATATGAGCAATAATAATAGTTATTGCCTTTACCGTTAAGTCTCTGTTTTGTCCACTGCAGTGTGCCTTGACTTGATAGAACCATTTATTACACACTATTCGATATTTGTAATATAATTTAGATATGGGATGGACTATACGTTGTTAATCTTGGTATACATTAAAACTGGACGTGTGGGCTCAACCCAGACCAGGTTCAGGATAATGGGGCACAGTCGTCTGAAGGACAGTGGAAGACATTGAACACTAAACCCAAACTATGGCCATTACTCTTAATTTCCTTTACATTTACAACCCACCACCAACCTTCACAAAGGACATATTGTGTGTGTGTGTGTGTGTACACACAAATGTATGTTGCAATGTCAGAAATTTACTTTTAATTGTTTTTAAGGTGGCGTATTTGCCCTATGCATTGGAAGGCTTTTCAGGAGCATTCTTTACCTTAATGAGGACATATTTGTTCTAATCATAAAACATGCAGCATGACATCCATTTAAATCCAATCCTTCAAATGAATAAATTAATTGAAATAAATACTCAATCTGAACAATTACATTTATGCATTTGGCAGACACTTTTATCCAAAGCGACTTACAATACTTATTACAGGGACAATCCCCCAGGAGCAACCTGGAGTTAAGTGCCTTGCTCAAGGACACAATGGTGGTGGCTGTGGGGATTGAACCAGCGATCTTCTGATTAACAGTTATGTGCTTTAGCCCACTACACCACCATCACTCTAATGAGACACTTTCAGAACAAGATTTCAGAACACAATAAACATGCTATAATACATGTTAAATCATTCGCCAGTCATCATATTAGATTATACAGCTCTCTATTTTCTGTCACAGGTTTATTTTTATTCAATCGCTGTTTCAAGTGTTGGAGTTGTTGTTTCCCTCATTGAATAGACATCTTACAGATCCAGGCTCCTACAGTTTCTGCAGATGCACTAAACCTTTAAGGCCTAATAGAATATATATGACATGGTTCAAATGTTATATGGATAGATAAAAAAATGGGAAATTAAACAAAGGCAATTACATTTTGGGGGGAATTTTTGTCACTTCAGGTGACACAGTTGCCCTGAGTCCTGACTAATTTATTTCCCAGATATGAGCATATAAATTTGAGACACACCCAAAGAGCCTTCTGATTGTCTTTTCTTCATGTAGTGGTGCAACACCCCAACCTTTGACCTCTGCTGTAGCTCCACTGATGTAACTATTGACACCAATGACACTCTCATTACAAATATGTCGTAAATGAGATATGAAATGTGTAATAATGATACTTTCTTCATAGTTTGAGTCTTTGTCCCTCACTCTATTGACCTCCTGATGGAGTCTGTTCTTGTGTTTGTGTGCACAAGCACGTACAAGTATATGTGTATATCAAGGAATGGCTGATTAAAACTTAACAATATTTTTAGTTGCATGACAGTAGCTCAGTTGTTCTAAATAGAGTAGCTTTTTCAATAATGATTAACTTTTATCCAATGACAAAAGTTTGACAAAAGGTTTCTCACATTGTATTGTGCATGCAGCTTTACCAATAATCAAAAGCATTTACCCATAATAGTCTCTCTCATATGTAGATTTGGGAAGTTCAATATATTTTTTGTCATTATTTGACAGGAATAAATCCCTCAATTTAGGTGTTTTATAGCTAAAGACTTATTTAAATACTGCTGTTAGTTACTATATTTCAATACTTGAATTAATAATTTATTCACTTATGGACAGTTGAAGCAATCTGTTGGTGTTGATGGTATGGTTCAGTTCTGGGCAAACTCTCTGCCTGTCCATATAGCCATGCATGGAAAGACCAGGGAGAGCAGCAAATATTTAAAAAGGAACATGCTCTCAAAACTCAATTCTTAGTGGCGTGGATTTTGACCCTATCATGTGTGTACCTCAGCAGAAATCGAAATTCATCAGACAAGGCTACGTTTTCCCAGTCTTCAACTGTCCAGTTTTGGTGAACCTGTGCCCACTGCAGCCACAGCCTTCTGTTCTTGGCTGACAGAAGTGGAACCTGAAGTGGTCTTCTGCTGTTGTAGCCCATCTGCCTCAAGGTTCAACGTGTTTTGCATTCTGAGATGTTATTATACTCACTACAACTGTACAAAGTGGTTATCTGAGTTACCGTAGCCTTTCTTTCAGCTCAAACTAGTCTGGCCATTCTCCGTTGTCCTCTCTGATCAAGGCATGTCCGTCTGCAGAACTGCAGCTCACTGGATGGTTTTTGTTTTTGGCACCATTTTGAGTAAACTCTAGAGACTGTTGTGTGTGAAAAACCCAGTATATCAGCAGTTACAGAAATACTCTAGCCAGCCCATCTGGCACCAACAATCATGCCACAGTCAAAATCACTGTGATCACATTTTTCCCCATTCCGATGGTTGATTTGAACATTAACTGAAGTTCCTGATCCATATCTACATGATTTTATGCATTGCACTTCTGACACACAATTGGCTGATTAGATAATCACACGAATATGTAGGTTTACAGGTGTTCCTAATAAAGTGATCAGTGAGTGTATAAACTATATATAAATAGTATCAGTAATATACAATGTTTCAGTTAATTTTGTGTACATGTGTTTGTTCAAATTTAATACTGTCAACCGAATTTACATTTATTAAACCATTGTGTTTGTGCCAAATATATACTGGTCTGATAACATAAATAGCTGCCTCCTTAAATATCTTCCTGGTTGTTTGCATTGTTTTTTGTAACCAAATTATTTTTACACCCTCACCACTTATTTCATGCTGAGGATATCAAAGGATGATCAAAAAAATGTGGCATTGATCTTTATGAATACAAAGTGCCATAAGAATCCATTACAAATCCAAGAAAGACCCAATATGATACACCTTTGGAAGTGTGAAATGCAAGATTGCACATAATCATTAATTTATTCTTTAAACAGATGTGTAATGTAGAACACAGAGGTGTGCTTTAGCTTCCCTTTAAAGTCAACATGAATTGACATTAGCAACCTATTTTACTTACAAAATGGGATGTATTTCCTAGAGAAACCAAGGATTTAATATTTATTACAGTAATGTTAACTGGCAATAAATTGTAGTAGTCTAGTAGTCTAAAACAACGCTGAAATAGCTATTTGGCAATGTGACAACAGCCGTAAAGTCTTTCATTACATTTTGGTTTAATTTTTTAAATATATGTAATGTGTCAATTAATGTGAACTGATGAATTGTCCACAATAAGACCAGGGATGTGAATTAAGAAATACAATTTTGATTTTGATTTCAAGTTGAATTAACAAACTCTTATCCCATATGGTAGAGTTTGCTGTATGAGTTTTGATAGAGAGACAGACAGCTGATAGGGAATCCGTCTTCTGTTTTGCAATGATCCATCAAGTGTCTACAGACATAAATTTGCAGGATTGGACCATCATCGAGACACTGGAATGACTCTGATTTAGTCTGTCTAGTTTATTAATGTAACTCTGATAGCAGAGTTAAGTGTTCGATGTTCTCTAGGCTAAGTGGGCCTGTATCAAGAGCTCTGGATACTTTGCGAAGTTCCTTGTATCACTCTGCATTTATCACAGAAACGATGCAGCTCATATTCTCAGCAGGTCATGCAAATTGAATATTACAGCAGGGCCAATGGCAAACCCTGCAGTTTACTCAGCCACTATGAACCAGATTTTCTGTCAGGCATGCTTAAAACAATTTCTCTTAAAAATCCCATGACTCACAATGCATGCACTATACACCGATCAGCCACAACATTAAAACCACCTGCCTAATATCGTGTAGGTCCATCTTGTGCTGCCAAAACAGCGCTAACCCGCATCTCAGAATAGCATTCTGAGATTATATTCTTCTCACCACAATTGAACAGTGTGGTTATCTGAGTTACCGTAGATTTTGTCAGTCTGAACCATTGGCCAATCTCTGCCGCTCACTGGATGTTTTTTGTTTTACTAAAACCAGCCCGTCTGGCATAAACAATCATGCGATTATCTAATCAGCCAATCATGTGGCAGCAGTACAGTGCATAACATCATGCATATATGGGTCAGGAGCTTCAGTTTATGTTCACATCAACCATCAAAATTGGGAAAGAATTTGATCTCAGTGAATTGGACCGTGGCATGATTGTTGGTTCCAGACGGGATGGTTTTAGTATTTCTGTAACTGCTGATCTCCTGGGATTTTCACACACAACATTCTCTAGAATTTACTATGAATGGTGCCAAAAAACAAAAAACATCCAGTGAGCAGCAGTTCTGTAGACGGAAATACCTTGTGGAAATACCCAGAGAAGGCCAGACTGGTTTGAACTGACAAAATCTACAGTAACTCAGATAACCGCTCTGTACAGTTGTGGTGAGAAGAATATCATCTCAGACTGCTATTCTGGGATGCGGGTTGACGCTGCTTTGGCAGCACAAGGGGGACCAACACAATATTGGCAGGTGGTTTTAATGTTGTGGCTGATCGGTGTATTATGCCACATCCCTTCTAAGACACAACCATACCGACCTACTACAAATTATGATCTATTACATAAACCCAGAGAGAAATGTAATTGCAAATAGTTTGCTTTTTCATAGCCTACACTAAAAAATATATTTTTGCAGCTTTTTCAATTTACTAAAGCAACACAATTTAAGAACATTTTGACACAAATTGATTTTATTGTATTTTATCCATTTTAATTTGTGAAATTTAAGTTTATGTAATACATTTGAGTTTGAACTACATTTTTGTGGTGTTAATGTAGCATTGATGAAACTGGGCACTGGATTTCCATTTCCCAGTATGCTTTACATGGTTCTCGATAGGGAGAGTAAATGTTAAAATTAAGTGTTATACTTGTATACTATACTACACTATACTATTCTATACTATACTATACAGGGATACTTGTAAGTGATTCATGTTTTATTAAGTTGAGATTTAGAAGAGTTTCAGTTATGTTCAGAGAGATCAGTATCGGAAGTATTGATACTTTAGTATCGATCACGCCCATCCCTACAAGCCAGCAGTCTCTGGGTGGAGATCAGGACAGAGCTAATGACAGCAGAACAATCATGGCAGACAGCACGGTGAGTTGTTGTCTCTGTAATGTCTTATTACACCTTTCATTGTTTGGTGAACAATGAATTTATGTATTAATCCAAGTGTTTGTCTGCTATCTGCTGAATCTGTAGGTACAATATTTGTAGGTACAAATATTATTCTACGGAGAGTTCGAGTACCCTTCTGAATTTTATTTAATTTTTTTGTAAACGGGCTAAAGTAACTGAAGCTTTTGTTGTTATTCTTTCTGAAAATAAATGGGTTGTTCAATTTTGTTTTGTTTAGGCCTATGGTTTGCAAGTTTATGATAGCCTACTAATTTTTTTGATGTGCTGTAAGAATGTTGTTGCATTAGTCAAAGTTCCTGAAATTGAGCAATGCATTTGGTGCATTTATTTTCTTATAAAGACATATTACAGTTTGGAGAGATCAAAGATTACCCCAGTTGCAGCCATGCAAAACCTGTTGCAGCAATTTTCACTGTCATTTTTGAATGGCCAATATGTTTAAGATGACCAGACTAGACAAATTAAAGGTTCTGTAAGCGATTTTAGCATTCTGGAATATTCACAAGTTGCGCCATTGGATTAGCCACGCCCCCTCTTTCCTAAACCCTGCACTAGAAAGATACCAAATGAGCTTTATTGAGACTGAAATCAAAAATAAGCAGTTGCCAAAAACAACAACAGAGAAATAGCAACCTCAACTGACAACTGTTGAGAACAACATGGCATAAAATGGCATTAAGCCTCAATTATTCGGAGCAACTTTAATACCATGAGAATGTGCTAAACGATTGACAGGACAAAAGCACCAGAGACACATTTTTGTTTGCTGTTTACAGAGTCTGGTGCTGTCACAGAGACTGGTGAGAAATCTCACAACATTTTTTTCATAAATATCTTTCAGGGAGAAGGACATTTTTTTGCACACCTTTCCATGAAGAAAATAGCTAAAAGCAACTTTAAAATAGCATCTCCAAGCGACTCCAAAAAGACAGTTGTCCATGGAGATATGAATATCTTCAGTTGTTTGTTAATATATGCAGCCCAATATACTTTACTTTTCACGGATGTGGATTGGGCTGTAGAGCATCACTCAATTACCACTCTCTGAACTGAGGAACTAGTTTTAAAGAGAGATGAATTTGAATTTTTTTATACGTTTGTAAACAGCACCAAACTTCAGCCAAAATGCCACCAACCACCAGTTTAACAGTGACCACTCCAACGGTCAGAGACACACCTGCATCAACCAGTACAAAGTGACAGACAAATCCCAGAGGGATTTTAATGTTGATGGTGAAGAATGTATGCAAATCATGTTTTTGATAAAAATAACCTATAATTGGTGTGATTTACAGTATAAGAATTTTATAAAAGAAAGAATAAGGACATATGCATTTACAATGCAGGAGATCTGTAGCTCAACTAGTTGATCACACCCATATATTTGTTTTCTTGACTAAATTTATGCAGAAATATTTACATTTTATTACATCACCACCACTGAACTGGATTTTTTAGACTGTCTAAATCATTTAATCCGTGTTCGAGATCCTTATTGTCCGTTTTGGGGACAGCCATCCCTTGTCATGTGACATCTCTATCTCCATCACACAGCCCTCAGGGAATGGACTAGGCAAAAAGCCTCTTCTAATCCTTCTGTCACACAGAAACACACACACAAACACTGACCACTGCAATACAGGTCAATGGAAAGCTTCTGGCCCACAGACAAGAGCTGAGCAGGATTGGAGTCTGATTGAAAGTCCAGGTTTAATTCCAGTTTCGACACACACACACACACACACACACACACACACACACACACACACACACACACACACACACACACACACACATGTTGTGTTTCCATGTTTTATGGGGACTTTCCATAGACATAATGGTTTTTATACTGTACAAACTTTATATTCTATCCCCTAAACCTAACCCTACCCCTAAACCTAACCCTCACAGAAAACTTTCTGCATTTTTACATTTTCAAAAAACATAATTTAGTATGATTTATAAGCTGTTTTCCTCATGGGGACCGACAAAATGTCCCCACAAGGTCAAAAATTTCGGGTTTTACTATCCTTATGGGGACATTTGGTCCCCACAAAGTGATAAATACACGCACACGCGCACACACACACACACACACACACACACACACACACACACACACACACACACACACACACAGCGATGCTAGTGAAAATGGAAAACCACAGATACCGGCATCATAGCATGATGGGAAATGTGGTATGAGTTGAATATTAAAGCTGAAACACATTGATGTAATATTATGTTTCATGTCTATATTTGGGTAAATCTTACATTTGGGTGAACCTTCTAGTGATCATTTATGATTGTTTTTTTCTTCCAACAGGCTACAGCAGGGATTTACATGTGATAAGTGCAAGGTTGGAAAGAGTACTGAAAAATTATACTCAAGTAGAAGTACTGTTACTTCCCAAAAAATGTAGTATGAGTAGAGTAAAAGTAGTTGTCCTAAAAACTTCTCAAGTAAGAGTAAAAGAGTAGCTCATTTAATAGTTCTCACGAGTAGTGAGAATTGAGTACCGAGTTGCAAAACCTATGCCCCATTATAATGAACACTGTATGTCAACTTTTAAAATACATCACTTATCTATGATAAACACTACATGAATCTGATTCCAAAAAATAAAAGGGAGACATGATAACAGAAATTAAAAGATTAAAAATTAATTTTGAATACACTGATCATTGTAAATCGTAATGTATGAAACAATTACATTAAAATCAGTTTAAGTGTAGGGTCTAAATTTCCCTTAATGCAGACAGAGCATTATTGTTGTGCATAAAACATGTTCAAAACAATGCAAGGAATGCAAAAAAATGCAAAATAAGCAGGATCACTTGGCGTCATGTCCTGCGCAATAGAGGAGGTAGAGTAGAGATGGGAAAAGATGTTTGGTACAGGGGCTACATCATGTTTAAAAAGGAATAATTCACCCAAAAATGGAAATTCTCTCATTTATTCACCCTCTTTCTTCCGCAGAACACAAATTAAGATTTTTAGAAGAATATCTATGAATCGGTGCTAAAACATTGAAGCTGCACAAATCACACAAATCAGCATAAAAGTAGTCAAATCCATGTGCCTCCAGTGGTTTAATCCATGTCTTCAGAAGCGATATGATAGATGTGTTGAGAAACAGATCAATATTTAATTCCTTTTTTAATTCCTTGTGTTATTGGTGATTTACATTCTTCAAACATATCACCACCTACTGGGCAGAGTGAATAATATTTAGCAAAAAAAGGACTTAAATATGGATCTGTTTCTCACCCATACCTATCATATAAATTCTGAAGTCATGGATTAAACCACTTGAGTTGTAGGTATTACTTTTATGCTGCTTTTTGGAGCTTTGAAGTTCTGGTCACCATTCACTTACATTGAATGGACCTACAGAGCTGAAATATTCTTCTACAAATCTTAATTTGTGTTCTGAAGAAAGAAAGTCATGGACAGATGACATGAGTGTGAGTAAATTATCAAATTTTTATGAGAATTTTCATTATTGTGTGAATTATTTCTTTAAGTAGAACATAGGGGACCACTTTGTCCTCCTTTTGAGATACAATGTTCCATATGTTCCAATATTGTATATTTTAAGCCAAGAAATATTTGTGTTCTCATTCTATTGCATGATGCACAACTTTTCTATCTTTATAAAGGCTAAGCATATTTATAAATTATTTTATACTTTCCTGGTAATTTATTATACCAATTAACACAATCTCTACATCAGGGGTCAGTATTATTAAAAAACAAATAATATTTAAAAAAATATTATTATAAAAATATCACTGTTTTATTCTATTACATTCAAATTTTTAAAGCTACTCAAGTAGTGAGTGGTTTTCTCATTTCCTTGTTATTGTTGTTTGATTAATAGCCTTTATATGACATAGCCTACTAGACAGTGCTCAATTTGTTTACATGTACACTTCAAGTTCAACATTTTGATGCAAATATGCTTTTTTCCCCACTGTTTAAATTCATTTTAGACATAATCAACTGCTTTTACATTAAATCCTCTATTTAGAAAAAATTGTATTAAGGTAAAACTTTAAAATAACAAAAAAATGTAAGATAAATATTATATAAAGAAAGGGCTACTAAACATGAGATCTCTTTCAACCAACGCACTCATTTTAAATGAAATTATTACAGATCATATATTGGATGTGCTCTGTTTGACTGAAACCAGGCTTAAACCAGAAGAATATATTAGATTAAATGAATCTACTCCCCCATGCTATTGTTATAAACATGAGACTAATCTGAAGGGTCAAGGAGAAGGTGTTGCTACAATTTACTGTGAATTTGTTGGTGTTACTCAGAGGACAGGATATAAGTTTTGTGTTTTGAACTAATAATGCTTAATGTGACACCATCAAGTACAAATAAAACCCGGGCCATATTCTGATTTCATTGGTGAATTTGCTAATTTTCTATTAGATCAAGTAGTTACTGTGGATAGAGCTTTAATTGTTGGTGACTTCAACATTCACATAGATAATGCAAAAGACACAACGAGATTAGCATTTATCGATATTCTCAATTGGAATTGCAAGTGGAAGAATGCAATATTAGAGGTATTTCTTGGTGCATGGAAGGATAGTGTCTATAGCTACAGACAGGCAATAAAAGCTGCCAGGTCAGCATATTTGAGAAAACTCATAGAAAATAACCACAACAATCCTAGATGTTTATTCAGTACTGTGGCTAAATTGGTTAGGAATAAAACCTCAACTGAATCAGATATTCCGCCGCATCACAAAAGTAATGACTTCATGAATTTATTTACTGATAGAATTGAAATAATCAGAAATAAAATGTGAATTATGCAATCATCTGTCACAGTATCTCAGAAAAAAAATTCTCATAATTTTCCTCACGAGCAGCTTCAGTCCTGCTCTGTCATAGGTCATGAAGAGCTAACAAAATGTATCGAAACATCAAAAGCCACAACATGTATGTTATTTCCAATATCAACTACGCTCTTAAAAGAGGTATTCCCTGTGATCTCAGAATCTCTTCATATTATTAACTCTTCATTATCCTTAGGCCATGTCCCGAGGAACTTTAAAATGGCAGTTATCAAACCGCTTATGAAAAATATGAATGTTTTATTTTTGCACCATTCTTAGTAAATTCTACAGATTGTTGTGTGTGAAAATCCCAGGAGATCGTGTAGGTTACTATTGAAACCTCTGTTCCCCTGATGGAGGGAACGAGACATTGTGTCGAATGAAGTGACACTAGGGGTCTTTCTTGAAGGCCTCGGTTACCTCTGAACTCTGAGAAAAATCTAATGAGAAATTGTCAGACAGAATTTGCATGTCCCTCCTCCGGACATATGGGTATAAAAGGAGGGAATCGTACATCTGTCTATTCAGGTTTTGTAGTGAGGAGCCGAGAATAAGGTTCGGCCGTTACAGTGGCTTGATTCAGCGTTGTGGCCTTGGGGACACAACATCTCGTTCCCTCCATCAGGGAACAGATGTAACAACCTAGAATTTTGAATTCAGGCAAAAGCATGAGGCAAAAGTGTGTCCTGAGGCTTTGGTGCTGAGAAAAGACTCAAAGCACTTACCTACCACCGCACAGCTGGCAGGGGGCGGGTTAGTGACTGAGGAGGAGGTCCTGTGTAGGTGTCCTCTGGACTCGTCAGAACCAGCCGGCTGGGGGACAGCAGTCAATGGCTGTGAGCGCCGCCCGGCAGTCCAACTCGGCGGGTCCGAGGGAGTAGTCGCGGCCTCTGTCACCTCGAGCCCAGATGGAAGTCAACGAGCGTGCCATGGTCCAAATCACTGAGATCACATTTTTTCTCCAATCTGATGGTTGATGTAAACATTAACTGAATCTCATGACCCATTTCTGCATGATTTTATACACTGCACTGCTGCCACATGAATGGCTGATTAGATAATAGCATGGATGATTGTTGGTGCCAGACGGGCTGGTAACTGGGAAAATTGCTCTGTACAATTGTGGTGACAAGAATAGCTGAGATGCAGGTTGCCGCTGTTTTGGCGGCACGAGGGGAACCTACACAATATTAGGCAGGTGGTTTTAATATTGTGGCTGATCGGTGTATTTCATACCAATCCGTCCTTTGAAAATAAAATGTCCAATGTTTGTAGAACAGCATTCTTCTACCTCAGAAATATTGCTAAATTCCAATACAAGTTCTCTGTTGCTGATGCCAAAAAACAAATTAATGCGTTCATGACCTCAAGACTAGATTATTGTAATGCATTACTGGGAAGATGTCCAGCAAGTTCAATAAATAAACTTCAATTGGTTCAAGCAGCCAGAGTGCTGACTAGAACCAAGAAATATGACCATATCAGCTGTTAAATTGTCTACATGTTAAATTTTGTATTAACTAAAATATTTTATTAAATACGTACAAAGTTGTGAAGGGTCTAGCTCTGCAGTACTTAAGTGAACTTATAACACAATATATTCCATCACGTTCATAATGATCACAAAATTCTGCCCTACTAATAGTCCCTAGAATATCAAAATCCACAAAAGGAGTGAGATACTTTTCCTATTTGGCTCATAAACTATGAAATAATCTCCCTAACACTATTCTGGATGCAGACTCACTCACTGAGTTTAAGTCTAGACTAAAGACTCATCTATTTAACCAGGCTACACCTAATTTATCCATCAACTCACAATTGGGCTGCTTTAGTTAGGTCTGCCGGAACCAGACACATTTATCATGATCTTTAACTCTGCAAAAGATTTAATGGCATCTACGCTAATATTATTCTATTTGTATCCCTGTCTCAATAGGAATCCCGAGGTCACAAGAACCAGCTGAAACCAGCTCCGTTCCTGTTCCTGTCAGACTCCACTTCTATGTGTCTCTGAGTGATGATGACTAAATGCAGCCGGTGCCAGCCAGACAACATGTCAGTCAATCACGATGGACTTCAGAGGATGAACTGATGCCAACTCCAACCATAAGACATGGGATACTTCATATGCCACTGCCTGAACCTTGGACTTAGGATAGACCTTACCGAAATGACCTGCTGGTTGAACTGCGATGCACCTCACTGATCTCTGCCTGCATCACCTTGGTCTAATCATGGACTACACTCTTGAAATGGAATACATAGACTTTCAATGAATTGCCAACAAAAGCCTTCATCAGCCATCTAACAAAGGACAATGCATCTATGCAAACTTCTTCTCACTTCTCACTAATCTAGAATGAACTTCAAAGACATTAGTCATTAATGTTACAGTTCATACAAAATCATTGTTTGAACATTGGCCCTAAACACTTACTTAGTTTACAAATTTTAAAACATGACTTGCACTGCACATAAATAAGTAATGTTGATATTATATTCATGCTGTCAGCCAGAGGGGAACTAGCCCCCACAGTGAGCCTGGTTTTCCCAGTGTTCCTTTCCTCCACTAACCAACATCTTATGGAGTTTTTTATTCCTGGCCACAGTCGTCCTCAGCTTGCTCACTGGGGATCTAAATACAATTATAATTTAATTATATATTTTTATATAAAATTTACAATCACATTTAATCAAACTACACAATGATGACAAAGACTTTAGAGATATTACAGTTTTGTTTTCTGTTAATGCATGATTTTCTGTAAAGCTGATTTGAAACTATGTGTGTTGTGAAAGGCGCTATACAAATAAAAATGACTTGACAATTTTGCAATACAGTGTTTTTTATTACTATTTCACAGTATAAAACAAACAAAAAAATAAAGATCAATATAAATGAAAGGAAGTTCAATAAACACTACCACAATTTAGCCCTATAAATACAACAAAATTCGCATCATGGCAATGAGAATGAAATTGGTTGCATAATGGGAATAAGAATGATACTTTTTTTTGCATTTCAGCAATAACTTTTTTTGCAGAATGGCAATGAAAATAATACGTTTTTTGCATTACAGCAGTGGGAATGAGACTCTTGCATTACAGTAATCAGAATGATAATTTTTTTAGCATTATGGAAATGAGAATGAGACTATTGCATTTTAGTAATGATTATAAGACGTTTTTGAATTAAATAAATTATATTGAATTAGAATAAAAAATGTTTGCATTATGCCCAGTTATTAGAATGAGATGCTTTTTCATCACGGTATTGAGAATTAAACTTTATTCCAGTACGATAATAATAATGAGACTTTATTGCATTACGGTAATAAGAATTAGACCATGCATTACAGCAATGATAATTATAGGAAGAGAATGTGCTTAAAGGAATAGTTCACCCAAAAATGAAAATTCTCTCATGATTGACTCACGTGTAAGCCATGTCTTTCCTTCTTCAGTGGAACCGAAATGAAAATTTATATAAGCACATTTTAGCTCTGTATCTCCATACAATGCAAGTGAATGGGTGCCATCAGGCTGCTGGTTGTTTGATAGTCCAAAAGGCATATTTAGGCAGCATAAAAGTGATCCACATGACTCCAGTCGATCAATTGTCTTCTGAACCAAATGTATTTTCAACCATGACGTCAATGAAATATGAGTTGTGCAGTTTTTGTTGTAGAACCAAACGTCCACATATCGTCAAGTAATGTTACCACAGACCTTGTTTTTTATAAACATATATATGTATACATGTATAAACATAGAGAGTAGTTGGTAGTGTAAATGAACCAAATGCAATCTTATACAGTATACACAGGGAAAATGTGATGCTTGTCAGGACTAACTGAATGTTGGCTCTGTTAAATTATAGAGAATGTAAATATAATTAATCATATTGATCTACTGACACACAAATCATGGCTAGTATTAACAGTGATTGTCATGGACATAATTTGATGTTCCACTAATTTCAGAGTTTGGAAATGAACTATTGGAATCATCAAACTGCAAATGCAGGAACTTTGTTTGGACTTTGCTCTGAGAATTTATATGGTTCTCAGAAAAATGGCAAATTGTGCTTTAAGCCACTTCATTCAACATACAATACACCCACAGTTTCCTTGTTACATATGCCCCCAGATAGCGCAAGCACTCCCACCCACGATCACTTGTGCTTTGTGCTGGCACTTAATTGCACTTAGAATTAGCACTCTCATGAAAAATGGATACGATTCCATGAAAATAGTGAGCGGTCAAGAAAATACTGAGCCCAATGTCACAAGGCAAAAAGTCTTAATGGCCCTAAAAAAAAGCTTAATTTTCTTAAAGCAAAATACAGTATAACTTGTGAGATTCACCCATTTCTTTACATTTCTATATGTCAACAACCTATGGAAAAAACCAACACCCTTAAGACAGATATTACGAGAACTAACACGCAGTCATTGTCTATAAAGAAAAATGTCAATTTTAATTGATCTTGGCTCCGCTCAAGGCTTGTGGACGTAAGAGATAGGGTGGGAGTGAGGCACAGAGTGCTGGAGTATAGTGACCCACAGTCACCACTCATTAGAGTACATGGTTACTTACTCTGATTACGATCTAAGCACAGAGTCAAAATGATCTTTCTCATCTTTGGGACATACAGGATTAAGCTTAGATCCTGTTCAATCTGTAAGGAAGCATGTTTCCTGCTCAAGCTTGGAGAATGTGTGTGAGAGCAAGAGAGAGCGAAGAATGTGGTTTACATTGGACATTAAGTATTACCCAACATATAATGAGAATAGTTTTATGTACTAAAAAAATAAAATTGTACTTAAAATAAAACACTGAAATGTATTAAACTGGCCGTGAACTGCATGACCCCAACAACAAAAAAAGACTTGCCTTAAATGCAAAATTATTATTATTATTATTATTATTATTATTATTATCATAACATGACATTTTTAAATTCTAAAAATGTATTTTCAAAAATGATTTTTTATTCTCACTACAATACGTGCAAGTCACCATATTTAAGAGTCTGTTCCTCTTTTTTTTTTCAAAACCACTATATCACTTTTCTAATAGACTAGGGTGCTGTACAACCTTAAAAATGTGTGCATCCTGCAGAGAAAAGTCAATTTCTGACACAAAATGTAATAAAATATGACAAGTGTGTCCTGAATTGGTCCACGGTACCCAGACAGAGAGTGGCCGGCAGTGCCCTTACCTTGGCTCTAGTCAAATGGAGAGGAACAGAGCAGCAGGAAGAGGGAAGATGAGGATGAGGATGAGAAAGAGAGAGAGAGAGAGAGAGAGAGAAACTGAGAGCTGGCCTGTCTCCTCTCTATCTGCCTGGGACAAAGAGCTCTCTGATAAGAACAGCAAAAATGGAGGGATGGATGGGAAGAAGGTGGAGGAAGAAAGAAGGGTAAGGTCATGGAACATCCTGGAACATCCTGACACAACGTGTGGTTGTGTGTGCGCACATGTGTGTGTATCCTGGTACGATAGGAATGGACATGACGACGCATAGAGTGACGGCAGCGATTAAGCATTTGCATGAATGAGCTTGTGTGTGTGACAGATTTATATCTAGTGAGCTAAAAATTCACATTCCCCTTGTTTTTCAGATCTGCCAGCATAAGTGATAGGTGTTATATAAGTTCAAGCAACTATAAATATCTCCCCATCCGCTGAGGGATTTTTAGGGATCTGAACAATTCATGATAAGCAATTGATGTTGCCCAAGACAGGAGTTCACTGAGACAGAGCAAGAAACCAAGCAACAAATTAAATTTCCCCAAGCTTGTATCTACATTATGTCTCTCCACTGGCATAAACAAGCTCCATCGAATCAGTATGGGGCCAAAAAGGGTTGTTGTCAAGAGATGTTGAGGCTTGACGTGACAGATGCCACTTTAGATTTATTTGTACACATGTCAATGTTTACATCCTTCAACTTCTGCTGTTGTAAAGGAACAACATTTGCATGTTGCAGTTTGTAGGCTTGACTGCAAAATTATCAGAATTAAACAGAATTATCCTCCAAAGGCCAACCTCAGTTTCACACTGCAGGTGGGCTATGCAAAGTATCTATCCAGAAATTTTATTTATTTATTTATTTTTTGTATAAAAAAAATATCACAATTCAAAATATTTTGTCCACCATCCTCAGCTAAACTCCAAATCTCTGATCCGAGATGATTATCACAATGTTGTTATAACACGCCAAAGTAACACCTCTAAAAACACTCCACTAAAAACCACTAAGGCATTACCATTATATTTTGGACATGGACTATGTAAACACCATGGTACAATAATTATGGTGTATCATTCAGTACCATGGTTCTATCATGGTTTATATACCATGATATTCTTTGACGTACAGTGCATCCGGAAATTATTCACAGTGCTTCACTTTTTCCACATTTTGTTATATTCCAAAATGGATTAAATTAATTATTTTCCTCAAAATCCTACAAACAATATCCCATAATGACAACGTGAAAGAAGTTTGTCTGAAATCTTTACAAATTTATTAAAAATAAAAAACAAAAAGAAAATCACATGTACATAAGTATTCACAGCCTTTGCTCAGAACTTTGTTGAAGCACCTTTGGCACCAATTACAGCCAAGCTACAAGCTTGGCACACCTATTTCTGGGCTCCATCAGGTTGGATGGGGAGCGTCGGTGCACAGCCATTTTCAGATCTCTCCACAGATGTTCAATAGGGTTCAAGTCTGGGCTCTGGCTGGGCCTCTCAAGGACATTCACAGAGTTGTCCCGTAGCCACTCCTTTGTTATCTTGGCTGTATGCTTAGGGTCATTGTCCTGTTGGAAGATGAACCTTCACCCCAGTCTGAGGTCCAGAGTGCTCTGGAGCTGGTTTTCATCAAGGTTGTCTCTATACATTGCTGCATTCATCATTCCCTCGATCCTGACTAGTCTCCCAGTTCCTGCCACTGAAAAACATCCACACAGCATGATGCTGCCACCACTATGCTTCACTGTAGGGATGGTATTGTCCAGGTGATGAGCGGTGCCTGGTTTCCTCCAGACATGACACTTGCCATTCAGGCCAAAGAGTTCAATCTTTGTTTCATCAGACCAGAGAATTTTGTTTCTCATGGTCTGAGAGTCCTTCAGGTGCCTTTTGGCAAACTCCAGGCAGGCTGTCATGTGCCTTTTACTGAGGAGGCTTCCGTCTGGCCACTCTACCATACAGGCCTTATTGGTGGAGTGCTACAGAGATGGTTGTTCTTCTGGAAGGTATTCCTCTCTCCACAGAGAAACAAAGGAGCTCTGTCAGAGTGATCATCAGGTTCTTGGTCACCTCCCTGACTAAGGCCCTTCTCCCCCGATCGCTCAGTTTGGCCGGGTGACCAGCTCTAGAAAGAGTCCTGGGGGTTCCAAACTTCTTCCATTTATGGATGATGGAGGCCACTGTGCTCATCGGCGGTCTATAGACCATTCCTTGGACTTCATGGCTTGGTTTGTGCTCTGACACGCACTGTTAACTGTGGGACCTTAAATAGACAGGTGTGTGCCTTCCAAATCATGTCCAATCAACTGAATTTACCACAGGTGGACTATAAACCTCTCAAGGATGATCAGTGGAAACAGGATGCACCTGAGCTCAATTTTGAATGTCATGGCAAAGGCTGTGAATACTTATGTACATGTGATTAATAATTCGGTTTTTATATTTAAAACATTTGCAAAGATTTCAAACAAATTTCTTTCACATTGTTGGGGTATGGGGTATTGTTTGTAGAATTTTGAGGAAAATAATTAATTTAATCCATTTTGAAATAAGGCTGTAACATAACAAAATGTGGAAAAAGAAAAGCGCTATGAATACTTTCCGGAAGCACTGTACATTGGAATACCATGTAAATACCACAGTATGTGAACAAGATAACCGTTCAACACCATGTCACATATCAAAATAGTCTAGTAATATCATGATATTTTGGACATTTATGCTGGTAATACAATTGTACAAGAATTTGGTAACCATTCAATACCATTGTACTGAATGTATCAAAGTATCATGCTACTATCATGGTTTGTGGAAATGTATTATAGTAATAGCATGGTATTCTATGAAGTACCTTGGAATACCACGTATATGATATACCACGGTATTTGTGAATCATGGTAACTATTCAGTACCGTGATATGCATCAAAATACCTTAAATACCATGGTAATATCATGATATTTTAGACATGCATCATGGTAATACCATGGTATACTTTGTAATACAATGTAAATACCATTGTGCATGAATAGTAATCATTCAGTACCATGGTATTTATGACAACAAAGGTTTGCACTATATAAATACCAAGATACCTGTGGTATTACTATCTGTCACAACACTGTCCAGCATAGTTCTTTATAGTAGTACCATACGCATGGTACAAGTACAGTACTTTTTTTTACAAGGGTCTACTCTCCAACTTGTAGCGAAGTCGCTCATAAACAGACACTTTCCTCTGTGGAGGAGTGTGAGCTAAGATTCTTACAGACACAAATGAAAGATTTGTTGTTGTGATAGCTGAGCAACACTGGCAAGAATATCAGATTAGCTGAGACTAATTCAGAGAACTTCTGCTCGATATCCAACCCAGTTCCCTGAGGTCAAATCTTTCCTTGAGACAATTTGCTAACTTTTCAACAACAACAACAACAGCAGCAAAAATTAGGCTACAGGTGTGCTAAGAAGCAATTAGCAATGACAAGACAAATCGAGAGATTTACTAACTTTTCTGTTTCAGTAATATTTCTGCACTAAACCTTAAAATTTTGTTGCATTTATCTGCTCAGAGACAACTCAGAAAATCAATAATAGCAAAGCCTGACACTGTTTCACATTTCCCCAATCTCATATTAGTGGCCAGCCAGTTGTTATGATTCACAGAAACCCTGTGCAAGAGAAAGTAATTTGGACATATAGTTAGCACAAAGCTTCATTGGAGGTAATGGTATGGTAGTATTGCACAATTGTGGCTGTTTTGGATGCAAACGCTGATGCCAACAAGGGTGTAATATCATTGCAAATTCATGAGGTAGTGACACTACCTTGTTATTTAGCATCTCTAGAGTCAATGTGACTGAGCCCTGGGAGAAAGAATTACTCAATAGAATTATTTACCAGCATGCAATACTGGACAAATTATTAACTCACACCATTTTTCTGTTTCTCTCTGTCTGTTTCTGTAATGCTCTGCCATTTAGGAAAAACTGTGGCTAGTTGTCAAACTTTTTACTCCAGTAAGTTACCCTTAGGTTCTTTTTAGTTTTATAAGTCAATCTCTGTTTAGGGTCATACTGTACATTACAGCTTAGGCTACAGAAAAGATATAGAACATTGCCACTGTTATTGTCAAGGGAAAACATAAGGGTGACTCTCATGAAGCCTGTCAAGAAAATGTCCTGGTCCTATTTGATTTAATAAAAAATTTAAATAGAAACAGTGAGAGCGAGAGATATTATTTAGCATATAATGAAGCCAATGAGTTTTATTACGTTTTATAATGAAGTTTAAAGGCAATATTTTTTTTTTTACATTGTGAGATTTATCCCACTTTATATTAGGTATTAGTTGTCTTTAACTATAACCCCAATTCCTAAAAAGTTGGGACAGTATGAAAATGCTAATAAAAACAAAAATGAGTGATTTGTAAACTATAATCACTCTTTGCAATATTGAAATCTCTACAACTACACATTATATGATGTTTTACCCTGTGAGTTTCATAGTTTCTTTGATGTACAGAATATTCAAATTAAATGATTGCAACACGCTCCAAAAACATTGGGACAGTCGAGTGTTCACCGCTGTGGAACTTAACCATTTCTTCTAATAACACTTATTAACCATTTTGGGACTGAAGACACAAGTTTGTTAAGTTTAGAAAGTGGAATTGTCCCTCATTCATCCATTATGTAGGTCTTTAGCTGCACAATTGTACAGGGCCTTCAACTGCAGGCAGGCCAATCTAGCACCCACACTCTCTGCTTACACAGCCATGCACTTGTAATCCGGGCAGTATGTGGTTTGAAATTGTCTTGCTTGAAATTGCAGGGATGTCCCTGGAAAAGACAGTGCTGGATGGCATTTATGGTGTTCTCACAGATGTGTGAGTTACCCATGCCATGGGCACTGACACACCCCTGGCCCATACAGACACTGGCTTTTGGACCTGACTCTAATGACAGCTTGGATGGTCCCTTTCCTCTTTGGCTTGGATAAATTGATGACTGTTTTTCAAAAACCTTTTGAAATGTGGATACTTCAGGCCAAGAAACACAGTTCCACTGTTCTACTTTCCATCTAAGATGAGACCGAGCCCAGAGAATTCGGCAGCGCTTCTGGACAGTCTTGATGTAGTGCTTCTGCTTTGCAGAGTAAAGTCTTAAATTGCATCTGTGGATGCAGCGGTGAATGGTGTTGACTAACAAAGGTTTATTAAAGTTATCCCAAGTCCATGTTCATGATGTCCATTACAGATGAATGACGTTTAAGCCTGTGACGTCTGAGGGATCAGAGCTCATGCACATTCAGAAGTGGTTTTCGTCTTGCCCTTTATGCACAGAGATTTGACCAGATTCCTTGAATCTTTTAACTACATTGTGGACTGTGTAGAGGGAGAAATGCCTAGAATCCTTCAAATTTGTCTTTGGGGAACATTGTTCTCAAAGTGTTGGATTATTTGCTGAAGCATCTGTTGTCCTCATTCCCTGATGTATTCAAGTCCTTGTTTCCCCTGGTTAGTTTGTCAGTCTTTGCATGTATGTTATTATGCTCTGTGCTTGGTTCCCCGTGTTTTGGTTTGCATTTTATTCTGAATTAGTTTGTTTATTCTTTTGTTAATAAAGCTGCATTTAGATCCTCATTGTTCGTCTGCCTCGTCACAGAAAAGACTGACCAAAGATGGATGTAGCGGCTGTCTGAATTCTCCTCCTTGAGCAAGGGGACCGTCCAGGTGGGATCACTTTATTGTCCAGACCACTCTTTGGTGGTTTTCTTCAGGGCGGGTCTAAGTAGTGCACTTAAGGAGCTAATGCCTCCAGCGGATCCTCACTGGAAGCTCCTCGAGTTCGTGGAAGAGGGAGCGGCTCTGTGAATTAGCGGCTCGCCTTGCACTGTGGGTGTGGAGGAAGAGGGGATTAAATCTACTCCCACAGTGGTTGCCCCCCAGCCTTCCACGGCTCATCCCTCCAAGCCTCCCACGGCAAACGTGCCAAAGCCCACGCATGTCACGGCCAACGAGCCAACACCCATGCCTGCCATAGCCAACGCCCACACCTGCCACGGCCAACAAGCCAATGCCAACGCATGTCACGGCCAACGATGTGGAAGCCTCATCCATCCCAGAGCCATCGTTGTCAACTTCGGCCATCTACTGTTATCTCAGTAAATAAAAAATTCTCTGACAGCTTCCCTGTCAGTGATAAAATGATGGAGAAAGGACATCTTTAACACTATTTGATGTTAAATTAATAGTAATTATTGCATTTAAAAGAACCCAATGGGCCCCCATCCCTTTAGCTAAGATCAAATTCAAGAGGTGATGCAAGCATCAAGAAGAGGACATCCGACGTACTAATCTGGGATCCCTTCTCACGAAAAGATTGTAAAAGGCTGTGTGAGTCGTGATGATTATTGTTGACATTCACTGCATGTTATTCTCCACACAATTCTTATTTAATCGTGACAAAATATAGCTACATCATTAGAAAGTCGTAATCTCCAGCTTTGATATTTCACCACTGTTTTATGATATAAATGTTACAGTGAGAGTAATTCCTTAATTTACATCAGGAATAGGCCTACAAATCTGACAAGTAAAATCAAAATTAGAGTTATGGACTTAAACATGTAATAAAGACACACATGCCCATTAAAGCCTGCTCTTGTCTTTTTATTATTGTGAGGCTTTAATAAACAACATCCATTAGAAACTGTAGACCAAAAATGTGTGCATTTAGAGAAAAATTTGTGGGGTGTCATATTTAATAAAATATTCTTTAGAAAAGACTGGATTGTCACTAACAATGAATTGCGCCTGTTAAAAGAACAGTTTTTTTACATACTTGTTTAGCACCTGATTTACAAAATAAATTATGCAGATCAGGCAATGGCGCAAACGTAAATAGCAAAGGATACCGCAGACCACCGCTTTTTTTCCTTTTGCCTAGGGCCCCCAGAGTCCCTAGAATCACCTTTGTCGATCAGATGCTCTCATTCTGTCTAAGTGGGCATTTCTCAGCCAGAATAAGATAATATGTGGCCCAGACATTTAGCCATTTAGACTACTGTTTCAATGATGCCGGCTGCGTCACACAAAAAGCCATAGGCTTTAGCTTATGCTAAAAGGCTTCAAGAAGTCCACGCAGAGCTCATAAATTACTATTAATTCTGTCGTCAGTAATCCCTCTCAATCTGCTCTTCCAGGAACAGTTAAAAGGTAAAGTCTATAATCAGCTGATGGACAGACCATATGAATAAACACTGTAAGATTAACTGGCCACTGGACATCAGTAAATAGAGGGAGCTAATTGCTATTGCTTAAGAGTTTACCACCCGGCCAAACACGCCCCCAGAGTGTAATGAAAGATAAGAGCTTTCCCATAAGACATTATGCTAATACACAGCATAAAATATTTAACAGATATGCAGTAATAAATAACATTAATCCGTAGAAGCTTTAAAAACATGTGGCCACTGTGACATTGATTCATATGCAGTTTAAGGTTCAATGTAAGCAACCGTCCAGTCTCTTGTTTTAGTTAGATGTAGGATTATGGTCCTATATGGGCCCTGTGGCACCATTCTCTTTGTCAAAAATCGTAAAAACACACACCTCCAAATAAAATTTTAATCCAGGTGCACAACCCGAAAATATGTATCAATAAAGACTTTAATCAAAGTCAGCACACTGTTGCTCCCATATCAATAAGTTGCTCACCAAGAGACAAAAGGACATGACGCTTTGAGCTACATGCTCTTCAGCAGACTTTTATATATAAATACAACTTACTATGTGCAGTAATATGACCTTACTATTGATGCTATATTATATTTTGGAAAAACAAATCTATTATGTGAATAAACTTATTAAGGATGTTTTTGGTGCTAGATTCCGTTATAGTTATTACCCATTTATCCCATTGAGTTTATGATCACTAGTACCACCTCTTATATATTTGAAGCTTCCAGCATCAGGCAGTGCTCTGATTTTCAACATTATTTATAAGAGCGTTTCACCAGTATTCAGTTTAATTAGAAATGTTTTTACCACTAAAATGTTGTCCAATGTTTAAGGAAAATCAGATAATGTGAAAGTTGCTGTTGCAGACCGTATGCTTTCATGTGTTAAAAAATGGCTCCTGATCATTCCAATATGACGGATGTGCCAACGTATCATGGTCCATTGGAACAGCTGCTAATGTATGTATAGCCATGTGAGAACCAATCAAGAAATCACATGACAACATCATCTTGCATAGGACAGAAGTCTCACAATAAAGGGCACATTGTACATATTTGCAAAAATATCAAAAAACATTACTTTCAAACATAGCATTACCTCCAAATACAACGTATCTAGAAAGAATTGTATCAACTGTACAGTGGCTAAACCTTCAGGTCATAATATCGTTATCCTGCCATTAACAAATACTAACAACAGGTAAAAAGAAGTGTTAAAGATAGTTCAAATGAAGAGACAAATAAACGCTTAAGAGAGATCTTGGTGTACCTACAGTTCCGGTTAAGAAAACATATATCCTACCTAAATTTGTACCTGACAAATTAATGATTATAGACTGATGGAACTCTTTAAAATGTGTGTAGCGATGTGCAATCACCTATAATTGATAAATATAATCTTTAATTTTGTATGTATTACCTCATTCTATTGAGAATGGTAACTATAAGGCTTAACTTGGTAAAATGCAATGATGTGTAAAACCAGCATGATTTTGTAACCAGAGATTTTCATGTTTTGTTACATACACATATAACATCCATAAAAAAATGTCATGTTTAGTTGTAAGCATTCGCTGGTCTATGAAGAGAAATCTGGTGAAAATGAATATCATGTCTCTTGTACCATTCTCAAGATATAAAAGCTCATGATTAAATATGCACTATTTTTGAGCGTGGACATTTTTAAGAGTCTTAAACAAAGGACCATAACTCAACTGTCGGAAAAGACAGCCCAGTTGACCACGTGACTCTGAAAAGTCACTTCTAATTGGCGCAGGACACCTTTGGGGGATGCGGCCAATCTCAGTTCAAATAGTTCCAAACAGGAAGAACACGTTCTCCTGCTCTCTTTGCTCTTCTTCTGTTGCCTCTGGTGTCTAGTCTCTTCATCCTCTTGAGGCCTTTCGCACCTGCACGTGCCATGTGAGGTCCAAGGGAGCTCGGGACTCGATGTCCCGAGAAAGCTCATCACTCTCTACGGTTCACAAACCCATGAGAAGGCCTCGCTTCACAGCTAACATCATACAGACAATAAATTTGGTCACACAGAGATCAAAACTTCGACAGAACGAACTTTCGACCAAGAACCAAGCCAGTACATGGACAAGCAAGTACATCTCCAATATTGTGCTCAAAGTGCTGGTGTATTAATTAAATAATTTGGGTAATCCATTAGCAAATCGATGTAGACTCAAAGAAGGATAAATGGTTCTTAAGGTATTGTCAACAGACTCCATAAAGTTCATCTTCACTGTACTGATCAGTTATTTCACATTCTGTCACTTTTTAACAACCTGTTTCATTATATATATATATATATATATGTAATATTAGATTTATGTTTAGAATAGTAATAAAGTTTTCGTTCAAAGATGACGTGACTGTGGTATATTTTGATAAATAATGTCATCCTTGTTTCTACAAGATTTCGCTTCAATGCTGTACCTAAATACATGTGATATTATTTTCAATAAGCCATGAGAATGATATCACTCCAATAAGTGAATTAATCATATTTCACTTATTAAAGCTAATTCCTTTCAGTAGAATTTGTGAGCTGATACAACTAGACGTTGTATTACGATTTTAATAGTGGAGAATTTTATTCAGACAAATAATCTAGTTATTTGTTATTTATCTAATTTATAATGGTTGTAGAAAGCGACTAATTCCGTTATACATTTCATTACTTAATAAGGACAGTTTAATTTAGTTAATAGCTAATTTCCTATAACGCGTGACCTATTTGTTCTGTACATGATGTAGCGCTTTGAGTCTGAGAAAGGCGCATTACAAATAAAATGTATTATTATTATTATTATTAACAGCTCACATATTTCAAGACCCTAAATTCCCTCCTAAATTTAGCATGCATGCTAAAACTTTAGTCATGTAAAATGTAATGAGTACCAGTAATCTACCCAGCACTGCTGATTCATTATGGTCTCTTGTAAAAAGGAGCATTTTAAAAGGGACTCATCTCACGTGAAGCAGACTCTACCCACAGTCAATTAAAGCAGGAGATGCAGCAATGGACTCCAACATAAATATGGCTCAGGCCCACCGTGTTTGCTGTTGTTTCCCCAGAGCCGTCTAATTTTTCCTCTGTGGACCACTGAATGAGGGGGTGGTGAGATCAGAGCTAATGGTTATGGTGGGAAACAATTGAAAATGTATGTTTTTTGTGTGTGAGAAAATCTTTATTTCTGCAGTTGAATCTCACCCACATGAATATCTGCACATAACTGACGCTGCAGGCTTTTTGTTTCAGAAACCACATTTTCAAATTATACCAGTAATTTTTGTTATTATTAATAACCCAAAATTACTTTTCTTCCATTTTCTACCCAGTCAAAAAGTGGAAAAATATTTTAACTTAATCAGCTTACAAGTATTTAATTTGAAACAAAATGTATTTTATTTTATAAATGTTACTTATTTTCTCAAATGTAGTTTTGATTATCTTTTACGTGTACATTGTTGTTAGATATACGATGTGAAGTACTTAGTAGTTTCAATACAATGTTTAGTAATGATTCACTTGAGGGTGCCTAATTAATGTACATTTTGGCTTGTTACAGATGCATTTCAAAACATTGCTCAGTACTAATTTATTTCAGTTTAATGTTTAATACTGATTCATTTCAGTATATTGCTCTGTACTGATTCTTTTCAGTACAATGTTTTGTAGGCGCCTGTGGTGGGTAGATTATTTTTTTTTACTTAAGTAAAAGTACTGCTACTGAAGAAATAATTCACTTGAGTACAAAAGTAGTGAGACTCAAGTAAGTGCAAATAAGTAGTTTTCTGAAAAAACTACTCAAGTATTTTTTACCAGTTACTTTATGAAAGTATGTAGTATATGCTTCCATTTTTAGAACACAAAGACATTTTTGTTCAAAAATTAAATTGATAAAAAATACTGCCAATATAATTAATTGCAAATTATTATTACGGTTTGAAATAACTTTTTTAAGTGGTATTGATTCAATTGGTTCTTTACCCATGATGAACTAGAACATTTTCTTATTATTAGAACAATTGAAAATGGTTGCGCTACCATGACAATACAGTGGGTTTTCCCCCATTTGCTGAGTGTGGCAGGGCAGGGCGGGGGCGGGTCGTGATCCTACACACCCGGTCCCGCCCTCCGCCCTGCCACACTGAGGTATTGAGATCTTCCAAGTTGATTTACACTTGCAAGTCAAATTTTGGTTTTATAAATAGGCAAAAAGATATCAATCAAAAAGATTTTCTCCAAAAGTCCAAAACTAGCAGCTTCTAAATGCCAAAGACCTACATTACTGCAAGAGGATTCTTGGACAAACAGACACTTTTAAGAAGATAACATTTATTTAAATAGAAACAGTCAGTTGTAACATTCTAAATGTCTCTAAATCATCTCTAAACTACATAATGTGCATTGTTACTGAAACACATTCCTATTTCAGGTTTATTCTCATTCATGTATGTCTAAGTGTTTTGGCTTTTAAGTTAACATACTGTAGAAAACAAAATTACTGCAACATCACAGAGGAGGAAATGTATCCTTGCAGCAATTATCCAGATATGGAATGAGACTATTAATTATTACATGCCAACTGAATAAAATATGGCAAAAATAAACATTTCACACAGTGTTTAGTGAGATATATGATTGATTCAAACACTAAAAGTGGTTGTTCTATATATGTATTATTGTATAAAAGTTGTAATAATAAAGTCTTAATTAACATAATAACAATATCTCAATATGTTAAATTACCATTAAGTAAATTGTAGCATTTGGTTACATTATGTTTTCTGATTTCCCATACCTTCTTTACATAACATCCATCCCTTGCACAATTTGGCCTCTATGGGGTGAGGCTTTTCAAACAAATAAATAGCAGCACAGGGCAGGGAAGTACAGTACAGCACCTTGAGTGAGAAAGTTACCCGCTAGTACGGTTTATTTTGAACAAGAGGGGTGAACGGTTATAGAATTTAACATGGGAGTACATTGGGAGTACCGAACTGATGCAGATTAATAGATTTGTAGAGCCCACATGTGCGCGCGAAAAATAATTGTATTCAGTGAAAAGTCAAAAGAAGATTGCAATGTATGTAATTGTAACTAAATCAGATATTATTAATAAAACATGGGAACTCATTGCCTGGGCATATTTTTAATTTTGGGGATATTTTTTGTTAAGTTTGGTGGCATTGTAGCACTGAGTCCCCGTTAATTTATGACATTATTGATAGTGTATCTTTCTACGGTATTTAGAAGTTTGTTTTAAACATATATAAGCAAGTAAACGTCTCAGTTACTGTCGTAACCTTCATTCCCTGATGGAGGGAACGAGACATGGTGTAGATGTAGTGATACTAGGGGTCTTTCTTGAGAGCCTCGGTTACGTCTTATCTTTGAGAAAAGGCAAATGAGAATTGGCTAACAGAATTTGCATGCCCCTCCATACATACAGGTATAATAGGAGGGAAGCGTGCATCTGTTCAGACAGGTTTTGAGCCGAGGAGCCGAGAGTAAGGTTTCGGCCATTTCAGCGGCTAGTACAGTGTTGTGGCAAGTCTCCTTCCCTCCATCAGGGAACATTCCCCTTCTGTCACGCACTCGACGTTGTGTCGATGTAGTGACACTAGGGGTCCCTATCTAAAAACGGCACAATGCTGAACCATGTTACGTGGACTGATGATGCAGGTGCAAGCAAGCTGCTGTGTACAAAAATAGCCGGTGCATCAGACAGCAAGTAACCTTTCCCAACGTCCCAAACGACGCTATATAGTTCCCCAAATCCCTGAGGGGGGGAAGTGACGTAACTAGCATGGGAGCAGGACGTGCTAGCCGTGGCCTTTTCTCTCTCTATGTTTTCTATCCATAGAGTGTTAAAATGCAGCTGGGGCCATCTAACGACATAACACATATCTGGGAAGGCTTTCCTTTCCAATCCTATTCTTTCAGGGGGAAAAGACCCTGCGTAGACCACATCCTGCCCAACAGGGGAGGTTAGCATGTGGTAAATACATCACATGGGCTTACCAGCCACATATGGAAGTGGCACGGTGGTAGATCCTGCCTCGACAGGGAGGAGCTCTACAAAGACAGCAACCGGGGGCAGAGGGAACTCTTTCCAAGGGAGATGCGGGTCCGCCGACAGGGGGACCATACCGCAGAAAATACATCATGATATGGGGATATTGGAACATGTGGAGCCCCTATTCTAGTACAGGCAAGTCAGTGTCTGCGGTGGGTCTGGCGAAAAACTTCCTCCACTGAATTTGGAGCCAGAGGGCTAGAGAGGAAGGACACCCAGGGTCCGTGACTTGTGGACTTGACTGGGGAAGTAGAGTGCATGTCTTCACCTCAGAGGAGGGGAAAGGTGCAATGCGTAAGCGATACACCCTGCCACCTGTACCGCATTCTACGTGTTCTGACCTGTCAAAACACGGGACGAGACCGGCTTAACCCGGAGATTGTAAAATTTTGCGAAGGTATTGGTTGCCCAGCCCGCCGTGCTGCAGATATCTTCTAGAGAGGTGCTATTTGCCAGTGCCCATGAGGAAGACACACTCCTTGTAGAGTGTGCTCGAACATGCAAGGGGGTGGGCACGGCCTGGGTCTGGTAGGCCAATGCAATGGCGTCCATAAAACTCTGCGTGCGATCCAAATAGGTGCACAACGCACGCACCAGACACAGCAACGCTAAGGCTGTGTTTGCCTCCTCCCGGGGCAGCACTTGCAGGTTCACTACGTGATCCCTTAGAGGTGTTGTAGGAACCTTGGGACGGTAGCCCAGTCATGGTCTCAGGATGATCCAGCCTCTCCTGCAGGAAAGAGAGCA
This sequence comes from Xyrauchen texanus, assembly GCF_025860055.1. Taxonomy (NCBI): domain Eukaryota; kingdom Metazoa; phylum Chordata; class Actinopteri; order Cypriniformes; family Catostomidae; genus Xyrauchen; species Xyrauchen texanus. Next base: position 28,639,849 of record NC_068301.1, read on the forward strand.
CTGACCCGACTGCGCACCTCTGTGGATCTTCAGATTAGGAAGAACACCAATTTGCGACAAAGCGACACTTTAGGGCATAAAGCTGTCTGGTAGAGGGAGCTCTGGCTTGAGTGATCGTGTGTATGACAGCTGGTGGTAGACCATTTAGATCTTCCGCATTCCGTCCAAGGGCCAGATGTGGAGGTTCCAGAGGCCAGAGGGTGCTCCGTCCCTGAGAAAGGGAGGTGCTGTCACGAGGAGCGTGAGATCCGAGAACCAAGTCCGAGTGGGCAAGCTGTGTGCAATTTATATTTGCTACTGTCGCTGTGTTGTCCGAGCGAATCAACACGTGCTTGCCGCGGATCAATGGCAGAAATCTGCACAGGGCAAGAATTAGAGTCAGCAACTCTAGGCAGATGTGCCAACCCAGCTGGGGCCCCATCCAGGAGCCAGTGGATGCGTGCCCATTGCACACAGTGCACCAGCCCAACTGGGAGGTGTACGTAGTAACTATGATGCGTCTGAACACGTGCTGTAAGGGGACTCCAGCCCATAGAAAACAGAGGTCTGTCCAAGGGCTGAATAAGTGACGGCAGGAAGGGGTGAGGGTCACACTGTATGTGCCTTGGTGCCATGCCCATCTCGGGACTTGAGTATGAAGCCAGTGCTGATGCGGTCTTGTATGCATCAACCCGAGCAGCGCAACCATCGCTGAGGATGCCATATGCTCCATGAGCCTCTGAAATTGTTTTCTGGTCGGTGGAAGAGATGGAATATAATGGGTCAGATGTTCATTAGCGGCTCGTAGACTGATAAGTTTAGTTAGGAATCCAAGTAGCACTTCACTCTGGTAAATGAAAGCTGCTTGAATCTGTGATACCTCTGCTGGATTCAGATAGGGCAAAGTATTCTGTAATGAACTCTGCCCAGAGGTTGGGTTAGAATCCATTTTGCAGAAGAGTTTAATGAACACATCCAAATAAGAAATCACAAATTTAGCAAGTAATACAGGCAGAGGTTGGCAACAAGTAATCAATCCAAACAGACAAACAATACAAAAGGGGTAATCCAAGAACGTAATTCCAATAAACAGGCAGTAGATCATAACATGAAAAAAAACTAGATAGCAACCGATAAACACTTGGTAAGGCAGGTGAACTGGCGATGCTTCACAAGGTGTGAGTGAGTGTGCATTGCTTAAATACAGAGCAAATGGGAAGTGACATGGCAGGAACTGATTTGGCAGGAAGTGACAGAGTTCAGTATTCAGGTGAGGGCTCCCTCTGGTGGATGGGAGACCGCTCAGATGTTATACATGATTTATCAGTACTCATTTCATCACAATGTTTAGTACTGATTGATGTCAATACAATGTTTGAATAGATTAATTTCAGTACAGGGTTCACTGTTGATTCATTTCAGTGCAATGTTTGATCCTGATTCATCTTGTTTCAGTGTTTGTTACAAATTTTTATATAATGTTCAAAGATACTAATTAATTTCAGTGCAATGTTTGGTCCTTTTTCCTCCAGTACATGTTAAAAATGTTATGTATGTAATTTCAATACAATATTTGCTACTGATTCATTTTGTATGTGGAGGAATGTTAACTTATTTAGGCACACACAGAAAGACTGTCAAACACACACACACGCATGCACGCTCGCACGCACACACACACACACACACACACACACACACACACACACACTAAAGTGCATGCACACATACAGGAAGAAAGACATACATATTAAAGCCCACATGCACAAAGAAACACGCAAGTGAACACAATGAGCTTCAGAGGAATAATGTGATGATGGCACAAAGAAACACTGATTATGTGAAAGTACAGAAGCATCAGATGACAAAGAGAAAAAGAGAGTAAAGAGAAGAGAAAAGAAAAGTGGAAAACAGGATTGAGGGAAGAACGCAACATGCTTGGAGAATAACATAACTGTCTCTAACCCACAACAGCTTAACCAATACTTCAACATACTGCCTGTCGCAAAACAGACAATTCAGCCACAATTCCCTCACAGACACAATTGCACAGAGAAACACACAAAACACATCCAAAACACAGAAGTGGTACAGAGGGTTTGGCTCTGAGTTGTATGGCATCTTTTTCTCCCTGAGGGAAGATGCCAAAATATACTCTTCCATCTTGTCTTGCATTATGCCACATAATCTCTCTCTCTCTCTCTCTCTCTCTCTCTCTCTCTCTCTCATATTTAAAGAAATGAAACCAGCCTGATCTCATGAAATAGACATGACAATGGCTAAATGTTTTTGCTGCAGATTCCCATTTAAATGTCCAGTGGGGTGCCAAAAGCAAGTGAAATTGTGCTGCAATCAGAGGTTTTTAAGGTACAGTTGAAGAAAGAAGTTTGCATACACTTAGGTTGAAGTCATTAAAACACGTTTTTTAACCACTCCACAGATTTCATATTAGCAAACTATAGTTTTAGCAAGTCGTTTAGGACATCTACTTTGTGCAAGACATGAGTAATTTTTGCAACACTTATTTACTGACAGATTGTTTCACTTTTAATTGACTATATCACAATTCCATTGGGTCAGAAGTTTACATACACCAAGTTAACTGTGCTTTAAGCAGCTTGGAAAATTCCAGACAATGATATCAAGCCTTTAGTAAATTAACTTCTGATAGGAGGTGTACTGAACTGGAGGTGTACATGTGGATGCATTTTAAGGCCTACCTTCAAACTCAGTGCCCCTTTGCTTGACATCATGGGAAAATAAAAAGAAATCAGCCAAGACCTCAGAAAAAGTCATTGTTGGACCTCCACAAGTCTGGTTCATCCTTGGGAGCAATTTCCAAATGCCTGAAGGCACCCCAGTCATCTGTACAAACAATAGTGCGCAAGTATAAACACCATGGGACCATGCAGCCATCATTCCACTCAGGAAGGAGACACATTCTGTCTCTAGAGATTAACATAGTTTGGTGCAAAATGTGCTGGAGGAAATAGGTGGACACGTATCTATATCCACAGTAAAATGAGTCCTATATCGACAACCTGAAAGGCTGCTCAGTAAGGAAGAAGCTCCAAAACATCATAAAAAAGCCAAACAACAGTTTGTAAGTGCACATGGGGACAAAGATCTTACTTTTTGGAGAAATGTCCTCTGGTCTAATAAAACAAAAATGTAACTGTTTGGCCATAATGACCATTGTTATGTTTGGAAGAAAAAGGATGAGGCAAGCTGATGAACACCATCCCAACCGTAAAGCATGGGGGTGGCAGCATCATGTTGTGGGAGAGCTTTGTGAATTAAAGCCAAGCATGTAAGCCATTCGTAGGTTAATTATTCGGAAGGCTGTTTGTAAACAATGTTTATTTTTGCAATTCTGTTCGGGGAGCTAGAAGCCACTGCAGAAATGACAAACTTCCACTTTAAATCAGGTCATAATCAAATATGTTTTTATATTCTTTCGCACAACCGTAGTAAAAAATACGGAGCAAATAACCTACTCTGAGAAATCGAATCCCATCCGGATAGGCCTGTCAGTGAAATAGGGCCACCTTACACTGTAGAGCTGGGTTAGGCCTGCTCTGCTGTAATATGCACCTTTTTCTTGGATGTGGTATTGTTCTACAGTTCACCTGTTTTCAATTTCGGGTCTCCAGTGTATGTATGTATGTATGTATGTATGTATGTATGTATGTATGTATATATATATATATATATATACACACCTATACACACACTACCGGTCAAAAGTTTTTAAACACTTGCCTGAAATTTTTCTCATGATCTTCAAAAATCTTTTGATCTGTAGGCGTATGCTTAAATGTTTGAAATTCGTTTTGTAGAAAAAAAATATAATTGTTCCACCATATTAATTTATTTCATTTAAGCAGTGCTGATCGTACATGTGCTGAAAGTGAATTTCCCATGTCTCACTAGCTGCTGCTTATCCATCAGAAAGCTGATGATCCACTGACAGATAGACATGGGAACAGAGAGTTTGTGTAATTTAGTCTGGAGAATAGATGGGAGGATAGCGTTGAAAGCTAAACTGAAGTCCACAAAAAGGATCCTTGCATATGTCCCTGGTCTGTCCAGATGTTGTAGGATATGATGCAATCCCATGCTGACTGCATCATTCACAGACCTGTTTGCTCGATAAACAAATTGAAGGGGATCTAGAAAGGGTCCAGTGATGTTCTTCAGGTGGGCCAACACCTCTCAAATGACTTCATGAACACAAACGTCAGAGCGACGTGTCTATAGTCATTAAGTCCTGTGATTTTGGGTTTCATTGGGACAGGAATGATGGTGGAGCATTTGAAGCTGCAGGGAACTTCACACTGCTCCAGTGATCTGTTGAAGATCTGTGTGAAGATTGGGGCCAGCTGGTCAGCACAGTATTTTAGACAAGTGTGAGAAACACCATCTGGGCCCTGTGATTTCCTTGTCTTTTGTTTCCGGAAGACATGGCACTCCTCTTCACAGATCTTAAGTGCAAGTTGAGTAGCAGGAGGGGCGAAGAGGGGGGTTGCAGGAGGCGTTGATGTTTGTGTGAATTGAAGGTCAGAGCAGGTGTGGGGTTAGAGACTGGGCCTATCAAATCTATACAAAAAAACATTAAAGTTGTCAGCCAGTTGTTGGTTCCCTACAATGTTGGGGAATGGTGTCTTGAAGCAGGGTTGTTAGCTGAAAACTTGTTTCTCAGTTATCAGACTGACTGGTTCAACTTCATTATGGATTTAGACCTCTTTGCAAAGTTTCTAGTTAAAATGACAGCTCGTGGTTCAAGTACTGCTGACATCCCATGATCAGATGTAAAAAGACACTTAAATTAGAAAGTGAAGTCTGATCACACAAATTTGCTCAAAATGACCACTGTTGTAACAGAATCAGGTACGATCCACACCTTAATTGCTTACCTTACAAGTTAAGGTCATTTGACAGCATTTGTGGCAGACTGTTTAATTAATAATTTAGAATTGTTCCTCTTCAAGGCTTTAAAAAACAAAGAGCAAAAATCTAGGTCACAGTGAGGCACTTACAATGGAAGTGAATAGGGACGATTTTTGGAGTGTTTAATGCATATTATTTGAGCTGCAAAGTTGTTTAACTAATAAATTTACAGCGTTACGGTGTCATGGCAATGAAGTTGCAAAATAGGATATCATTTTACACCAAAAAAGGTAAGCGATTTTATCAAATAAAATCATGTTAACATCCACATTGTTTATGTCTTGTGGTTATACTTTTATACTGTTGAGTGAGCATTTTAATGTTTATGAATCGTCCCCATTTACTTCCGATGTAAGAGCCTCACTGTAACCCAGAAAGAAAGTCAACATGACCTCACATCCAAACAGAAAATTCTTACTTTTGGGTGAACTATCCCTTTAATAATTCTAACCAAAATGTTATTTTGAAAACTAATCTTGTTTAAATAGTACTTAAGCCATTCAGACATTAGGTTCAGACATTAGATTTTTCAGTTTACGGTGCACAATTTGCTTCAGTGTGCCAATGACTTATTCACAACTCATCCATATATCAGTTTCTCTTTTAAAAGTCAGTCTTAGAAGGCATGTTGGACTGTGGTTCGTTTTCAGAATTGCTACCTCCACCACAGTCTGAATGATTTCAGTAAAAGGGCAGAAAGGCTTGAAAAGGAAATCTTCTTAACATGATTTTTAATCTTCTCCACTTTCATAATTAATTGGCGCAATGGAGCACTTTTCTTTTAATCTGAATCTGTCTTTATGCAGATCAGTGGCCCACGTCTTTCCACTAGCTCCTGCGGAAGCCACTAATTATTTTAATGGGTGACGGGCTGATTAGTAAGATAAAAGGTTGTAGATTTATGTTTTAATGAATCGGCGACCTTCTGAAACGCTGCTTCATCTTGACATGAACCAAAATGGCACTCACTGGTCCGGCACGGGAGAGCTTGTTGCTTGGTTAATATGGATATGAGCTCATGGAGAGGCTAGATTTGTGTCCTCTGATTGCATTTGTCTATGAGGGCTGCATAATTACCTATGCTTGCCGCACTTCATAAACAGTACATGAGAAAAGAGCACATCAGAAATGCATCAATAAAGCAGGAAGGCAAATACAACAGGATGGGCCATTTTCAGGTCACTCACAGTCCTGGAGGGAAAAACTGTCTTCAGCATTTCCCCCCTGTCTTTCTTCCCTTCCCGTCTGTCTTTCTCTCTCTCTCTCGCTTTTTCTTGCCGGGGGGGAAAAAGTCAGGCATCGACAGAATTCATTCAGGGAGAATTTGGATCGCTGTTCCCACGGAAACAAGTGAGATGTTGCTGCCATGACAACGGACATCGTTCTCAGCAATGGAGTGCATGGACCCGCTAGTCCATTAGCCACAAATGTGTTTTTAATGCATGCACATCCCCCAGCTCCATTTCGCAGACTCTCTTTCTCTGTGTTATAACACAACAATTCATACCACCATAACTACATGGAAATTGAGCTGCAATTAGAATAATTGAATGTTCAGAACAGAAAAAAATTAATAAAAAATCTGCCCAAGACAGATAAGGATCAATGCAGTGAGATGAGGGAGATCTTGTTTCAAATTACGTATGGCCGCTTCAGCAATATTTGTGGCTTTGAAATCATTATAGCAATCTGTTACACAACATTTATCTGTTTCCATTGGACACCAAGTTAAAGAGACTTTGAAGATGATGGACCAGGGTGTGATGAGTGACTCCAGCCAGGTCTCCTAAGCAACCAGATTGGCCCGGTTGCTAGGGAGGGTAGAGTCACATGGGGTAACTACCTTGTGGTCACTAAAATGTGTGGTTCTCGCTCTCTGTGGGGCGCATGGTGTTTTTTGTGTGGATTCCAATGAGAATAGCGTGAAGCCTCCACATGCGCTATGTCTCCAAGGTAATGCACTCAACAAGCCACATGATAAGATGCAAGGATTGATGGTCTCAGACACGGAGGCAAATGAGATTCATCCTCTGCCACCCGGATTGAGGCGAGTCACTACTCCACCATGAGGACACAATTGGGGAGATAAGGGGAGAAAAATCACACAAAAAAAATTATCGACACACAAAATAAAGAAGTGTTCCTCTTAAAGGAATAGTTCACCAAAAAATACAATTCTGTCCATATTCACTGGCTGCTGTTCAGAAAGTCAATGGGGACTGGATCTTTAAAGATCCAAAATGACAAAAGCAACATTGTAGTCTCAGAAAAGAAAAAGAAAAAAGAAAGTATTTAGTCCACATGACTTGTTCACTGTATTCCAAGTCTAATGAAGCCATACAATATATTTTTATGTGGAACAACATGAAATTTAAGTAATTATTTACTAATTATCCCACTAATAATTTTCCCTTTTGCTCTGAAATACAAAAGCTACAAAAGTCACATGGATGGCAAAAATGGTGCATTGCACAGTTGGATGCCGTGCAGCAGTAGCTCTCGCATCTTGTGATGCCATTAAAGCCAACGTCCTTGATGTCAGAGACAATTTAGCCCAGAAACGGAGCGCTTGTATTAAAATGAATGGGAGAATTTGGAACACCCAATATGGCAAATGTAGAAAAAGGAAGTCCCGCCTTGCAGACAAAAGAGCCAATTAACTTTAAGTCAGACGTCGCCTGTCATGTATGCACATTAGCTGGGCCAGCCTGAACATTTTAGTTTTTTAGCATGATATGAGCTAAAACAAAATTAATAAATAAAGTAATAATTTATGAAATCATTGATTTAACTGCTGATTTGAAATATGTTCTTTGATCATAATATTAACCTTTTGGAGATTTCGGTCTTTCCTCATTCAATTAGATAGGAGCTGTACTTTTATGCTGCTTTATCCATAGAAAATAGCTGCCCGGGAGCATTCCCAAAATGGCCGCCGAGTGGACTGACTTGCTTTGAAATGGACTTTGATGCTGTTGTCTAATGGTGCCCTATTTAATTTGAGAGCTACAGCTATGGGAGAGAATCTCTGTGATTTAAATCTTGGTCTATTTGTCACAAAGCTAATGAATGGCTTCAGAAGACTTCAAATATAGTTCACAAGCCATATGGACCACTTTTATTGTGCTTTTTTGTCAGTTTACAGCTCGATGGACCCAATTTCCATTCACTTTTGTTGCATGGTTTTCACAACAATAAAGTCAGTTTTGGCTAACCTTTTCCTTCAAGTCTATTGGTACATAATTTTGGCAGCCATCTCCTTGTAATTAGCGCTATTTGTCATGACAAGTATAGTATATGAGTCATGGGTAACTGTCATATGGGATTGTGACTGGCTTGAAACAGATTTAGACTCTGTCACCAAACCCTGGTGTAGTGCCACAGATCAGGAGTGGGTCACATATGATGCTGGGTGAAAACGAGCATCCAGGCTGTACATCCTTATTGATTTAAGTCAGAGACGAGGCCAGGGAGTAGAAGAAAAATAAGCCTATCCTCACCCTGACGTTCTTGCGCTTCGATGGTAGTTGCTCGCTCGACAAACCTGCTCCCTCTGATGCGGACTGACATTTATTGCAGTCTGCCCTTTGGGATTTGTCGTGTATTTTTTATGGTAGTATCTCCACCCTCTCCCTCTCTCCTTGGATGTGGTGCAGGGTAGAGTTTGAGCAGATTGGGAGTGAAGGCAGGGCGTTGGAAGTTTGGATTATTGATGTGGCTGTCAAGGGGAATTTTCATCAGGCATCCCACCGACAAAGGGTGGCTTTGTGTGACTCCTGTGAGGTCTAACACTCACTGGCTATCTTAACCTTTTTTGCGAGGGGTGGCTGGGTGTGTGCACTCGTGTGTGATGGCCAGAGAGGAAGTGTGAGGCATTTGTGAGACATTTTCAGTCTCACCTCTTTTGCACCCCTCCCATTTCATCATAATACACCATGGTCCCAGATGGAGGGGCGAAGGCTTGCACCCCTGTGTAGCTCTGCCATATTTAACATCATATTCTAGATATATGTAGTTTTCAGTCTACATTCACAGCTGCAGGAAAGGAAACAGCCCATAGATGGAGTTGGAGGATGGAGTTCACAGAGAGACTCATTAATTGTCATGAATTGGGGGTTGGGGGGGGAAACAATGTAAGCATCCACTATATTAGATACCTCAAATACCTCAAACAGGCTGTAGTACTGGAATGTGAGTCTTGCATAATCAGAATTTTGACTAAATGTCATAAGATATTCAATTTTAGCAATATTTGTGCATAGCGACTTTGATGGCAGTCTATGGCAGATATCTATTCTATTCCAATCAATGGGGCAAAAGGTTGATGTTCATTGGACAAGAGGCTCTCCACACATAATTTTGGGTCTCACCCAGATGCTGTGCTTCTTTGGGAGTCTATGGGAGCTTTGAGCACTATTTGCACTGGATCTGCATCTGATAGCCTATTGGACATTGGGATTTCAACAGATGTATTTTTGTAGCATTTTGTAGCATTGACCCCACCGCCATATGTTCTGTATTGCGGGAGGCTCACGTATATCATTCCTCTGTATAGGACAGGGCCGGCCGCGATGTACCGAAGCCCCAAGTTCAATCCACACTAGGATCTCTGGAGGAAGCAAGGAATCAATCTTTTATTTTGAAGTTCAAGTTTCTCATGAAATGATAAGCCTTCTCACTGACAGTTTTACAATCAAAGATATCAGTGATGTTGAGAGAGTGCGCACTGAATCATGTCATATTTAAGTAATCTGTCATCACAGGTGTTAACCCTTATACTACAACTGAAGACCCGGATAGTCATTGTTAAAACAGGCCATACTGAGATTCGGGATATTTGCACCTGGGTAGGAGAGAGAAAGTGATCATATTTTGTTTCAGCTGCCTTTCACAATGTGCAAGTTGGCATGCTGATTGGATCACATGTTCTGGATTTCCATTCACTGCACAGGCCAGACGCTCATGAGATCATGATAAGTTATGAAACCAGAAATTGTTTTTCAGGCCAGTGGTCCTGTTGCTGCACTTGTGGATACAGGAAACTTATTTCAATAAAACACAAGTGACCTGCAGAAAGAGTAAGCAAAGATGCATGATACCTGTTTACCAGTTAAGCATGTGTATTCAAAGACAAACTGTATTATGTGCAGAGAAACAAGAGCAATCCTGAGATGTGATCTTACAAAACTGGTGCTATTAGATGACTTTTAGAACTATTTAAGATGTTAGCATGATCATAGCATGAAATTTTAAACACATCAAATGCCTCTGTATCCAACATTTAAAAATCAACATTATGCCACAAATGCTGCCAATTGAGCTTCACTTGTATTGAACTCGGAATATGTCTTTAAGTCATGTTAAATGCATAATTCACCAAAAAAAATGCAAATTCTCTCATCATATATTCACCCTCATGCCATCCTAGATGTGTATGACTTTCTTTCTTCAGCAGAACACAAATAAAGATTTTTAGAAGAATATCTCACCTCTGTAGGTCCATTAAATGCAAATGAATGGGTGCCAAATTTGTGAAGCTCCAAAAAGCACATATGGCCATTATAAAAGTAATCCATATGACTCCAGTGGATTAATTAATGTCTTCTGAAGCAAAACGCTAGGTGTGTGTAAGAAATAGATCAATATTTAAAAACTCTTTTGACTGTCGCATGATGTAAGTGTGCAAAGATATTCATAGTTCGATACAGTTGAAGTCAGAAGTTTACAGAAGAATGGCTTCTTTGTAGCAGATCTAGTGTGCCAAGACCAATATCCTGTCAACTTTGTGATTGGCTCAAACTTCTTATGTCAGAGTGTCCTAACCTTGTACATGCTCATACCAATAATTGTATGGCTTTCTTCACCTATAGCATCTAAAATGAAACTTTTCCACCAACATAACAACTTCTTAAGCCAGGAACATCCTCAAGCAAGTATGTATGTCATGCAGATGTGAGTGCATGGCCAACGTATTGCCAACACATGGTCTGGTTGAACAGGTACATCCATGCGTTTCTTTTACAGTCACAAACCTCAACATTCAAGAGGTCGATAGAGTTACAGTTGAAGTCAGAAGTTTGCATACACTTAGGTTTAAGTCATTAAAATTAAATTTGTAACCACTCCACAGATTTAATATTAGCAAACTATAGTTTTGGCACGTTGTTTCGGACATCTACGTACTTTGTGCATGACAAGTCATTTTTCCAACAATTGTTTACAGACAGATTTTTTCACTTTTAATTGACTATATCACAATTCCAGCAGGTCAGAAGTTTAGACTACACTAAGTTAACTGTGCCTTTAAGCAGCTTGGAAAATTCCAGACAATTATGTCAAGCCTTTAAACAATTAGCTTCTGATAGGAGGTGTACCTGTGGATATATTTAAGGCCAACCTTCAAACTCAGTGCCTTTTGCTTGACATAATGTGCAAAACAAAAGAAATCAGCCAAGACCTCAGAAAAACAATCGTGGACCTCCACAAGTCTGGTTCATCCTTGGGAGCAATTTCCAAATGCCTGAAGGTACCGCGTTCATCTGTACAAACAGTAGTACGCGAGTATAAACACCATGGGGCCACACAGCCATCATACTGCTCAGGAAGGAGACGCATTCTGTCTCCTAGAGATGAACGTAGTTTGGTGTGAAAAGTGCAAATCAATCCTAGAACAACAGCAAAGTAAACAGGTAGACAAGTATCTATATCCACAGTCCTATATTGACATAACCTGAAAGGCTGCTCAGTAAGGAAGAAGCCACTGCTCCAAAACCACCATAAAAAAGCCAGACTACAGTTTGCAAGTGCACACGGGGACAAAGATCTTAATTTTTGGAGAAATGTCTTCTAGTCTAATGAAACAAAATTGAACTGTTTGGCCATAATGACCATCGTTATGTTTGGAGGAAAAAGGGTGAGGCTTGCAAGCCGAAAAACACCATCTCAACCGAGAAGCATGGGGGTGGCAGCATCATGTTATAGGGGTGCTTTGCTGAAGGAGGGACAGGTGCACTTCACAAAAAAGATGGCACCATGAGGAAGGAAAATTATGTGGATATATTGAAGCAACATATCAATACATCAGCAAGGAAGTTAAAGCTTGGTCGCAAATGGGTCTTCCAAATGGACAATGACCCCAACCCCTAGCATACCTTCAAAGTTGTGGAAAAATGGGATAACAGGGTAACAAAGTCAAGGTATTGGAGAGGCCATCACAAAGCCCTAACCTCAATCCTATAGAAAATTTGTGGGCAGAACTGAAAAAAGCATGTGCGAGCAAGGAGGCCTCAGTTGCTCAGTTGCACCAGTTCTGTCTGGAGGAATGGGCAAAAATTCCAGCAACTTATTGTGAGAAGCTTGTGGAAGGCTACCCAAAAGGCTTGACCCAAGTTAAACAATTTAAAGGCAATGCTACCAAATACTAACAAAGTGTGTGTAAACTTCTGACCCACTAGGAATGTAATGAAATAATTATTATTCTGACATTTCATATTCTTAAAATAAAGTAGTGATCCTAACTGACCTAAGACAGGGAATGTTTTCTATGATTTAATGTCAGGAATGTTGGAAAACTGAGTTTAAATGTATTTGGCTAAGATATATGTAAACTTCTGACTTCAACTGGCACTTATTCACTTGCATTGTATGGACCTACAGAGCTGAAATATTCTTCCCAAAACATTATTTTGTGTTCTGCTGAAGAAAGACAGTCATACACATCTGGGATGGCATGAGGGTGAGTGAATAATGAGAGAATTTCCATTTTTGGGTGATCTATTCCTTTAAGCAACATTTGGTCCAAATCTAGCTTGACCATACTGAGTGATAGCATCATTTACTGTTGGTAAAATTTGTGTTATTGCTTGATATTCTGTAGGCTAATCCAACAGTAATTTTAACCCTGTTTTTGTTCTTTAAGATTTAATGTTTAATGTTGTCAAAAAAAAAAAAAAAGCACAAATCATGGTATTGAACTGTATTTAGACCATCACAAATTTTGGTAATAGGTTGCAAAAATTGCAAACCAGAAAATAATAAATCAGCCCTTATAATATGTAATTTGACCTCCTGAGGTTGACATTGTATGTGTGTTTTTCTATTTTCAATCTAAACATACCACCCACTAAGCAACGTCATATATCAAGCTGTTTCACAGATAGACTGTACATATGAACCATTACTCTAGCCTCATTGCCTTGGGCAAGCTGGATGTTGGATTATTCTGATGGGTAGCTGATGCGAGACCCAAGCTGTGGACAAGCAGCCATGTTGATGCCTAAGATTGTAGATTTAAAGTACAGTATATACCTAAATGAAACAGCTAACCTTGACTATTGCTGTGCTAATGCCTTATACGTTGTCACAAACAAAAAATGGAATTTAAATGCATTGCACATACTGTGGAGTTTAAAATCCACATTGAAAATCTGTATTTAAAATCTAATTTAAACTTGGAAGTAAACAGACAGTTTTAGAATTCTGAACATAAAAAATAAATTAATTCTGCATTATTTCTAGGTCACTAATCAAATAAGAAAAATTGTGAAAGGTACGAAAGGTCAGATTTTCTCGCTTTCACTGAAGCACACATGATGATTTTTGAAACATTCACAAATCATGCTGGACAACATGGATCATCAGGTTTTGCACAAACACGTGAAGTCCATTCCAACACAAGTGCATGCAGTCATTAAAGCAAAAGGATAACCTACTAAATAGTAAATAATCTAGATATTATGAAATTCTTGTAAAGTTTTCAATTCAGGTTTTCACTGAATGTGTACCACATTGAGTAAAAGGCAGTGGTAGCTCCAAAAGTATGCATTCCCATGTGTATTTCCTCAGATAAACACCAGATTCTTTCATTGTCTTCCATGTTTTCTCATTTTTCTGGGTTTGGTTTATATGAAATAAAGCATAATGGAAAACTGCTTGGAGGTACTACTGCCTAGAGCCATCTCCCCCGATCCACACTAACCAGTTTCCCCACCCCCGGCTCTGCCAGTCTGTTTTCTTTTAAGCATCTGAGATACATGTTTATTGCATAAGAAATAGCACACATATACACATACCAGTCAAGCATTAGGCTTATTTACAAGCAACAGCTTTTTCACGATGACGTTGTGGTATATGCCAACCCGCCTCCATATTCTCATTCCTGTTCTAAATCGAAATAATCTGCTGGGCTCCATCGCCATGCTTCTGCCATTGCCATGGCAACCAGTGAACGTTCCGGGAGGTTGCCAGAGCAACTAATCAGGAGTCACATTGCATCCACCGTCACCTGGCAAATTTTGACATAGGCAGAAATAGAGAGAGAGAAATAAAAATGAAGGAGAATGAATGGGGGGTTGAGACAGAAGCAAAAAAACAGCTCCAGAAAATAGGAATATGATTTCCACGCATATAGACCAAAATGCGCCTGAATCCAAATATGCAAATGGACAGACCACTACAAACAGACGTGGGGTTATTATTACAACAAGAATTTATTACATGCAAATGATTCATGGATTTAGCATTAATTCAGATCTGCTGAAACAAAGTTAAATGTCATACAACGATCACACATATGATTATGCGCCAGTGAAAGAAATACATTTTACGAAGAAGTGTTATTTGCCACTTTGTACTGATTTTGTGAGGCCTTTATTTTGTACTTTACAAATTCTTATTTTTTCTAACATATAACAGACAGGCTCCGTTCCAAAACCTAGTTAGCTGCTTATGTAGGCAGCATTTTATGGAATCATGGGCACCCCAGACTGTTCCAAACTGCTGGCAGCATAATTCTACTTCTAAAATCCCTTTTTTTTGGATGAACTATTGTGTGAGCTATGTATTTTTTTTGTTGTACTTTTTAGAGTATTGCGTTGTTAGTTTATCAGCATGCTTTAATCAAACATTTGAAAATGTGCTTTGCATTAGGAGCCGTTTGTTTGTCACAGTTGCTGTATATGTACCAATCAGTCACTTAATGAGGCTCTATTTTATTAAGGGTGCTGCCTTAACGGTGCTGTAAAGGATTTTAGCCATTCTAACTTCCACGAGACTGAGCCGCTGATTTAGCCACGCCCCCTCTTTCCAAAACACCCCACCAATACTCTTGAAACCAACACAAAGCATATTCCCATGGTTGTCAAACACAACAGTAGCGAAATAGCGCCCTCAACATTACAAATTATAAATCAAAATATGCCATTAAGCCTCAATAATTCGCTGTGACGACAACACTATGAGAATGCGCAAAATGATTGACAGGCAGAAGGCGTCAAGAGACCACAGACACATTTTTGTTTGCTGTTTACAAAGTCTATAACTGTCACAGAGATCAGTGAGATATCTCATGACACTTATTTCATTAATATCTTTCAGCGAGTGGGTACATTTTTTGCATACCTTTCCATGAAAAAAAAAAAAATCGCTTGCATCACCTTTAGCCTTCTGTGACTTGTCTGTGTCTGCTGTGTGCATTTTCCATTTCCCTTTTGATTTGTAACGTCATGGTTACTGTTGTAACCTCCATTTCCCGATGGAAGGAACGAGACGTTGTGTCGATTGTAGTGACACAAGGGGTCTCTTCTGAGAACCTCTGAACTTGAACTTGAGAAAAGGCCAATGTCAAGTTGGCAGACAGAATTTGCCCTGCCCCCAGACATACGGGTAGAAAGGGAGCGGGGGTGCGAATGCCAGACAGGATTTCACTGCAGAAACGAGAATCTGGTTACGGCGCATTACAGTGGTAGGGATAGTGACGTGGCAAGGGGAACACAATGTCTCCTTCCTTACATCGGGAAACGGAGGATACAAAAGTAACCATGACATTCCCCTTCTGTCACCCACTTAAAAAACACCATGCACTAACCCGTGTTACGTGGCTGCCGAGCTAGGTGCAAGCAGGCTGTTGCGTGCTAGAAGCAGCTGGGTCGGCTGCACGTAACCCTCCCCAACGCCCCCAATAAAAGGTGTCATATACCACTCTTAGGTTCCCCGTACCCGTACGGAAACGGGCGACATGACTTGCATGGGAGCCAGCCAGCCAGCCACGGCCTTTTCTCTCTCTATGTTTCTCGTCATAGAGTTAAAAAGTATCTGTGGCTATCGCTATAGATGCATCGGGGAAGGACCCTTTTCCAATTCCTATTCTTTCAGGGGGAAAAGGCCCTGCGGAGACCACGACCTGCCCAGACTAGGGGGAGGTAACTTGTGATGAATACACATGGGGGTTGTCAAGCCACCCGTGGACATGGTGCGGTTGCAGATCCTGCCTGGCAAGGGAGGAGTTGCTACAGACACGGAGACCGGAGGGCAGCGAGGACTGCCCAAGGGAGACGCAGGAGGATCGTACCATGTAAAATACATCACAGGTAGTTACCTGAAGTGGGAACTATGCCTGTGGAGCCCAAGCCCAACACGGAGCACTCGACTCGGGAAAAGGCCCTGTGGAGACCACGACCTTCCCAGACTAGGGGAAGGTAACTTGTGGTGAATACACACAAGGGTTGTCAAGCCACCTGTGGACATGTGTGGTAGATCCTGCCTGGCAAGGGAGGAGTTGCTACAGACATGGAGACCGGGGGGCAGCGAGGACTGCCCAAGGGAGACGCGGGGGGACCGTACCATGGAAAATACATCACAGGGAGTTACCTGAAGCGGGAACTATGCCTTTGGAGCCCAAGCCCAACACAGAGCACTCGACTCGTGGTGGGTCTGGCGGCAAATTCCTCTGCTGAATCTGCAGCCAGAGGGCTAGGGAGGAAGAGCATCCAGGAAGCGAGAAGCTTGCTGGCTCACCTGGGAAAAAAGGCGCACTGGATCAGCTTGGTGAAGGGCAAGTGGTGCAAGTGGAACACCTGGTCGGTTGTTCCGTATTACCGAGTTCTACCGACTCGGACCTGTCAAATCACGGGATGAGACCAACCCTGAGGTTGTAAAACCTAGCAAAGGTGTTGGGTGTTGCCCAGCCTGCTGCTCTGCAGATGTCTGCTAGATGCCATGGGCCAGTGACCACGAGGATGCCACACGTGCTCGAACCCGCAAGGGGGGGGCACAGCCTGGGTATGATAGGCTAGGGGATAGCATCAACAACCCAATGAGCTAACCTCTGTTTGGAGACGGCGTTCCTTTTCCGCTGTCCGCAAAAGCAGACAAAGAGCTGCTCAGAGCATCTAGAACCCTGAGTGCGGTCCACATGGGTACGCAAAGCACGTACCGGACACAGCTTTGCTTGCAGGTTCAAGAGCTAAACCTTGAAGGGGGGGTCCTTGTAGGAACCTTGGGCACCTAGCCCGGTCGTGGTCTTAGAATGAGGTGAGCATCTGCCGGACCGAACTCCAGGCAAGTGTCGCTGACAGAGAACACTTGCAGGTCCCCAACCCTCTTGATGGAAGCGAGCGTGATCAGGAGGGCCGTCTTCAAGGAGAGGGCTTTGAGCTCGACTGAATCAAGCGGCTGGAAGGGGGTCTCTGAAGGCCCAAGAGGAGAACAGGCTTGGCTGGGAAGGGTTCAACCTCTGGGTGCCTCTTAAGGAACCTGATAATCAAGTCATGCATACCAAGGGACTTGACGTCTACTGCGTCGTGGTGGGCTATGATAGCAGTGACACACACCTTCAAGGTTGAGGGGGACAGCCTCCCCTCCAGCCTCTCCTGCAGGAATGAAGGACTGACCGAACTGCGCATCTCTGTGGGTCTTCATATCTAGAAGAACACTAATTTGCAAACAGACGCCACTTGAGGTCGTAAAGCTGCCTGGTGGAGGGAGCTCTGGCTTGGTTGATTGTGTCTACGACTGCAGGTGGTAAACCACTTAAGTCTTCCACGTCCCGTCCAGGGGCCAGACGTGGAGATTCCAGAGGTCTGGGCGCGGGTGCCAGAGGGTCCCTGTCCCTGAGAAGTTAGGTCCTTCATCAGGGGAATTTGCCAGGGAGGCGCTGTCGCGAGGAGCGTGAGATCCAAGAACCAGGATCACCGGGTGGGCCAATAAGGAGGTCACCGGTGGTCCAATAAGGAGTCACCAAGGTGACCTGTTCCTCGTCCTCCCTGACCTTGCACAGCACCAGTGCAAGAAGGCTCACTGGGGGAAATGCTTACTTGCGCAGCCCCCGGGGACAGCTGTGTGCCAGCGTGTCTGTGCCGAGAGGTGCCTCCATTAGGGAGTACCAGAGCGGGCAGTGGGAGTTGTCTTGAGAGGCAAAGAGATGTATCTGTGCCCTACCAAAGCAGCCCCAAATCAGCTGGACCACCTGGAGGTGAAGCCTCCACTCTCCGCTGAGCGAGACCTGTCGCGTCAGCCGTTGCGTTGCAGTCGCCAGGGATATGAGTGGTGAGCAGCGACCTGAGTCATGGCTGACTCCAAAAGAGGAGATGGCGGGTCAAGTTGTGACATGTGACAGGAGAGTACATCGCCTTAGCGATTTATGTATGTTACCGTGGCGGTGCTGTCTGAACGGATCAAGATGTGCTTGCTCTGAATCAGCGGGAGAAACCTCCGCAGGATAAGGAGTACAGCCAGGGGCAGAGTCTGTACAGCGTGCAGAGAGGAGAAAGCTGCTGGAATGTGCCGTCAGATCCAACAGAATCTCTCTTGCAGAGGTGGGTGAAGCTGTCGTGTGTCACTCAGTTCGCTGATTACACAACCGTTCGGCTCCGAAGAAAAAATCTGTCTGGCATTTGCTCGCCTGCTCCCTTTATACCCATGTGTCCGGGGGCTGGGCATGCAAATTCTGTCTCCCAACTTGACATTGTTCTTTTCTCAAGTTCATGTTCAGAGGTACACGAGGCTCTCAGAAGAGACCCCTTGTGTCACTACAATCGACAATCAATGTTGAGTGAGTGTCAGAAGGGGAACTAGTAGTACTTAATAAACAAGCAAAAAAAACAAAACAATCTAGGGTGAATAGTTTTCCTAAAAATTGATGTCCACATATGTGGCCAGCATGACTAAATGCAAAAATATACTTTGGGTGTGTGCACTGCAGATCGCTCCACACACAGTATGTGTGACAAATTGTATCATCAGCACAGTCGCGCGGCTTGAACGTGCACCACCTAGATTTTTTTGACATGCACTTGGTTTTTGGCTTTGAGGCCATTGACTAATAATTTTACTAAAAGAGCGTAACAAAGCAGATGTAATGCGTTTGCGTCAAATGAATTCCTATTTGTTCACGGTCAGAAAAGTATAATCAGAAAGGCAAGACGGTCAACTGGGCGCTAGGCGATCTGAAACACGCAAAAATGAAGTATACATAGGCCTTAAGTTGTACAAATTTTAATAATACCAAGCTATAGAAAGTCAGAATTTTTCCAGGAGTGTTGGTTATTTATGTTTTTGAGACGTAACAGACATTACATCAGAGATTATTCAATCTCAATGTGAAAATTAGCAGAAAATATAAGAATAGAACCCAAATGTATATTAAAATAAAGCAAAATTACCCAGAGATATGTTAATGTTCAAAGTTAGTCAAAATGACCAACGTGTTTTTTCAACTTTTGAGGGAATAATGTCCCAAAACCCATATATGTGGATTTCA
Organism: Xyrauchen texanus; assembly: GCF_025860055.1. Taxonomy (NCBI): domain Eukaryota; kingdom Metazoa; phylum Chordata; class Actinopteri; order Cypriniformes; family Catostomidae; genus Xyrauchen; species Xyrauchen texanus. The sequence continues at coordinate 28,659,314 of NC_068301.1, forward strand.
TGTTTAGAGGACTTTTGTTGGCACTTCACAGAAATCAACGTCATGTTGTATCATGTGACTCGATTTGCCAGAAGTTTAACCCTTAAATGACAGCGTAGAGTCTTGTGAACAGCATTTCATCAGTTCAAATACATTTTAATTATGCACTGCGTATAGCAAATTTAAAATACAACGTCCACGCATGTGGACATGGGGTTACATGAGGGTTACATGGGGTTACATTAAGGCCAAAGTATACTTGAGTTTTCCGCATGCCACTACATTTCATGCACAGTGCTTGTAACAAGGCATTTTGTCATCTGCCTGGAGGTGACTGTACTAATGAATATTACAAAGCATTCATAATGCACATGTCACAGATGCATTCATACAAGCTCATGATCAAAAAAGTATACTTCAAAAAAGGCTAAGCCGGTAAGAAAGGCAGTAAAGGTTTTCACATGTTTGCAAAAGAAATTTGCAAAAATATACATGTGCCAATCGGTTTATGCTTAAACCGTTTATAATCTTACATCAATAAAGGAATGCTGTTTAAGGCATTTACATGACCTTAATATTTTGTGTTAGAACATACATGTAAATGTGCTCGGTGTGTTGCCCATTTATATAACATACTTCAAATTAATCTATTTATTGAAATGCTTACTGAAACACAGAACTGTAGATAGGCTAAGAATAGAGTATTATGAAATATAAATAAATGTAAAAGAATTCACAACATAATGCAATATATAATATAATTCATATTGCACCCTCAACTTAAATATCTAGGGCATTTTTGTCACTTTCTGTGACACAGTATGGCACAGCTCTGTTCTATTCAGTTGCAAAAATGGCTGCCTCATATCACACTTGTTTTGACAGGATCTGCTGCATTACATTAGCTGGAAAACCTAGGGTCAATGATGAAACATTCCTGAACACCCTTTCCTACACACACACAAACATACACACACTCTACTTGTTCCTCTCTCCTCATGCGGTGATATGGACAAAGAAAGAAACAATGTAACAGCTGTGCTCAGGAACCTGATGTCATCCCCTCGCCAACAGATGACAGAATCTGTCCTACATGTTCATATATTTTCTCCCTTCTGTCTCTGGTTCTTTCTGTGGGCTCAGTGTAGTCACAAATAGAGCTCCACACACATCTAATTAGACCATTACAGGCGTGATGCTCAGTTCTCCTCTGCCACTGGTAAACAACTCACAGAGAAAGTGTGCTTGTTTGTGACTGAGTGTGAGTTTTAACATTTGATGAGCACTGTTAAAAGTGTCTGTGCCTTATAAATAATGGCAGGTTGTTAAAAAAGATGACACTTGCGCTAAATCAAAGAAAGAATGAAAAGAGATAGAAAGTAAATGAGAGGGAAAAAAATCGAAAGAACGGGACAAACATGAGCGAGTGAGCCGAAGCTGGGTCTGCATCTTGTGCGGGAGTCTTATCAAAAGAAATGCCACTCAAAGCACAATGGAGCACCCAGAAGAAGAAAGCAAGAGGGGAGCAACATTTTCATGGCAATGGTATTGACTTTCATTTCACGCCTTCGTCTCAAGTGCCACCAAAGTACGCTCTCACCTGCATCTTGCCACCACGCACATGAGAACATAGACTCGCAGAAAGCACACACACAATCGTGCAGTCAAGCTTAATGCATAAGACACAGATTCTGATCCAAAACCAAGTTAGCTGCCTATCTAGATGACATTTTAATGCATAGGCATGCTTTCCATGAAAAGCCTGTTCCAAATAGTAGGCAGTGATTATTTGCTGCCTTATAACATATCTTGTTTTGGCCAGGCAGCATGACATGCTCTTTATCCATCACAGAGAAGGCAATTCCAGTAACAAATCAACAATTTAATTCAAGTCATAATCATCAATACTGAAAAGTATCAATTAAGTAGTTAAAAGAAGTAGTAGTTTGTAGCTGGAAAGTAGCTGGCTATTATATATATTTATACTGTATGCGCGGTGCATTGTTCAGGCTTACTTGCCATACAAGTTCAGCTCCAATCTACTTGAACAGAGAAAGACTCAAATCTCCATCAGCAATATATTTTATTGATCAGCAAAAAAAAAAAAAAATAGAAAAAAAAAAAACATTAACAAAAACTCAGCTGTGTCTAAAATGATGCACTATATTCTCGACCATCTATATGAATTTTGAAAGTGGAGTATTGTTTAAAATGGAGCACTAACAGATTTTTACTACACAGAAGATTTGCCGTCTTTTAGCTGAAGGAAGTGATGCATGCAATGTTTTGCAATGAGCAAACCTCATCTCAAATAATTTCAGGGTTGGGAGGGTTACTTTTGAAATGTATTCCACAACAGATTACAGAATACATGCTGCAAAATTGTTGCCCTAATATAAAAGGTCTTACTAGAAAAAAGAAATTTTGATCCAACATGAATTTTCTTGATAAAAATAGTATGATCATGCCTGGTAACATGTGCATGTAAAATGGATATAAATAGCATTTTAGCTTAGCGTAAAGCTGACAATTTACACAAGGTTTATTTCTATTTCTTCTGCTCAAAACAAACTGCTTTGTCTGCTGGTATGAATGTAACACATCATAAGAAAGTGTGTCACCGCTGTTCAAATGCACTTTTGATCGCATCATTTATATGTATAAATGTTTTCCATCTGAAAGCACTAAATATTAAATGAAACAAATGACAATAAAATGCAACGTAATCTCTTCAGTAATCAAAAAACATTTTGAATGTAACTGTATTCTAAATACCAATGATTTAAACTGTAATTGTAGTGGAATACAGTTACTTATATTTTGTATTTTAAATATGTATATTCCGTTACTTGTATTTCGTTACTCCCCAACCCTGAATAATGCACATGTGCAGTGTAGTGTGGGGTGATGGTTAAGCATTCAACTCATTTTTGTAGGGTGCAAAAGTTTCACTAGTTGCCACATTCACCATTAAGTACAGTTGTTTAGTCGGCCCATTCTGCTTCATAGGCCAAACCATGACCACTGAGTGCATGAAATGTCTGACGTTCCACACTACGCTATTTCAGTTGAAGTACATCATCCGGGTACTCTTTGTACTTCTGATGCATTTTTCAGCTGAACACACTTCTCACACTTTTTTGCTACAGTACAAAATGGTATGGCATAGTATGCGATTGAGAATGCAGCTTGTACATTTCGTGCTGGTTCAGATGAAAATGAAAGACAGGATTTATGTTCCAACAGCCGCTAATTTGAGCTTTGTGATTTCTACCGTGCACTTTCCTATGCGTGTTCAATGAGTGCAACATGTTAATGCCAAACTGAATTGAAATAATTTGTGAGTTGAGGTTCCTGTGAGCTTTACATGAGAGTGAGATTCTTACTAAACCTGTGAAGAAAATGCCGGGGTAAAATTAAAGCCCAAATCAATACTAAAAAATATGAATTTAGCCTGTATTTTGCATAAAGCCAATTTAGCCAAATTATCTCTAACCAGGATAGAGAGGGAAGTGGACAGCCCAGACACACACACACACACACACACACACACACACACACACACACACACACACACACACACACACACACACACACACACACACACACACACACACAAAAAGACAAGTAAATCACAGATTCTAGTTTGAGAAACACTTCTCACAGGTCCTAAATAGCAGCTTCTAAATGCCAAAGACCTGCATTGCTGCAAGAGGATTCTTAGACAAACAGAAAATGTTAAGAAAACAACATTTATTTAAATAGAAACAGCCAGTTGTAACATTCTAAAAGTCTCTAAATCATCTCTAAACTAATGTGCATTGTTACTGAAACACATTCCTATTTCAGGTTTTCCTCTATGATACTGCAGCAATTATCCAGATATGGAATGAGATTAAGCTAAATGTTATCAACTCCTACATGCCAACTGAATAATATAAGGCAAAAATAAACATTTCAATTTTTAGTGAGAGATATGATTGATTCAAACACTAAAAGTAGTTTGTGAGGGCTACATTTGCTGCCCCACAGCAAGAGTGAAAGTCTGTAACCTTCCTGCACCCATATATGCTTTCATTTTATGTTTTGATATTATTTTACACATTTCGCAAATATCTATAAACATATAAATGACAACTCAATGTTTATAACATTTATGATTTATTTAGAATCTGTTGAATTCATTTTTTCTATTTGTTAATAGGGGGTTCCTTGCCTCTGCGGTTGAGCAGTCATCTGGCCAGAACTGGGAAAAAGAGGGATATTTGGTGGTCTCCTTTGTTCTTGGTGGGGAGAGAGGGTTATTTTTTTGGTTGGTTGTTTTTTTAAAAGTTTAGTTCTGTTATTTTGACTGCTAGTACAGGACCAGAATTTGATTATATATTTTGTATTTCGGTATTACTTTTTTTGGGGATCAAATAAAACCCTGTTTTTCTCAAAACCTAACTGATTTCCCTCTTGCTTATCAGCTTGGTCTCCCACATGGTTGTTCTGTATATGTATTATTGTATTAAAGTCTAAATTAACATTATGGTTATTTAATATACTGAGATATTATTATTATTGTTATTATTATTAAGTAAATTGTAGCATTTGGTTACATTATGTTTTGTGATTTATCATTCCTTCTTAATATAAAAATCCATCCAGTAGTGTAGTCTAGGGCATACACCGTATGGCGAACTAAAATAAGTGATGATACGTATGGCCGCCAGAACAACGAGTAGGCTTTTGACCTGGAACTTTTGCAATCTATTAGAGAGATAGATTCTCTCTAAACGGAAGCAAATTGATGGCACAGGCAAGACAGGCAGTCCGACTAATCGTGAGCGAGAGTGTTACCCGCTAGGACAGTTCATTTTGAACATTGAGTAACAATGGTTACGAAATGTAATGCAGGAGCACAATACCGAACTGATGCGGATCTTTGCGCTTGATGGTGCGAGGAACCGGATGACGGGAATTTCTTTTTGGTGAAAAGTCAAAAGAAGATTGCAATGTATGCAATTGTAACTATATCAGATCTTATTAATAAAACACGAGAACTCGTTGCATAGGCATTTTTTGCCACTATATTTAGAATTTTGGTGCCATTTTTGCCCCGAGTCCCTATTCATTTCCAACACTATTGGCTTTGTAACTTTTTAAGGTATTTAAAAGTTTGTTTTAGACATATAATAGCAAGTAAACAAGATATCCCCACTTATATGTCAAACTACATTGTGTTAATATTTCACACAGTTAAAAAATTGCCTATCTTAAAAACAAGTTTTATCAGTGGTTAAACATGTTCAGACTGTTCCCTTTTTTAATAAAGTATTACAGTTCTCCTATAGTGAGAGGGCAGAAAGTCTTGAAGAATCTAGAGAAGAGAAGAAACCGGTGGCAGTTTGTGCAAGCTGCTGTGCTCATGATGCTGTGCCCTGCAGGCTTCCATTGTGCCACGCACAGCATGTTTTAGTTTATAAACAGATTTAGTGCATATAACTTTTTTCCCAAACAATTCAGAAACATTATTTAGTACTTTGTAATTGTGGTGAAAAATAACTGTAGTGAAGTTGAATACTTTTTTCAACAACATTTCTAATCAAGTCAAGTAAAAGTACTATTATTTATTTCTACTTAAAGTAGAAAATGTGAAAAATGTACTCAAGAACTGTAACGAGAGTAGTTGTAATTTCTTACTTTTCACCTCAGTTAGTCACTTACAAACTAACTGAGGTTCCCTTTCATTTAGGATGCTGTTTTAAAGGGCGGTCATACTACAGTTTGCACTCCATTAACCCCCCATTCAAATGCATCCGAAAGTGGGAGACCATAAACGCAACCTCATGTGATTACATTTCGTACGACACTGCATTACAAAGTTAAAGCTGGTTGAACTCTGAACCGTAAATTCATATGATGAGAGGATGCGTGACCAATAGAAGATAGAAATGTCACAATCTGACCTCTTGGCTCAATACAAAGAATACATATATTAAAGCTGTGTGTTTTATTGTTGCCAGAAAGTGAGTTGACAATATATTTGATTTTTTTTTATATAATATTATTTGTAATTTGTGATGCATTATTTACTTACACCAGAAGTCCTCCCGCATGAAATCATATCCTGGTCCATTGCGTTGTACGAAATAAATTCACGTGCTCAAAGCCTAGAGTGACCACCCCTTTAGAAGGCAATTATCTATGTTGACAGAAAACAGGATGGCAGCTCACTAGGCTTTGGAACAGAGATATACTATGTGAAAATCATAAGACTAAAAATATCTAATCAAATTGTGGGTAAATCTGGATTAAAACAGCATTTGTAAGGATTTACAGATCATATATAAAAGACACAAATATAGAGATATGACATTACTCTATATATAACAATAATACAGAGAAATAATCAAGAATAGGCCTACTAATCCCGCTGCAGGTCACCATGCTTAGAACCTCGGAAAAGATAATTTTGTGATTTATTCAAAGAAACTGCACATGGATGTCACTGTCAGGCCTGAGACAGCTGACCCCGCCATTGGTCTTTGACATGTGCCCTGTCCAGATGAACACCCTAAAACCCCTCTTCTACCTCTCTCGTCTCTGCTTTTCCTCCCTCTATCCTGTCCTATATTTCATGTTTAATCTGGCCAAAGAGAAAGGATTTCTTGTCCTACTACCCAGTAATCTTGTCAAGACAGATGGTGCCTGCGTGACCCAGATTAGCAGAGGAACGTTCCTCTCATTCCTGCATGCTCCAGACTGGCATCACCATGAGGTTCTGTTACAACCAGAAACGTCAACAGGTTACAGATAAGAGAGACATTTATCCATGGAGTCCACATCTTTTCTCTCCTTTGCCATCTTATGTCTGAGTTACTCACTTCCATACAATAAAAGCAGATGGGGACCAGGGGCTGTTAAAAGGCATCAAAAGTTGTCCTTGTGCCCTATATTGAAATTCTCCACTGTGGGCACCATTCACTTTCATTGTATGGAAAAGAGCAGCTGGGGCACTGTGCTGTAAATAACTAATTTTGTGTTCCACAGAAGAAAGTGAGTCATGTGGGTTTCGGAAGACACACAAGAGAGTAAATTATGTCAGACTTGTCATTTTTGAACGAACTACCCCCTGTGTTCATAAGCAAACCAAAAGAAAAACCCAAAGAGCATACAATCAAATATGAACATCCACACAGATGGATTTTATAGAGTGAGGAGATGCATAATAAATTAAGCATGGTGTTATTGGAAGTATATTTAGCTGTGGTGTGGAATATGTGTTTGTGTTGGAGGGTGGGTAACCCGGTTCCTTCTCTGCTCTTTACACTGGTGGAAAGTCCATTCTATTGTACAGTGTACACAAGTCTAGACCAAGTGATATGGACACACAGGATGAAAGTAATTGTTTTATTTTATTACACTCTTGGGATGGATTAGATCATGGATAAGAGCAATAGAGACTGGGAGAATGTGCGTGTGAGGGTGATAGACAGTGTAGATAACAGATGACACAGGGAATAAGCACCAAACCCATTCTTGTGAGACAGAAACAATTAATCTCTCAATCAGTCAGCCAAGAATTGTAAATGAGTTCGTCTATTTCACTGAGCTTGTGTGTGAGGAACCATGTGTCCACCTTTGGCAGCCTGAGTCATACTGTACATCACTGGTCATTCTAAGTAAACAAAGCTTTTTATGGACATTTGTGTCTTCATAGCTGACTATTGATATAATTTACAAGATACTGAACTTTGTTGGATTGTTTGGTAAATGTAACCCTTTTAAAATTTTAAAAATAAATGTTTGATTTTCAAATGGAATTTCAGCCCATTTGCTGCTGTTTTGTATGCTGCTGTCATCACCATTACATATTAATGGTTTATATAGAATAACATCTCTCAATTATATTGAAATTAAAATATACATTCTCTATGTATTTTTTCTTAAAATGTTTTGTGCATTTTCGGAGAAAATGCCAAACTGGACATACTCTTTGTTCAACCCTGTTATGCTGTGCCATTGCCGCCTGTAATAAACATGAAAAAAGTGACATAAATGTACTGACCATATGGCTGAAACCGAGCTTTGTCTGTATAAAACTTTAAACCTTTATTTGCTTATCCAGCTCATTAGTTGAACTCTGCTATGGGGGAAAAAAATCATGATTTTTATATGTGCTTTTCGCACGATGTACTAGAGTATTGACTGTAAATAGGGCAGCGTTGTGCAATGATGTTTGCAAGTTAATTCCGGAATTTGCCATTTTTGCACTGACCTTCAACGAAGAAACACTTTAAATGTAACAGGTTAGGCACAAAATTTGTTTCAAAAGAGAAATTTCAAGGGTTATTCCTAAATACTTTTTTTATTAGAATGTGTAATATTTTTCAAGGCACACTCAATTGAAAAAGTATAAGAATTCCAAACTTAATGTAACAGGGTTGAAATAATGTTGCACCTTAGGTACCGGCTTAGAGTTAGTAGCGATAATTTACTGATACATTGCAAGGCTAAAACCACAGACTTTTGACTGGTGGTACTAGTTTAAGAAATGGTCACTGAAAATCCCATTTTCATAATCACTAATTTGAATATTGGGAGGGGGATGCATCCCACCTATGTCCATGGTGTTTATGGTGGTGCTACTTTGGGTTCAGCAGGCACACATTTCTACTGTATTACCCCAGGAGCGGCACTTTGTAGGGAGATACAAACAGTGACCCATGTTCTGAAATGTTTCATATAGTCACAAACAAACATGAAATGGACACTAGTATATTTTATATTCATTACCATCCTGATCATAGACCAAAGTTGAATTTTAGATTACTCCGTTCTCTCATGTTCACCAATTTTCTCTCTCTCTTCCATCTTTAATGTACCTTATTCTTTTCCTCTTTTTCCACCATACATTTTCTCTTACTTTCTCTTTCTTTGTGTTGCTGGATGAGAGTTGTGTGGTGTGTGTTTAACAGACGTTGGGCCATGCGGGATGCCCTAATCACAGGGGTGCGTCTGTCACCTAATTACCATGATTTAGTGGCACGAGTGCCATACAGCGTCAGTCTCTTTGCCAGGCGGGCAAACACAGTTAGCAGTGCCAGCCAGTTCCTCTACCCACACCAGATCCACCCCCCGCCCAAACAAAACAATCCTCAAAACAGCACATCACAATAAAACACAGCACAACACAGTATAACACAACACAATATATTCCTGCTTAATACAGCATGGCACAAGACAACACAGCACAGCACAGCATAACACAACACAACAAAGCTCAGCAAAACACAACAGTACACAGCAGCACAATACCAGCCAACTGAGAACAGCAAAGTACATATCTTTGTACTCCATATCAAAATATTATGTACATTTTATCATCAAAATGGTGTTTAAATAAATGAATTAATTAAAACTTGAATAAAATTAAAATACACAATTAATTTTCAACATAACATTTTATTCTTTTTTATCAAATGAAGTGCATACAGAACGTCACTAGACAATCCAAAATACAACATTGGAGTAATACAATTTGTCAAATAAGGTGCTGCATAACAGAGCAACACAGATGTGAGATATTGCTTAAATATAATACAATTACCACTGATTTATTATTATTATTATTATTATTATTATTATTATTATTAGCAATACAGTGAATATTACATAACTTTATAATAGTGATATATTTCTGTCATACTTTTTTCATTTATATTGAGCTTTTATTTTGACAGAGCAATATTTAAGTGTTTCTGTGTGACAACTGAAACTTTTCAGTCCACAAATATCAGGTGCTACGTGACTCAAAGTGATTATTAAGATGCGAAAGCCTGCTATTTTATTAAAAAAAGTATGTAATCTGTATGTGCCTTGTGTACAAAGTGAATTTGCGCTCTGTTAACTGTCATCTGCAACTAACAGAGCGTTCTATGCTCATGACAGTATTTTCCCAATATGAGCAAAGAAGGATGTGCGATGCAGCTGGCATCGGCCCAACACTGTCTCCACACATTCACTAGTGCTCTGCTTACATTTGAAGTGCACTGCACATTCAAAGTAAACTATATATTAATGTCATTAAATTGCACCTTTTTCCATTAAATAATCCTACTAAGACATAACGTGATTTGAATTTGGGCGCTTATTGTTTACATAATGACATTTGTATGTATCGGTTTTTGGTATCAGAGCATTTCAAGCACGAGTACGAGTACGAGTCCATGAGTGTGGTATAGGACCCAATTCCGATACCAGTAATGGTATCGGGACATCCCTACATAGCTCAATAAGGCACATCTAGGGATGCCACAGTGTGAGATTTTGACGGTGAGATTACCATCTGAAAAAAATCGTGGTTAACTGGTTTTACTATTATTTGCAATTTTTCTTATTGTACAATAGACTATCAAAATTCCTGTCCACAACACCTTACAAATAAACCTGTGGACTATGCAATATAATGGGAACATTGCTTACAGCAGGTAATTTAAAGTCCGATAATAACTAAAATGTACTTTTATTGTTAAATCCGATTAATTTGTACAGAATCAATGCTTTAAATAATGAGGATGAAACTATTCAAAATTTACTAGCTCATGCCAGCACGCTTAAACATTACATAAAGTAGCAAATTTTAATAAATCACTTTAAAATCACTACAGCTAAAACAAATATTAACCTTACTAGTTTGTTGTTGTACAACTAGTGGAGCATCCTGTCCCATTTGTAGGATGTGTGTCTTTCTATGACTTCTGTCTGCATAATTTACATCCATCGTCTTCAGTCAGTTTACATTTACATGCTCCCTAACAGCAGATTTAAGTCACTTTTTTTGGAGGATATGAGTCTAGCAGATCGCATTCCTCTGTTATATGTTGGAATGTGTGTGTAGTAGACCCAGATTCACATGAATCATAACTCTTTTATATTATATATTTATACATTATGTATATTGTTTTGCCACGTCTAAATTTTTGCGGTTAAATTAACCGTGACATTTTGAATCGCAGTTAATAGTGAAACTGTATAATCGCGGCATCCCTAGGCATAGCACAGTTCAGCACAGTACACGACATGGCAGCACAACACAGCACATTAAAACACAGTCCTGTAAAGGGCGGGACATCATATCACAGTACAGCTCAGCGCAAAACAGCACAACACAGACAAGCTCAACACAACATAGCACAGTAGAGCAGAGCACAGAACAGTACAGCACAACACAGTACAGGATAGCACAACAGAGTACAGTACAACACAGCAAAACACTGCCCAACACACTCGTCAAGAAGCTGGCTAGAAGCGAACATTTTTATAAAAAAAAAAAAAAAATCTGTTCCTTACACACACCCAATGTTTCACTTCAGAAGACATTCATTAATCTACTGGAGTCATATGAATGACTTTTATGATAGCAATGTTCTTTTTGGAGCTTCGCAAATTAGGCACACATTCACTTGCATTTTATGGACTTACAGAGCTGAAAAATTCTTCCAAAAAGTGGATACAATGACACATGGGACGGAGAGGTTTGATGACCTTGGTGTGCGTACATGTTAAGTTTGTACATTTGTACAGAGATGATTTCATTTTTTCATTTTTGGGTGAACTATTCCTTTACCACAGTACAACATAGCACAGCACAGCACAGCACTGCTTAATCAACACAGCTCAATGCAATACACAGTAAAGTACAGAACACAGCACAGCACAACACATCACAACAGAGCAAAACACAGCTCAGCAAAGTACAGCTTAGCACAACACATCACAACAATACAGCTCAGCACAACAAAGCACAGTGCAGCTTAACACGAAACAGCTGACTAAAGTGCAGCACAGTGGAGCACAGTACATGACAGCACAATACAGCACAATACAGCACAGTGCAACACAGCACAAATATAGTGAAAATATTTCTTGAATATTGTCCAACCCTATTACATAATATGAAAATATAGTCAGTTATAATGTCAGCACAGTACAGCAAAATATCCACAACAAATATTGAAAAACAGGCTACCTTTCTAGGTCCAGGGAAATAAAATTCAATGACACAAGGAAGAACACATTAATTTAGCAATCTCATTAAATTTAGTGAGCACACTACTCTCCTACTCTTTTCTATTTGCCCTCTCTCTAACTGTTTGGTCACACTTTCTGTATAGCTCTGTGTTGTAATTACTGGCTTAAAGCTGTGCAAGTCTTGAGCCTCCCCGATCAATTACAGGTCAGTGTGTAGGGCTCAACTACCTCCAGCTACACTCTTTCATCAACTCAACAACTCTCAGACCATCTCTCTCCCAACTCACTGTGCTCTATTTTTTCAAAACATTTTGTCTCTCCCTTCTTTCCCTGGATCTCTTCTCTATCTCTCGATCCTTTTTCTTTGTCTCTCTCTCACTTTGTCATAGCATACCTACTGTGTCAAATTGCACCTCTTTTCGCCCATAACACTATGAAGGGCAAACTGGACTGATCTGGAAAATATAAATACTCTCTGTAAAACAGAATCAATATTTTCATGAGCTCACAAGTGCACAGTCTGAAATTTCAAGGCCTCCTGTTCTTTATGCAAGAAAAATAGTTCATTTGAGTGCTCAAAAACTAATCTGTTGCATTGATTTCAATCAACAACACCCTGAAGGCCACACTCGGTTATTGTGTCTAGTCGGGTCAAAACAAGAATAATGTCTGACTGCATTATACAGTACACTGGCAAATAGAAAATAAACAACAGTATATAGTGTGTCAATCCACATTACTTGGAAAAACAAGCAACCTTATGTCAACTGAACAAAGTCCTGACTGAGAATTAAAGCCTACTTGGCCAGTTCACAGCTCTCCATTCTGATAATTAGGACATTGCTTTGAGTCTGCAGCATTACTGTTGAACAATTTCTTCTTTCATTCCACTGCCTCCATTCTAAGAAAATAAAGTATTTTGAAGAAATACATTTTGTATTTTATTTATATTTATTTTTAGCAAGAATAAACTAGGGCATGTCAGTCTGTTTTCATGCTAACAAACAATATCACAACCAGACCACATTTATTTTTCTCATTATTTCATAGAGAAATGAACTATCTTTAAAAAGAAATCTGCCTCTGTGCCAGATATAACAAATCAGATGGAGGTCTCCAGTAAATATAGAGCAAGAAACAATTCTGTGCAAAAACAAACTTAATCAAACATGCTTGTGAATATTATTTCTGTTGCACATCTTTAAGTTTGGGGATTTCAACCACCTCAGAGCATAACTTATCATAAAAAGTTTGTTTGGATATCAACTCACCTCAAATAATGTGTCTTATTGAGAAAAGGTGAGCTTTTAATAAATGATAAGACTTATAAAAAAGAAAACATATTCAGCATCCTGAACACCCTAACAAACACCCAAAACACCCTAACGAACACCCAGAACACTCTAGCCAACAACCAGAACACTCTAGCAAACACCCACAACCCAATAGTAACAACCCAGGACACCCAAACAAATACCCAGATCACCCTAACAAACACCCAGTACACCCTAGGAAATACCCAGAAAAGCCTTGCAAACACTCAGTACAACCTACTAAACACCCTAGTAAACACCAATAACACCTAAGCAAACACCCATAACAACCCAGCAAAACTCAGGACACCATATACATCAACTAGAAACCACCCATAACACTCTAGCAAAACAAAAACAAAAACGAACAAACTCCCAGCACATCCTAGCAAACACCAAGAACACTCTAGCAACCACCTAACAAACACCCAGAACACTCTAACAAACACCAAGAGCACCCAAACAATCACCTAGCAAACAGCAAGAACACTCTAGAAACAACCCAGAACATCATAAAAAACACTGTAGCAACAACCCAGAACACCCTAGCAACAACCTAAAACACAGTATCAAACATGAATGTAGCAACAACCAAGAATGCTTTAGCTGCAACCCAGAACACCCTTGAAACCACCAAGAAAACACCCAGAACACCCTTACAAACACCCAGAACACTCTAGCAGCCACCCTGAACACCCTAGCAACCACCCAGAATACCCTCGCAAACACCCAGAACAGCCTTGCAAACACCCAGATCACTCTAGCATACACCCATAACACCCTAGCAAACACCCAGAACACAAGAAAACACACTTGGAACACACTTACAACCCCCCAGAACACCCTAGCAACCACCCAGAATACCCTTGCAAACACCCAGAATACCCTTGCAAACACCCAGAGCACCCTAGAAAACACCAAGTACACTCTAGCAACCACCTAAAAACACCCAGAACATTCTAACATACACCCAGAGCACCCAAACAATCACCTACAACACAGTATCAAAATTGAATGCAGCAACAACCCTGAAACCCCCAAGCAACCACCCAGAACACCCTTGCAAACACCCAGATCACTCTAGCAAACACCCAGAAAACCCTAGCAGCCATCCTAAACACCCATGCAACCACCCAGAATGACCTTATAAACACCCAAAACACCCTAGAAAACACAAAGAACACTCTAGCAACCACCTAAAAACACCCAGAACATTCAAGCATACACCCAGAGCATCCAAACAATCACCTAGCAAACACCAAGAACACTCTAGAAACAACCCAAAACATCATAAAAAACACTGTAGCAACAACCCGGAACACCCTAGCAACAACCTAGAACACAGTATCAAACATGAATGTAGCAACAACCAAGAATGCTTTAGCTACAACCCAGAACACCCTTGAAACCACCAAGAAAACACCCAGAACACCCTTACAAACACACCCTAGCAACAACCTAGAACACAGTATCAAACAAGAATGCAGCAACAACACAGAATGCTTTAGCTACAACCCAGCACACCCTAGCAAACACCCATAACACCCTAGCAAACACCAAGAAAATCACACAGAAAACCCAAGAAAACACCCAGAACACCCTAGCAGTCATCCTGAACACCCTAGCAACCACCCAGAATACCCTTACAAACACCCAGAACACCCTAGCTAACATGCCGATAATTCTAGCAAACACCAATAATACCCTCGTAAACACCATAACACCCTTGCAAACACCAAGATCACCCTAGTAATCACCCAGAAAACTGAAGAAAACACACAGAACACCCTTGGAACAACCCAGGAAACACTAGCAAACACACAAAACACCTTTGGAACACAGATAACATCCTTACAAACACCAAGAACACCAAAAGCAGCCACCCTGAACACCCTAGCAACCACCCAGAACACCCTTGCAAACACCAAGGTCACCCTAGTAAACACCCAGAAACCCCAAGAAAACACCCAGAACACCATTTCAACCACACAGAAAACACCCAGAACACCCTTGGAACACAGAGAACATCCTTACAAACACCCAGAACACTAGCTAACACCCCGATCACTCTAGCAAACACCCAAAAGCACTAACAAACACACATAATAACCCAGCAAAGACCCAGAACACCATATAAATCAACAAGTAACCACACATAACACTTTATCAAACACCCAAAATACACTCAGCATACACTAGCAAACACCCAGAACATTCTAACAATTGCCTAGAGCACCCAAACAAACATCCAGATCACTAGCAAACACCTAGTACACCCTAACAAATACCCAGATAATTCTAACAAACACCCACAACACACTAGCAACAACCCAGGACACCCTAGCATCCACCTTACAAACACCCAGAACATTCTAACAAACACCCAGAGCAACCTAACACTCACCTAGCAAACACCAAGAACACTCTAGAAACAACACAGAACATCATAAATAAACTGTAGCAACAACCCAGAACACCCTAGCAACAACCTAGAACACAGTATCAAACAAGAATGCAGCAACAACCCAGAATGCTTTAGCTACAACCCAGATCACCCTATCAAACACCCATAACACCCTCGCAAACACCCAGAACACCCTTGAAAACACACAGATCACTCAAGAAAACACCCATAACACACTAGCAAACACCCAGAAAACTGAAAACATCCTTGGAACACAGATAACATCCTTACAAACAGCCATAACACAATAGTAGCCACCCAGAACACTCTGGCAACCACCCAGAATACCCTTGCAAACACTGAGAACACCCTAGCAAACACCCAGAAAACCAAAGAAAACACACAAACCACCCTAGCAAACACCCAAAAGCACTAGCAAACACCCATAACAACCCAGCAAAGACCCAGAACACCATATAAATCAACTAGCAACCACACATAACACTCTATCAAACACCCAAAAACACTCAGCACACCCTAGCAAACACCAATAACACTCTAGCAACCACCTAACAAACACCCACAACATTCTAACAAATGCCCAGAGCACCCCAACAATCACCTAACAAACAACCAGAACACTCCAGACAACAACCAGAACACCCTAGCAAACACCCAGATCACTCTAGAAAACACGAAGAACACCCTAACAGATACCCAGATCATTCTAGCAAACACCCAGAACACACTAGCACACACCCAGCTCACTATAGCAAACACCCACAACACACAAGCAACAACCCAGGACACCCTAACAAATGCCCAGATCACCTTAGCAAACACCCATAACACCTAAGTAAGCACCCAAAAGCAATAGCAAACACACATAACAACCCAGCAAAGACCCAGACCACCATATAAATCAACTAGCAACCACCCATAACTCTCTAGGAAACACACAACAAATTAACAAACACCATAGCAAACACCAAGAACACTAGCAATCATCTAACAAACACCCAGAACATTCTAACAAACACTAAGAGCAACCTAACAATCACCTAGCAAACAGCAAGAACACTCTAGAAACAACCCAGAACATCATAAAAAACACTGTAGCAACAACCCAGAACACCCTAGCAACAACCTAGAACACAGTATCAAACATGAATGCAGCAACAACCCAGAATGCTTTAGCTACAAACCAGATCACCCTAGCAAACACCATAACACCCTTGCAACCACCCAGAACACTCTAGCAAACAAACAGAACACCCTAGCAACAACCCAGAACACCTTATCAACAACCCAGAATACATTATCAAACACCCAGACAAATGCAGCAACCACCCAAAATACCATTGAAAACACCAAGAACACCCTTGGAAACACCATGAAGACCCTACTTAAAACCAAGAACACCCTATTAAACACCCAAAACACCATAGCAACCACCAATAACACCTAAGCAAACACACAGAACACCCTAGCAACAACACAGAACACATTATCAACAACCCAGAATACATTATCAAACACCCGGACAAATGCAGCAACCACCCAGAATGCTTTAGCTACAACCCAGTACACCCTAGCAACCACCCAAAATACCATTGAAAACACCCTTGGAAACACCATGAAGACCCTAATAAACACACATAACACCCCATTAAACACCCAAAACACCATAGCAACCACCAATAACACCTAAGCAAGCACCCAGATCACTCCAGCAAACACACATAACAGCCCAGCAAACACCAAAAAACATATAGATCACCTAGCAATCACCCAGAACACCCTACTAAACACCCAAATCACCACAGCAACCACCAATAACACCTAAGCAAACACCCAACAACCCTCTGGCAATCACACATACTGTAACAACACAACAAACCCCAAAAACCATAAATCACCAAGCAACCACCCAGAACACCCTAACAAGTACCCAGAGCACCCTAGCAACAACCCATCATACCCTTGCAAACACCCAGAATAACCTACTAAACACCCAAATCACCACAGCAACCACCAATAACACCTAAGCAAACACCCCAAAACACTCCAGCAAACACACAACACTGCAAACACCAAAAACCATATAAATCACCTAGCAACCACCCAGAACACTCTAGCAAACACCCAATCACTCTAGCAAACACACAGAACACCCTAGCAACAACCCAGAACACCCTAGCTACAACCTAGAATACCCTTGCAAACACCCAGAACACCCAGCTAAAAACCCAAATCACCACAGCAACCACCAATAACACCTAAGCAAACACCCATAACAACCTAACAAACACCAAAAACCATATAAATCACCTAGCAACCACAAAGTACATCCTAAGAAACACCCTAGAAACAACCCAGAACACTCTAGCAACAAACACCCAGAACACCCTACCAAACACCAAGTTCACTCTATCAAACACACCAGCAAACACCCAGATCACTGTAGCAAACACAAAGAACACCCTAGCAACAACCCAGAACACCCTAACAACAACCCAGAATACAGTAACAAACACCTGGACAAATGCAATCACCACCCAGAACGCTTTAGCTACAACTCAGAACACCCTTGCAAACACCCAAAACACCAATACAATCACCCATAACACCTAAGCAGACACCCAAAAACACTCTAGCAAACACCCATAACAACCCAGGAAACACCAAATACCATATAAATCACCTAGCAACCGCACAGAACACTGTAGCATACATCCCAAACAACCTTACAAACACCCAGCACACCCTATCAAACACCTAACAGACACCAAGAACACTCTAGAAACCACCCAGAACATCCTAACAAACACCCTAGCAACAACCCAGAACACAGCATCAAACACCTGACGAATGCAGCAACCACCCAGAATGCTTTAGCTACAACCCAGAACACCCTAGCAACCACCCAGAAAACCCTAGAAAACACCAAGAACACCCTAACACCCCTACAAACACCCTTAACACCCTAGCAACCACCCAGAACACTGTAGCAGCCACCTAGCAACCTACCCTAGCCACATCTATTTGGCTCCACTGTAGCATGCATAACTCAGATCTGTTTAATGTGTTATATCATCCATCATCACCCATTGAATCTTCTGGCATCAAGGTTTTGTTGTGAATGGCAGGACAGAGGAATGTAACCTTTAAGGGTTAAAAAATCCACTCTTTTTTAGTGGCTTGTTCTTGTGAAAATTGATGCCGGGTTATAGGAGGAAAATATGTGTAATTTTCGGGATCATTACATGCCTTTCCTGAGGGTTCAACATTATTATGGGAGAGGTCTCATTTTACACCGTCAACTTTATCCAGTGCCTCCATCATACACATGTACACGTGCTGCACAAACGCACACACACTCAAATGCACACACATTCCAAAGCAGTCTCCTTTATTGTCTTTTCAAAGGAACTTGAAACATGAGTTTTGATGTGTACAGTGCGATTAAAAAAAGAGGCTGAGTACATGCCCATGAGAGGATGGTGAAATAAGTGTGTATGTGTATTCCAGGCTGTATGGCAAAAAGGCTTATAGCTGACACTGTCAGAGATGAGCACCGTAGATTCTTAATAATACTGTGAATCACGTCTCCATTTCAGCATCAGAAATGTGGACTCACATTTCAATAACCTGATTCAGAATAACAGAAAAAGAGAATGGGAAATAACCTGATGAGATTTGGAGCAAAAGCCTTTTGTCCTGAACTAATTAGTGAGAGGAGATTCTAATAATACCCACATCCAGGCTCAGCATTTGATAACGATGCAAAAGAAATCTGGCTCACTAGAAATCTAGGCATGCCATATTTGCCATGTGGGGGGAGGGGGAGTGCGTGAGAGTCATGGATTTCCTCAGTAAAGACAAATCACACCTCATGTGCCTCGTCGGATGCTGAGCAACCCTCAAAATGTGCCCAAATGTGTGAGAAAAAGAGAGTAGGGGGTGGACAGCATCAGGAAGAAAAGTGAAAGGCTTGGAAAGCAAAATGGGGGAGAGAGACAGATGTGTCGGACAGGTAACAGAACTGAAGATGGAAAGACAAAGAAGGGGACCATTGGTGGAACAGCGGTGGAGAGAGACAGAAGTAATTTGGGGGAGGAAAAAGATAGAGCTAAGGAGAGAGAGAGAGAGAGAGAGAGACAGAGAAAGGGGAGAGCAATTGAGGGGGTTTAAACAGGTGGGAGGCAATACTGGATGGGTGTTTCCATGGTGATACTTTCATCTTCGTCTACATACATAGACCATGGTGTTAACCATGTGAAGCTTGGCCTGTCTCTCATTTTCTATCTGTCTTTCCCCCTCTTTTATCCATTACTGAAGCAGAGGGTGAATAAATAAATGACTAGCAAATGGCCTAAATAATTAAATAAAGGCACAAAATGCCAATTGTGACCTATATCTTTCATTTGTAGGCGTTTCCCTCCAGTAGATAGCCTACTGTGTTGCCTGACATGCATGGCTACAACCAAATAAATACCCACACAGATGGACGGACAGACAGACACTGGCACATGCAAACAAAAGTGGTGCAGACGCACAAAATAAATGTAAAACAGTATCAGTATCCTGCTTTCCAATAGTCAGACCCCCATCCCCCCTCTTCTTCCCAAACCCAAGCAGACGTGCCGCACATCTTAACAACCACACACACACACACACGCACGCACGCGTGTTCGTCATGGCAGACTGGTAGAAAGTAAGAACCACAATTGTGCCTAACAGGTAAAACTGGTCTGTTTCTGTACGTGTATAATGAATATTAGGGCTATGAACAGTCATTGAAATATAGAGCTCAATTCACTCAGACCTGAAAATGCACATGAGGGTCGGTGCATGATATTTTGCGGTGAAGCGTGACATGAATGAAGACAAGGAGACCAAATCCTAGGTGGCTGAAAAGGGGTGGCGGCTGGAGAAAGAGACAGGAAGGTTTTTTTTAGGAAAATGTTGCCACCTGGTGTACTGTATGAGAATTGTACAGTCAGCGATGGAGAATATGCAAACCGTTCACTTCCTTAAAGGGATAGTTCACCCAAAAATAAAAAAATACTCTCATTTACTCACCCTCATGCCATCTGAGACTTGTATGCCATTCTTTCTTCAAAAAAGCATATAAAGGCAGAATAAAAGTAATTCATAAGACTCCAGTAGTTTAGTCCAAAAAAGTCTGAGACCACATTGGAAATCTGGATGTATTTATTTATTATCTATACCAGGAGATAAACAGAACATTTTGAATTAAATAAAAAAAGGAAGAAGATTCTGCACAAGAGCTATATCTAGGTCACTAAACAAATGTAAGCAAATTTGTAACCACCATTTGCACAAAAGGTCAAATTTCCTTCCAGAAGCCCACAAGATCGCCTTTGGAACATTATCAAATCATGCTGGAATAACATGGATCATCATGTTTTGCATAAACTTGTGGAGTTCAAGTCAGCCTGAGTGCATGTTGTCAGTAAAGCAAAAGCAGGACATAGCAAATACAATCCAGCAAATGCTGATCATACTTTACAAGCTTTATCTTAAACAGTTGTCCTCGTTGTGGTTAATGCAAATATTAACATGAAAACATCTCATTATTATTAGGCCTACTATTATCATCTCTAGTAGTAAATAGCAGTCTGCTCTTCAACATGTTTAGAGAACCAAATCTGTGGTCATTTGGATCACACTGAAGAACATGGAGAGAAAACCATATCAATGGCCCTATAGAGATTTCCTGTTGCTCTCAATTCAGAGCATATAGTTCATCGATCCTCACATAAAAATACTGATTCTGAAGTTTTTTTTAACTAGATCTTATTATTTATTTTGCATAAATATTAATGCATCTCATAAGCTTTGAAGTGGAAAACAAGAATCATATGAGCGAATTGTTGCATGGCACCAGAACTATGTTTTCTTCCGCTCATCTTGACACACAGAAATGCTAAAATACACTAGGGCTGTGTTCCGCTTCACTTTTAACATCCATTCGCTAACTCCCCGAAGCACTTCCCCTTGGGAGAATCCCTGATGCCATTTTGGAAGTCTGCTCCACTTTGTTAAGTGAGCGAAGGACATTTCTGTTGATAGACCCTCAACCCCTCGATTTTGACCATGTTTTGTTTTTTTCTTTTTGGGAGAAAGCAAGGATTTGATACAATTAATCATGGTTTTGCTACAGCATTACTGTAGTATCCATATGGTAACTTGGTTTTAGTAATAGTGACCATATAATAATATCTATGGTTAATTTTGTGGTTTTATATGTGGCTTAAACTTACTCATTTATAAAAGGTAAACGAAGCAGCCTAATAATATTCTTTTTAGGCCCATAAATATATTTTTAAAAAAAACTTAATAATAAAGAATTCCTAAAAATGCTATTTAATAGAGGTATTGGTATTGGTATCATTATTGGCCTAAAAGTACTTGGTATCGGATCGAAAAGAAAATAAGTGATATTGCCCATCCCTAGATGTTGGAGCTCCAGGTCACACCTACCAATAACATATATCAAAGACAGTAAGAAGGTGTTAAGCAGTCAGTTAAAAGATCCTAAAAGCTCACCCAAGCAAGCTGTTGAGCACCACTGAAACAAACACAAAAACACCTACTTTTTGGCCAGATTTTGTTCTAAATGACATCACACCCATTCATTCTTTAATTTCGTATGTATGCAAGTATATTTGGGCCTTAAGCCGTTCCAATGTTGCATTTCTTGTCACTCATTGTCTTTGTCACGTCACTCATTAAAGATCTCTCTGGACTTCAATGTAGACCTACTCTTCAATGCACTCTAATGATGTACGCGTTTGCTGGGGGTAAAAACAAAACAAAAAAAAATATATATATATATATATACACATACACACACACATACATGCATACATACACACACACACACACTGTACAAAGGACAAGAATCCTAATTTTATATATACATATGAAGCATATGTCCTATAGGGGGAGTACCAGTGTTATATTTTGGGATACAGCAACATCAACTGGCAGGAAAACAACCTTAAATGTCATAAAAACTTAAAAAACATTATAATAAAAACACATTTTATTTCAATAAACTTAAATAAAAAAATATAACATTAACGTTTTTTTTAATTGATTCATTTACAATTTCTTCCAAGAATCAAAACAAACATTAAAACATAAAAAAAAAAAATGACAGTCACTATATCCATTTAAAGGAAAGCAAATAGTCTATTTGAAAGTTATGGGTAACGAGTGTGTGCTAATGCTACTATACAATGTATTCTATTGTAAACATCGATTTCATATCTCTCATGATCATGTATGATGGTGTGAATCTGTGTGTTTTAGGTGGTAAAGGAAAAGCATGTCATTAGTGTTTGAAAGCCCATAATGCCTGTGGGCAGACAGGTGTAAGCCCTTTATTCTGCCAGGAGCCAAGGGGTAAGACTTGTGTCACATGAATAGCCATTTATAATATGAGGCAGATTTAGCATTTGATGACAATTTTTATAATGAAGTACGAAAAGTGAAGTCCATGTCATAACTTGTCTGGGGTATTAAAGAGACCATTGGTTTGCATGTGCCTTTGTTTATTTGGGTGCATTTGTTGTGGGTGTGTAAAAAATGAAATCTTACTGTATATTCTTCTTAAAAAGGAAGATGCATTCATGCGATACCTCAGAGGGACAAAAACATGACACAGTAAAGTTGCTTAAAGAATATTCCGGGTTCAATGCAAGTTAAGCTCAATAGACAGCATTTGTTCCTGTTATTTCAACTGTTTAAATCGTCATTTAGGTTTTTAGGGCTTGCTGACATTATATTGTCATGGCAACGAAGTTGTAAAACTGGCTATTCACCTTATGTGCCAGAGAAACTAGCGTGCAGCCATCTTGAAAATTTTGCCTCTGAACTTCCGTTCTAGCGGTTCTATATAGATACGGTATCTATGGTGTTGATGTCAAAGTGTTATTAGAAAATTGGATTTACAGGTATATAGAATTGTCATTAGCTATCATGAGTATTTTAAAGTGTTCAGGTCATTACAACTGGGTAAAGTGGGGAGATAAATGTGGAAGTGTACGTTTTATTTTATATTACGTTTACAACTATTTTAATTACATTTATGCCTCTAAAAAATGTAAGGTGAGAAATAAATTTTAAAAAGAACAATTGTAATTTTCTTTAATATTATGAACTTGCATGTGTATAATACGAGCTGTCACTGTTGGAACTTTCATGTCAACTAATTTTAACACAAATTATTAATCTAAAGATTAAGTTAAATTACACGTTGTGGCAGCGGGGGTGTAGTCAAGTGCCCGTGCGGAGAGAGGGAAGTGGCACTTACACCTGAGCTAAATTATGTCTAACACCTGTCTCTAATTCCAGTGAGCACGGGGAGAGTGGATAAAAGACCCACGCCACCAACACTTGAGAGAGAGAGATAGTTTACGGACATGTCCATCATGTGTGTGTTTGTCTTTTAAGTTTCTCATTAAAATATTATTTATATTGACAAGCTGGTTCTCTTTCTTGGCGGATCGGAGGCAGACCTCCAGCCCCTGGTGGACGGAACGCCCCACCGCGTTCTTGGGGAACAGAAGGGGTCTCCCCCGCCCCTGGCAGTGGTTCTCCCGCTCCAGGCGGTTGGCAGCGAGCCCCTCCCCAGCTCGTGGTAGGCGACTCCCCCGCCCCTGGCAGCAGCCTGACCACTCCAGACGGTCGGTTAGGAGCCCCTTCTCCCCTTGCGGTCGGCAGCCGTCGTCCGCTTCCAGGCGGCCGGGCTCCTCATACCCCGGCAGATGGCCGCAGTTGCTCCATTGGGGTGGACGGTAGTGGCGAGAACTCTACTACGGCATATCCCTCCTCCTTCCCGGGTTTCGGCACCAGTGTAACGTAGTTCAATGGGCAAGGAGGTGGCGAGAACTGGCTTGTCAATATAATTAATGTTTTTAAGAGAATCTTAAAAGACAAACACACACATGATGGACATGTCCGTAAACTAACTTTCTCTCAAGTGTTGGTGGCGTGGGTCTTTTATCCGCTCTCCCCGTGCTCACTGGAATTAGAGACAGGTGTTAGACATAATTTAGCTCAGGTGTAAGTGCCCTTACCACTTCCCTCTCTCCGGACGGGCACTTGACCACACCCCTGCTGCCACACACGTATAACAATTAAACGCTTGTAAATGAACTATCTGAATGAGATCTGCCAGGTTCAGTTTACCTCATTGAGTGTCCGAAAAACAAACATTTAGAATGACAAAAAAAAAAAAACACCTCACGAGCATTTTCATATAGTAAAAGGGTGCTGTAGACTCACACAATCAACCCTTGGCAGTGGCGGATTTAGGCATGGGCAGCTCATGGGGTGCACCCCACCCCCACAGACATGTGGGCACCCTGAACACCACCAGCAATCAAATTTACAATCACCTACACCACCCCCAAGCAACTGAATCTTACAGCTACAGATTATTATTTATCAACATCAGGTTGCAACTTTGTTGCCATGATGATGCAACACCGTAACCCCTATAAGCAATTTTATCAAACTAAAATCACGTTAGCATAAATAATGTTTACAACTTGTGGCTATTCTTTTGAAACAGTGAATAAATGTTTATGGACAGTCCCCATTCACTTCCATTCTAAGTCCCTTAATGTAACTGGAATTTTTTAAATATACAAGGGAGAAGTTGAAAAGATTTTTTGATTGAGCTTATCTTGTATTGAACCCAGAAATTTACTTTAAACTTCTAATAAAAAAAAATTAGTGATGAAATAGGGAAGTGGTTTATCTGGTTGTGTTTTGATTTAGTTAGATGAGGGCAGGGAGTCAAAATGGCACTCGGTGTTCCTTTCAAGGCCCCGTTTAATTGCCTTTGTGTCACCGACAGTTTGGCTCAAAAGAATGCTGGAGAGAGAAAAGAGCAAGAGAAGGGGGAAGAAATCTCCAGAAGAGACAAATTACATATAGCAACAGAAGTAGGTGCTTTTTACAGCCTTTTCTGTAAATGTAACAGCCTTTTTCTGTTAAGAGGTCATGTGTAAATCTGATCCATCGCTGAAATGCTTGCAAATCAATGTGCCAGGTTAAAGGCTGAAACATACGTGAATGCAGGTCCTCATTGCTATTCAAGCTCGATTTTTTGTTGCATTGTAGCATTCTAAAATGTGTAACTACACGTTGTATTCTCAACGTTGCCGCAAAGGGCAATATAGCAGACATTAGTGTCTAGCAAATTCTAGCAAGCTTCAAAGAGGCTGCTAACTTGCAGCAAATTTGCCACTCATTTTCACATGAAAATAAGCTTTGCGGCAAACTCTTCACTGTCGCCAAAGGTATGCTGCAGTTTCACCACTATCTATGAAGAGATGCAAACCTCTGGAAAACATTTGCGGTGAATCGCAAGCTCTTTTGCATGTGAAAATAATGAGTGGGATACTTGCAGGTAAGTTTGTCAGAACTCGATTTTTAAAGAGGGTTAGATTTAAAATATTTATAATGTTCAAAAGCTATTTTACTGAAAGGGAAAACATTTTCTGATTTATAGTCTTGAAAAGTGTAGAACATTCTGAGAATGTCATTCAGCTGACTTTATTCATATACAAAGGCTAATTTAAGTTTGTGTAAAGAAAAGGCAATTATAAAGGCCTAACAATAAAACATTTTTGTTTGGTGATTTTTATTTAATGCTTTTTTTGTTTGTTTGGTAATTAATTTAATAGGCTACAGGCAGTGTTCATGGCTTTTTTTTAAAAAATTTTTTTAAGTAAACTAAATAATCATTTCAGAGAATTGGGCAATATTTTAGTGTCCCATAAAAGCACACTAAAGCTTTTCTCCTAGTTTTGTATATTTTTTGCACAGAAATTATATGTTTTTCGTTTTGTGCGCTAATTCCATGACTATCGTCTATTATTTTGAATGGTGTGGAAAAGATATTTTACTTTTTAAATTAACGGATGGCTACCACAATTAAATTAATCGCAAAGTGTGGCCATTAATTTCTTCTCTGTGCTCTTGTCGATGACAGGCATAATTATGTTGGCAGTCCTGGAAGTGTCATGACGCAGATGTGTTTGCGGCATCGGATCTGTGCAGGTATGCCATTAAGACCAATCCATAACAGTGCGAGTAATGCTTCATGTACAATTAATTGGCTTTCAAGGAATTATTCATTGTTGTCATGATTAACACAGGCTAACGATTCTGTCATGTGACAGAATTAATGCATTTTTGCATTAATGCCAATTTTCTCGACAAAAAGTGTTTACAAACCAGTTTGTGACATTTGAGTTTATACTTTTATTTTAGTGATAATTTGCATTTCCATCTGCAATATTGGTAAACTTTTTGATGTGCTACACATTTTGTCGCAAAAAAACCCTTGGATGGAAACCTAGTTTGTGTCTATTCTTGTGGATTTGTTTGACGTCATCACCCACTTCTAAAAAAAGAAAATGGTTAAGAGGTTGTTGAATCTATATATCGCAGCACATCTCAAAACTCGCATAGATGCGTCTTACGTCCTCAAGTCTTCGGAGTATGCTCTTTTAAGGTAGTTAGGCAAGACTGGTTTTCACAGGAACGCAAGAATGAGAATGTGATCTTAGCATTGAGAAACACCCAATATCTTTAAAGCAACTTACCTGAACATTAACAGAATTTACATACACTTTAGCCAAATACATTTAAACTTGGTTTTTCACAATTCCTGACATTTAATCATAGAAAACATTCCCTGTCTTTGGACAGTTAAGATCATTAATTTATGTTAAGAATGTGAAATGTCAGAATAATACTGAAAAACACTGATGAACACTGAAAAATGTTAATCACATTTCCAGTGGGTCAGAAGTTTACATACACTTTGTTAGTATTTGGTAGTACTGCCTTTATATTTGTTTAACTTGGGTCAAACCTTTTGGGTAGCCTTCCACAAGCTTCTCACAATAAGTTGCTGGAATTGTGGCCTATTCATCCAGACAGAACTGGTGTAACTGAGTCAGGTTTGTGGGCCTCATTGCTCCCACAAATTGTCTATCAGATTGAGGTCAGGGCTTTGTGATGACCACTCCAATACCTTGACTTTGTTGTCCTAAAGCCATTTAGTCACAACTTTGGAGGTATGCTTGGGGCCATTGTCCATTTAGAAGATCCATTTGCGACCAAGCTTTAACTTCCTGGCTGATGTCTTGAGATGTTGCTTCAAAATATCCACATAATTTTCCTTCCTCATGATACCATTTCATTTGTGAAGTGCACCAGCCCCTCCTGCAGCAAAGCACCCCCACAACATGATGCTGCCACCCCCATGCTTCATGGTTGGGATGGTGTTCTGTGGCTGGCAAGCACACAGAACCAGCCCCATTTTCCTCCAAACATAACAATGGTCATTATGGCCAAACAGGGCCATTCAATTTTTGTTTCATTAGACTAGAGGACATTTATTCAAAAAGGAAGGTCTTTGTCCCCAAACAAGTGTTTGGAAATTGCTGTCAAGTATTAACTAGACTAGTAGAGGTCCACACATTTTTTTAATTTATCATCTTTGATGATTTCTTTAGATTTTTCCATGACGCCAAGCAAAGAGGCACCGAGTTTGAAGGTAGGCTTTGTAATACATCCAAAGGTACACCTCCAATTTACTCCAATTAGTTCCAGAAGCTAATTGGCTAATTGTCTAAAGGCTAGACATAATTTTCCAAGCTGCTTAAAGGCACAGATAACTTGTACATTTCTGACCTGCTGGAATTGTGATGTAGTCAATTAAAAGTGAAACAATCTGTCTGTAAACAATTGTTGGAAAAATTACTTGTGTCATGTACAAAGTAAATGTCCTAAAGGACTTGCCAAAACTATAGTTTGCTAATATTAAATATGTGGAGTGGTTAAAAAAATGTGTCTGCAAACTTGAATGTTGAGGTTTGTGACTGTCACAGTAACGCATGGATGCATGTGTTCAACCAGACTGTGTGTTGGTCATGCACTCACATCTGCGTACACATACTTGCGTGAAGGATATTCCTGGCTTAAGAATTTGTTATGATGGTTGAAAAGTTCCATTTTAGATGCTATAGGTGAAGAAGTTTGAACCAATAACAAAGTTGACAGGATATTGGTCTTGTCAGTCTAGATCTACTACGCTGATGCTGCAGTGCAAGTACGGAGACTGTGGCTGCTGCACAATTAGAAAAACACAAGAAGACAGACAGACATACCCCATGTTGCAGATCTAGACAGGTGGAGGGTTTCAGAGAAAACTCTCACAGCATGCTGCAGTGAAACCGGCTTTCTTGCAAACTGAGCAAATTTAAATGTTAGGCAAAGAGAGTACGTAAGTTGATTGACTACATAATTACATGTCAAAGGACCTATCAGGTTACACTATGTGAGCCGATTGGCTTGACATATCACTTGTGAGCGAGCTGATTGGCTAACATATTCAGCTTGAGCCATTCAGAGTTTCCAGCCTAAACTTAGTCATGTATACATGCAAGCCGCTGCTTGTGTGAATAGCAGATGTGGTACATTCACCAGATATTTATATAAAATCTCTGTCTGCTTTATCTAATGAGAGAGACCAAGCAGAGGCAGTATTCTCATTTTTCACTCAAAGATATTTTGTTAAAACAGCCTCATAAATGCAAACAATATGGAATTATAAGTGGAACATTCAATCCACCCCCACCCTTCTCTTTCTCCCAACGCACACCACCACCTAGGTTTATGTCTGACAAAATATAACCTACTTGAGTATTACCTTGCCTGGCAGATACAGATAGCTAGATAAGGAGAGTCTAACATCAGTTTACCTCAGTATTGTGAGCTTCATAGAATTATTTATGAGAGAACCAGATTTCCCAGAAGATCTCAAAGCTTCCCTCCTTAATATTTGACCTCTACAGGAGAATAAGCTCTATCTAGTGGATCTGTTAAACTGTGCTGCATTTCTTTTAGGTGGCAGTCACTGATATTTGTGGCGGTGTCTTGTTCTGTATCAGACTATTTGCCCCTCGCGTAATATAACTGTGAATTACTGAAGTTGCTCGCAGTCACTTGGGCATTGTATCCATTACACATAATTAAGTACTCAGTGACAAAAAAAAAAAAAAAAAAAAAAAGGTATTATGCAATACAGCCAGTGTTCAGCAATCAACACAAGTAATACTGTAGCTGATATGACAATGTACATTTTACTAACAATTTGTATGTGTGTGATGTAGTGAAATAAACAAAGAATTTGATAAAGCAGCATCATTCTACATTATAAAGGTGATATTTAAAAAATTAATTACAACAGCAGAGCAGTGCATTTCATTTGAACATAAGGAAAGGCTTGTCGTCGTTTTAACAGTTAATAGTGTTTATCACAAGGGAAATGTAAGAAAATCATGTTAAGTGTTTTAACTAAACCTGTACTACTGTACTTTTATTTTGAATTAATGCAGTAATTCAGTTTCTTACCACTCACTCTCTTCCAGTATGAGCTCTGACATATGCAATAAAATGAAATGGCATGTAATAAATAGGTGCATTTACTGGTGTTTTGCATTCCTAATGGTGGGAAACAATTTACATGCACTCAAATGCTATATGATTTTAACTAAATGATCTTGCTTCTGACAGAAAACACATGCTGACTGTCATTGATCGCTCACTTGATATTTCACAAAACTCACGTGAAAGGTGTGTGTGTTTCAGGTCAATTTCTCCCTTAATTGTGAGATGATTCCTTATTTTACAGGATGTTTATCGTATTTTGTTTGTAATTTTACCTGATACAGCATGATTTCAGCATGAAGGTGACTCTCCACTCACTGCCATAAATTCCCTCAGTCGATGATGGCGGCGACAATGGCTGTCAGTGGCGGCAATGGTAGAATTCAAGTAATAATGCACCAATTACAACAAAGAATCTCCAGTTTCACAAAACAGCATCCAATAAGAAATCAAATCAACAACAGTAGATTATGGACTTCTGAAGCAGCAAAACAAGTGAGTATACCAAGGGTATATGCAATATTGATCCTTAGAAGTTGTTGTACGTAAACAGCCCTGGGAAAAGTAAGCATACGACTACAATATGGCACTGACTACACCACTGAGCTGCACTGTAGAAAATAATAGGACAAGATCAAGTTAGCAGATCATGACTTCATCTGCATTTAAGGCACATTAAAATAAACAAAACATAATCTTCAAGTTTATTGGTGGTTCTTTGAGCAAAGAACCACCATTGCAAAATAATGGAATGCAAGCCGAAATATATCATAATCTCACAAATAATTCTTATAATCTCAAAACCGGATTATTAATCTGTAAATTTACTTTAAAAGAAAACTTTTTAATTATAACAAAATAGCTAATAGTGTCATCAAATTAACACCAAAACTAGTTGCATAATTGGGATCATTATATCTTTTTACAAATGGGTAGTTTCTTTAATAATAGTGGGAGCAAATTGATCTTCTACTTGCTGAATTACAATGGCAAAACAAACGATCTCTGGTGAACTGTGAAAGTGAATTAGAGGAAAAAAAAAGTAGTTTGACAGGCAAGTTTTAAACGACTTCTCTCCAGGATACCCATAGCCCATATTACCCAAACAATACCAGTCAGTGACTTTTGATCATTTATATGTACATTCTATATACAGTAAATGTATTAAAAGAAGTAAATAAATACTTCAAAATGTAGCAACTCTTTTTATTATTCTAACCCTTGCCTGTGTGTAGTATAAAAGTATCTTCAATAAATGCACAATAGCAAAGTTAAGGTGAAATAGTTTATTTCAACTTCTAAAATGTAATTGTGTGTATTAATAATATAGCCTGTATAAGGTCACCCAGTTCAGAAAAAGAGGAAGTATATCACACTAGCACACTAATGTACTAACACTGAAAATACCAAATGGTTTCATTTCGTCTATGGCCTATTTCATATTACTAGCTAAATGTCAGCAGACATATATTTATATAACATGACCTTCAAAAAGACTCCATATCATTTATAATGATCACAGCACTAGATTTGTAGTAATGATAAAAGTATAAAATGCAAAATAAATGACGGTCCTGAGATCTGTGGCTGCAATTCACACACATGAATATTCTGCCACTCCAGCCTGAAATGTGCACTGGAAAACTTCAGCTTGGACTTTAGTCAGACTTTAACTAAAACATTTTTAAGATTTATGGCATGACTTGGCATATATTAGAATACTTGATACATGATTTTACGACTTTATGGCAGAACTTGTGACTTGAACTAATGGCTTGAGATGAGACATTGCTTTCAAATTTGAGATACGTTAGCTTGTGCAGTGTAATTTGTTTAGAAATGTGTAGTAAACCAAACCCACCCACGTCAGTGTATACGTCACTGAAAACAACTTTTAAAGGGATGGTTCACCCAAAAATTTAAATTCTGTAATCATTTACTCACCCGCATGCCATCCATGTGTATGAATTTCTTTCTTCTGCTGACCACAAACAAAGAAAATGTCAGCTCTGTACATCCTCGCAGTGCAAGTGAATGGGTACCAACATTCTGAAGCTCCAAAATGCACATAAAGGCATGAGAATGATGATAATTTTTATTTTTTGGGGAACTATTCCTTTAATATTGACATTTGCTGCCTGAAAACTGTAAAGCAAAATATACTAATGCACTAACAACAACTCAAAAAGTCAACACAAATTGTACAGAACTACAGAAACAAGTCCTACAGACACAAATAATCTTGGCAATTTGCAAACTAATCAAATGTTAGTTCTAACCCCAGATAGCACCGTATATCTCCGTAATGTCTGTTTTAGATCTTTTAATCTTGAAAGCATCACTAAATAATTAACATCTTAAAAAGATCAGATTTGCAAACATTTGCAATGATAAACATCTCAAATACTTAAAACACTTCTTCCAGATGTAAACACGCATAAAATAGACGACTGGTGATATACTTGCGCTATCAAGTTCAAGTTTATGTTTATTTATAAAGTAACCAAAGTGCTGTGCAATTTTTTACAAACATTAATAACAGAATTAAACAGAACTTATAAAATGAATAAACAAATGAATAAAACATTATCAAACCTACACAAAAAACTGTTATAATTCTCAACCAACATTATAGTCTAAAGAGAAAACCTGGGGGAAGCAACCATAAACGCCAGATCACCTTTGGTATTCAGACGGGATCGAGGAACAGAGAGGAGTAACTGATTTGATGATCGAAGAGTCCTAGGTGCAGAATGTAGATGAAGTAAATCGACAATGTACTGAGGGGCTAAACCATGCAAGCCCTTATAAACATACAGCACAACCTTGAACTCACCTATCAGTGACTGAGTTTAGTCTAACCCTCTGTGAATGATGATTAAGGAATTTGGCCTGTGTTACCTCATATTTATACCCCTGTGAAACAGGAAGTCATGGTTGAACAATTTCATGTTCCTAGTCACCCAGGAGCACTAAAATAAATTAAAATATGAATGGGAATGTACTTCAGATATATATTACTCATAATAATTTCTAGGGGTGCCAATAATTGTGGCCAATGTGTTTTGGAGAAAAATATATATTTAATTATGAGATATTACCCCTCTTTCAATTGTTTTAAATTGAAAGAGGGGTAATATGTCTAGATCTGCAACAATTTTTTGTAATGAAAGATCAAAAGGAAAAACAATGCAGATTTTCTTTTATACAGCCTTCTTAGCTCATATCAAGGATGCACATCATTACATATGCTTGGTTGTAGATTTGCTCTCTGCATAGTGCATCACTTGCCTGAAGAGTATTTATTTATTTATCTATTTATTTTACTTAATTTGAGTTATATGAGTTAATAAAGAAAAGCAAAAACAAACAAATGCACAACAACATAATTTATGCATAATTGATTAGTTGAACTTGAAGAATTAATGGTATAAATTAAAAACCTGACTTGATATGACTTAAATATTTTAAACTGAGTCTTGACAAAGCTTTCATCACTTGCAACATAATGTCTTGGGTCCATGTTTTTTTGAATACTGAATTTTGTAATGAATAAAATGTTAATTTTCTAGGAAATATAATTTGAACAGCATTTTTCTTAAATGAGCAACACAATGAAAAGCCAGCTGGGCTGTGGAGTTTGAATGTGCTTTCTTGATTTTGATCATAAACATATATTGAAACAGTTTTATACAGTTTCCTATATAAATCAGATATGACAAAGTAAAATGCATTATAAAAATATATGAATAATATATCTTATTGTTGTTGATTTAGACATCATTTTTAGAAAATGTGTGTTAGAAAACACTGTAAATTCAAGCGATTTAACACATGTTCTTGATAGCTTCAGACCTCTGAAAGTCTGATAGGGTGCTGAATCTGTTGGTTCAGTCAACATCCATAGCCCCAGCTGTGCTGTTCAGTTCAGCTCCATGCCAACAATGCCCACTCAAACTCTCAATTGATTTAGCCTGCATGCACTTCATTACTTCCCTTACTCCTCATCTCTTAGGTTTCTATAGGAGCTGAGGATAGTTCAGAGGATTTTCAAAGCATTTTCTACAGAGATAAAGTGTTTTAATGGAAGAGGCATAGGATGAGCCCCGATTGACTATCTGCATAAGCCAGCGCAGTGCAGCCAATAGCTTGGATTGACAATAAGCTTTATCACAGTCTCTGGCTCGGAAAAGTTCATTTGGATATTGGGCTGGGATGTGCTGGCTGATAGCAAAGCTAAATTATGTAGGATTCTGCCTCTGATTATTTCTCTTGTGGTTTTTGGTTTGTTTGTGTTGTTTCTAAATGCCATCTCATTGTTCACAGGGTGACCTTGTTTTTGGAGTGAGCTGAATGTGTACACTTTCAATTTTAAAACTGTGCACGAGCTTTTAAATGCTGCAGCTAATTTACTCTATTGATTTTTTTGTAGCAAATGTGATTAAGCGAATGTCACAGCTGACATGGAGGTCATACAGAAACATGTGATGTCTAGATTTAAAAAAAAAAAAAAACAACAAACTCAATGGGTAGAAAGAGGTGATTTTAAAAGACCTGATAGAGAGTTTGGACTTTGTACTCAGATGATCAAGGCTCGAGTCCAGCCAAGCACGAAAGCTGACATGTAAAACTAAACTGTCATGGAAGTGTCTCGAATTTATGTGGTTGCTACAGAAAATGTGCTTTTTATGTCGCATTTGCGATCAGATAGGTTTAGGTATTGGTTAAGGGTGTCTGTTTTGTTCACCTCTTATTTATCTTTTAGAACACTATTGGTTAGGTTTAGGCTAAAGTTTAAAGGTTAGGGAGGTGTGTTTTACTCATTAAAATCTCCATATTATTCACCATAAAAACCTTGTCGGATTGCAACACCATTTCACTTGCTTTTCGCACCCCCCGCAGGACATTTCACTGGGAAACTGCAGTACAATAATGCATTTGCTTGTGTGATAATGTTAAGACATCTATAAACAAGTAAATATTTAGGAACCAACCTTTCATGGTCACATCCAAACACATCCTGGTCAGCTATTTAGTTAATATTTGCTCTACAAATTTCCAAAAGATACAAAAGCAGGATCAAGCGTTGCAAATTCCTTAAACAAAAATTGTGTTAACAGTAATTTACCTACAATGGAATTCTATAGGGGAAGCCAACAAACATTAATAAACATAAATTATACAATGATTTTAAAGTATATACACAAGTTAGCATGAGACTAGTATGATCAAAAATGCCTAATAACATTTCTGTTAAAATGAATGACTAATGTCATGACCAAAAATAACTGGCAAACCATTATGACACAATCCACCTTTTTCCTGCAGAAGTGTTCCACGATTCATAACAGGCACGTGTTTTCCAGTTTCCATTTTCACTCGCATTGGCATATGTTCTTAGCAGATAATGTAGGCGTTTAGAGTATAAAAAAAAAACACAGACGTGGTTCTAGTACTGGTACTTAAGAGTCGAGATGGCGTTAAGAGTTGTTTTTGACAGTGCCACACCTGAGTGGGTAAATTACATCAATCAATGGTCTGAGGTTAGTTATGTTTATATAATTTAAGATGTTATGACTCCCAACAACTGTACAAATTGAGCCTAAAATTAATTTTCACTCCCAAATAAACCTTAAAAAAGGCATTGCTCTCCATCTACATTGCTCGATTGGAAGTTTTTACATTGCTTCTTTAGACCAGAATTGTGGGTGGGCCACAATTGTATTCCTTTTGAGATACAATGTTCTGCATTGATTTGGTTTTTGTAACTTTTAAGCCCAGAAATAGTTGTGTACTCAATTTTCTGAAGTGTATCTGTGACTAATGGGATTATTCTGCAATTGCATAAAGTATTATATTGCTCTACAAAGATAGATCATTTTCTATCAGGCAATAAAAAACTGAATAAAGGTGGAGATTATAAATTTATTTTACCATCTCTACTTCCCTGTTCATTTATTATTCATTTTAACAATCTCTACATCAGGTGTCTGTTTTAATAATAACAAAAAAAATTATCATTAATAGAACTTTTAAAGTTTGGGCAAAGCTGAGCGAGTTTACTTCTTTTTTTTCTAAAACATTTCTCATTTACATGATGCGGGTCTCCTCGATGGTTTGACTTTCAGCACACTACTGAATAACACAGGCTGCATGACTATGATAAATAATTACTGCAAGAGTTAGATTAACATACAGGTGTGAAGGGACTTCAACATTTCTAAATTGTACAAATAAAAAATACATATACATATTCATCTCTGGCTTGCTTTTGCTCGCATGTTAATGATGCCGAGATCTACTTTTATATTTCATTTAATCACTGAGAAGGTTTACCTGAAAAGTAGCACCAAACATCACAAGCAGCCTCAAGAATGTACACAGAGTAGCCGTATAACACTTTTCCTTGAGCAGAATATTGCACTACAGATCGCTAAATTTGTTCAAAGGGGAAAGCAAGATAGAAAAAGAGCACCCCCCGCAGGACATTTCACTGGGAAACTGCAGTACAATAATGCATTTGCTTGTGTGATAATGTTAAGACATCTATAAACAAGTAAATATTTAGGAACCAACCTTTCATGGTCACATCCAAACACATCCTGGTCAGCTATTTAGTTAATATTTGCTCTACAAAGTTCCAAAAGATACAAAAGCAGGATCAAGCGTTGCAAATTCCTTAAACAAAAATTGTGTTAACAGTAATTTACCTACAAT
The DNA here is from genome assembly GCF_025860055.1 of Xyrauchen texanus. NCBI lineage: Eukaryota > Metazoa > Chordata > Actinopteri > Cypriniformes > Catostomidae > Xyrauchen > Xyrauchen texanus. Next base: position 28,696,253 of record NC_068301.1, read on the forward strand.
GGAATTCTATAGGGGAAGCCAACAAACATTAATAAACATAAATTATACAATGATTTTAAAGTATATACACAAGTTAGCATGAGACTAGTATGATCAAAAATGCCTAATAACATTTCTGTTAAAATGAATGACTAATGTCATGACCAAAAATAACTGGCAAACCATTATGACACAATCCACCTTTTTCCTGCAGAAGTGTTCCACGATTCATAACAGGCACGTGTTTTCCAGTTTCCATTTTCACTCGCATTGGCATATGTTCTTAGCAGATAATGTGGCGTTTAGAGTATAAAAAAAAAAAACACAGACGTGGTTCTAGTACTGGTACTTAAGAGTCGAGATGGCGTTAAGAGTTGTTTTTGACAGTGCCACACCTGAGTGGGTAAATTACATCAATCAATGGTCTGAGGTTAGTTATGTTTATATAATTTAAGATGTTATGACTCCCAACAACTGTACAAATTGAGCCTAAAATTAATTTTCACTCCCAAATAAACCTTAAAAAGGCATTGCTCTCCATCTACATTGCTCGATTGGAAGTTTTTACATTGCTTCTTTAGACCAGAATTGTGGGTGGGCCACAATTGTATTCCTTTTGAGATACAATGTTCTGCATTGATTTGGTTTTTGTAACTTTTAAGCCCAGAAATAGTTGTGTACTCAATTTTCTGAAGTGTATCTGTGACTAATGGGATTATTCTGCAATTGCATAAAGTATTATATTGCTCTACAAAGATAGATCATTTTCTATCAGGCAATAAAAAACTGAATAAAGGTGGAGATTATAAATTTATTTTACCATCTCTACTTCCCTGTTCATTTATTATTCATTTTAACAATCTCTACATCAGGTGTCTGTTTTAATAATAACAAAAAAAAATTATCATTAATAGAACTTTTAAAGTTTGGGCAAAGCGAGCGAGTTTACTTCTTTTTTTTCTAAAACATTTCTCATTTACATGATGCGGGTCTCCTCGATGGTTTGACTTTCAGCACACTACTGAATAACACAGGCTGCATGACTATGATAAATAATTACTGCAAGAGTTAGATTAACATACAGGTGTGAAGGGACTTCAACATTTCTAAATTGTACAAATAAAAAATACATATACATATTCATCTCTGGCTTGCTTTTGCTCGCATGTTAATGATGCCGAGATCTACTTTTATATTTCATTTAATCACTGAGAAGGTTTACCTGAAAAGTAGCACCAAACATCACAAGCAGCCTCAAGAATGTACACAGAGTAGCCGTATAACACTTTTCCTTGAGCAGAATATTGCACTACAGATCGCTAAATTTGTTCAAAGGGGAAAGCAAGATAGAAAAAGAGTACTCGCATGCATGGTTGCCAGATGGCACAAAATAATTATAACATTAGCTGGAATATTTCCAATTTGCGTAAGTATAAATCTCAAACTGGGGGTGTTGCATCTCTTATCTGGCAACCCTGAGCATGTTAAATGCTTGTGGAGACACGTTACGTCCCAATGCAAGTTAACTGAAATATCCAATGAACAAAAAATAAAAACCCTTTTACGATAAATGAGCCGCGGGCCACATTAAACCATGTAGAGGGCCTGATCCGGCCCGCGGGCCATATGTTGCCCATGTCTGAATTAGAATCATCCGGGCGGCACCCAGTGGTTGCTAAAGAAAACTGAGTATATGGCAAGCTGTTTTGTTTATGTTTGTTTCACCATTGACAATAGTTCCAAAAGAAGCCAAAGCATCAAATGATGTGGAGTGATACAAATTTCTAGTGCTATAGACACAATATTGTATATGTGTTGTTATGTCACTTATCCAATGATAATAGATGGACAAGAATTAACTGATGTATAAAAATGCAAATAAAGCATTAGGGAAACATACAGTTAAGCGATATGATAGGTCCAGTCCAGTTAAATCCCATAAAACCTTCTTTCACAGTATTCCCACATTAATTACCTGCAATAAACATTCTTAATCACACTACTGAGACCAACAGAAAGAGAAAAACACATACATACATCCACCCAGTGTGTACTTATCCAGATAAACCATTTCCCCCTGCTCTCCTTGCTGTTACTATTTCTAACTGTGCTTGACATAAAGAAACACTTGATTACTCGGTTATAATCGATCCCAAAGCAGCAAAACTCCATACATCCCTGCAAACTAATTGCACATTTGTCTACCGCCACAGTTGCAAATTCATAAAATCAGCACAAAATCAAATTTCAGTGATATGAAGAGGGTGAAAATTTAATTTGCACAACCATAAAGTTAACAACTGATACAATCTTCTTAACAAATAGCAAAAAGAAAAACTCAATAGCAAACGGAATGCTGCTGCATTCGAAGATTAAAAAGATATACTATATTAACAAAATATAGGTGTTTTGGACACCCAAACACCACATCCATATGTGCTTGTTGAGCATTTAATTACAAATCCATGGACATTAATAGTGAGTCGGTCCTCCCTTAGCTTTCATAAGAGCTTCCAATCTTCTGGGAAGACTTTGCACTAGATGTTGGAACATGGCTGCAGGGAAGAGCTCCCATTCAGACACTACTGTAGAGCATCAATGAGGTCAAGCACTAATGTTAGGCGATGGGATCTGGCTGAAAATTGGCATTCCAACTCATCCCAAAGGTGTTCAATGGGAATAAGGTGTGGCCTTTGTGCAGACCAGTCAAGTTCTTCCACACATCCTTAATAAATAATTTTGAATGGTCCTCGCTTTGTGCACATGAGCATTGTCATGCTGTAATAAAAAAGGACCCTCCTCAAACTTTTGATCTGCTGGAAGCACACATGCCGTATAATTGTGATTTTCCATCACTAGAATTAAAGGTTTCAAGTCATGAGGAATACAATTTCCCTTGATATTTTGACAAATAAGATTCAATTATAAATACTGAGTACATTTCAGAACTTAAAACGTAATCTCCAATGCAATAAAAGCATTTATTGATTCCATGCTGCAAAAACACCTTATTCTCTACTTCTGTGACTTCCCTACATTATTTTTGCATTAATTCATGACCAAAAATCCTCAATGCCTACTTCACATCATCGCATCCTTGGCCCTGCCCACTGGAGCTTCAGTTTGTAAACTGAGAGAGAGTAGTACAAACAGGCCTAGTCTGGCCTAGCTATTCCTGAACTCCAAAGGGGTATAATCTGGACTATTTTATATAATTTTTTGTATATAAACATGCACTAGACGGACGTCTTTGACCACTGTCATGTAGCTGGCGGTGCTTTTAAAAGATGCCGTGTCAAGTTACATCTCTGAAAAGAGAAGACCATTTGGTTTCATCAGTTGCTCTGGGTCTTGCTGTTTTGAGCACAAATGCGTCCTGGACACGTTCTTTCACTCATCTGCACTATTTTTAATTGTTGGTGTCTGTAAACATGCACTAGATGGATGTCTTTGACCGTTTTGATGAGTTTCCAGTGTTGTGATACTGTATGTGTGTGCATATATGCACCGTGCTTTGGACTATGTATGTGTTGTTGTTTTTTTTGGCTCATATCAGTGTGTTTGCTTTGAACCAGTCATAATACGATCTAAGCTTTGCAAATGTACTGTTATTGAAGGGCGGGACAGTTAAAAACACTATTGGACCCGATTGCAAAACAATAAGTAAACCATTTCATTCATGAATGTTTCAAATGTCATGACTGTTTTATAGTTTATGGTGCTGAATGCTAATAGTTGTGTTTGAGATGAACAGTTTAATATAATCGGTTGCAATGTGGTGGATGTGCGCTCTGAAATTAACTTTTATAATATTAGGGAGCTTGTTCATTTTCTTCCGATTGAGATTCAAAGAAGGCCGTATTTGAGAGGCTGCATGATGGAAGCCAATCATAACAGTGGGTGATTATGCTGAAGTTTTTAGGAGGCGATTAGGTCAAAAACAAGCATTTCAGTCAAAGGGCCATCATATACAGTATTACTAAATTAACATTATCAAGTGAACCACAGGGAAGATAATAAAATTATATATAAAAAGAGCATTTCATCTCCTCTTTAAGGGCCTTGGAATTAGAATGGGTGTCCATATACTTTGGCCATTTAGCGTAACAGGAAAAGAGAAAAACCTTTATGGGATTAAAGGCTGTTAAGAGAAAGCGATTTAACACACGCGGCTTTTGTCAGAGAACACATATTTATGTATCCGTGTTAATGCTTAAGTGAAGTTTTTACATATTTTTGAAGAATGATCATATTCCTATATATACACATGTGCTCATATGCGCTGGGGGAACCCCAAGGTCTGATGTAAAGGGAAATACGACTATTGCAGTACAATTTATCTGTCGCATTTACATGCTTTCATGTCTTCAGCAGCTTTCGCTCATTAAACAGTGTGGCAGGGTGGAGGGCGGGGCCGGGTCGTGATCATACACACCCGGTCCCATATTAGGCTAATCAAGCCTCCGAGGTATAAAGGTCGACTGCAGGGTGTCATGCGGGAGAGAGAGAGATCGTTAGCGGACATGTCCGTCATGTGTGTGTTTGTGTCTTCTTTTAAGTTTACTATTAAACTATAATTTATATTGTAAAGCCGGTCCTCGCCTCCTCCTTTCCATTGATCCGTTACACTCTGCGTTAACAGCTTTCTTTATGGTTAAGCAGTGAGTTAAGTAGTTTTACAGGAAACACACCCCTGGTCAGGGAAAAACAAACAGACCAATGTTTTAATAGTGCTACAGAAAAATTTGAAAATGTGCGCCTTTTCAAGAGCTGGTCCAGATGACAAATGTTAGAGCTTTTTGTTTCAGAGTTCATTAAAATAAATGATTATTACATCTGAATCTGATTACGCCTCATGGATATTGTGTTCCAGAAGGCACGGTCGGTCTCCATGGATACAGGGTACTATGTAACCAGGGACTGGTGGGTGTTCTTGGCTTCTCAGGGGCTCGAAAGGGGGAGAGGAGGCCACGGACTGACAAAAGCAGTTTCACACTCCTGCCCATGAGATGGACATGATATTCAGGAAAGCGAAGGCTGTTTTAATAAGCACGTGGCAGCAAAACGTATGCACATGCAAACTTTCCTTTTAAGCTACAGGTTCTGAAAAACCACATCATTCACCATATGTGGACACTGGTTTACTAAAAAAAAAAAAGATCTAAAATGTACTTCAGGTGGAAACATCTTAATTAACAAGTTTGATTCAAGTCAAAAATATTATTGAAAATCACTGAATCAACCTGAATACATTAGGTTACACTATCAAAACAAATGTTATGGGTTAGATCATGTAGATCATTATCCAATATGAAATTGTTTGTTCAGACAATTCTGTTTGGCTAGGCAAAGTGTTTTATGTAAACGCTCACTAATCACATCTGCGTGAAATATCTTGCCCCTTCCCCTCTTCCCTGAGCAATGTTTGATTTTATGATGAGGTATTGTCTATGAGATTTTCCGCAAACAAATAACCACTAATAAACACGCACACACACACACACACACACACACACACACACACACACACACACACACACACACACACACACACACACACATTTACAGAGGCATCTTTGATTGCACTTCCCTTTCCTGAGCAAGAACTGATTATAGAGTGACAAAGTTGATTAGCTGGTAATATTCTCCACACAGTATAGGGGCAATAACAGCACATCTGGGTGATCTTATCTCAGCTCTGTCAGGCTACAAAATGACTCCCTGCACTATGTGGCAATCATTGCACATTTCATTCACCCTCACACTGTAAACAAACTCAAAATGCTCTATAGATATGAAAATTAATCTGTTGCAATACTCCAGAGCTTGTAGATTTTCAAAGTTGTAGACAAATAGTCACAAATGTGTAAAATGACGTTTATATAAATACAACGACAGACACAAACTTGTATAACATATTTATTTTGTACTTTAAATCACTTTCACGTTACAACAACAAATCGGCACTTACAACCTCTCAAATCTGCCACTACAACTTCAGACCTTCCCGCCTTGACATTTGCATGATGTGAAAGAACAGTCTACCGGTGCTGGGTGGGGCCAATGAAGACATGATCAATCACAAGAGCTGGAACGACTGATGCTGGTCCAATCAAAACGGATCATCTTAGAATGCGATGACATCATGCAACAGTGCCAGTGCCATTTTAGTAAGCAAAACAAGTCCAGCGGTGGCAATGGCTGGCTGATGCAGTGGCAGGATAAGTTAAATAACTTGACAATTAAATGATTAAGAGTGAATTTAACAAGTAAAAAATCAAATGAGACTTTATGATCATGTTGATCAATGCAGAATTTGACGCTGAGAGACTACACATGTAATATCTAAGGATGGCATTGAGAGAATTATCTGAAGAAATATTTCTGCAGGATGTTTGTAGTCGGTAAAACTACATGGGATGCGACAAACCAGCCAGCTGTCATAGGCCACGAGTTCCATATTTTCATGAAAATATTAAATAGAATTTAGGTATCAATGGGTATAATGGTGCGTTCACATACAACGCAAAGATAAATTTCGCCTCACATTGCTCGCGCGAGTTTGACCGCTGGATTATAAATTTGTGTTTAAACTCGCGTTCGCACGAGTAACGCGGACTTGTGAGTATTCCCCCTTCTCTTCCGGAAAAGGACAGGAGGAGGGGCTTCTATGACTTGGTTCATAGTAAAGTACAACCAATAGCTGGAATCAAGTAGACGTGCATATTTTCAGAACTTATCAGGTAGTCCAACTTCCTCGCTCACTTTCCTCCAAGTCTTTTTTTGTCCAGTCTCTGTACAAGTATGACGTTGTGTTATTCAATTCCGGGTACCCACACACCTCTACAAAAAAAATGTCATCCATTTTTCCAGATTTCAGTACATCAGTGACATCCTGACAATCTCAATGCTGATAGGCTTTCGCAACAACGCGTCATACGAATTTCTCGCTCGAGTTGAAGATTTCAACTCGTACAAAAACACGAATGAAACGGATGAAGTGATTTTCAGTTTTCAAGTCACACCACTCGCTTCATTCGTGCTGCCTGGTCGAATTCCCGTCTATCGCATCTTTGCCTCGACTTTGTATGTAATCTTGCTTTGCGTTGTATGTGAACACACCATAAGAGTGAAGTAAGAAAAGCTCAATTATCACCAGAGAACTGTTCCAAAAGATAAAATACAGTGAATTATTGATAACACCAGAGACATTATAGCAGGCAAATCCTTAAAGGGTAACTAAACCCTAAACCAACTTTTTTTAGTTAATGATCTGTAAGAATGGGGCTTTATTAGTACTGGTCATTGATTTAAGTAATTTTTTTGACATTTGTGTATAAAGTGTTTTAATTCTACAATATATGGTGTAAAACGTCTGAGTGCTGCCCTCTTCAGGTTGAACGGTGGCTACTGCAGTTGAATTTTCCTATTGGCTGTTGCAGTATTTCGTGACGAAAGCGGTGACCGCTGACGTAAGCAGGTTCCAGCTCACCACGCCAGATTCATGTACGGAATAATAATAACATAGAGTCTGACAGCAGCTGTCAATTAATCCGTCACTACGAGTCTCAGGTGCCCCCCACCCCCCACCCCCGCTCAGCCCCGCACTCGGTTCGTTCCCTCTATCCCCGCCGGGGTCTGCCCACTTTTCCAGCATTTTCAAATATTTCTAGTGGGTGGAGTCAGACTCTGAGCAGGTGTTTAGTTACCCTTTAAATTGTCAGAGTGCAGCGTTATGCTATATTTCAGTCATTTTCTGACATTTATTTATCTTCTGTATTATTACAATTTCAAGTGTAAAATAACTTGTGTTATTCTTTCCAAAACTTCTCCTCATTTTCACATGAATGGTAACTATATTAATCATGCTTGCTGACAATCTATAGAAGATTAAATATCATGCCTTTATTATTTCAGTAATATCAGTTGCAACTAATTCAATGTTGCAACTGATATTACATTGTTGCAAATTAGCAAACAAATTTGCTTAGATGAATTGCAATGTTACTGTAATTATTGTAAGAAACCCACTTGTAAAATAAAGATAATATTGTGCACAGTGTGCATTCTTTTTTTTAATGAGACACTATTCATATATTTATCAATTCAGAATAAAACTCAGGTCATTTTAAATGTCTTTTATATGACAGTAATTCATTTCTTAGTTCTTGTTAAAGGTATGTTTAAACTGTTTTATCAACCCTTCCATGCTGATCAAGCCTTAAAATCAAGCAGTAAGAAATTACACCTTGACATCTTAAGAATAAGATATATTATTTAGAACTTATTAGCCTATATAATTGCCTGACCTTGATGACTTGCTTTAATCGTGATTATCTGAGATTATCATGGTCATGTGCACTTACTTTAAATCACATATAGACATCTTAATAATGCAATTGAGCAAATACTAAAAACACCAGAAAATGCACATTTCTATAACTCTAGTTCAGATGCAGCAGGAAAATAGATTCATTATAACTTACACTGAATTCTATATAAAGTAGATAGACATCAAGTAAGTATTGTGATCCGTTTTGATTCGTTCCAGCTGTTGTTCCAGCTCTTGTGATTGGTCACGACTTAATTCGCCCAGCACCGGTAGCCTGTTCTCTCCCATCTTGATTTACAAGTGCAACAACTTTTTTGCAAAAGTTGTTGCAAGTGACAGATTTGATAGGTTGAAACTGCTGATTAACCTGCAGATAAGTGCCTTGTTCAAGGACACAATGGTGGTGGCTGTGGGGATCGAACCAGCAACCTTCTGCTTAACAGTTTAGTGCCCACTACGCCACCACCACTTCATTATCTATGAGTGAAGATTTGTGTAAATGAAGTGTAAATTTCATCTTACAAATACTAATATTTATTGTACAACTTCTCAATTTCTAATCTACAAGCTCACAAGTTTTGCAACAGATTTATCCATATATAGGCCAGGCAATTTCAATGGAGTCAAGATTGTTATTGGTATGCCAAGAGGAGGTAAAACTTTGAGAGATTGCAGGGCCATGTGTCATTTACATTTCAGTCCTATGCACCCTTAGTCTTTAAAAGTCTTAAAGGCTTCATAAGAGCTGGGCATGACCTTGATATGATCACAGATTACATACACGGAGAAAAACTGCTGATGAACATAAAGATGAAAATAGACGGCTGGGACACGATGGAAAAGCACAGACAGCCACTGTATTTTATCCAAGGTCGGCGATCATCTTCACCTGGACTTTTATTTATAGTTATGAGACAATAAACATTGAACTCTGCTTCATAATGTTTCTGAAGAAGCATTTTGTTTATGATTAAATTTTTCACTCTTTGTTATATTGCAGCCATTTGCTAAAATCATTTAAGTTCATTTTTTTTCCTCATTATTGTACACACAGCACCCCATATTGACAGAAAAACACAGAATTGTTGACATTTTTGCACATTTATTAAAAAAGAAAAACTGAAATATCACATGGTCCTAAGTATTCAGACCCTTTGTTCAGTATTTAGTAGAAGCACCCTTTTGATCTAATACAGCCATGAGTCTTTTTGGGAAAGATGCAACAAGTTTTTCACATCTGGATTTGGGTATCCTCTGCCATTCCTCCTTGCAGATCCTCTCCAGTTCTGTCAGGTTGGAGGTAAACGTTGGTGGACAGCCATTTTCAGGTCTCTCCAGAGATGCTCAATTGGGTTTAAGTCAGGGCTCTGGCTGGGCCATTCAAGAACAGTCACGGAGTTGTTGTGAAGCCACTCCTTCGTTATTTTAGTGGTGTGCTTAGGGTCATTGTCTTGTTGGAATGTGAACCTTCGGCCCAGTCTGAGGTCCAAAACACTCTGGAGAAGGTTTTCGTCCAGGATATCCCTGTACTTGGCCGCATTCATCTTTCCCTCGATTGCAACCAGTCGTCCTGTCCCTGCAGCTGAAAAACACCCCCACAGCATGATGCTGCCACCACCATGCTTCACTGTTGAGACTGTATTGGACAGGTGATGAGCAGTGCCTGGTTTTCTCCACACATACCGCTTAGAATTAAGGCCAAAAAGTTCTATCTTGGTCTCATCAGACCAGAGAATCTTGTTTATCACCATCTTGGAGTCCTTCAGGTGTTTTTTTAGCAAACTCCATGCGGGCTTTCATGTGTCTTGCACTGAGGAGAGGCTTCCGTCGGGCCACTCTGCCATAAAGCCCCGACTGGTGGATGGCTGCAGTGATGGTTGACTTACTACAACTTTCTCCCATCTCCCGACTGCATCTCTGGAGCTCAGCCACAGTGATCTTTGGGTTCTTCTTTACCTCTCTCACCAAGGCTCTTCTCCCCCGATAGCTCAGTTTGGCCGGATGGCCAGCTCTAGGAAGGGTTCTGGTCATCCCAAACGTCTTCCATTTAAGGATTATGGAGGCCACTGTGCTCTTATGAACCTTAAGGGCAGCAGAAATTTTTTTTTAACCTTGGCCAGATCTGTGCCTTGCCACAATTCTGTCTCTGAGCTCTTCAGGCAGTTCCTTTGACCTCATGATTCTCATTTGCTCTGACATGCACTGTGAGCTGTGAGGTCTTATATAGACAGGTGTGTGGCTTTCCTAATCAAGTCCAATCAGTATAATAAAACACAGCTGGACTCAATTGAAGGTGTAGAACCATCTCAAGGATGATCAGAAGAAATGGACAGCACCTGAGTTAAATATATGAGTGTCACAGCAAAGGGTCTGAATACTTAGGACCATGAGATATTTCAGTTTTTCTTTTTTAATAAATGTGCAAAAATGTCAACAATTCTGTGTTTTTCTGTCAATATGGGGTGCTGTGTGTACAATAATGAGGACAAACAATGAACTTAAATGATTTTAGCAAATGGCTGCAATATAACAAAGAGTGAAAAATTTAAGGGGGTCTGAATACTTTCCGTACCCACTGTATGTAGCTTTATAAAACAACCTTGCCATGAGACATTTACGACGTTGTTTAGAACCATCTCACGTTTCTGCAAGAGGAGATTGACAAATGTTCAGGTGTACTTGGGTCTTATTTCCTAACCATGTTTATCCAGATGATTAATTGATCTCCACTGCTCTCAGTAACCCACGCTCAAGGAGATATGCATGTATCTGTGTGGAAAAAGTCCACATAGAAAACAAGTAAACAAAACAGACATATTACACTGTGAATTCGGCTACAGGAGGTTGAAAATAATTCTCTTCTTACTAAAATGTTAACCACTGCCCCCAGTGGCCGAAGCTGGAAGTGTGGTTGAGGTGAAATATCCACAGGGTGGCGACAATATGAAATGACGTTGTACAGTCAGCAGAAATGCATTTTATAACCCTACTTCCTAAGCCAAACTCCTACCCTAAGCCTAACTTTCAGTGGAGTAAGTGGGCAAAAATTCAACCTCCAAATCGCACTCCCCATTGTTTATGTGACCATGAATACTTTCTGGTTTCCATTGAAGCAGAACATGTGTCTCAGATGTTGCAACACACAATCAGTAGCACTATGTGCTCATCTTTGGACTGATGTCTCAAAGGGAAGGCATTCGTCAGTAATTCGGCAGAATGAGTTCAATTTCAGGGTACATAAACATTCGAAAGCAGCATGGTGATTTTCCATGTGATCATGTTGCAACAAAATTACTCTATATACAGGACAAAGGGAAAATCTATCAACTTTAAGTTCACAGTTTTCAACTGTGCTGCTTCAGCCAGTGTTTTATGTCATAGTCAACTGCAATGACAAAAAAGATTTTATCTTAAATATTTAATGTAGAAAAGATAAATATATGACAACTTTATATTATATAAATTGTAGTAATTATATTAATTTCATTATACAGAAACAAAAGGTTACTGTGGTACTACCATAGTATTTTTGACATGGTAACATGCTGCTACCATGTTTGGAAGCTTATCTGAATGACATCATCCATCATCTACTGTACATATATACATATATATATATATATATATATATATATATATATATATATATATATATATATATATATATATTATAATAGATAATTTTGTCATCCAATGTATTTAATTTATTTGTTGATCTGCAATCCCCGTCTCTATACGGCTCAGCTGAGGGAAGAAAGAAATTACACAGACACTCAATGGTATCAAATCTCTCTTCAACGTTTATTTGTTCAGCATTCTGTTATATGGTCCAGAAAAAACACATTCTACTGGACCCTCACCAATGAAATAGTTCTTTACCTTATATGGGGGTGACATACATGTTTGAGCTACGTGAGAGTAGAGACAAAAAACAGATTCCTAAGAACATCTTTAGAACAGGGAGCAGCTGCAGCTACCAAACAAAAGAGGTTTAAAAGAGGCCTTCATTATTCCACATTACATCACCAGAGAAGTTGTTGAGAAGCATTAATTATTCCACAATATATATAGCTATTTCGCTTTAAATATGTTAAGAACAGAATGAACATGTGAACACACAATTTATTTTGAAGGGGCTACTCTCATTTCAGGTTGTTTCTAACAAAAACCGTGCATGCCTTCAGACAACTTGAAATTAGACACACAAGTCACATGGACTGTTAGAAACAGGTTTGAAACATCATGACGGTGAGTAAAATATGAACATTTTTATTTTTCTGTGTTAATAGTCTCTTCAGGAACACACGTCTTTGAATGATTCTTAACTCATATCTTTGCAATAACATATTTTTCAAAAAGGCTGAAAAATGTCATGTTAAAAAAGAAAGTTGCACTGAAGGCAGCAATTACATTCTCTTTGATTCTTATTCCCCTGCACACCATCCATTTGATCAGGGCTTGAAAGCCATTTTCATATGGTGTATCAGCATCACACTGTAAGAGGAAAACAAAAGTATTAAAACCATGCAACGTCTGCAAAAACAACTTTCTAAGCTTTACTAAATTTGCTATGACAGAACTTACTGTATTACATCATTCTGACAAAACAAAAACATTTGTTAGACAATATATACTACTCATAAAATCTGCAGTAATGCCACAGTAAATACCTCGAAGATCTTCTGCAAGCATCTCCTCTCTTGCTTGAATGTATATTTTGGCCAAAAGGATTTTTCTTGGTGCGAGCTCATGCACAATACTAGTGAGGCCCTCCTAGAAGCCCTGGACAGTTGATTAAGGAATTATGTCAATTTCATCACATAACTGAAAAAAAAATTAAAAAATTAAAAATAATAATTATATATACAGTGAGAAAAATAAGTATTTGAACACCCTGCTATTTTGCAAGTTCTCCCACTTAGAAATCATGGAGGGGTCTGAAATTGTCATCGTAGGTGCATGTCCACTGTGAGAGACATAATCTAAAAAAAAAAATCCAGAAATCACAATGTATGATTCTTTAACTATTTATTTGTATGATACAGCTGCAAATAAGTATTTGAACACCTGTCTATCAGCTAGAATTCTGACCCTCAAAGACCTGTTAGTCTGCCTTTAAAATGTCCACCTCCACTCCATTTATTATCCTAAATTAGATGCACCTATTTGAGGTCGTTAGGTGCATAAAGACACCTGTCCACCCCATACAATCAGTAAGAATCCAACTACTAACATGGCCAAGACCAAAGAGCTGTCCAAAGACACTAGAGACAAAATTGTACACCTCCACAAGGCTGGAAAGGGCTACGGGAAATTGCCAAGCAGCTTGGTGAAAAAAGGTCCACTGTTGGAGCAATCATTAGAAAATGGAAGAAGCTAAACATGACTGTCAATCTCCCTCGGACTGGGGCTCCGTGCAAGATCTCACCTCGTGGGGTCTCAATGATCCTAAGAAAGGTGAAAAATCAGCCCAGAACTACACGGGAGGAGCTGGTCAATGACCTGAAAAGAGCTGGGACCACCGCTTCCAAGGTTACTGTTGGTAATACACTAAGACGCCACGGTTTGAAATCATGCATGGCACGGAAGGTTCCCCTGCTTAAACCAGCACATGTCAAGGCCCATCTTAAGTTTGCCAATGACCATTTGGATGATCCAGAGGAGTCATGGGAGAAAGTCATGTGGTCAGATGAGACCTTTTGGTCATAATTCCACTAACCGTGTTTGGAGGAAGAAGAATGATGAGTACCATCCCAAGAACACCATCCCTACTGTGAAGCATGGGGGTGGTAGCATCATGCTTTGGGGGTGTTTTTCTGCACATGGGACAGGGCTGACTGCACTGTATTAAGGAGAGGATGACCGGGGCCATGTATTGCGAGATTTTGGGGAACAACCTCCTTCCCTCAGTTAGAGCATTGAAGATGGGTCGAGGCTGGGTCTTCCAACATGACAATGACCCAAGCACACAGCCAGGATAACCAAGGAGTGGCTCTGTAAGAATCATATCAAGGTTCTGGCGTGGCCTAGCCAGTCTCCAGACCTAAACCCAATAGAGAATCTTTGGAGGGAGCTCAAACTCCGTGTTTCTCAGCGACAGCCCAGAAACCTGACTGATCTAGAGAAGATCTGTGTGGAGGAGTGGGCCAAAATCCCTCCTGCAGTGTGTGCAAACCTGGTGAAAAACTACAGGAAACGCTTAATTGCAAACAAAGGCTACTGTACCAAATATTAACATTGATTTTCTCAGGTGTTCAAATACTTATTTGCAGCTGTATCATACAAATAAATAGTTAAAAAATCATACATTGTGATTTCTGGATTTTTTTTAGATTATGTCTCTCACAGTGGACATGCACCTACGATGACAATTTCAGACCCTCCATGATTTCTAAGTGGGAGAACTTGCAAAATAGCAGGGTGTTCAAATACTTATTTTCCTCACTGTATATATATATATATATATATATATATATATATATATATATATATATATACATATATATATATATTTGATAGTAATGGAAAGTTATTCATTCACATTAACTTGATATTAAAGTGGTCACACCAGTCTTATAGAAAGAGTTTATCTAAAATTGAAAATTATGTCCTAACTCACCCATATACCACTCCATACCTGTATATCTTTGAATTCTTCATAGTGTTTATTGGCCATAATGTCAATGGATGGTGACTTAAAAGCTCAAAAAGAGGGAAAAATGCATTAAAACCTCAATAAAAGTAATCAATGCTACTTACACTATATTCCAAGTTTGTTCACAGGATGCAATGAGAACCAATGAGATTTAGTGTTTTATTGCTTTAATTTTATAATAAATAACTTTTTAAATTATGTTTTGTTCATCAAAGTGATTATATCACTAGAAAACTTTGAATACAATGCATCATTTATTTCAAATTCTGCTTATACAAAACAAAGAAACGGAAACTTGCTCTGTCTTTTTTCTTCTTCTTTAAACTGTGCTAAATTTGAGAATGTTAAGTGTTCTTGAGCTCTGAAAAGGTGCTTTATAATTTTAACATTATTATTAATATTTGACTAAATAATGGTGTCCTATTGAAATGATCCCTGATATATCGCTGCCCCTTGCGTCCACACTGGGAGTCCTCAGACCCCAGTATAGAAAAATCCCTGAGATGTACTACAGCATCAGTGTGTTTGTGTAGTTGCCTATTTTTCTTTCTCCTCTGTGACACCTTTAATTAGTCTCTTATTCATGGTTCTCACATTAACACTACAGTAATTATGTCTGTCACTTTGCAGTGCAAATAGTTTAATGAGAGTAAAGCGTCTCTCTCTCATTCACATTCTACTCCATCTAAACTGCTAGCGACGTAACACAACCAACTACTAGCGTACTAATTGGTTGCGTTTTGTTTTTCGCACACAGTGTAGGTGGGCTCTTATGCCCACACTGAGATGAGCCATAGACACACTCTGCTGCGCAGTCTGACAGAGAGAAGAGATGAAGTCCCTTGACATTCTCTCAAGCTCCACTAAAGCAGGTTTCAGCGGGAAATCAATCCCTATCACTCTCTCTGGGAATTCGCTGCCATATTTATCCTCTTTCCACCTGAATGACTATGAGCTTATCAGTCCACCGGTAGAGTACACACTGCTCAGCAGGAATATTCAGTATGGCAGGAACTATGTTCCTGCTCTCTTGTAGAACGATATGTAAAATGTTTGCTATTAAGCCTTTAGTTTCTGTTATTATTGCATACTGAGTCACTCGATAATGTAGCATCAGCAAAAAAGTGCAACAATTAAGAATGATAAATAAGAATGGGATAAATAATAAAAATTGCAATATTATTGCAACTAGTAAAAATCTTAGCTCTTGCTCTAAAATCAAACTTGGTGCATCTTGATCAGTTAACGGTGACATTAGTGGAGTGATGGCGGCGTAATGGGCTAAAGCACAGAACTGATAAACAGAAGGTTGCAGGTTCAATCCCCACAGGTTAAGTTGATTACTGTAAATGGTTTCACATTACAGAAAACAATCGAAGTGAACAGTCTGCAAAACTTCACCTTTTGTGTTCCATGGAGTTAATGATACAGGTTTGAAACAACATGGAGAATAAATGATGAGAATATTTTCATTTTTGGGTTAACAACTCAAAATAAGGACAAAAGCAGTGCAGTATTTCACAACCCAAAGATTACAGAACAGTGTGCTGTATATGCTTTCCACATATCTAGCAACATTAGCATTGTTTGCAGAAAATGTCATTTTGATTGTGAATAAATTGTTCATAATGTGGTCTGCCTGGGAAAGGATATGACTACATTCTACAACCACCTGGATACTGAGAATCTTCACAGGCACTGATTTTGCATCTTGTAGACTGTCTGGGTTTTGACCCAGAATGGTAATGTTCTGCCAGAAAGGGAGTCAACTGTTTGAAGCTAGTGGGCAGTGTAGCATGCAGGATGTATGGTATGTATACAGAGAAACCTTATAAGTCTCTACAAAAGTAACTAAACACAAGGCAAAGGCATGCATGCTAGCAACATATTTTCAGCATGCATCCTGTTCTACTTATTTAACATGTATGCTATACAGTATGTGCACTTTATCAAAGCTAGTGTAATGCTGAGATTGCAACACATAAGCTACACGCGTTGGAATATCACACTTTTCGGAAAAACAAACCAAATCAAAATTTTCATTGTTTCCATAGAAACATTTGTGTTCACATACATACTTAAGTGTATTTTTGGGCCTTAACTTGTAAAACAGAAAATAAATAAATATATTTGAAAGAGTCCTTAAAAGTAAGTCTTGCATTAAAATACTGGTGGTAAAACCAAATTAAGCACTTTACATTTTTTAATTTGTAATTAAGCTACAAATGAACTAGTAGTTACTAAGAGCTTTATTACAATTACAATTCAAAAATTACAATACATTTCTTTATAAGTAAACATTTTTAAATGAGAGAGAAAAAAAAAAAGAAATACTGAGTGCACCT
This sequence comes from Xyrauchen texanus, assembly GCF_025860055.1. NCBI lineage: Eukaryota > Metazoa > Chordata > Actinopteri > Cypriniformes > Catostomidae > Xyrauchen > Xyrauchen texanus. Next base: position 28,713,564 of record NC_068301.1, read on the forward strand.
GTGATGGCAGGCGAGGAATGAGGATCTAAACGTAGCTTTTATTAACAAAGAATAAGCAAACTAACTCAGAATATAATGGAAACAAAACACAGGGAACCAGACACAGAGCATCCAGCAACACATGCAAAGACTGACAAACTTACCAGGGGAAACAAGGGCTTAAATACACAAGGGACAACAAGAAACACCTGGGGAAACGATCAAGGGAAAACCAATCATAAAATGAAACTACAAAGGACTAAAAAAATTTACAGGAAACAGGAACTAAACAAGAATTACAACATAAAAGCCAAACCAAAAATAACAGGGAATATGACAGCACCTTTAAGAGGGACCTTACTCAGCTAGTGCAACCCCACCAGGGTTGATTGTGCACAATGGTTTACCAAATTTGCCAGAAAACAAATGATGCAAATTAAATTGCACATTTAAGTAGATATGTAATGGGCAGCAGTATTAAGATTGGCAAAAAATGAACTAAAAAAAAATGAGAAAGTTCTAAATAATGATCAAAGTTATTTTTTTGTGTTTTAAAGTAATTCTTCTCTTGTTGTCTAACTCTGTTAAAATGAAAGAAAGAGAGAAAATAAATGTTAATTACTTGGGTTTCAAAGAGCCCACTTGTATTGCCGGACAGTCCACACTGACCCCCATTCTGTAAATTATTCAGAATGATAAATATTCTTGAAGGATAACATGAAGAAAATTACATTACTTTATCACAATCAATCTAAAAATCACCTTCAGGCAAAACTTGATCCTGACTTAAAACAGCAGGTAATGACTAAAGCAGCAGGTCAGCATTGGAAAGAACCTGAATGAGACACCTGTTCTAATTAGATATCTCTTCCCAAGGCTCCGACATGGGGATGGTGGTCACGACGTCTGCCCATCAAGCTCAAACCACGCTGGGCACCTAATGAGGTGTGTTGACCGGCACACATCTGGCCAACTGTTTCAACAAATAACAAAGGCACTTCAGGAAATTAAGTTCATACATGACCTACAACCGTAAGTAGGATGAGATATGCTGCACTGTCAAAATCAAGGTGACACTGCAGGTGGCCCCATGCCAAAATACTTTTCCTTATGTTAATCGAAACATTCTTTTTTATCGAGCTATTAAAATTCCCATGAATGCCAATAAATGTCAGAGGAAAAACTAATGGGAGAGAATGACTCATTGACAATCACCACTGTCCTCCGAGGGTCTTAGGCAGGGGAGGTGGCCATCAGATAGGAAAGAAGAGCATCTGTCCCTGGAGGTTAATCTCAGCATAGTGTGGCTGAAAAGGGTGGAGGTGGAGGCAGGGTGACTGAAGGCATTTTGGAGAGAGAGACAATTTTGTTGGGTCTCAGACTCATATTTTAGACTTTATCAGGATGTGATGATTTCAGCAAGGATCATTACACATAATGGAATCTATATCCGAAAAAGCTGTGCAATTGCATAGAACAGCATCCAGCATCTCCGAAATACATGATGTTACGGATCCTCAGATTTCTGAAGCTTGCTCTGGAAAAGTGACGTCAAACTTATTTACAGGAGAGGAGAATTACCTGTGACTAGTGGCAGTGAGATTCTCTGTAACCTTTAAATCTAACAGAACAGTTGTTGTGTAGTGTTGATGGATCCTTCTGAGAAAACTGTGCCATTTGTGCCCCATTTGTGTCTCCATGACAACTTCAGTCAATTTGTGTGCTCCAATTCATAACTATAACATTTTTAATAGATTATATTGAATTTCAAAAAAGAATTCTACATAAATGATTGCGTTGATGTGTTGTTGTGGAGGAGGTTCTGAGTTCAGAAATTACAGTTTGTTTTTTGTAGTGCCATGATCTGTTACATATCAAAATTAGGGATGTCAAAAAATATTGATAATTGGTCAGCATGTTATTTTATAGCTATATTTTTGAGGCATTGATATATTTAAGTTAGCCGACATTTAAATTAGAAGGCTAATTTGTATACTTTCCAATTCACTCAGTTGGCCTCTGTTTTAACAGTCTGCCATAATAGTGTTGGGAGACAACAAGAGGCTGATTAATTTACTGAAGCTGGTCACACACAGGTGGCAGTCCAAACTAAGTTGTGGATCTAGTTACCATACACACAAAAGTTCTGAAGGTTTTTGTACTTCTTCAATAATGAACAAAGTGACATTGATGAGTTTGCAGGTTAGTGTATGAATCTGGTGTTACTGCACAAACTGGACGATTGGAAGTGGCAAAGTGTATTATGCAATTTCTCTGCATGTAGCCTTGAATATGTCTTTCATTCAAGCTGGCAATCCACAAAACGACATACTTGTAACTGAGAAGGCTGTATACAATCTATCATACAGTGATGGCATGCTGCAGAGCACGTGTGCATTTAAACAGTGCCACTCTAGATGAATATTGCGGAACATGTTCTGACGCGTCACAGACTAGACATTATTTTTTCTTTTTGGACTCGGAGGTTCCCCGTTACACCCCAATTTAATCCCTGGCCATGACTGATACTGAGTTGTGTCAGCTGCCTCAGAGACAGGTTTTTGTTGCACATTGGAAGGAATATGATTAACATAATCAATGAAAAACACAATTCATTGGTTTCATTTTTGGTTCCACTTTATATAAGGTGTCTTTAACTAATATTTACTTTAGCATTTGATGAAATGTACCTATTGTGTACATACATTTTGTTGCATTGTACTTAGAAAGTACCTGCAATTAAGTACATCTGTAGTCACACTGTTAACCTTACCCCTAATCCTAAACCTAACCCTACACTAATCCTTACCCTAAACCCTAACCTAACCCTAAATCTAAACCCTACACAATAAGCACATTGTATTGTATGTATTTTAATGTTAATAAATAGTATTTAAAGACAACTAATATAAAGTGGGACTGCATTTTCCCTCTAAGATTTCATTTTAAATCCACTAAAGGTTAGGTTTAGGGTGAGGGGATACAGTTAATTAACATGCATTCCTGTTGACAGTATTACATCATTTGCAACTAAACTCGCTTTTCAACTCGTTTTTGGGTGCCCCTCTGTGGACATTTTAACCAGAAACTGGAGCTCACATGCCAGTACAATCAAAAACACTTCCTACTTTGGCCACTAGGGGAAATCGTTAGAATTTCCATAAGCTCAGACCGAGTAATGCTAAGCCGAAGAACTTGCAACCTACTGTCACCGAATTCACAATGAGATTAGTGTGAAATAATGTAGCATTTTAGGTTAGGTTTAAGATTAGTAATATCAGTAACTTGGCTATAACGTACAACTTTTACAGAACTTTAACTACTAAAGGTGCATACACACTGCCAGCGACATCGCGCGCGACAGCAACTCGATTCCATTCATTTTCAATGCGAGCACAGCGACTTCCGGCGACACGAGCTGTCGCGACCGTTGGCGCTAGATGTGGGCGTGTCCAGCGACGCGACAAAGTTGAGAAAAGTTCAACTTTGAAGCGACTAATGGAAGCGACAGCCAATAGGAGATAAGACTGGAGAGCTCACGTGATCCTTCTCTCTCTCTCTCAGCTCCTGCAGTAACGGAAAGATGGATGAAAGGATAATTCTTGCTGATAGAAATTTTCCAGTGCTCTATGATATGTCTCTTCCCACGTACAAGGACATTTTTAAGAAAAATACTGCGTGGAAAGGTGTATCTGAGATCGCGGGGATTTTATGGACCCAGACAGACCGGCATTTGCATTTTTCGCCGCAGATAAACAGCCACTATGCAAACGCCTTGTTTCTCATTCATCTTTGATATAAAGCATTTTATGTACTGATTCCATTTATATTTAGTCTTTTCCCTCCAAAATGTTTGTTTTTAGTGGCAAGAAAAGAGATTCGCTGTCAACAGCAATGGAATGGCATCCGTGAATGTCATTTATAAACGTTACTAGGCAACCAGTAGTGGGAACACCCACTAGCGACTTCGCCAGCCACTGGCGACCTGCAGCGATAAAGTCGCTGGCAGTGTGTACGCACCTTAAGCCATTCCATTTAATCTAAATCTTAAATAGCTAACTGTAGTTAACTAAAAAACCCTATTTACACTTCAGTGTAATGTACTGGCTTACTGAAATCATGTCTGATATTACATCATCTCAATTATGGCTAAACTCAAACAGTAATATTTGTGCATTAATGAGAAACAGATGCGTTGCTTTTTTCTTCAGTTGTGGTTCATTTGCTGTCTCACTCTGTTGACTTTACATCCTCAGTTTGTTGTGGTGCTCCAAGGTCACTAAGTCTGACAAACAACGTCATCAGTCTCTCAGTGCAGAGGAGTTTATAACACACTGCTCTGAATAAGCCAGATGAGTTGGCTGAGCTGTAAGAACCAAATATATATGCTCCCGCAAGAGGTTTTTGTGCCCCTGGGAGAATGTGTGGAAATGCCAAGAATAGATGCCCAAATGAGAGTTTAAGTTTAGATATGTTCTGAAGACCTTATAGGTGAACTCTCCTCTGACCTTTAAAAGAAGCTGAAAGGAACATCTAACACTGCAGAAATTCAAAATGTATTGGTAACTCTAACCTGATTAACTTTGGCTAATTCCAATTTGGACTTTCAAAAATCAAGATTTTGTCATGACTTGTTTTTATGTGAATAAAAAAAAGATACATTTCTAGTTTCTAGTTATTTGAACTTCAAACTTTTATTTTGTTGAACAAGAAAAACTAGCTTCATACCATGTGGCCCACATTTTATTTTTGACAACCTACTTTAGGGTGGGTTCACACTTGGCAGGTTTGGTTCGATTAAAATGAACTCTGGTGCGATTGCTCTGTTCGTGCGGTTCGTTTGAACAAGTGTGAACGCTGCCACCCCAACCTTGGTGCGCACCAAACAAGCAGAATAGTGGGTGGTCTCGGTCCACTTCCAAACGAACTCTGGTGCAGTTCGATTGATATATGAATGCAGCATGGAACAAAGATGTCTAATCGGACCAAAAACAGGTAGTAATTTACCTAATCAAGCATTCCTTGTTTTTCTCATCATAGGAGCTATGTTGCCCGTTACAGTTCGGTACAGGCGTCGGAACCGCCGTCAGCTGTCCTTGCAGCATAACGTAGTTTGTGTGTGCAACGGAGAAATTCCTGGTGCTGTTTTGACTCCTTTACACAGTTTATTAGCTCTTCGTTTGTTCTCAGCAGGTAGAAATACCACCATATATACATATATAAATAAAACGAGTATATTTAGCCCATCAGCCAGCATTGTTTTGGATGATCGTCAAGTTCCATCAAAATATATAAGTCATAAATGTTGTCCAATCAGGTTGTGACTTTTTCCTGATGCCTTTGGTTTTGTATCAGAGTTAAAAATGCCAGTGTGAACGCTAAGCAAACAAGGACTAAATGTATCATTTCCTTTTTTGGTCCAGACCAAGAGGACCAAGATAACCAAACTTCAAGTTTCATAGCCTGAATGTTACTCACACTCTGCTATGTTATGATATTGAAACACCTTTACTATAACAATTATGTGATTAGCTTGCACGGTAGCTCTGCTGATAGACTGTTAGATATTGGATTCAGAAGACCACGGCTCAAGACTGTGAGACAAAAGTGTCATAGAAAAGTGTCATAGAAGCTACACAAGATGTCGTGGTTGCTTCAGAAAATTAGTTTTTCATGTCGTACTTCATTATACAACACGATCGGTTTGTTTTATGTGTTGGTTTAGAGTAATAATGTCTGTTATGTTCACCTTTCATTTGCTTTTTTAAAATTATATTGGTTAAGTTTAGGTTAGGGAGGAACGTTTTACTTAATAAAACCTCAGACTAATGTTCACCTGAAAAACCTTGGCTGATTACGACACCATTTCTCTCACTTTTGGTGCCCCCGCTGGACTTTTCTCAAAAAGAATATTAAGATCTCCTTAATTCCTCTGGACTTATAGGCACTCCAACTTTGGAAAAATAACACAAAAAAGTTTGTTTGTTTTTCCCCTCCAATTTGCAGACTCACACAATTGGCATATGATGCAAAAGAGGTGCTAAAGTCAACTGATTTTTGTGTTAAACATACTCATCTCTGTGTAAAAATAACATAATGACGCTGCCACCTTAGGTTATTGTATTGACTTGTAGTTTTGCTTTAAATCATAGACAAAAATGTTCATTTTTAAATCCCCTCTATAAAATAATGGATTACTCAGTAAATATTTATCCATGGCATTTAATATGTTTTGCTTTGATAATGTTTTACTATAAATCTCCACTTTTCCTTTCACTTTCACATTCTTCTTATTTTGAATATGGTGATTTTGCATTCTTCTTGCATATCGCCACCTACTGTCCAGGGAGGAAAATTTATGGTAAAAACAGACTGAAATATTGATCTGTTTCTCACCCACACCTCTTATATCACTTCAGAAGACATGGATTTAACCACTGGAGTCTTATGGATTAGTGTTATGCTGAATTTATGTGCATTTTGGAGTTTAAAAATGTTCGTACCCTTTCACTTGCATTGTAAGGACCTACAGAGCTGAACTATTCCTCTAAAAATCTTCGTTTACAGCAGAAGAAAGAAAGTCCTACACATCTGGGATGGCATGAGGGTGAGTAAACGAATTAACTATTTCTTTAAGAATACCCCTTAGCTTTGGTAAAATCACTCAAGTAAAATAATGGCCAGTCTGTCATAGCATAGCTGTCTGTCTATTATACATTAGAGAACATATCAATATATAACAAACCTCTGGGATAACTTATAATATATGAATTTAAGATTCAAAGATTCAAGACAATTAAACAATGTTTTAATGCACATTAACTAATAATCTACTTAATGAAATAACATTAACTAACTAATGATATATAACATAATGTCATAATGTTTCTTAATATTACAAATGAAATCTATTATAAAGAATTACCATAATTCTTTTATGTAATTCAGGTTTTTAAATAGTCTACTAGATTGATCTACTATATTTACATGCAAACCGTCGTCATCTCCTCGCATCTATATGCATCATCAGTCAGATGACACATAGCCTTGTGTGTGGGCTGGGGAAAGAAAGAGGATCTTGGTGATGGAAATTAAAAAAAGAAAGAGGCAGAGTATGGCGGTAAAGAGAAAATGAAACAGCTTGCTGATAAAAGCGAATGAAAAATGCGGGAGGAGAGAGGTCTGCTCCTTCATCCAGCTGAGATAGCAGACGTGCTCCCATTTCCTCTTAATGAGGACAGGGTGGCTGCAGAGCACCAAGCTAAGAGACAAAGAGAAAGGGGATTTTCAGAACCCTCTTCCCATGAGTGCATACAGGGGCAGAATGATTCAGTGAACATGAGGCTGTATGGTCCAGAAACTACTGTTAAATGACTAATGACTAGAGGTTGTGATTGCAGTCTGCTGCTGGCAAACTGTTACCCAGAGGAACATTTTATTGTTTAGAGCTTGTTCTTTTATAGCTCTGGAGATTTAAATGTTTCTGGACCACTGCTGTCAGCAAACGAAATTGCAAATATTGTTTTTAAACAGGCTTTCCAAGCAGTCCCACTGTCTTCCATTGGTTGTACTATCAGATAGTCCTGTAAAAGTGGTGGGTGATATAAACAAATGTTTTGGTCAACAACAATACATATCACGATAGACAGATTTTATAGAAACTGATTTTAAAAACAAAATGATAAAAGTGCATTGTTGATTTAACCATAAAATGCATATGTGGGTCAAAAACTCCACGGCTATCCACACTACTTTGTACATGAAGTGGTCTTTACATCTGCCACTCCAGGTTTTCCTCAGTTAAGGTGTCTTTTACCACGTGAATAAACATTTAGTTGAATATTTTTCAAATTATAATAGAATTTGCATCACTTCCCTTAGAATGCATTTGTGGCCCATATACGTATGTTTAATATGGTGTTTAAACTTAAACATACTGTACAGTACATTGGTTGTTTTCAGTTTCCATTTTTTATATAATTAAACACAAAGATATTTTGATTGAGAAATTATGTGAATATATCCACACAATACAAGTTAATGGGGACCAATACTTCCAAGTTCTAAGCCTGGGAGACTGCAAATGGCAGTTTTTTTTACTAAAAGATTTTTAGTAAAAAAGAAGATACAGTTTGGTCTGTTCTCACCCAAAATCATATTGCTTCAGAAGACATGGATTAAACCACATGAATTGTGTGGATTCCCTTTATGCAGCCTTTATGTCCATTTTGGAGCTTAACAGTATTGTTCCCTGTTGACATACATTGAATGGACAAACAGACATTCTATTTCCATTAAAATGTCTTTGTTTGTGTTCCAAATAAAATTAAAATAAAAAAGTTTGAGACAGCATATGGGTGAGTAAATGAGAGAATTATAATTTTTGGGTGAACTATTCCTTTAAAGATGAAGCTTATATTTCTTTCCCCAATGTAATAATTCTATTCGAGAAAATTATAATTTTTTAAATAAAAATAAAAATAGAAAGAGACCATTTTTGACATCCAGTAAAATTAAAGATCGATACACTGAACATGGATAGCATATCTCTCTCTTTCTCGACTATATTGTCTTTCAATCTATCTTCCTTTGATCCTGTAACACACACACACACACATGTTGTTGCAGCTATCCTTCCCCTTCTATCACTCACTAGAATTGTGTTGAATGAAGTGACACAGGGGGTCTTCCTGGGACGCCAAACGTACCTCTGAACTTGAGAAAACGCCAATGTCAAATTGGCAGACAGAATTTGCATGCCCCGCCCCGGACATATGGGTATAAAGGTAAGCGGGGCAGTGTCTGTCAGTCAGAATTTTTCTTCGGAGCCGAACGGTTGTGCAACAGCCAAGTTCACCACTGTTTCACTCACCTCTATCAGCGAGAAGCACTGCTTTTGGATCTACGGCGCGTTTCCAGCTGGCGTTCTCTCTCTGCACGCTGTGCAGTCCAGGCCCCTGGACGATTCGACAGCGCTTTCCACTGCTTAAAAGAGTGTTCTCCTCCTAAAAGATTTACATTTCCTGTAAAAGAGATTGAGTTTTCCACTCATAAAAGAGCAATACACAGCGGGCGTTGAAGGTCCTTTTTAGGACGCCTCTTTTTCAAGATGCCCTTCTGCCCCTGTGTAGTTCCTGGATGCAGTCAATTTCACTCCTTGACCAATGGCCACAGATGCTGCCTTGTGTACCTGGGCAGCGATCACACTGAGGCGGCGTTCATGGATGGTTCATGTACTCACTGCGAGGACATGACAATGGCAGCGTTGCTGTCGCGGCTCTCCTTCCTTAAGGTGAACTCCTCCGCCCTCCGCGTCGCTCCTTCTTCCCACGGGATTGAGGATGACCCGGCTGGCGATGAAGGCGATATGGGGATGACGACGGACTCAGTTTCGCCAGGTAAATCCCCACGAACCACCCGCCTCCCGACACGCTCGCTTCCGTCCAAGTTCGGGATGAGTGCGACTCACCTCACAGCCAGCAGGCATTCTCCCTTGAGCCACTGAAATTGGATGATGACATCGGCGCTGCATCAGAGAGACCCCAGGCGTCTGACGCGGAGGACTCGACTGGGCTGCCGCCTTCAGGCCAGCCCGCCCAGTCTGAGGCAGACGTGCAGATGGACGACATGCTTGCCTGGGCTACCGTGACTGGAATCCTCCATCCTCCCCACAGCCTTCGCGGCTTGACGACTGGTACCTCGGCTCCAGGCACAGCTCACAGCGATCCACCTGTGCCCTGAGAATGGCCACCTGGTGGGACCGCCTGTTACTCCCCTCCAGAGCCTGTAGGATGACGTAATCATTGACCTCCAAAGCCTACAGCACCACCGGACAGAATTCCTCCACCCTGCATGCCGTGGCTCTCCTGCAGGTCCATCAAGCCAAGGCACTCAAAGATCTGCACCTGGTTTTTCCCGATCCCGACTTGCTGCAGGAACTGCGCTCTGCACACCGACCTTGCTCTCAGAGCCACAAAGGTCACAGCGTAGGCACTCGGGTGGGCGATGGCCACCCTCGTGGTCCAGGAGTGCCACCTCTGGCTGAACATGGTCGAGATGTGATCGTCTAGTTAGTGCCCCTCGTGCGGAGTTTGGATGTGTGGCTTTCGCTGCCCAACCCATCGCGCTGGCTGGCCAGGACCATCTGACTCGGCTACGTGATTCAGTTCGCCCGGCTCCCGTCTCATTTCGGCGGTATGCGCTCCACCTCTGTACATGGCGAAAAAGCCAGCGCCTTAAAAGCAGAGATCGCGACTCTGCTTCTCAAGGATGCGATAGAGACCGTCCCTCCAGCCGAGATAAATAAGGGTTTCTACAGCCCTTACTTCATCGTACCCAAAAAAGATGGCGGGTCGCGACCAATCTTGGGCCTGTGAGTTCTCAACCGGGCTTTGCACAGACTCCCGTTCAAAATGCTCACGTAGAAACAGATTCTTACCTGCGTTCAACAGCTAGATTGATTCGCGGCGGTAGACCTGAAGGACACATACTTCCACGTCTCCATCTTGCCTCGACACTGGCCCTTCCTACGGTTCGCGTTCGGCGGCCAGGCATATCAGTACAAGGTCCTCCCCTTGGCCTGTCCCTGTCCCCTTGCGTCTTCATGAAGGTTGCAGAGGCTGCTCTTGCCCCGCTAAGGGAAGTGGGCATTCGCTTACTCGACTATCTCGACGACTGGCTCATCCTGGCCCACTCTCGAGAGTTACTATGCGCTCACAGGGACAACGTGCTCAGGCAACTCAGCTGTCTAGGGCTTCAGGTCAACTGGGAAAAGAGCAAGCTCGACCCGGTTCAGATCATCTCTTTTCTCGGCATGGAGTTAGACTCAGTCTCATTTTTAAACTATTTGAATTTTGGGGACACTATAAATGTCAAAAACCAAAAGTTGCTTACCGCGAAATATTGAATTGCAAAACAGACTGAAAAGGGTCTAGCAAAAAGATATAACTTTATTAAATTTGCATCCTAAAAAAATTTGCAAAGACACTAGAAATGTCCTCATAAACCACATTTATAGCATATTACCCTTGAAATTACCTGTTTGTAACCTAAAAAAATGTCCTCGTAAACCACCCAAACCCACCCACATAAAAGCATGCTAAATGTGTGTATTTCCCACTGGGAGTGAATACATCAGTGGTAGGTGGCTGTTGATCTTAGCAGTGGGTTGAATGAGCTGTGGAAACTGAGATGCAACGTCACTAAATAATCACACAAATATTCATTGAATTTTGCAATTGATACTGGAGCAATGTGTTGACAATTCTTTGTGCATGTATGTGTGCATAGTGTATGGATTGTGACACAATCCACTCAGCTGCCTACTACAGATGCACCAATAATCGAAATCAAGACAACAAATAGCACACAGACTTCTAATGTTATTGTCAATGATATTTTCTATAACCCTTAAACATAATAACAATCACACAAATGTTTTTTTAGGTTTTCATTAAGACAGTATATTCTGTTTCTTAAGCTATTTTCCTTGTGGGGACCTTTGGCTGGTCCCCAAAATGTTGGTAAACCTGATCCACTTATAGGTACACACATTAAAAAGCACTTAACTCAGTGCAGGTTTTTGAATAACACAATCTACAGCATCCACAGCCTTTCCTTTCAGCAGTGGCGGATAGCTCGATGTACACACACACACACACACACACACAAACAGAACCGCAAACATCAATAGGAGTGCAAACAAACCTCTAATGTGTGATGTGTGCTGTCAGTAGCAGTACCGCAGTTATTCATCAAGCCAATTCGCTACCTCCATTTCTCTCCCCTTCAGCCAGAACTCACTGAATCTGTTTTAAACCAACACTAGAAAAGCTCTTGAATCATCTGTACCAATACGAGTGTAATCCTCAGAGATTACACAGGTGTTAGGTTCCTTCAAAATACATTGCACACAGATTAAATGCTTTAGATGTCATGCAATAAAGCAAGATCAAAAGATCCAAAGACTTTTAGCAGGTGAAATATGAGAATTAATGTACTAAGAAGAAAAAAAAGGTACTCAGCCCTGAGTGTCTTCAACAGTGTCCGTAGCCTGTTTCCTTCTACATAACATAATAATACACTAATAATGTTGTTAAATGTTCTAAAAATGCCAGCTAGTATGTTATAAATGCAACGGTTCAGCATAAAGTTAAACAGAAGGGATAGTAACTCAAATTTACAAACAGTCATAAATTAAATAGCATTTGTAAATGTACTCTTATCGTGTAAAGACGAGGATCCGTAGTGTCAGTCCCATTTACTCTGTTTACTAAACCAGTGGTGTTTTTTTTAGAACTTCCTGATGGAAAATACATGTCAGATCAATAATAAAAAAAATTGGATAAACGAAAAACAATTATGTTATGTCAGGGCAATATTTCAACAGAATTCTTTTAATTAAATTAGATTCCCTTGACGCTTATGAAGGGACTGGGATCCCACCAATCCCAACTCAATTTGAACACTGGTCTTAAAGGGACAGTTCACCCAAAAATTTAAATGCTGTGATAAATTATTCACCCTCATGTTGTTCCAAACCCGAATTACTTTCTTTCATAAGTGCAGAATGTCAGAACTGCTCTGTCCCTGGTAAGCGTTCACTTTCATTTTCAAGAAACAAAGTCATAGGGCTTTGAACCAACATGAGGGTGAGTAAATAAAAAATTAATGGTTAGTTAAAGATGAACTATCCCTTTAAAATACTGGCATATATTGATACATTTCAGATGTACATGACACGACAAAAAAATGAATTAAGGAACAACTTGTTAACAAATTATGCCAGTAGTTTTATAATGTACATTAGGATGAGAGGGAATTGTGGGTAAAAGGCTGGTGTCTCCGGAGATCTAATTCACTCATCCACACAGATCAGCTGCTGGGCCACACCTTGACATTTATAAATATGTATCTGAGTCCACACATCAGCGCTGCTGCTCTCAACAAGGTCCTGAATCGACAAGCACTCACCCTGACTCTCTCTCCTCTGCTCGCCCTCTTCCCACATAAACAAGTGCAAAAGCTCTCATTCCCCTCAGGAGGCAAATTTAAATGTTTATGCAGTGTGTTGTGTTTGTATGTGTGTAAGGGAGGATGAGGGATGGAGTGTTTGTGGTACAGGTTATTAAAACTTGGCTAGTGTGGACTGGTGTGGGCAGTAGTGCAAAACTGGACTTAATGTGGAGTGAGAGTGCCATTACCTTTCAAGTAATGAGACTGATTACACTTATAACAGATCAAAACTTAAATAGCAAACATGCAAATAAAAAACAACAACACTTCGATGTACCATTTTCAGAAACCACTGATAACTGTAATGAGAAAGCAAATCAGCAACATTAAAGGAATTGTTTACCCAAAAATGAAAAATATGTAATAATTTACTCCTTCAAGAAGGGCACCGGACTGAGGGGTTGCGTCTGTCTGTGCTGTTTTTTTTAATGGAAGATGATAGACCAGAGAGTAATGCAGGGAACACACAAGGACACACAATAACAAGCATTTTTATCAACGATTAACAACAAACTGCCAGTGTGCAGACCTGAACGCTATAGGAGTTACTGGTACTAATAGTTACAAATAAGGATACATCCGCATAAATCCAAAAATATTTGAAATTGCCGTTTTTGAAACGCTCTCTGTCCACACTTCTGAAACCTTGTTTCTCATCCACACTGAAACGTAGGAAAATAATTATATTCCCTTGTGCATCGGAAAAAACATAAGAAGCGTTGCCCTGCGCATTTCTATTTTTGTCTGAAATGCAATTTTCCTCGCGTTCCATCGCTGGACAGCAATTCCGAGTAAACTTCCTGTCGCCTATGAAGGAATGCAATGTGAAGGTTGTACAAAGTAACATTTATCTTTAACAATGCTATTAAATTGAATAACAGGCACAACAACACAGCTACAACATGGGCCCCCATCTTAATTATTTTGGGTTGAATGGATCACATAACTGCATCACATGACAACAAATACATAATCCTTTTTAAATATCTCCACATTACAACGCAAAGATGGCCTCTTCAAATTTGTCCACTCGGGCGAGCATTTGCAAAAAAGCTCTGTTTTTGCTGGACAGAAATTTCGTCTTAGTGTGGACGGAAGGCCAAAATGTTGAGAAATTAATGCATTTTCAAATGAAAACATATTAGAGTGGACGTGGCCTAAGATATGTCTACACAAGACAATAGGCTGTAAGTTAAATCTACATTTGAATTAACAAATTCAGTACAATATCTGAAAATAATATCAATGGAAAAAATAATTAGCTTAAACATGGCAGAGCTACACAACTCTGATTTAACACTATTGATGCCACCTGTTACCAATATAACAACCATCCATTCCAGGATGTCATTTAAACAAAAGTGAACAACAAAATATAAACATTGTTTTCTCGCGCCATGTCATTTCAAACTTCTAAATTTTTTATCAACTGTAGAACACAAATGGAGACAATTAGCTGAATGTCCAACTGTTTTTTCTATCTAAAGTGAATAACCTTGCTCCTAAAGCTCCAGGCTCAATATAGGGGCAGTGGTGGCTCAGTGGTTGAGGCTCAGAAGGATGGGAGTTCAAGCCCCAGCACCACCAAGATGCCACTGTTGGGCCCTTGAGCAAGGCACTTAACCCTATCTGCTCCAGGGGTGCTGTATCATGGCTGACCCTGCACTCTGACCCCAGCTTAGCTGGGATATGTGAAAACTAATACTTTTCACTGTATATATGCAAAAAACTGTGTGTATGTGTGACCAAAATAAAGGATTCTATTCAATAAAAGTAGTCAATGAGCTGCTACATTCTACACATTTTCTAAACTCATATGATAGCTTTGTGATATTAAAATATCCACTGACCCTAGAACCACCTCTTTCAGTAGGCATGTACCCAATTGCCCATATGGTTAACCTGTCCCTGCACTTCTGTTGTTCAAACCAGCATTACTTTACATACAATGAACATTTGGTGACCAGTGGCTGCAAAGTTCCAAAGAGGACAAATGGCATTCTTGCTTCCACACATATTTAAACTCGCTGTGCCATGATTGTTTACAACGCACATGAGAACAATCATTGATGGTTGCATTGTTAATTTCAAACCTACTGACTGCTTTCAACAAATGAAAGCCACATTGGTATAGAATGACATCAGGGTTAAATGATGACAGAATTATATTTTTGGGTCAACTATTCAATTAAACCATAAACATACCATACAAGACTGACTAAAGATGAAAAATGGAAGAAAATATGTTTTTTTTTCTTTCCTGTCAAAAAGACTGAGCAGATGCAGAGCAGACAAAGCGAAACACTTAGCACACATTTAATTTAGCCCCTCTAACCCCACTATGATAAAAATCTAGCAGCATAAACAATTGGCTTAATTTTACTCACAACACACTGAGATACAGTGTGCGCCAGGGAATAGGATTTGTTTTTCCCCCTCCCAAAGACCCATGAATACAAATGAGACGCGACATGGGAGAATGCTGGCAGCATAAGAATGCAATTTGCTAATCCCAGGATGTCTTTTCTGCATCCTCTGGACCGATAAGATAATTAAATCCCATCCACATCCAGTGCTGAAGCAGCCAGTCCATATTCCTTCTGCTGGAGATGGAGTTTCATATATCTTCTTTAATACAACACAACCAGACATGCAATACATGGGGCAAAAATTAGGTTCAGTGTTGAGGCCGTGTACTGTGTAAAGCCTTTTTATAGAGACTGAGCTCAGATACTTCATTTTACTTTATTTATTTATTTTTCAACTGCAGTCCTTTTGCTAGATGTTATGAGAACCATTACAGTGATACAATATAAAAACAGAGACAAATGCATTAAAAGACAGCAAAAGCAATAAACAAGAATTGTAAAGACAGAAACACAAGCCATGCAAAAAAGCAGCAAAAACATTAGCATAATAACATAGCAACAACAACACCATTTCTGCACATGTAGTCATGCAAACAATACAAACACAACAAAACATAGTCAAGCAATACAAATCACAAGCATTTTTGTTACAAACTGACACGCAGAACAGCAAAAAAACAATAGTTATAACAACATAGAGTTATAGGACCCAATTATAAATAAACATTGCAGATTGTTTACAAAATATTAATAATTATTCCATATATATCCAAGTCAAGGAACGCTGACCCTCCTGACAATGGGCTAAATACATGGGAAATGTTAGCAGCAGATAAAACAGTGTTAACTACGATAATATTTAAATTAGCAATGTACTTTATCGATTAAAATGTTTCACATGTATGACTTGTTCAATGCCAAGCCTTGAGATGTCGAGTGAAGGTATGGTAAGAAGTACAGTTGCTTATTTCAGTTGGTTGGATGTTCCATAATTTAGAAAATGATTGACTGAAGGAACTGAACCTGAGAGGGATTACACATTCCCCTCTTGGAATAGATCTTGTATATCTGTTGTTTAACCTGTTAACCTGCACCAGTGCGCAGTCGCACCGAAGAGTCCCTCCCCCCCCCCAGTTTAATGTTTATGAATAGATTTAACGTGAAAGAACATCATTAATCTTGGCAAACTATATATCATTTTAAAGGTGTAAGCCTCAAGCATCGATGATAGAGCTCTGTTTTTCGATGAAAAGCTTATAACGAATGTATTTCTTGCATTTATGTAAGCAATACAGATCAAACAAACGTAATCAAAAACGGAGTACTTACCAGTAGTGTCGTAATAACGAGCCACACACGCATCCACTGCTAAAAGTTCCAGATTGGATGGAAAGGTGAGGGTCCACTGAATAACATCCCATAGAGCATTTTTAGTCCAAAGAAACAATAACGTTGTAACATTGATGGTTATTCCTTTGTTTACATCGAAGTTTCTTCAGGGTGAAGTATCATACTTGTCGGTTATGCAATAAAATTATGCATAAAAACAGACTCCGGTAGCCGAACGTTATATGGGTGTGTTGCTTAGAGTGTAATGAACAAATTAAGACCGCACACACACACACAAATACAAAGATAGGCAATATATAGGTCGAAATATCCAAACACTGCCGTCAGTTTTTTGACGTCATGATATGCTGATCCTATTGTTTTGTCTTTACAAACGAAAGCCAATGAAAGAATTGAAATGATATGACTGATAGAAAATGTAGCCAAGCAGTGCACGATTCCAACGATATCCGGGAAGTTTAAATTCCTCGCGAACAAGATGTTTTTTTATTTATTTGAATCAGCCACTCTAACCTGCGAATTAGGCTGTGACCACACCCCGTCATTTGACAACAAACGAGCCATAGTAAAAAGACGGTTCCCCAGTCAACATCTGTTTTCGCGTCTTACTTACTGGACGGATTATCTCATCAAATGGATCGTCAAAAGAAGTTTTTTTTCTGCTGAAGATGTTTTATTTGAGATCACTCGAAGCAGCGATGACGAAATTGAGGAGTGAATACAGCGACGACGGTGATATACTTGAGGACGGAAAAGATGGTCCAATTTTACATCGGTGAGTTGCTATGTAACATGCACACATTATACGTGTGTGTGTGTGAGAGAGAGAGAGAGAGAGAGAGAGAGAGAGAGAGAGTGTGTGTGTGTGTGTGTGTGTGTGTGTGTGTGTGTGTTGTGTTTGTTTTCCCATTTGATTTATATGGTAAATGCATTGTGGTCTGAAAAGACCAAATATAAAACAAATGGCTTGTCTGATGGCTGGCTATCAGTGTGATTGTTTGTTGGTTCTATGTCTGACCATCCATATGAATGCTGTCTGTATCACTGGCCATCACCAGCCATTGAATGTTGAATGGGCGACTATCGGTATGAATAGTGTATATGACTAAAATAGCTTGCAGTACCCTTCATAACATTTGATCATTAGGTTGCTTTTTGAGGTATCCAAGGAGGCTTCTTGGTACCTGGACATAGTCTCGGAAAAAATATTGCAGAAATCTCATTTTTCATAATATCTTCCTCAAATGTGAAATATAAACTGATGAGACTTGTGGCTTTCAATCAATTGCCTAACTGGATTCATCCAGGTTTGTTTTCATTGATTTTTCCATAAAATAATGAAATGTTACTTGCAGTACAAATTATCTTCAAGACACTTTAAATTCTATAAATTTTTGTCTGTGTAAGTTTTTTCAACTTTTACATTTGGGTAATAAACTCCAAAGTGTCTTCTTTTTAAATATGTCTAAATTGTGCATGTAGAGCAAATTGTTCAGTAACTACAATTATTTTAGTTTGGGGATGTCATTTCTGGGGATGTGCCTCAGGCAGGGGAGGTAGAAAGGGAACCGACATAGTCTTGGAAAAAAGCTTGCAGGAACCCCATTTTTCATTATATCTTCCTCAAATTTGAAATATAAACTGATGAGACTTGTGGCTTTCAATCCTTTACGTAATTGGATTCCTCCAGGTCTATTTTTATATATTTGTACATGAAATAATAAAACATTTTTTGAAGTTCACATTATTTATGAGGCACTTCAACTTTTATAACTTTTTATTTGTTTGAGCATTATCAACTCTGATTTGTTGTTAGTAGAGTGCCAAGTGTCTTCTTTCCAAAGAGACCTTAATTGTGCCTGTGGTACACTGTTCTCAGGAGCTATATTTATTTTAATTCAGGTATGTCATTTTCAGCTGCGAGCCCCTGAGTGGGGGTGCAGGTTAACAGGTTAAGTTTTTTTGCTTAATAAATGTACTGGTGGTGGGGGAGCCTGACCATTCTGGATCTTAAACTCAGTCAGCGTATTACATAGATTTTCCCAGCTAAGAATGTCATATTTGCCAAGAATATTGCAGTGGTGTTAAACAATTGATTTTCTGTCTAATACCTTGAGAGCCTGCTTGTACAGATTAAGAATCATCTTTTGTGTTGTACCTTTTGCTAGAGTTCAGTAGTTTCAGTGGGATAAGATCATTGCATTCATATATAATTATTCTGATTAACAGTTTTTATTGATTCAAACAATTGACAAAGAAAAGGTAAACATATATTCACAGAATCAACATTTAACCGATTACAGATGAGAGGTTTACTAATACACTCGATTATTCTGTGGGGAATGTTGCCTCGCCGGATCAAGCAGCAAGATGTTTCTTTTTAACCAAAACAATTGGGGAGGTGTAGGGGCTACAATTCTCCCTGATTTCCTGAGACACAAGCAGTTGATTAATGTGGGCCCTCACAACCTCATACTCTGAATAAGGTACACGGCAATAACGTTGCCACACAGGAGCTTCATCTAACAGCAGGATATCATGAGAGATGAGATTTGTTCGTCCCAAATCACCATCATATGCAGAGAACACTGTCTGGTACTTCATAAGCAAGGCCCTAACCTTACCTTCCACTTCTGGCAATGCAGTCAAATCCATATGTATAAGAGTTGATACGAATTAATCGGTTAACCAGATCAGGGAAAACCGCTACAGCTAGATCAGGGAAATTGAATGGTAACTCAGACACACGCTTGGATCCTTGTTCTTTTTAAAAATCAGACTGATCCAGACTTGTGTTATGGTTGGCAGAAGCTTTCCAGTCTCTTTCCTTATAAATTTCTAGCAAAAGTGGAGCCCGATCTGTAGCATAAAATCTAAAGAAATCAGCAGCAAAGCCATCTGGCCCCAGAGCATTGCCTATATCATTTTGCTGCTGATTTTGTTTCTTGTTTCTTTTGTTTCAGTTTCTTATGTATATAATATTTTCCAGGTTGTATTTGGTTATTTGCATTATATGATGAGGTGGAATCAAGGATAATACCTAGATATTTAACATGGGAGACTGCTTGGATGATATTTCCAGATACGTAGACTTTTGGATCACAAACAGATGCAGATGGTGTCTTTGTAAATAACATGCAAACCATCTTCTTAACATTGAGAAACAGGTTTGAATCAACAAGCTATTTGTGTACATTTAACATTGTTGCACTGAGTTTGGCAGCTGCTTGTTCTTTGGATTTCGCATTGACATAAATAACAGTATCGTCTGCATATATATGAACTTCACATCCTGTGCAGACTGATGGTACATAATTTATGTATAAGCTGAACAAGAGAGGTCCAAGGAAGGATCCCTGGGGCACACCTACTTCGTTACTCAAGAGGGATGATGTTTTACTACCTACCATTACACACTTAACAAAGCCTTCAAGATAAGACTTCATCCAATTTAACACTAGAAGTTAAAATACATTTAGCTAGATTACAGATGAGTATTTGATGGTTGTCAGTATCAAATGCCTTCTTTAAGTCTAAAAATATGGCCCCAACAACACCTCCTTTGTCCATTTTTGATGTACTAATAGGCCTGCAATTGCTCACATCAGTTGGGTCTCCTGATTTATTTTAGCTGACTTCCAGTCCTTTGGGAACTTCCCTTCTTTAATTATCTTAATTATCTTGGTAATTGGCCAGTGAATAAATGCATGTCTTTTTAAAAAGAGTCCAATCCAAACATGGAGTTCAGAGTTGTATTGACTTTTCTTTTGCAGAGAAAAGTGGTTGCAATATTTCAAATGTTGATGGATCTAGAGGTTCAATGTGATTGGTGTGTACTCTCATCATAACTGAATTCACAAAGTAGATGTTAAAGAAAGTTGCAGTTTCTACTGGTCCTTTAATCAAGGATCTGTTTTCACTCATCTCCTACTGCTTTATAATTTTATGTGCCATTGCCCTGTTAACATCTTTAGATTGTCCCAGATTTGTTTGTGTTTTCCCTTGGCTTCAACTATCAGATTAACAAAGAAGTTTCTTTAGTGGCTCGGATGTCTTTTGTTACCCTGTCTCTTAGAGAGGTGAAAATGTGTCTGTCATCAATGACTTAGTCTTAAGAAAAGTTTGCAGGACATGATCTCTCTTCTTCATTAGTCTCCGTATGACACCATTGATCTAGGGGAGAATATATTTACTGTAACATTTAGATTTTCTTTTTTTGAGAAATTGTTTTGTTGGTATTTTGAATTGTGTATAGAATCATGTGTGTCATCATCTACATTGGTACCATACAGTAATTCATTCTAGTTATTATTCTTGATTACATTTTCAAATTTGCATAAATCACTCTTGGGTATTCTGAGTTGACAATGCTTTGTGTTAGAAGACAGGTAGGACCAATTCTTTGTGAACTTTCTGGCTATGAGGAATAGATTATGATCAGACAGGCCTTTAACCATGTTGAAAGATTGAATTACCCTCTCAGGTTTGTTAATGAATACTAGGGGTGTAACAAACGATTCATCGATCTGGATCAATGCATTAATCCAATAACCAACAATCCAATCTTATCGATACAATGCTTAAATATCGATATAGACATTTTTTAAGATGTACCTTTATTTTAATACTCAGCCACATCTGTATGCATTTCTGTCAGGTGATGAAGCAACTTTATTACATTCATTTCACAAACGTTTTCATTACATAAATACACTTTTCATGTGGAACATGGATGTGCGTGGGGTCTTTGAATCCAAATTGTGCTCTGATATCCATGCGTGTGTGTGGATACGCATCAACCAGGTTTCGTACCAAATGCAAGCTTCAGTGACAGGATCCATGCGAGCACATCAACCGGGCACTCATTAAAATGTGAGCTCTTGTGACAAATGCAGGGCGGCTCACATGCGTGATTAATTCGGACTTCTATCGATATTGTTGTGCATGTGACCATTTGAATTTTACATGATATATTGCTATTTTAAAGTATCATGGAGTAGTTCAACCATCATGCAAAACATCTTGATAACACAGACTTTCTGAACAGCACTAATGAGGCAAAGAAACCCCTGCTCAGCACTAGCATCAGTTATAAGAATTTACACATCTACACATCTACACCCTTACTAACATTTATCCCAGTTAACTGTAACATAATTTTTCATTACAACTGTGTAATTTATAGCCAAGAAAACCATGGACGGCATGGATAGTTGGAAACAAGTCATGGGTAAGTACTTTGGACTGGATTAAACTGAAAAATAATCTGTTATCAAACGATTGATGATCATTGTGTGTGATGTTATTTTTTTATTTTATTTTTATTATTATCTGTATAATTCTTTTTCAACATCTGAAGTACCTTATTTTGTTGTGGATGTCCCAATGTGGATACTAAATTTGCTCTTTTCAGAGAGCTCAATAAAATATTCAAATTATAGTTTTGGTTGCATTTGAGGGCAAATAAAATTGAATTGATTGTGTAAAATAGGCACATAATATCTGAATATCGATTGCAGGGCCCTGAATCGAATCAAATTGAAATTGTATTGCGTCAGACATTGAAGAATCAGCAAATACTGCATCACAGGCCAAGAGAATCGATACAAGATCGTATCATGATTAAATGTTCGCTTTACACCCCTACTGAATACAAGGTCAATTTGAGTTCTAGATGAAGAAGTTATCCTAGTATGTCCCTTTACTTGCTGTGTGAGATCAAATTTATTTGTGATTTGTTACAGTTCCTTTTTACCTAACTTGTCATCCCAGTTGATATTAAAATCACCCACAATAATTACCTCCTTCCCTGAATTGCATTTTCTAAGGATAGCGTCTAATTTCTCAAGAAATAAATTTTTTGAGAGGGTGGTCTGTACACTCCAATGAGGATAAAAGACATTTGTGGTGACAGTGTGACTTTAAGCCAAATACATTGTAGATCATTCTCAAAAGAGCAATGAATCTCTTTACATGTTATGTGATGTTTCATATAAAACAACAAACCCCCACCTCTACCCTCAATTCTATATTTTCTGAAGGCATTATAACCAGGAATCTGCAATGTTGATGATGGAGCCTTCCATGTCTCTGATAAACATAGAAAATCTAAGTTAGAATCTGTTAGAAGTTGTTTGATTTGATCAGTTTTTACAAATAATACAAATATTCAGGTGTCCTAGCAGACCTTTGGGCTTCCTATGAGGATCCCACAGTACTCTGACATTATTAACAGTTTTAAAAAACTAAGTTTTCACAATTTCTTAATTGCTGGGATTAAACTTGTGGTGTTCCGTAGCTGATGAGTTCCGAGAATTCGCCATGCAGTAGAACCATCGCTGCTTATCCCCAGGCATCGGTGCAGCTGCCCACCATCTAGGTGCCCCACCCTCCACCGGAGCAACCACCCCATCCGACAGGCCCCTGGGTCTCAGGCCGGGCGGCAACCACAGCCGACATGATAAATATAAATTTAAGTCTTTTGAACTAATAATGCTTAATGTGACACCGTCAGATAGAAATAAAAAAATCTCTGTCGTCTTTTGTCCTTGCTACAATGTATAGATCACCCGGGCCTTATTCTGATTTCCTTGGTGAATTTGCTAATTTTTATCAGATCTTGTAGTTACTGTAGATAGAGCTTTAATTGTTGGTGACTTCAACATTCACATAGATAATGAAAATTATACATTTGGATTAGCATTTATCGATATTCTCAACTCTCTTGGAGTCAAACAAAATGTAACAGGACCAACTCATCGCCATAATCATACGCTAGATTTAATTCTGTCATATGGAGTTGATTCATATGGAGTTGATAATAATTTTCCTTACATTCAACTTCAATCCTTCTCTGTCATAGGTCATGAAGAGCTAACAAAACTTATCGAAACATCAAAAGCTACAACATGTTTGTTAGATCCTATACCAACTAAGCTCTTAAAAGAGGTATCTCCGGTAATTTCAGAACCTCTTCTTAATATTATTAACTCCTTGCTATGCTTAGGACATGTCCCAAGAAACTTTAAAATGGCAGTTAAATCACTTATTAAGAAGCCACAACTTGATCCTGGAGAACTGGCTAACTATAGACCAATTTAAAATATCCCGTTTATGTCAAAAATAATAGAAAATGTAGTATCCTCCCAAATATGTTAATTTCTACAGAGAAATAGTATATACACGAAGAATTTCAGTCAGGATTTAGGCCTCATCACAGTACAGAGACTGCACTTATCAGAGTTACAAATGACTTGCTCTTATCATCTGATCGCAGCTGCATTTCTCTTCTAGTGCTTTTAGATCTTAGTGCTGCATTCGACACGATAGATCACGACATTCTCTTAAATAGGCTAGAGAATTATGTTGGCATTTGTGGAGTTGCATTAGCATGGTTTAGGTCCTATTTAGCAGACCGCTACCACTTTGTCTATGTAAATGAGGAATTGTCAAACTAAACAAAAGTAAAATATGGAGTGCCACAGGGATCAGTTTTAGGGCCTCTGCTTTTCTCTTTGTATATGCTTCCCCTGGGAGATATTATCAGGAATCGTGGAGTAAGTTTCCAATGCTATGCCGATGATACACAACTTTATATTTCTTCAAAACCTGATGAGATTTCACAATTCTCCAAATTAGCAAAGTGTATGAATGAAATAAAAGATTGGATTGCCAGAAATGTCCTTCTACTCAATTCTGACAAAACAGAGGTACTAATTATTTGACCAATGATCATATTAGCCCCATTTGATCATATTTACATTGGCTACCAGTTAAATTTCATATTCATTTAAAAATTCTGTTAACTACGTACTTTGAATGGTCTAGCTTCACAGTACTTAAGTGACCTCCTAACACGCTATATTCCATCACGTTCTGGCCTGTTAATAGTTCCTAGAATATCAAAACCCACAAAAGGAGGTAGATCCTTTACATATTTGGCTCCTAAGCTATGGAATAGTCTCCCTACACTGTTTGAGATGCAGACACACTCCCTCAGTTTAAGTCTAGACTAAAGACTCATCTATTTAGCCAGGCATACACCTAATTTATCCTCCAACCCACAATTAGGCTGCTTTAGTTTAGTCTGCCGGAACCAGAAACCAGAAACATTTATCATGATTATATCTCTGCAATTCATTGAATGGCATCTATGCTTATATTGTTTTATTTGTTTCCCTGTCTCAACCTCGGGACTCCTATCCTGAGGTCACCAGAACCGGCTGGATCCAGCACCATTCCTGCTTTGTGTTGGGCTCCACTGCTACATGTCTCTGAATGATGATGACTAAATGTAGCCAGTGCCAGCCAAACATCACTTCAGACTTCAGAGGATGAACTGATGCCAACTCCAACCATCATATGCCATTGTCTGAACCTTGGATTTAGGATGGACCAAACCTCACCGAAATTACCAGCCAGGTTGAACTGCGGTTCACATCCCTGATCTCTGCCTGCATCACCTCGGTCTATTGATGGACTACGATCTTGAAATGGAATGCATAGACTATCAACAAAAGCCTTCATCAGCCAATTTACAAGGACAATTGCAGTTAATCCAGGCTGGACTTCAAAGACATTGGTCATTAATCTTACAGTTCAAACTAAATTGATGTTTAAACACTGACCCTTAACACTTATTTAGTTTAATAATTTTAAACCATGACTTTAATTATACATAAGGAATATTTACATTATATTCACAATGTTAGCCAGAGGGGAACTGGCCCCCACAGTGAGTCTGGTTTCTCCCAAGGTTATTTTTCTCCATTAATCAACATCTTATGGAGTTTTGTGTTCCTTGCCGCTTTCAGCTTGCTCACTGGGGTTATTAATACAATTATTATTTAATTACTTATTTTTAAACATGATAAACAATCGTATTTTATCTAATTACACAATGATGATTCATCGGCATTATAGACATTACAGTTTTATGCCTGATGTTCTGTAAAGCTGCTTTGAAACAATGTGTGCTGTGAAAGGCACTATACAAATAAAATTGACTTGACTTGACATGGTCTCCAAGACGCCCGGAGAACAGACAGTGACACCAGGTGAGTAATCAGAGTAATCACAATCTGTATTTATAGTGTTGATATTTGTATGTACATGTAAAGCAAGGTAGTCACTCACCATGGTGAATTTATGGATCGTAGGGGATTCTGCTTCGAATTAGTGCTATACATTGGGCCCAGGCATTGATGAATGTTGTCCGATAAATGCAGGCCAAACTTGATAATAAGCAGATCCCCTCTTTGGCGATCTGCCCTGATGAGATGTTGTACTGTATGTAGGTAGTCCTATTTTCCCTAGCAGACCAGATGAAAGTCCTGAGCAAAATACTTTGACCAAGTCCAAAGTGTTTTTGTGATGTGTGATTGCTATTTTTGGATCAATAAGTTCTCATAAATCTCCAACATATTAAAAGTTTATGAAGAATGCATATATGAGAGCAGCTACCAATGGATCAGTCCTGCCCACTGCCATTTTAGAAGATAGAAGAATGTTCACTCTGCAGTTTCCCATACACAATCATTTGGTGAAGATCAATGACTATGATTTTTCTGGTAATGCTGTTTAACCAAGGGAGTATTGATGGTTACATTAGTCAAAAATCCTTGTTGAAACACCAATGCAGTACCCATCTTGTCGACCAATATTCAAAGCACCAGCTATACAATTTTTTTTTTTAAAGCAGGGCAATATGTTATACTTTATATTCCAAACTGTCTGAAGACATACAAAGGCTTGTCTATGTCATTATTCACTTAACATGTTGCCCTCTTTCAAATCTTATTCCATTGGGCATATTCAGTCTAGGCACATTAAGACGTGTTGTGCCATGTGTGATGTCAGTAACACTCCATAACACCATTACCACAAGTCTGAACCATTGACAGAAGGCAGGATGGATGTTGAGATGCTGTTTAGGTCCAATTATGACCGTACCTGTCTGCATGCTGTCAGACAATGTTTCTCCAGTCTTTTATTGTCCACTTACTGGTCCATTTAGACTGTGTCCAGAGTGGAACTCAATGTGATCTTCTCACAGTGTAGCCTATCAGGGACATTGCAATTAAGGAAGAGGCCATTTCCATACATATCAATGGGACAAATCATATAGAAAAGTATGGTTACAGTACTTTAGAAATGGTGGCATTCATCTTTTTGATAGAGCCATTGTTTGTATAGTCAAGAACACCCCTGCACATTAATTGGGCTCCTCCGCTCTACATTCCTCCCAGCGTTGCCTCAGGCCGGGGAGCCCCTGGCATGATGTACACCACCCCCTTTTCTTGGGGAGGGGCGTGCCTTGTGCCCTGTCTGCGGGCTGGTCATCCCAGCCTTCCTCGACCTGGTTGGAGACAGGAGGTGAAAAACAACAACAAATAAAACTAAATAGAAGAGGGAAAGGCCAACACAGAGAGAGGAGAGAGAATAAGCTCACTCACTGGTTCTCTGATGCGCCTTTGCGTGGTCCCTGATCACTCCTCCACGCTCTCAGGCGGATGACAGCCACTCCTCCCCGGGCAGACCGGATTCAAACCTCCGACCCCCAGCGGACACAACGCCCCTCTGCTTTTCTGGCGGCACATGGGGACACTCCTCTGACCCTGGCAGCGTCCCCATCACTCCAGGTGGTCGGGGAGTCCTGTCCATTCCCCGCGTCCGGGCCATCGGGCTACTCCGTCCCCCGGATGGCAGCGGCACTCCCCTGGGTGGACGGTAGTGTCGAGGAATCTACGACGGGCATCCCTCCTCCCTCCCGGGTTTCGTCACCAGTGTAAGGGGGTTAAAGTGAAAGGAGGAGGCGAGAACCGGCTTAACAATCTAAAATTATATTTAATTAAATAAAAAGACAAACATATACAGGGCATCTGCCCGTAATTCTCTCTCCCTCGAACTGTCGTCTCCGGCCGCCTTTATCCCTTGTGCGCCCCATCAGGCTGATTGGGGACCGGGCATACGTCATTCCAGCCTAGCCCCACCCTCCTCTGCTCTACAGTGTAAATAGCACCTGCCACACATCGCCACTAACCCCTATCCAATGTCTGGTGAAAACAAAGACAAACTGCAACTCCAGTGTCGCTGCAGTGGCGTGGTGTATCTACTCTGAGGATGTGCTTTCCTTATTGTGGACAACTCGGGTTCAATTCTACCTTGTGTCCCACTTTTCGCCATCCTGTTTCCACTCTTTGGGCAATAGTTCTGCCCAAAATTTGTATTCTCTCAATGTTTA
Organism: Xyrauchen texanus; assembly: GCF_025860055.1. Taxonomy (NCBI): domain Eukaryota; kingdom Metazoa; phylum Chordata; class Actinopteri; order Cypriniformes; family Catostomidae; genus Xyrauchen; species Xyrauchen texanus. The sequence goes on from NC_068301.1 coordinate 28,741,518, forward strand.
TTCACCCTCACTTCATCCCAGATGTATATAACTTTCTTTCTTGTGCAGAACACAAACGATGATTTTTAGAAAAATATCTCAGCTCTCTAGGCCCATACAAGGCAATTGAATGGTGATCAGGCCTATGAAGCTCCAAAAATGAGATAAAGTCAGCCTAAACATGAGTGTTACATAAAGTGTTTGTGTGTGTGTGTGTGTCTGTGTGTGCGTGCGTGTGTGTATGTGTGCTTCCTATGGGTCTTTGGAAAACTTACAGTGTTGAATGGATGAGAGTGGAGAGTCAATTCTCTAAATCTCTCCACAGGGATGCAGGGCTATGTGCACAGTGAGAAACACACACACACACACACACACACACACACATGTCGGTGCGGTTATCCTTATGAGGACTCTCCATAGACATAATGATTTTTACAAACTATAGATTTTATCCCCTAAACCTAACCTAATCAAATTTTTTACATTTTTACATTTTAAAAAATCATAGTTTAGTATGTTTTTTTTAAGCGATTTGAATTATGGGAACATTAGAAATGTCTTCAAACACCACATTTATAGCATTATACCCTTGTAATTACCAGTTTGTAACCTAAAAAAAGTCCTCATAAACCACCCAAACCAGCCCACAAACACATACATGCACACACAAACTTGTTTTTATATAATTGTGGGGACTCTCCATAGACTTCCATGCATTATATGGATTTTATACAGATCTAACGATAATTTATATCCCCTAACCTTAACCCTACACCTAAACCTAACCCTCACAGAAAACGTTTTGGATTTTTAAACTGTCTGGGCCCCACAATGTAGGTGATCTCAGGTTTTACTATCCTTGTGGGGACATTTGGTCCCCACAATGTCGTATAAACATGTACACACTATCCAGTGAGCAAGGCTGACTTTCATCTGCATGCTGTTGCACTCACTGACAGGCTGGGTAAATATTTACCAATCAAACGGAGATCTGGCTCCATCTGTGTGGAAGGTCTGTCCGCCCAGCCTGTGCCTTCAAACTGCCCAGCTTTATGCAATGGAACATAGGCAAAGCAAGGATTAGGCTTTTGTTGTATATATGACTCAAAACCGATAATGTTTGTGTGAATATATTCATAAACCAACGAGCCATGAATGGTTGTGCATTAGGTCATCAAGTTTAAAGGGTGTTGTTAGGTACAATGCAGATGCAGCAACAGCACTATGATAAAATTAGGACAGGAAAATGTCCACAATGATAAATATTCAACTTAAAAATAAAATGAAATAAAATGCTCCAAATGAGTCAAAGCTTCTACATTACATGACATTAGCCTGTTTAACAAACATTTGCAAAGACAAAAGTGTAAAACACAGTAAATTATCTTCTCCGTTGCTAATTGTACACCTGCAAAACATATGCTTGCGTTGCCTATTTCTTTCTTTAAATGTGATCCTTTGGAACCAACAAACAGATATATCAAGCAGGAATATCATGCATCCAACTTTGAATGGAATGCAGACTTAAGGTATGTTTACTTGTGTTGTGTGTGTGTGTTATCAAGAAGACATTGATCAGTGTTGTCCTTCACTGTGAAGTCTATGTGTGAGCATGCATTTGGAGATTAGAATCTGGGAGGTTAATGAGGGGAGCCTGTGTGGTTAAAGTTTAGTGATGATGGAACAGGGCCAGACCGGTCCCTCTGCTGTGTAATTATGGGGATTGAAACCTCGACATTGCATTTTTATGGATGTGCTTTTTTGAAGGCTGAAGGAAAGCATTGACGTCAGATGGAGGGGCATTTACTAACTTCTTCTAGCTACGGTATTTGCACCAGTGTCCTTATCACAAAGACAGTTCCCCTTTAGCTGACAATGCAAACTCTGCATTCCTACATCACATAAAGGCCCCGGTATACTTCAAACGATATCGAAGAAATGGACAGTTCTGACATAATTTCGAACAAAATCTAGCCACACAACAGCTCGCCAGTACAAACCTCAGGAAAACTTAGTACTGGCTGCTAAACACCATCTTACTGCCGTTGGTCCACGTCATCCGCAGTTGTGACCTGAAGCTCCACCTACTTTTTGGCCGACAACTATTTCCCAGTCAGTCAGTTAAGATCAGTAAACATGAAAACACTGTCATGCAGTTAACAGTTGCATGCAAGCTAGTGCAAATGTACCTACTGTACATCTGTACGATAGTTTGCGTAGAGATATTTTGATAGAGACACTTGATTCTTTTTTTTCTTTGTTTGTTTGTTTAATTAGTCTACAAAAGGAATCAAATCTTTTCAAATACTCTAAAGTGTCCTTTCACTCTGTTGTTTGATACGTTTCACTCATGTGCTGTCTGCAGGCAAAAGCCATTCACACATATGCCCAAAATGAGATACAGTATGCCTCTTAATAGAGTTCAAAACAAAGGTTCGGGAAGTTTCAAAAACAGTTTAAGGAAATCTTAAAGAAAAAAGAAGAGAATGTAAGGTAAGTTATTGCTATGATAGTGTTTAAGAATTTTTCCAGGCTGGGGAGCGTGAAGGGGGGGGGGTGCCCCCCCAGGCAGGGGGGGGGGTGCCACCCCAGGCAGGGAGTTGGTGCCCCCCCAGGCAGGGAGTTGGTGCCCTACGCAGACTGCGTAGTCTGCTTATAGGGGGCAGCTGTACTAAGTGTGGAGAAAACAACAGCTGCTGTGACAGCTTTCTCTTTTCTATAAAACATAAACATAAAATATTGGCGCAATAATATATGTATTTACTAGCATACATGTTTCATCAGTCGAAACAATATTTTTATGCTTACGAATGTTATAACATGGCATGGTGTGTGAAAGTCACTGTCATTTTACCTGCATGTGAGGTATGTGTGATTCTTCAAATGTACATATTTAGCCTGACAAATTATAACAGCAGCCTCTCCTAATGTGCACACTTTTGGACTAAACGTTCGTTTGGATGTTGTTCACTGAAGCCTGCTAGAGACAAATTAATGGGAGATAATTACAGTTTCATGTAATGGTTATATTAGGATCATTTTAGTGCCCACAGGTATTGTGGAGCTTGCTAAGGCATATGTCACTGTTACTATTCCTCATACACTATAGCATTGTGATGGTTTTTAGATATACTAGCTATCTGAATAACTATCATTTAGCAAATGGTGTGTTGTGTCTGCATCTAGTCTAACTCTTCTGTACTGACATTTACATGATGGTCATTCTTATTCTGGTCTTCTGCTAAAGTTAGAAAATTGGATCCAATGCATTCTTTGAAGCATTATAGGAAAAACATTCAGACAAAGCAGAATCCCATGATCCAAGTATTTGGTATTATGTTGAAATGAGCAATGTGCTTTGTGGTGGATGACAGTGAACTTTCTGACTTGAAGCTTAATTATGAAATATAAGGACCACCAGATCACCATTCAATATTTATAATGCTCTTTGGAGCAGTCAATTAAAGCTTCTAAAATGTGTGAACTCCTCTAAAGTGCATGAATAATCTGAAACACTTCCAGAAGGAACAGAAGAGATATACTGTATATATGAGGCCAGAGAGAGAGGAAAAGGGAGAAAATTATTAATTTGCATGCAGAGTAAAGTGCCACCTCTGCCTATCAATCATTCCATGTCTTGTTGCCACAACATTCCACTGCAACTCAGTGATTCAGCATGGCCATATGCAACATAAAGCAAACAGCATCTTGTAAACCTGTTGATCATGAACATGATTTGTTGATGAGAGATCAGTATGGGAGGTCTAGAATGAGTCCAGACATAAAAAAAAAAACATTTCACTTCACTTTGCCGTCATCTACTTTAGCATTTTTGTAGGAGTAGAAAAACATTAAACAAAATACACGAACACAGTCACATATTCTAAAGTACATAAAACATAAGCATGTATTTAAACATATTGGCAAAAAATTCTCAGTAAGCTTCAGCCCTGCAGGATTAGTCTCAATTTCACGGACAGAGTTGGGAGTAACGGAATACATGTTGCCGGATTACATATTTAAAATACTAAATATTAGTAACTGTTTTCCACTATAGTTACAATTTTAATTGTTGGTAATCAGAATACATTTACATTTAAATGTTGTTGGATGGCACAGGCAGGCTAAATACATACAAATTGTGCCATTTTGATTAAATGTGCTGAGTAACATAATTTTCCCCACTGTGTCCGATATTAATATCAGTGCAACACACATTGCAAAAGGCGTGGCCATTTTCAATATGGCTTAGAGATATTAAATTAAATTCTTCCGTCCAGCTGTTGATAAATTTACATGTATATTTTCTTTTTCGCCGGAGCACCACCTGAATCTTCTCCTGCCATCTACCTGTGATGCTTGATTCAACTTCCTGCTTCTACTACCTGCTCAAATATCAACAGTGCAACTGAGTTGTAGGTTGCCAGGTTGAGGTCACAAATGGGTTGAAATTTGTATGATGTGTCGATTGTGTGAGTAGGATGCGTTTCATACAACATATGGCAACTGAACAACCTTGGAATAATATATTGATGTGATTATTCATATAATAATGGAATAATTGGGCCATGCAAATTACGGGAGTTTCCCCGGAGAAATAACAAAATGGGAGGGGGGACGGGAGATGGGTGTGAAATACGGGAGACTCCCGGGAAAAACGGGAGTGTTGACAGGTATGCTGCAATGATGCTGTCCTGAACTGTGTGAGTGTTACTGATCTGAGTTGAACAGCATAGTTCGTTTCTCCAGCAGAACATGAGACAGCCGGCACTTATTTCCTGTGTGTGCGGATATGATGTAATGACGCAAGGATGAACGTCATAAGCTAGATATTTTCCTGCAAAATCAAGCTTGACAGCTCAAAATACAAATATTTTTATAGGCTTATCAAAGTGATTCGGGGTAAGGTAAGGACATCGTTTTAAACTCTGATTGTTTATGTATTCAATCAATAATGGCAATTTGTTTATTTTTAACCAAAATAACTTACATAGGGCAGATTTAATCTTGCATTTGGTCAAAATGCTTTTGGATTGTCCACATCAATAAGTTAAGAAGTAAAAAAAGATTGTATTACATTTTTATGAGACTTGTATTTATGCAATATTAAGGTGTTTTAAGCAATTACTGCTAGGAAATTACTAAATTGTTCCTTACAGGAATATGGATCATCCACACGTCTCCATCACATCCTGATCCATCCCTAGATGTGTGTAAAGACCTTCAATGGACATTTTTTCCAAATTTTCCATCTGCTAGGCAGATAATCTACAAAAAAATAATAATAATAATTTATAGAGATAAAAACCATAATTATGTATTCATTCAAAACAGATACAATTTATAAGTATTCTAATATCCTCTTGATTTGCAGCGTGATCACACGGTAAGTTGGCATGTTGTTTCCAAGATTTCTGGTACCCTATGATCACTTTATGCCGACTCACTAACAAGTGCCATCTCCCTTCAGACATTTTTCATTGGCTCCAGGACCTTTCCTTGTGGTGTGACCGGAAACGTGTTGCATCAGCAGTGTGGGAGACTTGGATTCGGATCCCGTATTGAAACCAGGAAGTAATCACGTTCACATAACCAGTGATGAGTGGTGCATTTTCCCTCTAACATTATATTTTTACTTCTTTGATGGTTAATTTTAGGTTTGGGGATTGGGTTGGGGGTACTTTTTATAAAACAGACATTCCTCTTCACTGTATTACATTGTGTACAGCAGAAAACAACTCCCTTCCCTTGCTTTTGGTGCCCCTCTGTGGACATTTCACCTGGAAAATGGAGCTCACACATGACCATTCACCCAAAAACACTTATCGCTTTGGCCACCAAGACCAATTTTACCTAAAGAAGAGTCAACATACTGTTTCCAATTTTATTTTAAGATCAGTCTGCATTTTTCTCAAATAAGTGTTTACTGTATAGCTACTGTAAAAGAATAGTACCACATTGAAATATACAATAGGTGGTGCTCTTTCGAAATAAAATTATATTTTAAAATGCTTGTCTTTAGTGTTTAAATCAAGCTGCTTAGTGTTGGTTTGGTGATAGTCTAGCTGGTTGACCAGTATAGCCATGCTTTTTAACCAGCTAAACCTTGATGGTGAAGCTTGTTGTCCAGCATGGTCTTTCTGATGAAGCTGGTTAAGCTAGTTTAAAAGCTTGGTGGGGACATCAACACACCAGCATAACAGCATACCAGCATCCCATGCTGGGGGACCAGCACACAAAATGCAACATCAGCTGGTGACCAGCAATGCTGGTCTTTTTACGTACCAAATGGGAGGTGCTGTATATCTACTGTACACATCAGTCAGACCCCACTTCCTGTCTCAGAGACACAAAAATGTGTACTCATCCCTCAGGATCAGCCCCAATAAAGCGAGACACAAATTCACAGCCTTGAACTGTGTGTAGCATGACTGCCCCAGTTTCTCGTTTTGTCTTCAAAAAGGGATCTGTATACTATAAGATGAGAAGGAATGGATCAAAAGGCAAAGGAAGGGATAAAGAGAGAGAGAGAGAGAGAGAGAGAGAGAGAGAATTTTGAATTTTATAACACCTTTATTAAATACAAAATTCTAAAAAAAACATTACAAAGCCCTTCATTAGATTATCCCATACTCTTGGCAAAAGACAACACATCATTATCAACCCAACACAGCAATTTTTCTACACTCCAAATGTCTTTAAACTTTTCCACATTTTTCATAGATAGATAAAAGATAAAATCTTGCCTTACTCTTGCTTTTATAAGCCTTTTGAAACACAATTCAACTACACAATTTGAATCATAAAGAATCTTATATCTTCTACTAACATATGTAGCCATTTTTGCTTGTCCTAAAATGAAGTTTAACAACAGTCCTTTCCTCTTCTTTTTTTTACAATATTCAAAACCAAAAATATACACCGACATTGTAAACCTCTCATTGACAGAAGAAAACAAAGTTTCCAATAAGACAAAAAGAGATTTCAGTCTCTCACAATGGGTAAAACAGTGAAAAATTGTTTCTCTGTCAGTACAAAAAGGGCATTTATCTTGCACATTTGGGTTTTTTATTGAAATAAAAGCATTAACTGCAATAATGCCATGTAATACTCGCCACTGCAGATCTCCAACTTTTTTAGTCAATGGTGGCTTGTAAATTAAACCCCAAACAGGCTTAAAACCATCCTCAACATTTAAGTGGCTTCTCCATGGCGTATCCACACGTTGTAATTTGTCTTTATTTATCATTCGTACACACACTTGATATAAACTCGTGCCCCCCATTGTATCAAAGACAATATCTCTTAAAATCTTTGAGGTGGCTGAAAAATTCACCATTTCTAAAACAGTCTTAGTTATAACCATACTTGGAAAGCGATCCATTTCATTTGGGACAATTCGAACGATAAAAAAGTCCAATCTTCTTTACTCCTTGTCTCTCGAAATTTTTTCAACAGAAGATGAATTGTCCTTGTTGATCTTATGCCAAGTTTCTGTGCAAATGCATCAGCCTTGTCCAAAGTCTTACCAGCCACTTCCATTAGGCTCTTCATTTTCACAATCTTAGCATTTGTCAAACCTGTTTTAACCACGGTGTTGTATCATCACATAAATCCAAACGTGCACCATTAATCAGAGGTTCTTCTAAAAACCATTGTAAAGACTTGTAGGGCAAGGATCTTTTGATTTGTCCCACACACCAAGCTTTTCTCACACTTTCATAAAAAGGAGAAATAAACCCAAAAAAGAGAGAGAGAGAGAGAGAGAGAGAGAGAGAGAGAGAGCGATTCAAGTAATAGTTAATCCAAAATAGAAAATATTCTGTTATTATTTACTCATCCTTTTCAGAGGAACTCAATAGGATAATTTTTTGAAGAATCTCCACAAAACTCTTTCAGTGAAGATGTTCACTGATATTCTTACCCTCCGCTGAAGTTCTGAAATCTAATTTGCTTTTCTTAATGTACGGCACCAGGTTTGATGTCATGCTTCACATGGTTCTCATGTGTGGTAATTGAGCGCGACATGCCAATTTGAATATACAGAATATCCACAGTTTTTCTGAGCAAACAATGGGCGGCACTATGATGATTCTAGTTGCCTGTTTTCTGTTTCTGGTCTCGAGACACACTTTAAAAATAAAAACGAATAAAAGTTTTTCCGGAGTAAAAATTAATTTGTGCTATTGTTGGTTGTCATTACAACTCATAGTGATCAACGTAACTAACCTCAGACCATCGCTTCACGTCATCTACACACTCACTGTCAATGAAAACAGTCATCTCGACTCAGTAAAGTATCGGCACTATACTGCCATATATTTTTTGAAAAATGTTACCTTAAATATTACAATACCACTAAGGATATATGCCGATGGGTGTGATAACACTGGAGACCGGAAATTGAAAACAGTTGAATCGTGGAACTCTTCCGTGGTCAGGAAAAAGGTGGATAGAATGACATTCTGACAGAACTGCAGCAGTTAGGGTAGATTTTCAATGAATAACAATTTTAATTTCAGTCTATTCCTCGCACAACGCTGTGGCAGCGGGGGCGTGGTCAAGCGCCCGTCAGGGAGAGGAAGCGGTAAGGGCGCTTGCACCTGAGCTAAATCATGTCTAACACCTGTCTCTAATTCCAGTGAGCATGGGGAGAGCGGCATAAAAGCAGCCACAGAACCTCCAGAGTGGGGCGAGAGAGTGACAAGGGAACCCAGTGTTCCCAAGAAAGACTTAGAAGTGCTGTACATAAAGTGTGTTATAAATATTAAAAACCCTGTTACCTGTGGAGTTATCACAACCCTGTTTCCTGTGTTTTCCCTCTCTCAAAACGAGAGCATCCAACAAACGCTTTGATAGATTTTTCTTTTTGGAGCTGGACTAACGTTGGCACTATGAACTGCCGTTGTATGTTAAAGAGATGCATGAAGATTCTTAAAAAATTCTACTTCTATGTTCAGTGGAAAAAAAATAACAGCATAAAGGTTTAGAACAACCTGCGGGTGACTAAATAATGACAGAATTTTCATTTTTGGGTCAACTATTCCTTTAAGAAAGAGACGGAGAAAATATCAGACTGGCTGTCTACGTTTTACAGAAGTCATAATGCCATTACATAAATGTCTCATTTCAAGGCTTTCGAAGACTACTATCAGCTCACTCTGATACACTTGATGATAGGGGAAACTTTACTAAAAAAGCATGTTTCTTTCACAGAAAAGTCAGCAAGTCTTGCTACTTACCTCAAGTGCTATTTAGGTTTTCTAATTTATTCATTTTTAATAATAAAAAAAAAATGCTAATTGTGTCTGTTTTGTTTTTTTATTTAAAAGCTATTTCTTCTTGATCTACTACTCAATAACCATTATTTAGTCTCTAGGCAGCAGAAACACTGTAGAAAGATACTGGTTTAAAAATGAACTGGCACATCCAATTATACTGAATTTCCCTGAGGTCCACATTCAAGCCACAGACCATTATCACTCGTGGAGACCTGATAATAAAGCCTCATTCAGCTTCTAAAACCATACTCCTAACCAGGTCTTATATGATAAAGTGACAAACAACAAAGACTATTCCATTTAAATATTACTTTTGTGACAACCAACAAAAGAATATGTTTTTAATAAAATCAAACAAATCTGACAAATGATTTGATGCACAAATTGCATAAACTAATTTTATGATACTTCATCATTTTTAAAGTGAGACATTATCCATGTAATTTTATTGAAAAGACAGACCAAGATATTCATGAAAACATGGTAATGTATGATTCATTATTTGAAATATAACATATTATATACATTAACACAACTAATCATGCTCCCTGACCATACATAAATTCTCTAATAATGAATTTTCCTACTATCTGAGCACTTTGATGTTTGAGCAAATCTATGACAGTAGGGGGCAGTCAGCACAGGCACAGCTTTGTACTGTACAAACAAAAACTGCCTTTTCTTGACACATCATCCTAAAAACACACGATCAGGCTTATGACCATGTGCTGCACTGTTGGTGGGCTACCAGGGCTCAAGTCCCGAATGTTTTTAGTAAAGCCCCAAATGTTTTTATCACCTTGCAGGGATGCCATGAGTTCCCTTTACAAAAAGCTTCACTACGATGCTGCGCTGCTAAGCGCTACGGGAAACAACTCTAGCTGTGAACCGAGCTGAAATAGTGTATGTAACACGTCAATGAACATTGACCGGAATTTATAGCCTCGGCTGATGTAATCATTAGATGCACCTGCGGCCAGGCTATAAATGGATACGTCACTAGGTGTCGTCAGAAACTCTTTTTTCAGAGCGATTCTGTTTCTGTGTGTTTCACAAACCCTGTCAAAACTTTCTTTCCTCTGTTAGGAGTTAGAATCAGTTAGGCAGTGTGCAGTGAACGTTGTTTCTTCCCGTGTTCACATACCCTCGACGTCATTATATTCGACCATCGTGGGTGCTGAGGCACGGGGGTATTCAGTGATGCCGCCGGTTGAAGAGACGCTTGCGGGCTATCTCTCGCCGGGCTCGGCATCGTCACTTAAGAAGCCCTCTCTCCCCTCAAAGCCTTGTAGGACAACCTCCACTTTAGTGGGAAGGGCTTATCAAGCAGCAGGTCAGGCTGGTGCTGCTCTGCACACTATGCTGTTTTACAGGCGTACCAGAATGACCTCCCGGATGACCTGAGAGTGGGTTCTGCTCTTGACGAGCAAGCCTCAGACCCGCCTCAGTCCTGTCTGAACGGAGGCTCAAAAGCAAAGCGTGGCGAGTCGTGCTCCTCCTCCCAGGGATTGGGGACAGTCTCGCCTCCCTCGCCAGCCCCCGAAGCAAGACCTCAGGGCTATCATTTCTAGTAAGAGAAAACCCTGACGGTCTTGCGCCTAGATTAGGGGGTATCTCCCCTCGGGACGGGGCGCGTGCTTCACTTCACCCCTCCCGGTACCCCCTCGAAGCCCCTCCATTCCCGCCACCTCTTGGTGTTTCGGGTTGCAGAGGCTTCCGTCAAAATTAGGTGTTTTCGCTGTTCCTGCATTTTATTCAGGACGCGAAACACTCGACAACCCCTCAACAGGAAGTGTTCAAATATAATACCCATCTCAGAGATCCTGGCAGTGTGGAAACTTCTGCCAGATATATTCTTTTCTGTGGGTCTTATAAGGGCGTCAGGATTTCACTCGCCTCTTTTCCGTGTTTCCGCTCGCCTCTTTTCCGTGTTTCCACGGCGTGTTCTCACTACCGTAAACCGGATTTCTTTTTTATGTAAAAAAAAAAAACCTCAATCTCCTGGTTAAAGGGGCCATGATATGTGTTCCCCTTCCAGAGAGAGAGTTAGGTTATTACACTAAATACTTCCCGTTTTCCATGGAGGGTGAGGGGTGGCGTCTGGCTTAGGTCTTAAAGCTTGAACTGCCCGTGGGTGTTCAAGTCCAAGATGATGCCTGTCAAGACGGTCATGTCTCAAGCCCTACAACTCGTTTGGCTGGTCACCATCGATCTTATGACGCACTTCTATACTTCATTTAGAAGTTCTTCCACAACATGGAAAGTTCCTGAGGTTCGCTTCCGGGGTCGAAGTCTTCCAGGATCAGGTTCTTTCACTCGGCCTAGCCCTTTTTACCCGCACATTCACAATGCATGATGTAGCGCTGGCTCCTTGTGACTGCGGGGCATCTGCATTCTGAATTATGTAGACGACTGGCTGATCCTAGCGCAGTTCCAGGAACTGGCAGTTCAGCACAGGGACATCGTCTTAGCTCATCTGTTTCTCTGGGGTTGAGGCTCAACGCCAAGAAAAGCGTCCTCTCTCCCACTCAGAACACTGTCTATCGGGGCATCGTATGGAGTTCAATCACAATGCGGGCACAACTGTCTCCCGCTAGGATTGAGTCCATTCAGATCACCCTGAGCAAAGTCAGGCTAGGTCAAGGTTGCACTGCTATCAGTATCAGTCGGGGTAGCGGCCTTAAGTGGTCGTCCAGCTTAAGGGGATAGGAGGGTCGTCAGCTCGGTTGTCACAGTCACTGTCTCGGGTTGATGGCTGTATTTCTGGCCTTGAAATACCTCCTCCTGAGGCTGCCATGTCTTGGTGCGGGTGGACAATACAGCGGTAGCCTCTTACATAAATCATCAAGGAGACCCACGTTCCTGTCAGCTGTATTTCTGACATGTCGGATTCTCCTTAGGGCCCAGGGCAAGCTCCTGTCACTCAGGTCAGTTATATCCCTGGAATGCCCGTATTTGGGAGCAGATTTACTGTCCAGACAGAAAATACCAACGGGGGAGTTAAGAACTCCACCCTAAGGTAGTAGTTAGCCAGAGTTCGCCAGCAAGGGTTTTTGCCTGTTACTGATAGCACTGCGCTGGCCGAACAGGGCTTGGTTCTCGGAGCGAATTTCTTCCCTCGACGGCTCGCCTTGGGCGATTCCGAAGAGGAAGGATCTTCTATCTCAGGCACAGGGCAATATTTCATCCCTGCCCCGAGCTGTGGAATCTTTCATGTTTGGCCCCTAAGGGTACCAAATGAGGGACACAGGGCTCTCTCTCCTGAGGTTATCGAGACCTTTTTAAATGCCGGGCTTTTTCCACTTGGAACAAGTTTGGGTGAGATCTTAGGGCAGAAGAGGACCTCTTCGCCTCTATGAATAGCGCAATGTCTCCTCTACTTCTCCCTGAAATCACCCAGCCCCCTTGGGTCTGGACGTTAAGACACATACATGACCCAGAATGTGTCTGTATGCGTTTCTTTCCCCGGTTTCTCTGATCCCGGGAGTCTTGGCAATGTTCACCAGCAAGGGTCTTGCCTCCTATTAATGGAGCTGGCCGAACAGGATATGTTTCTCGGAGTTAATTCCTCTCCTCGACGGCTCGCCTTGGGTGATTCCGAACAGGGAGGACCTTCTCATCCTTGGCCCGAATTGTGAAACCTTTCATGTCTGACCCCTAAGGGTACCAAATGAGGTTCACAGGGTTTTCTCTTGAGGTTATCGAGACCATTTCAAGTGCTAGGGCTCCCTCCACTTGGAACTGATCTGGGTAGATTTTACAGGGCAGAAGAGGACCTCTTCGCCTCTGTTGATAGCGCAATGTCTCCTCTACTTCTCCCCGAGTCGCCCAGTCCCCCCCCCCCTCGGGAGGGGCTGAACGTAGTAACGCAAATGCGCCTGCATGCGTTTCCTTCTACTAAAGTTCTTATTACAGAACCAGCTAACTGCCAATTTGCTTCAGTTCTGGATTTTCTGTAGAAAGAACTGTCAGCGGGCACTTGCCTCGCCACTGCCAGGTTCTATGTGGCCACTGCAGTTTGCCACGGCTTGGTGGGCGGGGTGCCCTCAAAGAGGCATCCTCATTATTGCCCGGGCCTACGAGGCGCGCGGTCAAGCTTCGCCAGTAGGTTTCAGGGCGCACTCTACCAGAGGGCTCTCCTCCTCTAAAACCTTGGCTAGAGGTCTCCCTCTGCAGCAAGTTTGTGATGCGGCAGGTTGTCCTTTCCGCACACATTCATTGGACTTTTTTAGTTTGGATGTTCTGCACTCCGGGCTCTTATGCCCTTGAGTCGACATCTCAAGCTCATGTCTGGACAAGTTTGTGATGCGGCAGGCTGGTCCTCTCCGCTCACATTCATCAGTTTTTATGACAAGTTTGTGGTGCGATAGGGTTCTCTTCGCACACATTCATCGAACTTTATGGGTTAGATGCTTTGCTACTCCGGGCTCTTATGCCCTTGAGTCGACATCTCAGCTCATGCCTGAACAAGTTTGTGATGCGGCAGGCTGGTCCTCTCTGCTCACATTCATCAGTTTTTATGACAAGTTTGTGTTGCGATAGGGTTCTCTTTGCACAAATTCATCGAACTTTATGGGTTAGATGCTTTGCTACTCAGGGCTCTTATGCCCTTGATTCGACATCTCAGCCCATGCCTAAACAAGTTTGTGATGCGGCAGGCTGGTCCTCTCCGCACACATTCATCAAAATTGAATGGTTTAGATGTTTATGCTACTCCGGGCTCTTATGCCCTTGAGTCGACATCTCAAGCTCATGTCTGAGACCTCTCGCGTTTTTGTGAGTACACAGCACAACCGTAGGGGTCCGGACAGCCCCAAGTGTGGCGGCGTGGGTATTGCGTTCCCCTAGCGCTTAGCAGCGCAGCATCGTAGTGAAGTTTTTTGTAAAGGGAACGTCTCGGGTTACATGTGTAACCCTTGTTCCCTGAAAAAAGCGGAACGAGATGCTGCGCTGCTTTGCCGCACTGGGACGTCCCAGGACTGCTCTTCAAAAAGAAGTATCTGACGACACCTGGTGACGTATCCATTTATAGCCTGGCCGCAGGTGCATCTAATGATTACATCAGCCGAGGCTATAAATTCCGGTCAATGTTCATTGACGTGTTACACACTATTTCAGCTCGGGTCACAGCTAGAGTTGTTCCCCTAGCGCTTAGAAGCGCAGCATCTCGTTCCGCTTTTTTCAGGGAACGAGGGTTACACATGTAACCCGAGACGTTTTTGTGCTTTGGTATCAAGTTAATAATGAAATAGATATAAACATTAAACAACATAAATTAATGATTCAACTTTTTTAATCACCTTTTAAAGTGCATGTTAAAGGCACGCCACCTTTTAAAGTGCATGTTAAAGGCACGATTTTTGAGCCTATCTGAGGCTGAGACAAAAGTTAGTGGGACCTTTTTGCTTTAGTTTAAATAATATTTAAAGACTCATTAGATAAATGACACCTCACAGAGGTAACATTTAAACTTGTATTAAGTGTAGTATATTCTAATAAATTAGTGAGACGCAACGAGACATAAGAAATAAGAAAGAAAGTCATATGGGTATGGCATGAGAGTGAGTAAATTATGACATAATTTTCATTTTTAGGTTGACTATTTCTTGAAATCATCTACATACTCTGCATGCAGCAATGCAAGTGGCCTTATGAGCTACAACAAGACACACCTTCACACAAATGTACAATAAGTACACCTGCAAATAGTGACAGAGGCAGAGAAAAAATGCTTAACATCTGATGTCAATTCAGTGTACTGAAAAACAAACAAACAAAAACAAAAAACTCTGCAAACTGTCAAAAACTGTCAACTGTACCTGAAATGTCCTACAACTGCCTCAGGGGTACAGTACATGGACAAAGAGTTCCCAAACAGACAACAGCACTGTATGTTCAGGGACTTGCTGTCTCCACATATCTTTTTCTCGTTACATCTCATTCTGTCATTAAACTAGAAAGCGCTGAACTTGTTCTTCAGAAGAAGCTAAGGTCAGCTAGTTTGAAAGGTTAGAACGGCTCTTTCTATGCAGAGGGCTGGCACAGTCTTTACAAATACAAACTTTGACTACGCTTGTTTAAATTACACTACAAGAGCAAAAATGTCCTATAAATCTGGTATTCAAATATTGCATTGGGACTGCTGACAAAATTACTCTAGTTAGAATAGTGTAAATGTGCCAGACAGTATTAATGAAAAGTGCATTGTGGGAATTCATTGTGGGAAGATCTTTCAGTATGCAGAGGCATATTTCCCGTCCTCGGCATTTGGCACAGATACACAAATGATAGAGCTGGAAAGGCCCCCTGAAAGTGTGGTTCCTCAGTGAGAAACCTGGCATAAACAGACATTGAGAGACAGAGAGAGAGAGAGAGAGAGAGAAGGGGGGGGGGGTATGAATGAACAGTATGAATTAGATTTAAGACGGTGCCAGCTCTTTTCACTCTGCAGTATTGAGATTGAACGTCCAGCAGTACTTCACTATTGAGAAGCAATGATTGAACCAACCATTCAGCTTTTAATCAGCGCATCTTGAGCTGATTTGTGGCTATACACACCAGGCTATTCACCGAAAATGTCAATGCGTACTAAAGCTGATGCTATCATGTCCCAGGTAGCTATATAGGCCCAGAAGTTGTCTAGTAATATTTCACCTATTTTAACTCTTCTTTATGTATTTTCAATGCAACAGATAGCCTATTAATATTTCAGTTGTAAACCATAGTCCTGACAGCTGTGGAGCAGCACATAGATGGTGTTAGCATGTGTCACTTTTCTCAGAGCTGGTCAGAAAGGACCAATAACAGTTGTTTGTGATTACAGGATAACACACTTAATTTAGTCATTTTACACAGAATTCTGCGCTGGTTTTCTGTTTTAACGATAACACGAATAATTGGAATCAAAAGATTTAAAAAAAATACATTTTTCTAGTGAACAAATACACCTCCAAGACGCCCTGAGATTTGAATGCGGATAACAGCAGGATTCGGCGCTTTGAGCCTGCGAGCGCCCCCTAGAGATAAATGCTGTATATATATATATTGGATATAGTGTCATATGCCGCCCAATGGGCAACATGCAGTCCTCTCGTGTGGACTTTCTGCGGCAAGTAAGGAGTTTAGATCCAGCGCTGTTCTTGACTGATGCAGGAATAACAGACGCAGCCAGACTTGAATGTTAAACACACAGTCGCCGACTTAAAGTGTAAGATCGTTGCGAGTAAATGGGATTCAACGTCTGCCGAACAGAATGTAAAGAATTCCTTGAAGGATGTGGGGAATTAAAGGCTCATGCTCTGCGCTGTTATTGTTGTTTATGGCTTATATCTCCGTGTCCTCGGTTAATGCCGGTAAGTTTGCGTGAATTTATTCGTTTTGTTCAGTAGGCTAATGCCGTTATTGTTTATGGTCATTGTTATAATGGCCATTTTTTTAAGCTCTCGTGGACCGAAGCCGATGAAAAAATACATCAACCGTTCTTGCGCTGAATTTGCATGAATGAACAGATGATGTCAAGGGTTTTGTCTTTTATCTACAAACAACATGCACAATGAAATGCATTCTGACATATTGGCATGGGCATAGAACAGACAGTTGCGGCTATCAGATGAATAAATGATGCGCTACTACCTGTTCAGTTCTCCATTGGGTAGCCGAAGACGCTCGTGCGTTTCCAATATTCGTTCAGACTGCATGTAAATGCTGTGTGCAATTCTTTTGATCATAATTGATTCTGTTAACATATATTAATAGAGCTAATATAAACCTGGTCGTCTGGTAAAAAACGATTTATTGACATGCATTGAGACACAATACAATATAGTTGTCTACTGTCATAAGAATGCTTCTGCTAAATGGTAAATAATCAGACAATTACTATAACTAAATAAATACTATTTCATGGTTAACTGCTTTGGTTATCAAATTAGATGCCTAATGAATGCATCTTCAATCCCATTTGCATTTTTTTGTGCATTAATTGTAAACTTACAAAGCAATATCATTTAATACAGGTGATTTTATAGTAGCCTATATATTTCTCTGGCCTAGATATAGGATAACTAGAGCATAGTAAATGTAAAGTTTCTTTAGGAAGTCACCTGTGATTTTGTTCTATTACAGTTGTTTGGTGAGGGAGGGTAGCCTACTATTTTACTTAGGAAGCATCTGTTATGAAAATTATATACCACTATACTAGACTACAAATATTCAACAGAGCCTTTTTATTATAGCAGTAAAAGCAAAATTATATGCCATTTCCATGTACTGTATCTGCAAAACGTTAAATTTGAGATCTGGAGACTTTGATGCATAATTTATTAAATCACAAAAGAAATATCTTAATTTATCATTGTTTTGTTTTATTTTGTTTTTACTTCAAAGCATGACTATCAACAGTTACTTGGTGCATCAACACCTTTTATACCAGCCATGTTGATGTTATGGTGTCATGAGTCAAATTAAAAAAACAGTGATATATAAAGAGGACTGGGCAGTCAAATATAATTATAAGTAAATGTCAAAATGAATCACCAATGGTGGTTATAACATTGCATATACAGTAACATTGTACCTTGAATGGTTACAATTAAAAATGCCTTTTAAAGATCTGTTCATTGTAGTAGACACCATGCATCTGAGGGTTAAACTACTATAAGACTACAGCATGTGCAGTGTTATTGCAATTTAGTGACTGTTCTGAGCTTCTTATTATTTACAGGTTAATTGTAATAGACATCTATGAGGAGGAGGATACACGTGTGTGAGCATATGTGGTTTAAGACTAACAGAATCAAGCCCTCTAAACTATTTCACTCTGCTTTCATGTGAAGTAGAGATCCTGAACAAATCCTCTGTCTGCATCTTTGATGCAGGCACAGGAATAGTAATGCACAAAACGAGCAACATTTCCATACCATTATGGCATTAACACTTTGAAAACATCTTTTTTATTAAATAAGACAACAGAGGATGGAAGTATATCATACATGGCAGAAAATAATTGATCAGCTTTAGAGGTTGTACGCTGGGCTTTGTCTTTGTACAGGCCTGTTGTGCTTTGTTATGACGCAGCATGTGATGAAAAGCAGAGGTGCCCCTGTTACGTGAAATGCGAAGTTCCTGAGATCTCACATGTTTGTTTCATCTGACAGTGTCAGGCATCTCATCAAAGCTACGCGAGGACATTTTGAATATTTTATGAGTCTGATGTTGTTTAGTGATGTTCTGGGTGGCAATCAACCGTGTGCATTACATATTAGAACAAATCTACCAGTTTATCAATCAAAGGTGCAGAAGTGGTAGATAGTTACTGGACAATGATATTCCTCTCACACGAAATTGATATTAAACTAATCAAAAATAAAAGATGATCAGGTCAACAGTAAGCTCCAAGTTAAAATGTTATTAGATGCTGGAGGACTGCCGCATCACTTCCCGTGAGTTCAAGGGATGTCATGGATCTGGGGATCAGAGACTGGGATTTGAATCTTAAGGGTGTAATATTCTCAGACTTAGCTGTGGATGAGAGAGTCCATAGTGTAATATGAGGAATCTGATCTAATAAGTGACTACAGGGCGAATCTGACAAGAAATATCCAGACTGTATTTCACCATAAAACCAAGGAATTATATCTGGCATAAAAAAAGCCTTAAAAATGAAGCCTATTTTGGGACAATTTTTACATTGTGACATTATTTTAATGAAAATTAAATGAATATTCCAGATTAAATACAAGTTAAGCTCAATTGACAACATTTGTTGCATATTGTTGATTACCATAAAAAAAAATTTTTGACTCGCCCCTTTAAAAAAAGCATACATCGAGGTCACAGTGAGACACTTACAATGGGGCCAATTTTTGGAGGGTTTAAAAGCAAAAATGTGAAGCTTATTAAAGCACTTACATTAATTCTTCTATTTAAACACAAGTATAAGCTTTAATGTTGTTTTAATCGTAATTTTTCAGCCATTTTAGGGTTTATTGGCATTGTCATGGCAGTGAAGTTGTAAAATTGGCTATAACTTTACACAGAAAAGGTTAGTAAGTGATTTTATCACACTAAAATCATGTTAACACGCATATAGTTTATGTCTTGTGGCTATACTTTTGAAACAGTGAGTATTTCAACATTTACTGATTGTCAACATTCACTTCCATTACCTCACTGGAACCAACATTTTTGCTTCTTTTTTTTTTTTTTTTTTTTTTAAGAAAAGGAGGAGCAAGTCAAAATAAATGTTTGTGGCAATCAATATTTTGCCACAAATGCTGTCAATTCAGCTTAACTTTTATTGAACCCGGAATATTCGAATTTCTTCCCCAGATTGTCATGACTGTAATGCAAAAAATTAATGCAAAATTGCAATAAGTAATGTAATAAAAATATAAAAATAAAAAATAAATAAATCTCATTGTTGTAATACAATAATGAAATTCAGATCCTCGTTCCATAATTTTTTTAAATGAAATAAAATAAAATCAGTACAACAAATTCTAGCACTTACATTTGTACTCTTACAATTGTACTTTATAAATGTTTTTTTTTTTTTTTTCAAAATACAATGTTCTATTTTTATTTAGATTTTTGTTTACACTTTTCTTGAATGATTTTAATGCGATATCATGTGGTCAGAGCTGTGGTTGGTGTATGTTGTCTTGACACATTAAGCCTTGTTGCTCATGCAGCTGCACCAGGTTTAAGTCTCACCGATTCTTTTTGCACTATATTTGTAGAATTAAAAAAAAGAAAAATAAGATATTAGCATATGAGTAAAAGATACTGTAAAATACTTAATGTGAAGTTTACTTGGTCTGCACCTCCACCATGTAGCTTTTTGATGTTGTTTGAAATCAGACCAGTGGTCTGATTTTGTAAAGCTGATTTGAGTATCTTGGCTCTGTCAGTGGCATAAGTTTTGGTGGCGGGACTATCTGTTTGACCAAATTCAGATGAGGACAGTATTTGGAAAAAGCCCTTTGAAAACAATCAATATTTCTGCAATTTAAATTAGTGGCATAGAAATTACACACTTCAGCTTAAACAGCCCAACTTCTCTCCATCTTATGAGCTTCAGGTTGCTATTTATAAAGTAATAGATCCCCAAACTCTGCCCCAGGTTTTGGTGCAGGTTCTTGATCAAAATTGACCCTAATAGAAAGTGGTGTTAAGCTAAGGTACATATTTACATGGCCTGCCATGGCCAGGGACTGAAGATGCAGTCAAGCTAAGCCTGGAGATTCACCTCATAACCATTTAAATGTTAGTTGGAGTGAAAATTAGTTCAGGCTCAAATTGTGCAGTTGTTGGCAGTCATAACAACTCTTAAGTAGTTAATGAAATTAACGTAACTAACCTCGGATCATGGCATTACATCATCCACTCACTCGCAGTGAAGTGCCTTGACGAACGCAGTTCCATTTGGTGTTTTGATGCAGAAGTGGGGGCAGTTCATGTCTAAGAGCTAGTGTAAACAGATAGGGAAACAGCAAATACACCTCTTCACTATCTCTGCCGCTAGGTTTGTGTTCATGACAGGCTCTTGAAGGGATGAAAAACTTTTGACAACAACGCTATTCAGGTTGTGGCAAAAAACCCAGAAGAGAACTACCATTTTCCAGCTGTGGTGTCCCTCTGGATTTTCCTTTGGGTTTTTATAATTACAGTTTTTGATTTATGAGTAAGATATGGTCTTTGGTAAACATTACTGAAAGGTACTTGGATGTTTTGTTCTACATCATAAATTACACACAGTCATACCGCAAATGTACATTTTGTAGCTGCTGTGTTTTAAAAAAAAGTATGTTAATAACAAGATGCTAGCTAAGAACTACTATGGTTTTCCATCTCATCAGACATGTTCACTCAGATTCTTGTGGTATTTGTAGTCCTTATCTTGTCACTTACATTAGCATCATACATTTATTTAAACCACAGCGGCTTCAGAATTCAAGGTATGACTGTGTGTAATTTATGTTGTAGAACAAAACGTCCAAGTGCTGTATCTCCAATTAATGTTTACCACAGACCTTTTTTCATCATAAATTGAAAAACCCCATTCTAAAAACCCATTGAAAATTCCTGAGGAATCCCATGGCGTATTAGCCTTCCGGATTCGCCTACAAATTGGCATCATGGTTTAACTGCCATGCAGCCCTGCACATGTCAGTACAGAAGAGTCATTCATATCAATGGAAGAACAATTTATGACATAAATCTAAATACTGTTAATACTGTGTGTGTTTTGCATTAAAATAGTCAGGGGTATTTACATTTACATTTATGCATTTGGCAGACGCTTTTATCCAAAGCAACTTACAGTACAGTGTCTTACAGGGCACCTTCTGATTACCAGTTATGTGCTTTAGCCCACTACGCCACCACCACTCGGGGTATATTCCAATAATATAATGTTTAGGGTCTAGCCATTCCTTCTTTAGATCTGGCTGAAGAACAAACATGACTTCTTAACCATAACCAAAAAATTATCTTGGATCAACTATACTTTGAAAATAAAAACATAACATTCAAAATTATTTTAATATATCATTTACAAACTATGAAAATTAAGAGGAATATTTAGATCTGCTAAAGCCCATATCTTTGAGAATATCAACCCACATAAGATAGCAATGGCCATCTAATATACATTGATACATTTCATTTTAAATAAGAATACATATATAACCAAAAAATATTTTCCTTCCAAACAATGAGGGGAAAATGAGCCTTTCCTTGTCCTATATATTTAGTGCATTTGTGCAGGAGCCAGATAATCATTGTCAAACAGAGAACATACTGATTTGAGGATGTTGGGGCAGACTGATTTCATTGTGAAATGGAAAACAGTAAGTAGGTGGATTTTTCTTAAGCTGAAATCTGTCATTTACTTACAAATTTGAAACATACCCTCCAGTGGCCAAAGTGGTAAGTGTTGTTGGGCATATGGGCATATGCGAGCTCCATTTTTCTAGAGTAAGGTTTACTCCACCTAACCATAAGTGGAGAAAAAGTTTATGTTAGAGGGACAAAGCAGCAAAAAAATCGTGCTTGTCACCAATTATGCAAATATGATTACTTGGTTTCAACGCAGGATCCAAACCTGTGTCTCCCACACTGCTGACGCAATGAGCTGATGCAGAGATTTTTATGAGTGGGGCCGATCCTAGGGTACTGGAAGTCTTGGAAATAACAGGCTGACTTTCAGTGTAATCATGTTGGTTTGGGATTGAGAACGCTGACACACATTTGTATCAGGGTTTCCATTGTCCGGTAATTACCGGACATTGACCGGTAAAAAAATTAAATGTCCGACAAAATTAAATCTCTCCGGTCAAATTGTCCGATTAAAATTGCCTAATAATCCCGTCCCCCTAACACAATCTGAATTTGAGAATAAGCCTAAAATGTATAAAGCAAAAATACACCGATCTCTTGCTATGTTATAAAGGAACAGGCTCTATCGTTTGAAAGTTATGAAACAACATCGCATGCTGCATTTCAAATAAAGCGCACGCCTAAAACGGCTGCAATATAGACCTAAACAACGAACGATTGAGTGAGACGTTTCAAATATGGCCAGGCCCAGGCAGACTAGCTTTAAAAGCTTTTTTCAGAGGCCAGACGATGGTGAATCAGGAACATCTCATTATAGATAGATCAGTGCTTCTAATCCGCGCATTCGTGCAGTTTTATTTCTCTATCATCAAAACTGAATAGCCTATGTTCATCAGTGCATGGTTACAGTCTATATCAAGCAGGGACACGTTTGTGTGCATTTTATTTTGTGATTTCACCGAATTAATAGAGAGTCTCCGCAACGGCGATAGATTGAAACGCGCGTCCTAGTGAAGATTGCGCAACTCGCGCAGCGCGTCGTCCATGCAACTGATAGCAGCGGACACGAGCGCTCAGCTTGATTTCAAAAACAACAGATTTTAGCGCTAGATCTCTTATTTAATAACGGACTAAATGAATGATCTGCTAGTTAACTGGAGATGTTTTATTTATTTGTATTAGGTACATCCGTGCCTCAATGTTTCAAAAAGTGAATGTGTGTGAAACCACAGTAAAAAACAATTGCCGTTGATTGACGCCAATCGGACGTTCATGTATTTTTTTCGTCTATTTGAAAGTTAAGCTAATAATAATATGTTGCATTCTATACGGCCTGATTATGTCATTTTTTAAGTTACATAGACTGCCTCCAGTTTTCCTCAACTTGACTAATTAAGAGGCGATATATTTGACCGGCATATCATCAAAATGTCCGTAAAACGAAACCTCTGCCGGTCACTTTGACCGGCACCATTTTTTTCTAGCGGAAACTCTGATTTGTATACAATACTTGTTTCTGTTCCCTGTCTCTTTCATAGCCCAGCCCCCTCATTTCATTGATCCTTTGCTCCACCTGCCCTCCTCATTTGCCCTTCTGATTTTTCCCCCTTTATATTCTCCTTGTGTCTCTTGTCTTGTGCTGGATTCTTTTTTGTGTTTTCCTCATGGTGTGTGTCGTGTGTGTGTGTGTGTGTGTGTGTGTGTGTGTCTGTGTGTGTGTGTGTGTGTGTGTGTGTGTGTGTGTGTGTGTGTGTGTGTGTGTGTGTGTGTGTGTGTGTGTGTGTGTGTGTGTGTGAGCGTGTATTTATCACTTTGTGGGGACCAAATGTCCCCATAATGATAGTAAAACCCGAAAATTTTGACCTTGTGGGGACATTTTGTCAGTCCCCATGAGGAAAACAGCTTATAAATCATACTAAATTATTAATTTTTTGAAAATGTAAAAATGCAGAATGTTTTCTGTGAGGGTTAGGTTTAGGGGTAGGGTTAGGTTTAGGGGATAGAATATAACGTTTGTACAGTATAAAAACCATTATGTCTATGGAAAGTCCCCATAAAACATGGAAACACAACGTGTGTGTGTGTGTGTGTGTGTGCTGTCTGTCTGTCTGTCTGTCTGTCCTCGGTTTGTTTTCCTAGTTTGTTAGTTTCTATCCAGTTCTTCTTTGATGTTTTCCCTCTCAAGGTTTTTTATTTTTTTTTAAATAAACAGTCAGTTTTTTTGAAGCCAGCAGACATCAGCTCTCAAAGTATGGGTCCGTTTCTCTGTCCAACTCAACAGTTGTCTGCCTGTTAGGGCCGCATGCTCTTCTCAATGCGGCCCAGAAGCTGTGCTTGGGTGAGCTTCTCTTACTTTCCCCATGATAATTCCTGACATGGTTATTTATTGGACAAAAGGTGTAGACATTTTATTAAAGGCTTGTAAGGGTTAAAGCCTCAACTGCCTGTCAGGCACTAAGCAGGACACCTTTTTCCAATGTGGTGCGAATGATAAGCCACATCACCTCATTTGGTAAATGTGCAATTTTTGTGCCACTGGTAGCACCAAATGAAAATGTAACAATATTGATTGTCTCCAAACCTTCCCCCATCAATCAAACTCATGATAGATATTAAGCTCAAAACATAGGCTGAACAATCTGCGCTTGACAGCTGTGCTATAACATCTCATACACTGTAAATCACCATTTCAAGTACTGGCCATTTGAAAGCTTGACCAGTCATCATATAGAGAAGCCAAGCTTACAGGTGGGACAAAAATACATTCTGCCATAGACTTCCATTGAAGCACACTTCAGAAGGGCTCTATGGGCCGTGTGTCCACTGACTTCTATGTACATTTTCATGTAGAAGAAAGCAGACCATGTTACTTGAATGAATCGCATGATAGTTATGTGATATTGTGCACTTTCTTTGATATTGTGATATTTTCGCTAAAATATTTAAATGTTCAAAGAGTAATATGTAATGTACACTCACTGAGCACTTTATTGAGAACACCTGTACACCTACTTATTCATGCGATTATCTAATCAGCCAGTAGTGTGGCAGAATTGCAGTACATTAAGTCATTCAGATACGGGCCAGGAGCTTCAGTTATTGTACACTTCAACCATCAGATTGGGGAAAGAATGTGATATCAGGGATTTTGACTGTGGCATGCTTGTTGGCAGATGGGCTGGTTTGAGTATTTCTGTAACTGCTGATCTCCTGGGACTTTCATGCATAACAGTCTCTGGAGTTTACTCTGAATGGTGCCAAAAAAAAACATCCAGGTGAGCAGAAATGCCTTGTTGATGAGAGTGACCAATGGAGAATGGCCAGACTGGTTTGAGCTGACAGAAAGGCTACGTTAACTAAGATCACCACGGCTAAACTTTGACATGATAGGCTGCTTAAACAGAAAAACTGGCATAGGAGAAAGTATTTTAACTTTGAAATCCATGAAATTGAAATTCAGAAGAACACCACTGTAGGCATCATTAAACTACTAAGGCATGTTGCAAGTTATCTAAATGTACGTTAGATTACTCCCCTTTTTAAAGTGTAATGTATGGCTGTTATAAACACAACCCTCCTAGTGGGAGACATATTGTGTCCTCAGGGATGACTGGCTCTCTCTGTCTGTCGTCCCCCTTTAAATACATAATTTCCTCATCTGCAGGGTGTGAATTTGTTACATGGTGATGGATGATGATAAGTAGACAACCATTTCACTTTGTAGTCAACAAACATTACTGATGATTAGATCTTCACGGCACTGATTTATATGATGGCACATTATCATCCTGACATGTGATGACACACAACACAACTCATGGAGTCTCCTGAAGTCACTGTGGTGCATTTCCATTAAAATCATGAAGAAAATGGACAAATGGCAGCTGGCTTTTGTTTCAGACCATTTTCTTTGTTCGATGACTATCAAAGACAAAGAGGTTGGTTCAGATAACAATTTAAGAGTTCCCACACAGTAAATAAAGTAAAGAGCAGTAGAAATATTGATCTAGAGCAGCGTTTCTCAACGGGGGCGGTACCGCCCCCTAGGGGGCGTTTGGACAGTGTTGGGGGGCGGTGTGAACGAGGCAGCAGAGAGGGGGGGCGCTCAGGCACAAATGGGGGGCGTTACTCAGAGGTACTCAACAGGCGGCCTGCGCAAAAATCTTTTCAGCTCTTCTCCTTAGCCTATGTCTTCGTCTTGCTCGGATTACTGCTGCCACTTCACCAGGAGGATATGCCAGGAGAGCCGCTTCCTAAGTTACACATGCTTTTAATAGGCGGAGAATTTTCAGCGCAAAATAGAGGCGTGCTTTAACCGGCTTTTTCTGTACATAACGCGGAATACATAAATAAGCTAAGTACACACTGCCAGCGACTTTATCGCTGCAGGTCGCGACAGCTCGTGTCGCCGGAAGTCGCTGTGCTCGCATTGAAAATGAATGGTATTGAGTTGCTGTCGCGCGCAATGTCGCTGGCAGTGTGTACGCACCTTTAGGCGCAGTTTACGCTTCCCCTCCCATCAATTTATGTGACACTCCCACTTTCCCCTTGTCCATCTCATGAATTCATATGCATGACACGAAAAGCGCATTTTGCCATTTTCAATTGCGACAGGCAATCTGCGCTTTCATCTCGTGTGTCCCGTTCGTACATACCTCGCCATGGTTTTATGCGCACTTTGCGAAACAAATACGCCTGAAGTGGGCGCAAAAGCGTTAGTACATCTGGCCCTGAGAATATAAATTGTAATGTGATGATCGGGTGCGGATATCTAATCGGAGAAAATCATTGGTGATGGTGAGTTTGTTTTAACAGCTGATTCGGGTGACGTTAGAGCTGATCCGCGCATCTACTCAGCAATGTGTAATTGGCCGATGGGAATAATAAAGTCATAATAATATAAATATTGATTTGATATTATTTGTCTTTTTGCAGTTATTCACCTAGTATATTAATATTAACTTAAGTTCTCTCCCTCGTGTCCCGCAAAATCAGGTCTGCTGACCTGCAACGAGCAATAGCCAGGTGGTCACCCTACGTTACTCACTGTTATTCATCACAACGTTTAAGCCTCTGACAACACATACAATGTTCATTTGAATGTAAAATAAAATTATGTCTGTGCAAATTAATGAATTCATATTTAAATGTTGCTAATAACCCACTCGGCTAGTTACCGGCAAATGATCTCCATAGCAACGCCTAAAAACAAATGCCGCAGCTGTCAGAGTGGTAGAAATGACCGTTTGTAGGCTATTCAAATTTGAAGCCTAGTATATATTGCCTAATTGAGTGCGCGAACGACCGCTGCTTTTTCATTGGCCATTTAGGTTAGTTACGTTATTGTTCACGTGATTGGTTCATCTTAAATGAACCTGAATTTGTTTGAATTTCTAAATACATTTGAAATACCTTTCAAACAACCCATGTGTTTTTGCATTTTTTTCCAAACACAATATTACTCAACTTGAGACTTTTACATGTAGTTTATACAATAAGAAACTTCTGTTTCAGTTTTTTTTTTTTAACAAAAACTCAGGCTTCAGGTATCAGTGTTGCAATTGTTTGGCTGTAATAGTATTTCTGAAGTGTTTTTTTTTTTTTTTTTTTTTTTTAGGGGGGCGTTAAGAGGATCATGAAGAGGTCAGGGGGGCGTTTGTTCAAAAAAGGTTGAGAACCACTGATCTAGAGCAAGCATAGACAGAGTTGAGCATCAGGGCATTTCCAGCAGCCAATCTATGCTGTCCTTTTTGGCATCAGAAAAAGAGCTAGAGACTGAGACAAGACTGCAAACTTGAAACTCATTTTGTGCTACCTTTTTCTGGTAATTTCACATACATAAGATCTAAATATCTACATGAATGTCTAAGGGGCCATTCACACCTAACACATTTTTGCTTCTACCTACAGTGTTTTTCTATGTAAATGCACTTGACAGAGGTTTTTGACTATTACGCCATGTCTCGCTGTTTTTTCAGTGTCTAGTGCTGGAGCGCTGCATTTGTTGACGTTGTGTGAAGTTAAAAGAACTCCAACTCCATTTTAAAAATGCATCTTAAGACATCATCATTCTGTTCTATTTGTTGCAAAAATATAGTTGGGATGAGCTTAGCTATTAAGTGGCACTTGCTAAAGGCAAGCATCACTATTACTGTTGTTTATGCTCTGGTTATTTTCTGCATTCTTATTGGTAGTTGCTGCATTACATCGCTGCTCATTTGCATAAAATGTAACTCCACTTTGCTTCACTTCATCGTAATCGGTCACTGTCAGGGCCGTAGCTAATGGTGTGAAATGTGGTAATGATTCTAGTGTTAAGAGTTTTTCAGTTTTAATATGAAAGGGACCCAGACCAATCAGGGGGCTCAGATATCCTTGCTTCAGACATTGCTGTCGCTACAAATCACCAACAGTATTTGAAATCAAGTTAATTCAGGATGCTTTTCATTGGAAAATGCTGTCAGTGTGAATGCAAAATTTTTTGTTGATTTTTTTTGTAAGTGTGTCATGTTGCGCAACAGTTTAATTGTTAATAGAGAAATGGTTCTAACAGTGTGTTTACTGTTTTGTTTTTTTGTCCTCATCAGATAGTTTATCTGCTCCGCTCAATGTGACCATCAAAGCACTGGAGGGGAATTCAGCGATAGTGACATGGGAAATTCTGGAAGGAGACCCAGTCATTGGGTTTGCCATCACCCAGCAGGTACTGAACAAGTTTATGGTCCATTAAGAGTCATTACATGTGCAAAACACAGGAAAATCACCTCGTAATTCAAGTTTAATGTTGTAAAGCTGTGGGTGAATGCTTGCGTAAGCATGTTAGTTATGGGTCGATATAGAGTGATCTACTTTCTCATGGAGGGTACAGTCTGTTTATATTTTAGGTGGTTTTCTTTAATTTTTTATGCATGCATACATTAGTGAGTGCCTGTGTGGGTGTGAGCAGATTTGAGGAAAGCAGTAACAAAGACTGCAGTGACCATCTGCTAGAGTACAAAGCCATTAGAGCTTGTCACCAAACCAAGCAAGACCAAAACAGAGTTTCTGCAGTATGCGTTTAAAGTCAGCATGAAACAACTTGCAACCCATTTTACATATGTATGTATTTAATGTATTTGTGAGTGTTACAGTATATTAATTTACATGTTCACATTTGGATGACACTTATCCTAATTGACTTACATTGCGTTCAAGGTATACATTTTGTCAGTATGTGATCTCAGTTTCAGTTGCATGGCTTGGTGTTACTAGTATCATGCAATGGGAAATGACGAGAACATATTTAATGAAATATTCAAAGACAAGAATAAAATGTTAGGCAGGAATGGATTTTATCAGTGAATTGATTGGATCATGAAAACTGGTCTCTATATGACATGTGGTTGCAGGTGAGGGCTTGAAAAATTAGAAGGGCTTGGTGATGTCAGCCAAAAATGGAAGTCATTTTAGACTTCAAGTTATTACATCATGATGAAAAATTCTGAACAAACCTTTTTTCTTGGAATAATGTGTACCGTTGAATAATGTATTAAGAAAGTAAACCATGTAAATTTTGATGTCATGTTGACTAATCACATGTACATTTATCCTTCTTTACACAGTACGAGCCTCTCATCTCTCAGATTTATTTTGTTCTGATGATTACAGAAGAAGGACGTTCGCATGTTGCGATTCATCCAAGAAGTGAACACCACCACTCGTTCATGTGCATTATGGGATTTGGAGGAAGACACAGAGTACATTGTCCATGTGCAGTCCATTAGCATGAGTGGCACCAGCCCTCCCAGTGAACCTGTTCTGTTCCGCACACCAAAAGAGTCTGAGAAACTGGCCTCCAAAAGCCCAGGTAAGCCAGCGCTAACCAAATGTATCATTTACCATCTTTTTTACATGGTCCCATTGTAATACCATGGTTTTATTTTTTTAACATGTACCATTACCATGTTAATACATTCTTTGAAGTACCTTGGAGTACTACGTAAATACTATGCTACATATAATTGGTAGTTATTCAGTACCATTGGATAGTTGACATGAAATACTTTTGGATGGCCAACTATATGATTCTGAGCTCCATCTAAAACTATTTTAAACAGAATTGCTATTTCTATTTTATTATTATGGATGCAGCTTTTATAGCCTTTTGTCACACAACAGAACCATTTAAGAAGAGCTAGTGAGGACAAAAATTTAATTAAAATGGAAAAAACTTATGGTGACCATTTGTAGCACCTAAAATATACACTTTCTCTATAACATTAATGTAAATTTTAACTTAAAATCATGTTGTGGGTGCTCATGTTATACATCAAATACCCTCACTGAAAAAAGATTTTACTTAAAGATGTTTCATGTGGTAACATCTAAATATACTTGTTTTATTCAAGTCAAAAATATGATTTAGTGTCTAAATAATGTCTAATTTAAGAAAAAACGAATCAGTTACCTAACGTAACCTCGGTTCTCTCTAGATGAGGGAACGAGTATTGCGTAAGCTAGCTTACGCTACGGGAAAGATTCATCTTTTCTGAGATATTGAAGCCAAAAAATTATCCTTAATTTTGTATCATTTGTCAACGCAGTGCAGCAACTGCAGACCTTGAGCGGGCTAGCTAGCGAGCTCATTGGTTGCTCTGCGGCAACTGCTGCAGCCTATAGACGAACTTGGGCGAACTCGCGTCCAACGAGAGGCATCCGCGCGCTTACTGCATCAAAGACCGCCAAAATGGCCGTGGCTAGAGTGCATATAAGCGTAGTTCGTAGGCTGGAACCCTGGTTTTCATTGAATGAAGCGAAAGTTGCTCGTGGCGCAGCACGGCCGGCTACGCAATACTCGTTCCCTCATCTAGAGAGAACCGAGGTTACGTTAGGTAACCGATTCGTTCTCTTACGAGAGGTTCTCTCGTATTGCGTAAGCTAGCTTACGCTACGGGAACCCATTGTCAACGCTGTGCGCGCCAAGCATCCACTGCATGAGCCCCGGGGGTGGGGGGACCCGGGGGAGCCCTTGTGAGTGGGGAAATAATATTTGGCCGGCAAGAGGGAAGGGAACGACAGAGCGGTGGTGCCGGTCTGTGTGGAATGAGTCCCATCAGTGCAGCTCACCAGGGGAGCTGTAGCGTATTAAACCGCTAGTAGTTTTGCCTGCAGGGCGGGCACTTCCAGATTGTAAAATCTGACAAAGGTGGAGGGGGAAGCCCAGCCCGCTGCCACACATATGTCGTGAATGGAAATCCCGCTGGACCATGCCCACGATGAGGCCATGCCTCTAGTGGAGTGAGCCCTAATGCCCAATGGGCATGGCAGGTCTTTTGACGCGTATGCGGCAGCAATCGCGTCCACTATCCATCTAGACAGTGTCTGTTTCGAGGTGGCGAGACCTTTGGTGCGCCCTCCGAATGAAACGAAAAGCTGCTCAGAGCGTCTGAAAGAGGCGGAGCGCGCAGTATACAATCTCAGTGCTCTGACTGGGCAAAGGAGATTGGCGTCGCGTTCGCTATCGGATGCTGGCAGCGCCGATAGGGAAATGACCTGTGCTCTGAAAGGAGTACCGATCACTTTGGGAACATAGCCGTGTCTAGGCTTTAAAATGACCTTGGAGTCACTTGGCCCAAACTCAAGACACGCAGCGCTGACAGACAGCGCGTGAAGGTCTCCCACACGTTTGACTGATGACAGGGCAGTCAGAAAAACGGTTTTGAGTGAAAGGTATTTCAAATCCACGGATTGAAGCAGTTCGAAAGGGGGGCTTTCATAGTTTCGAGAACTATAGAAAGATCCCAGATAGGAACCGATGGGGGGCGCGGGGGGTTCATCCTTCTAGCTCCCTTGAGGAAGCGGATGACCAGCTTGTTTTTTTCCCAGTGACTGGCCGTGCAGGGGTTCAGCAAACGCCGCGACGGCCGCCAAATACACTTTGAGCGTGGATGGGGATCTGCCCTTATCCAGCAGCTCTTGTAAAAACACGAGCAGCGACGACACCCCACATGTCCGTGGGTCCAGGTCTCTGTCGGTGCACTATTTTGAAAACACAGACCATTTTGACGCATAGTCTTCTCGTGGAAGGGGCTCTAGCGTGTATGATGGTGTTTATTACCCCTTCTGGCAGAGCGACGGGTAGTCGTTGATCACCCACGCGTGCAACGCCCAGCGCTCTGGGTGGGGATGCCAGATCGTGCCGCGAGCTTGAGAGAGGAGATCTGCTCTCACTGGGATGGGCCACGGCGCTGTCAGTGACAGCTGCGTAAGCTCCGGGAACCATGTCTGATTCTCCCAACGCGGGGCTATGAGGAGCACCGAGTGACGTGTTTCCCTGATCCTCTGCATTACCTGTGGCAATAGCGAGACGGGAGGGAAGGCGTAAAGCGGGCGGTTGGGCCAGTCCTGGGCCAGCGCGTCCTCGCTTTTCGAGAAAAATATTGGGCAGTGAGAGTTCTCTTCTGACGCAAGAGGTCTATCTCTGCTCTGCCGAATATGCGCCATAAGTTCTGGACTGTTTGAGCGTGCAGGGACCATTCCCCTGGAGGAATATTGTCTCTGGACAGTCTGTCTGGGCCATCGTTCAGGTGGCCTGGCACGTGCGTCACCCTCAGCGAGCGCAGGTGGCACTGGGACCAACTCAGTATTCGTTTCGTCAGATGGAAGAGGTTCCTGGATCTGACACCGCCCTGACGGTTTAGGTAGGATACCACAGATCTGTTGTCCGAACGGACCAGGACGTGGTGACCCTGAATGAAAGGAAGAAAGCGCACAAGCGCGTACTCGACCGCTATCATTTCCAGACAATTTATGTGAAGGAGCTTTTCCTGAACTGACCATAGGCCAAAAACCGGAGAGCCCTCGCAGACCGCGCCCCAACCCGTGTTGGACACGTCTGTCGAGATGACTTTTCGGCGAGATACAGCTCCCATCGTCACTCCCCGCTGATACCATTCGGCCACTGTCCAGGGCTGCAGAGCTGAAATACAGGTCTGAGTCACCTTGATCGGCTGGCGGCCTGTGGCCCAAGCCCGGTGAGACGTGCGGGTGTTTAGCCAATGCTGAAGCGGGCACATGCGCAGTAAACCCAGCTGAAGTACTGCTGCGGCTGAGGCCATGTAACCTAGCACTCTCTGAAATTTTTTCAGAGGCATGAGGCTGTTCATCTGAAAGGACGCGGCTAGTCGCTGAACACGGCGCGCGCGCTGTGTAGATAAGCGAGCCGTCATTGCCACGGAGTCTAGTTCTATTCCAAGGAAGGAAATTGCCTGACTGGGCTGTAGTGAGCTCTTGGTCCAATTGACTGCAAGACCCAAACTGTTCAGATGGCTGAGGAGAACTGTTCTGTGAGACAGAAGCTCCGTATGTGACTGTGCCATAATCAGCCAGTCGTCCAAATAGTTCAGAATTCGCAAGCCCTGACTCCGCAGGGGTGCGAGCGCCACATCCATGCACTTCGTGAAAGTACGGGGTGCTAAAAACAGGCCGAACGGAAGGACGGTGTATTGATAAACCTGGCCGTCGAAGGCGAATCTCAAGAATGGCCTGTGACGGGGATTTATCTGAATCTGAAAGTAGGCATCTTTCAGATCGAGAGAGATAAACCAGTCCCCCTAGCGCGTATGCGCGAGGAGTTTCCTGATTGTAAGCATTTTGAACGGTCTTTTTGCAAGCACCTTGTTCAAACCCCTGAGATCTAATATTGGTATGAGGCCGCCATCTTTCTTGGGAACAAGAAAATAACGGCTGTAAAACCCAGACTCGCTCAGCGAAGGAGGCACTTTCTCTATGGCCCTTTTGCACAGAAGTTTTGCTATTTCTGAACGAAGCATGCAGGCTGCTTCCATGTTCACATTCGTTTCGAGCCGCGCTCTGAAGCGGGGAGGGCGGCGATCAAACTGTAGCAAATAGCCCTGTTTTATTGTGCTTAACACCCATTTGGATATCCCTGGGATAGCTTCCCACGCTTTGAAGCGTAACGCTAGAGGGTGAATGGCCAAATCGCCCTGATTGCTGCACACAGCGCGCTGAACAGAATGTGTGAGCGCGCTTACTGTGCTTATGCATGACTGCTCGCAGACAGCAGGGACAGGCTGTTCTGTGAGTGACTTCCCGATTGAGGTGAATGGGGAAAGAGTCACATCTGTTAAGTGATGCGCGAGCATAGTCACGGGCACGGGACTTACATACAGAGAAGTGTTTACTGGCCGTGTGACAGAGCGGGCAGAGAATGGGCTCTAACACTCGAGCGGGTTGTGTCCGCTTTATGTGAGTGGGCTCTGATCGGGACACGGGAAGTGTAATGCTTGTGTGTAGAGGTGAACACTGGATTGTGGGCACATTTTCTACACATAAGGCTGGTCGTGTGACAGAGCGGCCAGAGAAGGGGCGCACGCACGGATTTGTGGGCGCATTTATTGACTCTAACACTCGAGCGGGCTGTGTCCGCTTTATGTGAGTGGGCTCTGATAGGAACACGGGAAGTGTAATGCTTGTGTGTAGGGGTGAACACTGGATTGTGGGCACATTTTCTACACATAAGGCATGTTTGCTTTTTACAAGATTTCTTTGGGTCGCCGTGAAAACGGCGTTTGAGTGCAGGCAAGCGGGCAGTATCACCGGCTTGTTGGCTGCTGAATCCACCACTGTAGTAGCCTGAGAGAGGGGGACTGACAGGGGGTGAAGCTTTGACGGTGGTCCGGCCGCGGCGGGACTGAGCCGTCGTTTTTTCAACAAGGCTAGGAGGACTTCGGTTGCTCAGGTTTCAGCGCAACCTTAGACCGAGGCCCGCAGGGGGGCGGCGGTCTGCGACGGCTGTCTGAGCGCGATCGAGGGCAGCCGCCCTGTCGACGCTGAGAAGTCTGACTTTGTTGAGCTGGGCGCTGTGAAGAGGCTCGTGCAGGAGGCTGGTCGCGTGGGCGGCCTGCAGAGGAGCTAGCGCGACGCGGCAGGAAGAGGTTCATGGCTTGGGTGGCTTTCTGGACTTCTGAAAAGCGGTCAACAATGCCACTCACCGCGGAGCCGAAGAGACCGGTCGGAGAGAGCGGTGCGTTGAGGAACGTGGAGCGCTCTGATTCTCCCATGTTTGCTAGCATTAGCCACAGATGTCTCTCGGTCACAGTCAGCGAGGCCATGCGCTTCCCTAGAGCTTGGGCTGCAGCTTTGGTGGCGCGAAGGGTCATGATGGAACAGCCCTTATCCTCCGCCTCGTCCTCCGAGATGGCAGCAGTGCGGCCGCTGGGCGGCAACTGCGCGTCCCGGGGGGGCGGGGAGGGTGAGAGCGATGCTCGAGGGAGAGGCTCCGGCGAGGCAGTCGCTTCTTTCACCGGTTCTGGCAGCCTTTGGGAGCGGTGCTTTTTCCTGCGAGGCGGAACGGAAGGTGGCGCGACGGCTTCGGTGCTGAGCGCTTCGAGTCGAGCCCGCAGGGTCGACATCGGAAGCTCCTCGCAGAGGTCGCATCCGCCTTCAACGAGGGCGAGCTCTGCATGCCCCAGTCCCAGGCAGAGAGCGCAGATGATGTGGCGGTCTCCGGCGCAGAGAGGGGCGCGGCATGAAGCGCAAGTGGTGCGAGGCATCTTAAAAAAGACGCTCGTTACTATTTTGTGAAGTTCGTTAAGAACTAGCTTGCTCTAAAAAAGGATACGTCGCCGGATGGCATAGCTCGCAGGATGGCTGAAGGTGGCGGAGATGGCCGGCTTCTTCGAGCGCTGTCCAAGCTTGCTAGATGCCCCTTGAACGGCGACGCGGCTTCCAGTTCAGAGATGCGAAGAGCTTCGCTGAAGAGATGAAAATCAGGGTTCCAGCCTATGAACTACACTTATATGCACTCTAGCCACGCCCATTTTGGCGGGCTTTGATGCAGTAAGCACGCGGATGCCTCTCATTGGACGCGAGTTCGCCCAAGTTCGTCTATAGGCTGCAGCAGTTGCCGCAGAGCAACCAATGAGCTCGCTAGCTAGCCCACTCAAGGTCTGCAGTTGCTGCACTGCGTTGACAAATGATACAAAATTAAGGATAATTTTTTGGCTTCAACATCTCAGAAAAGATGAATCTTTCCCGTAGCGTAAGCTAGCTTACGCAATACGAGAGAACCTCTCGTAAGAGAACATTTTTTTACCACTTTTTACAGTGCATATATCAAAGTACTATGGCGTTACTATCTGTTACCTTCATTGATAAAAACCTACACTTTTTTTTTTGTATGAAATTGCACTCTGAAAACAAAAATACACCCAGCGTCTGACATTTAAATAGAAAAATATGTTTATTGTATCTATTTCTGGACCTATTTTCAGAGATAAAATACAAATAAAACACATCAGTTTTTATATAGATAGATTTCATCTGAATGATAACTAACAGCAAAATCACTTTCAATAGAGGAAAAAAGACCCACAGTGAGCTGGCAGTTATTCAACCACTCTAACAATGACATTGTGTCATAATTCAGGGCATAAAGTACTTTTCTTTTTAAAGTGTGTTTTCCCATTAAATTAGCTGTTTCTAAAGAGCTTGACTTATTAAGAACAACCCACAGTACAATCAATTTTATGTTTTATAATCCCGCTTACTGTGACAAACATTTGCAGGGGAGTCTTATGCTCCAGAAGCACTTGCCTTTTTAACGGATGAGCAAGAGTCCTTGGCTCTGGACAGTGTTGTTGACATTTTGTGTCAAATCCTCAGTTATGCAGTTGAGACTCAGGGCAGGTTACACACAGGGTTTTGATTGAGGTTTTACCTCAAACATAAGTGAAATGTCAAGCATTCAGTACATGATACACCTTTGTCTCACACATCCATATTTTTGAGGAACAGGGAACTACCCAACGTTCTAGATTCATAGGATGTCCTAGAAAAAGTCATTACATAAAAAAAGAAAAAAGAAAGCCTCGTGGAAACATTTGGTTTGGACCAGGCAAGCCATAATAATGTGAGTACTCTGGGTATACATTACCACAATGCCAGAAAATTAATAATGGTCTTCAAAGATAATTACAATATTGACCTGTACATTTATCAGTTATTGTATTTAAAGGCCATCATCAGGTTTCAAATAATCAAAAAGGCTAAGTGTGTAATGTCTGTGCCACTAAATATTACATAACTAGTAAAGTAAAATACAAGAAAAACAATGATGTTGATTTGCATGAAAGTTTAAAACACTTTTAAAAGCCTTATGTACTTGAATGTGTTAAATGCTTCAAAATCTACTATATACAGTGTTAAGGGTTGTGAAACTCAGAGACAGGCAGACAGACAGATAGATAGACATAGAGCTGCTAAGCTAATGCTAGGCTTAGTGTTGCTCAGGTGCTTTTAGTGGTAGGGGGTTGTTAAGTGGTTGCTGAAATATTCTTGGTGGTCGCTAAGCTGTTGCTAGGCTTAGGCTGTTGCTGGTGTTTTCAGTGGTTTGTTGCTAAACGGATGCTTAAGTATTCTGTGTGATTGCTATTCTCTCATATGGGTTTGTATTTTAACATGCAAATGTTCAAACAGGTTTGCCATAGAAGTGTTTGCCAGTAGCAGCAAATAGTCCATTGTAGCCAAAGGTTTGCTTCATCAACCGCCTAGCTACCACCTGGAAAGAACTGAAAATAGCAAAAGCCTAATTCTAGCATTAGCTTAGCAGCTACACAAAATACTTCAGCAACAGAATTGCAACCTGGTATTTAGGTGGTTGCTATGCGGTTGCTAAAATATTGTGTGTTTGCTAAGCTTATGTTATGCTTAGGCTGTTGTGAAGGTGTTTTTTAATGTTTACTTCCTTTAAGGAATTCGAGAGTTCATGGCAAATTTGCCGCAAACTCATATTCACATGCAAATGAGCTTTGTTGTCCATTAATTGTCCTTTGTAGCCAAAGGTTTGCCAGAGGTTCACCACTACAAGCAAAGAGCTGCAAACTTCTGGCAAACATTTGCGCAAATCAAAAGGCCATTTGCATGTGAAAATAACAAGCTGCAAATTTGCGGGATGTTTTCGGCTAGTTTAGATTTTTTGTAAGAGTTGGTGGATGCTAGAGTTTTGCAGGTGGACATGTTGGACCACTCATACAGGGCTATGTTGAAAGAGCTATGGAACTAATTACAGCAATTACATTCTTCGGGAAGTCAACCTACAAATGGCTTACTTACAGTAGATGTCTCTGGGATACAAGAAAGAATTTAAACATTGTAAAAATTAAACACTTCACCTCCAAAATCCTTAAGCTTCATTTTACAAGATATATTAATGATTGAAATTACTGAGCTAATGTCTAAACAATAATTACTTTGATTAATTTAGCCATGCTTTTATCCAAAGCGACTTTCAAAATATTTTTGATGACTCAAGGACTGGTAGAAATGTACTTAGGCATAGCAGATAGTGGTTAATGGACAGCTGGCTCTTAGCTGATGTATGTGTCCGTTAGATCACAAGAGCATTTACACACACACACACACACACACACAAAAAAAAGTTTAATCATGAGACATTAGTGCTCGTGTTACACTATAATTAATCCACCAAGGTCCATTACACTTCACTAAATATTATAGCAGCTAATGAACACACAGACAGTTAATTTTTCTCTCTGTGGGCCTCCCCTCTCTATTGCTTCTACTGGACTCATGGCATGTATTGATGTCGAGGGTGTGCTAAAAAATGCTCCATCTTTTTCCCCACACTCAAAAGCCTGACACATCCAATAAAATTCCAGTTTTACCTAAAGTGTATCAATGTTTTCTTCAGGAGTGAGAGGCACACAAATACTGTAGAAGAGCGTAACTTCTCCCAGTCATTATAAAGGCACTACTTCACCTTCTGATAAGCAGAAAATTGAGGAACTTAGTTTTTCCCTCTGTGGTTAATCAGTGAACACAGACCAGAATGCTACATTTCTTTTAGTTAACAAGGCCTTAATTACCAGATGAGTTAAATGTGCTGCCAAGAAAGTGACCTCTTCTAGTGATGTGAAACATTAGGCTTAGGAGACCTCAACCTAGTGGGGATCTTCAGAGCTTCAGACTCTGAACAATGTTCTAATGTTGACTGGGCATTGCAAAAGTCCTCATAAGATCTTCAGGCTACATCCACTTGAGACTAATTAATGGGCATAATTAACTAGATATTCAGAGTCGTGTGGCGCCATATGGGGGTCGGACATATGAACGGCGAGCTCTGCGCACTTTGCTAGTTTTTAAGTCTTATACCGGTGAGATTCGATACACCCTGGTACTGTTCTAAGAAGTCAACATATCAAAGAATTCAAAATTCTCAGGCTCTTGCGATATTAAAAGACACTTATGTGCTCAAGCTGATACCCCAGACAGGGCAGCAGACCAGAGACTCAGTTTGGACGATGAGGAGGGAGAAATTCTATGTCAACTGGTGAGCAGAGGCGAAATTCTCTGAGTTGGACACAAGAACCGGGAATGTTGAGAAATGGATCGAGGATCAGTCATCAGAGAGGGAGTTAGCTCCTAATCTGCTAGTGACCAAAGTAGATTTGGAACGCATTTGGGAAAAATTGGAAGACCTTGAGAATCGTAATCTGGGAAACAACATCCAAATTATTGGAATTCCTTAGGCATGAGGAAGGCCAATATATGGTAACATTTCTAGACAAGCTCTTCTCAAGTCTGCTCAACATAACAGCCCATAAGCATGAAATCGAGCAAGCTCACAGAGACCTTTCTCGGAGATCGGCTGAGGTAGACAGGCCCCAATCAATTCTGTCCAAATTTCTGAGATCATCCAATAAAGATCTTGTGTTACGTGAGGAGTAAAGGAAAGCTTTCTGGGAAGATCCACAGCATTTTCTTGTTCCCTGACTTTGACAAATTCAACAAGAGAGAAATGTGATCGATTCAAGGAATGCAAGAAACTCTTACCTTAACGGAAGTTCGCATATGCACTGATGTTCCCAGCCAAATTGAGAATAGATACTAAGGATGGCTGCAAAGGATGGCTGCTCCGCCTAGCGGCTGGAGTTTGTTTTGTGCAATAACACTCCTTCAGGACAGTTTTTGATGAATCGCCATGTTCCTTGTGTTTCTGCCTTCTCCTGGCTCAAGTTTATTTTGTGGAGCATTTTTTTGCAGGACATTGGAAGGATTAGGTCATCTGCTACACTCATGAACAGCCGGCTCACTGAACACTCGTTTGACTGTTCTGCTAGCGGCTGGAGCTTGTTTTGTGGAAGAACACACCTTCGGACAGTTTTGTGAATAAATCTACACGTTCTGTGTGTTTATTCCACCTATTGGCTGAAGTTTGTTTTATAGATTATTTTCTGTTATGTAATTCTGTCTCACAAAATTTGGACTTGAGCAATCCAATGGCAAAGTTGTCGTGGACGCTCTCCTAGGCATACATGGACTGTTTGAATTTAGAGGGATGGATGCCAGTTGGTATTCTTGTGCGTGTATTTCTTTTTTCTGTTTGTTTGGTTCGGAGTAAGTTCATGGTTGGACTGTTGCACTAATGTTGGGATGTGGTCTTTATAATTTTATTTTTGACACAATCTATTATTTCTAATATGTCAAAATGTCAAATGTTATTATGAGTGGATTGTCTCTCTCCACATGGAATGTGAATGGGTTGGGGCACCCCATAAAAAGAAGGAAGGTTATTTATTTTCTTAAACATAAGAAATGTGATATTGTGTTTCTTTAAGAAATGCATCTTTCCCTGCA
This sequence comes from Xyrauchen texanus, assembly GCF_025860055.1. Classification (NCBI taxonomy): domain Eukaryota; kingdom Metazoa; phylum Chordata; class Actinopteri; order Cypriniformes; family Catostomidae; genus Xyrauchen; species Xyrauchen texanus. The sequence goes on from NC_068301.1 coordinate 28,782,275, forward strand.
GGAAGCTGAAAAATTTGGGAAAATATGGGGTGGGTATGTTTTCTTTAGTGCTTGCTTAAGTAAGAGTAGAGCAGTCATTATATTGATAAGTAAACATCTACAATTCAAATGTCTTAAACAGATAAATTAGGAAGAGTCATTATTTTTTTAGCAGAAATTCAGGGTCAAGAATTGATTACAGTATGCCTCATTCTTCAGAAAATCCAAAGCACGAGAACTCGTGGAGTTCGAAGGGAATATTAAAAGTGCTCAGGCAGTGCTTAAGTGCTTAATGTCATCTGATGGCCTCAGAGAATTTACCTGATTGAAATACAGATATAATACTATTTTATCATGGAAGGTGGAACCTTCAGAACACCCTAAACTGATGACTGAGCAAAAAAAAAAAAAGAGCATGGCAAGTTAATTAAGGCCTTGCCTACAGGCAAGTCTCCAGGGCCAGATGGTTTTGCTGCTGAGTTTTTTGGATCTTATGCTACAGAACTAGCTCCACTTTTGTTAGAAGTTTACACAGAATCATTAAAGAATGGAAAGCTTCCACCAACCATGACATAAGCCCGGTTCAGTCTGATTCTTAAAAAGACAAAGATCCAAGTGAGTGTAAGAGTTATCATCCAATTTCCATGTACAGCTAGACATTAAAATATTGTAAAAAAAAATTTGGCTAACCGATTAAGTAAAGTTTTGACATCTCATATACATATAGATCAGGTAAGGTTTATTCAGGGCCGCATCTCTTCTGACAACATTAGGCGTCTTATCAATATCATGTGGTCATTGGCGAATGATCAGACTCTGGTCATGGCCATCTTATTTGATGCTGAAAGGGGTTTGATATGGTAGAATGGGATTATCTTTTTAAGATTTTGGAAATATAAGGGTTCTGGAATACTTTTATTGGATGGATAATGTTACTTTGTTGACACTTGGTAGCGGCGATACAAACAAATTGATTCATTTCAGATTATTTTACCCTGGAAAGGGGCACCCGGCAGGGTTGCCCTCTTTCCCCATTATTGTCTTGCCCTGGAAACATTAGCAGCCACGATAAGAAGGGAAGATGATTGTCCAGGGGTGGTGGCGGGAGCTGTGGCACATAAGCTTTTGCTTTACGCAGATTATATTTTATTATTCGTCTCCGACCCCACTAGATCTATGCCTTGCCTCCACAGAATTATTAATTTATTTTCTAATTTCTCAGGATACAGAGTTAATTGATCTAAATCCAAAGACTTTGGCTCTGACAGCATACAGCCCTGTAACAGCTTTCCAAATTCTTTCCCAGGAAGTTATTGCCCCTATTTTACCATTGCAAAGCCTTTCTATTAAACTAATCAGAGAAGTTAAATCTGTTATCTCACATTTGCACTCGGTATGGACTAAATTGTCCAGAGTGTTTAATTCTGACAATTATTTTAATGTTGCCTCAAGCATATGGTTGAACCCAGTTATGTATTGATAAGTCCCCTTTCTGGTGGATTGTGGGGGGTGGGGGGGGCGTTACTACACTCGGTGACTCTATATGAGAGTGGAGTATTGAGATCTTTTAGTAATTTGGTTCAACATTTTGGGATTCCCAGATCTCAGTTCTATAGGTATTTACAACTGCTTTACCTGCTCTGTATTGTTTTGGTGGTAGCATACACCCCCTAAAGTAGCAGGTACTCTGGGAGAGGTGATTACTGCTTTTGGAAAAGGTCATGAGTCATCTGCATATTACTCCCTGTTAATTCAGTTTCTGGGGGATGGAGCTCGAATTTCTATCAAGAGATTATGGGAGAAAGATTTAAACTTGGTATTGGAGGAGGGAGTGTGGGCTAGGATTCTAAAAAATGTCAAGTCTGTATCTAGATGCAATTCAAGATTTTACATAGATTCTATTGGACACCCTCTAGATTGTATAGGCTTGTTCTTAAAGACACATCCACCTGCTGGCGATGCCAATCAGAGGATGGAGACACAGTTCATGTTTTTGGGGTGTGTGTAAAGATTCAAGGGTTTTGGTTAAGGGTTCAGAGTTTTATGTGACATCTTGGGCACTAGGGTTTAGTTCTGCCCCAGACTCTGTATTTTAGGATATGGGGTGGTCATCAATGTGGGGAATAAACATGTGGAGGATTGGGTTCTATACAGTGTTATGGTAGCCAGACAGATGACTTTGAAGGGTTGGTAGTTGGCTGGAGCGCCCCCATTTCAGGAGAGGTGCTCAAAGATGGGGAGGATGGCAGCTTTAGTAGAGGTTTCATATTGAAGACTGGGGAATTTGGATGTTTGTTGGGAATTGGGGTAGATACTTGGCATTCTTGGAGGGGTCTCGGGGTGGATCAGTGGAGAGAGAGGGGTAGTTATTAATGTGTGTGATTTATATACATATATCGCTGAATCCAGATCATCCATCCTGATTCTGCTGGATCTTTCAGCAGCCTTTGACACAGTCAACCATCAGATCCTACTCTCCACCCCCTCCTCGCTGGGCATCACAGGAACTGTGCTTGAATGGTTTAATTCCATTCTCTCAGGTAGGAACTTCAAGGTAGCCTGGAGAGGTGAGGTATCCAAGCCACATCAGTTACTTACTGGGGTACCTCAGGGAACAGTGCTTGGACCACTTCTTTTCTCTATATACACAACATCACTGTGACCCATAATTCAGTCACATGGTTTCTCTTACCACTGCTACGCTGATGACACGCAACTCTACTTGTCTTTCCAGCCCAACGACACCACAGTGACTGCTCGAATCACTGCCTGCCTGGCATATATCTCGGACTGGATGAAGGAACACCACCTGCAACTCAACCAAGCCAAGACCGAACTCCTTGTCTTTCCAGCCATACATCACCATGCAGCTGGGTACAACTACAGTATCGCCTTCCAAAACGGTCAGAAATCTAGGGGTAACCATCGATAACCAGTTAAATTTCACAGACCACATCTCAAAGACCACAAGATCATGTAGATTTACTCTGAAATATCAGGAAGATAAGACCCTTCCTCTCTGAACATGCCACTCAACTGCTTGTTCAGTCACTTGTCATAACTAGACTGGACTACTGTACTCTCTCATTGCAGGCCTCCCTGCAAGTGCAATTAGACCTCTGCAAATGATCCAGAATTCAGCAGCATGTCTGGTCTTTAATGAACCAAAAAGAGCACATGTTGTAATTTCTGCAGAGCTACATGCCCACCAGAAGCCTGTGGTTGGCTAAGGAAAGTCACCTTGTTGTACCAACACAAAGAGGCACCAAAACACTCTCCCGGACTTTCAGTTTCATCATACCACGTTGGTGGAATGACCTTCCCAACTCCATCCGTGAAGCTGACTCACACTCTGTCTTCAAAAAAACGACTTAAAACACATCTTTTTCATGAGCACTTAACCAGCCACAAAAAAAAAAAAATCTTGTTGCACTTTAATCTGTTTTGAATACTTTGCTATTGAATTCTGATGCTAGTAAAACTTTGTAGTATGGCACTTTTCATACCACTGTCTCTGATTTGCTTATGTTTTCCTCTTTTGTAAGTCGCTTTGGACAAAATTGCCTGCCAAATGAATAAATGAATATGTAAAATATACTCCAGCTGACTCCACAAGTTTGTGTCAAACCTGATGATCCATGTTATCCATCATGATTTGTGAATATATGACACTCACTTTTTGTACAATAGAGTTAACATGGTCAGTGTCACAAATTTGCTTATTTGATAAATGACCTAGAAATCTTACAGAAACTTTAATAATTTGTAATTGTTTTCTGTCGTAATGTGGGTTTTTCTGTTCATTTTTGTTTCTTTCCATTTCCATGTTTACCTTGGATTTTGAGTCCCACATTTTCAATATTGTCTCAGACTTTTTGATCACAGTTTATACTGTATGTTTTTGTCAAAAAATATGTGGCCTATAACCGTATTTGTTCAATTCTGCTCCACAAAGATGAAGTAACAATGGAGGAGGTTGGCCAGGCTGCCCAGCTCAGGGCTGGGGAGCTCATCATCATTGTCGTGGTTCTCGTTATGTGGGCAGGTAAGAACCTTATTTGAAAAGACCAAAGACTAATGATCGACCAGTTTGTAGGTGATACTGACTGTTTCTAGCTAATGACCATTATGTTGCCAAGTAGGACATGCTCCTGAATTTTGTTGGACCTGGAACAACATTCTTGTCCAACAAACATAGTCTAACTCTATCTCTAACCCCAACCCAAACCATTAACTACCCCTAAAATCAGATCGAGATAGGGTGATAAGAATGTTGTTTAAGCCCCAACAAAACCTCCAGCCCTAGGGCTGTACTTAAATCTAACCCTAAAATCCGATTAGTTGATAGGAATGATAAGAATTTGGACCAAAATAATGGGACAATATTGCTTCTTTGTTTTTTTTTTCACACTTTATAAAAATGTTATAAAGTCATTAGCAAAGATTTTTATAATGCTTAACACATCAGTAGTTTGTGCACATTGAAATATGCTATGTGGTTGCTAAAATATTCTGAGTGGTTGCTAAGCTTACGTTATGCTTAGGTTGTTGCAAAGGTGTTTTCAAAGTGTATGAATATAAACTTACTTAGCACTTTAATAGGAACACGATGGTCCTAATTAAGTGCCCGTCATGGTCTTCTGTTGTTGTAGACCATCCGCCTCAAGGTTTGACGTTATACATTCTGAAATGGTATTCTGCTCACTACAATTGTACACACTGATTACTGTAGCCTTTCTGTCATCTCGAACCAGTCTGGCCATTCTCCGTTGATCACATCAACAAGGTGTTTCTGTCCGCAGAACTGTCGCTCTCTGGATGTTTTTTGTTTTTGGCACCATTCTGAGTAAACTCTAGAGCAGTGGTACCCAACCCTGTTCCTTGAGGCCCCACAACAATACACATTTTGGATATCTCCCTAATAAAACACACCTGATTCAACTCATTAGCTCATTAGTGGAGACTCCATGACCTGAATTGGGTGAGTCAGATAAGGGAGATCCACAAAATGTGCAGTGTAGGGGGCCTCCAGGAACAGCGTTGGGAACCACTGCTCTAGAGACTTTTGTGCGTGAAAATCACAGGAGATCAGCAGTTACAGAAATACTCAAACCAGCCCATCTGGCACCAACAATCATGCCATGTTCAAAACCACTGAGATCACATTTTTCCCCATTCTGATGGTTGATGTGAACATTAACTGAAGTTCCTGACCCGTATCTGAATGATTTTATGCACTGCACTGCTGATTAGATAATCACATTAATATTTAGGTATACAGGTGTTCCTAATAAAGTGTTAAGTGAGTGTATATATGAAAAAATTGTTTGTGAAAAATAGTTGACATTTCTAACTATTTGCAATGATCTGCTTTTGATGTAAAAACATTTGTAAAGAAAGTTATTATAAAATGTCACCGATACAGAGGGTCTGTATGTTTCATATTTGTAGGGATGTTTTCAGTTGAGAAAGGAAACATACAAGAGTTTCTAATGTTATAATTGGGCCTTGGGGGGTCTTCCTTATCTGTTTATAATCCACATCTAGCCTGTGAGAAGACTAGCGAATAAATCATCAAACAGGACAGTTGTACCACAGCTTAAACTCAAGGCCACAGAGATGTTCATCATACTGTTCTAGCCAAGCTATAATTGGTATGTTATTATTTGGGGCAGAAACAACGCGCAATCCATCTTCAAACCTTTTCCTCTCTTCCTTCCGACATTGTCCCATCCATCACTACCACACTCTCTACTTCTGACTTCAACTCTCTGAACCCTCTTTCTCTAACTTTCTCATGCCCATTTGCACACAGGTGTGATAGCTCTCTTCTGTCGCCAATATGACATCATCAAAGACAATGAGCCCAACAATAACAAGGACAAAGCCAAGAACTCGTCAGAGTGCAGTACCCCAGAGCACCCTACGGGGGGACTACTGCGCAGCAAGGTCTAATTACGCCTTCCCCTGTCGGCAATAAAAGGCTTTAGCCTCAGGACAGGTATGTTCATTTTTATGTGCCTGTTTTTTTTTAAAATAAATGTTCAAAATGCATGAATTTGGCTATATTTAAGCTGGATAGCTGAATTCATAGAATTTGTAATGGTAAAAGTTCACCCAAAAATAATTGGGACATTGTTCACTTGAGATTGTTTTTAGTGCTAAACAAAATTCTTGCGTGACATAATGAGCTGCTCATGAAAGTGTAACAGACGTCAATATGTTTACTGAAAAATTGCAATTTCAGGTGTTTCTCCATAAAACCTATCGTATGCCTTGGAATATAACGCATAAGCCATTCATTAAAACATCTCCTATTGTGTTCTGCATAAGAAAGCCATACTGATTTGGAATGACATGAGGGTGAGTAAACATAACAGAATTCAAATTTTTGGGTGAACTATTCCTTTGCATTGTTTGCATTTGTAAAACAAATTGCCCTACTCACTATTAAGTTGTTAATGCTTTAAACAATGAAAAGTTTTATTACACTGCATGCACGGCAGCACTGTATAGATATTCCTCGAGCAATCTATTAAGGGTTTTTTCCAAATCCCTAACCCAATGTATTAAACTTGTGCAATTAATTCAGCCCTAACCGCTTAACATACAGACTCCATTTAAATTTAAATGTAAGCTTTCATAGCTTTCTTTACACTGCTGTGATGCTGGCTCTATTTGAAAACCTACCGCCTTATATGACCGCATCATAACTGAAATAGCGCCTCATAAGTGACCGATTTGGAATGCTCTTCATTGACAGCAAAAATGTGTCATACAAATAGCGCTCCTCGCGTGAATAGCACGTAAGACTCTACTGAGATTTGAAAGTTTGCTTTTAGCATGTAAGATAAGAGTGTGATAAGGAAATACACTATTGCTCATTTTTATCATCCTGGTTTCATAGAACCACGTTAGTATATCAAAATGTTGGAAAAAAATTTTTTTGGCTTGTTGTACGTATCGCACCAGTTTCCTGGTGAAATGAACACTAGAGGTGCTAGAACAGCAACTAGTTTTCCCTTTCACACAAGTCACTAGTAAAACTGCAGATTATCAGTTCATAAACATCTTTTGTCATCTAAACACTACTAAGACTATAGTGCACAACTTGTAAAGTGTTATTTTTTTTAAGCCTCATTCACACTACCAGCGACATACAATGACAGGATGCCATTAATTTTCAATGAGAGCACAGTGACTTCCTGCGACAAGATGTGGATGTGGCAGGTAACATGACAAGGTTGAGAAAAGTTTAACTTTATGCAAATGAGAATGAAGACAGTGGAGCTCACGTCACCTGTCTTCTGTGAAATACGGTTGTCGAGTGCAGGCAAAATGCTGAAGTTTACATACCCCTGCAGAATGTTAATTTTTAGGAGCAAGAGAACTGATTCCTTGTCAAATTAGAATAATATCTTAGTTTTACCGGCAGTATCTCATCTGTGATCAGACTGTCTAAAGCTATGGCAAGACTTGCAGTCCACCAATAACATTAGAGCGACAGCAGCAGGAAAGCCCACTTGTGACTTCACATTACAGAGACTAGCGACACCTTGTGATCAAATTGCACAGAAGCTCAATTGATAAGAGCATTGCACTTCAGAAGCAAGGATTGGGACACGAGTCCTGAAGCGAATGTGAGTCGACACATGAGCCTAAAGTGTCATAGAAGTGCCACAAAATTACTTTGCTGATTCAGCAATTGCATTTTTCATCTTACATTTGCTTTTTATGACACTATCGGTCAGGTTTAGGGTAGGGAGGTAGGTTTTGTTGGTTTAAAACTCCATAGAGCAGTGTTACTTAATCCTTTCCTGAAGTACCTCTAACTGTGGTCAGAAATGAATGGGGGCTCAGTGCAAAAATGCCACCAAAATGGACTAAAATGCCCCTGAAATTCAAAATAAGAGGGGAAAAAAATGCCCCCACAACAAGTTCCTGTTTTTCTATGAAAAACAACTTATATAATTACAAATACATACATCACAATCTTTATTTGAATTTTTGCTGAACAATATTTTTAGCGTTTAATTTCTGACCTGCCACTAACACTACCCATTTTGTCTAATTAGTAGAGTGACCTGATTGGAGTGTGTCAAATAAGGGAGTCATACAAAATGTGAAGTGTTAGTGGTACTCCAGGTAAGGATTGAGAACGACTCAGTTACTAGCGTAACCTCGGTTCCCTGAGAGGAGGGAACGAGTATTGCGTAAGTAGCTTACGCTATGGAAAAACTCCGTTTCTCGAGAAATATTGAAGTCTTTATGTAAAACGCATTGCAGCTGCACAACAGACAGCGTTGAGCGAGGCAGCTCGGTCATTGTCTGTGCCGCGGCAACTGCTCGAACCAATGACGGGGCGACTCTGAACGCATGACCAATGGGCGCGCGCCTCACGTTCGCGCGCTCAGAGCCTGCTGAAATTAACATAGGCAGGCTATATAATGGGCACCCCCGTCATGCAAGTTTCTTTAGGTTCAATCGACTGAAGCGAACTGACCAAGCACAAGCACGGCAGCTTACGCAATACTCGTTCCCTCCTCTCAGGGAACCGAGGTTACGCTAGTAACCGAGTCGTTCCCTATCGAGAGGTCTCTCCTATTGCGTAAGTAGCTTACGCTATGGGAACACCATGTAAAACGCTGTGCGTGCTGACTTCGCTCTATAAAACCAGAGGCAGGTGCCTGAGCTTTAAAGCAAAGTGATTATTCCCCGAGCCGGTCAACGGCGAGCTATATACTGGGATATTACAGAGCGTCCTTGCCCAAGGCGAGGCTCTTTGTACAAACACAAGCACACATCTTATGTACTGAGCTTTTTATGTACTGGTACGCATAATAAATCCTCTAAGTCGGTCAGAGACGGACCTTATAAGGGAGGAGGTGATGCCCAGCATACACACACTCTATTCCATTCTATAGTCAGGCTGATAGAATGTTGGAATGCAATGAGGGGACCTGTAGGTTATAAAACCTGATAAATGTCGAAGGCGAGGCCCAGCCTGCCGCCGCACAAATATCTTCAATGGGTATCCCACTCGACCATGCCCATGAGGAGGCCATGCTCCTCGTAGAGTGAGCTCTGATGCCTAAGGGGCATTGAAGGCCCTTGGCTTCATAAGCCAGCGCTATAGCATCCACTATCCAGCGCGATATTCTTTGCTTTGAGACAGCGAGACCCTTAGTTCGGCCGCCAAAGCATACGAATAATTGTTCCGTCTGTCTGAACAGGGCAGAACATTCCAAATATACTCTGAGCGCTCTGACCGGGCAGAGTAAATTTGCGTCGCCTTCGTCTGCTGGGGACGATAGCACTGCCAGAGATATCACCTGTGCTCTGAAGGGTGTAGAGAGCACTTTAGGAATATACCCGTGCTTTGGCCTAAGGACAACTCTGCAGTCGTTTTGTCCAAATTCCAGGCAAGCAGCGCTTGATGACAGCGCATGCAGGTCGCCCACTCTTTTAACTGAAGCGAGCGCCAGCAAGAGCGCGGTTTTGAGCGAGAGCTGCTTAAGGTGCACGGTTCGGAGAGGTTCGAATGGGACACCCTTGAGTGCGTCCAGGACCGTGGCCAGGTCCCAGATCGGCACCGAAGGTGGGCGAGGAGGGTTCATCCTCCTAGCGCCTCTTAGGAAACGAACGATCAGATCGTTTTTCCCTAATGAATGTCCTTTATCAGGATTGTGTGACGCCGCTATGGCAGCCACATAGACTTTGAGCGTGGAGGGTGTGCGGCCCGCCTCCAGCAGCTCCTGCAAAAAGGCGAGTACACTTGGTATCTCGCACGTTTTGGGGTTCAAACTCTTGGTATCACACCAGTCACTGAACACTGGTGTGATACCAAGAGAGGCGCTCGCGCCTCAGTAATGGTTCTCAAAACTCCATTGGGGAGGTTCTCGGGAACCCATTGAGGGGCCATGCATGGAGGGCCCACAGATCGGGGCAGGGATGAAGAATCATCCCGCTGGCCTGTCCGAGGAGGTCTTGCCTCAGCGGAATCGGCCATGGGGCAGATTGCATCATCTGTATCAGTTCTGGAAACCACGTCTGGTTTTTCCAGAGTGGGGCTACCAGGAGCACTGCACATTTCACCTCCCTGATCCGACTGATGACCTGAGGTAGCATCGCGATCGGGGGAAAAGCATACAAGGGGTGGCTCGGCCAAACTTGGGCGAGCGCGTCCGTGCTTTTTGAGAAGAAGAGAGGGCAGTGCTGGCGTTTTCCTTGGAGGCGAAGAGGTCGACCTCTGCCTCGCCAAAGGTTTGCCATAACCACTGAACCGTCAGAGGGTGGAGAGACCATTCTCCTGGGAGAACCTTGTCTCTGGATAGCATGTCCGCTCCTTGGTTCAGGACACCTGGCACGTGCGCTGCCCTTAGCGAGCGCAGGTGGTGTTGTGACCATAGGATGAGCTCCCTGGCCATAGAGTGCAGGGAGCTCGACCTGAGTCCACCTTGGCGATTTATATACGAAACTACCGTCATGTTGTCCGTTCGGACCAGGACGTGTTCGTTTTTTAGGTACGGAAGCAGGGCTCTGAGAGCCAAGGCGACCGCTTTCATTTCCAGACAGGAAATGTGTAGGCGCTTTTCCGGGTTTGACCAAAACCCGGAGACAGGCCTGCCCTCGTAAAGGGCCCCCCATCCTATTTTGGAGGCATCTGTCATGATCATTTTTCTCCGCGTACTCACGCCCAGACTCACGCCGGTTTGATACCAATTGATGGCTTTCCAGGGCGTCAGGGCTTTTATACAGCCGTGATTCGCTCTGATCAAAAAGTGGCCCGAGCACCACGCGTGAGTGGGGACACGGCTCTTGAGCCAGCGCTGGAGAGGACGCATGTGCAACAATCCTAGCTGGAGTACAGCTGATGCCGAGGCCATGAGACCGAGCAGTCTTTGAAATCGTTTGACGGGGCGTCGGCGCCCGTTCTGAACGATGTTGCAAGGCGTCGAATAGAGAGCGCGCTCTGATGAGAGGCGCGCTGTCATCTGCACTGAGTCTAGCACTATTCCCAGAAAAGAGATATTCTGGCTGGGGGATAGCACGCTCTTTGCAAAATTGATTCTCAGACCCAGGCATTCTAGATGGCTGATAATCCAAGATCAGTGCGTCATTAACTGGTCCTCTGATTGTGCTATGATTAGCCAATCGTCGAGGTAATTCAGTATTCGCACTCCCTGCTGTCTCAGGGGGGAAAGTGCCGCGTCCATACATTTCGTGAATGTACGGGGGGCCAATGATAGGCCGAATGGTAGTACTGTGTACTGGTATGACTGTCCCTCGAAAGCGAATCTCAGAAAGGGCCTGTGATGAAGCGCTATCGGAATGTGAAAGTAAGCGTCTTTCAAATCCACTGATAGAAACCAATCCCCGGGGCGAACTTGCGCGAGGATATGTTTGGTTGTTAACATTCTGAATGAGCGAATCATTAAAGCTTTGTTCAGATGTCTGAGATCCAGGATGGGGCGAAGGCCACCGTCCTTTTTCGGGACGAGAAAATAGCGGCTGTAAAAACCCGCCTCGCTCAAAGAGGGAGGAACAGTTTCTATAGCGCCCTTCTCTATCAGTTTGAGCACCTCGGTGCGTAGAACATGTGACACATCTTTTCTCACTTTCGTCTCGACCACCGCTGAAAAGCTGGGTGGTCTGCGAGCGAACTGAAGTGAGTATCCGTGTTTTATTATGTTCAAAACCCATTTCGGCATGTCGGGATTTTTTCCCAGGTTTCTGCTCGCACAGATATGGGCTGAATGCTGGCTGGGGGCGTGTCGCAGTGACGTATGGTCCCCACCGGCAAATCGCTTTGTGCTAACACAGAGTCTACGGCTCTCAGAGGCGCAGGTGCGCGCTGAGCAGCCGTATTGAGTGCCGAGTGCAGGGGTGCGTGTGAGAGTACAGGCACGTGCGCTATCTCCGAGATGCTCACAGCATGAGTCGGAGAGATGCTTGAAACTGTATGAACAGTGTTTTGGGGTGGGGGTGCATACATCATAATAGGCACGCGTGCCACATTCATAAAGCTTTCCGCATTTAGCGGGGAGTTTCTTTGCTCGCGCATTGCATCTGTGATGCTTGCGGCATGAAATAGAGAGCTGTTTGAAACTGTATGGGTAGCTTTGTGTAGGGGTGCGTGCAGTACAGCAGGCACGCGCGCTACACTTATAGTATTTCCCGTTTTTGCTGGGGAAGTGTTTATAACTGTGGGAACAGTGCTTGTGTGTAGTGGTGCATACATGACAATAGGCACACGATCTACATTTTTGGGACATCCAGCCTGAACTGGGGAGGTATTTGGCACTGTTTGGACAGTATTGATATGTGGGAATGCACACTTTAGTGTGGACATGTGAACCCTTAGTGACACAGGCAGAAAATTACTCTTTTCGTGATTTCTGTGTGTCGCCGTAAAAACGGCGTTTGATTGCAGGTGAGCGAGTTTTATGACTGGCCCATTGACTGCTGTATAGACATTTCCAGCCGCCTGTAAGGGGACTGGGTAATGTTTTAGATGTTTGAGAGAGAGCGGTCCGGCTTTTGTGAGACACGTACTCTCTCTTTTTCTTCCTGTTGCTAGGAAGACTTACGAGGCTCCATGTTCAGAGTGATTCTGGGCCGAGGACCTCGTTGCTCGTCGCGGCTTTCTTCGGCCAGCGAACGCGAGCGGTGTCGAGCGTCCTTTTCAGGTCTGCTCTTCGGCTGGGAGACGGGCGGCTCTGCCCTGGCTCGCTGCTGCTGCTGGGGCGGTTTCTGAGACGAGCTGGAGCGCTTGGGCAGGAAGTGATGCATAGCTTGCGAATCCTTCCGAGCCTCAGTGAAGCGCTCAGTGAATTCTCTCACCGCCGGTCCGAACAGGCCGCTTGGAGTGACAGGCGCGTCAAGAAATGGTGCCTTATCCGCGTCCTTCATCTCCGTTAGCGTTAGCCACAGATGGCGCTCAAGGACGGTCAAATTAGCCATGGCCCGGCCGATGGATTGGGCGGTGGCCTTTGTGGCTCGCAGGGCTACGTCCGTAGCGCTGCGCAGGTCCTTGAAAGCCTCGGGTTCAGGTCCAGACTCGCCCATGGTGCGGAGGAGTTTGGCCTGAAACATTTGTAGGACCGCCAGTCGAGCCCGAGGTCTTCCACGGCTTTTGACAGGATACGGACGATTTCCGAGTCCATGCTGGTGCCCGCGCTCGTGTCCACTGATGTCGATGGCGCGGGGTCGAACGAGCCCGGCCAGTCGTCGGATGCAGCGTCAAGAGAGAGGCTGTCATCCTTTCCATCGTCGTCCCCTGATGTGCCGAACGAGACGAGACCCACCGCCTTGTTGGAGGGGTGCAGGTCTGCTCTCGTGAAATGGACTGGCGGCGGGGAGATTTCTGGTAGCGGTGATGCACGCGGGGACTGGGCCGGCGTGACGTCACCGAAGTCGGCGTGCTCTGGCAGCCTCTGTGAGCGGCGCTTTTTCTTGCGCGGCTCGAACGGAGGTGGCAGCACGGTGGAAGCCGGCTCGTTTGCAGTGAAAACGGCAAAGCGAGCGCGCAGCTCGGCGAGGCCCAAGGAGTCGCATTCGGGGCATCCGCCCTGAATGAGTGCAGCTTCTGCGTGGTCCAGACCCAGGCAGCGAGTGCAGATGATGTGCCGATCTCCGTCGTGAAGAGGGCCTCTGCACGAGGCGCAGGCTGAAGGCATTTGAAACAACGCCTTGGAAAATTACTCTTTTACTTTTAAAAGCGAGCGCTTGCAGTAAAGGATATGCGATGCGCGCCGGATGGCGTAGCAGAAGGCTTCGAAGGCGGCTGAAGGCGCCGGAGTCCTCTTAGCAGTCCCGCTGTAAGCTTGTCAACAGCGGCGAAAGACTCCAACAATCCGGAGGATCCAGCGAAGAGAAGGTCTTCGCTGAAGGAGATTAAATCTAAAGAAACTCGCATGACGGGGTGCCCATTATATAGCCTGCCTATGCTAATTTCGGCAGGCTCTGAGCGCGCGACGCGAGGCACGCGCCCATTGGTCGCGCGTTCAGAGTCGCCCCGTCATTGGTTCGAGCAGTTGCCGCGGCACAGCCGATGACCGAGCTGCCTCACTCATCGCTGTCTGCTGTGCAGCTGCAATGCGTTTTACATAAAGACTTCAATATTTCTCGAGAAACTGAGTTTTCCCATAGCGTAAGCTACTTACGCAATAGGAGAGACCTCTCGATAGGGAAACACTGCAATGGCATTAACCTTAAAAAAAAAATTCTATTTGGGAGAACATTTAACTCTCTTTTAGAGCCACACAGTGGACATTTAACCTTGGAAGTGCCGCAATACGTGTAAAAAGCCATGTAATATAATCTAGCAAAAATCACATAATTTATGACCTCAGATTGATGTTTTTTGAAGTAAATTCCAATTGACATTTCCCTTGATATGTCCGCAATCTTAAATTAACTTTTGCAGTCAGGTTTCGTGATCCAGCCTTTTGTCCAAAACAAAATAACTTGGAAGGGAGGATAATTAAACTACCCATCTATTGGAACCAGGACACATATGACACCTTAAAATGCTGACTACAGAGGCAGCTCGCTAGGTTTAGCACTTCATTTACACAGGACCAAAGTCTAAAAGCTTTTGCTGCCTTGCAAGCACTGATGTTTCCTTCGGGATATGCAAATACATTTTCTTTCAACTCTCTTTTTGTTTTGTCTTCCCAAAAGTGCTCTGAGACAAAACAAGTAAGCCATCAAATAACAAAGTCATGAAGCCCACCTTTCATCTCCAATCAAACAACCTTTTAGGACTCCCATCATCCAACATGAACTCTTTGGTGCTTGTGTGTTTTGGACATTGACACAAACTTGAGGACAAAGTGGACAAATTAACTCCAGAGCTGCCACACTGGAAGTTTTAGATGTTTTAAAGCGAGTCATTGCGTTTCGATCCACAGCTCCAGCCTTGAAAGGGTACCTCAGCTAAAGGACTGAAACTCCACTGTGAGGTGGAAGACCAGAGGCAACTTGCCAACAGGAGTGTCTTTGGCTCATGTGTAGCTTCACAGAGATAAGGAGAATCCTGTCACCCCAATGTGGCATGTCCTACATAAAGGAGAATGGTGTGTTTTGGGGAAAAGAAAAAGGGGGTGCTTTTCTGAGCTCACCACCGTAATCAGCTCTGAAACAGGATCAGGACCATCATTGAACCTCTGTCACTGACAGGGATCACAATACTACATTTCACTCCACTATCTTTCCATCTGTTTCATACCTTCTCTATTTACCCCTTATCACTTTCTCATTTATTTGGTTCCCAATTTCACCACACCTCCAGTTTTGATTTCTTTTCACTAGGTGGTTCTTCAAAATATTATGCACAGTGTTGGGTGTAACGTGATTACAAAGTTATTATTTACTGTTATCTAAATACTTTTAAGTCAAAAAGTAGTGGAAAGAATTTCAACATTTAAAATTCTTGTAATCAGATTACATGTACTTTCAATTATGTTACAATTACATTACTGTACATATGTAACCCATTTCTAAAATAATATTTACGTGTTATACATTAAAAACATAATTATGTTAATATGCACATCGTTTGTGTTCCTGTGACCGTGTGGTGCTGACTCTATTGCAGTAGACAAGGAGGACAAATAAAAACATTAAATATTTTGAATTCCTTGAGCGAAAAAAAAAAAATTACACTTTTCTGTGAAAAGTGTTAGGGGTTTTAGAAATTAACGTAAAGTAGTTAGTAATGTGATTATTTTTCCATGAAGTAATGAGTAGTGTATCCATCCATCCATCGTCAACCGCTTATCCTGTGTACAGGGTCGCGGGATGAGTAGTGTAATCTGATTATAATATTAAAGAATAGTAATTCATACTGGATTCAAATTTTGAGTAATTTACCACCCAACACTGGTTATGCAGTCCCTTCCCGTTTTAATCCAATATCCAGCCAATGAGAAACCGCCCAGACACTTGTGTTGTTAATTGGTGCAGTGGAATCTTTCTTCAAAGCACTCTCGCTCTCAGGGCATTCTGGAAAACACTAACAGAACAAACGATGGACCACGCTGGCCGCGTCTCATTTACTCACCTGTGGCCAAATCACACTGCTCAGACTGAACTGCAAACTCATTGGATGATGAAGATCTTCATATTATAATAGTGATAGAAAATGTGTTTAATCGCTTGTGTGTCTCAAGTAATTCAACCGCTTGCTGTCTCTACTGAGCACATTACTGTACAGTGATGGTTCTAGTCCTCATATTACATTCATTTGCTTATTCTTTATGAGTATGACTATTCTATTTATCGCTTTAATGTGTTGCTACAAAGTAGAGTCGGGTGCCTTTTTCTACTGGGTTTTCTTTTTGCCATACTTCCCCTCTAAAAACCTTAATCTTACAAGTCAACATGAAATCAAAATCAACCCCATTTACTTTCTTAAAACCTGGTCTTATCATGAACAATTAATCGGTTAAGTTATTTCAAAGAATAACAAATTGTTTTTTCATAATTTTTCCTCGATATTTAATAAACTGCTTCTAAAATGACTTTCCTTTTCAGCTGACTTTACAAACCATATCTTTTTTTCAACTCATCCCCATAAGCCACCTGTCATATAGAGACTACCTTTCATGTTCCAATCAATTGTTCACAAATAAAATCAAGTTCAAAGTTGACACGTAGCATTTTAAGTGAAATTAATAATAATGGTAACACTTTACAATAAGGTTATATTCTTTACATTAATTATCTATACATTTTCTAAAGTTGATCAATACATTTACAGCACTAATTAATCTTGGATAATGTTATTTTCAAAATAAACAACCACTTTTTGTATTGAACACATGTTGTTTATGTAAACATTTGTTAATGCATTATGGACTAACAATAATTATCAATTGTATTTGAATTCATTAACATAACCAAGATTCATAAAATAATTAAATAGTGTATAAAATATATTATTAATTTTTAGTTTATAAAACCTAATGCATTCACTATGTTAACAAACAGAAAATAAAAATGTATTGTAAAGAGTTACCATAATAATAATAAACTCATAATGAATTGTATGTTTTTTTTATTGCTGTAGTCTAATAATTATTTAGTTACTATTGTGTCAAAAGGCAGAAGTAAAATTATAATCAAAAATCAGTTTTTGTGGAATCAGATTATCAGTTACATATACTAAAACAAAAATAATCTTTAGTGGTCATAAAAATCAATATCAGGTGATCTCAGATACCAGTGTTCACAATCCAATCAATTCCTTACACTTAAAATCAAGTCCTGCATTGCAATCGTCAGACATTCGTGCCATTGGGAGGTAAAATGGGTTGTTCTGAGTACGCACATTTAATTTTTGACAGTTTAAGCACACTGTACGTTAAATCAGGGGGAATGGTTTGACAGCAAACTGTCTTGTCAGATGAGTTTGTCCATTAGAATGCTGCTGTGAATGGGAATACTGTCCTTAACAGCTATACTCTAGGGCAAACTGAATTAGTTCCCATGTATCAAGAAAAAAGAATTGGGGGAATGCAGGGACATTTGGGACTCTTCATGATCTGAGTTCAATACATTAGCCTTGGTGACACTGCAACAGCCCGACTTTAATGAGGTGACAGACCGTGCGCATATCTCAAGGACGTGTATAATACTGTTAAAGTATTTTATCATAAGAATAAAGTCTCTCCCATTAATCTTAAAACCAACCTATATAAGTACACAATGAACAGTGGAATTGAAATAGAGCCGTCTCAGTATTCAAAACATCTCCAAGACATCAACACCGTGTAAAAGCAGAGGTAATACCTCTAATTCCTTTAAATAAAAAGGACTGTAACGTGTGCTTGAGGATTTGAGATTTGTGGTCAGGGGCCGGTTGCACCAGTTATACGAACATTACAACTTAGCCTAGTTGTGTTGTAAATGGGCACTAAATATTTGAGCGTTGCACCATTAAACTTAGTTAGAACTTAACCCTACTTATAAACTAAATATTTATGGAAGCCTCCGACCAGGAATTATGGATGTAATAAAAAAACAGACTCACTTAATGACATCAATGAGCTCATGTTTTGCGTGACATGCATCAATCATTTAGACAAAAATGATGATGTTCGCATTCACACTCGTTTACATTTATGGGAGAAAACATTATGTAAAAAATGTACTTCTTCAGCATGAAACCATTCTAACGGTGCACTTTCCTGTGTATGCCGCCCAGTGTCAAGTTTCAACATATACAATATATTTATATTATATATATATATATTATATTAAGATATTAAAATAAATAAATGTCTGCTTTTTCAGCCTGTTTTATAAGAAATTATTGATTTATTGTCCCTTATTAATTTTAGAAACAGAATTAAATATTGTTATTTACATAAGCTAAATTAAATCTTGTTTTATTACGCATCGTATTTTAATGGGAATATAATTTATTACAGCTGACAGTTAAGTGAGCAAACAAGGTTTGAACATCAACCATAATAAGATCAAACGGAAATTCATGGCTTTTTAACACTTCTGTGTACAAATTTGAAGGCTGCTGATTGGATCAATACAGGTAACGTCATATTATGCATTACTTAATCGAGAGTTTACGACCTACTAGTTAAGTCTTGCCTTAAGAACAAGTGGTGCAGTAAAATTTAGCACCGACTTAGTTACAAACTAACCAGTAGAAACTAAGCCATTAGTGTGAACTTTACCTCATAACTTACGTGAGAACTTGCGCACAGCTGGTGCAACCCTACCCAGGTTAGGTGGCCGCTTGTATTCAGAAGTCCTTGTTTATGGGGCTTTTCCACTGCACGGTACAACTCGACTCAGCTTGCTTTTTTGGGGTTTTCCACTGTGGATAGTACCTGGTACCTGATACTTTTTTTAGTACCACCTCGGTCGAGGTTCCAAGCAAGCCTAGCCGATACTAAATGTGACGTCAAAATCCTGCAGATCACTGATTGGTCAGAGAGAATCGTGAATCGTGAAAAACTATTTTTGCTGTGTGCAAAACCACGCCGTGGTCAATAAACAAGGCTCGTTGGCATTGAGCGAAACGAAAATTTCTCTCTGGAAATGTTTCAGCTTTTGGCCGCACACGGCTACAACCGGACCTACCAACAGTGTAGGGAAAACTGTCTACAGAACCATCAAGGAAAAGTGGAAGTGGTTCGAACAAATGGAAGCTATCTAAACGGCGAGCAATGGGAGGGAGAGTGCCTTGGACTCAGCCACGATGGAGGATGGTATGTTTTGCATTTTGTTAACTCTATATTCTGATTGAAAGCTTCACTTTATTTAGTTGTCCAGCTACTGGAAGCTTGCTTCTAAAACAACCAGGCCAATTTAACTGTTACACTTGTGTAAAATCACAATGCAACAACTGCTTTATGCAGCAAAATTAGCTAGTAGACTAGTCAGACTATAATCCCACCCATGTTGATGTGGTACTAAACTGCAGTGGAAATGCAAGCTCTGAAAAGTAAAGCGAGTCGAGTTGAGTTGAAGCGAGTCGAACATAACGTGCACTGGAAAAGTGCCATTAGATGGATTGCACTGTTACTCAACCGCAGAGCCGCATTAAGGTTCTGTATCAGTTGCCAGACCGTTATTATTTGAACTTGTGTTAGACCAGGGAATAACATCCTTTTTTATTTTTATTTTGTTACAATTAAATATTTTACAATTTTGACAATTCTTGTCCATTTTTAATTGTCTTTTCCTTGTTAATGCCGTTTTTTCCACTGTGCCGACCCTCTCCCCTAAATCCACATTTTTGAGTACTCTCCTGAAAATGATTATTTTTTTATTTGTATTTTTCTAATTTAATTCTGTTATTATAAGCATCACAGTTTTAGGAAAAATTTGTGGAAAACCCAATTATTCATGTTATACAGGCAAGATGTATGGATGTTCCACATTGGATCTTGTGTGCTTCTTCAAAGCAAGAAAACATGACCTGTTAAGACTGATTTTAGTGATATACAAATTGTGGAATCCTAAATATTTGTAATTCTTTTTGTCATACATTTTTCAATATCCTGAACATGTATTTCCATGTTTGATTTAGATTTGGAATCAGACTCCCCACTTTGTGTGTTTGTGTTTGCTTGTTTCCCTTAATAGGCTAATGCATTTAGTCCCTATCATTGTGGTTTAAAATATGTGAATATGAATTTAAAATCTCAAACACAGATAGTGTTTGTTTTTATTTGCATCGTGTTTTTTTTTTTTAAGTGAAAATCTACAATTAAGGCTGAATGTGCTCAACCTGCAACTGACGCAAAGTGGATGCGTTTACAGCAGCCTATCACCAGCTTGTGATGCGACAATACTTGGCAAGTGCTGTGCTCGTCTGTTGATGAGTGTGTCTTTTGATTAGTCCCGTCACACTTTTATAGTTTGGCATCTCATTCAGACATAACTACATAAACATGCTACGTGATCACAAAGAGGGATTACATCAAGAGGTGGATGGGCATGCAAATGCGTTAGGGACTTCATCTAATAAAATCCATACTCCTCTCTCTCATATTGCTCGCATGCCAGTAATTACCCCTCTGCTTGTCAGCTGCTGTTGCGCAGTGTCTCTGCATCCTTATCAGAGTTTCAGCTGAAAGCTTTATATGCGCTCCTCCTGCAATGTTCGAAGGTGGATAATATGGTGGCGGTGGATGTCGCGAATGGGGCCCCCTGTGAGTTGGGGGCGCTGTTCTTAAGCCCAGGTTAGCGGCCCAGATTAACCGTGTTGAAAGCAACCTGAAGTAATCTCAGCAAAATCTAACATACTGCATTGGTAACCATTAGCTCCTCATCTCTATCACCATGGTGACAGCCTAACGGACTATCCTCTCATTCCGCAGCCATCTAAGTCATCATCTGCACCCTCATTTTTCATTCTTATCAGCAGAGGAAAGCGTATATTTCTTCTTTAATGACTGCTAATTAACCTTGGGCATGGGGGAGAGAGCAGGCAGACCGCTGGGTGAAAAATGGCTGCTATCAATATTCTGTCTGAGCAACTTACGTAAAAGAACAGAAGGCAAGGAAGGAGGTTGGGTCTGAGTACTGGCTTGTACCAGAGAGGACCAGCATTGTGTTTTCTATTCTGTGTTAACTGGAAGCACTTCCAATTGAATGAGAAATAGACACAAGTACCACATTGATATGAGTTTGGAATGGAATACTAGCATACATCATATACTGCACACTAGGCCTATTTTTTAAGAAAATTATATTCTAAGCAGTAGGTATGCAATGATGTTTCTAACGTTAGTACGTTATACCATTGTCGTATGACTGAATTGCATTTCATGCTTAATTCAGCAACCGGTATCTAGATATCTCAGAAATGTTGTTTTTGTGTTTCAGTATCTCAATTACAAGCCTGATCAAATAATATTAAATAATATTATTATTTGAAATGAATTTGAAAATTTCAGAATGTATTATGTGCTTAATTGTCATGAAAATAATATCACAATGCAAAATATTTTGAAATGTTTTTTGCAAAACATCTTTTTTAATGGTCTCACTTTATATTATTTAACTGCTATGTACTTACAATAAAATACGTACAATACATGTATTTATTGTGTAATGCATGTTGTTTTGCAAAATTCTCAAAAGGTTCACATTTTCTGCTGCTAATGTTCAGGTACGGTTAGGGTTTAGGGTAAGGGTAAAGGTTGTGTTAGGTTTAGTATTAGGGGTAAGGTTAACAATGTAACTACTGATGTAAATAAATGCAGGTACTTTAAATGTAAGTGCGATGCTACAACACGTATGGATGTACATCATAAGTACAATGTATAAAATGTATAAAGTACATAGTAGTTAAAGACACCTTATATAAAGTGGGTCCAAAAAATTATTCTGATTTTGGGGTGAAATGTGACCTGGAAATATTTTTGTGAGATTCACCAACGCAGAACTACTTAAACTTGGCATACTGTACACCATGTACAGTGCATACTGAATACTGCAGAAATAGTAAAAGTAGTATGGTAGTATGCCATTCCAAACATAATCTAAAAATCTGCTAATATATTGCCCTCAAAAGTTGAAGCCAGCAGTCGACCCTTATTAAAGAGCATAATGCAATCAGGATCCCAATTTCACATTTCAAAATGAGCAATGTACTCCCCTCCCGCAATCCAAGCTTATCCTATTTTTCAGTAATTTCAAAGTGAAATCTCCAAGAGAAAGAGATAAATGTCTGGATTTCAGAGACGCTGCTCATTTGCTACTTATTGAAGAGCATAATTCTCCTCTTAGTGGCACTTGGGATGGCTTTTGTAAGCCACACAGTTGGAGAGATTTAGGAAATGTGTAATCACATTTTGTGCTCTCGCACTTGTGTCATCTGTTAGAAAGTGCTGGACGGGTTTCTGATGCTTGTTTTATGATGTAGACTAAAACAGACATGAACATGGTTAGCTGAACTTATTTGAAGAAAAGCAGGTACCAAAGGTAGTCAAAAACTATGTCTAAATGCTAAAAAGAGCTTAATATTTTCTCTCATTGTGGAGTAGAAAAGTTAAATAATGCCTGGCAAACATAAACAATATTGTGAATTTTTTGAAGTCTTATTAAGATGTATCAAACATTAGCATGCTCATTCATGGAAAACTAAGGAAACTAAAGTTGCAGTGGTGGCTCAGTGGTTGAGGCTCAGGGTTACTGACCAGAAGGTCAGGGGTTCAAGCCCCAGCACAACCAAGATGCCACAATTGTATCCTTGAGCAAGGCACTTAACTCCAGGTTGCTCCAGGGAGATTGTCCCTGTAATAAGTGCACTGTAAGTCACTTTGGATAAAAGTGTCTGCCAAATGTAAATGAAAAGTAATGATCCAAGATATGTTGCTGGTTCAAAACTTAAGACAGGATTTCTCCCATTTTGGAGTTAAAAGCATAAGAATATAATCACCATCAGGATTTACTAGCCAACAAATATAAATTAGATATTTATTTGGAGTATTATCAAGACCTATCAATCATTAGATTGAAGTTACTTAAAGATGCACTCAGTAATTTCTTCCACATTAAGAACTATTAATAGGCTGTAAAAATCAAAGTAATATGTTACTGTAATCAAATTAATTTCAAGTAAAAAAGTAGTGTAGCACATTACATTTTAAATTCTTGTAAGAAGATTAGTTACTGACTTTCAAGTAAGGTAATTCGTGTTAAGTACATTAAGTTGATCTGTAAATTATATTCACTATAACTACACATAATATGATGCTTTACTTTGTGAATTTCATAGGTTTTTTTTTATGTACAGTAATGTCAAATCAGATGATTGCAACACGCTCCAAACTGCATATTACAATCATCTGATTTGAAAAAACAAGGAAATTTACAAGGAAAACCTTAATATACTGTGTAGTTGTAGTGCTTTCAATATAGCAATGGGTGAATATGGGTGAATATATATCATTTACAAATGATTCCTTTTTGCTTTTATTAGCATTTTTCATACTTTCCAAACTTTTTCGGAATTGGGGTTGAATATGAAGTGTCGCCTCATGGCACCAACATATTAAGATCACATGACCAGCTGAATATTACTTGCTTATTATTGGACACTTTCGTTCACCGAATACATATTAATTGTGGCTTATTGTGAATAACTTGTTTTTACACTTTTGAGGGATGCTACACACAAGCCATTAGGTTTCAGTAAGTCCAAATGTCTGAGGCATCGGCCAGTGCAACAAAAAATGAATGAGTGCACCTTTAAGACGCTTTAAGTTTATATTTAAATAATCAAAAGAATGTATCTTTGAGAAATTATCAGTCTAGTATAATCCAACATCTATCACTCACAGTTTTAAAACTAAATACAGAATAGGCCCCATACCATGATGAGGAACAATCAGCCTCGGATACAATGGTACAGTTTGTGTATGCTTTTGTGAAACTATGCATTGGCATGTGAATGGACATAATGTATGTATTGACAGTCTGTGTGAAATATACATGCTCAGATTTCATGCTTTAACTCAGCCAACTGCATACAGATATACAAAAAATGCATTAAGGTTAAAATTAAGGTGTCCAGGTTATAATTATGATACATTGTTGGAGTGTTTCCAATTAAAAATACTTTTACATAGTTCTGTGTTGTGGCAACTTAGCATCCAGTAAAGCAGCCTGATAGTCTACTGAAGGCAAAGCGACGAGATCATGCCTTAAAGAACCCCCAAACTAGAGAGACGAAACTATAGTAGACAAGATGACTTGAGTTAGTGTGGTCATGACAATATCATTTGCTCCACCTATTTGCTATAACGCATGGATTTCAAAACAGATGGAATGGTTTATGTAATCCATCAAATCTATGTTAACTGTTGTTCTTGAACAATGCTTCATGAGGGCTAGCATGTTTCTGCTATTCTACACAGAATTATACAGTTTATATGGGCATAAATATATAAATGTCTAATTATGTACAACCACAAAAAATAAAGGGTCATGTATTTTCAAACATGTGTATGATTCTTTTTTTTAATTTTTTTTATTCAACTCTAGTGGTCTGATTGGCAATACTGTTCAGAAATGTATATATGGACTATAATGGACTATACAGTGGCCCCAAAGGTATTTGGACACCTATACCAAACTTAATGTATGAATTTCATTACATTACAAACTATCAACACAAGTGGCTTCAGTAAACCAATGGTTTGTGCACCGTGTTCATGTTAACCAATAAAACACTGTCTGTTGCATCAAATTATCTAATCATGGAGTCCCTCCAAACTCTGTTTCTTCAGTAAAACATAAATAAGCTGACACCACAGACTAATGAAATAATGCATGACTGAGTGTATTTAAAAAAGCCTTTATGCTAATTGAATCAAATTTGCTACACACCGGGGGCCTGTGTAGCTCAGCAAGTAAAGACGCTGACTACCACACTTCGAGTCGCAGTTCAGATCCAGGGCATGCTGAGTGACTCCAGTTAGGCTTCCTAAGCAACCAATTGGCCCGGTTGCTAGGGTTGGTAGAGTCACGTTAGGTTAACCTAATGTGGTTCTCGCTCTTGGTGGGGCATGCGGTGAGTTGTGCGTGGATGCCGCGGAGAATAGAGTGAAGCCTCCACATGCATTAGGTCTCTGCGGTAATTGGCTCAACAAGCCACCTGATAAGATGTGCAGATTGACTGTCTCAGACGTGGAAGCAACTGAGATTCCACCCTATTCCACCCACCATCCGGATTGAGGCGAGTCACTACATCACTATGAGGACCTAGAGCACATTGGGAATTGAACATACGAAATTGGGAAGAAAAGGTGAGGAAAACAAAAATGTGTTATGCACCACAGCTACAACTAACACATTAAAGGTCTACATAAAACTAGCTTAATGAAAATAAATATATTTATTTTTATAGACATCTGGGGTCAGAACTATTTATCTGAGTTAAACACACACAAAGGAACACAGATTGAAATAATACAAACTCACTGTGACTGCTCTCTGCAATTATCTATAATTCCCTGCTCTTGAGTTTCTGTGGTAAAAAATAAATATAAATCAATGGGGTACAGAATCTCAACCAACTCTCCATGATCAAAGCCATCAATCGTATTCAACCTTGCCACATTTGGGGTGTAAAATCCCATCAGCCATCCACTGACAGTGGCCTCATGGCTGTGTGCCCTTTAGGTTTAATCTATTTATTTATTTTTTGCTGGGAAGTGTATACTTCAGTTGTTCTGAGCTAGAGACCACTGTAAAATCAATGCACACAATTTCACACTATACACTTATATATAGATTGGAGAGGAAAAGTTTTGGAATATATATATATATATGAAATTAGGTAGAAATATAATGGGTGAATCTTGCAAAGAAATGCCCATGTCATAATTCACCCTAAAATCGAAAGAATTGTGAAATTATATTTTACATAATGAAAATTATGCCATTTTTTTAGGACTGTTCAGATTTGTTTGCGTTACTTTAATAACAATTAAGCAAAATATTCCACATAATTCTGGTTATTTTAACATATGAAAAAAAAAGATCTCATTCTCGTCACTATATCTGTCCACACACACAAAATTATTAAAATAAGTAAATATAATCAGTAAAAATTACATTCAGTAATAAATACCACCAGGATGTACACTTCCAAGTGCCAAAAATGGAACTAAAGTTGAATGCTTGCACTATTTGTTTTGTTTTTTTAATGATTTAAAAAAAAAAATATTCTAATTTTCTCTGCCTGCTAAAATCGGTCTCTGCTTTCTGAAATTTCTGAACTGCTTTCCTGTGGCTGAAACTGGAACTACAGTTGAATGCTTGCACACATTTGCCAGACGCACTGTGCATTTTCTTAATGGCATACTATGCAATTTTTATTTGTCTGCTAAAATGCTTTCTCTGCTTTCTGAAATTTCTGATCCGCTCTCTAGTGGCTGAAACTGGAATTACAGTCGAATGCTTGCGCATATTTGTGCTATGTACTATGCATTTTTTTTAATGACGAATTATGCATTTTTTATCTGCTAAAATCTCTCTTCTTACTGAAAATTTCGACCCTCACATTTACACACATAATTGTTATTAATACAATTATTATTTAATTACTTATTTTTAAACACGATAAACAATTGTATTTTATCTAATTACACAATGATGATTCATCGACATTATAGACATTACAGTTTTATCATGTGTTAATGTCTGATCTTCTGTAACGCTGTTTTGAAACTATGTGTGTTGTGAAAGGCGCTATACAAATAAAATTGACTTGACTTGACACAACGCACTATGCATTTTTTTAATGATGCACTATGCAATTTTTTTGTTGTCTCCTATAACTGTTCTGAAATTTCAAAACTGCTTTCCTGTGGCTGAAACTGGAACTACTGTTGAATGCTTGCACACATTTGCGAGATGCACTGCGCATTTTATTTTAATGGCATACTATGCAATTTTTTTGGTCCGCTAAAATCGGTCTCCGCTTTCTGAAATTTCTGAATCGCTCTGCAGTGGCTGAACGATAACTACAGTCGAACGCTTGCACACCGTTGCATGATGTACTATGTAAAATTGTTCTCTGCTCTCTGAAATTTCTGAACTGGTCCCCAGTAGCCGAACTACAGTTGAATGCTTACACGATGCACTGTGTAAGCACAAAACATGAGTAAACATTATCCATATGTAACCCTTGAGTAGTAATTACATTAATACACTCAAAAGGATGTGACATTAGAGACACATCTTGCAGGGTAGGAGTATTCGCCACATGTTTTTTAACATTACAGTACTGAGAATGCATTATATATGACTTGAAATGAACACTTCATACATTTTCGAGGGCACATTATAGCAGTGCAAATAATGAATGCAAATTAAGTTTGGGAGGGAGAGAGACTTTGGGCAAGAGAATACAGTGTGTTTGTGGAGAGGAACTAGAGATGACCCAGCTTTTCTGAAGCTCAATGCCTCCCACACGTTTTCAGACACGTTTCTGTTGTGATTCTGTGAGCGTGCATGCGTAAGTGTTCGTCAAGGGTTATCTGGAGAACTGCGTCACATGCTTCAACCCACACGCACACCTGTCTTTACACATGTATGCAACAAAAACACACAATCCCACAGACACCGTGCAAGTGGACCAGTCAGGTTCATTTCTATAAGCTTAGCCCCCCTGTATTATTGAAGACCATCTTTTCTCCAAGGAGAGTTTCTGGCTATGATTATTGTAATATATATATATATATATATATATATATATATATTATACAGTACCTTGCAAAAGTATTCAGACCCCTGACCAATTCTCTCATATTACAGAAATACAAATGGTCTATGAAATTTCATTCTGGTTGATATTTTAAAACACTGAAACTAAAAATCAGTTATTGTAAGTTGACATTGTTTTTTTGTTGGGAAATATTTTTTATGAAAAATAAAAAACGGAAATATCTTGCTTGCATAAGTATTCAACCCGAAGTGATGAAGTGATTTTGGCCCATTCTTCTCGGCAGATTTGCTCCAGGTTGTTCAGGTTGGTTGGGCTTGTGGACTGCAATTTTCAAATAGTGCCACAGATCAGGACTTTGAGGGATGGTGTGTCTTGAGGCACAGGAAGTGTTAGGTTTGCGCCATACATAGCGGTTTGAGTTTTGGCCAAAAAGCTCTATCTTTGTCTCATCTGGCCACAAAACCTTCTCCCACATCGCAGCTGGGTCACTCACATGCTTTCAGATGGTACTTTTTGAGTAACAGCTTCTTTCTTGCCACCCTCCCATACAGGCCAGCATTATGCAGTGCTCTTAATATGGTTGACTGGTGCACCATTGCTCCACTCCCAGCCACTGAACTCTGTAGCTCCTTTAAAGTGATTGTTGGCCTCTCAGTGGCTTCTCTCACAAATCTCCTTTTTGTTAGAGTGCTGAGTTTTAAGGGACACCCTTTTCTTGGCAGTGCCTGTGTGGTGTGGTGCAGCCTCCTCTTCCTGATTACTGATCCAACAGTTCTCAATAGGATATCCAAACATTTGGATATTATTTTCAACCCTTTCCCTAATCTATGCATTTTTATCACTTCTGTGGAATGCTCTTTTGTCTTAATTTTCCTTCAGATTCACATCCTGACCAAAGATCCTTCAACAATGGGTGTTTATCCAGAAAATGTGATTGCAACTTCAATGATTCACATGTGGATGCCAATGGTAATATAATTTTATTCTCGTTAGGGCAGTTTCTTTAATCTGTGTAACCTGGAAGCTTCCAGAGCTTATATATTCCAGAGAATATATATATTCCAACATAAAACCAATGTCACCTAACGATAATTGATTTGTGTTTCAGTGTTTTTAAATAAAATATCAAACAGAATTAAATTTCATTGCACCATTTTTAATTCAGTAATATGAGAATTGGTCAGGGGTCTGAATAATTTTGCAAGGCACTGTGTGTGTGTGTGTGTGTGTGTGTGTATATATATATATATATATATATATATTCAGTGGAGCAGAAAGGCACAGTGAAAGTGTATATCCTGTCCAGACATTTCTTAAAAAGATTCACTAATTGGTAACACTTGACAATAGGTCAATTTGTTAATATGAACTAAGACTAATCAAAATGTGTATATGGTAACATTAGTTGATGCACTATGCACTCACATAATCAATGATTAAAAAAAATATATAATTATATATTGTTCTTTGTTAGTTCATGATAGCTAATGCATTTACTAATCTTAAACCATATTGTTAGGGTTACACACCCATTTAATTGCTATCCGATAAGCAGTCAGCAATGGGACTCATTTGGATTTAAATTACAGATCTGAGGTTTTCATAAACAGCATACCAACAATATATTGCTTTCAATGGCCATCACAACAACAATGAGTACAGGGATTTCTCTAGGTGTGTAATATCCTACAATAAAACTAGAGACAAGAGCAAATCGGCTCTCTTGTGTCACTGCAGACAGACTCGGCTGTAGGTGCTCTACATGTGTCAAGTGTATTTTGCTGCCTTCTGGGTCTAGTATGTAAAGACTGAAAGGTATCCTCCTTACACACAGGCCTGAAAAGGAGGCACAGAGC
This sequence comes from Xyrauchen texanus, assembly GCF_025860055.1. Lineage (NCBI taxonomy): Eukaryota > Metazoa > Chordata > Actinopteri > Cypriniformes > Catostomidae > Xyrauchen > Xyrauchen texanus. Next base: position 28,811,828 of record NC_068301.1, read on the forward strand.
CAGACATGAGGAAACACTGCCCTCTCATGGTCTCTAATTCAAAATAAATAAATATTACACAAGAGTGGGGACACAGTAAAAAAAAATGCTTTCATTTAGTATTTTTCTTATTATATTTATTATTATTATTATTCCTAATTGTAGTATATGCATTGCTCTTTGAGTGAAAATGTTAAACAAACATTTGACAAATTAAATATTGTAGTGTTTGGTACATCCCCCCTTTGCTTTAAAGGGTAACTAAACCCTAAACCAACTTTTTTTAGTTAATGATCTGTAAGCATGGGGCTTTATTAGTACTGGTCATTGATTCAAGTAATTTTTTTGACATTTGTGTATAAAGTGTTTTAATTCTACAATATATGGTGTAAAAACGTCTGAGTGCTGCCCTCTTCAGGTTGAACGGTGGCTACTGCAGTTGAATTTTCCTATTGGCTGTTGCGGTACTTCGTGACATAAGCGGTGACAGCTGACGTAAGCAGGTTCCAACTCACCACGCCAGATTCATGTTACATGTCGTCTTGCGACCGTGTGAGGAATAATAATAACATAGAGTCTGACAGCAGCTGTCAATTAATCCGTCACTACGAGTCTCAGGTGCCCCCCGCTCAGCCCCGCACTCGGTTCGTTCCCTCTATCCCCGCCGGGGTCTGCCCACTTTTCCGCATTTTCAAATATTTCTAGTGGGTGAAGTCAGACTCTGAGCAGGTGTTTAGTTACCCTTTAATGACAACATGCACTTCACAGATTTGCATAAAGTCTGATGATCCAAGTTATCCCAGCAGACCATATGTAACAAGGAATTTAACATGGAAATGTCACAATAACAATTTGCTTATATTTGATTAGTGAGATGAAAATAGTGCAAACTTTGCTTCAACATAAATCGCTTCTTCAAAATACTAAAACTTTTCTATGTTGACTTTTGTACCCCACTGTGCATATGATAAAAAAGAATTGATCAACGCAAATTCTCACATAATATAAACAGATTTATTAGAGTTTTTAAATACATATTAAATGGCCCCTTGGTGCGTTATGACACGAAACGGTACAATTCTGATTAAATAAATGTAAATACCAATGAAATATGACTTAGTCTTTATAAGAGGCTAAAGATATCAGCTGTACTCCAGGGTTAGTCCATCAAAATAGTAACTCTACAGTATATTAATATACAGAATGTCACATTTTATTTGATAAACTCATTTCTTTTCATATATGAAAACAATACTGACTCTGGTGTCTACACGTTATTCTTTATACAAATTGATTGATAAAAATTAAGCATGTAAACTCATAACATATCACTTTTGAAAAAATAGACTCATCTATTATTGCTTTGGTGAGAAAGATGTTGGACCAGATGTTTGGAGTGAGAAGGAACTGTCAGCCACTCTCTTGACTGAACACTGTGCGCCACAACAGTCGTCTGCATCATGTTCTTGGGATTACTTCATCCACACAAACCTGTCTGTGCTCAAAGGCGAACGACATCATCGTTGTTTGGTGAGTTTCCATTGGTCTTGTCCCAGTCGGAATCAGAGCTCCAATCCTGAGGCGTCACCCCAATGTCCAGGACCTGGGGGTTAGTACGAGACACGGCGAGCCTATGCGAGAGAAGAAAAAACTGAAGGACATAAACCTGAAACTCTACGGTGATACAAACTTACCAGTGGGGTTCAAAGGTATTTATTCAGATTGAAAATCTGGTTCTCATAATCGATTTAAACCTGCAAACAAAGAGAAGGTTGATAAAAAAAATAATGTAAAGCAAGGAAACGTTATGATGTAAAATTAATTTTAGTTTCAGCAAATAACAAAAATAATATAAAAATAGAACTTATATAATAATAAAGAAGCAAAATAGAATCACTTTCACAAATGGTTTGCCTTTTGAACCCCACTGTATATCAGGTATTTTTATAGTGATTAAGATATCAGCAATGTCATGCAAATGTCAGCCTTACCATGGAAATAAAGTATTTACCAAAAGGAACAGAACTTATAATTTCTTTAAAAAAAAAAAAAAGGGGGGGGGGACCCTACAACATCCATAATATTGTAATTGTCCATATGTGGTTACAAGTTTCATTAAAAGGCCATATTTGTGGTTCATTCAGTAGCTATGCCATTTACAATGTTGCTAATATGCACAACTATACGTTTTATTTGTTAGGTTAGTGGCCATGCTTTATCAATGTTATTCTATTATACTTCTTACTAAGAATTATGCTCATGGATAAATAGGTGGCTGATTAGGATGAAAAATCACAAGCTACACAAATAACAGATACAAAACTGGCTAGGTTAAAGATGAAGGGAAATTGAAAGACAAAAAACCATGAGGGAACAACAAAAATACTCTGTTCCAAGTCTTGCAAACTAAAAATGGACCAGTGCAGAACCCTGCCAAGAAATTCCCAATAACATCTGTCTGTTTGTAACCTGTTACTATCCAGAAGGCTTTTTCTTCTTTTGCGTTGGTTTGATCAATGCACAATGGCAGGGTTCTGGAATGATGTTACATAAACTGACAGACAATATGCTAAAAAGGGATTTAGGTAAGGGGTTGGTATTAGACGAGATTGGATTGGTCTAGTACAGGAGTAGAACTGTACATGTTACCTGGAGAGTACTCATAGCTATCCAGACTGCAGCTAGGAACAAAAGAAAGCACAACAATCAAGGGTTTTGGTGCTACAGGATGTTTCTCGGTCACCACAATTTAAATTGGGTTTCATAAAAAGGGATAAAAGCTATGTTTTACTATCCGACATAGGGTCAAATCTCAAAAAAGCCAAAATCGTAGTCACTTGCCCACTTCTAAGAGCAAAAAAACATAAGCTTTTTGGTCAGCACAAATATTTTTAGTGTAAAGATAAGGTCAGGTCTACAGAGTCACAGATTTCCTTTCCCCTTTAATATTGGTCTTCGAGACTAAAAGCAGACAGAACAAAAATATGAAACATTATAGAAGCTTGTTGAAAGAGCATTTCCAAACATTTCATGTTCAGCCTCTCTTGTGGATTCAATCAAATAAAATTGAAAGCATTTGTACTCATAATGCCCAAGTATTCAGGTCAGGTTTATTTTATATGCCATTAGAAATAAATCCAGACCAACTGCTTTTCCAGTGTGACTTATATCCTGCCAAACTACTGTTATTGAAAGCTTTGCTTTGGCTCTGTGGCAAACAAACAAACAAAGAATTTGTCTCAAGAGACCCAAGACCTTTGCTGAATTCTTTCAGTTTGTATATTAAATCAAAGGCATAGAAGTAATTCTGTGTGAACCGTAAGAAACATTTAAAGTGATTACCACACAATCTTTCAGAATAAACATGGAAAGATTGCATTTTGAGATCAATTTGATTTGTGGGAGGGTTATAAGCATGTTTTAACATGCAGTTAACTTTGAGGAGGAGATAAGAGCTGCTTTGGGTGCCTCATACCTTGAAAAAGCTTCTTCCAGACCATCATCCATCTCCTGAAAGGACAAACAAAATGGAAGTGGTTCTTCAAGTACATTTTAAAAAGATGCACAAACATTGTAGTCAGCAGTATGGAATGCTACTTTTCAGAGGTGCAGTTTTCAACATGTCAAAAATTGCCTTTGAGAAGATCTTACCCATACTGTGGGGTTGTTATTGTTGGGTTCAGTGTGGTTGTTCACGTTTTCCACGATAACATCAATGTCCAACAGGCTCTCTGTAGCTTCAGCTAAACAAGACACACAGCCCATTGATACATTAAAAGGAATATTTGGGGTTCAACAAGTTAAGCTCGATCGACAGCATGTGGCATAATGTTGATTTTATTTTGACTGGCCCTTAATTTTCTTAAAATCAATAAATTAGGGTTACTTACAATGGAAGTATATAGGGCCAATCCGTAAACATTAAAATACGGTCTGCTTCAAAAGTATAGCCACAAGATTTAAACAATATGAGTGTTAACATGATTGACATTTTAAACAACTTTACAGCTCAAATAATACATGAGTTGTAATATAATTAATGAAAGTACTTTCAGAACATTATAAGCCTTACATTTCTGCCTTTAAACCCTCCATTTTTCTTTTTAAAGGATTAATTTATATTTTGTGGTTATCAACTTTATGCCACAAATGCTTTCGATTTAACTTTGTTGAACCTACAATATTCCTTTAAAATCTTTAAAAAGGGATAGTTTACCCAAAAATGAAAAATCTGTCACCATTTACACACCTTCATGAAGTTATAAACCAAGATGATTATACTTCCTCCATAGAACTCAAAATGAGAAGTTAGGCTGAAATGTTCATGCTGTTACTGGGCACCATAAAAGTAGTCCATATGACTTGTGTGTCAAGTCTTCCAAAGCCGTATAACTTTAACACTAAACTTAGCAGGTCTGAAGTCAATGATGACAAATGTCACGTCAAACATGTTTGGAATGACAAAAGGATGACTATATGATGATAATTTTCATATTTAGGTAACCTATACCTTTAATGATTTTAATACATTTTAATCAGATATTAATAAAGTGTATATACACATATTATACAACCTCCTTTTAGGCTGGTCAGACTGACTGATCTCTTAGACTCCGTGCTGTTGGATGTCTCTTGCTGCTCTCTCTCTAAAGGCAGGGTAAAAAAAAAAAAAATTTATAAAATAACCATGACATCACCACAATATTAAACTCATTAGGCAAGTAGGATCATGCAACTTGGCAGTCTTATCACATCACTTTAGAAACTATTCAGCAAGTACAAGATATTCTTTGAAGGTGGTCCTTTAAATAGTTCCCTTTTAACAAATACAAAAACATTTTGTTCTGTGAAAGAGGCAACAGCGAATCCTCTGCAGATTACAATCCATCATGACAGCAACAATGACCTCATGAGGACATTTTCTTCAAAAGTGCAACATGACAAATTATTTTCTTCTTGTGGCCTATGATCTTCCAAGACATTTATAGTATATGGCCACTACATTGTTTTGGCAAAGCCTTTTGTTCAGGGGCTCAGTGGAGAGATATGACACTGTACCTTCTTTGGCAACTTCCCAGAACTCGAAGGCCACTCTAAAGGCCTGAGCCACCGTGAGTGTGACAGCCTGGGCCTGAAACAACACAACGAGACAGTCAGATAGGAAAGAAAAAAGGGACATGGTATGTACACAGTATATACAGTGGCAAGTAGTATGTTAACCCTTCGGAATTAGCTGGCTTTCTGCATTTCTGCTTGGTCATACAATGTTATATCTTCAAAGTCACAAGTATAGACAAACACAATATGCTTAAGCTAACACCACAAGTATAATCTTTAATGTCTTTATTGAACACATCCCCTTAAACTTGTACAGTGCTGTGGAAAAATGAAGAGAACCCTTGTATTAAATAACTGGTTGATCCTCTTTTGGCAGCAAGAACCTCAAACAAGCATTTCCAGTAGCTGCGCATTAGACCTCCACACATTCAGAAGGAATTTTGGACAATTCTTCCTTATAGAACTGCATCAGCTCAGCCATATTTTTAGGATGTCTGGTGTAAAATGGCTCACTTGAGGAAAATCCACAGGATCTCCATTGGGTTAAGGTCTGGGCTCTGACTGAGCCACTCCAAAAGGTGGATTTTCTTTAAGCCATTCTGTAGTGGATTTACTTTGATGTTTAGGGTTATTGTCCTGCTGCACCGCTCAACTTCTACTGAGCTTTAGCTGGTGCACAGCCACCCTGACATTATCTTGTAGATTATCTTGATAAACTTGGGAATTAATTTTTCACCTCAATGATGGAAAGCGGTCCTAGCCCTGAAGCAGCAAAGCTCCACGATGCTCCCTCCACCATACTTCACCGTTGGGATGATGTTTTCATGTTGGTAAGCGATGCCATTTTCTTTTACACCATACAGTTGAAGTCAGAAGTTCACATACAACAAATACATTTAAACTCAGTTTTACACAATTCCTGACATTTAATCGTAGAAAATATTCCCTGTTTTAGGTCAGTTAGAATCACTACTTAAATTTTTATAATTTGAAATGTCAGAATAATAGTAGCAGAATAACACAGTTTACATACACTTTGTTAGTATTTGGTAGCATTGCAATCGTTTAACTTGGGTCAAACGTTTTGGGTAGCCTTCCAAAAGCTTGACATTTTGGCCCATTCCTTCAGACAGAACTGGTGTTACAGAGTCAGGTTTGTAGGCTCCTTGCTTGCACTTGGTTTTTGAGTTCTGCCCACATATTTCCAAGGTCAGGGCTTTGTGATGGCCACTCAAATACCTTGACATTGTTGTCCTTCAGCCATTTTGCCACAACTTGTGAGGTATGCTTGGGGTCATTGTCTATTTGGAAGACCCAGTTGCGACAGAGCTTAAACTTCCTGGCTGAGATTTTGCTTCAATATCTCCAAATCGTTTTCCTTCCTCATGATGCAACCTATTTTGTGAAGTCCACCAGTCCCTCCTGCAGCAAAGCACCCCCACAATATGATGCTGCCACCCCCATGTTTCACTGTTGGGATGGTGTTCTTCAGATTGCAAGCCTCGCCCTTTTTCCTTCCAAACATAACAAATGGTCATTATGGCCAAACAGTTCAATTTTTGTTTCATTACAACAGGACATTTCTCCAAAAAGTAAGATGTTTGTCCCCATGTGCACCGGCAAACTGTAGTCTGGCTTTTTATGGTGGGCTTGGAGCATTGGCTTCTTCCTTGCTGAGCAGCCTTTCAGGTTATGTCGATATAGGACTTGTTTTACTGTGGATATAGATACTTGTCTACCTGTTTCCTCCAGCATCTTCACAAGGTCCTTTGCTGTCGTTCTGGGATTGATTTTCACTTTTTGCACTAAACTACGTTCATCTCTAGGAGACAGAATGAGTCTCCTTCCTGAGTGGTATGATGGCCGCATGGTCCCATGTTGTTTATACTATTGTTTGTACAGATGAACGTGGTACCTTCAGGCATTTGTAAATTGCTCCCAAGGATGAAGCAGACTTGTGGAGGTCCACAATTCTTTTCTGAGGCCTTGGCTGATTTCTTTTGATTTTCCCATGATGTCAAGCAAAGAGGAACAGAGTTGAATGCAGGCCTTAAAATGCATCCATAGTTACACCTCCAATTCAATACACTTCTTATTAGAAGCTAATTGGCAATGTGCCTACATTTTCCAAGCTGCTTAAAGGCACAGTTAAATTAGTGTATGTAAACTTCTGACCCCTGGAATTGTGTAATAGTCAATTAAAAGTGAAACAATCCATCTGTAAACATTTGTTGTAAAAATGACTTGTGTCATGCGAAGTTGCCAAAACTATAGTTTGCAAATATTAAATCTGTGGAGTGGTAAAAAACATTTTAGTTTTAATGACTTCAACCGAAGTGTATGTGAACTTCTGATTTCAACTGTACAGAGTGCTGTGTGTGTTTTTCAAAACAATTCAACCTTAGTTTCATCAGTCCACAAAACTTTTTCCCAGTAGAATTGTGGAGTCTCTAGGTGGTTTTTGGTAAACTTCAGACATGCAGCAATTTTTTTTGTTAGAAAACAGTGGCTTCCTTTATGGAGTCCTGTCATGGACACAATGACGGTTTAATGTTTTCCATATAATAGACTCATGAACCGAGAGGTTAACAAGTTCCAGTGATTCCTTCAACTCTTTAGCATTCATTCTACGGTTCTTTTTTTACCTCATTGAGCATTCTGCAGTGTGCCCTTTGAGTCATCTTGGCTTGACGGCCAATTCTAGTCTCCATTTATAGACAATTTGTCTAACTATGGACAGATGAATATCTAAGCTCTGAGATAATTTTGTAACCTTTTCTCTAATTAGCTTTTGTTGATGTCTAGGAGTTCACATACTTTTTTCCACAACATACATTGTACATATTGAATACATCATTCAGACAGTCACAAAAACGATACAATAATGTTTGTTCCGAGTTAAAAGGGTTCACATACTTTTTCTTGCCACTGTGTACACACCTGTATAAATGTACAATTAAATATGAGACCTGCATGTTTGAAGGTATATCAATGTCTGTAAATTTCATATGTCATCGAAATACATTTTTATTTGTTAACAATGTATTGAAATGTACTGGTTTATTTTGTGATTATGACTGGCTTACTGTACATTATTAATGTGCTTAAATAGTGATTGGAGTTTAAATTATTTGATAATGAGACCATTTACATACACACCAATATGCGGATTACTCTCTAAAATCAGCTTAACAAATCTTTTGCGATTACATGACAGAATACCTATTATTTCTACTTTTGACGTCAAATCGTAAATAGAAATGCGCTGAACACGTGCGCGCATTGGATGAGCCGGTAAGAACACAGCGCAAGATGGCACGCAAAATATGCGTGATGGGCAAATATCTACCCATTTTGATTGGGTTATTCATAAGCCGTTTTTGGCCTTTGTGCCGATAAAGGAAAGCGGTTTATTGCGTTTACATGACCGCCAGCATAGTCGGCTTATTAAGCATAATCGGTGTAAGAACATGCATGTAAACACGCTCATTGTTAGAAGAGACCATGGAATAATATGGGATATGACATGAATCTAGCAGATCTATGTAGGAAGTCCTGTGAAAACCGTGAACTGTTTTCAATCAGAATCTAGTATTCCGGAGAGCTGTGTTAAAACTTACTATACAGTATAATAAACATCCACAGTGGTATGGTTGTGCCACTTTGTAGAATGGCAGGCATACACAAAATCACTGGCATAAATACAATACATGCTTTGTTTGCGATATGGACCAAAACTAAAAATGATATGCACAAAAAACAAAGTGTTAAAGCATTCACATCAAAACTTCAGTGTCTAGCTTCAACAGACATGTTAACATATTTTGAATGATTAGAGAGATAGATGTCTAGTGCTATGACGGATCAGAACAGTGCGTCCTTAGATCCGTAGACAAATAAGAGTATACGGAGCTGGTCAGCTGTTGCTCAGAAAGACATTATACATTTGTTCTAACATTTCTTAATCTTCTTCATGCTTTGTTTGCTTGTGGTTGTAAAATATTCAGTGTTTTCATTAGAAAACAGTCAAAATCTCACCACTTTCCGTTTGGCGCAGAGGAATGCGTGGCACTCCAGCGCCTCGTTCTGTTGGTTCTGGGCGATGAAAGCAAACACTTTGGCATGGATCTTGTCAGCTGAGCAATATGAGATCCTGAGGAGGAGGAGGACACAAAACAGACCAGCGCTAAGCACATGCAGTCGGTTTAGAGTAAATAAAGATACGTTGATGTTTTGCAGGGCAGATGTGAAGCAGACAGCGACTGTCTGTACTGGAACTTCAGGGAATGTTTTCATGCATCACTTTTGTAACAATGAAGGACTGATGGATACTGTTTCTCTTTAAACAAATATGGAAATTGGAGAACAGAGCATGTTTCTATTTGGACAGTAGGATTATCTAAAGCACACTGGGAACATGAGATTTATGGAGACTACTGCTGGTCACCTGCAGTGTGCTGTATTATGTCCCTAGTGACAAACATGGAGGTTACACCACACCCTCCATGTGGTAAAACACTATGGTAGGATAAATCATTATTGCTTTAGGCAAGACCGCACACTTGTTTCTGGGAAAAAAGGAAAAACATTCTTCTGATAATCGAATATATTTTAGTGCAGAGTAGTGAATATTTAATAAGCAGTTGAAAATTAAGAGAAAGTAAGGAGTGCTAAAGTGTGTGGAGTTCACCGGTATATGGAAATGTTCTCAATCTGCTGGTTGGACACACTGTCGCACACAATGATTCCCTGAGGAGACACTTTCAGGGCCACTTTAGGCAGTTTCTTTCCACAGGCTTTGGCCTAACAATACACAATAACAAAACATCACTTGCATTTTTCAGATGAAAATGTGAGCAATGTGATTCACCCCCGTAATCCTATGATATTCTGGGTGATTTAAGGGTGTAAGTCTATGGAATTTTTTCACCCATTTTATCATCTGCCAGGCAAAGACCATTAGAACAATATTTGAAAAACATAATAGCACACACCTCTTTCAACAAACTGAATGATAAGTCCAATATGTTCATGTCTGTAATAGTGTTGGATGAGTTATGCACAGAGTACAACCCTTAGGATTAGGGGTTGCTATAAATCCCTAACCCAAAGCATGAGCACTAGTAATATTGATGACTGCCTTAGTAAATGCCACAAAAAAAAAATTTAATAAATAAAATGCAAATCTGGAATCTGATATAAACATTAATACAAATAGGCCAGTTGATGGAACACACCGTGGCAACAATCCTTTTGACAGCAGCTGCAGAGAGCTCCTCGCCTTTGGGCTGATCCACCAGAGTCATTCCCAGGTGCCGAAGGTTAAAGGTCATGCCCTCCATCAGAGTCTCTCTCGTGTCGGTCCAGTTCTCAGGGAGCTCTGTACATAGGGAAGGCAAACAAAGAGTGAAGTGTTTGAGACAAAGCTGAACAACTACAATAAGAAACTACCACATGTGGTTAAACAAAGTCAGTATAGAAAAACAGTAAGCAATTTTAACCAAAGTGAAAAGTACTTAGTCTGTGTTTTTACGTTTTAATATTTCATAACGACACCTGACCTACACAGCGTGACGGAGTAAATATTTGTAATACAAACCATTGCTCAAAAGACCCAAATACCTTTTCAAATGCCTGCTCATACTTTTTTTTCCACAGATGAGTGAAAATAGTTAAAGTCTTTGGTTTGGAGAATTCTGTAAGTCTGGGGTAGCTTGTGCCCCAGCATTAAGCCAGTCTAGTCTGTGTGGTATGCATCACTAAATCATGATAAGCATCATATGAGGTTTAAGGATCGACATAAGAATAGTCTCTGAAACATGCAGAAAGTGCACTTTACCACATCGTGCATATGCAGATATAGATAGAATAGAATCCTTTATTTTGGTCACACATTATACACACAGTTTTTTGCATATACACTGAAATGTATTAGTTTTCACATATCCCAGCTAAGCTGGGGGTCAGAGTTCCTGGTTATAGCGCTCTTTTCCATCATTTGAAGAATAAGATGCAGGTTTGTGTGCCGTTTTGTGAATTTGCTGCCAAGGCAAGGTAAGTTTATTCATATAGCCAATTTCACACACAATGGCAATTCAAAGTGCTTTACATAAAAATGGTAAACCAATTTTTAAACCAATTAAAACAAAAGAGTAATAGAATAAATGTAAAACATTAAAATGAATAAAAAAAAAATAATAAAATGGAAAGATGCATTGCAATCAGTAAGCTTCATATGAGTTTCAAAATGAAGATACTGCTAACGTTTTTGCTGGAACCAATGCTTTAAACGGACTCCAAATGATGATTGTACGCATTTATTTTGGCAATACTGTGGCTAGGTGAGCAAATGTGCGACTTAAAGCAGACTTGACAAATGAATACTGCATGCATTGATTGTGAAAATACTGTGGCTGGATAAAAAAATAAATATAACTTGGATTTGTTTTTACTTTAGACACCAGGAGTCAAGGTATGTGTTTACCTTGGGAATTTAATCTTTTTTGCCAAATACAATGACGTCGGTCTTGTCGTTGTTTAACTGAAGGAAGTTTCGGCACATCCAACTGTTAATTTCATCAATGCACAAGCACAGTCTATGGGGCTGTAGTCGTTTGTTGAAATTTGTTGTTTTTGTTCATAATTTTGCCTAGTATAAGCATATAAAAACGTTGAACAGGAGCAGTGCAAGATTTGAGCCTTGTGAGACTCCACACGTCTTGTCCACTCAGATTCAGAATTGCCCATGTTCACATAGTAACCACTCCCTTCTAGATATGACCTGAACCAGCCAAGGATCATCCCAGAGAGCCTTACCCAGTTTTCCAGTCCATCTAAGAGAATGTTATGGTCAATAGCAACACTTTGTTGAATACTGATTCAGTATTCAACAAACAAAGACAAAACAGACAAAGACTCCGGTTTGGAGTGATTTGGACAACATGGGGTGGAAAGTGACAGCCAAAAAAAAAAAAAATAAAAAATTAATTGTCTAATATCTCAAATATCAAACCAGCACAAACTTTTCAGTTTTGCAGCCCAAATCGGCACAAACGCAGCACAAAATTATGGTATAGATTTGATAAAGTTTCAATTATATGAGGTGCCAACTTCAGAGGTTGACAGATCTGCTCTAAAAATCTATCAAATGTCAATATGTAAATGTATATTTCTACGGTATTTTTCTTTTGTTTTGTTTGTTTTTAGACAAATCACATGATAAAAATAGAGCCTGCCAACCCAATCTGCATTTCCCAATCCAAATATAACGGTTCCAGATGTCCATTACACAAGATACATACACATATTGCTTAAATTGTTAGCCATAGTCAAACATGCACAGGAATGCAAATAAACACCATCATTATTTCTGTCGAGACTCACGTGTTCAGCTCCTGTCACACTACCTGCGCTACAGTCACCTGATTGCCTTTGGCACTGGGGCCATTATGTTAAAAGACAAGTTCTGAAAATCCCTGCAGAAAAATCCTGGGAATTACAACACACTGGCACAAAACCAAATCTGACAAGCATCAAACTAAAAAACAAAATGTCTACATTTGTTCAAAAATATTCTAGTTATCTAAAATTGAAGTGGGATTCCTTAAACAGACTTTCTCTGTGACAAGTTCAAAGGATGACCCAGATGGGTCAGTACATTATATATTCCATGTAAAGTTTTTCTTGTGCTTTGGGAAAATGGTTCCTTTGTTTACCGGCCATTTAGCAGGCACTTTACATCCAATGTGACATGCAATAACAGAATTGCATGTACATTTCCCCATGGGGCAATTTGGTGATAAAAGTCCTATCCAATGTGTTTACTCAAGATCCTTCCTCACAAGAGACTTAACAACTTGGAACTGGAAAATTCCTATAACTGTCTTTCTTCCATTCACCTCAACAAAAACAGCTTTCAGAAGTCGTTTCAACAATAGAAGGTGTTCACACAGATAAATGTATTTACACAAGACTCACAATCCTGGGAATTACAGAACACATCTTTGGTTATCACGTACAGCTGACCGAAAACAAGACGCGCACTAATAGTCATGACAACGGCAAAATTAATGTGATTCAGATGTTCACCAGATGACATTTCATATGTACATAGACCCAAAACTAGTTTTAGCTTTGCACAGTGATTATTTAAAGACACAACGGGAGACCTTTCTATATAATTACTTTGACCACGTCTCCAGAAATAAAATGTCATGCTTAAATTATTGATGTTCTATCATTTAACACACCCAAGGGCCCGTAGTCACGGGGAAGAGTACTACTTTGTCTTAACTAGGTCCCTGGAGAACCATTCAAGGGTGGAGTGACTTGACTGCTGCTTGTCTCCAAAATTCAAAATACACTGCACTGAAGTGAGTGGGGGCAGAGATTATTTAGCAGAGATGAGCGACTTCTATTAAAATGAAAGAGAGAAACTGGAACGCCCAACGGTCAACAGATGTAGAAAGAAAGTCCTGCTTTACAGGTAATATAGCTATAGTGTTGCGTTTGTGTTTTATTGTGTACACTACATAAAAACGCTGTTTGCTTCGTGATGCCGTTCTGCAAAAGTTCCCACCTTGTGAGTGATGTATACCTCTGTCAGACATGAACGAGCGCGGTTTTCCTTATACACCCGATACGATCCACTCTCCTCCCACGGAAGCGTCACACCCGAGTGAGATGCGTGGTGATGGGGCACAGCGCGGATATTTGAAGATTTGTCGGCGGGCCAGCCAGGGCTGGGAGCATGCTGACACAGAGCTTGCTGAGATTGGTTGGGAGCACATGAAATCTTGAAATGCGTTACACCCAACACGACTACGCAGTATGTCAGAGCAGCATGCATTCACTAAAATGTGCTGCGCATTGCAGACTATATATTAAACGCAGCCTTTTGTGATTCAGAAAGCTATTGTTGATCTTAAAAAAAAACTGAATAAAACGCACAAAATCACATGTACTACTTTATTGGTGCCTTTATTGTTCTTGTATGTTATTTTTGGAGCTTGACAGTAATGACCATGTCTAACACACTGTATCCGCTCGTCTGACTGATACCTGATCCAGTTAAAAAGGTTGGTTTTGGAGGACCGGTGCATCCATATGATCTAGAAGTTTGATGAGTGAATCTCATGAAAACTGTGTATAGGCTAAACATTGCAGTTTTTATTATGGTTATTATTATCATCTTGTTGCTGTATTGTTTGTGCACTGGAAGCTTCAGTCACCAAGACAAATTCCTTGTATGTGTAATCATACTTGGCAATAGAGCTCAATGTTAAACTTTTCTAAGATTGGTCTTGTCATGAGAAAAGTTTAACTTCATACAAATAACACAACATACGGGAGCAGTCACTTCAACCCCTCAAATGGATTGTACTGTTGTTTAAAGTGTTTTGCTCATTCAGCTGATGAAACAGAAAAATATCTTTCCAAAAAATGTCAGTAGACAAAAAACAAAACTCCAGAAAACATATGTTGTGGAAAATTAAATGCCATAGAAGAGACTGCATGTCCATCCCTCACAGCCTCGCTTTAATTTGTCAAAAATCAAAGATGGCACTACTGTGAATAAGGTCTAATTTATCATAAAAGTAATTTTTTTTTTTATAAGTACATTTTAACAAACCTCAATTCCTGGAGGAAGCTGGCTCTTTCTACCGGCACACAATTAGACTTGGAAAATCTCCAATCATGCCACAAGTCATGCAACTTGAGAGGTGAATATTGAATACTTTTACCAAATTGCCTCCCTGGAAAAGCCTCAACAGCTGCTGTTGGATGTATCCCTCTCACTCTGCATCAGATTGCCACCCTCTTAAGTATGTGCAGGGCTCAGACAAACTAAAGATCCTGGAGGCACAGGCGATAAATCTTAACACTATAAAACACCATAAAAACTCCACTCGAGTCTCTCTTCATTACAATGCAGCCATGTTTGCTGCAAGCTTTGCACTTTCTCCTTCCAGTCATATGACTTTGGCAGCAGCAAGAAGGGCATTTCTCAACACTTTGAGGAATCAGGTGTGGAAGAGGAGGGAACGTAATGAACTTTAAAACGATGGATCGTTAGTTCATAATTTTGCCATTAGAAAGAACAAAAATAATGGGTTACATCTTCAAGCTAAACATTACAACAACGGCAAGGTTTAAAGCAGTGATTCTTAACTACTTTTTTTACCACAGGAGCTGGCTTTACTTGATTTTCATTTAACCCAAGAAGACCAGACACTGTTGATAAATACATGCTGATGTCACAGGATGGTGTGGGAGCCAACGACAACCTAAGGTTTGCAGGGAGGACTTTCAAAAGTGTCAGAAGCTTCAAAAACTTTGGATCCCTGCTGATGGAATCGAACGAGAGACTGGCAGAGATCAAGGAATGGATAGCAGCAGGAAACCGCTGCTATTTCATGGTCCTCCATCTAATGAAATCTTGGTCACTCCCCCGGAACACCAAGAAGACCATCTACAGAATGGTCATTAGACCCGTGGTCACCTATGGGTGCTAGACATGTGTGCTGACGCAGAAAGCAGAAGACCTCCTGAACACCTGGGAGAGAAGGATCTTGCGGAAGGTGTACAGTTCAGTACAGATCAATAGCGAATGGTGTGTACAGACTAACAGAGAGTTGCACCACCTGTATGGAGATCCCTGCTTTACGGCGGAAATCAAGAAAGCCTGCATACACTGGCTCGGCCAACTGGAGAAGCTCGACAGGTATTCAGGCACAAGCCCAAAGAAAAGTGGCTTCCAGGACATCGGAGGAAGTGCTGGCTGGATGACGTGGAATAGGACCTACGGAGGTTGGGAGACCATGGCTGGAGATGCCCGAATGGATGAATTTGGTGGAGCAGGTCAAGGCCCTTCACGGGCTGTAGCGCAGAGGGTAAGGAAATAAGAACAGACCCTGACACCAACCAGTTGAGAACCATAGGTTAAAATTGTGAACATACACAATCCAAACGGCAAGACGAGCCACTGTGACCCAGCCAGACAGAGGGAGAATTGTTGTTTGGGTTCCACAAAAAGGAGGAAAAATTATGTGACTTGCAATAAGGTCTGTAATGTAACCAAAAGTAGGTCAGTACATCAGCAAAAGAATGTTAAACACAGACAAATGTGTCTTATACTTGATCACTCATCCGTTGAGAGTCCAGTCTAACGTTGATAGCTTTCTGATGTTGGAAACCTTTTCACCATAACTGAACTATGAACATGACCTTAACCTTTCACTTGTAAACTTCTTGTTTTCCAGGGCCTTGTAGCAAGAAACCCCTAATAATAGTTTCTTTTAACCGGCTGCAGGTCTTGAAGATAAGCAGCTCACAGTCAATGAACAGAGCAGCTTTTGTTGAGTCAAGAAAGAATTAAAGGGGAAATGAAAATGCACAGCAAACTTTCTGATCCTACTAAAGAAAAAGTTCATTGCACTCGGCTAAAGCGGATTCTTTATGCGAAGCCCAGGCTGACCTACTTCACCTGCTTTCAAGGTTTGGTTCAGTCTTCGTCCATTCTAACTTTGAAGTCTTTGTTAAATCAAATGTGCCTCAGTCAGAATGTCTCAGATACTGCCAGCAAACAAGTGCCTAGTTGTAGAATAGTCCAGGATGGATGCCAAGGAGAAAGACACTTCAGAGATTTTAGATATTGATAAAATCTCAAACCACACTGCAGGCTTTTGCATCATTTTTGTTTCACCAAACAGTTTCTGGTAACTTCTCAGCCTCGTCATAAAAAAAAAAAAAATCCCCATTTAAAAAGAAACAAACACATCTAGTTGGCATGAGCCACACAATGGCTGTGTCTCAAAACCCAGACAGCAGCCTAAATAGACAGTATGTTTAGGCACCTGTGATGCCCAAAACGGTTGTCAAGGTTGACAGTTCAACAGGTTTTGTGAGTCAACCATTAATGAACCCCGAAAACAACCGATTTAATTTTTAATTTAAAGTTTAATATAATTTGTGAAACGGTTTTTAAAATACAATAGTTCTAAACAACTCCGTGTCGTTCATAACAAATGGAGAACAACTTATGGATCCGCAATACGCATTTGAGTCACTGAAGTTTCATACAGGGCAAACAGCATGTTTTGGGTTTACTCCAAACATTTTGCAGATACTAACAGACTGTCAAACACACGCGTCAAACTTAAGTCTCCATGTTGACTCACACACAAAAACAATAATAATAAATTAATAAATGCAATACTCACTTTGGTGTTTGCCTGAGCTCCAGGACTGGCTGGGACTGCGAATAAAAGCCCTTCTGGCTGATTTCAGTACATCCATGATGAGGTTTAATCGGAGGAGCGTCTTCAGGTTGTGGTGTTGGCCATGAGCTGAGTTTTCTTCCCACTCTCAACTTTGTTGTTGCCGTTTCGATGCCGACATCGGTGGGAATGTTTGAGTCACAGCGTCTCCTGGGCGGTGTTTTTATCTGTCAATCAAAATGACGCGCGAGAGACGCACCACCCATATTGAGGAATTCAGCGGAAATTCTGTTGAGAAAAGCCTGCAGCAGCCGTTAGATTCTCTGACATGTGTTTTTAAATGTCCCGCAGAATAGCGAGACACGAACAATGCTGTTTGGGTGGACTTTGGGTGACACATAATTAATTTCAGCTTTGTCGCCCTCATTAGCTACAAGAGATATATTATTCTCCATTGAGAATTGCGTGCGAACATTATAGTTACGATGTCTTGACAAAATTTCAGTGGTTCGTACTCTTTCTTGGCCTTATCATTTGAACTCTAGGAAAACTAAAGTTTGATTAGTCAGTCTTAACTTACGAAACAGCTAAACTTACCAACATAACATTTAATACAGTTTAAACAAGGCTAAAGCATTCTTAAAGGCATCGCTTAAGCAAAAATCAAAATTTCTGTAATGTTTTTCTAACCCTCTTGTTGTTCCAAACTCATTTGACTTTCATTCTTCTGTGGAACATAACAGAAGTTTTTGGAAGGAGAAAATGTGTTTTAGAAACGTCTCGTGATTAATTACTTTTGAAAAAGACTGGCCTATTTGAATGTCTAACAATGATCAATGTTGTGAAGTACATTTTAAAGGTGCAACTGTCATTTTTTCCCCATTAAAAGGTTTTACTACTTTAGAAATGCATTGTAATTTTAAAACATACAAATAAAATCATGAGCACTCACATGAAATGAGGACTCCAGTTATATCAGTAACCTTATAAAGCTGTTTTATTCTAAATTGGGCAGGAGTACCCTAATGTGGGCTGCCATTTTAGAATTGCATGACTAGTTGAATACTACTAGCTGCAATTACAATTACATGAACTGTGTAACAATTTAACAGAACGGTGTCTCAAGACATGTTTTTAGACTGAAGTTCTTCTTAACTTGCCCTGGTGTCTAAAAAATACAGTGCTTCTGTGGAAGATGCAGCACAGCGGTCCGAAATATCTGTCTAGTGCGCTTACTCAGAAAAACAACTGCAAAAAAAGTGCGGACGGCCACAAAAACATGTTTATGGTCCCTTATGTATTTTCTCAGGGTCTGCATTGTAATTTCATGATTATATTGTACACTGTATGTTAAATATAAAAACAGTTCAGCCACTAAAACTTCCCAGATAGCAAAAAGGTGTGGGTCAAATCTGGCTTAATTTTGGCACTTTTGGTTTGGTTTTTGTTGCGAAATGTTCGATATTCGTGTGAAAAATTGTAACACCATTCCAATGTGGAGTGGCACAGTCCCACTCCCAACATATAGACTTTTTTTTTTTTTCTAAATCAAACAATTAGAAACAAAAACTTATTCTTTACTCTGCACAAATTTTACAATCAAAACACCAATGCAATCCACAGTAATACTCTCCCAAGTTAGACAAAAAAATAAAAAATACAAATAAAAAATTCCTGTTGAAAAACAAGGACTAGACCAAACAAGCATATTCTTCTTGCATCATGACACAAATATTAAACCACTGAAAAAAAAAAAAAAAAAGTGAAAACCTTTGTAATGAAGCAGGTTATCCCAGTCACTGCAATGATGCCACTATAAAAGTGACACATTTCCAGTGCATTTGCCAATGTATGTATACAGGTTGCAATATCCTCAATATTATTAAATTATGGAAGGGAGGAAAAATTGGCACATTTGACCAAAATTAGAACATTCAACAACAATGCCAGGTTAATGTAAATTAGAGGCATAGCAGGGCCATTAATAAATAATGCATTAGAGTGAGTGTGTTTGTATGAAAAGTGGACAGTTGATTTTAAATGCCACTTTGGAGAAATAAATGGGGCATGTGGTACGTTGCCAAATCAGGTGGATTCTAGGTGCGGGAGGACATGGCCTGGGAGGTGTGTGAGAGAATATATTAAACAGATATTTCATATAAGATATCTCAAGGCACTGTGTTACATAACAACTGGCAAAAAAAAACCTAACAGTTAACAATACGTCATATGTTCAGCTTTGCAACTGCGTTCAACTAAATTCTATTTTAAATTTGTCCATTAACAAAAAGGACTTGCATTGACCATAAAATACAACAACATTCCATATATTTATGCATCATATTGTCAACAAATACAATGTGAAGATCAGTCCCTTTTTAAATATGTGGATTTTCTGTGTCCTCACCATCTTGGAAATACAGACAAATTAGTAACTTATAAAACAGCATTGGGAGGAATGGAGAATTTTAGTTTTCAGAAACCCCCAAAATATATCCAAATCAGATTCCATGTCACCCCCTCAAAAAAAAAGGATGTACAATACTATTGTCATAATTGACTTGAAATGCATTCTTAAACAATCATGCCATCGCAATTAACACAATATTGTTCCATCACAAATACTTTTGTCTCATTGCAATACATTCTCCCCTTTTCTTTTTATAGTCAATAAACTTAAAGATGGTATATTTATATGAGGGAAGTAAAAGATGACATTACACCACTTCTGGCACATAAAAATGCTTATATTCAACAAAAAGATGAGGAGGTACTAATAAAATCATATACGATTTGAATTAAGACCTCAAAAAAGGGGTGGAGGACAACAAAATAGCCACAACAGTCTGAAGTGCAATAACCAAGAAAGGGTTTTAAAAGGAATAGTTTACCCAAAAACTTAAATTATGTTAGCATTTCTTCACCCTCAAGTAGTTTAGAACCCATATGACTTTCTTCAGGGGAACACAAAAGGAGTGGCTATTTTGTTTGTCTCAGTCACCTTTCACTTTCACTGCATCTTTTTTCTATACAACAAAAGTAAATGGTGATTAAGTCCGTCAATAATAGCTAGATGTTCTGCCTTGCATCTTTTATGTTCCACAGAAGAAAAGAAGTTTGGTTTGGAAAAACATTTTTGTGTGAACTATCACTTTAAAAACAAGGAGGGCAGTTCTGGTCAATGTGATAGCCCTTTTTTTCCCCTTATTGTTCCTCTTATACTCCGCTTATTTTAATCACTAACAAGGAAGAGTCATACTAACAGAGAAGGGGGTACAACAAACAAAAATTTCTACCCCATACCATTGGTTTGCATACTGAACTTTTAGACAAATGATGGAGCAAAGTTTCTGTTTGGACATTCACTTCTTGAGCGGCTGGTAGATGGAGGCATTGGGGTCCAAGCTGGATGGACCGGTGTCCATGAACTTGGAGGAGTAGTGAGGAATGACAGGGGTCATGTTGTTGGTCTCGGCCGAGTAAGTAATGCTGGGCATGACCGCCATGACCTCTGCGATCTTCTGCTTCAAATCTTTTATCTCCTGCTCCTTCTGCAAAATCTGACCTGTACGTAGGCCAAAAACATAGCAGGACAATGAGAGAGGAAGAAGGAAAACCCGATACTGAAATACAGGAAAATACTAAAGACATGAAAGTGTGTGAGGAGCAGACCTTGAGCAATCTCCAGCTGTCTCTTGGCATCTCCAAGTGCTGAGAAGAGATCCAGTTTGATTCTGGTCTCAGCGCTCAGACTGTTCTCGAGGTGCTGGGTCTTATCCTGCATGGCTGACAGTGCTGACATTAGAACCTCGGTGTCCTTTTCATTTTCCTTATATTTGCGCAACTCCTGCACACAGCAAAAGAGGCGAGGACGCATGTGAAGGTATAGACTTGGTATAGTTTTTCTAAATTCTCCTCCATGCCCAACAGCTGGCGAAATCGACAAATAATGCGAATCACCAAAATCAAAAGAAGAAAGTTAAAGTGGATATTTGTAGTAAAAAAATTACTTAAATATTGATCCATTTCTCACCTAGACCCATCATATCACTTCTGAAGATATAGATTTACCCACAGGAAATGATGTCAGAGTGCTGTCTTACTTGCGCTTTGAGCTCCAGGTCTCTGATCCGTTCCTCCTTCAGCTTCATGTCATGCGTGAGCTTCTTGCACTCTGACTCCAACTCACGTATGCGAGTCCTCAGCAAGTCTGTGCACTCCCCTCTGTGGAGGTAAGTGAGAGTCAGCCCACCAGCATGCAAAGATCATAAAATAAAATGACCTCCATGGTTTTATGTCATCTCACCTGGAGGCAGCAGCAGCCAGAGCGACAGCACGTGCGGCTGTGGCCTCCTCCAACTTTTTCCTCTTCTTCTCTTCTGAAAGCTGCTTTTCCACGGCTGCTCGTGCTTCCTGTTCCGCCTTCAGCCGCTTCTCCAGCTGTACAATTGTCTGCTTGTCCTTCTGCTTGGCCTGCACAGCGTTATGAAGCCTATGACAGAGACACACATGCTCAACACCCGCACAAGCTACTGCAGCTGGTGGAAAGGAATTGTAAGAACTGTGAGAAATGCAGAATGGTCATTAGCATGAAACAGGGTTCCCTGAAAATGGGTGGGGCTTAGTGGTTTAGATGATGTCTGTAATGAATGGTCTTCATAATAATTAATCAATTAAAACTCGTCACTGTGTATTTCGATATCAATGGCTATTAAAAATGTCATCAGTGTCATTATTCAGGTGTATATTATTGTACAGATGGCACTGTCCAATACTGTTACCTTTTTCAGTGCCGATCAGGTAAAGGCATTTTATATACCGTATTTTTCCGGAAATAAAGTCACACCTGAATATAATGTCGCACCTGCTAAAAATAATGATGTTGAGAGATAAAAACAAAACAAATCAGATAAGTCGCATCTCCGTATAAGTTGCACTGACAGAGGTTTCATGCGGTTGGCACTAGGACCCGGGAGCAGCTGCCTGACTTCCCTTCAGCCACTTAATGTGCCAAAAAGTGCTCCGAAATCATGCGTTACATTTTTTCATATTCTTTTCATAATCATCTGTAACATTTTTTCATATACATTTTTTCATATTACTCGCAGGCTTTTAGCCATCCTATCTGCATCCTATCTGCAAATAACCAAGAAAAACTGTGTCCAGGTGTACCTATGTTAATTTGTGCTGTTTTAAAGGCAAATATTTTCACACCAAATATTGATTTAGCTTGTTTTACATTTCCTGCATGTATGATGTTAGTTGATCTATGAAAACTATTTATGGCATTATTTTTGAAGACATCCACACTATGCAACTGTTTTCACATGTGCCTAAACTTTTCCACAGTACTGTATGTGTTTTAAAGTGTAGTTTTCTTGACCAGATGATATTTTGTACATATAAATCATGTAAATAAATTGCTTCGGACTACAAGTCGTAGGACTTTTGAGATGATACACAAAACGTGATTTAGATTCCGGATAACACGGTAATCATGACATAGAGATTTCTGGAATGTCCAGATTGCAATTTCCGTGCATCTGTGCAAATAGTTGCTTTTAAACTATAGTTTCCATAGGTTTTTTTTTTTTTTTTAATTCCTCACAAATTTTTTTAACAACTCCACATGTTTCATATTAGCGAACTATAGTTTTGGCAAGTCATGTAGGAAATCTGACAAGTAATTTTTACAACAATTTTTTACCGGAGTTTCATTTTTTATTTATTAGAACACAATTCCAGTGGGTCAGACGTTTACATACACCAAGTTTACGGTGCCTTTAAGCAGCAATAAATGTCAAGCCTTTAGGCATTTGGCCAATTAGCTTCGGATAGGCTAATTGACTAATTGCAAACATTAGTACAAATGTATTTGGCTAAGGTGTATGTAAACTTCTGATTTCAACTATGTGTACATTACATACATACATACATACACACACGGCCAAAAGTTTGGAATAAATGTACAGATTTTGCCCTTTTGGAAAGAAATTATTTTATTCACCAAAGTGGCATTCAACTGATCACAATGTATAGTCAGGACATTAATAACGTGAAAAATTACTATTACAATTTGAAATTTGTTTTCAGAACTTCTTAAACTACATCAAAAAATCCTCCATGTGCAGCAATGACAGCTTTGCAGATTCTTGTTATTCTAGCTGTCAGTTTGTCCAGATATTCAGGTGACATTTCACCCCACGCTTCCTGTAGCACTTGCCATAGATGTGGCTGTCTTGTCGGGCACTTCTCACACACCTTACAGTCTAGCTGATCCCACTAAAGCTCAATAGGGTTAAGATCCATAACACTCTTTTCCAATTATCTGTTGTCCAATATCTGTGTTTCTTTGCCCACTCTAACCTTTTCTTTTTGATTTCTGTTTCAAAAGTGACCTCTTCTTTGCAATTCTTCCCATAAGGCCTGCTGCACCCCTGAGTCTTCTCTTTACAGTTGTACATGAAACTGGTGTTGAGCGGGTAGAATTCAATGAAGCTGTCAGCTGAGGACATGTGAGACATCTAATTCTCAAACTAGAGACTCTGATGCACTTATCCTCTTGTTTAGTTGTACATCTGGCCTTCCACATCTCTTCCTGTCCTTGTCCTTTGTCTTTGAAGACTGTAGTGGACACATTTGTATGAAAATCTTTTTTTGAGGCATTTCAAGCATTGCATATCCTACATTCCTCAAAACAATGAATGACTGACGTGTTTCTAGAGAAAGACGTTTCTTTTTTCTTTGCCATTTCTGACCTAATATTGCATACTGTCTGTGGCAACTCAAAAACAAACACAAAGACAATGTTAAGCTTCATTTAACAAACGAAATAGCTTTCAGCAGTGTTTGATATAATGGCAAGTGATTTTCTAGTACCAAATTAGAAATTTAGCATGATTACTCAAGGATAAGGAGTTGGAATGATGGCTGCTGGAAATTGGGCCTTTCTAGAAATCTTTTTTTAAATAGTGATGGTGCTGTTTTTTACATCAGTCATGTCCTGAATATACTTTGTGATCAGCTGAATGCCTCTTTGGTGAATTAAAGTACTAGTTTCCTTCTGAAACAGCTAAATCTGTACATAATTCCAAACCTTTGGCCGCCAGCGTGTGTGTGTGTGTGTGTGTATGTGTAATATATATATATATATCGGTCATCAGTCAGAGTTGAAGCTCAAGTGCAATTGCATTATGCAGCAAGACAATGATCCAAATCATAGGAGTAAGTCCACTTCTGAATGCCTCAAAAGAAGCAAAAGGTGTTTTTTTGTTTTTTTTGAGTGGCCTAATTAAAGTACTGACTTGAACCCAGTTGAGATGCTGTAGCAGGACGTTAAATGGGCAGTTCATGCTCGAAAACCCTCCAATGTGGCTGAACTAAAGCAGTTCTGCAAAGAAGAGTGGGGCAAAATTCCACCACAGCATTGCGAAAGACTGATTTCCAGTTATCGGAAGCATTTGGTTACAGTTGTTGCTGCTAAACGTGGCACAATCAGCTATTAAGTTTAAGGGGGCAGTTTTTTTACATGGGTGATATAGGTGTTGGAAGACTTTTACATCAATAAAAAAATATATATATTTATATGTGAAAACTGCATTTTGTGTTTACTCAAATTGTCTTTGTTTTATGTTATTTCTCGTTAGAAGATCTAAAACAATTTAGTATGAAAAATACACAAAACAGAAGAAATCAGGATGGGGCAAATACATTTCCAAAGCACTGCACCTGATGTGTTGTGTCGTCCACCAGAGAGTTGACAGCCTTCCATCACGTCACCCTAAACTAACTAATTTTAAAACGATGTCACGCATAGTGTAAACTCTGGCTTCATTCAACTACGGTGCTTTAGTTCATCCAACAGAAAAAAAAGTTGCATCTTCCATAGTATAAATCAGGCTTACTGGAGCCATGTCCTCTGTGTATTTTAGGCTTGTTTATAGTTAAAAGTCCCAAGTTAAGCACCAAATAGTACTTTTCTGGTTATTATTGGGATTTTGCTTGCACAATAATCTGCTTGTGGGATTTTATTCAATTTGGACTCTTGGTACCTCAATGTCTGTGCTCTTCATAGTAAGGAAAGACCAAGTAATATTTAATCATGCTATGAATTTATTTTTTAAAAACTATCAGTCAATTAATCAGTTATTGGCCTTTTCCACCACCTTGGTTTTCGGTATTGGCAAAATTCACTATTGATCGACGTCTAGTACTAATCCTCTGAAATTAAATGATTATATGAAAACTCCTAATGATTAAATTAAGATTATATTTGTATTACATGTTTTAAATGGTTTACCGCGCACACCTCCTGCTTTTGTGCATGGCAAACGTGTAACGCTAACTGCATTGTTTTTCACGTGGAGGTTAATGCTGCGCTTGTCGCTGGTGTTGAGTGGAGCGTTGACGTCCAAATGAGTCACATGGAAGCCGCATAAGAGGATTTAAACATTGCAGAGTCCTAACCAGGTAAAAAGTTCAGTGTCAAGTTATTTTTTTCATCCTCAAAAATGTTGTGCAAAGCAATAAAATCACAGAACTATTGAGTTGTAATAATCTGTTGATGATTATTTGTCATTCAAATTGTCATGCTTTTGTCTTGGGTGTACGTATGCTTCATTAATCTTACAAAGTAATTCATTTATATTTAACTTTTGCATGATTTCCTTTAAAAACGTATGAATGACAAAAAAAATTTTTAAATATCAAAATACTTAAAATATCAGTCTCTCTTTTTGAAGCAAAGAGTCTGAAGAAAGACCTTGAGATTCTGCGTTTCTTCATTCTATCAACTTGGGTTCCTGCATGTATAAACCCACAACGACAAATAACATTTGCCATTACATAATCGTTAAATGAATGTGTCACTGGAGCGTGCATCATGGCACTTAGAGTCCGGTTCATAAGCGGTTACTCTTCACATGGTCTTCAGGAGCTGAACTCAGTGTAGTCCGCAGTGTGGCTCAGTGAGATGGTCTGAGTTCAATTGAATGAGACGCTCAAATGCACCACTCATTCCCTTATTTGGACAGTAAAATATGATTGGAATTTAAAGTGCACAATAACGGCAATTGGCAGTTAACCGCAATCAGATTATTATTTAATAAATCGCTACAGGCATAGGTGGGGCTACCCATCAGAAATAGTAATCAAGAAAACGTCAGCGACTAAGAAAATGTAGTGTCAAAAATTGCTTGTGTCTGGTTAGGACACTGTGGCAATGTTGTTCTTGCATTGAAAACTTCTTCGGCAGCTACCAAAGTAAAATTGTATTGCTTCCCAACTGAACCACAGACACACCGAGTATACAGCATGACTTACTATCATATCGCAGAGCAGATCAGGTCAACTTTTTTATACATCTTTGCAACCATTTTCATTTTAAAGGAGTTGTGTAGCTCTAGGTGTTTTTTCTCTCTCACTTGTTCTGCAGCAACTCGTTTTCCTGGCGAAGCTGCCCCAGTTCAGAGCGCATGCTCTTTTCTGCACTGCTCAGGCAGCTGATCTGACTGCGCAGGTCCTGCTCCACCTGTCTGCTCGCCTGCAGGTCTGCCTTTAACTTCTTTATGTCCTGCTCAAGCCTGAGCACAGACAAAGAGAGAAAGGCATATTGAGTAAACAGCTCTACAATTATGAATTGTGCTACTGTCTGAATCATGAGGACTCTTACCGCACTAAGGCATCTGGCTTACTAAGCTGGTTGTTAGGTATATAATTCTCCATCAGATCTCGGTGAGGAGCAAGGTTCTTCCCTGCACACTTCTGTTTCTTTTCATTCCTATTGGACGAGGAGGATGGAACACTGCCATTGGAATTGGGGCTGTGGGGGGAGGAGTTTTTGTAATGCTTGGAGGGGGCGGAGCCTACTCCTCCTCCACCCACCTCCTCTTTGAGAAACAGGTTCTCTGCACTGCCACTGAGCTCATTGTTGAGTTTCTTAGAGTTTAGGTGATTCTCCATATACTCAATGTCCTGCAGCTTTGCATCCACAGTCTGTAGAATGTTGTTGTTTATTCCTATACTGTGCTGCTGCTGTTTTTTGTCCTTTCCGCCATCTTTGCCCTTGTCCTTGTACTCCAGTTCTGGCAGAGAGGTGGGCAATTTCTTGGTAACAGCAGTGCCGTTCTGAGCCACCACCACAGACTCCGCTTCAGACATGCTTTTGGAGGTTGCTGCCAAATCAATCAAACAAAGATTTTGAAGTTAGAAGATAATGCTGTCTAACTGGTATAACTACAACTGATGTACAATAGCTCTGTTCAAAAATCTAGTAAGCTGCTTTTTTGGGCTAAATTTAAGGCATCATAACGCACTGCAAACTAGTCTCTGATGCAGAATTTGCGCTTTTTCGCATCTTGTGCGGATTTCATGAGGTATAGGCGCAAGCCATTGACTACATTTACATGAACACCAGAAAACGGTTTATTGTGAGAAAGCAGCATTCTGGTTTACATGAACTGTTTAAGATGTGTATTCTTTACTCCCGTATACACGTGGCTCAGTCAGTAAGCAGCTTTCTACACAACAATGTAATTTCCTCATGACGCTTGTGTAAATAACAAACATGGCATTCGAGGAAGACTTTGCCATTTTATTTTCTGTTGCTTAGCTTTATTTCCAGATATTCTAGAGTTGTTGCTGATTTTGTTTTCTCAACTTTACAGACCTGCAGTGGAATTGCGCAGCAACAGTGTGGTTTCCTCTCATATGTAAAATTCTGGGATTCCCCCAGTGTACAATGCTTATACGTGGACATAAAGGACAGTACATTTTTTTACATTGGTTTGTATAAATGGGTACAGTGTATAGTATATGTGCTTTTCCAACTGTTCTCTGAGAATTGTTGAATTCTTTCTGCTGTGTTGACTTTTTGTTGAGCTCCGTCCTATGATGCTAGTTATCCGGTCTGTTCATGCACACTCTTCAAACACCCATCAGAACATCGTTTATTTGTTTACATGACCGCATCAAGTCATGCTCTTGAGGAAACACTTAGGTGTGTTTCTCTTAATCCCTTAAACAGCGTAAGGAAACCAGCATTCTCGTTTACATGATGTTTCAGAATGCCACATACTGCAAAAAACCCTGGAATAAACCATTTCCTTACGTGCATGTAAATGTGGTCAGTGTGAACAAGCTTTTCTCATGCACTAATGCACACACACAAAGGAGAGCTATAGCATATACTGTATATATAAAAGTCACTGTAATAAAACAACGTTTCATGGTAGAACAACTTAAAGCAATTTTTTTGAGATCCAAACTGAAATTTATGACACATTTGGGTAATTTCTGGGCCCTTTCTCATGTCATCGTATAGAAATCAGTGAACGGGACATCCTTTAAAATTCCTTCTTTTGTTTTTCACAGAAAGAAAGTCACACAGATTCGGACTGCTACATGGATGAGTGTAATTACATTTTTATTTTTGGGTGAACAATTACTTTAAGCAGTTTAAAATCTGCAATTTGAGGTTTGGGTTTCCGGTCCGTGTAAATTAATTACCATTTGATGTAAATGCCGTGCTCCTCAATTACATAAGATTACATGACATTCCAAATTGTAATAGTTCTCAAAGACAATCAAAATGGCAATCAGTGATCTTACCCTCCTCTGTGTCTCTCTCTTGTCTCTGGAGCATCTGTTGCTCTAAAGGCAGGGCCTGCTGGAGAAGCTGCATGTAGAACTCATTCTCCTTCTGTACCTCCTTCTGTTTGCGTAGACGTATCTTATAGCTGACGTAACTCTTGAAGCCAAAGCCCAGCGTCACCACCGGATAGCCAATGCTGCAATGAAAGGGGAAGAACAACATGCTAAAACATATTTTTAAATGAACATGAGTGTTACAACTAGTGGGATAGTGATGACTCAACATTAGACTTCTTCAGATAATGGCAACACTCCCATATGCTGCAATGGAGACACCACTGTGTTTACAAATATAAAGCTACCTGCTGTTTTACTAGTGGTACAGTTACATCAGTAACTGCAACTGTAGAAGAGGCTTCAGTTATTGATTCCCACACCTTTTGACTAATGAATTTCCATTGCTTTTCCATTCTTTTTTCAGTTGTATATGATTTCTGAATTATAGATATTTCACCCAAGAGGGGCAATTTCTAGCTGATAAAATATTTTACAGCTAAGCATAACAAGTAAATTATATTGCCTATAGAAGTTTCCATGACCTTTTGGGATATTATTTGCAGGACTGGAAATCACAATTAAAATGACCTGATAGTTCCAGGTTTTCTATGTCCCTGTAAATAAGACATCTGAGAGAAGGGAGCATTTGGAATAATCTGACTAGGTTCAAACCATTATCATCATCATTTAAAGCATAATGTCAATTAGCTCCAAAATAATTCAGACTCAATCCTTACAACAACAAAAAAAGCTCATATTCTTGCTTCAAAACTTGCAAGAATTACTCTTTGCCACATCTTACCAACTCGTCCTGTTTGAGGAGAGTATCCTCTGGTTACATATAACTTCTGGTTACATGTTACCAAGTTTGTTAAAAGTTTGTCCCTTTCATGTACCATTAAACGCATCATGCAAAAGTTAATGGGTTAATCAGAATTACATGGTCACATTGTTAAAGTGAAAGATTGGACACAATTTTACACAGATAGGGTTAGGAATGAGGAGCTATTCTACCACACGTCTCATGCCAAGATGTTTGAGTTAAAGTCTTGTAGCTATACCTTTGAAACACTGTGGGGCGAATTTACCATAAACCGGTGGTATTCCAGCACAAAAATCTGCGTCTTAATCACCAACCACCCTTAGTGCTAAAATTGCACTATATATTTAATTAAGTCATTGTCATTCCATTCTATGTGAGCTAGGCTAATTATAGATTGCCCTTCATTCACAAATATTGCCTCCTGCAATTTACAGCACGCTAACACTAGTTGAAAGCAGGCGGAAAAATTAACTTTATTCAAAACAGATGTTTGTGTAAATTTTCAATTGATCATATCAGTAGTAATTCATTGTATAATGATCAAATGATGGAGATGTTATAACCTGGTATATACCCACATGCGCGGTGTAGTCAAGTGCACTTTTTGCATGTTAAAGAGTTGATTCAGGTGTCAAAATCACAGAAGTCAGTAATGCT
Source organism: Xyrauchen texanus (assembly GCF_025860055.1). Classification (NCBI taxonomy): domain Eukaryota; kingdom Metazoa; phylum Chordata; class Actinopteri; order Cypriniformes; family Catostomidae; genus Xyrauchen; species Xyrauchen texanus. The sequence continues at coordinate 28,842,209 of NC_068301.1, forward strand.
TTTCAGTCCCAACAGAGTGTTTCAGATAACAGGGGTCTGCTTCTTCCTCCGCTATATAATGGTCAGGATCGGCCCGCAAGTTTGGAATTGCGTGTTTAAATTGCGTTCTGCAGCGATTTTGCGGGCACATTTACGCCATGGCCTGATCTGCATAATTCTTTTAGTGAATCAGGTGCTAAAGAAGGGCAGACAGCGAGTGCAAATAACCACCCATATTCCATCTCATTGAATTTAAACAACTTTACAGCTCAAATAATACATGATTTTTAACAAAAGAATTAATGTAAATGCTTTTATAAAATTCTAAGCTTCATATTTCTGTCTTTAAACCTTTCTCCATTCTCTTCCATTGTAAGTGCCTCACTATAATATTGATTAAAGTCAAAATAATTTTTTGTGGCATTCAACATTATGCCACAAATGCTGTCTATTGAGCTTAACTTGTATTGATCCTGGAATAATCCTTTAAAGTTTAACAAGATGTAAAACCAAGCCTTACCAATGAGCAGCGAATGGACGGCAAAGGTCTACATGAAAATGCTTCAGATCCTTGAATCGGATGGCTGCTTCGATGTAGACGAAAAGAATCCACAGACAGACAGTGGGCAGACACACACCTCGCTCTGAAAGAGGAAATAAAATTAATAAAGAGTGGGAAATTATTTATATTGGCCAAAAAGTAAGTGTCTCAATCTCAAAAATCTCTAATCACAATCTAACAACAGCATTAACAATGCTTACAAACATTTACTATGGTAACCATAGTTTCCATGGAAATACCATGGTTACTACGGTTACACGTCTTTAACACTGTAATAAATTAATATGGGATCTCTTTCAAACAGTACAGGAAGCTTTCACAATCTCTATCATTTTGTTTATGCTTTTGATGAGAGTGTTAATACCAAGTTACCACAGTTCTACTGTAACAATTACTCATGATGCTATTGTATTTTGGTGGAAACTACGGTTACTATGGAAGGTTTTCTAAAAACATATAACTGGACAAACAATAAGACATGAATTCAAGGAGCCTTTAAGTGAACTTTAGCCTTGTTAAGAACAGTTATCATATTTTTACAGCACATATTGATCAACTATATGAAGATCAATAACATCACACTTCATACAGCCCAGGTCTCACAAAACAAGCCATAGATTGCAAACAAAACTCTTTCTCAGCTCTCTGTAAGCACACTCTCTTGTTGAGACATGCTGTGAGTTGTATGTCAGCAGGGCAAACACAGCCACAGCTCAAGGCACGGTCAATCGGTTTTCTGGGAACTATCACTCAGTGCCAGCAATTCTTATCTCCCCTCTCCTTCCTGAGTCATAACTTGAGTCCACCTGAGAAAATGTTACATTATAACAGAAAGTAGTACTAGACAACCCAACGAAGACCTCTGCTGATCATGAACTTTTAATTAGCGTTTAACTGTAAAAGCAAGTTACATTTTTTTATATGTATTGAAGTATATTCGAAAATATAACTGAAATCTAATGTTTTTGTATTATGTGTGACATGGTTGATTCCAAATCATTACTGTGCTTTTCATTTTCAATAGTTCATTTAGAAGATTCTTTAGCTACAATGTCATCTCAATTACTAACAAGTGTTTTGAAAATGCAGTAAGACAAAGATGCAACTTGCTCCTCTTATTCATTCATACACACAAACAGATTCAAAAGAAAGAATTAATTCCAGAGAATTCCTCTCTCGCTGGTAGCCAACTGCCAGAAAACTTGACAGTTGCATAATATTATCTAAATGCTACTAAATTATGCCACACAATAATCAGTGATAAAGCCTTTAGGGCACTTACTAGAGAAAGCTCTTATGAAGCATTTGCACATATGAATGTGCAAGATCAATTTTGATGGATTGGGAAAAGCAAGGCCAGTTTGAAATTTAACAGGAATACAGGAAATTTGGTTTCCCAAGCACAAATGGACTTGCCTCTTAAATTATTATTGGTCAACAGATGCCTACATTAATCATTATGTTTACATGGACAGTTATAATTGAGCCAATGCAGGTTTTTACATAGTCAATCTGTCTGTCCAAGTACAAATGACACAATGCATAATGGTATATTTGAAGGACGAATGACAGCTGATGAAGTGTTAAAAACATATAGCGTGTCACTTATGTCTTTTGTAGCATGTGTACAAAGCCAAGGCCAATTGTGTTCAGTTTAATGTGTATACGTGCTTCACAAAGCCGAGCTACCTTTACCTAGGTCCGTTAGTCCAACTTTGCAAAATGTTTTAAATAGGGCTGTGAAATTTAACGCCTCAATTTCAGTGATTAACAGCTGACAGAATGCGTAAAAAATAATGCAATTAATGTAGTAATTCATTTTTTAACTAAATTTCCCCACTTCATGAGGTTATCTGTATGGAGAATGCAGACTTTACCCACAAGTGGTGAGCCAGGTGTGGGAGAGATATGTGCAAGCTAATGTATATCTTCACATCACCCAAAAATGCTCACTAACTGTCATCTGAGCCACTGTCAAATGCAAAATAACATGAGAGAGACCCAGTGTGTGCACTGGAATGTATGGGAATGAATGGCAACCAGTAAAAATAACAGTTTTGAGATTTTAAACTTCAGAATTAAATTTGTTTTATATCTGTATGTATAGTGTCTACTAATGTATTGGCAATAAACACATCCGCTAGCCAAATAAAGTTTGATGTAAACAGAATCTGCCCATTCGATCTTATTATTAAAAAAAGCCCACTTGAATACAGCAGAACTTGTCCAACTTTTAATTACAGCATGTCCACTCATTTTATGGCATGTAAACATATACTTGTGTAAGGAGGGGTGCCAAGGTGTTTGCATCCCAAGGGAGGCAAAGAGCAAATGTATGATCTCTGAGAAAATCAGCATAGAAACTTTCTTGCAAAGAGACCATCTAACACCCAACGGAGCAAGAATTGCCTCATTGTTGTCTTTCTACATCTGTTCGTTCTCCTCCTCCCCATGTCGCTCTCAGCTCAAAATCACCTTAAAAGACACTTAAATCTTGTGGCAAACAAATGTCTAATTATATATCTGACCATTCATATTTCATATAATTGAAAAGGTCTCCGTGTGACTGGTACGAAGGTCTCATTACCCCAACTGTAAAATACATAACACAGTTTGGAGAATTTAGAGGAATTCTAACGAATTCTTGGAGCATGCCTACATCCTGTATGCAGATAAGAAGTGACCCCAGGGCTTCCAAACCTATTCATCCCCAAATTCTTATCGTCATTCCATTTGTTTGTGGTTTGGGTATTTAAGGAAATTTAGCACATTGTTCATGGGAATTTTCTGTAGCCCGAAATCCCTGTGGTGCTTACACTATGTACTTTGCTGAAGTCGGGTATGCATCTGTTACTCTTAAGAGTAATCATTGAGCATTAGATTATTTCTGCATTGATTATGTAATTGGCTTGATACATATTTACCTGACTAATACATTGTTAGACTTGATTCTATTAAAAAAATTCTTGCCTTTAGTAGATTATATTAGGTCCTTGTTGACACAAATCTGCGATCAGTGTTAGTACAAACAAACAGCTCAGCATTGGGTATGTCTTCTGAGACCTTAGCTTTCTGGCTACCTACTCGGCGTTAACCAAGTGTATCTAGACTGTACGGACTAAATATAATAATTATTTAGAACAACAAAATGTTGGTTGACTCGTCTAAATAATGGTAGTCATTACATTTGATTACTGTTAACATTGTTCTGGCCAAGGATATATAGGAAAGTATGGAGACTAATTAAAAGTACTATCTGTATACGTGGCGTTGGTCGGCCTAGCTAGATAATATAAGCCAGTCCTCTGGTTGAGAGCAGTGTTTTTTCAATTAAGTGTATGCAGATCTAGGGGGGACTAAACAAAACTATTATTCAAATAAAAGTACTCAGGGAGCAACTTGACTGAATAGTATTAGTCAATTACCGCTCTATAATGATCCAAAACTGACCAGTCTGTGGAATGATCACTTATAACCCTGCCGGTGTGGAGACTCTACTAACAGGAATCCAAACAAAGGAGTGCAATGTAAAAGTATAGAATTAACTAAAATAATCAAGTATCCAAATCTAGAGAAGATGTCAATTGACAATCAATAATAATTGGAATCTCAAACTAAATTCGAGGTCTAATTTAATTGGTGTCAGATTAAATTATTAATAGAGTCAGATTCGGTTTTAACTAAATCAAATAGTTTTGATGCTACAGTCACACGTGCACGAAAAAGACGAACGTTCACCACTTCGCTTGATTCCGCAATTGGGCCAGCAAGGTGGCATTTTTACACTTGCATTAAAGTTTTATACCTGTAAAAATATGTCTGATTAACTCTATATGCAAAATAAACAAACAAAATGTTTATTTTAAATAAACTTATGACTAACCAATTTCTTGCAAGTTCTTCGAGAAAGTATAAAAGTAAATATCTTTGATTATACTTTAATGTTTTTTAATGTACATGATCAATCGCCATTAATAAAGAAATCTGTGAGATTAATTAGTTAAAACGTTTTAATCGATTCACAGCCCTAGTGATTAGTGAATCACTACATCATCACATTTTAAAAAGACAAAATATGATTTTAGTCTGCCTGAAAATGAACTTCTAATGTGCATGTTTACGGAGTACGTTGCAAAAATATTTGTAAAATTTTTTACAATTGCAAAAGTTAAAATTTTCTCAACTTTCTGTCACATGATGGAGCTTCACTTTGCAATCCCTCGCCATTTCTCCATATAGTGAAATATAGAGAAATCAAGAGTGTAAGCTACAGATGGGTAAAAACATAGATTTACTGATTTATCACAATCTTCATTTAAACATCGCAATATCAATTTTAAAAAGAACAATTTTTACTTCCAAGTTTTGGGTGTGTTGATTATTATATCTGTTAAATAAAAAGCAACTGAACTGCATAGTTTGGGCCCTGTTATTATTTAAAATTAATATTTAATATTAATATTTTTTTCATTAATATTAACATAATGTACCAAGTTAGAATGTTCCTAGTTTAATTTCCAGCATTAGCAGAGAGAATTTCTTTGATATGTATGTACAATTGACATTTTGTAATGAAATATACCCAATGAGCCAGAATAGAATCACATCAAATCAAAATAAACAGCATGTGAATCAAAATTGGATCAAATCAGGAAATCTGTATTGATACCTTGTGCAACTGTTATTTCTAGATGAACTCAAAGAGCCTTTTTACACAGAAAACGGATTCAATTTTTGTTTCGAATGTTTGAGACAGTTTCTGTTGAATGATCACTTCAAGCACATGATAATTAGTGTTTAAGTTTTTCGGTTGCCCCATTCATGTAACTCATCTTTGATTGCAGGGCTCTCAAATGTCGTATGCTGACATAGTATAGTTTGGAAGGAGTAAAGTTTGCACATGTAGTCCAAAACAACCTGATGCATTTACACTTGGCCAAGTCAGTGTCTTAAAACCACCTTCTGATATTTGAGTAATCACATTGCTGTCCATCTTCAGTGCGTGGATGCAAACTCATGAGAGGTGAAAAAGGTGAGAAAATAATACTAGGTGTTCCAGATGTATATTTTCAGTTGATTTTTGTTGTATTTAAAGCTTTAAGTATTTAATCTTAAAGTAAACCTTCAAAGTGATTTTAATAAGGAAAATTTAGAACATTTTACCAAACAATATGGGCAAATCCCTGACAAATCCCAGTAAATGTGTCTTGGAGAGCATTTGCACTTGGTCTTTTCATGATCGAATCACTGTATGATCAGTATAAATGTTACAGTGTAAATATCCCCAAAGACATTCTGAATTTTTCCAGCTTTTATTATCTTCATCAAACACTAAACTTGAGCAATGCTGGTTTACCTGTATGCCACACGTACTGTACCCAGACATATGTGCTGGCGGCAAAGAACAGCCATTGCTTGGGGATGAACAGGAGGCAGATGATGTCTGAGGTGAACGCGACACACACAAAAAACACAGAGAACACCTATGAAACAAAAAGAGAAGTGGGGTAACTGTCAATTAAACATGTCATCCATATGCCACATCAAAGAAAGATGTCAAAGATGATTATATTTACAAAGGATCCAGGCAGCAGACAGCAGATCATTAATTGCTCAATGAACTGATGCTGGGAGATCAAATACTCACTAGTCCCTGGTATCGAAAGGAATCATACACACTTCTGATGAAAAGCCAGAAAGGCCACAAATACTCGAACCGGAACTCCAGCACGAAATCGGCCAGCAGAACCAGCGCCCAAACAACCAGGAACTTCAGGTACAGGAAGGTACTGTCGGGTCACAGAGAAATAATATTTGAACGTATGAGGATATCAAACAAAGAGATGTTTTATCAAATCTTTAAGCAAACATACTTTGCAAAGTACATTATTTCTGTGCACAGTATGTCTTCAAGAAGTTATTGCAGATTAGACAACATACCAAAAGGCCTCAGTCAACAGTGTTATTTGGTATAAACAATCATTTGTGTGATTATTTTGCATGGGATTAAAGTTACACATTTCTAGAGCATCAAAAGTCTAAAATGGACATATTTTCAGTCTATTTAGGACTGCCTTAATAAAGTTAACGCTACACCTATAGAAGAAGTGATGATAGCTATACAAGGCAACTGTACAGCCAGAGGAATATTCGTGACATGGGAAGCACAAAATGGGACGCTTATTTTTCCCCCCATAATATGCACTATGTAAGCGCATGGATCCCACATAAATCAAAACATTCACACATTCTGAGGTTTATTAAGAGTCATCAGGTATTACGGGCTAAGCTAAACACTCGAAGTGAATAATTAGACAGATCTGAACTCCTGTCATCTGTATCTGCCTGTGACAGCTAAGGCATCCGATACAGCCAGGCTCAGTTGGGAGACGCCATTACGGTGCTCTCGATACCCGAGAGGTTCTCCGTCTGTACCTGCTGTGAATACCCTCGGTGATTCGGTTCCGTTTCAACGGGCGACGGAGTTTGCTGCAGTCCGCATTGCGCCGCTTCATTCTCCACCCTGTAACTTTTTGCACTCGAGGGAAACTACGTGTGCGACCTAATACTGATGCGCATCGCTACGCGAATGCGAGGATGTCACCGTTTGACTTCTGGTAGAAACAAATAAATAAATAAAAACAAGTTCCGCGAGGCCCTCCCATTTTTATTCTCAACGTCTCATGACATCAGGACGTCGTACGCTCCACATTACGTTCGCTAGACAAGATGGCGGCGCCCTGAGAAGTCGACAGTTTTTGCCTGATTTTGATGTATATTTTGTAAAGGTAAGTGTTGACATGGACATTAACTGTGTGTATATGAATTCTTGTATAATAGCAATCAAGTATAAGTGGTGGCATTTTATGTAGACTATGTGTTTGTGATAAACCACCTCTGCTCACTCAACACATGCCTTCACTCTCTGCCATGCGTGAGCTGAACGTGAAGAAAAAGTTGAGTGTGTCGTGGTAATAATCTTAATATATACTGACAGTTGAATTCATCTGATTATGTCAACATTGTAATACGTTTATTATGTCTGATTAGTTAACATTGTATTGCACACGGTACTCATGATATTATTAAAATATACGCCTATGCAAACTTTTTACATGGTCCAAACTGACCAAAGAGTCAACACAGAATTTATCTGTTTTTTCATGATGCCTGAATACTTAAAAAGTTATTTGGCTCAGTAAACATGTTTTTTTAAGCCTGTCATTAAATGTGAAATAGTATTTTTACTGTATTTTTAACACCTTAATTAACAGCAGGACTTATAACAATTGCTTAAAATTGTGCGCATTTAGATACCATTATGAATGCTGCGCTTTTCCTTACAAAAATTATAAACCTATCCATTTAAAAAGACCCCACATCCAATCTTAAGAAGCATTTGTAGGTTTTGTATGTTCTCTGTATTTGTATATATGTTCTAGTATTTTAATAATACCTCTGTTTAATCTAGTCATATGTGCATAAAAGCTATAGAAAGTGATACACTGTATTGAACGTGCTTAATGCAATCCACAAATACATACAGGGCATTTGGTTTCTGTTTAAATTTAGTTTCTAAATTAATGCACAAATAAATGGCAATCTGTTTGTATTCGCACTCTGCATTAAAAATAATGTATTACAAACAAGCCCTCATCCACCTGTCCATAATTCTAGACACTCTTCTGTAAAAACACATTGCAATGCAAAAAAAAAACTTTTCGTAGGTGCCGTTTACATGCAGCTTTGATCTTTTATACCGTGCAAATGCACTTCAGCCCCATACTTCAGGATGGAAAAATAAAAGACTGTTTTAGGTTAAGGCAACACCTTCTGAATAATTATGAGGAGGTAAAAAAAGTACATCTCTACATCATTTGCTTTCAAATCTGGATAATGAAAAGTTCAATCACCATTCCTAATTTCCTAAATAACAACAATTCTTTATTGTATTTAACAAGTTTTAAACACAAGCATAATAATTGTCTTCTATCTTGAGTAACATTAATTTTTATGAACATTTAAACACCTTTTTTTTTACTCTGCAAATGAAATATAGCGAGTTTGTGTTTGATATTATATTTACTAATGTTTAATGATAGTTTAATTAATTGCTACTAAACACATTTAAAATAATGATTTGATTTTCAACTAAATATGCAATGGGTAATCCAAAAGTAATAAGATTAGATTACCTACAAAGGGTCATCTAAAATATTACTTAACAGATTACAATTTAAATTGTGTAATTTTTAATCAGTACTGGATTCAATTTCAGAAGTAATATACCATGCACTGTTAAGCCTAACGTATAGTTCGGTCAGATGCAAACGCTGAGTGTCCGCATACAGGATGCGTGTTACAAATCTCGTCATCAGCAGAGTGCTCGATCACTGAATGTTCGCATCCCGTCTTTTTTAACTGCACTTCTTTGAATGCGCCTGGAATTATTTGCACTAATTAGTGGCTCCACAAGGTGGCAACACTCACATTTGAGCATTTACTGTCACGAAGAAACGCTAGATGTAATCGCTGCTAAACATCGGGAGATGAAGGTAAAAACAACAACAACCGCAGATGTGCAAGAGTACATGTGAGGAGGTCTGGAGATACCTGCTTTTGTATAACTCGAGTCTAAAGGACTATAAAGACATCTTTATGGGTGTAAACTCCTGAAGAGAAATAGTCCCGAGTCTTAAAGCAGTCTTAGTGCACATGCGTAAACTGCTTGTGTATGCGCAGAGTTAATTTTTTTACTATACTAAATATACACAATTAAATGAGGCCAGCAAAACACAAACAAATGAGGTTACTTAGTGCACCTTTTATAAGCGTACATATAACACCTGTTGCCTTTGTCATTTCAGCCCTCAGAAAATATACCAAGATGCCTACAGTGTTGAACCTCAGCAACGAGGTGGTCAAGATGAGGGCGGAGGTGAAAAGGGTGAAGGTGCTCCTCATCCGGAAACTCATCCGTCAGATTCCGGTCTTGGAGAAGAAGAAAGGAAATGAGGTGGACTTGGAAAAGTACCGCAGGCGAGCAGCGAGACTTCGGGAGGAGATCCACGAGCTGAAGGTTGTTGTGCCAGACAGTATCACCAAGGCTGCTCTACAGAAGGACATCAGCTTCGAGAAGGTGTGCCAGAATAAGGAGGGCTCCCTGTCCGAACGAGCAATTGCCCGCATTGCTACACACCCACAGTTCAGCAAGAAAATCCAGAACATAAAAGAAGCAATCAAAGCATTCAAAGAGGAGAGAATAAATGCAAGAAATACTGAGAAACAAGCAAAAACTAATGCTGAAGATGTCACACTGCTAGATCAGGTACAAGAAGGCAGTGATGAAAATGTTGTGGGTTTAGAAAAATCAGATGATGGAGAAGAGAAACTGACTGAGGAAGAGAGTGAGAAAAATACAGATAAACAGCAAGATGATTCCTCACAAGTGAGCCAGAAGACAAGTCTGGAGATGTTAAATGAACAAACTAATCAGTGCCAGAAGGAAGAGATTTCAACAACCAATGTAAGTGTATGAATAATGCTGCAATCACATGCTATCAGAATTATCCTACTTCCCACTTCTGGATTCCTAATTATGAGCATGTCACTTTCAGGTGCTTTGTTGTCAGAAACATGAAGGAAGCCAGATTCCTGCATATTTCTTAAGGAACTCTTATTTTGACACCATCATACATGCTAGCCAAGTGGCTAAGGTTAATGGAACCTTTTACGCTAAGGTTTTAGTCAAATACATGCTGTTTGCTCTGTGAAAAAAATTTATCATAAGCATCAAATAGTTCTTGATATGCGTAAATGTATTTGACTGAAACGGCAAGTGATAATATGGTAGCTGCATTTAGAAAAATTTATAAAACCATAATTCAGGATTGAAAATGTACTCTCTCCTCACAATTTGGAAACTCGGGTATCAAAATTATCTCAGAGTTTCCCAGTCATAATAACGACTTGAGGGGGCATTCATGTGTAAATTCCGTCAAATTATAACAAAATGTCATTTATAGAGGAAAAACTATACATTTCTGTCTCATGCAGAACACAAAAGGAGAATTTAAAGGTAGCACACGTTTATGCAAGAACTAGCGTTATTTTTTAGCACAAAACAATGCATAAACTAACTTCTCATAGATCTTTTTCACTCTACAGTTATTGATTTTGATGGAAATGAAAGCGAGGCTGTTAGTGATAAACTTATTGTCTTCAATGGGTAGTACAGCATGAAGAGTTTTTCGTCTACTGATTATTTTTTATCCAATGTTTGACAGTAGAACATCCCAAAACACAGTACAACCCATCAAAGGTACTGTAAGTCCATCCCTCACAGTCTTGTTGTCATTCCCGTCAAAATTAAAGATGGTGCTGCTTTTTGAATTAGGCCCTGAATGCACAGTGGACGTCAACATTTTCATTGAAACATTATGTACATTTTGGGTTGTTTCTTAGCAAAACCTATTGTATAACTTTTGAAGTCTTGGAATATGTTGCATGAACTACTTTTATAGTAATGTTGGTTCCTTTTTTAAGCTTTAAAGTCAGTCACTATTAGCTGCCATTTTATTGAAAATATGATCCAAAATATTAATATAAAAAAAATCTCCTTTATGTATTCTACATAAGAAAAAAAAAGTCATACATGTTAAGAATTAAATAAGGGTGAGTAATATGACAATTTTCATTTTTGGGTGAACAATTTGTTTAAGGGTAGCCTAGATTAGTTCACAAAATGTTTACTATTCTGTACTCCTTCCATACTCCCGAGTTTTGACTGATTTGTGTTAGACAATATTCTGCAAAGATTCCCTTAACATAATGATTATTCTAAAAAATGTGCCTTTGCCTACAGAACTCAGCAGAAACAGAAAATATCCCAGATGAGATGGTCAAGATGAGGAAGGAGGTGAAGGGAACGAGGGTGCTGATCATCAGAGAGCTGACGCAGCAGATGGCTGCTCTGAAGAAGAGAAAGGGTCAGGAATCTGAGGTGAAGGAGAGCCAAGAGATGGTGATGGGAATACTGAAAGAAATCCAGGCTTTAAGGAGCCTTAAACCAGATCAGGTGACAATGATAGCACTTCAGGAGAACACTGAGCTTGAGAATGTTTTGAAGGGCCCTCAGGCAAACCCATTGGACAGAGCCATTGCGCATATCATCACACATTCCCACTTCGTCAACAAACTCCGAAAGATCACAGGAGCAATCGAAGAAGAAAGAGCAAAGGCTGCTGCAGCTGAACAGAAAATGAAAGACAGAAAGGTCTTGGTTGAGTCAAATAAGAAAGGTGAAGAAGAGAAGGATGATGATGATGATGATGATGATGAAGAGGAGGAGGAAGACAATGGCAATGAAGATGATGAGGAGGATGAAGTTGGGGAGGAGATACTGAACAGTCTTTCCATTGAAATCCACAAATCTGGCCTTGAAGAGCCAACAGAGGGTACGAACTCTCAGACTGTAAAGTTGACATCATCCAAGGTCAACCCTACCCCTTTGGAAAAACCCAGAGATGGAATAAAGGCTGCTGAAGCTGAACAGAAAAAGAAAGACAGACCAGTCTTGGTTCAGCCAAAGAGTATAGAGGAGGAGGATGATGATGAGGAGGAGGAAGAATACGACGATAAGGAAGATGAAGTGGGGGAGGAAAAATTGAATAGTCTTTCCATTGAAGAGGGTACACACTCTCAGACTGTAAAATTGACATCCAAGGTCAACACAACATCTTCTGAAAAAGCCGGAGAGCCCAACATAAAATCAAAGAGTGTTGATCTCACTTCTTCAGTTGTTCAATATTCCCCTGAAAAGTCTTCAAAAGTAACCAGTACAGAGTCTAAGCTTCCAAAGAACCTTGTAAAATCAGACAAAGAAAAGGGTACCACCATAAATTCACAGAAGAAACAGGACCTTCCTGAGGCCGAGAGGCCTGAGACAGAAGACGACATTGAGGAAAGTGATTTATCGGATGACGATGACGAGAAGGAATACTTCGACGACAGCACAGAGGAGCGTTTCCGTAAACAATCATCTCCGTCTGAAGAGAGCGATGATGATGACTTCTTCCTTGGCAAAGTAAGCAAATTCAAGAAAAGGAAAAGTTACCAAGGAAGAGTCCACAAGAAAAAGGGTGAGCCTCAAAAACCTGACGAGTTACAGAATCCAAAGGGGGCCACCAACAAACCTCACAGGCCAAACTTTGGCAACTTTAAATCAGTGTTCTGTTCGACCTTGTCCAAATCCAGAATCTCCTCTCGGAACGTAAAGCATGGCTCTTGGCATGATGGTCCAAGACCTCCTCATTTCCAGAACCAAAGGAAAGGTCCTGAGGGCAAAATGAAAGCATCTCTATACCAAGGTCCAGACTCAGGTCATTTTAAACCCAATACCAAGACATTTAAAGTTGCAGGAGAAAGGCAAGGTGGACCTTCAGGGGCAGGGAGGGGAAATTCACAGTTTGAGCAGTATCAGAAGCAAAATACCAGGGGTCCATCAGGCAATATTTCAAATCCACCTCAGCATGCCCTTCATCCCTCATGGGAGGCCAGTAGGAAAAGAAAAGAACAGCAGTCACAAATCACAGCATTCCAGGGGAAAAAGATCAAATTTGATGACGATGATTAAGCTGGACCTGCTCAAATTCATGACACCTTTAAACATGTCTGCCTGTTATAAAAAAGGATTTCTTCAAGCTAGTTGCTGTTAATTTGTATTAAAACATGGAATTAAAATGGAATTCATCTTTGGTTTTATAAAATGAAGGACTGTTTAAAGCCTATGTTCATTTCCTGTTACATCTCATACAGTTGAATTCAGAAGTTTACATACACCTTAGCCAAATATATTAAACTCAGTTTTTCATAATTCCTGACATTACATTTTAGAAAAAAAATCCCTGTCTTAAGTCAGTTAGGATCACTACTTTTATTTTAAGAATGTGAAATGTCTGGATAATAGTAGCAGAATTACAGCTTTTATTTCTTGAGCAGCCTATCAGGTTATGTAGGACTCATTTTACAGTGGATATAGATACTTGTCTTCCTGTTTCCTTCAGCATCTTCAAAAGGTCCTTTGCTGTTGTTCTGGGATTGATTTACACTTTTTGCACCAAACTATTTTCATCTCTAGGAGACAGAATGTGTCTCCTTCCTGAGAGGTATGATGGCTGCATGGTCCCATGGTTTATACTTGCATACTGTTGTTTGTACAGATGAACGTGGTACCTTCAGGCATTTGGAAATTGCTTCCAAGGATGAAGCAGACTTGTGGAGGTCCACAATTTTTTGGCTGATTTCTTTTTATTTTCCCATGATGTCAAGCAAAGAGGCACTGAGTTTGAAGGTAGGCATTAAAATACCTCCACAGGTACACCTCCAATTCAGTACACCACCTATCAGAAGCGAATTGGCTATCATGATTTTCTGGAATTTTCCAAGCTGCTTAAAGGCACAGTTAAATTAGTGTATGTAAACTTCTGACCCACTGGAATTGTGATATAGTCAGAAGTTTAGTCATATAGTCATGCTGCTGATGTCAGAGCTGCTTACTGACGAAACTTGAAAATCGATCTCAGTGCCGGCCAGCCTTTCCAAAGACTTCAGATTTCTAAAGGGTGATAATGGTCTTATTATATGTCTCTGCAGAATAATGAATGGTGTTTCCCAATCTGTGGCTGTTTCCAAACCAGAATGGGCATTTCTTACTATCCAATGAAAGTAGGGAATATCGATGTCGTAGACAAAGCATGTAAAGCTTTTTGAAAATGCCCACTGATTGGGAAAAGCCCATTTTTGTTCTGCAGAGAAATAAGTCTCTTAATGGTCAGTCAGAACTCACTTTTTAAGTGTGTCTTATTGGAAATTCTGTCAGAAACAACCCTAAAGCATGGATTGTTCTCCCTTCAAAGTGCTCTGTGCGAAGTAAAAGATGATATGCCAATTAGAATACAGCCAGATGGCTGAACAGTTGTAGAGAGTTTTCATTCTAGTAGGTTTTGATTGGACAAGATTTTACAACCTCTGAGTCCTGGATATTGCTGAGTCTTTTTATCTGGATGAGCGAGACTGCAGATAGCATTTTAAATGCTTGTATCTTCTGAAAACAAATTTAAAGTACAACATTTAAAAGTACACTAACATATAACTTTAAAGCTAAAAGATTTGGTCTAAATGCAGCAAAATGTTAAACTTCCATTCATGAATTTTTGTCTTTGTGTCATCTTGGACTTACACTGACACCTAGCGGCTTGGAGGCAGCAACATTTAAAGGGTAACTAAACGCCTGCTCAGAGTCTGACTCCACCCACTAGAAATATTTGAAAATGCAGGAAAAGTGGGCAGACCCCGGCGGGGATAGAGGGAACGAACCGAGTGCGGGGCTGAGCGGGGGGCACCTGAGACTCGTAGTGACGGATTAATTGACAGCTGCTGTCAGACTCTATGTTATTATTATTCCTCACACGGTCGCAAGACGACATGTACATGAATCTGGCGTGGTGAGCTGGAACCTGCTTACGTCAGCTGTCACCGCTTACGTCACGAAGTACCGCAACAGCCAATAGGAAAATTCAACTGCAGTAGCCACCGTTCAACCTGAAGAGGGCAGCACTCAGACGTTTTTACACCATATATTGTAGAATTAAAACACTTTATACACAAATGTCAAAAAAATTACTTGAATCAATGACCAGTACTAATAAAGCCCCATGCTTACAGATCATTAACTAAAAAAAGTTGGTTTAGGGTTTAGTTACCCTTTAAAATCATTAGTTTTCAATTTCAGATGCCATTGTAGAAATGTTTTATTCAAAGTAAGCCATGATTACTCAATGAGTGAACCTGCAAATAACAGGATGGTTACTGAGATTAAGCAAGTAGTATTCAGCTGGTCATGTGATTCTAACATGGCAGCCCCCATGTGAGAACCCTGTCCATGTAGAATAAAACAGCATTTATGAGGTTACTGATATGACTGGAGTCTTCATTTTAATGTGAGTGCTCATGATTTCCTACATATATTGCAAAATTACAATTCATGTCTTTAGGATTTAACAATTTTTAATGAGGAAAAAAAAATACTAAGTGCACCTTTAATTTTGATTGCACTGGGTCTTTAAGGATGTTGTCTTTTTATCCTAATTTCACGTCAAAATTGTATCTTTGTAACTGTACACAAGGCTGTAACCACCATAGACATAGAGGGGGGCACGTCCTCTGCCATATGCAGAATAGAAGTCAATCAATGTGGGTTTTTCAAAGACGAATTCTTAAACATTTTCATTGGGGTGTGTACTATTCAGAAGTGATCATAAGACCAATTCCCTTTGATTACTTTATCACCCACTATGAGAGTTTTGTAGGGCTGACAAGTGTGGGGATAAATCATTTTGGAACGACCTTACAGCTTATCTATAATGATTAAACTCCCTTCGAAGTGCTCTCCGAAGACATAATTTATGTCGTTTGGAACACAGGGTTGGTTTCCCCATATTTTAGTTTAAACATATCGACGTGCTTAGTAGTTCAATTTACATAAATGCAAGTAGACATTATTTTCCTTTTATTCAATAGAATACAAGAAGTCAATAAATTTAATTAACTTTCATTCGCAATAATTATCTTTCAATTAAGGATTAATTAATTTTTAGCGCCAAAAACTGTTTTGAAAACATTTGGTCGTATATATATCGCCCTCTAGTGAATGAGCAAGTGTAATTACAAATTCATCGAACGCTTTTATTGGCTCCACTGCAGGCAAACGTCATCACTTGGGGCGGGAAATAAAAAAAAAACGCTGGCCAATGAATTCACATATGCAAATCAGATTCAAAAGTTTCCCGGGAAATCTGAGTTTCGCGGGAGGACCTTTCGCGCGTAAACCTCATCCCCTACTTCATTGTCCGCTTCCTGGAGCCATTTTTCGCTCTGCCGGGAGGGAGTCTGCATCGCATTTTAATCGCCTACATCGGCTATTTTAGGATTGAGCAATTTCACTCATATTATAACAGTGTATTCCTGACACTGTGCTCTTTGATAATTTATGATCATTTTAAATCTACGCACACGGAATTTTATAGAAAACGAGCCTTGAATCACAGGCGGGACAAAGGGAACCTACGCATCTGAAGATCATGAGAAAAGGGGGTTCCTCGCTCCCAGGACAAGTAATGTTATCAAGGGTTAGAGCTTCTCCCCGTGAGCAAAACGGTGTTTATAACGTGGTTTCCGATCGGCAATTTGTAGGTTATTCCAGTGCAAGTCGTATACATATTAACACACCGCCGTCCAGTAATATAGTTTGTGTACCCGAGGCTTCTGTTGACAGCGTGTACACAACTCCTCTACAAGTACCGACGCACGGGACTGGACTACGACCCACATTAGGACGACCGCCGGTAAATGTCTGCTTAAATGTTGTGTTTTGTCGAGTTACATGCACATCCAATCCTGCAAATGTTAAGTCGGTAGGCTAAGTCCTCCTAGCCTGCTTCTGTGGCTACTTCTGGAGTACTCAATTTAGATACAATATCTAAAGCAGGCAGTTTAATTATGCAACTCCGAACTAACTTGTATATTTCATGTATTTAACAAATTAAGACCTTTAAAGAACCTCCCCCAAAAATGCTTCTGGACGTATGACGATTGTTTACTGCAAACACAGACATGCATATTTCCGCAATGTAGTAACTGCATGTTTAGCGAAATAACTCCACTTAATTGCATCAGTCAATAAATGTATAACCGTATTAGACGAGATTTTTCAATACCTTTTGTTACTCTGACTTTAAGGAATACTAAAGTAATATTTTAAACTCTCTTCGTTGTACAGTTGCTTATCTTAAAACTTGATTTCATACGTTTCCCCCCCTCGAAAACATAGAGTTTTTTTTGCAGTAATTCTAAGTCTTGACATGGACTATATGAGTTTGGGAGTTTGCTTTCCAAGTAAAATATTGCATTTGTGAAGTCTAGGCCCTGGTTTGTTTTCTTAGGATGGGGGATGGAGGCATTTCTGAGCTCGCGGACCTTGTGCTAAGCCGTATGCTTTGCTAGCTGCGTTTTTTATTGTTATTTTTTGTATTATTGGCGTTTGTTTATAGATTAATGTGGAATAAATAACGTCGATGGCATTCGAAATGCTCCAAAACTTAACCCGCTAATAAGAGCTCGAACTGCGCCCCGTTTCCCACCTATTAAGACCACAGCGGTGTTTTTGCTATAAGCAAAATGCATAAAAATAAATCCTCGACCTGTCTATATTTATCTCTGCGAGTCAGAGGTAGTTTCTTAGATGGCGTTAAGTTTACACTCTGGTAATGGTGGACAGCCATTTTGCTACCCTCATCCTGTGTTGACTTTTGCTTTTGAATTGGTAACTTATATTACCAAGCAAAATAGAAAAGTAATGACAATCTAATGCCTGCTGCTTTTATGTCAGATCATGTTATTACCCTGGAAAATAAGCTATTTTTTGGTATTTTGATATGATGCTCTACCTAGTCTTGATTGATTCTCTTATTGATAGTGACATGACTGAAAATATGTATTACTACTTTAAGATTACCAGACAATCATAATTATTTGGCATATTAACAGTGTGTCAGGTTCAAGACAGACTTTCTTTTGTGGCTAATGGATATTTTCTCTTTTAAAGGAGTGTAAATATTGTGTAAAATAAGCCTTCATTTTGTTTCTGCAGTTTTGTTGAAGTTATCTGTTGTTATCATTTAATGTCATGAGCATTTATAGGTAGGCCTTTATAGGCTCTGCATCTTTTGGCATTATTTAGAACATTGGTTGTTGGGAAAACCCATATCGGTTGACAATGATTTTAAGACAGCTTCTCGTCACGCTGGCTTTACTGTATTTTGTCATTTGAGTTTGATGGAATGGGATGATCCATTTAGATAACCTGTATATTTTATAATAACTTTAGTTTTGCATGAAAGATATTAAAATCTTACACATTAATGGGTCACCTTTTTTTCCCTCAAATGTAGGCTAAAAGGAGGCTGGAGCTGGACATCACTGACCATCAATACAGTGAGCCAGCTAAAACAATTAGAAGTCGCAAAGGAGCTCTTAAACTGATGATCCCCAAAGGTATCAAGTTTAGTTCGTCATGCCGTAGTTATAAGTGCACTGTCACCTATATATTAAAGTAGTAGTTCACCCAAAAAATTGTTCGGCATCAAAATATTCATGGAAGATGGCATGTCATGTTGTTCTGAACCTTTCTGTGGAACAAAAAGGAACTGCTGTGCTGTTTCTGCCTGTCTTTTCAATACAATGGCAGTTTATGATGATTCTGCTTTTAAGATTAAAAAATAAGATGCAAAAGTATCTTAAAAGTAGTCCATACGATTTCTACATATTCCAAGATCTGTTTTGGTGGAAAAACAACCCAAAATTTAAGACATTATTCTGTGAAAATCTTGTACGTTCATAAGAGGACTGATAATTCCGTCCTTTTTAAAGATGCACTCTGTAATTTTGTCTTCGTCTTGCACTGGCATCTAGGTTCCTGGATGCAGCATCATTCAAACAATTATTAGATACCAATGCCATTTGCAAAAATTCACACTTCACATGATTAATTTAACATGTGAGTGAAAGTGTCCATTAACAGGGCAGTTACTAAGATTGAGAGCAATGTTTGTCTGGTCATGTGATCCTAACATGGCAGCCCCCATGTGTGGACCCTCTCCATGTAAAATGCAACTTTTTTTTTAAGGTTACTGATATGACTGAAGTCTTGTTCTTGTGTTTCAAAATTACTATAAATTTCTATGGAAGTAAAAAAAAAATAATGACGAAATCATTACTGAGTTTACCTTTTAAAGCAGGAAAGCAGAATTGACTGCTATTATACTGAAAAGAGGGACCAGCACAGTTCTTCAAAATTTCTCATTGAATTATGCTCAAAGTCATTCATGTGGGTTTGGTACGACATGATTGAGTGAATGACAAATTTCCATTTTGGGTGAGCTATACCTTTGTCATGTAATCCCATTTGATCCAGTGTTTAAAGAACAGTAATAGCCCCTTCCTGGTGGACAATAATGTCTGATTGAATGACCTCTTCTATTTCAGCTCCCAAAACTCCACCAGAGAAGACCCGTTATGACACATCCTTGGGGTTCTTGACAAAGAAGTTCTGTGAGCTGCTGGCCCAGTCCTCCGATGGAGTGCTGGATCTGAATAAAGCTGCGATTGTGCTCAATGTCCAGAAGAGACGTCTTTATGACATCACCAACGTGCTGGAGGGTGTGCACCTCATCAAAAAGAAGTCAAAGAACAACATCCAATGGCTGTATGTTGCTTACAATTATTTTCAAATGTCTTATTTTATGGAGAATTGTTTTTTAATGAAAACTATCAATGTTTTTTTCTTTGCACACAAATGCAGTGTTACATATTTTGGCAGGGCAAGTAGCAGGGTTCCCACGCGTCCTGAAAAACCTGGAATTTTGCGACGCAGTTTTCAAGTTATGGAAATGTCATGGATTATAAGAATGCCTAAATGTCTTGGGGAATTTTTTTTTTTGTAAACTAAAACCATTTGATTATCACTGACAAGGTTTTTTTTTTTTTTTTACATGTACAAAAACATTCCAACGATTGGGACTCTGGATAGGTGTCATACACATTCCTATCGGTGGCTGCGTGTTGTGACACAACATCAACAGATAACTGTCATAAATGGGGCTGGATATTGAGTTCGGTACATTTTAGGCACCGACCGAATTGCCTCTAAACAATCGAGTATCAAAAAATGTGTTGTCGTTCGGTACTACATTTCGATACCTAAGGGGTTAATCTCGTCAACGTCAGTGATAAGCATGTAGCATGCTAGATGTGCCCAAATCTAAAAGTGACGGTGATTGGCTGTGTTTAGGCATCAAGGAAAAACACTATTTACACCAGTTACGCCCAGAGATGCGGTTCACACGTGAGGCTGTAGTGTGTATGCAGTAAACCCCCAAAGATGTGGAAAGATCAAGTGTGGCCACATTTCACCAGGCTCGATACCAAAAGCATGCTATACGGTATTTGCGACAAGATCATTGCTACCAAGACCGGCAACACGACAAATCTGATGAAGCACTTGACACTTTAATAAACTTAAGAGCAGAAAGTTGCTCCGTCTTCGACTGCAAGAAGAAAGTCTTGTCATTCTCTCAGCATCCTCCTGCCACATAGCTTCATTTAACATGCCCACCACACAAGTGCTCCTTCAAAACTACTTATGAATGCAGCGGCGCTATGACTGGGACACCGACAGGTAAGGTTAAAAATTTAAGCAAAACAAACCAACTAACCAAATTGATTAACTTGTAGTGGTACAAGTTGTGTACTTGTTAAATTAATGTTTTTCTGCGCAGAGACATAGTCCTATAAACTGGGACCTACATAACGTTAGACATTGTTTGGATGTATGGCTATAGATAGCTAGCTAAATCAATGCTAAAAATGCTTTTTTAATGTACATTTAAACTAGTTATCTTTTTAAACCGTGCTTATCCTTAGGGTTGGCTGAATTAACAGTTTAGATTTCTTGTTAGTTTTTTTTTTTTTCCTCTTCACATTAATGTTATAGCCTCTGCCCCTGCCAACCCTGGCATGAGGAGACCAGAAGGCTCAGGAAATGAGTCTTTGAGTCAACAAAATGAAAAAATAAAACTAAATTTTTTTTTTTGGAGGTAATCTTTGCAATCTTGTTAAAACTGATTTCATAAAATTGGTATTGAAAAGTATAGTGTAGGAACCGGTATCGATATTGAAATATATTTAACAATACCCAGCCCTAGTCGTGAATGAACCCGTCAGCTATTTTCTCTGCTCATCTGCTGGCATCTCTGCTTTGCTCTCACTAAATTAAGTATTGATATAGTGCAAAATATGAAAAAAAAACCCAATTTGAGTTATCAACTTTAGACAGCAAAGATGGACCGATATTTTTGAAAGTTAATTCATACACCTGTGGTGGTATTGTGGTGATGCACTCTTTACACCTCAGGTGTATTTTTCAATAATTCAATGATTGGAGTCCACTTATACTTATAATCCGTATGTGCACCAGGCTTCAAAATGAATGTATTTAAGCAGGCCACTCTTACACTGAAAAGACATCATGATTAGGTCTGCATGATATTGTTTAAAAATTAGTCAAGTTTATTTTTCTCAAAGTTTTAATCACAAATAATCAAGATTGTTCTGTCATTTGAGATTTTAGTTTTTTGCTGGGCTGTACGATTTGGACAAAAAAAAAAGAAATCTCTGTTTCAACTGCTTGTATATTAATTCTAAAATGGGGAACAAAGCATAACAAATTACAATAAACAGCGGCTCTCATGTTGAACACTGTGTACAAACTACTGGGTGAATGGTTTTGGCCAAAATTAAGTCATGTTTTGCCCATGCTACTTGTAAACTTCTGCGGCCAAATATTTCAGAGCATGCTCCAAAGTGAAAGTTATTGGTCCGTAGCAAATTTCTGAAGAGCGCATTGTGTGCGGTGTTGAAAATGGACTTTGAAAAAGCTTGTGATTTGGTCTGTCATCTATAAACCGCCTGTACTGAACACTTTACCTGGATGCAAAATCTGCGATGGATATGTTATGCTTAACCGTGAGGCAGAAACTGTGATTGCGAGAAAAAAAAATACGATTAATTGTGCAGCTCTAATCATGGTCATCAAACTCTTTGTATGTGTAGTATACGTATGACAGACAGCCCTGAAACGCAGCACATACTGACTATATAATTTAATGAAATTATAGCTTTTTGCGGTTTAATAATCACACTGGGCCATGCAGCATACTGCTTATTTGGAGTTAAGAAACTACCGTTAAAACACAAATGCAGTACTGCCACTCCCTATTCATACGCAGTCTGCTAAGGGCACCATCTCCTTAGGGGGGCACCAGAAACTCCACCGGCTGTCTTTCCTCACATGTTACACATTATTCAAGGTCCTAATATCAGTCGTGGAACAGACTTATCACAACGAGGATCGCACAATGCCATGCACACGTCAAGGAAATGTCCGTGGAAAATTTAGACTTGAAAAGAGTGGGAACCCTGAAGCAGACAACTATTTGCCTGATTGGGCCAACAGAATTTTTTTTTAATTTAATTTTGAGCCCTAAAGTGTGGGATGAGTCAAGCTATAAGGGTTTACATGTTTTAATTCTGGCAGAGGCCCCAGTCTGCCATCAGAGGGAGAGCTGCCATCTCTTTCGATGTCCAGTCACGGTCTGGCCAGAGAGATGCTGGAACTCACGCAGGAGGAGAGACGCCTAGATGAACTAATACAGACCTGCACACGTAACGTCCAGCAGATGACTGAAGAGATCCATAACCAAAAATATCCTTTACTTGCAGTTTCAATTATCTTAAAGGCAGTGAAAGCAAAAGTAGGAATATACACCTTGTAATTGCTTGGCTTGTCCTTAACGTTTTGCACATATGCCTATGTAACCTATCAGGACATCCGAAGAATAAAAAGCCTTAAAGACCAAACCGTCATAGCGGTCAAAGCACCATCTGAAACAAAGCTGGAGGTGCCTGACCCAAAGGAGGTAATGCTTCTTATTTGTTATTTATTCGGGTTGGTTATGGGAAAATGTAGAGGCCAACTCGCTATATGAACTAAAAAGCGATGACAGGCCTATTCATACCAGAAGCAAAACAAAAAGGCACAGTGTTCTTTTACATGCTACTTGAGATGTCGTGATTTATACTGTTTTACTGTTAATCGCATTTAAAAATGTCAGTTAATTTAACTAGGAATTTAGAATCTGCAGTTAAAAATTTTTCACAAAAAACATTATATAAAGATACAAATTTACTTGCAATATTTTTAATAAACATAAATGCAAATAGATGAAATAAACCTATTCATCAGAACATGCATTCATAACTATCAACACTAATGAAACACCGTACTATACCACTGATTCCCATCTCATAACTGCCAAGCATTTATACATTAGCACCCAAAATAAACATCCCCTCATCTTGAAATGTGACTAGTTTGCTCCCCTACTTTGCTTTACTGACCTCATCTCCTCCGTGGTCACTCATCCATTCTTTATACTTTTTTTTTAGTTGGCCAGTCTTTCAGACTAATCTAAAAACAACAAGATTAGTGTACAGGACAAATTTTCACCAGTTTAGTCTAAGTTTGTACCTCAGTGAAGTTGGCACCCCATATCAGGGATTATTAAACATTCTCTGCCCAGGGTCCAAATATGACATTTGGTGTGTACCTTGGAAAAATTGAAAATGTTAACGGAAATTTAAACATTTGAACAAGCACACAAACATGCATACTCTCGAATTTTAGAAATGGAGAAATCTCTTGAAACTAAGCAAATCAATTCCATCCAGTTTGTACCATGGCAACTGTAGTTCTGCCAAATAATTTCAGTTTGAACTATGAAAGTTATTGCAGTACAGAGCAATTACATTTTTTTTTTTTTTTTTTTTTTGTAAGCAACTTGCTTATCCCACTTTGATAGTCAATTCTTGTGTATTTAAATCAATTTATTTTATCTTTACCATTTTTATAAATTCTTAACCATTTTCCTGACTTGAACGGCTTTTCGTCTTGTTCTCAATTTCCACGGCTTTTTATCGAGTTAAGGGGTCTGCTGCGTGAGATGATGCACTGATGAGCCAAAAAATTATGACAACTCCCAGGTGAAGCGAGTAATGTTGATCATCTCCTAACAAGGCGACATGTCATGGTCCGTGTAGATTTTAGATGGTAAGCGAACAATCCGTTCTCGTAGTCAATGTGTTATGGGCAGGAGTAAAAACCTGAGCAACTTTGACAAAAGCCTAATTGTAATGGCCAGGCAACTAGGTCAAAGCATATCTGAAAAGGCAAGGCTTGTGGGGTGCTCCCGGTCAGCCACAATTTTTCTGGTGCAGAGAAATGTTTTGTTACTTGGTTGCTAGGGTAACCCCATCTTGTTGCTAGGCAGTTACCAATGTAATACACAAAAGATTCCTTGCTACCCTGAGTTAAATGAATGAACCAGAAGTCTCTATAATTTCCTGGTGCAGAGATATGTGATTTGTTACTTGGTTGCTAGGGTAACTCATCTAGTTCTTACCGGCAGTGGCCTGAGGCGGGACAAACGGGCAACATGGTTTAATTTTTTTAATAATGGTTATGGGAGGAATGTTTCTCAACACAGTGCGTCCCACCCTGCATATAGGGGTGCGTATCTGTAGACCGGTCCGAGTGCCCATGATGACCTCTCTACTGCCAGAAGTGCTTACAATGCACACCTGAGCATCGGAACTGGACCTTGGAGCAGTGGAAGGTTGCCTGGTCCAATTAGTCCCGTTTTTCATTCACATCACGTGGACCACAATGTACGTGTGTGCAGATTACGTGTGGAAGTGATTGCTATGCCACCCAATTTGCTAGCGTTACATTGCATCAAGACATGTTAATGAATGTAAATAAACCATGATAAATTTCAGCGGTGGAGCTCCAAAAAAAACAAATCATTTTGGGTGCGTTTAAAGGGCTGTGATTTACTAAAGATGATGAAATTGATACATGAAGACAGAAGTCATGAAAGTACACATCCTAAAAATGGGATGGGGCATTCCACTAGTCTTCCAAAAATAGACTAGTGAGTTTAATATATCACACTTTAAAGTACCTTCTGTACAATGTTCCTGTTATTATGCAATGTCCTCAGGTTTATGGTGTTGTGAACAGATGAAAGGACGGTATTTTTATGGAGTCTGCTGCCTATTTGTAATGGTGAGGTGTCCGACAAACTGTTTGCAGAAGAAAACACATGTTGGATGCTGTGAACATTTTGCGAACATTTTTCACAATTGTACAGCGTGGTTAGCTGAGTTATATCAGTGGTTATATCAGTGGTTAGCCTTTATATCAGCTAGAACCAGTCTGGCCATTTAATTGTTTTTTGTTTTTGGCACCTTTCTTGAGTAAAAACTCTAGAGACTGTGGTACGTGAAAATCCCTGGAGATCAGCATTCACATAAATACTTAAATCAGCCTGTCTGGCACCAACAGTCATGGCATGGTCGAACCACTATCACATTTTTTCCCATTCTGATGGTTGATTTAAACATTAACTGAAGCTCCTTGCCAGTATCTGCATGATTTTATGCATTGCACTGCTGCCACATGAATGGCTTGTTAGATAATCGTATGAATAAGGTGTGTGTGTGTGTGTGTGTGTGTGTGTGTGTGTGTGTGTGTGTGTGTGTGTGTGTGTGTGTGTGTGTGTGTGTGTGTGTGTGTGTGTGTGTGTGTGTGTGTGAGAAAATTTGCCACAATCATTTATTTATATTTAACTGCATTTAATGGTAAAACAGTATAATTGTGACATCCCTAGTCAGTTCTAGTACCAGGCAAAATCTACTGCTAACCATAATTTTCTTTTATGGTCCTTAATTTTCAGTGTTCTCAATTATGCTTAAAACCTATAGCGATTTCGTGTTGCACGTAAACGCCTTAACTGTCTGTCTTAATGGCTTATCGAATGTATGTAAATGTTGTGCATATGCCTCTTCACGGTTTTACTTCGAAAGCAGTGAATAACTATTTTAAAATCTTATGTACAGTGCGTTCAGAATGTTGCAGCATTATGCTAAAATGCTTTAATTTATTTTTACACATCAATCTACACTCCATACCCCATAATGACAAAGCAAAACCAGCTTTTTGATAACTGCAGATTTATAAAAAAAAAAAATAATGAAATCACATTGACATTAGTATTCAGACCCTTTGCTATGACATTTGAAATTTAGCTCTGGTGCATCCCATTTCTCTGGATCATCTGAGATGTTTCTAAACTTTGATAGGAGTCAACCTGTCTATATAAGGTCTCGCAACTGCACATGCATTTCAGTGCATAAACCAAGCCATGAGGTTGAATTAACTGCCTGCGGAGCTCAGAGACAGGATTATGTCAAGGCACACATCTGGGCAAGGCTACGAAAACATTTCAGCTCCGTGGAAGGTTCCCAAGAACACCGTAGCATTCAGATTTCTTAAATGGAAGAAGTTTGGAAAAACCAGGACTCTTTCTAGTGCTGGACACCTGGCCAAACTGCGCAATCGGGAAGAAGGGCCTTGGTTCGAGAGGTCACCAAGAATCCAATCGTCAAACTGGTTGAGCTCCAGAGATAAAGTGTGGAGATGGTAGAATTTGCAGAAGGACAGCCATCACTGCAACACTCCACTGATCTGGGCTTTATGGTAGAGTGGTCAGACGGAAGTCTCTCTCCGTGCAAGACACAAAGAACCTAAATGACTCCGACTGTGAGAAACAATATTCTCTGGTCTGATGAAACAAAGATTGAACTGTTTGGCCTTAATTACAAGTGGAAAATCTAACCTTTGCGTGCGCATCTCCTTTCCTCTCTAGACTAGTCAACTTGCACCACACATGCTGTGGAGAAAATATCAGAGAAGGGGCGAGGGGGGGTGTGTGTGTGTGTGTGTGTGTGTGTGTGTGTGTGTTTCAGCAGTGTTTCAGCAGTGTTTCTCAACTGGTGGGTCGCAGGGAAAGAACAATGCCATGGTTCTCCCATTGAACATATTTCGACGGCCGCCCAAGTTATAACCTATTTAGGACTTCACAGGCAGATTTAATGATGATTTCACATTCAGCTAAAGGCTTCTCATCTGCACTTTCACGAGTGTAACGGAACCAGATTGCGCTCATGATCTGCTCTCTGACGCGTGCAACATTGAGCTTCCCTCAAAACTGACGTGACCGATTTCAATTCTAGAGAGACTTCTAGTTTAAAGCGTTACGGAGGAAGTCAAGTCAAACCTCTCAAACCGTAGCAGCTCTGACATGCCAAACAGCACTGAGGAAAAGAGTAACACTGTGCTATGTGCTAGTTTTATATTTATTTTATTTATTATACTTCATCACCTTTACAAAATAGTTTCTCGATTTTACATGAGTAAATGAAACTTATATTTTGACAGTTGTTATTTCATATGAAATAATCTAAAGGTAGAATCTATTAGACCTCATTTTATATCAACAGTGGCAGTTGTAGTTAACGTTTCAAGATGTGTTTCAGCTAGTATTTATTTTTTTTCATAAATACTATAATTTATTACTATTTAAGACTAGCTACACTGACCTAACCATGGTAATGTGTAGGTCAGTGTACTGACCTAATCCTGTGTTAATATGTATGTTCTGTTTGAATGATGTTTGAAATTGGGAAACAAACGGGATAATAAATGGGCTCATATTAGTAAATATGCTCTTCAATTTATAAAGAGTTGCTTTTGTTGTCAACAACAAAATAATGTCACTTGATGCATGTCCTTGTACTTTAAAACCATGAACAAATCTATGCAACAAAAGGCAATGCGTCCCAGGATACATTAAATACAGGTTAAGTTTTTACTGTGGTGGGTCACCACTTGATTTCCACTGTAAAATCTGTTCTGATTGCAAAACCAGTTGATAAGCACTGAGTTAAAGGTACAGACAGGAGCAGTCTGGCAGTGCTGTCGTGCACCTACAGTATATATTAATTATTAATAATCGTGGGACATTATTTTAAAAGCTCATACAATTGATATTATTTTTAATTTAGTAGTTAATTTAACATGTAAACTAACATGCTTTATTTACATAGCATGGTATAGTTGCATGCTTTTTTATCATTGTTTATTATTTGGTTTATTATAATTCTTTTAGCTTATTTATTCCATTTATTTTCAAAACCTTTTTTACACATTCTTCAATAAAAATCAATTATAATAAAGCATTTGTTCAATAAAAAATAAACACCCCTTTTAAGGGTCATTGTAAAGTTATAATAATTGTTTAAAACCATATATGTGAAACCATGATCTTTTCTGAGACCATTATCTTACTATGAAAATCATACCCTTGCAACCCTAGTCTGAATACTTTCTGAATGTACTGGAAATAATTATAAATATGCTAATTCTTGCTAGTTAAGTGTATTGGCGTGTATGTAAATGAGTGTTGTTTTCAATCACTGCCTAAAGCTCATGACCATAGGTGAGAGTTGGAATGTACACCGACTGGTAAATTGAGAGCTTTGCATTCAGGCCCAGCTCCTTCATAAGAAGGCTGTTTACTCTGGTATGCGGTTTGGTGCATAAGCACAGACCAGTCAGAGCTTTCCCCCTGCAACGTGAAGTCGCAATGAGGGAGAAGGACTGAGTCCAACCCCTGTCCAGGAATTTAGTTCCAGAGCCTGAACAGTGTGTAGAGGTACAACTAGATCTAGCTGGTATCTCAACCTCGCACACCAATTCTGGCTCCTTCCCCAACAGTGAGGTCCGATTCCATGTTTTAAAAGCCAGTTTCTGTAACCAAGGTCCTGCCTTCACCTGCTACCTGTTGACCATCGTACCGGTCCCCTATTTCTCTCTTTGCAAGTGGTGGGCCCGTGTTGTTTTTTTTTTTGGCTTCCCCCGTTTTATTTATTTTTTCCTCCTCCTGGCCACATCATAGTTGATTTTTGGTTTTTAATGATGGCAAAAATTACAAGGTAAACCTCGGATGCTTGTCAGAGCAGTATGTGTGCATTAAATCTCTTAACATGACACAGTGTGTTTTATAATACGCCAACTTTCAAACACTTGTTTTCCTTGATAACATGTGAAATTACAAAGTCTCCCAAGACTTTAAGGCAATACAGTATACTTTTCCATAAAGCTGCTTTGAAACTATTATGAAAAGTTTATGTGGCCTAATGCCATCAGTATTGGTTTCTATTTAAGGTTCGGGTGAATGCAAATGTTTATTCCTGTTTTTTTTGTAATGCATATTTTTAATTTAATTGTTCTCCAAAAAGAAAAGCATAGTTTGAAGTTGGCATATTTTGAAACCTTTGTTACGTTTGTAAATTTAACGTATATCATGTTATTTTAACTTTAATTTACAACTAATTAATTATTTGTTTTTTGTGGGTTGGTGTACTCTACTACCAAATTTCTCAAATGCCTGATTACTCAAATTACATGATCTTCAATGATCGTTATTCTCTGCTTAGACGTCAAAACATCAACAGGCATGCGCACATTGGAGAATCCGATGGTGTTTTCATGCAACACAAAATTGGAGTAGAGCAAATATCCGTATTTTTGAAGGGTGTAGGGGTTCTAAATATAAAAGCTAACTGTGCGGTTTGCCACCTACGGTTTCCAAGTCTAATGACTTATCTGGAGCATATGTTTTGGTAAAGAGAAAATGGCGTCAAATAGATCTGCACAGCTGCTAATGCACCTCAGTTGCTCTGTAGATGGTCAACTTTCTACAAAAAGTAGCTTTCCAATTAACTGTTAGTAAGTTGAACCGGTTAATGATATCACAGTTCTGCATGTGTTGGTGTGTTAATGGCAAGCGGAGAAGATAAGCCACTGTGAGAGAATCCCTCTGCATCACTCATATCTCCTGTCTGGAAACATTTTTGATTTGCAGTAATTTACAACAGCGAATGGTCCAAATCGTTTGCAGGTATTGCTTGACGCAAGTGCCGTAAAGTCTTAATACATCGAATATTAGAGCCGTTTACGACTGCGATGACGTGCGGACAGCCATATGAAAAACATTATGCCCTTGGGTTGTTCTTTGCCAAAGATATGTTAAAATGTTTACCAAATTAATATTCTTTGGATTTTACAGTAGTATTTTATTTATTTTCTGAACATGGCAAGTACCGATCCATATCGAAACAGTGACCCTAAAATCGTCATACAACCAAACCCGGTTCCAACACAGTGCAATGTGACTTTCTGTCTGGGACAGAGAATGCTCAAAGCGCACACACCAGACGAGGTCTTCCTTTTAAACTGCTGGATGGAGTACAACTTAATTGAACCGAACACAGGGTTTTCATAATTGTATTTATTTTTTACTTTAAAATATTAACATGTTGACTATTTAATTGGTATTTCAGTATTATAGATGGTTTTAAAATGCAGTCAGCCACAGCGAACAGTGGTGTACTTTATTTAAAAAAAAATAAAATAAAATTACAGTAACCTGAAGGAAAAGCAGAGAGCTTTCAGAGCAGTCTTGAGTTGGCCAGCAAGTTGACATGATGACAAAATATTTTGCATTATATACCAACCAGCCACAACATTAAAACCATTTCATGCAGCCAAATCGGCACTGAACGGTGTGTTTTGATTATGCCATTTTGTTTGCACCTGTTGAAACAAACTACATTAAAATGGCCTATAATAATGATAATGCGAGACACTAGAACATGTCTGTGTGGCACTACCCCTTCGTACTTGAGTAGAATAAATGACCAAAATA
Source organism: Xyrauchen texanus (assembly GCF_025860055.1). Lineage (NCBI taxonomy): Eukaryota > Metazoa > Chordata > Actinopteri > Cypriniformes > Catostomidae > Xyrauchen > Xyrauchen texanus. The sequence continues at coordinate 28,873,094 of NC_068301.1, forward strand.
GCCATTATGCCAAGCTTAAGCATAATCTGTATTCGATATATCACTAACTCTCTCATTAAATGTTAAACTTTTTTTCTTTTTTTTTTTCTTTTCTTTTTTTTACTTATACCCTTGTTACAATGACATTTCAGAGTTTACAGGTCCACTTGAGTAGCTCCAAGGGTCCCATTGATGCTTTCCTCTGCACTGATGGTGGTGATTCAGGCAGCCTGCTGCACAATGGCCTTGATGTGAATGGAAATCACACAGCCTTTTTCAAAGTCTCCCAAGGTAAGTACTGCCATATTTACTCCTATGCATTACTGTATATTTGGCTGATAAATCTGATCCTCAAATGATTCATTCCCATAAAGGATGGTGGCTACCAAATATTAAGTCTATACAGTTACCACAATTCAAAATGATTGATACTATTTTTATTCCACATTTCTTAGTAAACTTCTGAATGTTATGTTATCAAGCAATTAATCATAAAGCACGGTCAATGATATACGAAAAACACTGTCTTTGTTCCATTACTTGTAATTTAAGTCTAACTGCAGTATGTGCAAATACATTTTCTGATATTGAAGCACGTGAAAAATAAGACTTTGTTTTCATATTAAAAATAAATGTATACTATGCTACAGAAGGTATCCAGCCAAGAGCAGTGAGTGGATTTCTCTGTACTTTTTTTACACCCCTACCCAAAAGTATAATTACCTCCATTTTTGTTAATCTCTTTAGAAGGTTCTTCAGGTGGAACGGCTGATGGTGTCAAGATGAACGGCAGCTACAATGGTAGCATCAACGGGTATGGTCCCCTGACTGGCAGTGCCCCAATGTCACCCCTCAGTTCCTCGCTGTCCTCCATTCTCCAACAGCCAGATGAGTCTGTCCCGTTTGTGCCACTATCACCTGCCCTGCTCAATGATGAATACATGCTGAGCTTGGGTGATGAGCAGGGTATAAATGATCTGTTTGACTCCTGTGACCTGGACATGTTAGCGCTGGATGACTTGCTCAGGATATGAGCCTTCCTGGAGCTCAACACCAAGAATGGGACCTGGTTTCAGGTTGGTTGCAAGTGCTTTGGAATTGTTGTATCAAACCTGTGAAGATCCAAGGATAAGATTATGGGTTCAGCAGATATGAATCTGATAATGAGCTAAAGGTTAATTGAATGTTGATTTTGGTGTTTAGTGTTCATGTTTTGTTTTGCCCCCTGCATTTCCTTGTCTCCAAATGTGATATTGACTGTTTACACTTGGATCTTGTTTAAACTTGCTGGTACAGAACACATGGACACTTGTCTGTGATATTTGCGTATGGGTAGTTGGACCCAGATAGTGTAACAATGTAATTTTAAGCGTTACAAATTACATATGTTGTGTGATTGTGTATAAACTTGCTGTCATACCATACTGTTATTGTGATTGGCAACCCCTGCCTCCTTTAATCTCTGCAAATAATGCTAAAGAATGTTTCTCTACACCTGTTTCTTTAAAGAATATTTCACACCAAAAAAGTTCATTAGTTACTCGCCCTCATGTTGTTTCAAATCCATATGCCCACCCTTCTGCTGAACACAATGTCACAATTGCCGATTTCCATCAAAGCAGTGGATATTGCCTCAATTTAAAGCATAAATCCCCCAATAGTGTCATAAAAGTAGTCCCTGTAGCTTGAGCGTCATATTCAAAGTCTTCTAAATGCATACAATTAGTTTGTATAAAGAACAGAATGATACCTGAAATATAACTCCACTCATGTAGGCTATGCACAAATCAAATATGGCGGCACATCAATAACATCAAATCACATTGGTGCTTGTGTGTTTTTTGTTCAAGCGTTCTGTCACGAGAACCAGTTTGCTTTGATTTTGGGTGCTTTTAAAGCTTTAAGTTGCATGCACATTTACGTTTGCATGGCAAAATTAAATGAATACGTGTTAAACCAGAAAAAGTGATAACCAAGCAGCCTCTTTTTAATGCTGGACTTTATGCTGTGAGAGTGATGTTTAAAAAAACTTGCCACTAAAATGATCCTTGTCCATTGTGAATGTTCAGTGTAGCTATGTAGGAAGCACCACCCACACAAAGGGCACTGCCAAACCAAGCAACTTCCTAATGTTGAACGTGGTGAATTTGCCTGTCAAAATTGACTAAACTTAAACTCCACAAAATCTGTGAGGGGACATTTTTCGCCACTGGAAGTCCATCGCGCAAAATTCATAATCACACAGATTCCCATTGAGATTACTGTTTTGCCTTCAGAATTTCGCCATGCCTTTTAAAGTGAGTCCTTATCAACTGTTATTGTATAGAAATCCACATTGCAACGTTCTTTAAAATATCTACATTTGTTTTCCGCATAAGGTTTATGGGTTTCAGACAATCATGAGAAAATCGTGAACATTATCAGTTTTAGGTGAAGTCTTTCATTTTAATCCTGATCCACAACACAATTTGAACATCTTTTATCTAAAACACCTAATGCAAGTTTTCAGCTTCTTAGTAGAGGCATAATGAACTGATTTGCATAACCGATAAGGAAGAAATCCCAAATGTGCTGTTGGTCCCAAGAACCATGATTAAGAACTGTATATTGAATAGCTCTGCACTTAGACATTTATGACTTCATAATCTGTCACTCTTCCATAGAGAGAGGAAATTCTTGTCATTTTGGTAGCTAAATATCAAAGAAATGTCAGTGTGCTGTTTAAGTGAATGATCCAAAGTGCAGGCGCCTGCATCTCTTTGATGAATTTGGTGCTATATTTTTTGTTATGCTTTTGGTATATCTCTAAAAGTGAATGATTTGTGCTTTTAATCTGATGATTAGAATGAAAACCGAAATATAAAAGGAAAATTGATTTCCCACAATCATCTCCTGAGCTATATAGGAGTGTTCCTTTTGTTACCAAAATGATTTCTACTGGCAAAGAACTTCGGTCTTCTGGGTCATTTCTTATCCATGGCAGGGTACATGTTTAAAATGTTCCGAGTTCTCCTGTACTTTTTAATTTTGGATTTTATTTTTTTAGACTAAGTTGAATTTTAAATATGGCTCTAATCTAGGTCCCCATTAAAATGTATTTCAGTATCTGATTTGCTCTTCAGACTCTAGTCATTTAAAGCCATCATAGTCATCTGTGGCATAACTTCTATAATTGATTTAACACATCTTTGGGATTCTTCAGATGTGGATTGCAAACAATTCTATATATATATATATATATATATATATATATGAAATCATTTGTGAAGGAATTGTCTTGACTTAAATGGATGTGGATTTATGAACGATTTGCACAATTCAGTTTCATGAATAAGGCCCACTGTGTACTAATAGTAATGCGTTTGTTCATTTTGGAAATGTAAAAAAAAAAAAAAGTGGGTATTATGAGAAAACAAATTAGACAAGCAAATAAGTTGATTCTGTAGCATTGTACCTTCTCACACAAGGGCTCGTCTTGAGTCAGAAATGTATTTTTTTATTTTATTTCAGTTGGAGGTGGTTTGTGTGCGTGAACATTTTGTGAAGTGTTTTATATGTGGATTGTGACCTGCACATTATTTGCAAATTTTTAATAAAGTAATGCATTTCTGCACATTCAAGCCTCCTGATTGGTTAGTCCTTTTAGATGGAAAGAAAAGTTTTTTTTACATGGTTTTGTTCTCATGCTTCATCAAAGTGGTAAATAACACGTTATTTTAAATGGATATTAACTTCGCATCACCACGAGGAAATGTTTTTACTTTGTCCGTTGCAACTGGCTGAACCAGTGAAAAGGTTATGAGTTGGTTGGCTGACTGAAATTATTTCAGAATAACAGATGATTAAGAATGTAGAGCAAAGTAAAACTTGGAAATGGCATGCTGAACCTTTTAAATACCTTGTGTAATATAAACTCGGCAAAAAAGAAACGTCCCTTTTTCAGGACACTGTATATTAAATATCATTTTGTAGAAATCCAAATAACTTTACAGATCTTTATTGTAAAGGGTTTAAACAAAGTTTTCCATGCTTGTTCGATAAACCATAAACAATTCATGAATATGCACCTGTGGAACGGTCCTTAAGACACTAACCAGCTTACAGACGATAGGCAAGGTCACAGTTAGAAAAACTTGGGACACCAACGTGACCTTTCTACTGACTCAAAACAACAACAAGAGTGGTGCCCAGGGTACCCGCTCATCTGCGTGAACGTGCCTTAGGCATGCTGTATGGAGGCACGAGGACTGCTGATGTGGCCAGGGCAATAAATTGCAACCGTGAGATGCCTAAGACGGCGCTACAAGGAAACAGGAAGGACAGCTGATCATCCTCGCGCACACAGACCACGTGTAACAACACCTGCACAGGATCGGTACATCCGAATATCACATCTGCGGGACAGGTACATGATGGCAACAACAAATGCCCGAGTTACACCAAGAACGCACAACACCTCCAGTGTTCAGACTGTCCGCAATTGGCTGAGAGAGGCTGGAGTGAGGGCTTGTAGGCCTGTTGAAAGGCAGGTTCTTACCAACCATCACCAGCAACAATGTCGTTCATGGGCACAAACCCACCTCAGCTGGATCAGACAGGTCAGTGAAGAGCACTTTTTGCCAGGCGAGGCGTGGTTTTGTCTCACCATGGGTGATGGTCGGGCTGGTGTTTATCGTCAAAGGAATGAGCGTTACACTGAGGCCTGTACTCTTGAGCAGGATAGATTTGGAGGTGGAGGGTCCGTCATGGTCTGGGGCGGTGTGTCACAGCATCATCAGACTGAGCTTGTTGTCATTGCAGGCAATCTCAGTGATGTGCGTTACAGGGAAGACATCCTCCTCCCTCATGTGGTACCCTTCTTGCAGGCTCATCCTAACATGACCCTCCAGCATAATGCCACCAGTCATACTGTTCCTTCTGTGTGTGATTTCCTGCAAGACAGTAATGTTAGTGTTCTGCCATGGCCAGTGAAGAGCCCGGATCTCAATCCCATTGAGCACGTCTGGGACCTGTTGGATCGGAGGGTGTGGGCTAGGGACAACCCCCACCAGAAATGTCCGGGAACTTGCAAGTACCTTGGTGGAAGAGTGGGGTAACATCTCACCGCAAGAACTGGCAAATCTGGTGCAGTCCATGAGGAGGATATGCACTGCAGTATTTAAGATAAAGACTTCATTTTCATTCCCCTTTTATTGATGCTATGAATATGTATGAATCTTTATGTTCATACACATTTTTACAGGCTAAGTTTGCTGAAAATAAAAGCAGTTGAAAGTGAGAGGATGTTTCTTTTTTTGCGGAGTTTATATTCCATAGTAATCCTGTCTTTCAGAATTTGTTCATCCAATTGTATTTGATCTACATGGGCTTGTAATGCACATTCCAAACAAAATCTCTATTTATGTAGATTTCTACATAATCATAGATGTGGATTTATAAGTTTGAAGTGTTTGTGCACAAATGGAGTACTTCCTGTAGTGTGCCATGTCATTATGGAGGAGAGTGGCTTTTGAAAGGGTATGTTGAGGGATTTAAATTATTTGGAGGATTGAGCAAGTTATGTTTTGTAATACTATGTGCTGAACCGATTTAAAAGGAAATAATATATTTCTATGCCTCAATTTACTCATTACATTTAATCAATGATGCCAGTTAGTCATGACTGTCCTTCCCTTTTTTGCCATTAGATGGCACGTTCTTCATATAAAAGACAGATGTCTCCCCACCACATTCTTGAAAATGGTCTAGGCTCCAAATCAATGCCATTTAGATCTCAAGACTGCTGCCTTCAAAACAATGAGCAATCGTCAGCCTTGCAGTAATTGCACTTTTTTTTTTTTTAATACAAAAAGTTATTTTGTGCTTGCTCATTTGATCCCCTACATACCTTAAAAAAAGACAGACATTCATTTATTGTTTGTGTCCTAAAGTGCGGGTGATTTTAAGTGTTTAATTTCACTTTTTGTGTGAGGACTATAGAGCAGACAGTGTTGTCAGACAAAACAGACTGACTTGTTCTTCTAAAGATGTCCCTTATCTCTCCACACTTTGATTAAAGCGCCTCAGCTCTGTAGCTGTCTGGTCTTTTGTCTGAGCGTAGGCAACTTGGGGGTCTGAATGGGGCTGGCAATCTATGATGTAATTAGTTTTGAGTGTCTAATTCCGATTATGCCTGTAGGGGGCACTGTTGAGACATCAAAAAGGACCCAGACACACTTAACCTAATTCCCCAGTTTTGCTTGCCAGACACCAGGTTCATGGAAAGTCACAGATTTTATCAGTTATTCAGATTCTGCTATGCATCCAGCAGTTGAAACAAATGACTTGCAACTGTTCTCATTTGTTATGTGGAAACTAACATGTGTGCATTTGAGGTAATGCTCGATTCACTGGCTGCTGTAGTCCACACAAACTCCAGTGGGAAATTTCAGCAACGTAAATCTATTTTTGCAATGTGCCTGATGAACTGTTGTATCATGATCTACTCTTTTAGAGGGATTGTTTAAAAAAAAAAAAAACATGTAGTTTAATGGGGTACTGGAGCAGACAGACTACAATATTTGATTACTGAATGCCTTTCTACAGTTAATCCATTAGAGAAACATCTCAAATTTATACAGTGTAGAGACATCACGCACGTGCGCACAAGCACTGCATACGCTGCAACTCATTCATAAAAGCACACGCCATGTTTTGATGGAAGCTGATTGGCTGAGGGCTGCGCAACGCTGCGGTTTGCCATATCTTATGTGGCCAATCAGAAGCAGGCTGCCCTCCATTCTCTCTGTTTCTGAGTTTCACTAGTGTGTCAGATGACTTAACTGGATCCTTTTTTGCTACTGTGTGTCTGTCGTGGACAGTACAAATAACAGCAGCTTGTTGTTGCTATGCAAACACTGCAGAACAGGACTGTAACAAATTTATCATTGTAATCACATTAAATACAAAATACATCTGTATTAACTTTTGAGGAGACACTTGAGATAACTGGGGTCTTTTTCTTAGGAGAAAAAAAATCTGTTTCCAGCAATAGTCGCTTCTGATAAGTGTCTGACAAATGAAAAGCGTTCATTCGCTCTTTAATCTCATCGTTTATGTGAAATGCACAAATGACTGCTTTATATACAGATACCTGATTTGTGGACTAAATTACATATTTAGAATGCTTGTCACATAAATTATTACTCCACACCCCACTTGTTTAGCATTATTGACAAAAACGCTCTGCCTCATTTAAAGGAAATAATTGTCAACATTTTTGTTTTATGTTGACACTAGACTATCCTTATGTTGTATACACTGATGAGCCAAATCATTATGACCTATGCCTAATATGCTGTTGGTTCTCCGCGTGCCGCCAAAACGGCAGGTCAGTGCTGAGTCATGGACTCTACAAGACCCCTGAAGGTGTCTTGTGGTATCTGGCACCAAGACATTAGCAGCGGATCCTTCAAGTATCCTTCAATAAGTTGCGAAGTGGAACTGGCGTGGATCGGACTTGTTGGTCTAGCACATCCCACATCTGCTCAATCAGATTAAGATTTGGGGAATTTGGAGGCCAGAGCAACACCTTGAACTCTTCATTATATTCCTCAAACCATTCCCGAACAATGTGTGCTGTGTGGCAGGGCACTTTATCCTGCTGAAAGAGGCCACTGCCATCAAGGAATACCATTGCCATGATGGGGTGTACCGTGTCTGCAACGATGTTAAGGTAGGTGGCACATGTCAAGTCGATGTCCACATAAATGGCCTGACCCAGGAGAACATTACACTCCCTCCATTGGCTTTTTGTCTTCCCACAGTGCATCCTTGTGCCATCCCTGTCCATGAGATGTGAAAGAAAATGGGACTCGTCAGACCAGGTGACCTTCTTCCACTGCTTCAAGGTCCAGTTCTGACACTTGCGTTCCCATTGTTGGCACTTTTAATGGTGGCCAGGGGGCATCATGGGCACTCTAACCGGTCTGCGGCTACACAGACCATACGCAGCAGGGTGCAATGCACTGTGTTTTGTTACAAATTCCTCCTGTAATAATCGTAAACATTTTATGTGACTTATGCCACAGTTCTGTCGGTTCAAACCAGCCTTCGTTGCATTCACTCATCGATGAGCTTTGGGCGTCCAAAACACTGTTGCCGTTTGGTTTGTCCCTCCTCGAACCACTTTCTGTAGATATTTACTACTGATGACTGTGAGCACCCCTCAAGCTTTGCCATTTCAGAGATGCTCTGACCCAGTCATCTGGCCATATCGTTTTTGCCCTTGTCGAAGTCGCTTAGGTCTGTACTCTTGCCCATTTCTTCTGCATTCAACAAGTTGACTATGAGAACTGATTGTTCACTTACCATCTAATCTAACCAGCCCATGACATGTTGCCTTGTTTGATGATACATTTTATTTGCTTCACTTGTGAGTGGTCATAATGTTTTGACTCATTTGTGTATTTTTCAAGTTAGGTTTATTGTTTTCTTATTATTATTCTTCCGCTTCTTCCGTTCTTGAGTCTGTGGTAGCCCATAGAACTTGAGGGAAAGTTATGGAATTTGGCACACAGATAGAGAACAGTCTGATCTGTTACCACAGCAAATTTGGGTCTCTACCTCAAACCCTGTAGTGCCACCAACTGCCCAAATTTACTCTTTATGTTTATGTAAATAACTTTTGAACCATGAGTCCTAGAAACAATATTTATTCCTTGGCTAAAGACAATTCGATTGCCTATTGACAATTCATTTTCCTTCATGAAAGTTTTTCCGCCATTTTGAGTTTTCAGAAAAACATACTTTTTCGAACTTGTCCTAGGCCATTAGTCCGATTTGCACGAAAATTGGCCTGCATCGAGGCACTCTCGACAAAGTTATTCACAGAATTTTGATAAACCATACCGTTTTCAAATGCCGCTTAAACAAATTGGATGAAGAGCACGCCAAAATGGATGTGTGCACTGGACTGGGCTGACGAAAAAAGTTACTTGTGTGACGCACGACGCATGAGTAAATGCATTTTTTAACTGCAAAATATCTGGTTATTTCATTGCATATTTTTCTGACTTTATGACAAAACCATTTTGGTGTTTCTACTCTAGAGGGCTCACAAAATAATTTTTGCCAGTGAGAAATACACAAACTGGGTTTGAATGTTATTTTAGACTGATGAAATTGAATGAACGTTAAATCTCAATGTCATTCGTGTACCCCCATTGTACCCCCAGGGGTATGCCTGCCCCAGTTTTGGAAACACTGCTTTAGCGTATTCATACCAAACTTATTTGTCATAGGCACCGTGACTCAAGGGTGCCTACTCATTTTTGGAACAGTGCCACCTAGTGGTTACGAGATATGAAAAAGCTAATTTTTGCTTAACTTCTGGACAGTTTGTCAAAATCATCATGGTCTCATTAGATTCATTGGGGTATAGCGAGTCCAGCGATATGAAAAATTCCTACGTCGGACATTTTGAATTTAGTCATAAAATGCCGTATTTTACGAACGACTTGGCGTAACGTTGCAAAACTCAGTATGTGTCTTTTGGCATCATGCTCTGAAGGGACTCAAAGATTCAGGACAGCGCCACCTTGAGATCCAAAATTATAATGCTATTTCTAAAAATGCTATGCTGCTCATGGTTCCGATAATTGGCTTTGCCCAGGAAAAATAAAAATTGTTAACATGGATTGGCATTCTGTGCCATTATACCCCACTGCTAGAGAAAACATCCATTTGGACATTTGATTCAGAACAATATAGTTACTGTGATGGAGCCCTTGTGATGAATTCCCTTGGGACAACCAGTGTTTCCTCCCTTTTTGCACAATTAATTCCATGATTTCTCCAGTTGTTTAAGATTTCTTGAAACAGATTTGTTTTTCAGATGAGTGGCATGGTGGCTCAGTGGGTAGCACTGTTATATCACACCAAGTAGGTCCCCAGTTCAAGCCCCCGTAATCTAATGGAATAAGTTACAGATTTCATTTTACAGCATGTATTCTGTAATCTTTAGTGGAATACTTTTGAAATGGAACCTTCCCAACCCTGCTCAGATAACCGCTCTGAACAATTATGGTGAGAAGAATAGCATCTCCAGTATGCTATTCTGGGATGCGGGGTTGATGCTGGCGGCACGAGGGGGATGTCCACAATATTAGGCAGGTGGTTTTAATGTTGTGACTGATTGGTGTGTGTATATGTGTGTATATATATGTGTGTGTGTGTATATGTATGTATGCATGTATGTATGTATATGAGTGTATTTAGTATATATAGTGTAATTAAGTTATGTCAAGGGGTTGAGTTTCGAAGCGTCTTCAGAACGACCTCCAATAGCTCTTATTGGATTGAACTATTTAAAACCTGATCAGGATTCCTTCTGTGATGCATTAGAAGCCCTCTTATATCTTAAAACTATGCTATAGGGCATGAAATCTGTTGTAAGCAAAGTAAAATTATAATTCTACAGTAATCATTATTCCTTACACTATTCAAATAGGCTCAATAGGTGTTTTTAAAATTTTTGGAGGGCACTTGACATTTGGCATAATGGTTTATCTCTCTTTCATGCACAGACCCTGCCCTTCTGAGGTAATGTGTGAAGATGAGGTAATGTGTGCCCCCTGCATAAGCAGCAGCTGGTGACTGCCAGTTTAAATTGTAATGCCACAGAAATGCAGCACTCTCCAGGTGAGTGGCCAGTTCATAACTTTGGAACAGTCCAAGGCAATTCAATGAAAAGATGGATCTTGGCTCTTGATCAATTTTATTTAAATGCATCAAAGAATGGTGCTGTAGAATAGTTATTCCAAGTTAGATGGCTACTACTACATGATGCTATTGAAACTTTAGTGACCATGTAAAGCCATCATACATGAGTTTTTAAATGCCTATTCATCTGCATGAGAAACAAAGAATTTCATTTTTTGTTTATGCGAAAATGTATTTCATATAGGTAGCATTCATTGAAACTAGCACTTTCTTGCTTTAAGTGATAAGATGTGCTGACAGACCAGCTGTTGTCTGCATAACACTCCAGTTGCACGCATAACACTCCAGTTGCACTAACAGAGGCAGATGAACCTGGATTTCCTGTGTGGTGTCTATAAGCACCTTCCTGCCCTACCTGAGAACCACAGAGACAAAATTAGCTTTTTTCAAAAGTGGTCCCTGATCTGGTCATTTGCATTCCATTTGCCTACAGTTGCCTCCCAATTCCTGTTGGTAATGTCAAGAGGCCAAATTAATTAGTTTTCAGTTTGCATCTAATTTGCATGGGAGCTGCTTGACCGAGGTTGCTCTGCTAGGTGACCTTAATTGCCTTTGTCCTTGTGCGGGGAGTAAGCAGACTCTGATTGCAATTAATTTCATTAAGGAAAGTATCGTTATGACCCAGAGAATACATTTGCATGCTGTCAGGATGGGGATGTGCAAGCTGTTCCCAATCAAGTCACTTTTTGCGTGTCTACGTTTTCTGCCATACTTTTCATAAGGATGAAAAATTAGGCTAGGCTATGATGAGTGTTGCGTTCATCAGCACGATCAATCTCACTCAAAAGAAGCAGATGCGTACATTGGCAGGGAAAGTTCACAGTTTTCCACGATAAAATCGTCTGGGGTTTGCTACTGGTTAATGTGAAGGCTGAGTTTTGCTGTCACTGTCTGAATAAGTCACAAGGCTGGGTCTGGGGAATAAACTTGTTCAGGGCTGGACCTGGGATTTTACATAGCAACTGGCCCAAAAGTGGTGGTGTGTTCACTGTCCTTTTCTGCATAAAACAGCGCCGTTTTGTGGTCTGTTCTGCATAACATGGCGGCTCGTTTTAGCTTATCGCAGCCCATTCGGCCCATTTCGCGGACGACCCGCTGGCCCGCTCTGTTCACCCGATCGGCCCCAAAGTGCGTTGGCCCACCGAGAAAATGCCAAATTACCAGTCCATCCCTGAACTAATTTAGCTGTCTTTGAGAGGACATTTTAAGAAGGCTTTCTAATGTTTTTAAATGTTTCTTCAACTTTGGGCACTTTTAGCACTGTGGACTTCTTGAAATTAAACTCTTGTTAAAACACTCTCACTATTGTGTTTTTGTAAATTTGTCTACTAAAAATGTCTAACAGTATAGTTCAATCACAGATGTCATTTTTTTTCTGATATTCCCACCACAGTGTCATTTCCACATCATCTCTAATTCTTACTCCTTTGTCTTTTTAGTGCTAATTTCGTAGCTGATATGTCCTAAGTACAACTAAATAATATTTTCTCCCTTTTTAGGAAATTTGGCAAAATTAGAGCTTGATTCAAAATGATAAAAATATTCTGTTTTCTTGTGTTTTCATGTCTTCCATCTAATCTCAAGCATGCTCTCTGACACTCATGTTGGCTTTTTTAACAAGTACACTAACCTTGAAATAACTTTGTTAGAGGCAAAACTGTTTGGTGTGGTAAAATGATGCCACAACTGTTGGACAGTATTAATGTTAGAAAAATGTATAGAAATAATTTTCACACAATAAATGTTGAAATTGTTTTGGTGTGGTAAAGTTTCTGTTTTGATTTGGCCTCCATATTAATAAAAAAAAGAATCAATGTATTTGCTTTAAGCAATACCCATTGATACAGAGGGGGCCAAAAGTCTGCAACCACATTGAAAATCTGGTTAACTAAAAATTTAATTTAAACCTAGAAATAAATAGGATGAAAACCATTTGAAACAGTCATGTCATGTTATGATAAAAAAGAAATAAGTTCCGGCACTATTTTTAGGTCACTAATCAAATCTAAGCCAATTTGTGAAATTAATCTTGGTAACTGAACAAAAGGTCAGATTTTTATTGAAGCACACAAGATGCTCTTTGGAACACTCTGAAATCATGTTGCGATAACATGGATCATTTAGTTGTTTTGCAAGTCAAACTTCTCTAACACTCATAAAATGAAGTCATTACCCTTATTTAATTGAATTTGAGAGTTTTTACAAGCAATTGAATTTGGTTCATTCAAATTGTCATTTTTATTGAGCCCAAAAAAATTAATTAAATTAGGTCAAATCAATGTACTATAGTAGTTTTACTCATTAGGTTAGTCAAACTCATTTAAAAAATGTGTTATTTAATACTTTGTTTTTGTTCCAATTTAATTTAATTGTATTAATCATTAGTATATACCAGGTCAATCTCCTGTTCTCATTTTGCTCAAATGCATCAAATAACACTTAATTTCAACATTTGTTCACCCCTGCCAATCCCAGGCAAAGCATGCTGGGAAATGGAAATCTCCTGCCCAGTTTCATCAATGATACAAAAAGTATTTATGTAGTCCCAACTCAAATTGATAAAGTAAACTTAAAAGTTACACATTTAATTGGATGGAATGCAATGATATCAAGTTGTGACTAAATGTTCTAGAATTGTTTTGCTTTTAAGTATATTTTAAGTATACTGAACGACCTGCAAAAATTATTTTTTTAGAGTGAACTTTTCACTCAAATTGTTGTGCTGATAAAATAATTACTAAAAAAAGAAGCATATGATATATTCTGTGTATGATGTTTAGACCCCACTGTACATGTATTTTCTGAAAACTGCCTCAAACAGTGTAAATATGTGCCATAAATGTGGGCATGTGTGTTTATGTTTGTGTGTGAGGAAGAAAGAGTATATTTTCCTTTCCTCCTCAGGGTAGATTTGTAATTAAGCTTTTGGGTTGAGGCTTTTCTGCTCAGCTGGAGCTCCAAAAGCTTTGGAGGAGAGAGAGAGAGAGAGAGAGAAATCGAGAAGGAGAGAGAGAGAGGGTAAGCGAATCATAATGACACTGCTCCTAGTGGAGTGTGAAATTCACCTCCGAATCCATATGCCAATAGCAACTCTCACTGAGGCCCTGGCGCCCACAACAGGGCCTCCTGAGCCTTTTAACCCCAACCTCTGGAAATCAGTTATTCATTCATTCGCTGCAATCACAGGTCTTCTGATTGCTCTGACGCCTCTAATAAATGCTCAGATTGGGTTCTGAGTGCCACGGTCCGGAATGAGAATCTCATTGAGCTGTTCCACAGAGACAGTTCCTTTGCTTCAGGGTGGAAGCCTTTGGAAGCGTAACTTGTCAAATCCACAAGAGGGATCTACAATGAAGGAGATGCACAGGTCATACCTGAGGGGATTCTGTTGATGAGAAGTGGTGCCTCGATAACACTGTTTTTAACACCACCTCTAAGAGCATCTGAACATCAGTTTGACAGTGAGAGCATATGAGCTTTACAGCACACATTCTCTATTTTATTTCTGTCTTCACAAAATATAGCAATGTTTTTCCACCCCATTTGCTTGGTACATTGGAATGGCTGCATCTATTTCGATGTAGTAATTGAACTGGAGTGGCAAAATGTTCAAGGGTTGGACAATCTGCCTAGATTTTTGTGACAAATCAATATCAGTCCTTTGTTTTGTTTATTGTGAATAATCACCTGGTATCATGAAGCAACGCTTCGATGTTGTCAAGCATTACTATTGGTTAGGGATTTGAACAAACCTCTAACTCTTAAGTTTCAAAGATCAGCATGTAACTTGTCCTGCGCTATTTGTGAAATGGACATGAATATCTCAAATCATGTGGCTTTTTGAGGAAAGGTGTGATATGAAGTGCAATGGTGGCCATCCACCTTTTCAGCCATCTTGGTTCCAGAAGCGTTTTTCCATTCAATTTCTCCATAGAGATTGCATTAAAATCCATCATGAAAGTGTTCTAAGCATGAACCAAACCAATCAGCTTCAAGGTGAATCACTACATTACAAACTTTGATTCAAAGCAAAAAAGCATTTGATAAGAAAAAGGTGCAATACTGTGTACTTGGTCTTTAAAGAGGGAAAAAACTACAATCCCATGAAGCATTGTGCATGACCTAATCAAATAATGAATTATGGACATATAAAATATGGATTTAAAGTTGTTCATTAAAAGTTTAGAATCAATATATTTAAAGCATTTTGCAAAATATCCAGATATAATGAAATATGTAGTTTGATAGTGTACTGTAGGACGACCGATTGCATAATTCGCAGTGCGTCATGGAAGTGGGCAGTCACTGCAGAGCTCTGTTGCAATGATTTGTTTGCTACAATTATCTCATTGGTGGATTTACCCCCTCATGATCATGGCTAGTGTAGTTCCTCACCAGGAATTCCATTATTCAACTTGATTTTTAAAAATACTGTGAATTAACACCGACTGATGGCTTCAACCGAAGCATATACCATCAATTAACAACCTTGGAGCTCCTGGTACGTCTGTCTTTAATGGTTTATAAGTTATGGTTATTAATCGATTACCAATAGAAAAAAATAAGCAAATTGGATTTTTTATTTTTTATATTTTAATCCTTTTAGACAACTGTCAAATAATTAATTCATAAACAGGAAAAACATAATTGAGCACTGCATGGATGATCTGCAGGTAGAAGTCATCTGCTTTCTCCTAGCTATAACCGATAAGAGGAAGTAGTAGTCAGACATCATGAGGAGCATCATTCACAGATAATACACAAAGTCTCAATGGAAATCCAGCCAAGGCATTGGCAGTGTGCCAGTCTGCCAATATTTAGGTGCCTGCAAGTGAAATGAGTGTGGAAAGCCAGGAAGAATTGAAGGTGTGTATCGAGATTTGCTTCCCAGAACGCAGAATGCATATTTAGCCTGTAGGGCTCTGATGCAGTTTATTAAAAGCAGCATTATTCTTTGATCTATGCTCTATGGTGGTACAGCATGAAAAGTGAAGAGTGAACAATCTCAACAGGGCATATGCACTGCCTGTGAGGTGTATACATTTATTTCAATGCAATTATTATTTTTGTATAAACACTCTGGGCTGTTATGGTGCATGTATATATGTCTATATAGGGCAGGTTGCTTAGGGCTCTGGAAGATAGAAAGCATACAGATATCTTGAGCACTCATTGAACTTTACAAGCCTCAGGGAAACTTGTGTGTTAACTCCCCTTTGACCAATATAGTGCCCTGTCAACGCGTGCAGCATTGCTCATACACCTTGCTCACACTGACAGTTTTAGACGTGGTAGCTGACCTATACACTTATTCCTGCCTACTCTTTTACAATAATTTATTTCTCTCTTAAATGTTAAGTAACTGTCTACAGTTGGCATAGTGTCTTATATAAGTTTGTATATAGGCCAGCCTATTTGTTGTGAAACATGAAGATGGCCCCTTGCAGAGTGTTTCTTGTGTTCAGCCAAGCTTAAATGTCAGGACGATTTACTGTGGTGGGTGGTGTTACGCAATTTTATTTCAAAGCAAATCTCCCAGTATCATCACAGAGCAATTTGCTGTTTTCTTTGAGGTTTAAGGACCCCCTTTTTTTTTTTTTTTTTTTTGATTTTGTGGGTTTTACACTGTTTGCTATATGCTAGTGGCACCCATGGAAATTTAGAGCTAATGATAAACAGTAATTTGTATCCAAATAAAATGCATCGATGAGTCAATGTTCCTACAATACACAATATAATATAAGTTTTTAAGCAAATGTTTACATTATAATAATCAATTATTCTATTTTGACAATCATACACCTATAAAACAAATGCTAGCATTGCTAATGGGAGCACTGGAGTTTTGTATCCTTACGTCACCTTATCATTGGACAATGGAATGTCTATGGTCAGACAGAGATATCAATTTATATCCCACACCTCACTTTGAATGGAACACAGCATAGTACCACCTACTAGCAGTAGCAAGTAGCTTTTAATATTCTTGGTCATGCATCCATAATTTCCCTACAACTCCTGTTTATTTAGCCTTAGCTGGTGAAAAGACATGACTAATAGCATAACCCTTATAACATGGCAAGGACAATGGACCTGCTTACATAGTAAATGTTCCTTAGTCACAGTTAAATAATCAGCCAAAGATCCACAAGGTTAATATTCTTGTACACATGTCTTATTCGATTATTGATCTGCATTTTATTTGCATTTGCAAAGATACATCTTTGAAGCATCAATATATTAATTTCAGCTGTGTAGAAGTGTTATTAAAAACACAAAAATTAGAAGCCTAATGTTTGTGCTTTGCGCTTGTCAATTGCCTTCCATTTTAATATAGTGTGAAATAATAGCTTCGAGAGACCACAAGAGGTCTAATTTACTGAAGCTGGTTGTGGCATGGACAAGGCACAGATATCACCAGAGATCTTCTATAAAGAGATAACAACCTCCCCTTTTTAACACTGCAGAGAGCGTAATGGTCAATAGCATGTTACTACGTCACCGTTTGCGGATACCAAACAAACAAATGGTGAGAACCGTAAACTGATACCTACCTGTCGCAAGATTTTTTTGTCTTCTCATTTAAAACAGCAATTTTATCATTGTTAACTCCACACATGCTTTATTCCAAAAGTATTGCTTAGTTTAAAACATGTTGAAGAGAACTGGACAGGTGGTCAATTCATTCAAGCAGTTTATTCAGCATAATGAAGCATCTCCTCCATAGACATCCATTAAATAAAATGGCCTCTTGTCTCTCTACCAATGTACTGCAAATAGAATGTCTATGGAACCGCTGTGCTATGCTATTTTAGGCTAAGCCTGTTGGCTCCACTATGTAAAAGGGATCTGATATCACACACACACATTAGGTTTTTGTACTACAATAATTAACAAAGTGACATTGATGAGTTTGCAGGTTAGTGTATGAAACTGGTGTAACTGCAAACTGAACAATAAGAAATGGCCAGGGTTGGGAGGGTTACTTTTTAAATGTATTTCACTACATATTACAGAATACATGCTGTAAAATCTCATTTGTAACATATTCCGTTAGATTACTTATCTTCAGTAACGTAATCTAAATGCTTTGGATTACTTCTTCAGCACTAGTAGATTTTTCACTTGTTTTGACTATAAAAACTCTGCCAGTACAGTAAGACAAAATACACATGTTAATAATACATTCTCTGAAAAACCTAAATATCTTATGCAGTGTTGTTTCTAAAACAAGATAAAGCAAATTGATCTTGTTTTAAGGATTTTTTTATATTTTTACAGGAAAACAATAAAACAATTATTATCAAGTATCCGATTTTTTTCTCTAAATATCAAAGGTCTTACTAGAAAAAGAAAATATGATCGTGGTAACATGTGCATGTTAGATGGCAAGAAATAGCATTTTAGATTAGCGTAAAGCTGGCAATTTACACAAAGATTAATTTATATTTCTTGTGCTCCAAACTTACTTTAAAGTTACTTCTCTGTCTGCTTTAAAGTTACTTCTCTGTCTGCTTTAAAGTTACTTCTCTGTCTGCTGGTATGAATGTAACACATCATAAGAAAGTGTGTCACCACTGTTCAAATGCACTTTCGATCGCATCATTTATGTGTGTAAGAACTAAATATTAAATTAAACAAATGACAAAATGCAAAGTAATCTCTTCAGTAATCAAAATCCTTTTTGAATGTAACTGTATTCTAAATACCAAAATTGTAACTGTAGTGGAATGCAGTTACTTATATTTTGTATTTTAAATACGTAATCCCATTACATGTATTTCGTTACTCCCCAACCTTGGCAATGGCAACATTTAATATGCAATTTCCTTTGTATGTAGCATGGAATAGGTCTTTCATTCTAGCTGTCAAACCACAAAAATACATACTTGTAAATGAAAATACATTGTGTAGTCTCTATGAAAGATAGTTATACACAATATATCATCCAGTAATTACTAGAGTAAATAATCTTTGTATCTTGATAATGATTTGGGTAGACTATAAAGGAAAACTATGAGAGTCGAGCTACGTGACGCTGCAGAATTTTTAACAGCCTCCGGAGACGGCGAGCCCACAGTCTCTGTGTGTGTGTGTGTGTGTGTGTGTGTGTGTGTATGTATCTTAAGAGAAAATAATTTTTTGTATTTTAGAATGTGCCATATCGTCTGCCAGATGCATCTGGTGTGCAACCCACTTTAAACAATCCTGCCGCTCACACTTTACCAAAGTTGTGTTGAGAAATATGTTTAAAAAAACAAATACTATTGTGCAATGAGTAGCCCTATCTATATCTGAAAAATTCCCACTATCGATAATCATCGGGAAATCTTCTGATAATGGATACGTAAAAACAACATCAAGCCTAATGCTAACTCTGTTTTGTTTGTGTGCATGGGTTTTTTGTTTGCCAGGGTTGGGGAATAATGGAATACTTGTAACAGTGTTACATATTTATAGGGCCCTAGGAAATTTGTTTAATTTTTTTCCAAATTACATTACATTTTTTTCCCCCCAAATTCTGTTTTCCATTTTATTTTCTCTGAATTCTGAGTTTTAAGGTTTAATTACATTTTATCATAAAATGTCTAAATGAATTAATAGAATTAAAAAAATGAAAACAGAACAATTACTTTTTAACATACCATTGGAGTTTTTAGTTAAGTTTTGTTTTTAGTATTTATTTTATTATTATTATTATTATTATTATTATTATGGTCAAATACAGTGCTACACAGTAGTACATCACAGTAGACGTTTACATACACTATGTTAGTATTTTGTAGCATTGCCTTTAAATCGTTTAACTTGGGTCAAACGTTTTTGGTAGCCTTCTACAAGCTTCTCACAGTAAGTTGCTGGAATTTTGGCCCATTCCTCCAGACAGAACTGGTGTAACTCTGTCAGGTTTGTAGGCCTCCTTGATCACACAGGCTTCAGATTGAGGTCAGGGTTTTGTGATGGCAACTCCATTACCTTGACTTTGATATCCTTAAGCCACTTTGCCACAACTTTGGAGATATGCTTTGGGTCATTGTCCATTTGGAAGACCCATTTGCGACCAAGCTTTCCTGGCTGATGTCTTGATGTTGCTTTAATATTTTCCACATAGTTTTCCATACTCATGATGCAACCTATTTTGTGAAGTGCACCAGTCCCTCCTGCAGCAAAGCACCCCCACAACATGATGCTGCCACCCCCCATGCTTCACAATTGGGATGATGTTCTTCGGCTTGCAACTTAACATTTTTCCGTCAAACATAACGTTGGACATTTTGGCCAAAAAGTTACATTTTTGTTTCATCAGACATCAGGACATGTTTGTGCTCTTGCAAACTGTAGTCTGGCTTTTTTATGGCAGTTTTGGAGCAGTGGCTTCTTCCTTGCTGAGCAGTCTTTCAGGTTATGTCGATATAGGACTTGTTTTACTGTGGATATAAATACTTGTCTACCTGTTTCCTTCAGCATCTTCACAAGGTCCTTTGCTGTTGTTCTGGGATTGATTTGCAATTTTTACACCAAATTACGTTCATCTCTAGGAGACAGAATGTGTCTCCTTCCTGAGCTGTATGATGAGTGGTCCCATGGTGTTTATATTTGCGTACTATTGTTTGTACAGATTAATTTGGTACCTTCAGGCATTTGGAAATTGTGCCCAAGGATGAACCAGACTTTTTTCTGAGCTCTTAGCTGATTTCTTTTGATTTTCCCATGATGTCAAGCAAAGATACACTAAGTTTGAAGGTAGGCCTTAAAATACATCCACAGGTACACCTCCAATTGACTCCATTTTGCATATCAGAAGATAATTGGCTTATTACCTAAAGGCTTTTTTCTTGAAATTTAAAAGCTGCTTAGGCACAGTTAACTTAGTGAATGTAAACTTCTGACCCACTGGAATTATGATATATATTCAATAAAAAGTGAAACAATCTGTCTGTAAACAACTGTTGGAAAAATGACGGATTGAATATTGCACATGGTTGTATTGACCAAGCAATGGCTTCTCACATTCACTTTCTGTTGAAGACTATGGAGGCATTTTTAAAAATAAAATCACATCCATTTGTGGTTTAATCATCACACTAGGACATAAAAAGGTGAAAATATCTGCCAGTGCTAAAAAAAAAAGTAATTCAAAGTATTTAGATTACGTTACTGAAGATAAGCATGTATTCTGTAATCTTTAGTGGAATAGATTTTAAAAGTAACCCTCCCAACCCTGGTGTTTGCGACTAATACAGCAAGAGGTTGACTGAAATAGAAAGAGCAAGAAAGTTCCTCTCCAAATTCCCCTACAAGAACATCAGAACAGACTCAGTGAGTGTGCAAGATGGGGTAATTGAGTTTGGTCAGTTAGTGTTTAAACAGCAGCCCTGGTTTCCTCTCCTGTGGTGGCGATGTGCTCAGTGAGTTGGTATGGAGGCTACCTGGCACAGAGGGATTTTCCACATGGTTTCAGTGTGCCATTCCATGTTCCCGTCAGTTATTGCTGTATTTCAGGGTGTTTGTTTTATTAGAATCTACAAATTTTTATGCCTTGCACTCTGACCACTTTATGCTTGCCAGATGCGTACACACATGCACAAATACAGACACACACACACACACACACACACACACATGCCAGATTTAAGTGCATGGCACAGTGGCATGGTTCTTTGCCTGATGCAGTGTCATCGGAATGAGTGCTAGTGTACTAGTGTGAATGGGCGCTGCTGAGACATGCCTGTGCCAGTCAGAATACAGTAATGTTTGCCATATGTGTGACCTCTTTGGCAAAGGATAATGAACCCACTGCCAGGTAAACACCACCAGGCTGCTGAGTATTGCTAATGCCCCAGTAAAATCCCAGAATGCTGCAGCCAGATGAAGCCAGGCTGACAAAAAGCTAACAGGAAAGAACCAATATATCAAAGATAGCTGTCAGTGTAATAAGGTGTAACATCTCTGCTTCTGCTCCAGCAAACAGGTGTAGGAGTTCTTGGAATCATGCTGGCAACAAAGTTCAGTGTATTGACTGTAAATATTTGGCAGTTCACTTCATAGAATCTCTTTGTAGCATCCTGCTAGAAAAATAAAAACAGCTTAAACCAGCCTGAGCTTTTTTGCTGGTCTCTTGGTTGTTTTTAGAAGGGTTAGGGGCACTTTTCATCTAAGCTGGCTGGAAGACCAGCTTAAACCAAGCAAAGCTATCTTAAACCAGCAGACATTTATTTACATTTATGCATTTTGGTAGATGCTTTTTCCCACAAAGCAACTTGTGCATTAAAGGTGTACATTTTTTCAGTTTGTGTGTTCCCTGGGAATCAAACCCATGATCTTGGCATTGGTAGTACCATGCTCTATCAGTTGAGCTACAGGAACCCTATAGCAGGCCAGCTTAAGCTGGTTTAAGATGTTTTTATTCATTAGACTCTGAATATGCATGAAAGCACTCTCTCTCTCTTTACTTTATTGCCCATGCACACACTCTGAAGTGACCTTTATGTGCTGTGTCACACCAGCAAAGAAAAACAAAAACCAGCCTGTGAACTGAGTGTTTCGGTGCTTCCCACAACTGCAGCAGCTGGCAACCGCACCATGACCCAGCAGCGGGCCGAGAAGGAGTGGAAAATAACCGTGAGCGTGCTGAGGAGCAGGAAGATTTTGAGTGACAAATGGGTAATTTTGAAGAGGATATGTGCAGCCTGATTGGCTAATTGTCTGGCTCGAATGGTGAAGTGTCCTCACATTTGAGTCACCATGCTGTGGAAAATGGGAAATATTTTAGCTGTGCTTCTCATTCTTTAAGGCAAAATGGGAGTATGAAATAAAGCTCTTCTAAAGTAGAGGTGGAGTAAAGGAAATCTAATTAGGATCATTTAATTAAGTTAGTTCTGTTTCCAATCATGTTTCTCAAAGGAATGCTGCAGTTTCTCAGAATCACATTGTAAGTGTTATTATACATTATTATACACTGTCTGAGCTTTTTCCTGCTTATATATATTGTGTTATATATACTCTGCTGAAAACTTTGCAACGTCCATGCTGGTCTGGGCTGGTTATACTAGTTAGTGCTGGTTTGGTGCTGGACTAGCTGGGGGACCAGCATTGCCATGCTTTTCACCAGCTTAAGCTTGCTGTTGAAGCTTGTTGACCAGCATGGTCTTTCTGATGTAGCTGGTTAAGTTCGTTTAAAAGCCTGGCGGGGACACATGCGCACCAGCATTCCATGCTGGGGAACCAGCACCTAAAACACAACATTAGCTGGTGACCAGCAATGCTTGTCTTTTCAGCAGGGTACAGTTTATATCCATTTACTTACTGCCTTATTTCAAAAACATTTACCAACTAGCATTGAGTTGAATAAGTTGATAATATCATAGAAACACATGTACCTAATTTGTCCCCTCACAAATAACATAAGTCAGCATAAAAGTAATCCATATGACTCCAGTGGTTAAGTTCATGTCTTCAAAAATTATGGATGATGGATGTGGGAAAGAAAAATATCAATATTTATGTCAATTCTTACTATAAATTCTGGTCCCTGCTCAGTCAATGTCCACTTAATTTTCACTGTCACATTCTTCTTCTTGTGTTTTGATGATTCACGTTGTTCTTGCATATGCCCCCCTACTGGGCAAGGAGAAGAATTTATAGCAAACATTGACTTAAATTTTTATCTGTTTCTCACATACACTTATATCACTTGTGAATATATTTATTTAACCACTGGAGTCGTATGGATTACTTGTATGCTGCCATTATGTGATTTTTGAAAAGTCAAAATTTTGGCACCCTTTCACTTGCACTGTGAGGACCTACAGAGCTGAAATATTCTCATAAAAATCATAATTTGTGTTCTGCAGAAGAAAGTCATACACATCTGGGATAAATGATGTAATCTGATGAGTAAATTAAGAGAGAATTTGTATTTTTGAGTGAACTATTCCTTTAATGTGATTTTCTTTAATTTCCCTTATGAGATATTCTGTTTACTGACAAAACTATGACACACTACCCAAGGAGAAATGCATTATTTTCATGTTAAGCATTTTCTCTCCTATAAAAATCCATTATGATGTATGGTTGACAGCGCTATGACTTGCACTAAGACAGTGGGCAAATTATTTGGAACGCCAAATTATATATTTTTTGTGATGTACACTATTTTTAACACACTAGTCATAAACTGTCTACAAACTAATGACTCCCAATTTTAAATGGAAAGCCGGTTTGCTGAGCTTTCAAAACATAAAAGGCTTAAGCTTAATTGTGGAGGAGAAAATGCTTGACAGATTTAATGTCTTTCTTTTTTGATTGCAACTTTGTTCTTTTGACAAAAATTAGTGTTTATTAAAAGTGAAGATTGATATAAATCTGGTTCTTCCTGGTCGTTGTATTAAAGTGGTTTTCATGTAAGCATATTAGGGGCCGTTCACACCAATCACATTTTTGTGTCCACCCATATTATTTTTCAATAGTTTTCCCATGTAAACAAGCTCCCTGGACCCTTACTACTCCAACTAGTCTTTCTTTATTTCTTTCTTGCATATGGGCAACAATATTGCACATTCTTTGTTTCTTCACTTGGTAAAGTCATCTGTCATGTTTTAGCTAAATTTGTGACAATGAATGAGTTGATGATAACACAAGAAGACCTGTCTCGGTCTTGCTTTTTTGTGCTGCTTGTTTTTTGTGCTGGAGAACACATAAATTAGGCCTAGCGCTTTCCAGCAATCCTAGGGTGGAGGCAAAACATAAATAAATGGTGGAGAGAGAGGCAAAGTGTGAGCAAGACTGAAGGAGAGAAAACCAAGGAGAAAGAAGTCCTAATCCTGTGTCATGTGAGGACAGCTCTCCTCCCCCTACCCTCCGTGCTCACACCATTCTCTTCATACCACAGACATTGTAGGAATTAGAAAGAAGTGTCAAATTTTTCAAGTACATGACTCGATTTCTCTTGATACATTGTCTGGACAAATGAATGAGAGCTGAATTGAATGTATTGTGCTGTGGTGTTTTACGGGTTTCAGAATATATATATGTGTGTGTGTGTGTGTGTGTGTGTGTGTGTGTATGTGTGTGTGTGTTCTGCAAGCTGTGTTTTATCTGGAACTTTCCATCCTGCATTTTTCTGTGGCTTTCCTTTCCTAAAAGAGTGCCCCGTTACAGACATATTGGACAAGTACTCAATCCAGACATGCAATAATGGCAAAGAAAAGCAGACCTAAGCTAATGCACTACTAACCGATTTTTCCACTGCCCTTCTTGCTGCAAACTTTTCGTTATTTTCACATGCAAATTACTTTTTGATTCACCACAAATATTTCCCAGAATTTGCAGCACTTCAACGCTAGTGGTGAACCTCTGGCAATCCTTTGGCGACAATGGATTTGCCTGACCTAAAGACATTTAGTATGTGGATCTTCATCAATGATCTCTAGCTCACTTATATAGTTGTACTTGTAAAACAACTGTAGATAATTTAAACCTCAGTTATAAATGTAACATTTTTTATTGTTTGACTGGGATCCTTCTCAATTTCAGTCCCTTACAAATGTCATGACTCTCTGGCTCAACTTAGTTCTCAGGGTTTCAGAGGGGCATCTAGAGCTTTCACCACGAGACTTTGACACTCACTATTTCATTGTTTCCCACTGGACAGGCACTGAGTCTCACCCCTGTGCATAGAGAGCTGGAATGAATAGAGAGGACAACACTCTCTGGCACGCCACATTTACAAAAAGGCAATGCAGTATTCATGACTGTAATACCCAGAACATGACTGTCCTTTGTGAGATCTGGGCTCGACTAATGCACATATTATGTTTGCTCTTTTCTTTCTTTCATTTTTTCCCTCTCTAGATGGCTTGTTCACTTTCTTTGCTTCTATCTCTCTGTTCCTTGCTGCGTACCTCTCTGTCTTTCCCTAGAGACTCTTGTCAGAAGCTGTAAGGCTAATAAACATCTGAAGCATGAATAAAAGAAGATAACACTTAAAGGGCTAAAGATTGGCTCAGCAACAACAACCTCTCTGGAACACTACAGGCTGCTCGGACTGGCTTTAGTCAGAAGGCTCTATGGTATTACCACATGCATTTACAATGGCTGCTGACTCCTTTATAGTGGAGCTATAGGTATCTGCATTCATGGGGAAGGATCCTGGTAGCTCTTTCTACAAAAATAAATAAATAAATAAAATAATAATAAAAATAAAACAACTAAAACCAGCCTACAGCTGGTAATAGCTAGATTAAGCTGATCTAGCTAGTCTCCCAGCCTGATCAAGCTGGTCTTCAGCAAGTCTAGCTTGTTCCCCAGCCTGTCCAAGCTAGTCTTCAGATGATCTTGCTGGTATCCCAGCCTGAAGAAGTTGGTGCTCAGCTGGTATAGCTGATCTTAGCTGTTTTATGCTGGTTGGTCTAGCTGGTCTTCCAGCATGCAAGCTGGCCTTTAACTTGTCTAGCAAGTATTTAAGCCAGGCCAAGCTGGCGTTCAGTTAGTCTTGCTGGTTTATGCTGGTCTAACTGGTGTCACAGCCTGGCTAAGTTGAACTTTATCTGGTCGAGCTGCACTTAAGTGGTTTAAGATGGTCTAGCTGGACTCCTAGCCTGACCAAGCTGGTGCTCATCTGATCTAACTGGTCTCTCAATCTGGCCATGGTGATCTTCAGATGGTCTACCTGGACTGTCAGCCTAGCTAAGCTGGTCTTCATTTGATCTTCCTGGCCTTAGCTGGTTTAAGATGTTCTAGCTTGTCTCCCAGACTGGCCAAGCTGAATTTCAGCAGGTCTAACTGGTCTTAGCTGGTTTAAGATGTTCTAGCTTGTCTCCCAGACTGGCCAAGCTGAATTTCAGCAGGTTTAGCTGGTCTTAGCTGGTTTAAGATGGCCTAGGTTGTCTACTAGCCTGGCCAAGCTGGTGCTCAGCTTGTCTACCTAGTCTATCAGCTTAGCCAAGTTTGTCTTCAGATGGTCTTTCTGACCTTAGCTGATTTAAAATGTTTTTGCTGGTCTCCCAGAATGGCCAAGCTGAATTTCAGCAAGTCTAGTTGGTTTTAGCTGGTTTCCCAGCCTGGCCAAGCTGGTACTCATCTGGTCTAGCTTGTCTTGGGTAGGTTTAAGCTGTATTTATTTATTGTGATTTTAAGCAGGATATAGGCAGCTGCATTCACAGAAAAAAACCTGACAGTTCTTGAGAAAGAACAAGAGTTCACTTGAGGCAGCTTGAGAATTTGCAGCGCCATTGTTGACACTTTGCCTTTTTCGTTTAAATGGTACACTTGCACAAAACCTGAAAAATGACACAAAGCCCTGCTGCCAAAATAACATGGCGACCTTTCTAACATTCTCACACGTAAACAGAGCACCAAAAGTAGTGCTTGGTGTTATAACAACAACTTCATAACTTTTTTAAAGATCTGTTGAGAAAGTGCGACAAAGAGTTGTCATCAACTCATCACAATACCTGTCATGTGTCCCTAAATACCTTACTTTAAGTGTTTTTTTATTCAGCTAGACTGACTGACTGCTTCATACATCACGGCCTGTACACAACATCCACCTTTGTGTGGCTAGCATGTGGCATGGGCACCATTTGAAATTAACATTTTCTTCTGAAAAGGTACCTAAACTCTCTCAAATCTCCAAAAGTAGCCAGCCTTTCAGAAAGAAACTATGTTTGCTTAATTTTTAATATAACTCATTATAGGGATTCGGGGCTTGATTTTTAATAATAATAATAATAATAAAAATTAAAATAAAAAAAAACTTTTCCTGTCCTAGACTCGAGACTGCAGTTGTGATGATGTCAGATCTCTCTCTCTCTCTCACACACACACAATTGTGAATTCTGATTGTTTCCCTCTTTGTCTTTTGCCCCCCTCGAGCGCTGAAAATAAAGAAAAAAATAGAGACAGCAACAAATTTTAATTAATTCTGATGAATATGCAAATTGCCTTGAATCCTCTGGATAATAGTGTCTTTACAGTTTTATATGATTCAATATTTAGATAGGGCACCAGTGTGAAAAGAGGCACACAGGAAAAACACATCTCCCCTGCAAATATAATCAGTGCCTTATCCATCTGCAAGGCCACATACAAAAGCCATATGCTTCCCATTTCTCTCTTTAACGTGTGTATGCATGAAAGCGTATGCACATGTGTGAATAGATGCACTGTGTGCCCTTGTATGGAGTGAGGTGAGACTGCTTAAGGTTGCTTTAATTATTTGAATAATTGTTCTTTTAATACCATGCAGAAAATAATCTTAATTCCAGTACTTGCTATATTACAGGCTTGTGAATAGGATCTGAGCAGTCTACCGCTGGGTTATATATAGAATATTAACAATGTATTTGGAATTATTTTGCTGCCAATATAAAGTTGCAAAATATAAACCAACATTGCCAAGATTGTGATGATTCTAATGTTGTATTTATTTGCACATTAAAATGATTATATATCTGTCATCATGTACTCCCTCATATTATTCCCAGTTTTACTTTCTTTTGTAGAACTGAAATGAAGTGATAGCCTCACTCACCATTCACTTTCATTGTACTGAAAACAAATGCAAATTGAATGGCAATTGCATACATTCTGCATAAAATTTCCCTTTGAGTTCAACGGAAGAAAGAAAGCCATACGGGTTTGGAACAACACTAATTTTCATGTTTGGGTAAACTATCACTTTCATGTTCCTAAAAACTCAAGTTAATGAAAGTGTAAACACAGATGTTTTAATAGTGTATTTGATTTAAACACCTATAATATAATTATCATTAAGAGTTTGTAATACTGATGTGGCATTTTACATGCTTTTAAATATTTTGGTTAAAATCTATGTAGGTACAGTTTATTACTATGTATTGATTATTTTTAACTATATTTTTACTAGGGCTGTCAGTCGATTCAAATTTTGAATTCGAAATATAATTACATGATACAACAACGATTAATCTGTACAGCACCTGTAATCTGTAACTCTGTACAGCTGTTCGTTGCCTTTTCAGTTGGAGTTTCGCTTACTGCCCCCTGCTGAAAACAAGTGGTA
This sequence comes from Xyrauchen texanus, assembly GCF_025860055.1. Classification (NCBI taxonomy): domain Eukaryota; kingdom Metazoa; phylum Chordata; class Actinopteri; order Cypriniformes; family Catostomidae; genus Xyrauchen; species Xyrauchen texanus. Next base: position 28,901,877 of record NC_068301.1, read on the forward strand.
TTTCAAGTCTAAATTTCCCTGATTGTAGGAATATTCTTAGTATTATTATTATTTTAACACGTTATATTTTATGTAATTAAAGCTGCACTATGTAAGATTTTTTGGTTAAACATTTACAAATTGCCATTATTGATGAAGTACATAAACAATCAGTGTTCAAAAAAATGTTGTTACCTTGCTCCAATTCACAATGGTAAGCCTATTAAAATATTTGTATTTTGAGCTGTCAGGTCAGATTTGTCAGATTTGTGAAAGAAGTACCAGCTGTCTCGTGTTCTGTCTGGGGAAACTACATTCAGTTCGGTCAGTCACACTCACACAGTTCAGGACAGCGTGGCAGCAATCTGCATGGTCTGTTATCCATTTGTTAAAGTTGTTTACCTGTTATAATGCTTGAAAATGGTAGGGATGTTGAAGCTAATATTACTTGTCATTCTTGTATGAATCGAACATTACTCGTGTGCTAACCGATTGTGATGTTTCTACGTTGGTGGGGGAAGTTACTGTGACATGTTTACTAATATTTAGGACATCTGAAATGTACTTCTTGTAATTGTTATATTGCATATTTAAGCTGGAAATGTTCATGTTTAATAAAGTATATTTTATCCTCATCATTATTGAATCCTTGTTTATGATTTTAGTTTACTGTGATATTTTGTGCATTGCATAGACATACTGTTATAGTAGTACTGTTCACTTGCATTATCAACTAACACTTTAAAATAAAATATAAAAATAATAAAGTCTTCCATTGAACTCGAATCATCCGTCACCAGTTTCACCTCTTAAATAGATAAGTGTAGTACAATACAAACAGTAGTAGATAAAACACTTGAATAAACATATTAAAATATACTAGTAACTGGTGATGATTGAGTCCCCTGTTCACTATGTTAAAGCACTTTGAGTGAATATCTCAGAGTAATGATCACACACAGGCGATGTCTCCTGGTAAGTTCAAATCATGAGATTCATCCACCAGAAGAGCAGTGACGGACGCAAAGTGTTTTCCCGCAGTTTAACCACAGATCTCTCGCAAGAGTGCACAAAGTTACGTAGTGCTGCTTTAATCACACTGAATTAACATATTAAATCAACAGCCCTAATTTTTACTGAATATTTCTTCTTGCCATCAATAGCTGCTTTTCCATTATTAGGCCAGGGCCAGAGCTGCAAGACCAGAATTGATCTCACCATCGGACTAATAGACAGCAACAGTGCCTGTCCACTTTTTCATCCGTCTGGGTTACGGAAGTATTTTTTCCATTCATTTCTTCCATAGACTTTTCATAAAATCCTTCATAAAAGAGTTGTAAACCATGGACCAAACAGACCAGCTCCAAGATGAATCACAACTTAAAGAACTTTATTTTGGGCAAAAATGTATTTGGAAAATCTGACAAAAAGACAAAGGTACAAGACTGTGTACTTACAGTCTTTTTGAGGGCATGGACTACAATCCCATGAATGTAATTGAATAAAAAAACGATAGTAAGTAAAACTTTTGACTTTAGGTTGTTGATATTATGTATAGAAACACTATATTTTACATTTATTACAAAATACTCTTATATGTACAAATAGATAAGTAGTTTAAGGGTGAAGACACACCAACTTGATTCCGTCATTCACAGTGCATCATGGGAGCGTGCAGTTGCTCCAAGGCACGTTTCACGGGTTTCGTTGGCTGCAGTTCCCTGTTTGGTGGATCTTTCTTTGATGTACCATGGGTAATGTGGTGGTTTACCATGAATTCCACTATGAAACACGATCTATAAACAATGAAGTTGAAAACAGACGGATGCTTTAATGGAAGCATATACCATCGATGAACAACCTCGTAGTTCGTGATAAGTCTACCTTTAAAGGTTTATAAGTTATCGCTGAAAATCAATTTGTCTATGGGATAAATTAATGGGATTTTTACTTCCAGAACCAGACTGTTGCACTCTATAGCCCTGCAGCGTTGCCCTAAAACCCACCCTTAATACACCGCCTTAGTGATAATGATACAACCCCCCCCCCTCCCCTGTTCACAATCAAGAGGGAAACTCAAGCTGGCCTTCTTTGGTCCAAGGGTAATCGATGGCCGTTGGCCCTAAAAGCCCCAAGTACGCACGATGAAGTGCCATAAGTGACAGTGGGAACGCAACTGGCACACACAAGCATGTCCTAATTTGGCCCGATAGTGAAAACGTGGCTAATGACTATTCCACTTGGTTTAAATTATGGGTCTTCTGACAGAAAACGAACAAACAAAAAAACCTTTCAAGCCATTTCAAAGATACGTTGAGATATATATCGAAATATTGTCTAAAGACTGAAAAAATATTTAACATAATATTTTTTGGAGCTATATATCGGCAAGCCCTTTTGCAGACAAAGGATTAATTGTTTTGCATGTAATACCTCTGCTTTATTATCAGCATTGAGAAAGCATTGGATAAAAAGAGTTCAAAGCATGCATGATATTTTCTAATTGTTTATTTTTTGTCTGCTTTTCATTTACTCGCACAGGAAGCTTGAGGGAATGGAATGTTTATTACTTGTGGTGATAAGGGAACTCTGAGGCCCTGGTGGTACTTTCTGCTGTAGCAAAGGGGTGGGGTGGGTTCATTTTTCTTCAATGAAGGGGGTAATTATTTCAGCTTGGACTTCCGCTAGAATTTCACTAGACTGGTTAAGAATTAACACGCAGCTTTTGGGTTTGATTTGGGAGGAATGCATGACAAACCTCGATGGTGTTTGTGCAAAGATCAAGAGGCCTCTGATCAAAGGCCAGTTATTCAAACCTGACAGCATGTTAAACCAGAATGAAGAAATCGTTCTCTTGTGTGCATCCACCTCTACAGGAAGCAGCCTATGTTGTCTTGAGGAAATGTTGAGCTAATGTGTAAGTGTTAGCATGACTCAGTGGTGGTGTCTGGCAGTCCAGATATGCTCTTGTTCTGCAGCAGGGGAGCAGTTGGTAGCCTGAGGAGGCAGAGTTTTCACAAGTAAGGTGTGAAAAAACTGCAGAGAAGTGAAATTGTGGGTGTGTGTATTGCAACTGTCACCGGAGGTTACTATAGGTGCACAGACTGTTATTTAGGTACTTTTTCTTCCTAGTTTGCTCAATTCTGAAGTGAAAAATGAACATGCATAAAACACACTGGTGAACATTAAAATGTTTTAGGTGATCATGTTGATGCTAATTCTAAGTTGTAATCTTTTGTGCAACTTTTGTAACAACCCTGCTGAAAAGGCCATCTTAGACCAGTATGGATTTCAGTGCTGGTTAGTGCTGGTCCAGTTTACAGAACAAAAGAGCAGAGGGATGAACTCTACCAGGTTTTTATACCAATCAATCAAAGTGTCCGCAATTACTTTTATAAACACATACCACAAAAGCACACATATCTAGGCAGTGTCTCGTGAGAGTAGATATTTATACAACCATTAATCACAGTCTGCATATCTACGCACTGCTCTGGCGTCGCCTGGATCACCCTGTTCTTAATTAATGAGTGTTGCTAATTGATTCGGAACCAATAAACAAATAATTTGCATTACAAGGAGAACTACATGATTGATTACTCATGGAAGGTCCTGTGTGTTATCCTAATGTCCCATTTGGAGCTTTCCTTCTGCTCAAAGTGTTCAGCCATGCATGCTAGCCAAGTGCCAATTACCAGCCTAAGCTTTATGAGGATATGAAAATGAAAAGTGTGAGATAGGCAAATAGGGTTAAGTCAAAACAGAATGAGGATTCAGAGATATCTCTCACTGCACTGTTCACCAAATCAAAACACCAAACTGAGTAGCACACTAAAATTTTGTAGGATTACTTGATTCTACCCTGTGCTCCTTGCTGAAAAGACCAGTGTGTTGTAGATGTAGAATGCTGCTGTGCTGGTTTGTCCCTACCAGGCTGCTTAACTGCAGACAACTGATCGCTAAACCAGCAAGACCACATTAACAGCATGATCCTGCTGCTTAAAGGGGACATGATGACATTAGTAATACGATTTTGCTTGATCTTTTGACATGTAAGACATCATTGTACTATAAAAACATACTGTAAGTTTCAGAACTCAAAACTTTCTCTTCACTGCATAAAGAGCATTTGTTGAAACCAAGCAGCCAAAACAACTCTTTACATCCTTCTTATTGTGATTTCATACTGTGGTAGACATTTGCATCTGACCACCTCCACAACAATACAACAACACATCAACGCCTACTTTACCTTTAATGACTTCTGTAGCCCGCCCAGTAGCAGTGAGCATTGAGATAGCAAGGAGAGAGCAGCTCAGTCAAGAGCAGAGACATTAACATACATTGGTTCTGGTTAAACATACATTAATATAACCGTTTACTGTCATCACTTAAAGGAGAGGTAGCACCAAAACAGAGCATTTCTAACAGAGGGTCAGAATGAGGATGGAAAAATATCATGTTTTACAAATATATGGCAGTTTTTTTTGCCAAAAAAACCAAACATATTATAAGTGAACCCAAAGGAAGATATTAAAATAAAAAAGGCATGTCATGGCCCTTTACTAATTTAATCAGCAAGAAAACTTGGTCAACCAGATTAACCAGATCACCATGCTGGAAAACTAGCTAAGTTTTCCTGGAGAGCAGCATGGCAATGCTAGCCCACTGGCTAGACAAGAACCAAACCATTATTAACCAGCATAAACCAGTTTTGACAGGCATTCAAGTTGGTATATACTAGTCTTTTGAACTCAACTCTACTTTCCTCTACTCTTCTTTTCTATTGTATTCTGCTTAATCATACACTTCTTTCTCTGTTTTATTTGACTTTAATACTCTACTGTACTCTACTATGCTTTGCTCTATTCTTCTCTATTCTACTTAGCTTTACTCTACTCTTCTTAATTCTATTTTAATTTATTCCACTTTTGGTACTCTATTATGCTCAACTCTACCATTTATGCTCTGCATTATTCTACTCTTCTCTTCACTATTATACTCAACTCTTCTTTACTCAACTTTCATTTATTCATGTTACTCTAGCACTCTACTATGATGTACTTAACTTTACTATGCTCTAATTTACTCTACTCTGCTTAACTGTTCTTTATTCTACTTATGTAATTAACTATGCTCTACTCAACTATACTATGCTTTATTCTACTCTGATCTATTCTACTCTGATTTGCTTTACTGAATTCTTATTTATTCTAATTTATTCTACTCTAGTACTCCACTATGCTCTACTCAACTTACCTATGCTCTATTCTACTAAGTTCAACTCTATTCTATTCTTCACTATTCTGCTTTATTCTATTATATTCTACTCTAATATTCTACTCTACTCTGATTTACTCTATTGTATTTTATTGTACTCTAATACTCTACTGTACTCAACTATGATATTCTTTATGTTACTATACTCAATTATGCTCTTCTCTATTCTACTCTGCTTTACTCTCTTCTTCTTTATTCTATTTTTTAGTCTAATACTGTACTGTTGTATGCTCTACTCAACTATGCTCTTCTCTATTCTACTCAACATTGCTTTACTATACATTTTTTTTATTTATTCTGCTAAAGTACTCTACTGTATTCTTCTATGCTTTACTCTTTATTTATTCTATTCTATATTTTTCGACTCTAGTATTCTTTTGTTCTCTATTATGCTCTTCTCTTTTCTACTGTACTCTTATTTACTCTATTCTTATTTATTCTACTCTAATACTCTACTTTACTATGCTCTACTCTACTCTTGACCAGTTTGGAAAATCATGTTGGTGTAAGAAGGTCTTTTAGCAATTCTTCTACTATTGTGTTATTCTTCTATGCTTTACTCTTTTTTTTTAACTTTATTCTATATTTTTTTTACTCTAGTACTCTTTTGTACTCTACAATGCGCCGTTCTACTTTACTCAACTATGCTCTTCTCTATTCTACTCTATTCTGCTTTATTCTTCTTTATTCTACTCTAATACTCTACTGTAATTTAAGTGAATTTTACTCTGCTCTACTTCTACTACTGTGTGAGCATGCAGAAGGTTAAATGACTACATGGCCCTTATCAGTCCAGCATAAATCTAGCATTAATGCTCTTTGTGTGGGTTGGGGTGATGTAACAGCTTCCTCTGTTCTTGTCCCATGCACACTGTTCCCCGTTGAAGAGTTCTCCTCTTCTCAATACTTTCTCCTTTTATCTGTGCTGCAGGACAGTATTAAGGTGATTAAAGATGAGATGGCACCAGCATTAGCAGTTTATAAACCTTACCTCCCTGGCCTGATCCACTATATCCTGACTCCTCAATGCCATTGGTGTGTCCTCTGTTCTTCTAGGGGTGCTGATAAGAGAAGCATCATATTTCTCTCAATTCATTGATTTCCTTTAGGATTTTTTAACAAACCTCTATTTTAAAGTTTTTGTCTGAAGGTACACAGATAATAGTTGGCTACAATATTTAAGGTGAATTTAGATAGATATTATGTGAAGGATCCCCAATGATTTGCACAGTGACTGTCACTTGCATGAACATGACAGGTTTTGATTGGGGATTGGCAGGAACAGAAAAGAGAGGACAGTAACCTTTTGCTGGATTAGAGGATTTCTGTGTGTTATAGTTATAGGGCATGTTTATGGTACTCTGATATGGCTGGTTGTGCTGTTTTGGTCAAACCATTGATTTTTTTTCTCGCTTTGAATTTTAGTCGAAATGTAGAGAGAAGTTGTTTGGAATGGAGCTGGTTGAAGATAAAAGAGTTTTTAACGAGCTGAGGGGATTAACTGGTTATCTGGGTAGCAGCTGGAGTCCCTTTGGCTTTGGGGCAGACGTGGCCAAAGGCACTGAGACCCTTGCTGGGGATTATGAGTCATGGGGTCTCCTGTTTACTTAACATACAGGATCGGTCATGCTGCTAATCCCACACCAATGAGAGCTTGGAACCCCATTTCTCAATAACCTGGTCACAACATTTCACCTTGCTTGTAGTTATATAGTGGCCTTTCATTAACCCTTAAATGCATAGGTGTTTCACCAAACATTATTACACACTCTGGTCTTTAGATACTTTTTAGTCTAATAGAGGAAAAACATAATTTCAGTAATACACCCAAATACAAATATCCAAATCATCCTGTTCATGTGTTTCACTTACTATAGTTTCCTTCCACATTGCTTCTTTGTCAAATAGCAATGTCAAATAAAAATCAAATCAATCACTGACACATCAGTGGCAGCTTGATTAACAAATTGCATGTATATTCTGTATGTGTACATGCATAGGGTATATTGATAATTCACCATTGCCACACAGAAAATCAACATGACAGAGTAGTAATTTGTGTTAATATAGTAAAAAATATCATATATATATATATATATATATATATATATATATATATATATATATATATATATATATATATAATTTTATTTTTTATGTGGTTTTTTTTGCAATTTTTCCTTTTTTGAGTATTTTTTTTTAACTATTCTGAAGACAAAGGTTGAGTAATACTAAAGAGTTTTGGGCATAACTCCAAAAAATGGACAAGGTACAGGGGGTGGAATGAGATCCCTGTTCACTAAAGACCTGATGTATACACTAAAGGGTTAAAACAAGAATCCTTGTAAGGGTGCATGTTTAATTAAGTCCCTTTATTATAGTCCTTTTCATCTTAAATATATTGATATTTTCATGAAAACAAAACTTGAAAATTTACCTTTTTAAACAAAAATATCCACCTTATTTTTCGGCAAAACTAGGGAACCACCATGATCAGCCTTGAATGTGGACCACTTCCAGTATAAGCCACTTCCAGCTATTTTAGCTATACAAATACTCAATTATGCTGATTTATATTACAGTCTGGCAATAAATGGTGACATATTATTATCATTAATTATGATTTTCTGCTGGTTAGAAAGTATGTTGCTTCAAATTTCTTTGCATTAAAACGGCATCTTGTTTCATATTGGCAAAATAATAAATGCACAATTGTCAGAAAGCATTCTCTTTTTCTTAGGGGTGTATAGTAAATAGACACTCAGATCTCGTATTCAGCATGGCTTATGAAACAGCCTTTGGAAATAAATAAATAAATAAATAAAGGCATCATCGGAGGTTATGCAGGTACATGTGAACAGAGGTTTAAGCGGAGACAAGAAAAACTGCATCATTACGATCTCGGTAAAGAAAGAAGCACATTTTATAACCGTTGCTTCAATACAACAACACAGCAACAAGTGAATGATTTACTTACTCTTTTACTATAATTGCTAACGTTATAAAATTATCCAACATTGGCATGTAATTCTGCTGTACATCCTGTGATTGTGTGATAGTTTATAAGACCATATCACTAAATTCTTGTATTGTAACTTTCTAGTTATTTACACTGTGGTCAGTTCCAGCGGAACTTTGTCACATTTGCCAGAAATGCAGCCGGTGCTTCCTTCTGCGTTGCAAAATAAGGTGGATAGGCAGAGCCTGCAATGAACACTCAAGCCGGCACTGAATATAGTGTCTACTGACCGATTTCCAAAACTGAGCTATATTATATATCAGGGTTGCAGTTAAGAAAACATAATTTTTCTCCATCATATTACTGAGGTGACTGTCAACAAAAAGTCCCAAAATACAGTCTAATGTAGATAGCCTCACATTAATGATCAAAGACAATACATCTAATGATCAAAGAGTCTTAGTCTTACACACCCACTCTACATTTCTCGTTGAATCATGAAAATTGTGTTTTCTGCAGTTTTATTCCCTGCTTTATAGAGCTAAAATAGTCACATTCTTGGTAAAAAGAATAAAATGTGCTTTCAACAAAGATCCCATAATGGTGTTTGATGCTTAGATCCCAATGACCTGAAGTGTGCCGTGCACTGCCGCTGACTGTGGTGACAGTTTCATCTTGCGAGAGGAAAAGAAAAAGATGGCATTTAATTGTACTTATATAAGTATAATAATTGTACATTTTGTTTATACATAAAATGTAGTCATTTTCATGGGAATTTGCCAGCCTGCTATTATAGGAGGTGCCTGTTATTATGTATTCAATCGTCTGCTTTCTGTTTGATGTTTAAATTAAACAGGATCTGTAATGGCATAAGAAGCAGGTAAAACAGATCAGCTGAGGTATGATATTTGATATCTTGTGCTGTTGTTGGCTCACTGCTTGGTTGAATTTCTGTTCTCACGTTATTTATTTTTTTCTTTTAACTGTCATATTTTAATTCACAACAGAGAAACAGTGCCAACTGGTTGGAATTGAAAACATTTCATGTCAAATGTGTAATTTTACAACTAGTGCAAGACAGATTGTGAATTACAGTGTGTATTTTATAATTTTGAGTTCTCATGTTTTTTTTTTTTTTTCCCCCTTGATTAAATTAGATAATTCACATAATTGTGTAGCATAGGGCTGGGATAAACGATTATTTTTTTAAACGATTATTCTAGCAATTATTTTTTTGATGCATCGATTAATCTAACGATTCATTTTTCCAGTCCGATTCGATTTCGATTATCTCCCCATTAATGGACTAGTAGCAATTTATACATGTTGATTTACATATCTGAATGAAAAAAAAAACATGAATTCATAACATGAATCCACTTGTATAGTCTTTTATTTTCGAATTTTAAGAGCAATAAACATATATTGCAAAGTAATGCATTCTTAGTCAGAGGTAACATTCAGTAAAACCTTGAAGCTTTGAAAACACATCGGCCTAGCTTACTGAAAAAAAGTGCATCTTGTAATTCTTCTTTCAGATTAAAATAACAACAACTTGATGTCTAGCATTCAATAAAATAATAAAAAGGTCACCCAAAATACTTGTTTAGAGCAATTGAAAGAATACAGTAACCAATGTAAACATGAGGGCTTTAAGCTAATACAGAAGTGCTTTTCCAACAAAAAATAAAAATTAACAGCGACAGTGGGAGCCAGCAGCCTGTCATGGCGTCCTTCCTGAACCAACAGAATTGAACATTTATGTTGAAAACACATAGTCCTAGCTTACTGAAAAAAGTGCATCTTTTAATTCTTCATTCATATAAAAATAACAACAACATAGTAATACACTCTGCCACTCACCTTTTTCATAAACTCAAAACTCAAAAATAAAATTCAAGTAAAAGTGTACAAGAGCAAAATAATGCATTCTGATGTCTAGCATTCAATAAAAAAAATAAAAAGCTCACCCAGCCACCCTTTCTTAGAGCTATTGAAAGAATACAGTAACTATTGTAAACTTCGGGGGTTTAAGCTAATACAGAAAGTTATTTTCCAACAAAAAATAAATAATAAAAATAAACATTCAGAATTCAACATTTATGTTGAACATAGGCCTAGCTTACTGAAAAAAAGCATCTTCATTCACATGCAAATAACAACTTACACTCTGACACTTTCCTTTCACCTTAAAGAGCAACATGCAGGTTGGACACCCCTATATAGCATAGTGTATGTTGATGATAAAACAACTAGATTTTCTGAACTGGAGTAATATATATTTAGCCATTAACGATATTTTGAGATAAATTGTGATAAAATAACTTCCGCGTCTATAAAGCACTAACCGGAAGTGACGATGGCCAAGGAGTCTGGTCAAGCTCAGGTTACAATGGATGCGAATGAAGAAACCGAGTTCTCCAGTGTGGACGAACATGCCTATGATGGCCCACAGGCCTATAATTATGAGTAATACATTTGGACCTTGCAATTTACTGGAGAGTATAACGTTAGCCTCACGGGGATACAAAATCAGACGGGAGGGCGGCGGAGAACAGTTTGAATTGAAATGCGGGGGAAACGGGAGAGTTGGGCTAGCTTCCTGCCAATAGCTATAGCATTGTGCAAACTACTAAATTCATTTCAGAAGGCAGACAATTACGTTACGACAACCTGTCCTAAAGCTCAGTCTCTCTCCCTCTCTCTGTATTATTATACTAAATAAATATTAAATATTTAATATTATAAAAAATATATTATATAAAAATATTATACTATTATTATTACGAAATTACACAAATTAATAGTTAAAATAATTAAAAGTAAGACTTACTCTGCTAAGTCCTCGTTTTCGTTGCACAGAATGTCTGCTAACGTTAGCACTTGGTCCTCCAGTCCCGCCCGCGCCAAAATCTGGTGTAAACTTTGACGGTGGACTTGATTCCATCGAGTGCACCGAGGGAACAGCATCGTCCTTACTCCGAAATCCCATCCGAGACTCCAACAAATCTCCAGGTCGATAATTCTCCAGTGTGAAATGTGCGCCACAAACGACCGAGTGTGTGGTAACAGACGCGGCAGTGAAGTCTGCTCTCTTCACCTGCACAAAACGCACCCAAGACCGAAAAGCCTTGTTTTTCCTTGAAGGAAAATGATGGACACGATGTCCTGACAGGCTGGAATTTGTGCAACCAGCACAAACACATTAATTTACCATTATGGCTTCTCTAAAACTTTCTGTCTCTCACTACTGCTCTAACTACATCAACACCCAACAATGAGAGAGCTGACCACAAGCTCTTTTATTTGCCTCAGGCTCTGATTTGCCTCGCCCTACATCATATGATGCGTTGCTATAGCGGGAAAGGCGTATTCCAGAGCCTAGCACATTTTCATCAAAATCTCTACATCAAATGAGATTTCATTAGTAATTTCTACATATGTGTTTTTAAAAGACCTCTGCAGACAATATAAAGTATTAATTCAGTTATAAATTCAACCTGCATGTTGCTCTTTAAGAATACTGTGTGTGCGTGTGCGTGTGTGCCGGGTGGCGCCTCTTCAGGTGCTGGTGCATTGCCGTGGTGCTAGAATGGAAGGCCATCTCCATTTTGCAAAGATGACATATCACGGAATTGTTTCCTTTTAATTAAAGAATTCCCATACTTTAGAGGAACGAGTGCGTGCCGCCTTGCACTTCTGATAGTCTGAGGAGCCACTCGTGTTGCTACTACTCTCCGGTGCCGCCATCTTTGTTTTGGGTCTGACGAATCGACGCGCATATTTTGCGTCGACGTATTTTTATACGTTGTCCCAGCCCTAAGCATAGACATCATATAGTCTCTATATAATATCTATGGCCCTAAGCATAACTAATTTTACTTCAATCTTGTAGCTTCCACACAGCTTTTTCTCCTTGTATACAATTTTGTTGAAGATTTTATTAGTCTTCAAAACAATTTAAGAGAACATCTTATTAATGTGAGATAAATTGCAAATGTTTATATATATATATATATATATATATATATATATATATATATATACATATACATTCACTCACAATCGTGCTATATGGCCCTAAATCAGCACTGCTGTGATTGCCTGCGGCCTTGTGTCTGCGGCCGAATCACAACAGTGCTGATGGAGGGCCATATTGTACTCTTGCTCGTGTGATATTGCTTAAATATATTACATACACTCACCGATAAGCCAAAACATTATGACCACCTGCCTAATATGCTATTGGTCCTTTGTGTACCGCCAAAACAGTGCCGACCCGTCGAGGCATGGGCTCTACTAGACACCTGAAGTTATCCTGTGGTATCTGGCAATAAAACATTAGCAGCAGATCCTTCAAATTATGAAAGTTGCAAGGTGGAGCCACCATGGATTGGACTTGTTGGCCCAGCACATCCCACAGATCCTCAATTGGATTGAGGTCCAGTTCCGATGCTCGCGTGCCCATTGTAGGCACTTTCAATGGTGGAAAGGGGTCATCATGGGCATTCTGACCAAACAATTTCTGAACCAAGAACGTAATAACTTTTGCCCATATTGTAATAAGTTTTCACATTATTGGCTGGCTATTACATTATTGGCTGGGTTAATAATTTTTTTAAAAACATTTATTACATTATTGGCTGTTATTACATTAATGGTAGTTATTACATTATTGGCTGCTACACAGCCCCATATGCAGCAGGGTGCAAAGCACTGTGTGTTGTGACACGTTCCTCCCATAAACATCATTAAAATGTTCTGTGATTTGTGTCACAGTAGACCTTCTGCCGGTTCGGGCCAGATGGGATAGCCTTAGTTGCCCTCGCGCATCGATGATCCTTGGGCGGCCCAACGCCCTGTTGCTCATTTGTGTTTTGTCCCCCCAGACATTCGGATAGATAGATGCATAATCATATCTGGCTAGATACTTCATGTAGTTGTATTTTGAAAATCTGCACTAGTCCACTAAATCTCATATATTGTTTTTTTCATAGCTGCTATTAAGCACAATTTCAGGTCATATTCTTTCCTCAGAAGCTCACTCCAAAAGCTGTCTGAAGAATATTAATGTTTCATCAAATACATATTAGCCAGACGTGTCCTGTGCTCACAGTGCCAGCACCACTGAGACTTTCAAGGGTGAATGAAAACAATCAATTTAAGACTTTCCCTACATTTAAAATATACACCAGTGCTTTTCTTTTTCCATATTTACATAGTTCAATATTTCACCAGCTGTTTTTCTTCAGGTCTTGGCAGAATATCGAACTGAGCTAAAGAGCTCTAATCATGCCTGTGCTTGTTCCAGTCTGTCACAGAAACATATTATTGTAAGATAACCTTTCTCTGGCAAATTAAGGATTTTACACTGAGAAAACAAGCCTTCTTTCCATTGAATTAATGAGAGAACTTGTTGGTAGCTATAATAAACAGATGGATGGATGGATGGATGACATCATTTTCATGTGTGGGTTTACTGTTCCTTAAAATGTGACCATTAAGTTTTCTTTTAAGGTGCAATATGTACGATTAAGAAACCCTTGTTATTAATGACACCTGTGGCCGTTAAGTGAACTGCAGCCAGCGCTCATGCACACACTCCATAGAGATGCGAGCATCGACCAAAACAATGAAGTAACATACAAAGAGACAACAGGATTCACTTGCATCGTGCTGACAGATGAGGTAGTATAATTAAAATGACAGTTATGATTGTTTTACTACAAACTTTGAGACTGTATATTATATTTGACTCTCCAGTGCTGGAACAGGGCTAAAACAAAGTGTGGATATAGGCAAGACTGTAGTTTGAAGTAATCACTTTTCTTTGCATGATATATTGACTTCATTTATATGATAGCCTATGTCATCTTAGCTAGCTAGCCAGCTTTATCAATAGCTGTTAGCTAAATTTGGTGGATGATGACAGTATCTGTTTATAAAATAGACTGTACATTATAAATATGTTGACACAATTCAGTTTTGTTGTGATTCCACCACAACTGTCATTTTGATTAATCGATGTGTTGTTGTTTTATAATACTGGTTTGTAAATATTTTCTGTATAACCAAGTTACGCTACACTAATGAATGGAGCTTTTTGCATTATATAGAACACAGTCTAGCATTCATTTCATCCCCAAAACTGAACAAAGGTATCTCCAGGAATCAAATGCTCTACCAATGTTTGTCTGTCTGTCGACTAGTTTTCGTTTGACAACGATCACGTTCCCACTTAGCCAGACTGGATTCAGTAGACAATTTATTATTATTATTTTATTTTTTTTGGCTAACTGAGTTTGTGTTGGAGTTGGTGTTGTGCTGGGAGCTGGACGTCTGCTGGATTCCATCTCTAAGATAACGTTACCTAGTGTTGCAGTTTGTTGTCACTGTTGAATAGCAGAAGAGAAGCAATTACTGAAGCAAGGCTCTCGGGAGTGCGCATAAACGTCACATCATTTGGATTTTCACGGCAAAAGCGACCCGCTCCCTTCCCATGAAAATCAGTCTACAGGCTTTTATAGGCAACCTAGGAAGTCCAGGAAGGGCAAATTGTTTTTACACATTGGCAATATACATATTACATGACATTCTTTACATATTGCACCTTTAAAGTTTATATTTGTAGGGACATTTGGTCCACACCACAATACCAAAAGCTTACACACACTCTCCACACAAATAACCTATGACTTTGTTGTCAGTTTATGGTATTTGTATAGTATCACCTTGTCTAAGACGCCTGCATCTAGAGCAGCTTTTCTCTGTGGCATTTAGCTTGGACAGTGATAGGGCTGACTTTCATATTTGTTTGGCTGTTCTAACCTAAGCTTTTACCTGCTCATATAAATGTGGACCTTTTATGTGCTCTCTAATATACATCTTTAAATAATCACAGCTCAAGTCTTTTGCATAGCAGACCATTTCTCAGCTGTCTATTGTCTAGAGACAAACTTAAAAGATAACATGCTTGGCCTTTTATTGCATATTTGGACAGTTTAGAAAGTAGTAGGTCATTTGTGCTACAATGCGCTAGTGTTAGTCAATGTTTAATTATACGTTTTTTTGCATATTCTATTTGACATAAACGCCCACCTGAGCCATTCTCTACATTTTGTGTGAATGTGTGTAACGTTTTGCCTACACTCTGAGGATCCTAATGTCTCCAAAAGTATAGTGAAACCTGAAATCTCTGACTTTGTCTTTTGTTCAAATCAATGTTGGATTGATAAGATCAGTGGCCTTCTTAAAAATACATTTTAACCACTTGTTTCTAACACTGGGGGCCAAAAACCATTCTGTGAACATTCTTTAACCCTTTAAGCTCGGATGGGCCTATGAAAAAAATATATAATCTTCAAAATATTAACAACTACAGTCTTATGTTTTTGGAAAGCTATCAAAGAGTAGAATACAACCAGCTTATCTGCTATAAAACAAGTAATAGCTAAGTATGTCTTTGACAATTATGTCAGTGTTGCTTCTGTGTCGCATTTTTACTCATAACTTCACACAAAATAAATGGAACATAAAATATCACATACCATTATTTAGAGGTGATTATCTTTCAAACAAGCCCACACACAAGGTAATCAGATGCTTCGATCATTAGATAATCCACACTAAACACAATGTTACACGTGTTTGCATTCCAATGGCACCTTGGAAATGAATGATGCATTGCTAAAATCATGTCTCCATGCTATGCATACCTTTAGTCATTGTTGTGTTCGCATGTGCAATTTGTTTTTATTTACAAATATTATGTTTTATTTGTTTGGAGTGGCATTTGGATGCATGGAGATGTTTTTGGACACTATGATAAATAGTTTTTGCAATGCTATAACTTTTGATTGTCGTTTTTGGTCATATCAACACAACTTTTTTCTCAGACACAGTTATCATGATTCCGAACAAAGCAAAAGCAGTTTTTGGGAGCCACCTTATTTACACCCAAAGATATATAATGTCAAATAAGAAAAAATAGGGGGGAAAAAGTAATTTTTTTGGCTCAATTGTTATTATTTTTAAGCAGTTTCTTAGGCTGAGAGTCTCAGAACAATGCAACCTGTTTACTCCAGATGGCAGTAAGTGAAACTTCAGCTGTACGGGCAATGCACAATTTATACAGTGAAGAAAACAACCTTCAGCAGACACCACAACATAGACGTTATGTTCTTGCCTTCAAAACACTTGATGGAGCGCAAATTTTAACTAAGGGATCTCAAGATATGTTCTAAGTATTAAACTATATTTAACTTGACACAGTGACCTAAAATGCATGTTTATGATGCAACGCACCCGAGACGCTACACAAGCATGTCTGACGCAGGTGTACATTGACGAGTCCTTAAACAAGCCCTCATAATAAATCTCTAACTGATTGTGAAATGGATTGCTGTGAACTGTGTGCCAATGATTGGCTTATGTTCAATAATATGGTAGTAAACAATACATTGTCTTTTTTTATTGTCTTATCAATGATTAACTCTTCTGCCACAAGAATGTAATGCATTTTAATTATCTGAATATTTTTATTATATATATATATATATATATATATATATATATATATATATATATATATATATATAGAAAATTGTTAAATATTTAAAGATAACCATGTATAATTATTTCATAATTATATATTGAATTATTGTTATATGAGGGCTTTCTCAGCAAATATTTTTATATGCGATTAAATGCGATTAATTGCAATTCATTAATCGGGACACCATGTAATTAATTCGATAACATTTTTTTATCGATTAACAGCCCTAATATATACACAGCAGTTCCAGTCCTCGAATCTGATTGGACGAGAGATGTTCCATGAGCATTGATGGACACCATCAGCACTCCGACGCTTCACTGTGTGTGTATCACTCCGCTTGTGTTCATGCCGTTCTAAACTAAAGCAGTGCAGATCTGTTAAGAGCTATGGTTTGTCTTTTTTTATGACATTACATATGTTAGCCAGCAGTCAATGGCAAAAGATCATTTTTGTGTGTAATATGAGCCAGTTAGGTGATGTGAAGTGAATTTGCATCAGCCGTTTACATACAACAGCTCTTCGTGATCACTTACTACACTTTCTACACTACACTACTAAAGCTAGGAAATAGCATTAAAAGGCTTTAAATGAACAACTTCAGCATTTCGGCTCATCACAGCTGAGAGACACAACAGATTAATTACACAATGGGTGCTGTTTAAAATGGTGGAGAACATTGCGGTTTCTATAGTGATCGACTCTTGCACACCGGCCACTGCGAAATAGGGAGAAATACCCCTGCTTGGATGCTATTTTTCCACTGAGAAATCTGACCTTCAGAAAGCTGACAGCATCTCTGCTTGGGTGTGGCAACAGGTGATCACACATGCTCCGTCTCTCTCTTTCTCTCTCTCTCTCTCTCTCTCTCTCTCTCTCACACACACACACACATCCATCCTTGTTTATCCAATAACTTGTTCGAAACAGCACAAGCCGTGATACTATTTCTGAAGTGACATTTTTGAATTGCTAACAGAGGCTTGAACGCATTTCAAGCAGATTCTGATCCGTCACGTAAAAAAGTAGTTCCATGCACAAATGCGTATTTTACGACTACTAAATTTTTCCTAATTTTTAAAAATGTACTTGTTCATTGAACTGTTGTATATAAGCAATAATCACACCTATGGCATTTGGCCTGCGGCCGTAGTGCAGATGTAGGATCATATCTTATATATATATTTTTTATATTTGTTTTTTATTAATACATTTTTTTATTTTTTTTGTACTGGTTCCGCTAGAGGCTGGAGTTTATTTTGTGGAGGAACACACCTTCGGGACAGTTATGTGAATGAATTTACAGGTTCCTTGTGTTTATCCCTCCTAATGGCTGGAGTTTGTTTTATTGATTATCTTCTGTTGTGTAATTCTGTTTTGTAAATTGTTGTATAGAAACACTGGACTTGAGGAACCCGATGGTAAAGTTGTCGCGGGGGCTCTCATAACATGGACTGTTTGAGTTTAGAGAGACGGATGCCGGTTGTTGCTGTCGTGCACATGGTTAATGCACACGATTTTCTTTTTTTTTTTTCTGGGGAAAGTTTGGGGGTTATTTGTTGAACCAATGTGGAATGTGGAATTTATCATTACATTTTTGACACACAATCAATTTTTTTCTAACATGTCAAAATGTAAAATGTTAATTTGAGTGGATTGTGTGACTCCACATGGAATATGAATGGGTTGGGGCACCCCATAAAAAGAAGGAAGGCTATTTCTTTTCTTAAATGTAAGAAATATGATATAGTGGAGGCTGAATTTTTTTTGAAGATATGGAGTGGACGTGTTTTCTATAGTGCTGGCACAAGTAAGAACAGGGGAGTCATTACATTGATAAGTAAACATCTACAAATCAAATGTCTCAAACAGATTAAAGATAAATTATGAAGAGTCATTAAATTTATTTAGCAGAAATTCAGGGGCAAAGTCTTATTTTGGCTAATATTTATGCACCTAACACTGATGATCACAGCTTTTTTATAGATCTTGAAGGGATGTTGCAAGCTGCTGGCACCCCTCATGATATAATATTGGGAGGAGACTTTAATCTATTCATCGGCTCAGTCCTTGATCATAGTTATGCAAAAGTGTGTATGCCCCCTAGAGCAACAATGACGCTTCACATGATGTGTAAACATCTTGGCCTTACAGATATCTGGAGACTTTTGAACCCACCTGATAGGGACTATACATTTTTTTCATCAGTACATAAGATTTATTCTAGAATAGATTTTTAAATCCCTCATTTTATCTGTTGTTGATTGCTCAATTGGAAACATATTAGTCTCAGATCACACCCTGGTGAGTTTAGAGGTGTTGCCACATGCAGAGAAATAGAAATCATTTAGTTGCCATTTTAACAAATGTTAAAGGTTGAAATCAATGTTTATATGGAGACCAACTGGTCCTCAGTATCCTCTGTGTTTCGTGGCTTGGGAGGCACTTAAGGCAGTACTTAGGGGTCTGATCATACAGTATGCCTCATTCATCAAAACATCGTGGAGTTGGAAGGGAATATTAAAAGTGCAGAGGCAGAGCTAAAGTTCTGAAAGTCGTCTGATGGCCTCAGAGAATTGACCCGACTGAAATAAAGATATAACAGTATTTAGTCACGGAAGGTGGATTTTTGGCTATTCAGGCCAAGACAGTATACTTTGAGCTGGGGGACAAAGCTGGAAAACTTCTGGCTAGAAATATGAAGTGATATATTCCCTTAGTGAAATCTGCTGGTGGTGACATTTTTATTGATATTAATAATGCTTTTAATGAATTATAAAGAATTCTATCTCTATAGCTCCACGTCTTCGTCTACTGATGAAGATATTAGACATTTTGTGGAACCATTAGAACTTCCTAAACTGACGACTGAGCAAAACAATTCTCTTGATTCTGAGATAACCTTGAAGGAGCATGGCGAGGAAATTAAGGCCTTGCCTACAGGCTCTGGGTCCAGATGGCTTTGCCACAGAAATGTTTTAATCGTTTTAATCATAACTGGCTCCACTTTTGTTAGAAGTTTATATGGAATCAATAAAGAATGAAAAGCTTCTGCCAACCATGACAAAAGCCTGGATCAATCTGATTTATTATAAGGACAAAGATTCAAGCAAGTGTAAGAGTTATCATCCAATTTCCCTGATCCAGCTTGATGTAAAAATATTGTCCAAAAATGTGGCTAACCGATTAAGTTATGACATTCTTATACATGTAGATCAGGTGGGGTTTATTTGGGGTCACATCTCTTCTTATAACATTAGGCGTTTCATCAATATTATGTGGTCAGTGGTATATGATCAGACTCCGGTTGCTGCCATCTCACTTGACTCAAAAAATGTGTTTGATGAATGGTAGAATGGGATTATCTTTTTAAGATTTTGGAAATGTATGAGTTCGGAAATGATATTATTGGGTGGATTAACTTACTTTATAGACCCTCGGTAGCGGCGGTACAAACAAATTGATTAATTTCAGATACCATTACTCTGGATAGGGGCACCCGGCAGAGTTGTCCTCTTTCCCCCTATTTGTTCTGTCTTGCCCTGGAACCATTAGCAGCCACGATAAGAAAGGTGTATGATTTTTCAGGGGTGGTTGCGGGAGGTGTGGTGCATACGTTTTTGCTTCACGCAGATTATATTTTATTATTCATCTCCGACCCTACTAGATCTATGCCTTGCCTCCACAGAATTAATAATTCCATTTCTAAGTTCTGAGAATACAGTGTTAATTGATCTAAATCCGAAGCTTTGGCTGTGACAGCATATTGCCCTGTCGCAGCTTTTCAGCCGGGCACCTTCCAGTGGCCCAAGCAGGGCAGTACGTATTTGGGAATTTTATTTCCATCAAGTGACTGATTTAATTAGAGTTAATTATTACTCTTTAATAAAAATGTTTTCGAGGGATGTGGACAGGTGGGTTTCATTTGATGTGAGGTGAGCTACATTTGGCACATTGGACACTCCCACTGGAGATGGCTCCTCCCAGGTTTTGCATTGAACTAGAGGCCCTTGCCCCTATTTCACCATTACAAATTCTCATCCTGTCAAATGTAAAATCTCGTCCTGTCATTTTGCACTTGCAATCAGTGTGGTCAAAGGTTTCCCGCATGTTCAATCCGGATATTTATTTGAATGTTGCCTCAATCATATTGTTAATACTTAAATGATGTATTGATAAGTCCCCCTTTTGCTGGGCAGAGTAGATTGAGAGGGGTGTTGCTACGCTTGGAGACATGTACAAAAAAGTATTGAGATCTTTTGTTAATATTATAAAGCAATTTGGGATTCCAAGGTCTCAATTCTTCAGATATTTACGGTTGCAGCATTTGTATTGTCATAGACCATGCCTTTTGGTTCTGTGCGATGATTCAGGAGATCTGGTCAGAAGTCCTGAACTTCATCAGTGAGGTCTTGGATACTGACGTTACTCTCTGCCCAATACTGTGTATTTTGGGGAATGGGACAGTCATTGATATAAATTACAAATATATAAATAAGCTGGTTCTATACAGTGTGATGATTGGGAAGCAAACAATTCTTAGGAGTTGGAAGGCAGCTGGTTCTCCCTCCTTTCAGGAGTGGTGCACCGAATTGGGCAAGGTGGAGGCTTTTGAGCAAATGAGGTAACATGGAGGCAGACAGGAAGAAATGGGGCAGATATTTGGCCTTCCTGGAGGATTTCAATAATGGTTAGGGGAGAGAGATGATGTCGTTTCATTGTATGTAGTCATTTAAAAATATTTTCTATGTGGATAATCACTTTTTTTCTTTGTGTTTTTTTATATACGTATCTAAGTCCTTTATTTGTATTTATTTTGACCACTGGGGTGGGGGAGGGACAAATTCTGGTTTGGTGGGTGGGAATAATAGGGATATAAATGATTCCATGCATTTATGTACTGTTTATCCAAATTTAGTATTTTTGTTTATGTATGGAATACATTTTTTTTATGACATAAACACCTTCAGTGCTTAAAGTGTTAAATAATGTCTCACTCTTTCCATTTGTTAAAGCAATATTTCACCCGATAATGATATTCTGTCATAATTTACTCATCCTAACGTCATTACAAACAAGTTGTAACGAATGAGGTCGGAGTCAGACAAGGGATGAGGATCCAAATGCGGGTTTATTTGATTGAAGGAAACAAACAGGCATGAATAAACAAAACTACCACGATGGGCAAATGAAAACAAAACACGAAAACAGGAACTGGAACACGGGAACACAGGCATGGGAGTGAGCACAAACTACGTACAACAGCATTCAACGACAGACAAGGACTAAACCAAAAACCAGGATATAAATACAAAAACATGGGAAAAGGGGCCAATGAACAAACAGAACACAAACTAGGTGACAAGGTGATTAACAGAAACCAAAGGCAAATTAACAAGGGCAGGTGAAAACAATGAACAGTGAACACGAGGGAAAACAAGACTATGGAGGTACAAGGGTGACAAAAGTGAAAACTAAGGAATAAGAAAAGTAACAAAATTACAAACAAAGGGCAACAGTGAGACAAGACAGGGTAACCGTTACATAGCCCCCCCCCTCAAGGATCGGATACCAGACGATCAACAAAACAAAAAAAACAGGAAGAACAACTGACAAATGACAGGGGGCACAAAGGGCAGACAGGCAGTCCAGGGGGCAACGAGAGGCAGACCGGCAGTCCGGGGGGCGACGAGGGGCAGGCAGGCAGTCCAGGGAGCAATGAGGGGTGGACAGGCAGGCCAAGGGGGGCACAAGGGACACGGAGACAGACAAAGGAGGGCGAGAGGGCAGATTAGCAGTCTCTGGGGGTGTGTGCTGGGAACCAGGTCGGGTGGCCTTGGAAGCTTCCACCGGGTAGGGGCGGGTTTAGGTGGACTGGGAGATGGTCGCAGAGCAGGGGCCGGTTCGGGGGGCCTGGGAGGTGGCCACAGGACAGAGGCCGGTCCGGATGGCCCGGGAGCTGGCCACAAGGCAAGGGCCGGTTCAGGGGACCTGGGAGGTGGCCATCGGACAGGGACAGGTCCAGGAGGCCTGGGAGGCAACCTCAGGACAGGGGCAGGTCCCGGAGGCGGAGTGGAGAGGGGCTCTGGAGACGAAGCTGTGGGAGGTTCTGGAGGCCCAGGAGGCGGAGCCAAGGGAGGCGGACCCATGGAAAGCTCTGGAGGAGCAGGAGGCAGAGCTGGGGGGGCTCTGGGAGCTCAGGAGGCGGAGCTGAGGGGGGCTCAGGAGGCGGGGCTGAGGGGGGCTCAGGAGGCTCAGGAGACGGAGCAGAGGAAGGCCTAGGAGGTGGAGCCGAGGATGGCTCAGGAGGTGGAGCCGAGGGTGGTGGCGCCGTAGGCAGTTCTAGAGGCGGAGGCCTGGAAGGCTCCGGGGACGGAGCTGAGGAAGGCTCTGGAGGCGGAGCCGCAGGTGGCTCTGGAGGCGGAGCCGCAGGAGGCTTTGGAGGCGGAGCCGCAGGAGGCTCGGGGAGAAGAGCCCTAGGAGGCTCGGGAGGCGGAGCCGTAGGAAGCTCGGGAGGCGGAGCCCTGGAAGGCTCGAGAGGCTTGAGGGGCGGTGGCCTGGAAGGCTCGAGAGGCTTGAGGGGCGGAGCCCTGGTTGGCTCGAGAGGCTTGAGGGGCGGAGCCCTGGTTGGCTCGAGAGGCTTGAGGGGCGGAGCCCTGGAAAGCTCGGAGGGCAGAGCTCTGGAAGGCTCGAGAGGCTTGAGAGGCGGAGCCCCAGGAGGAGGAGCTCTGGAAAGCTCGGGAGGCTTGAGAGACGGAGCCCTGGAAGACTCGAGAGGCTTGAGGGGCGGAGCCCAGGTAGGCTTGAGAGGCTTGAGGGGCGGAGCCCTGGAAAGCTCGGGAAACTCGGAAGGCGGAGCTCTGGAAAGCTCGGGAAACTCGGAAGGCGGAGCTCTGGAAAGCTCGGGAAACTCGGAAGGCGGAGCTCTGGAAAGCTCGGGAAACTCGGAAGGCGGAGCTCTGGAAAGCTCGGGAAACTCGGAAGGCGGAGCTCTGGAAAGCTTGGGAGGAGGAGCCCTAGAAGACTCGAGAGACTTGAGACTTGGGAGGCGGAGCCCTGGAAGACTCGGGAGGAGGAGTCCTGGAAGGCTCGAGAGGTGCTGGCTCTAGGATGGGCACGACCACTGGTGCTGGCTCTTGGACGGACCTGGCTACTGGCACTGGCTCTTGGACGGTCACGGCCACTGGCGCTGGCTCTTGGACGGTCACGGCCACTGGCGCTGGCTCTTGGACGGTCACGGCCACTGGCGCTGGCTCAGGGACGGTCGAGGCTACAGGCGCTGGCTCAGGGACGGTCGAGGCTACAGGCGCTGGCTCAGGGACGGTCGAGGCTACAGGCGCTGGCTCAGGGACGGTCGAGGCTACAGGCGCTGGCTCAGGGACGGTCGAGGCTACAGGCGCTGGCTCAGGGACGGTCGAGGCTACAGGCGCTGGCTCAGGGACATCTGAGGCTACAGGCACTGGCTCATTGACGTTTGAGGCTAACGGCACTGGCTCACTGACGTCTGAGGCTACAGACACTGGCTTGGGGACGGTGGAGGGCTCACTCACAGTGACATGCGAGGGCTCTAGCTCGCTCACCGTGGCTGACGAGGACTCAGGCTCGCTCACAGTGACATGCGTGGGCTTTAGCTCGCTCACCGTGACATGCGTGGGCTCTGGCTCGCAGACCGGGGCTGGCGCGGGCCGGGAGGCGGAAGCCCGTCTTCTCTCCTCCTCCGGGCAGACGAAGTGGGCCGCGCTGGCTCATGGAAGGCGACGGGCGACGCTGGAATGCTGTTCCTGGTCGGCGTGACTTCAGGCTCGCTTGCCAGTGCAGGCGTAGGCTCTGGCTTGCAGACCGGGGTAGGTGTGACAGGAGGAGCCCTGGACGGCTGAAGGGTCTCCACAGTGGGTGGAGAGGTAGGGTCCTTCTCGGCGAAGCCCACGGTGTACAGCAAGCCGCAGACCAGTAAGGTCGCCTCTAGGAAGTCGTGGAGAGTCCAATCACGCGTAGCCGGCGGCAAACGCTCCCTGATTGAACCGTGTAAAGTGTCCCTGAAGAAAACCACCAGGGCTGAGTCCGGGAAGTCCGTATACTTCGCCAGCGCGAGGAAGTCGCTGATGTGGTCTTCAACAGGGCGGTCCTCTTGTTTGAGGCTGAGCAACCGGTAGTTGGCCCGAATAACCGCTGGATCCATTGTGTGGTCTGTCGTTCTGTAACGAATGAGGTCGGAGTCAGACAAGGGATGAGGATCCAAATGCGGGTTTATTTGATTGAAGGAAACAAACAGGCATGAATAAACAAAACTACCACGATGGGCAAATGAAAACAAAACACGAAAACACAGGAACTGGAACACGGGAACACAGGCATGGAATAAACAAAACTACCACGATGGGCAAATGAAAACAAAACACGAAAACACAGGAACTGGAACACGGAACACAGGCATGGGAGCGAGCACAAACTACGTACAACAGCATTCAACGACAGACAAGGACTAAACCAAAACCAGGATATAAATACAAAAACATGGGAAAAGGGGCCAATGAACAAACAGAACACAAACTAGGTGACAAGGTGATTAACAGAAACCAAAGGCAAATTAACAAGGGCAGGTGAAAACAATGAACAGTGAACACGAGGGAAAACAAGACTATGGAGGTACAAGGGTGACAAAAGTGAAAACTAAGGAATAACAAAAGTGACAAAATTACAAACAAAGGGCAACAGTGAGACAAGACAGGGTAACCGTTACACAAGTATGACTTTCTTTCTGCAGAACACAAAAGGATATTTTTTTATAATATCCGGTCCGACTTTTTAGTACAATGACAGTGAATACTGACTTTAAAATATTATAAAAGTAGTTGATGGAACTTGTGCATACTATTCCAAGTATGGGTTTTAAACAACATTAAATAATTATTTTTGGGGGGTGATTATTTTTGGCAGGGCTTGACATTAACACCCATTTTGAGGGTTTTTTCAGCATTAAAATTCTTTGAATGACAGCCCTTCGAAACAAATTTAATTATATACATCTTGTGTTTGGTGCTTTATGAGCTCTAAAAACAGTATTGTTATATTTGCCAGATTAATAGTTGAAAAAGTTTTAAATATTGATCTGTTTCTCTCACGCTGTTGTAATGTAGAATGGACTTAAAATGAAATAAAAGGCAGGATGGAACCAGACTACTATGAGAGTGGTTGTCTTTTAATACAGAACAGCAATACAAGATGTCTGCAATCACTAACTCTCTACTCTACTCTCTCACTTACCCTTTCCCTATGCTACCCCATAGTGGCCATCTGTGACCGGGTGGAGGGCGGGGCCGGGTCGTGATTCTACACAACTGGCCCCTTATCAGGCTAATCAAACCTCCGAGAGGGATAAAGGCCAACTACGGACGGTGGTGTGAGAGAGAGAGAGAGAGAGAGAGAGAGAGAGAGAGAGAGAGAGAGAGAGAGAGAGAGAGAGAGAGAGAGAGAGAGAGAGAGAGAGAGAGAGAGAGAGCGTTTACGAGTAGCTACCCTGTGTGTGTTTGTGTGTCTTTTTATTTAATTAAATATTATTTATATTGTTAAGCCGGTTCTCGCCTTCTATTTTCCCTAAATGTCTTTACACTGGTGCCAAAATCCGGGAAGGAGGAGGGATATGGCGTAGTGGAGCCCGGCCGCCTGGAAGGGGAGGAATTAACTAATTACAACCAACAAAACTATACAGTAGAAATATCTATAGTTAAGCAATTTACTTATAATGTATTCAGTACTTTACCATTATGCTAAACATGCATATTCCTCATGAACATTTCTTAGTGGAATCCTACATAACTACTTAACGAAAGCATCAACAATGCTTGAATTTTAACATAACTATAACAGATAACTGACATCAACATGTATTGGTAATGTGAGGTGTATGTGTTCAAGTCTCGTAGATTTTGAGCCATGAGGGAGGCCGGCGTGCTCTTACAAGATAACCCTCGCTCTGCTGGGAGTTCTCCACTGTATCAAAGGAAGAAGTTTCCTATGGCAGGACAGAGGTAGGATCAGGTACATGATCCGTTCATGTCAAGTGCAAGGAGTGCCATTTCCTTCCATCCTCTATTAAGTAGGGATTTGGACCCTCTTGTTCTTCAATCTCTATAGGGTCAGAGATTTTGCAATGTCCCTTTGGCAAATGAAAAAGTTTGTGCACCCGAACTATGTCTCCCTTTTTAAAGAGAACTGTACGTGCACTACATTTAGCATCCATGTAGCACTTCATGAGTGAGACCCCAGTGGTGACATGCACGGTGGAGCAATAGACCTGAAGGAAGTCAGTAACAGTGTATTTCCATGGCTTGGATTGTACAATAGCAGACTGTACACACTCATTAAGTACCCTGTTAAAGTGTTCTATTGAACCATTTGCCGTGGATGGTGCACTGAAGAGCGAGAAAGTTAATAAGTGGAATGGAATGTTGGGCTCACCAGGGCAAGGCAGAAATAATTCTGGAAATGGGGCATCGTCAATAAATATATGCTGAACACTTTGTCGGCAATTTGTTGTAATGTAGGACGGACTTAAAATGAAATAAATGGCAGAATGTCACCAGACTACTTTGAGAGGAGTTGTCTTTCAATCCAGAACAGAACAGCAGTACAAGATGTCTACAATCACTAATTCTGTACCCTTCTCTTTCTCTTACCCTTTTCCTATGCCGTGTATAGTAATACATTCAACTTTGATGTAGACACAGCATATACACCTATTGTATCACTTCAGAAGACATTAATTAAACCACTCAGTTCGTATTAATTACTTGTATGCTGCATTTTTATACTTTTTGGAGCTTCAAAGATTTTGACTCTGATGACTTGCATTGTTTTGACCTACAGAGCTGAGATGTTTTGCTAAAAAACTTTGCTTTTGTTCTGCAGTAGAATGAAGGCCATACACATCTGGGATGGCATGAGGGTGAGCAAATGAGAGAATGAAAAAATTTTGGGTGAACTATTACTTTAATGTACAGATTCCAAATGCATTTTCTCCATTATATTTACTTGAGTAAATTTTTTGAAATTTTTTTACTTTTAGAATAGGTTTAAAAGTGGGTACTTTATACTCTCACTCAAGTAAATGTAATGAACTGGCCATGGAGACAGTGTTAGGATCCATGAGCAGGAAGTTTATTAAAAGAGACACAAGCAAACAATCCAAAACAGCATGCAGAGAGATATAGTCATAAAGCAGGCAGATAAATCCAATGAACCAAATAGACAGGTGAAGGGATCGAAGGGTCTAGGTTTGGTCAGAGGGTTACAAGTTCCCCTTGCCTGTTCAGGAGAACTAAGGGTGGGCACAATGGCGGGAACCAATTCCACCTCAAATAGACCAGTGTGAGATGGCTCTGGAATGAACAAGGCCTGCAAGCTGGTTCGTTGGCCAGAGGTGAGCCTTGCACGCTGTAGACAGAAGCTTGTCTGTACGTGGCATGGAGCACACTGAGGCGAAGTATTCTGTAATGAACTGGCCACGGAGACGGTGTTAGGATCCATGTGCAGGAAGTTTATTAAAATAGACACAAGCAAACAATCCAAAATAGCAGGCAGAGAGAGAGAGATGTAGTCGTAAAGCAGGCAGATAAATCCAATAAACCAAATAGACAACCCAACCAGGCAAACAAAACAAAGGGTAATCCAAAAGCAGTGAATCCAGAAAAACAGGCAATGGTCATAACATGAATCAAGAAACAATGGCAATGGAAAAGTGCTCGGTAAGGCAGGGTAAACTGGCAATATACCAATGAAAACATGGAGGTAAATATGAAATCACATGACCAGTGGACCACATAACACGAAACATATGAACAAACACATTAAATATTACAGTCAATTTAAAATTATTATTTTTTTTTTTTTACTTTTCTTCATTACAATGGGCGAATTGACTGTTGTCCTGTTGTTAATTTACTGGGTTTAATTTTAATTAATGTTTAATTTATTGAGAGATTACTGAATGGGACTTTTACGACAGCGGAA
This sequence comes from Xyrauchen texanus, assembly GCF_025860055.1. Lineage (NCBI taxonomy): Eukaryota > Metazoa > Chordata > Actinopteri > Cypriniformes > Catostomidae > Xyrauchen > Xyrauchen texanus. Next base: position 28,930,658 of record NC_068301.1, read on the forward strand.
GTTCATAGCTGCGTGCGCTGTCACAGACTATCACTCAAGCCGAGTCCTTCACAGCTACAACATCAAACTCTTCAAAGTGAAACACATTCTATGCTCCGCAGCGTGAAAAATAAAAATAGTTTTGTGGGACATTGTTCACGTTTCCACCATAATAATTAATAGAAAGGTTTCAAAACCTCTTTCCTTATTGACAAATTCATCCAGATCTGACAAGAGCCCTTAAAAGAATAGTTCACCCAACTATTCTCACTATTTACTCACCCTCATGCCAGAGGTGTATGACTTTCTTTCATCTGCTGATCTCAAATGAAGATTTTTTGATTAATTTCTCAGCTTCTTTGATCCATACAGTGCAAGTGAATGGGTGCCAACATTTCCCAAAATTTCCCAACCCATATGTTGTTCCAAACCCGTGTGACCTTCTGTATTCTGTGTAACACAAAATATGTTGGACAAAATGTTAGGGACTGACAGTCTCGGTCACCATTCACTTTCAAAATATTTATATATATATATAAAAACACATATTCACTGAAAGTAAATGGTGACCAAGTTTAACATTCTGTCTAAAATCTCCTTATTGTGTTGCATGGAAGAAAGAAAGTCATACAGGTATTGAACAACATGATGGTGAACGATGACAGAATTTCCATTAATAATAATAATGATAATAACTCTGCAATACATGTTAAATGTGTATTTTGTAATGGAATGTAGGTAGTTAACATCCATTACATAATTTGTGAAAGTAACGATTTACTCACTACTTGCGTACTCTTTTTGGAGATTATAGTTGGATTATTTTAATAATTTAACACAAATGGGATCCAAAGAATGAACAACCACGCATATAATAGAGTACTTCTGTGCTCTCGTCTTCTATATGTAGGACTGCCAATTTTGGAGCTGTAGAATAAAGGATGTTTTAGCACAATCTGTGACATTTTAGATGGTCCCTTACCCACATTTACAACAAATATCAAGGTTAAATTAACACTCTTAAATTCTTTAGCCGTGACGCCATCTGATCTTTATAAACTGGATGATCCCGTTTTATTTTTGGGAATTTGTGCTTTACTCGAGTGCAATTTAAAAGGAATACTTGTACTTTTACTTAATTACATTTCCAAAGAAAAAAAAGTACATTTGACTTAAAACCTGCCCTTTACTGCATCCAACAAATTATAGATGTCTGTCATTTTAAATGGAGTATCGCACGACGGCTGTGGGGAGTTCCGACCAATGGCAGAGGCAGAATTTCGGATCTGATTTGAGCTTCAGATACGTTGAAATATTTGTGCGACTAGACTGTATGTGACCGCCCGACTGAATGTGATGAATTCATTCAAAACTTTGAGCAGGAAGTGAGAAACATTGACAGTTTTTGTCCTAAACTTTATTCTGAATGCCTGCTACTTCTACATATTTGACAGTTATGAAGACAAAAATGATCATTCTCGTGGCAAATATATATAAAAATTAAAGTCTTCTGTAAATAAATGTGTACATATCATTGATTCCTACACTTACCTTCACATTTAAATCATATACATATATGTTTTTTTACTTCCTATTTGCTGATTTATTATTGTAGTTGTTGTTAGGCAACTATTAATTATAATAATAACTATAAAACCAGCATGATGATAATAATGATATAATCTGAGTAAATCTTAATTATGAATTTTATTGAATTCATCAGTCTGCTCAACAACAAGGTTTGGTAGCAAACCTCAGAAAACCATTTACAAAACCAGAAACATTACACATTTTCTTCAAAGCTATTTTGATTATTTTTTTGTTTTTTATCTTTCTCTGGCTGGATGCCCTGACATCGCAATTTGTGAGTGCCTTCTCCCATGCAATGTTTCACGACTGTGGCAAAGTTTTTGCAAAATAAATTACGTTGTTCATTACACGCATCAAGGCAATGCACAGGTGAAATGTCCACTGTGTGGCGATAAAAGTGAGTTAAATGTTCTCCAGAACAGATGTGGTTTTTAAGGTTAATGTTCTATCGAAATAAAAAAGGACCTTTCTAATAGTGTCAGAAAAAGCAAATGTGACATGAAAACACAATTTCTGAAGCAACCACGTCATTTTGTGATGCTTCTATGACACTTTCGGCTTATGTGTCGACTCGCATGCTCTTCAGGACTTGTACTCTGGTCCTTTGTATTGCATATGCCACACTATCAGTTGAGCTACTGCACAATTTGATCACACTTAAACAAGCTTGTAAATGTAGTTGATTATGTAATGTAAATGTTAAAATCAGTCATGCGCTATAGTAAAATTGTTTAGATAAGATAGCATTGTGTGAGGAAAAGGATGAAAAGTAAGTGTTCATGAACTGATAATTTGCTGTTTTACTTAAGATTTGAGTGAAGGGGATACAAGTCATTGTTGTCTAAGCACCTCTAGTGTTCATTCTATCAGGAAATTGCAGTGTTATGTACTACAGGTCACATAAAAATAATTTTGCAAAAATGTAGTTGTGATTCTCTGACCAGGTTGCGAATGTCACAGGGGGAGAAATATGACAGTAAAAAGACAGTAAAAAGGTGACTTATTTAACAACTCAATTTTAACAACATTCTCTCTCACACAATCTCCTCTCTTGATTTCATTCTAGCTAGGAAAAAAGTAACTTTTTTAATGCTTAAGTACAGTTTAAAGTGAATACTTTTTACTTTCACTCAAGTATGTTTTCAGCTGGATACTTGGGACTTTAAATTGAGTAAAATTTTCATGCAGTATTCATACTTTCACTTAAGTATAATTTCTGATTATTATACATCTTATTATACTGAGTACTTCTTATTCGTACTTTAAAGCCAGTAAGCAAACTCCTAGCAACTGCTTAAAAACCACTCTGAACACCTTGTCAACTGCATAGTAGAGGAATGCCCTGGCAACCATCCACAACACCCTAGCATTATGGTGGTGAGTTCTGCGGAGGCAACCACCACTTAATCTTCTTTAGACAATGTAAAAAGAAGTTGTGACTAGACTGAGCACAGATCTGTTTGGATTGCCTACAACATGTCGGGTTGACCCGTCATGCTCTGTGGTCTTCAGTTGGCTATCATTTGGATCTCTATCAGTTTGGATGTAAATCTTCTGCTCTGTTGAACATGAGGTATAATTATCAAAACCCCCGCATGGACTCTTTCAGGCATCACACTTTTCACTGTTCTCTGGCATGCATACGTCCCTGTTTTCAGATGAATCCTTCTCTTTCTAGCTCATCGTGTCACTCATGTTTAAGAGTACATCTGAATAATGCAGTTGAGGTCCACGGGTCACAGAAGTAGGCATGTAATTGGTCTGGATGAAGATAATTGAATCCTCTCTCAGCTGGAATGGAGTAGAGTCACAAACACTGCTTTCACCTGACCTTCCTGACACTTCAAAGAATCATTACCTCAATCTCCTATAGTCCCACTCCTCTCACACTCCTCTATATTAAAAAAGGCTGTGTGATGAGATACTTTTAACAGGTCATCATGTCACCTGGTCTTTTGTATGTGTGTGCACGTGTGAGCCCTTCTGGAATGTGATGCGGTAGCATTACAGCAGGGGCTGCTGGGTAATGGAGGGTAATGATTGTGAATGGTTTGGAGCATTGTTGAATGGGTGATTGAGATGAAGGGTCAAGTCACTACCATAGAAGCTTTCGCAGCAGAAGGATCTTTTCGAGACAATTACGTCCTGGATGAGTCTCCGCCACTCAGTACGAACCCCAAGAGACTGCATGGCTCCAGATCTTCTAAAATAATACAGTACCAATACCGCTTCTTTGGATAGATGCAATGAATATGGAGGATGCAATAATGTCATTTCATGAGTTCACATGTTAATGTAATCTTTGTATGAAGAGAAGGTAAACATATGTGGCTCGCTGTCCATCTTGGAGGGCTTGAGCTTGATACTTGACCCGAGCCTGAGGCATCCCATGTCTGATTTAGTGGCAACTAACCATGAAGTTGGAGTTGATGTGGCAGAGGGATGCCAGAAGAACTGTCGCCAGATAGAGGTAAGTGGTGGTTTATATACGCTTACTACAGTGTTGATTGGTTGGAATAAAATAACATGCTCCTCCCAAACTATTGAGTTCACATGTTCATGTAATCATTGAATGAAGAGAAGGTAAACGTGAGTTAGCTTACACAGCCTTCGGATGGGAGAGACCTCGCTGCGATTCAAATGGGAGAGCCCAGGAAGCATTTGAACGGGCAAGCCCCCACTACGATTTGAATGGGTGAGCCCACAGCAAGATTGTGAAAGTCCACATGGCGCACAAATGGGAGAGCCCATGGCTGAAGCCTGGAAGATCACACAGCATTCGAACAGGGGAGCCCATGGCCTGAGTGTGGTAACTCACACCATGCTCGAAAAGGAGAGCTAGCACAGTGCTCGAATTACAGAATTGAAAGCTTTCTAGAAGCCCTGGAAATGAGCGGAACATCATGTTTTGACAGATGGCTAAATTTCAATGGGAGAGCTCCTGTTTCATGTGAAAATGATTAATGCTGTATATTAAACAAGCGCGCTTTGCGATACGAAAAGGTAGAATTCTTGAGCACGGGACCGCACAGCATACGACAGGAATGGTCCATGTTTTCTTGTAAAATAATTTACACTACATTTAAATGAGAGCTCACTCTGTGATATGCATGGGCTTGATCTTCAAGCACAGCGTTCGACAGGAGAGCTTATACTATATTCGGATGAAAATGTTTGATGCTGAGAAGCCTGCTTATGGGCGACCTGAAGCAGCCCAATTGTCAATCACTAAAGTGGGTAGTGATTCATTCATTCATTTCATGCAGAAGTGGCATAATCTGAGATGGTTAATCAGAAAAACTCATCGCATATGTTTGCATCACCTGTACAGAATGTTTATGCTGTTTCAGAGATATAGAATCAGAGATTGAGTCAATGGCAGGAGCATTGAGGTTGCGGTGTCACCAGGCTTTAACGCACTGCCTGAGGAGTGGATTTGCAGTGAGGAACTGGGGTAGTATATATGCATTGGAGGAGAAGTGGATTAGCACTTCTCAATTGGGGCTTATTATAGCTGCGGTGAAGCATAGACGAAAGTGCTTTGTCAGAAGCATGTTAAAATACTGTGGTGGCAGTAGATTAGTATTTGAACCATTAATGAATTTGGCCAAAGAAACCCGAAGCGTGGTCAAACATAGATCACGTCAGTCAGCAGCTAATATTGCGGCTAGCAGGCTCTCAAGTTTGGGCATGCATATGCATTCTGCTGAGATCACAGCCGAGCCTAGTACTCTGGGTGTCTCCATTATCAGAAACATTGGCACAATGGCTACCACTGCTTGCTGCTTCTTGGAGCAATAGTGTTTGTGGATAATACAGCATTTACAGATAATGTAATTTGTAAATTATGCATTTGTAGAAACACCTAGCATTAAGAGGCACTGGCAATTAGGGTATTTAATGAATAGTTGTGCCAGAAATGTAAAAGGTGTGCTCCTGCAGGAGCAGAGTTTAAAGCACTGCTGTAGTGGTTGAGTGTTTGATCTGGAATGGTAAATGAGATATTGGTAAAAGAAGCTCTGGTGGGGGATAGGGGTGGAACCACTGCTGTGTTTTCGCTGTTGTGGAATCCCCTGTAGATGCATTTCTATAAAGATGTGTCAAACTTAGGAAATTTGACGAAAAGGTGTATAGCAATCGGATTTAAGTTATGATAATGTTGATTAATGAGACATTACTTTAAGATTGTGTAGCATGATTAGGTGTTGCAAGGCAGATACATTTAAAATAAAGTAGCCATGTTAAAATACTGGTTGAGGGAGAAAAAACGAATGTTAGCATCTGCAGACACCTTTGGGGAATGAAATTGACACTTGTGATATCTCAAATTATTACTGCTAATTATTGGTGGAGTAGCAGTGCTAAATTCAGTGGCCTTGGTCAGTTTACAAAATTAGGCATAAATAACAGCTATCGGAGGCCTGCGGGCCATAGAGGGAATAACATTTAAACATTTATGTAATAGAAGTGCATGAGCAGCCATAATGCTGATCGTTAGGTCCAAGTGGGTGTATAAAGGAGGTGAAGTAAATTGTAGTGGAAAGATAGTATTCTCATTTTCTTACAATTGTAAGCAGGGGCAGAGGATACAGAGAAAAACGTAATTCATTGGATTACATTTATGGATCATTTGTGACGCGATGGCTTTCGTATGTCGATCAAACACTTACGTATGTGCATACATGCAACATCATTTAAAGTGGTGATTTGTCATTTAATTAAAAGGCACATGAAACTAAAGTACTTGAATGACTGTCCGTGGTCTGATATTATTTATCTTATACGTATGGTTTTAAGTTTAGTAGATTATCTCCTAACGTAATGTGAGAAATTTTATTATTTCTGTATTATTTTGGGACAAGATGACTCATCTTGTTATGACGGGGATGTACAAAATTATTTTGAGTTTGTGCCTGAGAATTTAATTTTAAAATATACTATGGACACCATATACATCTGGCACTGATTTCAACATGTTACTTAAAGATTGTGTGGAGTGCTGCGTGAAACATTCGTCCTGGTATGCGGGAGGAAAGTCGTAAATATTTTACATTTGAGTAAAGTTTGAAGAAAGCGCTTGCTGCATGGTTATCAGAGCTGCATGGCAAGGTGATCGCAAATGCCACAAGGAGGCGAGACACCTTTCGAAATTAAGTTGAGATACAAAACGTGACACACACTGCTTACAGAACACAGAACACGCATACAGAAGCTATATGCAGCCATAGGAAGCTGTAGCCTGGTCAGAGTGAATGCTGCTGTGGCAGTGAGCTTATGCTAAAAGGTCGCTCTGGTTTTAAGAGATATTTGTAATTTAGAGTAGCGGTCGTTTGAAAGGAAGTTTGCTTATTGCGTGATTTGCCCTGTATTGCGAATGGAATAAATCACCCTCTAAAGGGCATTTTGAAGGGAGAACAATCATGATAGTCATGCTAAAATAACATTGAAAATAAAAAGGCTTAAAAGGTGAGTTCCGAAAGCCCCACACCATTTAGCCTCACAGTGGATTGAAAAGTCTTCAAAGGGAAAAGAGCGTAAGGATGATCGCTTCTTAATGAAATGCACCCTAAAATGGGCTGCACAGCAAGGTAGCCTAATTAGGGCTGAGAGGAATTGAACGCCTGAGCGGGAGAACCGTTTTGAAACTGGAGTGTGTTGGGATACGTTTTAAATCAATGCTGATCTTTGATTCCCTTGCCTCAAATTAAAGCTGTGATAGAGCTCAAGTGACGTGAAGCCAGAGCACCGTCCAATCGTGGAGGCACCGCTCCGGGTAGAAGTTAAGATGAGAGGACCTGTATACAACCATATTGAGCTGTACTACAGGTATACAGCGAAGCAATGGCCGCTTGTGGAGGCAGCTTCAATGCCGGGGTCTGCTTCATTGAGGAAAGATTACAAAGAAAGTCATGGCGGAAACAATAGTTCAATTGGCAGCCGCTGTTGCCACGAAAATAAGAAAATAGTGACCTGCTGTGGCAGATTTGCTGAAAATGTGAGCTTATCTGATGAGGGCAAATGCGCATAGTAGGTCATCTGCAAGGGTGTAAAGTAACGAATTACAATTACTCACATTGCTGTAATTAATGACTTTTCACCAATAATAATACTTTGTACTTTAAGTCGTTTAAAAATTGTATACATTTACTTTTAATGGAGTACATTTTAAATGCTGTAACTGTACTTTTACTGCGCTATTTTTCCACCGTCTGTGTCCGCTACTTCCCTGTCCTGAATTTTTTTTTATCTATGAACATGATTGGCTACGAGAGTCTCGTGTCTGCCTTCAAATCAAATCACATGTAACAAATTTGAACAGCAGCTGCAGATTTGGCACCATGCCGCCATCCGTGGAGAATGCCTCAAAGTTCAACACCTGAATATCATGACCGCACCTAAAAGGGATTTTTGCTATGAAAAAGGCCAATTGCTTGACTGTGTCATGTGAGTTTATTTGAAGAAACATATTGAGGCAAATTTCATTTTTCTGCTTACTAAATTCTGTGTCTATAATGTAGCCTGTAATTTAACTATCTATCACTGAGATTATTGGGCTGCTGTGAGAGATTAATATGATCTAGATGTTTATCGTAAAAAAGAGAAACGTCCTCGATCAAACTTTTGAGAAGTGTTCTATATTTAGCCTATGTTATACATCTAGAAGTAGTTCATTTCAGCGATCATGATAGCAAGACAACCACAGGTTGGAATGTATGCTGTAGGTTCAAATGGACTTTTCCTGACGTCTGTAACTGCGCACTGTTTGATTGACAGGCGGTTAATGTTTGTACGCTTACATGCGTGTGCTCCGAGAGCACTAAAGCGCCTAAATGATCAAATACACTTTATAATTCTATTTCTGAAGACTTTGATTAAACCACTGGAGGCACATGGATTTGACTACTTTTATGCTGATTTGTGTGATTTGTGGAGCTTCAATATTTTAGCACCGATTCACTTTCATTGTATGGACCAAAAGAGCTGAGATATTCTTCTAAAAATCTTAATTTGTGTTCTGCGGAAGAAAGATAGTCATACATATTCAGGATGGCATGAGGGTGAATAAATGATGAGAGAATTTTCATTTTTAAACATGATGTAGCCCCTGTACCAAGCATCTTTTCCCATCTCTACTCTACCTCCTCTATTGTGCAGGACATGACGTGCCAAGTTATCCTGCTTATTTAGCATTTTTTTTGCATTCCTTGCATTGTTTTGAACATGTTTTATGCACAACAATAACGCTCTGTCGGCATTAAGGGAAAATTAGGCCCTACACTTAAACTGATTTTAATGTAATTGTTTCATACATTATGATTTAAAATTGTGATCAGTGTATTCAAAATAAATTTTTAATCTTAATTTCTGTTATCATGTCTCCCTTTTCTTTTTTCTTGTAGTGTTTATTAGGGATGGGAATTCATCAATAATTTGGTATTTGAATATTTAAGCTCATAAAAAATTTACATTCAAATATTCTATTATTTAAATGAAGGTAATTAATCAGAAAGAGACGTTGTAAAAAAACGTTTTAGTCACCGTTAAAAAACATGCTTGAAATTATATTCAAAACAAGCTTATCATGTCCTGTGTTTTAAAAAAAATATTTAAACAAAAAAAGAATAGAATGAAAGAATTTAAGCTCACGCAAAGTGAAGAAAAAGAAACCGCTAATGAAGTAGACTGGTGCAGTAAACATACAGGACGAATATAAACACTTGACATATAATAGTTATCATGTTTATATTGTAACAATTTTTTTTGTTGAGATAAACAAGCATATCCACGTGCTCGGTAAACTATACTCATTAATACACACCAGTTTAAATGTTGGAATGTCCCTTACCTCAGCTAGCAAAGTCTTTCTCGGATGCCATGTTTGTTGTTTACAGAAGCATCACGGGGATTACGTTGCTACGGGGACACTGCTTTCTGACGAGATGCACATATACGAGAGTGAAGTGTGGTGCTTATCCAGTACATTTAAACAGGAACCCAGCTTTCTCACAATAACCCGCTTTTTTGGTGTCCATCTGAACGTACTGACAAAACCGTTTCTGCAACAAATGTGATCAACTTGTGTCCACACTCAATAGCGCCACACCCAGTGCATTCTGTTATAACTGCCACTTTTAGTTTGTGTGTTCAGGATTTAACATGAATCTCACTGTATATATGGTCGACAGATAGAGGTAAGTGGTAGTTTATATACGCTTACTCCAATGTTAATTGGTTGGATTAAATGAACATGCTCCTCCTGAACTTCTGTTAAGGACTCCATGTTAGGAAGCAGTTTTGTAGATAAGTGTTTTTGTTTGTTTCTGTCCTACTGAAGACAAAAGACTCAAGATCCAACTGTGGAAGAGGATTTTCATTTTGTCTTGTGTTGCTTTTTGTTGTTTTAAGCCACAGTTTAGGGCCCTAGCAAGATGTTGGAAGTTGAAATTTATTACAGTGCTAGTAATGCAGCACTTCATTGATATTATTCAAATATTCTGGTAAGGCATTTGTTGTAAACCCCCATCTCAAAGTATACAATTCTGCAATTAATTAGCCCAAAACAGCTTAACGTACAGACTTTATTCAAATTTTTTTTTTTTTTTTTATTATTTACTCACCCTCCTGCCATCCCAGATGTGTATGACTTTCTTTCTTCAGCAGAACTCAAATGAAAATTTCTAGAAGTATATTTCAGCTCATTAGATCTAAACAATGGAAGTGGATGGTGATCAGCACTTTAAAGCTCCAAAAGTCAAATATAATCATAATAAAATTAATCCATACGGCTCCAGTGGTTAAAATCATGTCTTCTAAAGTGATCCGATCGCTTTGGGTGAGAAACAGATAAATATTTAAGTCCTATTCATTCACATGATGTCACGATTCCCTTGTTGTCTGCCCTGTGTTTCACTAGTCTTTGTCTCAAACGCCTATTCCCTTTGTAAAAAACTACACGTCCCATGATTCCCGGCCCTCATCACTGCTAGCCCTGTGTCATTGTTCTCACCTGATTGTCGTTTGTCATCATCATGTCTCCTGTATATTTAAACCCTGCTGTTTCTCCATTCCCCTGTCGATTGTTTCTGATGAATGTTAATGTTTCACTGTTTTTGATGCCTGTATGTTTTCCTTGCCCGTCGTGGATGTTTCTCCAGCCTGTGTTCGTCTTGGACGTCTCCGTGTTTTTGTTTCATTGTTTCCCCTCGTGGATGTTTCTTTTGTTCCTGTTTGTTTGCCTTCACTTTTTATTAATAAAGAACCGCATTTAAATCCCCACTCCTCGTCTGCATTCCTAACACATGACATGGTAATTTAATGCAGCATTTAATTTCAACAGAAACAAGGCCTAAAACCTAAGCTTTGCAGAACATTATTCTTTTCTATGTTGGATCTGTCTATGTCAAAAAACAATTTGGATTCTTTGAAAATTAAAACTTATTGCACTAGAAAAGTAAGAATCTTGCATTTGCTTCTTCAGGATGTTTCTTTTCTACTTTATACGAGCTTTCGTATTGTGCTGAAGAAATTGAATTTCTGGTTTCTCAGTAATGACTTATCCCAAGGACTGTCTGTTAATTAGTCATTTCCTGTTAGACACTCAAACAGACATGGAGGTGGACATGTTGTGCTTCCTCTCTAAAACAGTCACTTTTCAAGTAGAATTTGTTTGCATAATTTTGTACTTCCATTTGTTTTTGGCAAATTTGTGTCTACGTTTTCACCTTTGTGTTGCCCATTTGTTGTTTTATGATTATCCATTCATCTATCCCTAACCTTCTCTCTTTCTCTATCACTCATCTGTGTTAATATCAGCTGTTGTAACAGTTCATATACTTTAAGTCAAGTCAAGTGGTTTTTATTGTCGTTTCAACCATATACAGTTAGTACAGTACACAGCAAAACGAGACAACGTTCCTCCAGGACCATGGTGCTACATAAAAACAACAAAGGACCAACACAGGACCACATGAGACAACACAACGAAATAAAATACCTATATAAAAAACCTATATATACCTATATAAAGTGCATGTGCAAACATGTGCAAAAAGTACGGGACAGTACAACAAATTTCTGACAATGAACAGGACAATAGACAGTGCAGCGCCGACCAGTACTCAGTAGTGCAAAAAGATGACAGTTTCTAAAAACGTAAACATAACATACTATGAGATAGTGTTCTATGCACATAGCAGTTATTGAGGTAGCAGACAGTTATAAAGTGACAGTAATTAAAGTGCAACTCAGGACACGTGTGTGTCAAACCAGTCTCTGAGTATTGAGGAGTCTGATGGCTTGGGGAAGAAGCTGTTACACAGTCTGGCCGTGAGGGCCCGAATGCTTCGGTACCTCTTGCCAGATGGGAGGAGGGTAAAGAGTTTGTGTGAGGGGTGTGTGGGGTCGTCCACAATGCTGGTTGCTTTATGGATACAGTGTTTTTTGTAAATGTCTTTGATGGAGGGAAGAGAGACCCCAATGATCTTCTCAGCTGTCCTCACTATCCTCTGCAGGGCTTTGCGGTCCGAAACGGTGCAAGTCCCAAACCAGGCAGTGATGCAGCTGCTCAAGATGCTCTCAATAGTCCCTCTATAGAATGTAGTGAGGATGGGGGTTGGGAGATGTGCTTTCCTCAGCCTTCGAAGAAAGTAGAGACGCTGCTGGGCTTTCTTGGTGATAGAGCTGGTGTTGAGGGACCAGGTGAGGTTCTCCGCCAAGTGAACACCAAGGAATTTGGTGCTTTTGACGATCTCCACAGAGGAGCCGTCGATGTTCAGCGGAGTGTGTTCAGCTTGTGCTCTCCTAAAGTCAACAACCATCTCTTTTGTTTTGTCGACATTCAGGGACAGGTTGTTGGCTCTACACCAGTTCGTCAGCCGCTGCACCTCCTCTCTGTATGCTGACTCGTCGTTCTTGCTGATGAGACCCACCACGGTCGTGTCATCGGCGAACTTGATGATGTGATTTGGAGCTGTGCATTGCTGCCAGGTCTCCCAGTCAGGAAGTCCAGGATCCAGTTACAGAGGGAGGTGTCCAGGCCCAGCAGGTTCAGCTTTCCAATCAGGTGCTGGGGAATGATTGTGTTGAATGCTGAGCTGAAATCTATGAACAGCATTCGAACGTATGAGTCCTTATTGTCTAGGTGGGTGAGGGCCAGATGGAGGGTTGTGGTGATGGCATCGTCCGTTGAACGGTTTGAACGATACACAAACTGCAGTGGGTCTAGTGAGGGGGGCAGCTGGGTCTTAATCTGCCTCATGACGAGCCTCTCGAAGCACTTCATGATGATGGGTGTAAGTGCGACGGGACGGTAGTCGTTGAGGCAGGACACTGAAGACTTCTTTGGCATGGGGACGATGGTGGTGGCCTTGAAGCACGTTGGAACGACGGCGCTGCTCAGAGAGATGTTGAAGATGTCGGTAAGAACATCTGCTAGCTGGTCTGCGCATCCTCTGAGCAGCCTTACGTGGGTTGACTCTACGTAGAGTTTTCCTCACATCTGCCGTGGTAAGACAGAGCACCTGGTCGTTGGGAGGAGGGGTGGACATCCTCGCCATCACGTCGTTCTGCACTTCAAACCGAGCGTAGAAGTCGTTCAGCGCATCTGGGAGGGAGGCATCTTTGTCACAGGCAACTGATGTTGTCCTGTAGGTGGTGATGGCCTGGATGCCCTGCCACATGCGCCGCGTGTCACCGCTGTCCTGGAAGTGACTGTGGATTCTCTGGGTGTGTGCGCGCTTTGCCTCTCTGATTGCCCGTGACAGTTTGGCTCTAGCTGTTCTTAGGGCTGCCTTATCGCCTGCTCTGAGGTCCAAAGTACATATGAAGGTTAATTGTGGTCTCACTCTTTGTGTTGCAGTTAAAAATAGATTATATTGTGGAGACACCTTGAGACATACTAATGCATGATTTATTTTTCCTTGTTTTAATTAACACGGTGATTACTTCAGGGGGGGCTTGCAATGCATGGAGCCCAACAGCCTTTGCAACACAGAAATGTCATTCATGATTAGACTTCCAACACAACAACAGATATTAAGAAATAATGCAAGCCTGTTTCTCAAAAGAGCTGAGTGAAATTGTTTGGTCGGAGTGCAATGAACAAACATCAAAAGCCTGTGATGTTAGGATATTAGAGCCTGAAAGGTCTGTCATATTCATCACAATGTCAGATAAATGTCAGATAAATGACATTAATGCAATAGTGGGAAATTAGCTGCATTATAATGCCAGTCAATGTATATCGTTCCATGCAAACTTGGGTAAAATAAACAAAATTGGTTTAGATTAGTTATTAAATCTTTCGCAGATGAATAAAGATAAGTAAACAAACAGGTTTAATTTCACGGTGCTCACATTTGATTGGTCTTTTGTAAATGTATAGTATACATAGTCTACAATCCAGAGTATACATGTAAAGTATATGCTTTTCAGATAGCATAAAGGGTAACACTGTACATTACAATGACCTTCTCGATGTATATTACTTACTGCATATTACCTATAAAACTTTTTTTTTTTTTTTTAGGTAATTACTTTTAGGGTTGTCACAATACCAAGATCCACACAGCGTAATCTAAAACACAACATTGTTCTTTTTTTATTTTGTCAAATAAATTGCTACACAACAGAGCATCACATTATAAATTAAAACATTGATGAGCACTTCAGTATGTACAGCACTCTTGCTTGTGAGATTATGCTGAACTACAATTATACAGTAGTAATACATTTCTGTTGCGATTTCTTCAATTTCACGTGTCAAGCTTTTATTTTGACGTGAAGGCTTTACCTTTTTATTTGTTCTTGACATTAGTTTCACCCCTCTGGATAAGACATTGTTTATATGGCTCAGTGTGATTATTAAAGCGCAAAATGCTGTGATTTAATTACATAAATATATAATCAGCAGGCGCTGTGTGCTTCAAAGTGAATGTGCACTTTCTTCTGTCATGTAATATAAAAAGCACAACACGCAATTCTCTGAAAATGTGGTGTTTTCAGAGTATGAGCGGCTTCACACATTCACTTTGAAGAACACAGCACACGCAGAATGTATATTTAATGAAATCATCCTTTTGCAGATTAATTATCACAGGGACTTATCAGGATTGTAATTAGATTAATTGTCCTTTGCAGCATAAAATGAGAAACGGAGAACACACTCAAATAAGCGTGTGACCATTTGAAAGCAGTCCTATATGGGAAGTATATAGTTTATTCACAAATGCATAAACACTTATCTATCAATTCGATGTCATACATGCATCTTACTCTACACACACAAATGCCTTTCAACTTGTGGCTGTTAAATTAAATGAATGTGCACCTATTTGTACAAATAGACATATTTGTGAATATAAATGTTCCCTTTTGTACAGATTAATCACAGTTTTTGCAACTAAATAAAGATTTATGAGGTTTTCCCAAATTGATGGGTAGATGTAACCACACTTATGGATGAATTTAGGACTTATTCATTAGTAGTTGTTTGTGTGTGGGTCGGCCATGGTAAAAACAGCAAATAAAAGTCTAAAAATGTAACAAAAAAGGAACATTTGTATTCACAAATATGTCTCTATTTGTACAAATAGGTGCACATTAATTTAATTCAGAATTTCAGTTGAAAGGCATTTGTGTGTGTATAGTAAAATGCATGTATGACATTTATCGAATTGATGGATACGTATTGATGGAAGTAACAAGGGGGTGGTGTTAGGTCGAGAGACAGGAGAGAACATGGCAAACAACTGAATAAGAACCATGTGCTCACACCAAAAACAACAGATAGGAAGAGCACATGGCAATGAGGCCACCATTAGCCATGTGCTCAAACAAAAGACAACACAAGAGTGTATGGCAAGAGAACCGAAGCCGACAAGAGACAGGAGAGCGCATGGCAAGAGAACCGAAACCGAACACGAAGCCATGCGCTCACAAAGACAAGACAAATGTGACACTGTACTGGGTGGTGACCGCTGGACAGGGGGCAGTAGGGAGTAGCTCAGGGGGTGGAGCCCTGGAAGGCTCCGGGGACACTGGCTGCGGAAGTGCACCGGCTTCTGTGGCCACTGGCAGGTAACGGCCTCCTTGTTCGTGAGCACTGGCGGTGACAGGGGAATAGCCTCCGTGGGTGTGAACACTGGCAGCTGAACTGGGGAAGGACCTCTGTGGTTGTAGATGCTGACAGAGGGAAGGAATGATCTCCGTGGTGGTGGACACCTCTATCTCCTGGTGGTCAGCTGCAAGCTTCCTCCTCCTACGGTACCATGAAGCCTGAGAAGAACCAGGGGAAGAACAGGGTGCAGGTTGAAAGGAATTGTGAGATTTGCCATTCCAATTTTTGGGGAGAATCTCCATCTCTGCAAGAATCGACTGACGTAGTCAACCAAATCCCAATAAGGCCCAAAACAAAAACAAACAAAAAAAACACATACAATCAACTAGCTCCTCAGCATGATACGACTTGTCCAAGCCAGACAAAAAGTGCTGTTTTAGTAATGTCTCCAATGGCAAGTTCAATAGCATAAATGCCAATGGGCGTCTGTCCCAGGCGGTGTCCTGGGAGACCAATTCCTCTTGGACAGGAGCAGGGTAAAAAAACAATGTTGCCTCTGCTGTGTCCTGTGATGGCCAGATCGTTCTGTCAGGTTAGGGTAGGTGAAAAGGCAGGACTCGGATGCAGAAATTAGGTTGGGCTTTATTTAAACTTAAAACTAAAGAAAACCAACAAGACTACCAGTAAGGGAAAACTCAACAGTCCAGGCGAAGGGAGTACTGGCTGGGCTGGAGACACAGGGTTGGGACAGACAGGAATCGAGAAGCAGACACCTGGCAGGGAAACATTCACAGGAACATCCACAACAAACTGGCACAAGACAAAATACATAATGGGGTTAAATAGGAAAGAAAATGAGGAAGGCAGGTTAAGCAAATTAACTAATAATGAGGTAACAAGGGGGCCGGTTAAGGACAAGACACAGGAGAGCACATGGCAAGAGATCCGAAACCAAACACGAAACCATGTACTCACAAAAACAAGACATGGAGCTTGAATTTCTGGATCACGACTCAGAAACAAGACAGAACCAGACCGAAGAGTCCGGATCCAGGCACCAATCTCTTAACATGAAACACAGACTAAACAGAAGAGCACATGGCAAGGAAAGCAACCAAAAACAAAGGTGACAGGATCCTGACACCAGTAATTTTGACATCATCAGTACATAGTAAGTAAGTCACTTTGCAGATTCTTTTATCCATAGCAATTTACAGTACACTTATTTCAGTAATAGTCCACCTAGAGTAAACTGGGGTTAAGTGTTTTGCTCAGAGACACAATTTTGATAGTTCATGGTTCGCGCCTTGTGACAAAAACAATGTGTTATTTACAAGCAGCACCACAAAACAATTACATATTAAAGCTGATGTAAATCATTTTTAGATTAAAATTTTTCTTGTAGATTGATTTATCTGCTTGTAGTACTATGGTAATTTGCTGGGGCGATTCTAGGACGCTAGCCTCATCTCCCTATTAAAACATTTCTTGGCATATTACTAAAAAAACATGGTAATACTATAGCTCTTTTCGGGTTACTTTTTTTGCTAGTGGTGTTTATACTTTTAACAGTATTTGCCAGTATGTATCAGGTTTCTGTGCATTGCTTTGTTTACAGTTTGCTTTTACATCACCAAATGTTTGAACAATCATTCCACACTTACAGTGTTTATGTATTTAATTAGCACTGCAATTTGTCGAGCATATGAACATTCTTGTGCTGTTCTGTACTGATTGCCCCACCGATCATATCTTGTACCACAGACTATAAAGAACCCATGACTTCCCTGATCTTTCACTTGTCTTCTACCTCTCCACCCACACAGTCACACATAACATAACAAGCACATTAATATTTAGAAAGCAGCTCTGAATATGAATCAAAGATGGCACCCTATAATCCTGGGGCAGATAAGTTTGAAATCCCCTGAGAAACGTGTTGTTCTTTTCACAGGGGCCAGATGGTGCAGGGAGCATTAATGCTGTATCTCCAGTGTGTCAGTCAGAGACAGAGAGAAAAATCCTGTAAAGCCTGCTTTTACCCTTGCTTGCCCATTCCATTACTTTTGGATTTCACTTATCACATTTAGTTATTTCCCCAGACCTTAAGCTGTACGTATGATCACATATTTACCTATTTATCACTGTTTGTCCATCTGAATGTGTTTCTGGGGCTTACTGGAGCTTTAATCTAACCCCATTTGTTGCCTATTGTATGTTATTGGACTGGTTACCACAATGCCAAATTTTGTTGCCATTGGTAGATTGTGAATGTCACATGTTGAAGTTTTTTTACACATCTGGTCTCTGAAAGTTAGTCACAAGGGTACTGATCTTTAAAAATGTAAGGTTATCTCATGTATTTAATTTAGGGCTGTCAATTTAATGCGTTCATTCATTTTGTTTAATTGTATAAAAAAAATAACGCATTAAAAAAATATCACAATTAATCATTTACAAGCCATTCAAGCTTGAGGTAAACAATAAAGTTATCAATACTTTAATTTTCTCCCAAAATAATTTAAGATATTTTAATTATGTGAATTATTATATTTATTATGACCTGTCCAGGGTGTCCCCCGCCTTTCGCCCAATGCTAGCTGGGATAGGCTCCAGCCCCCCGCGACCCTGTACACAGGATAAGCGGTTGACGATGGATGGATGGATGGATTATATTTATTATATAAATGTATAATGATTTAAATATAATTATTGAATCATTATTTATTGAATTGTTGTTATTTGGGGGCCTTTCTCTGCAAATATTGATTATATGCAAATAATTGCAATTCATTCAATCTTCATATCATGTAATTAATTACATAATTTTTTGAAACCAATGACAGCCCTAATTGAATTACACATTTTCATATGAATGGCTATTTTGTACTCTGTATTTGTGTTTGTTAAAGGAATATTTCACCCAATGATGCAAATACTGTCATAATATATTATTATGTTGAACGCAAACATGTTTTAATGAATATTGCAGTATGACTTAATCTACAGCTTAAAAAAGGATCCAAATGTATCATAAACGTAGTCCATGTGACTCGTGTGTTACATTCCAAGTCTTGTGAAGGAATACAGTAGCTTTTGGTGAGAAACAACCTGAAATTTAAGCATTTTTCAGTGAAAATCTTGACATCCATTGTACTTGCATGAGCACTATGCAAGAAGCTTGTTCACAGTGGCTTTCATGTTCATGTGAAAACGTAAAGAATGCGTCCCCAAAAAATATCCTTATATGTTCTACATAAGAAAGAAAATAATACAAGTTTGTAACGACATAGGAAATTTATGACAGAATTCAAATGTTTGGGTAAACCATTTTTGTGATGTTAAAATACATTCTCGTATCCCAAAATGTGTTTGTCCAACCAATGGCATACCAAATTCTATTTGGTAAATTAGACATTTCACACTTCATATTTGAAGATGGACACTTCAATAACAATGACTCAATTTATTTTTCCATCTCTCTCACTCTCTGTATCTCGTTTTTTCCTTTATTGTCCTTCACATTTAAAAAAAAACATTTTTTTGGCATTGCCTTGCTGTTTCCTCATTGTGGCGTGTATGCATATGAGTGTGAAACCTTTCCTGACCCTGTTATGGCAGATACAGGCTCTTGACGTGAACCCCCATGTTGAATGGGCGGTAGGGTTGGAATGTGCTGACCCAGAGAGCAGAAGTGGGTATCCAGTATCCAGATGTCACGTTCCCTTGTCTTTGGAAAAGCAGCACTGAATGTCAAAGCTGACGTTAGTCTAGGGGCTCTTTTAGCTTTCATTTACATGTTTTGGGTTACTCACTCACTGCGGAGCGTGGTTGTGTATGGGGATGGAAGGTTGAGGTTATGTCGGGTTGCAGCCAGAAAAAGAAAGACCTTTCTGTGTACCAAGGCTTGTACATATGACAAGAATGTTTTCCAAAGTGCTTTAATATGTTTAAACTTTAAATAAGATATTGAATTCAGAATGATTCTAATTCTCACTCACTCCATGCACAAGAACAACAGGCAATCATAGTTTCTCCTAACTTACATATTTCCATCTGGTCATGGACTGACATACTTTATTACTGTAGTTTATTTACGTTTATTGGTCAACAGGCAAATGTCCCTGTGCTTAACAGATGTAAACAAGGACAGTCTTTGGGCCGAATCATGGTATTATTAATATAAAATATTAAATTGAGGCATCAGACCTTTTTAAGAAACAACAGTTGTAATCCTGCACTGAAGCTGTGGGGAGGCATACTTCATTACTGTGAAAGGGTTGTCATGCATTTAAGGGTTGTTGGAAACAGATTAGCACTACATCCAGGCACGTGCAGAGTAGGTGGCCCTAGAGGCTTGAGCTCATGCTCTTTTGCTGTGGTGCCCCTCTGATGGAGCAGAGGGTGTTCCAAGGTATGGAAATGCCACACCATATTAAATTATAATTTAGTTATTTTTTACACTCAATAATGGTATGTAGGTGTGTAAAAATGCAGAACTTTCATGCTGAAACTTTGATGTATCGATTACGGAATTTAATAATCAATTATAATGACTATAATAATAATACCTTATATTTTACAGAGGCTGTCTCAGATTACACAAGCACTCTCACAACAGACGTGGGGTGCGTGACTGAGGAAACAAATGCACACTTTAAAGTAAGAAAGTTTATATCATGTGATGTCTGTGCCACGTTGTTCACAATTGTGTGTCTATAAAAGCAAAATTTTTCTTCCCCAATTATGAGAAATAATGCATATTGTAGGATATTTGGTATATGTAGCGTCTTTTTCAAGATGTCTTTCCATTTGTGTGTGTTTCCTGGTTGTGGTCGTTCTCTCTCCCAGTCTGATGGCCACGATCGCTGCCTCTTGTGCCTGGGTGCTACCCACGCAGAGTCAGCGTTCGTGGATGGTTCATGCTCTCACTGCGAGAGCATGCCCATGGCTACGCTGCGGTCGCGCCTCGCACTCGTAAGAGCGCGGGGGCACCCCAGCCGCTCCCCGACTCGGTCCTTCTACCTACGGGTATGAGGCGGTGTCGGCTAGCGCTGGGGGCGATATGGGGACCTCAGTGGGAGCCTCTCCGCCGGGTACAACCCCACGGACCTCCCACTCCCCGCCACGCTCGTATGCTCCAACCGAGTGCTGGGGCGCGGTTGCCGGCTCGCTTCATAGCGGACCCGCGATCACGTTCGGAGCGCCTGACGACGATGAGATCTCGATCGCGGCATCGGAGAGCGGGTTGGTCATGTCTGACGCTGAAGACTCGGCTGAGCTCCCACCCTCGGGTGCGGCGGCTCATTCGCAGGCTGACGCGGAGCTGACAGCCATGCTTGCCCGGGCAGCCGCGAGTGTCAGGCTGGAGTGGAACCCTCCGCTCCTCCCCGAACCCTCGCGGCTCGACGATTGGTTCCTGGGGCCGGAGCGCCGCTTACGGCCACGCTCTGCCCCGTTCCTTTCTTCCCGGAGGTGCATGAGGAGCTTACGCGCTCGTGGCGCACGCCTTTCACTGCCCGCACACGAGCAGTAAGCTCCTCCGCTCTCAATACCCTCGACAACGGGGTGGCAAGGGGCTACACGGCGATTCCCCAGGTGGACCAAGCGGTCGCGGTGCACTTATGCCCGCAAAATGCCTCCACCTGGCGGAACCGCCCAACGCTTCCGTCCAGGGCCTGTAGGCTGACGTCGTCTCTGACGGCTAAAGCCTACAGCACTGCTGGACACGCCACCTCCGCCTTACATGCCATGGCACTCCTGCAAGTGCACCAAGCCAAGGCACTTAGAGAACTACACGAGGGTAGTCCTGACCCGGGTCTAATGCAGGAGCTGCGTTCGGCGACCGACTTCGCCCTCCGGGCAATGAAGGTCACGGCGCGGGCTCTCGGGCAGGCGATGTCCACCTTGGTGGTCCAGGAGCGCCACCTATGGCTCAACCTGGTCGAGTCGCGAGAGGCTGACAAGGTTCGTTTCCTTGACGCCCCCATCTTCCAGGTTGGGCTGTTTGGCGACACCGTTGGAGACTTCGCCCGGCAGTTTACAACGGTAAGGAGGCAGACGGAGGCTATACAGCATATCCTGCCCAGGCGGAGCTACAGGCCCCGCACCCCGTCTGCTCGTCACCCAGCGCATCCCCCTGCGGTACCAACACCAGCTCCGCCACAGCACGCCCCTCGGGGCCGGCCCCGGCGCGGAGCTACCCGCAGGACGGCGACGCCCCCCGCCTCACGGCCGGCCGCCAAGAACCCTAAGAAGGCTTCAAAGCGCCCCTGAGACGGGCAGCCCTGGGACTCAGGGAACTGCACTTCGGGAGCTGGTAAGCAGACCACTCCCTCCCCCGCCGGAGGGGCGGGTGGAGAATCCTTATTTCCTTTTGAAATTTATTTTACCCACATTTTCAAAAAAAGAGCAGTTTCCTCAGCCCCTGGGCTCCACTTCCAGTCTCCCCGGCCGTCGTTATCACAACGGCCGGCCACCGGTTCTCTTTGGCAGGTACAGCGCCCTGGAACCGGGTCTTCCGCTTCCACGCGCCCAGCCGCGGCACAACCCCGCCCCCGAGCCGACGGTCTCCGCGGACCACGAGGACAAAATTCTTCCTCCCCCGTCCCAGGCTGTTCCGGGAGCGGTCACAAGGAGCCAGGTAAGTGCTTCGATGTCCCTAGACTCAGCACCCCGGGCTCCGCCCCGTCGCGAGGCCCCGCCTGCCGGTACGTCCGACGCTATAGTCCCCTTGGTCCCTCTCGCTCGGAGTTTGGGGCCGTGGCTCGCGCTCCCCAACCTGTCGCGTTGGTTGATCAGGACAGTCCGACTCGGCTATGAGATTCAGTTCGCCAGGCGCCCGCCCAGGTTCAACGCCGTCCGTCCCACCACGGTGAGATGCGAGAACGCCGCTGCCTTGCGTGCAGAAATCACCTCCCTTCTACAGAAGGGCACAATAGAGCCTGTCCCTCCAGCCGAGATGAAGAAGGGGTTTTACAGCCCCTACTTCATCGTACCCAAAAAAGGCGGCGGGTTGCGGCCAATCCTCGACCTGCGAGTTCTGAACCGGGCTCTGCACAGACTCCCGTTCAAGATGCTTACACAGAGACGCATTCTAGCGAGCGTCCGGCATCTGGATTGGTTCGCGGCGGTAGACATGAAGGACGCGTACTTTCATGTCTCGATCCTTCCTCGGCACAGACCCTTTCTCCGGTTTGCCTTCGAGGGTCAGGCATACCAGTACAAAGTCCTCCCCTTCGGCCTGTCCCTGTCCCCTCGCGCCTTCACGAAGTTCGCAGAGGCAGCCCTTGCCCCACTGAGGGAAGCGGGCGTCTGCATCCTCAACTATCTCGACGACTGGCTAATCTTAGCTCACTCGCGAGACATGTTGTGTGCTCACAGGGACTTGGTGCTCAGGCACCTCAGCCGCTTGGGGCTTCGGGTCAACTGGGAAAACAGCAAGCTCGTCCCGGTTCAGAGCATCTCTTTTCTCGGTATGGAGTTGGACTCGGTCTCAATGTTGGCGCATCTCACCAGCGAGCGCGCACAGTCAGTGCTGAGCTGTCTGCGTATGTTCAGACAGAACACGTTGGTCCCACTGAAATCCTTTCCGAGGCTCCTGGGGCATATGGCATCATCAGCCACGGTTACACCGCTTGGTTTGATGCATATGAGACCACTCCAGCACTGGCTGCAGACCCGAGTCGAGAGACAAGCATGGCGCCACGGCACACACTGCGTCCTTGTCATGCATATGTGTTGCCGCTCTCTCAGCCCCTGGTCAGACCTAGCGTTCTTACGGGCAGGAGTTCCTCTAGGCCAGGTCTCCAGGAACGTCGTGGTTACGACAGATGCCTCCCAACGGGCTGGGGTGCCGTATGCCGCGGGCACTCAGTCGCCGGCCCTTGGACGGGCCCGCGACTGTCTTGGCACATCAACTGCCTCGAGTTGCTGGCAGTACTACTTGCCCTGAGGAGGCTTTTGCCGTTGATCCGGGGCAAGCACGTGTTGCTCCGGACGGACAACACAGCCGCGGCGGCGTATATCAACCGCCAAGGTGGTCTACGCTCTCGCCGCTTGTCGCAACTTTCCCGCCGTCTCCTCCTTTGGAGTCAGCACCGACTCAAGTCACTGCGGGCCACTCACATCCCAGGTTACCTCAACAGCACAGCGGACGCGCTGTTGCGGCAGGTTACATCCAGGGAAGAGTGGAGGCTCCACCCCCAGGTGGTTCAGCTGATCTGGAGTCGATTCGGCCAAGCGCAGGTAGACCTGTTCGCTTCCCCGGAATCTTCCCATTGCCCACTCTGGTACTCTCTGGCCGAGGCCCCCCTCGGCACAGATGCCTTGGCACACAGCTGGCCCCCGGGGCTTCGCAAGTATGCGTTTCCCCAGTGAGCCTACTTGCACAGATGTTGTGCAAAGTCAGGGAGGACAGGGAGCAGGTCCTCTTAGTGGCCCCTTATTGGCCCTCCCGGATCTGGTTCTCGGACCTCACGCTCCTCGCGACAGCCCCCCCGGCGAATTCCCCTGAGGAAGGACCTTCTTTCTCAGGGTCAGGGCACCATCTGGCACCCGTGACCAGACCTCTGGAATCTCCATGTCTGGCCCTTGGACGGGACGCGGTAGACTTAGGTGGCCTACCACCCACGGTGGTAGACATGATCACTCAGGCGAGAGCCCCCTCAACGAGGCGTCTTTACGGCCTGAAGTGGCGTCTGTTTGCTCAGTGGTGTTCTTCCTGTGGTGAAGACCCCCAGAGATGCGCAGTTGGATCAGAGCTTTCCTTTCTGCAGGAAAGGTTGGAGGGACAGCTGTCCCCCTCCACCTTGAAGGTGTATGTAGCCGCTATATCGGCACATCACGATGCAGTGGAAGGTAATTATTTAGGGAAGCACGATTTGATCATCAGGTTCCTGAGGGGCGCGAGGAGGTTAAACCCCCCCAGGCCGCGCCTCGTTCCCTTGTGGGACCTCTTCGTGGTCCTTCGGGGCCTTCGGGAGCTCCCTTTGAGCCCCTTGAGTCAGCAGAGCTAAAGGCGCTCTCTCTGAAGACCGCCCTCCTGACGGCGCTCACCTCCATCAAGAGGGTAGGGGACCTGCAGGCGTTCTCTGTTAGCGAACTGTGCCTAGAGTTCGGTCCGGCTTACTCTCACGTCATCCTGAGACCCCGACCGGGCTATGTGCCCAAGGTTACCACGACCCCCTTTAGGGATCAAGTGGTGAACCTGCAAGCGCTGCCCCTGGAGGAGGCAGACCCAACCTTTATGTTGCTGTGTCCGGTGCGTGCTCTTCGCATCTACTTGGACCGCACGCAGAGCTTTAGAAGCTTCGAGCAGCTCTTTGTTTGCTTTGGCGGACAGTGGAAGGGAAGCGCTGTCTCCAAACAGAGGATCGCCCACTGGGTCGTCGATGCCATCACGATGGCATACCACGCCCAGCATGTGCCGCCCCCTGCTGGCCTACGAGCCCATTCTACCAGGGGCGTTGCGGCTTCATGGGCATTGTCTCATGGCGCCTCTCTAGCAGACATATGTAGAGCCGCGGGTTGGGCAACACCTAACACCTTTGCGAGGTTCTATAACCTCAGGGTTGAGCCAGTTTCGTCCCGTGTGTTATCAGGTGATACAAACAGGTAAGTTCGGGTCAGCTGGCCGGGTGTATTGCTTGTGCATAGCGCCTTTCCCCTCCCTTGAGGTGAAGACGTGCGCTTTTTTCCCCAGTTGCGTTCGCAGGAAGTGTGAACCCTGGACGTTCTTCCTCCCTAGCCTAGCGGCCGTTGAGTCTTCGGAGAGGCTCACTGCCGCCCCGGTATGGGCGTCACTAGGCCCCCGTACTGAGGTAAGTGCTCCACATGTGCTGGTTGCCCCCTACTCACACTTTTTAGCTTGCAGATGTACCTGTATGAGAACATTTTCATGTTAGTTTCTGGATTTAAAAATCCTGACTTATTCATTTCTTTTAACAAATGAACCAGGTACAGGTTCAAATTTGTAAACAATTACCAATTGTGGTGTAGTGGTTAAATCTCAGGGCTGTTAACTGGCAAATTGCTGGTTTTATGCACATAAAGTGTGAGTCATAAAGTGTCACCAATGTGCCCTTGAGCAAGGCACTTAAATCAAGGGGGGTTTCTCTTGTAATATGTTCATAGTAGGCCTTCTGTTCTATGTCAACACTGTGAAAGTCACGGAATTTTTTTTCACTGTAAACAGGTTTCATGTGGGGATAAATACATGATGAATCCATTCCCATTGTCCCCTTGAGCAAGGCTGTTCACCCTAAGTTGCTCCTTGCATTTAACATGGTGCCGTGTGGTGACATCACCCAGCCAGTTTAAGAGATTACAAAAGTAGATCTTAGGGAGAATACTAGTCACCATTTACTTTTACTGCATTTTGCATGCAATTTATGTGAATGCTGACTGAGGCCCCTGAATAATCTAAAACATGCAACCCCCCCCCCCTGTTGCTCAATGCTTCATGCTGCACTACTCCCCCAATCTACACCCTTGACTGAGTCTTCCTGTCTAACATATTTTGTCTTTTAATTTTTGGAGTATCCCTTTACGTGGTGGTTAACATTAAAATATATTATTCTGCTTTGGCATTGTAGGCAGTGTATCTTACCATATAGCACAACAGAGATGCAGGGTGCAGGCAATGCTGGTGCTTCTGGCCTACGTAACTGACCTGTAGTGAATACTTATTAACATGGTGTATGCAAATTGCATAGATTTAAACATTTTGGGGGTTTGTGCTTGAGTGAGGAACAGAAAGTAGGTTACTGGACTTTTTCAAAAAGAGAAGTTATTCTGTAATTTACTATGATAAGAAAATTCTACTGAGCCATTTTAGAAAGTTGTATTCTATGAAAAAGTATATCCTTAGTAATATGGGTTCAGTTTTAAAGTGTAGACTGTAAGAGGAGGAGAATATAATAGTTATTATCCTGTATCTCTGTTAACTTTTCAAAAGATATTGGGATTATGAACCAAGAACATTGCACAAGACCAACTGACACTGAGTCTGATGGCTGGAACAATTCAAAGAAAGTTTCAGAGACAGTTTTCAAATAAATCACCCAGTGGATGCTTGGCCAGTGGTTGGGAAGGGAGAAGTGGGAGATCATGACATTAAAAAGTCCAATATAATAGGCACCAGTCTGCAGGTAGATATAGAGTTGGAAGAAACTGTGGCCTATTGCCTGCCAAAGTAAACTTAAACTAGCTGTCTCTAAAAGCAAATTACTTGAAGGTTCTCTGCACAGGGTAAGCTATTTACCATCAGATGAACATATACTAGGTAAATGAAAAATGTCTCAGAATGTGGAAAAATTGCTTTTTCCAGGGGGACCACACAGAATCAACAACATTCAATCTCCTGTTCAGCTACAGATGAGTGAAAACAGGTTTTTGCTCTTTGGTGCCAAATCATACAATACAAGATCCTAGATGGAAAGGTGGGTGTTACAAGACTTACCCACCATAAGCCAGTTGTCAAATTCAAAGTACCTGCTGGGAGCAAAGTACCCAGGCTCTGGACACATTCCCACAAGGTCTTTGTCCTGGTAGAATTCCCTCAAGGGCAACACTACATTGACTGTAAGTTGACTGTTTAAAGTTGTCCCAGTATTTAGAACACTGATTCTTTTCCACCAAAATAGTTTGGGGGCTGGTTCCTTGGCCAGTGACATTTCTTGAACTGTTCTATGCATATCTACTGCAGAAAAGGCAGTTCAGGGGTGAAAAAAATGGTTTTGCTCCAGCCCTAAAAGCTTTCTGGTCTTTAAGCAGGAACCAATTTTGTCCGGGGGGCGGAGGGTGGAATGATATGTCATCACCAGGCAAAGTTTTACAAACAACAACAGTTTGGCTAGCTAACAAAAAAAACTTTCAAACTTTTCATTCAGCCGTTTCCATGGAGAAAACCAACACTTTACTTGTGATAGAGTCTTCTATAGATATCTAAGATCAATTAGAGGGGGAAAAAAGTTGTTTACGATGAGATACAAGAAATTATGAACACCGGCTTTAATTGTACATATGACCAAATCATAAACTAATTTAAAAACTTGAAAAGGAGTAAAGGGACCAGAAGAAGGACCTTAGCAAAATAGGCAGTGGGCAGAGCTATAAAACTCTTCACTGCAATGTCTTAGACTCTATGCTCGGACATTGACCAGCCAGCTATTTAACCGGGGCATTGAATTCAGTGACAGACACATGTGAGACAAACACAGAATGGCTGGTAGGTTATTATATTTGCCAACTTAGTGAGCTTTATCTTCTTGTCATATTTTGTGCATTTTTTTCAGTAAGGTGATTTATAGCCAGCTACTCACTTAATTAGAAAGATCGAGGCTTACTATAAACTGGTGGAATTCTGAGTCAAGACGTAAACATATATGCTATGGCAAAAATACAAATATAACAATCTGCTACACCATTGTTATTAATCATTTAACTCTTACATTTTATAGTACTTAGCAAGTTAAGCCATATTATAAAGTTCATACAAAATTATGTAATTGTTACATCTCATCTTGAGCTGAATCCAAATAACATTGGATTGAATTAATCTGTATGTTTAAACTAAAACAAACACTGTCACATTATGTTTGTTTGTGGGCAGGTTAGATAGTCATGTGTTCCATGCAGCCACATAACCCGTTACTTCAACATTTAGTTCTCAAGTCAGGGGAAAGCAGGCCGGTTTGCAATAGCTCTAGATTCTCCTGGCCAAGAACCTGCCAACCACAGGCTCTGGCACGAGAACCAGTAGCATTTCTGTGGAAAATGGCTATGGGTGACCACACTTAGCCCTTATTCTATTGATCAAATTGTTAAAAAAAAAAAAAACGATTTTTTTTTTCAATTGACAGTCAAACAGCCATTGTGATTCACAGTTTCAGAGAACCTACTCCCTCAGTGAACGTGATTCACATTCAGTGAAGTTACTCCCACAGCAATTTTGAGTTTGAGCACATCATGTGTGTGACAGGAATTAATGCTTCTATCAATCTACATTCTAAGAAGCTAACTGAATGTCGTCAAACAATAAGAAATATGTCCATCTACAAAATTTGACAAAAATGGGCCCTCCATCAACAGGCAGATTCAGTAGGAGGTACAGTGGCTTCAGCAAGGCAGTCATTAGGAAAAGCAGACTAACGGCCTAGAAGCTGACCTTTTTTCTCCTAAACAAACTAAAGCACCCAAGGTGAACAAAGCCTCAATTTAGTTGAGGGTAACATCATGGAAGTAGTCAACTCTCAGATGAGAAATCAGTAGGTAGGCTGTTTCTATTGCAACGTTGTTTTTACAAGGGACAGCCTGACAAATTAATACATTTGTAACATTAATATAGTGACATAGAAAGCAACAATCTCCTTAGCTAGCTTTAGGGGTTGTAAATAAAGAATGTCACATCCAAAGCACATGACGATTAGTTTTAAATAGTGCTGTCCGTCGATTAAATTTTTAATCATGATTAATCGCATAGGCTTTTTTAGTTAATCGTGATTAATCGCAGATTTTTTAAATTCTGAAATATGACACCTTGTATACTTATTTTCCAGTCAAATGCATTTAATTCTATCTTAGGTAAAGAAAACAAAACAATATGTAACAATAAAATACTTTATAAACTTTTTCCAAACAAAGCCTTCTGAAGGATAAATGTAGAAATTCACTAAAATAGCATCAGTTCAAGTAACATTAAATGTTTCCCAAAGTCTAAGTGGGAGTTTGACTAATTGAAAGAACTAGTCTCCCTATAGGTTTCATATTCATTGCAATGTGCATTAAACTCTTAAACACTCCTCCTCCACAATATTAATCTGCTGGTAGACTGTGGCTATCTGCTTTCTTACAGCAATCGTGAAGCTGCATTTATGATTCGTGTCAGAACGTCAATGCAAACGTCAAGAGCCATTATGAACTCCACAGGAAACATGATTGGATACTGTAAAAAGGAAGGACACCGGGAGCTGGATTCTTCAAACACAGGTAGGGAACTTTTATTTGACAAGTTCTCTGGTTTACAGCTTCACACTAACTCGACAGCTTCACAATAACACATCAGCTTCACAATAACACATTAGCTTCACATTAAGGCTCTCGACCAAGTCTCTCTTTCTCGATCTGGCACTGGCATGGTCCTTTTATGCTGCTCTCAACAATCTCACTACAATTAGAGACAGGTGTAAGTCATAATTTGGCTTAGGTGTATGCACCCTTACCACTCTCTCTCCCGACAGATGCTCGATCACGGCCCGATGCCACAGAGACAAATGTCTTATTTTGCATTTTGGTGATAGTTAAGACTTGGTGTGCTTCTGTGGTAATGAAAATGTGCATTAGATAGGATGAAAATACTTGATTTCTATCACAAGATCCATCCTGGGCTAGTTTTTTTACATCAACTAATGCTAATCAGTGAAAGGGAAGAGCTGTTGTGTGTGTTTGTGGTGTGCGTCAGTGTAATGACTCCAGGTGGGATTATTATGGTTTATGCTGTATTAATGGTAAATGTGTTAATCATGATTATGAAAAATTAACGCATTAAACATTTTCAAAAGAAGCCTGTTTGTCCAGTCAACATGATCACATAGGAACTTGACATGCTGCTACCGAATGTTCCAGTACCATGACATCGACCCCATTGTGATTCAGACATTCCATTTTCTCTCTATGATTATATTTGTACTCCACTGGTGGTTAGGTTTAGGGGTGGGTTTAGGGCATGGTTACCTTACAAAAAAATCTAGAGTTCTGGCAAACTTGCCACAAATTTGCGGCATATCTGCCACTCATTATTTTCACATGCAATTGAACTTGTGATTCGCCACAAATGTTTACCAGAAGTTTGCAGCTCTTCACCTGTAGTGGTGAACCTGCAGCAAACCTTTTGCAACAATGTACAATTTTCCGCAAGTTTGCCACAAGACTAATTTGCATGTGAAATTAATCAGTGGTGAATTTGCACATGTTCCATAAACTCTCAAATCTTTGTTGGAGCAATAAAATATGCATTCCCGTTCAGATGTCTTTGTCACCCAGGTTTTGAAGTGTACAAAAACATCTAAACTAACCAGGCAAAAGTCATTGCAAAAGGTTTAATGATTGGCTAGTTTACATCAAGAACTTGATACAGAACTTAGCTTCCACTCATGCCCACATACACTGTCTCTCAACTGAAGGTCTTTGAAGGACTTCTAATCAAAGTTGTTTACCCACCGATATTTCATGTTTATCTCTGTCCCATCCATTATTTACTCAGCCTGAGCTATAGATCTTCCCTGCTGGATGCCCTGGGGAAATAGAAGCTGTTCTTTGAGTTAGGCTTGACTGATGAGTCTACATTTATTATCATCAGCATAACTAATAAAAGGGTGGGCTGCTCTGATGATGGCTATGGTTAATGGAGGTCCATTTGTCTGGTAATTAATTGTTGCCATTGATTTGCAGCTCCATGGATAATGAACGCTTTAGATTATTTGTGCGGTACAGGGGCTGAAGGAACAGGATGATTCAAAGAAATGCTAGTGATAATTTAGATCTATGAATTAAGTTCTATGTCTGTTTATCCCCAGGTGATTGAAAGCTTGTGACTAAGTATTGCTCTTTGCACCAAAAACTTTAAAGAAGAACCAATGTAACTGTGGTTTGTGCATCTGTAAACAATACAGATCTCAGATATCCAGTGTCCAGGGCAATAAATTGCAATGTCTGCACTATGAGACGCCTAAGACAGCATTACAGGGAGACAGGAAAGACAGCTGATCGTCCTTGCAGTGGATCGTCGACCACGTGCAACAACACCTGCACATGATCAGTACATCTGAATATCACAGCAAAACAACTGCCCGAGTTACACCAGGAGCGCACAATCATTGCTTAGACTGTCCGCAGTAGGTTGAGAGAGACTGGACTGAGGGCTTGTAGGCCTTTTGTAAAGCAGGTCCTTACCATACATCACCGGCAAAAACGTCACCTATGGGCACAAACCCACATTCGCTGTACCTGACAGGATCACTGTCTCACCTGGGGTGATGGTCGGACTTGCGTTTATCATCGAAGAAATGAGTTACACAGAGGCCTGTACTCTGGAGCGGGATAGATTTTGAGGTGGAAGGTCTGTTATGGTCTGGGGCGGTGTGTCACAGCATCATCAGACTGAGCTTGTTGTCACTGCAGGCATTCTCAACGCTGTGCGTTACAGAGAAGACATCCTCCTCCCTCGTGTGGTACCCTTCCTGCAGGCTCATCCTGACATGACCCTCCAGCATGACAATGCCACCAGTCATACTGCTCGTTCTGTGCATGATTTCCTGCAAGACAGTAATGTTAGTGTTCTGCAATGGCCAGCAAAGGTCTGTGATCTGATACACTGCAGATACTTTGCAGCTGGTGGCCACACCAGCTAACACTTTTTGGAGTGTTACTCAGGGACACATTATTCCATTTCTGTTAGTCACATGTCTGTGAAACATGTTCAGTTTATGTCTTAGTTGTTGAATCTATTTATGTTCATACAAGTATTTACACGTTAAGTTTGCTGAAAATAAAAGCAGTTGAAATTGAGAGGACGTTTCTTTTTTTGCTGTTTATTTCGAATTCTTTTAGAATTATTATGCATGCCATTTTAATTACCAAAGTAACTAATTATGGATTATTTGTACTTTGAAACATTCGCTTGGCACACCAGAGGTGTTTCCTAAGTATTGAGAGCAAAAAGTTGAATAAAAACTGAAGAAACCTAAAGAAACTTTCAGAACCTATAATCTATACATTCCCTTATGAAATAGTTTAAACTTTAACCTAAATTCTAGATTGTAGAACTTTCCACTAAGGAAGAGTCGGGAAACAGCGTCGGCTTCAAAGGTAAGGTTTCTTTTTAATATATATTTTTTGAACAGCTTCATCAAATTACGTTACACAACTCTATTCTTGGCCTTGGTGTCGGGCTCGCCCTCTCGAGGCTCTGAGTCTGCTGCTTTTTATGCCGCTCTCCTCATGCTACTGCAATTAGACACCGGTGTTAGACATAATCTAGCTCAGGTGTAAGCGCCCTTACCGCTTTTCTCTCCCGGACGGGCGCTGCCACATAGATGTTGAACTAAAAAAGTTTATGAACATCTTGTCAACTATCCAGAAATGTTTTTTTAGACCTTTACATTTGGAGTTTTCAGAGCGTTTTCAATGAGGAGCCAACACTAGCCACAGTAGCTTGTGTAACTTTTCGCAGTTCACATAACTTTATGTCATAGTTGAATATAGGCTGTCCTTTTTGAGATTAACAGCAAAATTAACATTCCTAAAAATGACTGACAGAAAAAGAAAAAAAAAAAACAAGAGAAGTGTTTTCTCAGGATTAAGGAGCAAGAAAAGTACTAATTTAGAATAAAGGAGGTGTACTTTCAATTTTTCAGTATAGCTCATTCATTTACATGCAGTGTTGTTGGAGATACAGTAGTTGACAGATTACACTTCAATTAAACAGATCTATGCCTTACAGCTAAACTGTGTGCATATGAGACTGAAAGAGAATGTGGGGTGGAGTCACTAAACAGTCCAACACTTTTGCGTCTGGTATTTCAACGCAAAATTCTGCATCTTACATCACAAACTACCTGCAATCTCATTTAAGCAGGTGCAATCAACACTGAAATAGCGATACACCAAGAGTATATAATTTAAGCCATTGTCATTCCTTTTCCTTTCAATGTAAATAAGGCTCATAGATTGCGCTTCAGTCACAAAATTATGTGCAGTTTGCCTGGAATTAACTTTCCCATCAGGGGAAGCAGGCATTAAACGGAATTTTAATTTAAAATGTGTGTGTACAATTTTTATTGATCATGGTAGTAGAAATTCATCAAATATTCATAAAATGGAGAAGAGTTAACTAGGCATATATCCAGATACACTATGTAGTCAAGCACACTTTCAGCATGTTAAAAAGATGATTCAAGTGTCTGTCAGAGAGCGAGACAAAGAGACCCAAGAGCAGAGGAACAGTTTAAATGATTTACTGACAATAAATGATAACTTTAACTGTCTGGTGAAGACTGGAGATTCCGGCACCAGCTGCAGTTGAAGGAAGGAGTTTTGGGATGAGTGCGCGCCATAGCCACACAATGGGCAGATCCGTGAAGAGTGGGTTCGCAGAGAACAACGCCAGCAGATTGGAAGGCAGTCAGTTTATGCTCTTTATGTAATGCTCTTCGTGGATTACAGTTCTGCGTTCAACACCATCCTCCCACACAAACTGGTGGTAAAACTGGGCGACCTGGGGCTTCCACATTCCACCTGTATGTGGATATATAGCTTTCTCTCTGGCCGCAGACAGAGGGTCAGAGTGGGCCGTAATACATCCACAGCCCTGAGTTTTAGCACTGGCTCACCACAGGGCTCTGTACTGAGCCCCCTGCTCTATTC
Organism: Xyrauchen texanus; assembly: GCF_025860055.1. NCBI lineage: Eukaryota > Metazoa > Chordata > Actinopteri > Cypriniformes > Catostomidae > Xyrauchen > Xyrauchen texanus. The sequence goes on from NC_068301.1 coordinate 28,964,706, forward strand.
CCTCTACACACATGACTGTGCACCCGTCCACCATAGCAACACCATTGTGAAGTTTGCTGATGACACCAAAGTGGTGGGGCTCATCTCTGGGGGGATGAGTCTGCATACAGGGACGAGGTGGAGCGGCTGACAGCATGGTGCAGGGGCATCAACCTGCTCCATAACACCACAAATACAAAGGAGCTCATAATAGACTACAGGAGAAAGACAATGGACATTCCACCATTAACCATTAACGGGGACTGTGTGGAGAGAGAGTGACAGACTTCCGCTTCCTGGGAGTCCACATTGGGGAGGGCCTGACCTGGAGCGCCAATACCTTTGAGCTACTGAAAAAGGCCCAGCAGAGACTTTACTTCCTGAGAATACTCAGAAAGTATAACATCACACAGAAACTGCTGGTGTCCTTCTTCAGAGCCTCCATCGAGAGCATTCTTACATACTGCATCTGTGTATGGTACACCAGTTGCGCAGTGGCTCAGAGGAAAGCGCTGCAGAGGGTCATCAACACGGCCCAAAAAATTGCCGGCTGCCCTCTCCCCACACTGGAAGAACTACACAGCTCCAGGTGCATCAAAAAGCACAGAACATTATAAAGGACTCTTCACACCCTGGACACTCTCTGTTTGAACTGTTGCCATCAGGCAGACGTTTTAGATCAGTTAAAACAAGGTCAAATAGATTTAAACACAGTTTTTATCCAACAGCAATTACTACACTTAATACTGCTAATTTATTATGAAATAATACTGTTTACAACTGCCTGGAAAAGGGATGTGCAATGATATAATGTACTTTTATGTGGGTATGTGGGTATACTGGGGTAGTTTTTATAAATGTATGAATGATGTACTGATTGGTGAGCATTTAAATTTAGTTGTATTGTGACAATGACAATAAAGAATCAAATCAAATCAAATCAAAACTTTGCTGACACACGGGCAGACACAAGGAATCCTCCATTGAAGATTCGTGAACACAGAGAAAATAACAAAACAGAATAAACTGAAAAACTACTTAAATTATCGCAAAAATTTCACAAGTGTCGACATAATATTTTAACTCGGATACTTTAAATGTCGCCAAAAAACTGGTTTGGAAAGATGTTTTTTGAGAAAATTGGCAATAACGCAAAAATGTAGTGTCACATGACAGAATTTACCCTAATCATTAAGCCTGTGTAAATCATGACGATGGTATACATCCTTGAAAGCCAATTTATTTATGGATTGATTTTAACGGCATATAGGGCCTAGATCATGCAAACATGACACTTCCAGGAGTGCCAACACAAATATCTTGTATCATGCACATCGACATGTGCACGGAGAACAATTTAATGGCCACTCTTTGCGATTAATTTAATCATGGTAGACATCCGTTTATTTATTAAAGGTGCTTTTATACACCATTCAAAATAATAGTCGGCAGTCACAGAATTAGCCCACAATACAAAAAACATATCATTTCTGTGAACCAAGATGTTTAAATGAAAAATAAATATACACAGTACTAGGAGAAATACATCAGTGTGCTTTTTTGGAACACTAACAGCCCAATTCTATTAAATTATTGTTTAGTTTACTTTCAAAAAATTCCCTGTATTAAATTAAATAAATTACCAAATAATAAAGCATTAAATAATCAAAAAATTAATTACCAAAAGGAATCAAATTATATTTTTAGACAAGCTTAAATTAGCCTTACCCTGTTCTATTGATAAAAAAGTCGGCTGAATTACATCATCAGAATGTTCTGCACTTTTTTCAAGACTATAAATTATCTGAACTATTTGTCCAATGCTGTGTTCACATTCAGAAAACTTGAAAGCTTTTGAAAATTTTAAAACATTTAAATATTTTAAATCTAACCCTCTTTACCTTGTATTTGCTGAACTTCTTCAGAAAATGTCAATTGCATTATGACACTAAAATTAATTTTAGATAATCAAGTTCAGTTGGGGACATTTTGCAGTTGTGATGCTTTAGATCACATTGTGTAATTTCCAGACTGATCAAACGAATCCAGCAACAAGAAGTCAAAAGTTCTTAAATCGGTCTGTGCTTACTGAAATTTGAACCAATTCCCCTCAGTGGCCAAAGCTGGAAGTGTTGTTGAACGTATTGTCATGTGTGATCTCCAGGTTATTTTTATCCCATAAATAAAAATTATGCAAATGTATCTGCCCCATTTAGCTGATACAGATAATAAAATGTATCTCTTGGGCATGTTTGTACTCTTTTTGTGTTTTCGCTAATGAAAACTTGAATTTGCACAATTTCTGGTTGACTTCGAATAAGATGCATATACAGATCAACACAACCTGACGTGTAAATATAACCTTTTTTTTTTTAAAAAGTGCCACATATCAAACTGTTATGATTTATGATCCTCTTACTTGGTGTGTAAACACATAGTCTGACCCACACAACTACAGAATCTGCAGGATAACAGCTGTGACAATGTGTGATAAAGCAGACACTGTTTACAGGGAGTGGTAATCCTAATAGCCCTACTAAGCAATGCTGAAATCCATGCCAATTTGTGATGACCAGACTGCTACCTTGCTTACTCTATTAAAGAGTGGTTTGAGCACAGCTGCTTTGTAGACTCGTGGCGAGGGATCAGGCTGGGGGTTGTTTCGGCCGACTGCTGTCCTTGGTGAGTAGATTGAGCTCTCTGTTAACTTGCTGTCTTAGCCTGAACTCCCTGGCACAGTGGGTTAGCAGGGATCAGATAGGAGCATTACTGGGGTTATCACTGAGTATTTGATTATTAATATACAACATTCCTTATTGACATGTTTTACAGTTTTCTCTTAGCTCATTTATTATGACAATGTAATGCTTATAATGTCTATTCTGGGTATTTATACCTATCAAAAACCTCCTCAAAAGTGGATGCAAACTTGCATACATATTTTTCTTGTTGAGTATCCTGTACATACATCACATACGATATACATCACTTTACAGAGGCAAAATGGGTTACAAATGCTCATTGAAGTGCTAGTGAGGGCAAATTGAAGTGATTATTTTCCTCATGAAAAACAACTATACAATAGCATAGTAATCATACTGTAACTGTGGTATTTTTAGTAAGGCCATAGTAAAAATATAGGTATAATTCTGAATGGCTCTTCATTGCTATGGTTAGATGAATGTAACAATGTTATTTGTAATGAAAAATACTATTGTAGCTTCCCTCAATGCCCAAATAGATTTAGTATTAATAATTTACAACATCTCAAACACTGACAGCCATAGTTATAATTAGTGTTACTATAGTAAAACCATGGTAATGTATTGTAAGGTTTGTCTAATACATATAGAGACACAAGCATTGAGGTGGAGAGGAACTGAAAATATTGAGTTCTGTTCCAGTCAGACACAGTCTTTGCTGGCATGTGTTCCTCTTTTGCTGACTTTACATTTTAATAAGGTGGAGGATTAGCTTAATGTCTGTTTCATCTTCAGTGCTCACAGAGGGGGCAGTTCAACCCTTTTCCATTCGTTACCATGGTGACAGACTTCCAGCAAGCCTATAACTGTAATCTCCAGTCAAAATGTTTGTCTTTGTTTCGTTGGCAGAGCCTTGTTCACCATAACAGCTTCTTGACTGGTAGCGGGTTTAAAAATGTGTGCCTGTCTGTTAAAGCCTCAGAATACAGATTTTCTTTGAGGCTGCCATTTGGAAGCTGAAAGTAGAAAGAGGAAATATTTTTAGGCCACTAATGAATAATTGTGGTTGTGTGACATTATTCAAGATACAGTAGTATTCCTGTGTCTGTCTGCAGAGAATAGACATTTAAAGTCTTATTCTGTCCAATATTTTTTCCCCAGGATCTGATATGACACTGTATGCTTACTTATTTTTAGAAATGGTAAACATAGGATTATATTTACATTTATGTAAAAAACATTTTTTTTTTAAATAGGGGGTATATCTCAGTACAGTAAGTGATTCATATTATACCCTATTCAATGTAGACTACAACAGGCATAAAGGTTTACTACCTTTGAAGAGCACAGTTGTGTTTTATAATGAAAATAGGGAAACAATGTAAACCTTTAAAAATGTGCTTCATGTTGTAAAATCTAAATGAAAGTCAGAAAATATGATTTACCATCACTGAATCAACAATAGATTACACCTAAAAAACAAGTTTTATGGGTTAGATCAGGCAGAAATATCTCTTAAGGTAACAATTGCAGGTTGCCCCTTTTAGAAGATTTTATTTGTATTAAAATAATAATAATAAAATGATTTTATTATTTGATTCTTAGAATGACAGTTTGACTGAGGATTAAGTTTATGAGCAGGGCTAGGGAATAGAAAATTTTATTAGCTGCAATATAAAACCAACAGAAGTCAAGGCGGTGCCCACATATTAGCATCAGGGGGTGACCAAATGTAATAATTAATAAATAATACATAAGTAAATAATCTAAATAAACCATTCAAGGGGTACCACTCAATGTCTGTGGGGATTATGGCCCTATTAGAGGTCAATGGAAAGTCTCCACCATGATAGAAAAACTAACGTGTGTTAGTGTGATTCTTGTTTTGATGTGACACCAATCCTTTGGATTGAAGGGGGCTGAAATCATTTTTGCTGTCCTGCCCATATTTATTTGATGTGAAGTCAGTTAAGCTGGGCCAGCTAATGCAATCCAAATAACATTCCAGCAATCTGTCACATTTGTGTGCAGAACTGTATAGCACCAGCTGCTAGCTGAATGGTAATTGCAACTGAGGGCATATATTTCACACAATCTTCTCTTTTTTGGAAACCCAAAAGGCTGTACAGACACTAATCACTGGACTTTACTATTTATTCATGAACCAAGTTGTTTCTATTGGCTAGAAACACATTAGGAAATGTATTAAAAATGTATTAACATCGTATTGTGATAAACAATGTAGGGTAAGTTACTCAAAAAGGTTATCCACTACACATTACTAATTACTAATTCTAAAATTGTAATCCGATTACTTTAATGATTACTTCATTTAAAAAAAATCATATTACTTATTTTACTTTTATGTTACATTCTATAGCACCTTTCAAAATAATGTCTATACTTCCTCTTTCTTCATTATTGCACACAAATCTTACACTCAGTACCATTCATTTCTCACTTACAATAACTTAGGGGGACAAATAAACATTTATCTGAAAATAATTCATGTTTTAAATGTATTTTACGTAAATAATTACATAAAAAAAGATTAATTAGAAATATGTTTAACCCTAGTAATGTACTTAAAAGTAGTTAACTTAAATGTCAGTAACTGTAATCTGATTACAATAATTACAAATAAATGCGTTAAGGCCTTCGCACACCAAACATGAATATTCGCCACAGTATTTTGGTGTGATTAACATTTTTTGTCAAAACAATGGATATCTATTTATATAAGTTTATCAGTTTGTTTCTGTCAATAGATGAAATGCCCAGACCAATAAAATATGATCTTTGGATCATGTGTCAGGAGCTGCTGCAGTTATCAACTAGTGCAACTGGCGGTGCAAAAGCACAGAAAGCTGTTTTGACCACTGACATGAAATGATGATGGAACTCGAGGAAGAAATCCTGAACCAGGAGTGAGAGTTTATTTCATTTGCAACAAATTTCTTAAAAGCTAAGGCATTTTTTTTCTCACAAGAAACATCTTCTGATGTGGACCAAGCCCCGTGATCTCAGAAGACTTATGATCAAGAATTGTTGCTTTGCATAAAGATGGAAAGGGTTACAAAGTTATCTCAAAAAGCTTAGATATTAATCTGTCTACAGTTAGACAAATAGTCTATAAATAGAGTTGATTTAGTACTGTGGCTACTCTCCCTCGAAGTGGCTGTCCAGCCAAGATGACTCAAAGGGCACACAGCTAAATTCTCAATGATGTAAAAACAGAACCCTAGATTGACAGCTTAAGACTTAAAGGAATCATTGGAACTGGTTAACAACTCTGGTCATGAGTTTACTATACAGGAAACATTAAACAGGCATGGTGTCTATGGCAGGACACCACAAAGGAAGCCGTTGCTTTTCAACAAAAATGTTTGGCACAGACCACCTAGATACTCCACAACGCTTCTGGGAAAATGTTTTGTGGACTGATGAAACTTAGGTTGAATTGCTTGGGAAGAACATGCAGCACTATGAATGGCGTAAAAATGGCATTACATACAAACATGAAAACATCATCCTAACAGTGAAGTATGGTGGAGGAAGCATCATGATTTGGGGCTGCATTGCTTCTTCGAGGCCTGGACTGCTTGCCATCATCGAGGGAAAAATGGTTTCACAAGATTATCAAGATATCCTGCAGGATAATATCAGGGTGTCTGTCTGCCAGCTGGAGCTGAGTAGAAGTTGGTTGACGCAGCAGGACAATAACCCTAAACATCAAATTAAATCCACTACAGAATGGCTTAAAATAAATATCCATCTTTTGGAGTGACTCAGTCAGAGCCCAGACCTTAACCCAATAAACATTCTGTGGAATTACCTCAAGTGAGCTGTTCACACTAGACATCCTAAGAATATGGCTGAGCTGATGCAGATTGGTCAAAAATGTGCAGTTGTGGTGTAGTGGTCTAAAGCACATATCTGTTAATCAGAAGGTCACTGGTTCGAGCCCCACAGCCACCACCATTGTATCCTTGAGCAAGGCACTTAACTCCAGGTTGCTCCAGGGGGATTGTCCCTGTAATAAGTGCACTGTAAGTCGCTTTGGATAAAAGCGTCTGCCAAATGCATAAATGTAAATGTAAATGTAAATGTACACTTTGTGCAGGTCTAATGCGCAGCTACTGGAGACGCTGTTTGAGGTTATTGCTGCCAAAGGAGGATCAACCAGTTATCAAATCCAAGGGTTCACTTATTATTATCTTAAGCACATTATGTTTGTCTATACTCACTACTTTGATGAAGATGAGATAAAAATATATGACCAATAAATGCAGAAAACCAGCATATTCCAAAGGGTTCACATACTTTTTATTGCCACTGTATAGTGGAAATACAGGTCACATGACTCTATTATGACATTTTTCTCCATCACTCATTTTACAAACAACATTGCTGTTGCCACTGTAACATACTTTTCCTGTTAATGCTCATCTGTTTTCACAAACATAATCTTTGCATTTAAGTGTACTCAAGAGATTGATTTTGGATTTACTGTGTGATGTTGGATTAACTTAAGTAATATTGTATTAAGTATTTGTCATCAGTTGTTTACAATTGCATCATGTCAAGAAAAACAGTCAACGTATGATGTACTGAGGGATCTCTCATAATGTTTATGTTTATATGACTCTCTGTGCAGGTTGGCAGTCAGCTCCAAAACTCTCGTGCATTAACTTTTTCACTTTTGTTTTTTATGTCCAGAGAATTTGAAAATTGTTGTGAAAATATGACCATTATATAAACCAGATGTAGATGATAACATGTGGGATATATGGCTGGGTTTAAGGCAAGCTGAGAAAACAATTTTCTAATCTGCCTCAACCAATCAGCAAACTGTTTGTCAATCCTCGGTCACCCAGCATCCATATTCAGATTAGTTTTGCGGTTGTACCTGCTTAGCGATGTGTAATTCTAGCTTTTGACATGTATTTATCTTATGACATTGTGAGTTTATTATATCAGCCCTGTGAAACACGCACACACATACACACAGAGTAGATCATTGGTTAGACAGTGTCAAATCTGATGGGCAAATGATTTGCAATCAAGCTTATAAGCCGAGGACTCCGTTTTAAGCTCTTCCATGCCTCAATCCCTGTTCTGACACTGTTTGGAATTTTAAAACATATTTCTGCCATTCCACAACCATGCTTGAATCGCTTATTGATTTGTGGTTTGGGATCTGTCTCCCTTTATCTCTGTCTATGAAGGAATTAAGCACCTCACCTTGTCCATCTTCATAGCAGCACAGCACATGCCAGCAATATTTGTCGATGTTTGTTGCTTGTGGGTTATCCATTTGAACAGATGTGTCCCAAATATCATTTGTTGTGCTCACTTGGGTATATGTAACATGTTTGTGTCCTGAGAGGTCTGTGAAGGGCTCCACACAGTCTATGTGTTATATTGTGGGAGCAGTTTTCGGGGGTGTGACACCAAATGTGTCAAACCGAGAAAGGACAAAAAAAGATTTCTTTGAGAAATGTTGAAGGAGCTTTCTTATCATTTTAGACTGTTTTTTTTTTGTTTTTTTATTTGATTTTTTACCAAAATAGTTATCATTTATTTTTACATGGCAATTTTCCACCTGCTCTCTGATCCTTAAGGTGGTCGCACACCGGTAGGGTTGCCACCCATCTCATAAAATATGGGATTGTCCCATTTTTAAAGATGAAATTAAGCATCCCGTATTGATTCAATACTGGATGCAATTTGTTCCAGTATATAAGCTTGTCCGATGGTGTCACCGCAAAATCATTCAAGATCATTAATTTAACCTTGATATTAGTTGGGAATTATGCCTACAGTTGGTAAGGGACTGTCTAAAAAGCCCTCAAATTTTGCTAAAACATGCTAAAACTGTGGAGGGTGTGGTAAGGGAATACTTCAACCAGCTGAATTTGGAGGCCAGGGCAACACATTGAACTCTTCATCTTGTTCCTCAAATCATTCCCAAACAATGTGTGCAGTGTGGCAGGGTGCATTATCCTGCTGAAAGAGGCCACTGCCATCAAAAAATCCTGCTCGTCCCTGTCCCTTGGAAGTGAGCAGGGTTGTGAGTGGACTGTGGTCTGTCTGTAATGTAATGTAAAACGTCGCCCCCAGAGGTAAGTTCTCCATTTTTCTGTTGCCCATACACACCCTAACGCTTCTTTCTCAATTGTAGAATACTTGCGTTCTGCCTGTGTCAAGGTGCGTGATGCAAAAGCAACAGTCTTTCCAGACCCGTCCAGGTGCATTTGAGTTAGAACAGCGCCCAGACCATAGTTAGAGGCGTCGGTTGTAACGATAGTGTGTAACTCAGGGTCAAAGAGCGAATCAAGAGTTAATTATGAGGTCTTTAACTTGCTCAAAACTGGTCTGTGCATCAGATGTCCAGGTGAACAAAGATGATCCTCGAAGTAATGCTCTGAGAGGCTCGACCACTGCAACATAGTCAGGTATGAATTTTGAGTACCACGATGTGAGCCCAAGGAAAGAGCGTAAACTGGGAATATCAGTTGGTGGTAGTGCATGTAAAACTGCATGAACATGAGAAGCATCCAGCTGAAGTCCTTTAGCTGAAATTGTGTGCTCTAAAAATGACAGCTTTGTCTGTCTTATGTGATATTTCTCCAAGTTTAGTTTAAGTCCAGCTGCTTCAAGACGTTGAATTGCTGCATTCAAGATCCTGTCGTGTTCTTCAACAGTCTTTCCTGAAACAATGACATCACCAAGGTAACACTGAACACATGTAAGTGTATGGTAGTTTTAAGTATGGTAGACATCAGTCTCTGAAAGCAACTCGGCCCTGACGCCAGTCCATATGGTACTCTTTTGTAAAGGAATAAGCCTTCATGGGTAATGAATGAAGTTAGGCTGCAACTATCTTAATGAAGAAATACATGGTGATAGGTGCTTTGAAGGTCCAGTGTTGAAAAAACAGTTGACCCCCTCAAATCTGCAAACATTTCTTCCATGTGAGGAAGTGGAAAACTTATTGAATATTTCATATTAATATTTCATATGTCATGACTGTTTGATAGTTTATGGTTTTTCTGCGCTATGTGTAAACCCTGAAATTTTGTTTTAATGTTGTGTGGAGTTGGAACATTTTCTTCAGATTGCATTTCCAATATGCCTGTATTGGAAGAGCATCACAATGTTAGCTCATAACAGTGGGCATTTACATTGAAGTCTTAAAGGGCCAGGCAGATTAAAACCGAGTGTTTCAGACAGAGGGCCAGAGACAGGGTGAAAAATTATTATATATGACTAAATTAGGACTGTTTGGTGCAAAAAACTTAACTAAAATTCAACAAGAGTATGTCATGATCCATTTAATGACAAGTGTTTAATTTCTGCACCACTAGCATAACCAAACAAAATAGTTTTGACTGTTTTCACTACAGGTTTCCTGAACATACCACACCACACCCATTGGTTGCCTGAATAGATTGCCAACTTTCTACCAGCCAAAAACAGGACATTTCAGCTTTAAATATGGAATACTTTTTTCAGTGGGGCTTCGACATGAGACACTGCACAGTGGTTTAAGAGGTCCACCTAAAGCTTGTTTACATAAAAAAAACTATTGAAAAACAGGGTGGACAAACACAAAAAAAAAAACTCCCCTAATACGCTTACAATAAAAACAGCTTTAATACAGCGTCCAGGAAGAAATATTAATTTCTATAAATCTTTTAATAAACACTACTTTTTGTAAAAAGAATGAAGCTGCAATTAATAGAGAACGACAATATTTTCTGTCAATCATTTTCTTTCCCCTAATTAATACATCGTCCAGGAAAAAATTGCAAATGTGCTAGTTGATTTCCATGCACATTATTTTAATATTTAATGTTTTTATTTGTGAGAAAATCAAGTGGTCTGTTGCCCTTTCAACTCAAGCTGTATTTTGTGTACTGGATTGTTGCGAAGGAGTGTGATGTATTGTTTTTGTGGCAGTTCATTTAAGTGAGGAAAAGCAACCATTGTTCTAACCAGGGGCGTAGCACCAAATTTTGGGCCCTGGGTACAAACCATCTTGCTGGGCCCCCGTACCAAATATGTATGTATAGAAAACTGACTTCTAAGGGGCCCCCCCTGCCTCGGGCCCTGGGTACTCGGTACCCTTTACCCCCCCCAGTCCAACGCCCCTGGTTCTAACTCTGCTCTCTGTATTTTTGTAAACATTAAAGATAGCTCCGTCATTATGAGCATTAGCGAGAGACAGAAAAGAGAAGGAAAATGTATTATTTTAAGTGCATATGCAACCTCATACCACCACGTTTTATGTCAGTTTGCTGGGAGAGACTGTATTTAAAGCACACTCAGGAGAAACAGAAGTTTAAAGTATCCTAGTTAAATTAGCATGTCAGGTTCAGAAAGGGTGTAATGTTCCAGGATTCTAGGCATTTCTCCCTAGGCCTTATTGAATGCTCTTTTTACTCCTTTTTATATTTGGGTCACTGCACTTCTCAAATGCCTGTGTGTGTGTGTGTGTGTGTGTGTGTGTGTGTGTGCGTGCGTGCGTGCGTGCCCTCCAGGGACAGTTTGATGCTTTTTCAGCAACCTCTGTCTTATGTCTGTATTTCATTTCCTTGTATGCTTGCTTGGCGTTCTCTTTCTGACAACCTCTCTCATACTGACAGCTGTTGTTTTGCTCACTCTGCTGTGTCTATATACAGTACAAGAGATTCCTGATGATCTTACTGTTCGTACATTGTGTCATTTTTCATTATAATCAGTTTTATTATTACTTATTTTTCCTTCTAATAGCAGAGGAAATATGTCTCAATGTATGTTATGACATACCTGTGGCCTCGGGGTCACGCCATTTATTGCACAGTAACCATGGTTTGACAAGTTATAGTTATTAGTTTACAAGTTTATAGTTTTCAGATCTTGTTTCATTCTGAAGTGGTTCATTTTGCCAAAATAACCGGCTGACTTTGCATTATCCCTCTTCTTACACAGATTCTAACTAAATAAATAAATAAATGGACATTAAATGTTTATTTTCATTGAAATTATGTTATGATGTAAGAAGAAAGAAAAAGCTAAACAGCTGAATTCCACGTCCGGAGTTCTGTTGGTGTTAATTTTTGCGAAAATGACTGCTCATTATACAGATAATTACCAGACTGCTTGCCAGATAAATAAATAACTGGACATAAAATATTGATATGAGTTGAAATTATTTTATTTATGTACTTGTAGAGATCGCAGAATGATAAGGAAAGTAGGAAAGATGAATCACAATACCCGGATAACCGGTCTGATACAACTTAATCCCAAGATGTGCTGTTGTTTCTCAGACATATCACACCACTAGATGCCGCCATTTACCAATCAAAATGAGGTATTACAAAGAGCCGAGTAATACATTTTTTTACTCACTATCAGATCAAATCAAAACATTTATAAAGAGCTGAAATTAAATATGGTGGCTAGTACGTCAATAACATCAAACGTTGTTTGTTTATTCCCACCTCAAAAATAAGAATTAAGAATAAGACAATTTTTCAAATCAAATAATAAGCATGTTTTTGGGTAACACTTTACACTAAGGCTACATCCACACTAATATGTTTCAGTCTGTAAACACTGTGAAAACTGAGCTTTTTTTAAAGTGCTCTCCCAAGTGGATAAATTTGAAACTCTGTCTTCACATTGTAGTGTGGACGGAGAAGACGGAGATATCCAGAAAACTATGAGGTACTGGTTGTCATGTGCAGTCATGTGATCCATTCAACCAAAATAATCAAGATGGCAGACTGTGTTATAGCTGACATTCACTTTGATAGCACTGGTAAAGATACTGCTTTGTACAACCTTCACATTGCATTCCTTTAGGCGATGGGAAGTTTACTTTACTGGAATCCGGCGACAGAACACTTGCAAGGACAATTGCGTTTCAGCCAGTACATGCAACGGTGATTTTTCGCATGCACAGTAAAGGGATTTTCATACATTTCATTGTGGATGAGCAACTTTTGGAAAATGCTTGAATAAAGGCAGTGTGAACAGAGTGTTTGAAAAATGAAAACGCAGTTTTCAAATATATTTATTAATTATTAATATCAAATAGATTAATGTGGACGTAGCCTAAGGTTGTATTCATTAACGTTACTTAACTGCATGAGTTTAAGGAATGTTCCAGGTTCAATACAAGTTAATCTTATTCGACAGCATTTGTGGCATAATGTTGATTACCACAAAAAAAGGTTTGACTCATTCATAAAGCAAAAATCTGGGTTTACATTTTTGGGGGGTTTAAACAAAAATGAGAGGCTTATCATTTTACAAAAGCACTTGCTGTTCTTCTGTTAAAACGTGTGTATTATTTCAGCTAAAGTTGTTTAAATTGTGTCTTGAGGATATATACTTTGAAACAGTGAGTATACATTCAAAAATTGGCCCCATTCACTTACACTGTAAGTGCCTCACTGTAACTTTATTTTAAAGAAAAGGAGGGACGATTCAAACAAAAATATGTGGTAATCAATCAATAAATCAATTGAGCTCAACTTTTATTGAACCTGGAACATTCCTTTAACATGGAAAAAAAAAAAAATTATATATATATATATATATATATATATATATATATATATATATATATATATATATATATATATATATATATATATATATATATATGTTCCGCTAGTGTCCACTACTGACAGAAGACATGCAATGGGTTTAACTTCAACAGCCTAAATCCTTGATCACTTGGAGCATGTTGAAGGCTGATGTCAATTTGTGGAATTATTTAGTGATTTTTTTGCACTTGAGAAAACTATGTTTTCAGAGGCTTAAGTATACTTTTTGTTTGTTTATTTTTATTTTTTTTCATTAGAATGAATTGTTAGAAAGGATTCATCAATATTTACACAAATGAAAATGTTAACATAGCAATAAACACATAGGCTATTATTGTGTGATAAACAGTTTAATGTAGCTTATGCTGTTAAGTCTCAATATAACTTTTCTAAACTGCTTAATTGACCTACCTTCACTTCCACCATACATTAGAGTTGCATTGTGGGATATGGAGCTGCCTGAAGTGTACATCAGAGAAGGCTCAATTCCTCTGTCAAAATCAAAGCTTCTCTGGCTCACTTAACGGAGTGGAACACACTTCCAAAATGGCGGCGGGGATTCCCCCAAGTGGAAGTACTCAGGGGAGTTAGCGATTGTTTTCACTGCTCATTCACAGTGGCAAACATGGTCACATGAGAACTTGCATTGTTTTTAGTGCTAAACAACACAGCTTCAAATAATTGCAAATCCATAGTAAGGCAAATCCAGCCTTAAATTAGCATTTTAAGTAATAGTTCATATTGCCTTGCATACAGATAATATGTGACAATGTTCTTACAGTATTTGAACATAATGGTCTTGTCTTTAAGTGGTAAGGCCTAAGTATACTTTGGTTACTGCATTGCTGATCGTTCTGCGCACAGTAAGTGTGACTCAAATTTCGTCATCACCACAGTCTGGAACGCAGAAAAGCGATATATACCAGAGCCTTTAATATTTTGAGTAACATTTGAAGCTGTGGATTAGACAGTCCTCTCAAGGAAGTAAAGTGGCCCCTCAGCTGTTCACTTGAAGAGACTAAGACGTCTCACCTTCAATCAATCAATCAATCAATCAATCAATCAAAGGATGAATCAATCAGTCCAGCAAAGCCGATTCATTGTCTTTAAATACAGCATGCACTACTCTCCAGAGTGTCATTGGTCGTAAAGCCATTCAATTATGAATGATCCACATTAACTCATCGTGAACATATTTCAAAGACTGAGAATCTGAGTTCTAGCATTAAAGACTAATGATTGATTGCAGCTCATTATCCCTGTCAACGGAATATTATATATTGAGATAAAGTCAGTGCTGTTGGACTTAAAGCTTTTACATGTATATATTACTTTATTTTTTCCCTACTTCAGAGCTGCCCATCCACAAATCCAAGCTTAGACATAAAAGGCGTAGCATGGATTATTTCTTCTCTCTCAACTTTCATTAGCCCTTCGGCCTGCAAAAAATGACAATTATTTTTGGAACGTGGGATATCTTTGATGAAGAATTTACTAGATTTTTCTCTCCTCGCTCTCTCTTTCTGGAGCTTGTCATCTGTTTATCTGCAAAACGTTAATGTTGGGAGAAAAATCCTCATTAATTTTATAACAGTGGGGTGCCTTTTGCTGGGTTTGGTGAAAAGGGATGTGTGAGCTGTGCTATTGATTTGAAGCCCATGCGGGCTCACTCTACTGTCTGACTGCTCTGGACTTTTGCTTTTAATGCAAACTCGGCTCAGTTAGACTTCATTAGAGTATCTCTTCAAAGCCACATTCCTGACAATCCCCCCACTCACTTTCACTGGCATGCTAATGCTTAGACATGATCTGTGAATACATTATTCTAATGAAATTGCTCATTTAACATAAATTGCTCGGTGGAGAGTGATAGAAACAGTGTATATGTGTGAAAATAAATGATTTGTGGGCTATTTATGACCGGATGAATTTTAGCTTCACTTAAGCTATAATTCCACAAGTGGAATAGTGGTTGTTGCACTGTGGAAAATTCCTTAAAATGTCCCTACTTTAGTCTCTGACTTCACAGCACTCATCCAAACAGGTCCAGTGTGTTGTTCCCAAACAAAGGGCATTTTGTAATGGAATGTTTGAACTTCCTGTGTAACCTTGAGCTGGTCTCACTTGGAGCAGTTTCAGATGCATACCACTGTTTGCCATACTCTCCGAGTGTGTGGTCCAACACTACGGGTTACTGAGGAGCGCTCTCTGTGCCCATGAATTATTTTGTACCATTACTCTTTAATAAATGATACTTTATACAAGCATGTTAGAACGCCAATTTTTCACTCTGTGAATTCACAGAGGGAAACCTGCATTTTCAAGCCTTAAAATGATCCTTATTGATTGAAAGACTGAAAATGTCAGCTAGGTTAGTTAAAGCTAAGGATAAACAAGCAATGGCAATTGTCTATATAAAACCCATTAAGGGAAAGCTGAAATGAATGAACAAATAATCTGTATTGGGTTGTTGTATATGGAAATGCCATAAATCCATACATATTTTATCTCATTAATTTCTTTAGTGGAATCTGACAACAGGGGCATCAGTGAACATAAAAAAACACATGTTTTTTTTAATTTTCAGAAGAAAATGCATGATGCTTGCCTACGCAAAATTCTCCACCACCATGCTTGGGAGTTGTGAGTGGTTGGCAGGGCATTGCTAGAAGGTTGGAAGGATATTCTTAGTGAATTTTAGAGTGTTGTTACTGTATGTGGGTGCTCACAGTAGGTAGGTAGGTGGCTTGTTGTTTATTGGCCACTATTAGAAATTGATTATAGTTCGGAGGTAAATTGGTCTGGAAGGGTATATAAAAAAATAAAACAATTCTGTCAAATCGTTACATTTCTTGTATGCTCTGGTCCAGTTTTGTTTGTCCATTTCACACATTCTGTTTCCATTTAGTGAGTGTACTTGCTCAAAACAACCTTTTTTTCAACCTTTAAGCCTTTAAAATAGTTTTATAGTTCGCTCTACTCAGTAGTGTACCCTGGTAGAAGTGGCATATTCAAGAGCGACTCGAGACAGCATTCCCCGCATGCAGACATCTGTATTTGCTTCGTGGTATTGGATATGGGGTTTCAATTATCTTTGTTTATAAAAAAAAATGTATAACTGAATGGGTTTTGAAAACGGGACCACTCGCATCAAAAGCAAAGAACAAACCACTGGACCACTACAGAAAATATCACTGTTATTTGTAGGCCTACATTTAACTTTTTGTGAGCACTTAAATTATTTTCTGTCATTTTTTGCTTTTTTTTTTTTTTTAAATCAAAATCCTTTTCTAGTGAAAATCCATCTTTTAGTTTTTTTTACTTATTATTTCATAAAAATATTTTCTTTGCAAATCATCAGCATAATAATATGAGTAAAAGGTTCAAGTATTTATGAATTACAGACTTTCTGTTCAATACTGGGAAATTTTGAAATTCATGTTAATTCAGTCTTTTACAATGCTGATTATTTAATTTGTATATACATTATATATACACTGATGAGCCATAACATTATGACCACTCACAGGTGAAGCAAATAACATTGATCATCTCCTAACAATGCCACATATCAAGGTCTGGGTTGATAAGATGGGAAGCAGACAATCAGTACTTGTAGTCAATATGTTGAATGTAGGATGCCGAGGGAGTGTTCATCCGGTAGCGCTGTAGCGCTGCATCAACTGGCATCCGAAAGGGACTACTGAGGGGTCCAGTGCCATCGCTCGGCGTCACGGTCGGAAGCAGTACAGCAAGCTGAGGGCCAGTTGGTGGTGTGTCCGGGGCTGGTGAGCCCGTCTCTCTCTCCTCTGTCTGCTTTCTTTTTTGATCATGTGAAGTCCTGCAGGGCTTCAAATGAGTGGCCACAATACATGCATTTCAGGACTTTATGAGCATCTTCTCTGACCTCCATCTTCATTAAGGATCGCTTCCGTGGCTTGGAACATTTTTGCCCCTCTCCTCCTCATCCTTATCGTCGTCACGATAATGGCCTGTTTCATTCATGTGCACTGTGAGACCTACTAGTGTGTCAAAGGCTGCACTACAGTCCTTACATCTGAACTTTCTGGTATCCATATATTCAGGCCCATATAGTTTATTGTTTTGACGTTAAGCTTCAATATGGTGAATAGGCTTGGTTCAGGCATGAGGTGGTAGGGAGAATGCTGTAAGGTTTTAGCATGGGCTGCTTAGTGCCAGTCATATGCATCACCCCCACTATTAGCACCATTAATATTTCCATTGTTGGCATTGTTTAAAGTGGTGGTTTATGTCAAATTGCAGCTTGCTCCACTGCAAGTACCATTACTTGCATGGCAGTTTACAATGCTATTGTTCCCCTTGTGGCTGCTTGGAGTACTTCTTGTAGTGCTGCTAGCACTAACCTCCTTGTTTTTTATAATGTCTCTAGTTATACTTGACCAGGAAGCATCTGAAATCAGGTTTGAATAGACAGCTTTCATCTGTGCCAGGCTGTCCTTCAAGGACAGTCTTGCGTCTGTCTCCATGTCTTCAACCTCCTCTTTATCCTGCCCATCTTTGGAGGAGGTCTTTTTAAAGTCAGCCAGGTGATTGCTGGTTTCGCTAAGGGGCGAGCCATATGCAGTGTCTGGTTTGGTGCCATTGCTGAGTGGCGAGTTCTGGTTGCTCAGATGTTCACAGCCATCTTTGTATTCATTGCACAGGTACTCCGTATCCTGACCATCTAAGGAGAGACCGTCATCCAGAAGGCACACCTCATCGATCTTAGCTGCCTTAAGCTTGTCCTCCGGCATGTAGGCTGAAAATCGCCTTCCAACCTATACATCATGGCTAATCACCATTATGTTTACAGTGGTGCTGAAACCCAAGAAGGAGGAGGGATATGTTGTCATGGAGTCCTTTCCGCTGCCATCTGCCAGGGGATCAGCTGTGGCCGTCTGCATGGGGACAGAGGGGTCGCTGCTGGCCGCCGAGAGCCGGAGGAACCGCTGCTGTCCGCTGAAGAAGGGGAGAAGCAGTTCCATCCGCCAAGGGCTGGAGGACTCGCTCCGCCAGAGGGTTGAGGAGCGGTTGAGGAGTGGTTGAGGAGCGGTTGAAGTGCATCCGGGAGCCGGCGAGCAAGTTCTTCTCTCTCTCTTCTCTCTCTCTCTCTCCGTGTCTCCACTCACCCTTTGCCTCTCCCCATGCCTCCCCTCATCTCTTCCTCTACAGGAGGCTGGGTGGACCACCAGCTGACAGAACGGCTGGAAGGGCAGCGTCTCCTCTCCAGGGAGGAGTGTGACGAGGAGGAGGGCGTGGCCGGGCCAGCCGGCCGGTTGGTGCTGAATCAGCTGATCAGTTGGAGAGCAAGATAAAGGGGACCCGGAGGTGTCAGTTCAAGAGAGATGCATGTGGCTGCTGAATGTGTGTCTGTTTATTTTTGTTTTAAGTTAAGTTTGACATTAAAGTTTATGTTTACTGTTCTGCCGGTTCTCACCTCCTCCTTGTCCATCCTTGAACTGTTACAATAGTTTACTAATGTTTGGAATTGCACAAATTCTTGAACCTGCAGTACTTTGATTTCTCAATACATGTAAACTGCTCTGATAGCCCTTTTCCATTTAAATTGTGATCTTTCTCAGCTCCGCTGGTTCTAGGCCAGGTCAATCTGGAGCCTATAGTAAACTGGCCAATGACCTGAGAGCCGAACAGTGACATAGCGGCTTACTGTCTATGTGGTAGTTTCATGTGACTACCTCAAACATAAACAAACATGGTGTTTAACAGTGTGTTTGTATACAGCTTTTAGTTTTGTCTTTGAGGACACATTTTAACATACAGATTAATGAAATCCATCGTTTTTAAATTGCTCAAGATTGTCAGAGAAGACATCTACGCTAGAGATGACAGGTAATGTAATTACATTATATTGTACAAACTATAACATAACTTGCTAAGTTCTGTAAACTGTTATAATGGAATCATTATTACATTGGTGTAGCAGAAGTTTGTATTTGGAATTGTGCCATAGCATATAATATTATTGATTGAGAATCCCACCGTTTTACTTAACAGATAGCCGCGATCTTCGAAACTTAGTGAGTACCAGGTCAAAAACTACCTTACAGAACAAAACAATGCACAAAATAACATGACAACCCTATAAGAAAAGTTAGCAGGCTGGTCCGAGTCCAAAAATGTTTTGCTCCGTCCACTGTCACTTTTGCTTATGTCCTTCTTATGGTCCCTCTCCTCCCTTAAGTGTTTTCCAGTTTGTTTATAATTTTGTCAATTGTCCAAATGAAGGCACCGTGCATCATTTTGTGCTGTATCTTCATTCTCGTAGAGTATTTTGTTTCCTTTACGATCTCTCTAGTTTATCTCAGATCTTCGTAAATACCATATCGCAAGCAGAGCACTCATTTCGTCGTGTTAGCTGAATGCTTTTGATGTCTGATAATTTTGTTGGTTTTTTATTGTTGTTATAGAGTGAAGAAGTACTCCTTGCTGCAGACAGTAGCTACGGTTGTTGTTTGGGAAAACTTTACCATAGTGACGAAACATTATCCTGCTCCCCTACATCCCCTGATGTAATTGGTTCCTGCATAGAGACCAGCAAGCAGGCCCAGGAACCCGCACCTGAACCATGTCTGTAAAAAAAGGCTGTGAGAGTGCTGAAAACATCATAAGCCCCGCTCATGCACATAACTGTGCATCACCCTTTCTTCTAACATCTCCTGGTTTGGAACAACATAAGTTGTGTCTAAGCTAACCCTATTAAGTTAAAATCCAGGAGTTGACACAGGCAGTGAACAAGTCATATCTGAGTCAAGGACAGCAGCTGAAAGCTGCAGCTGATGTAATCACAGTTGTGGCCATTCATTGACGAGGCCTGAAGGTGTAGTTTTATGTGTGTTGATGCAGGTAGCTGCAATGTTGTGTATGCAAACATGACAGTTTCAACCCCTCTAGCATCAAAGCGATTTTGCCAAGGTAAGGTAAAGTTCTGAGTACTTTCAGGGATATGCCATACACAGACATCTGCTTCACGCCAGCCAAGCAGTGCATAGACATCTACAGGGGTGTAAAGTAACAGATTACAAATACTCACTTTATAGTAATTAAGTAGTTTTTCCCAGGAATTGTACTTTTTTAAGTCGTTTAAAAATGTTATACTTTTACTTGAGTTAATTTTAAGTGCTGCGCTAGTTTTCCACCGTCTGTGTTTGCTACTTCCCCGTCATGATTTTATTTTAATCTGTCAACATGATTGGCTAGAGAGAGTCTCGTGACTCCTGTCAAATCAAATCACACACTTGATCGGCAGCTGTAGACCTGAAAGGGCTTTTTGCAGTGAAAATTGTATGACTGTGTCATGTGAGTTTAACTTGCTCATGCCAGATATCAGCATTAATCCTGCCTCAAATTTGAAGAAATATATTGAGGTAAATTTAATATTTCCGCTTTCTAGATTCTGTGTGTCTATAATGTAGCCTGTAAATGACCTATCCATCACTGAGATTATTGGGTTGATGTGAGAGATTAAGGCAATGTTATCAATAGGGCTGGGCGATAAAACACTCAATGTTTATCTAAAAAAAAATTTAAAAGATAGATCAATATCAATGATAAACATTTGAGTAATTTTCTATACTTAGCCTATGTTTATAGAAAAGGGGTGTTCATTACATGAATCACAATAGCAAGATAACCACTGGTTGGTTGATCTAGATAAAATACAAAAGATTGATTTTTTATTTCCTGACCTCTGTAGCTGCGTGCTATTTGATTGACAGGTTTGTTTGAGCGCTAATGCGGGTTCGCTCCTAAATTACTAAACCACTGGAGTCACATGGATTAGGCTACTTTCATGCTAATTTGAGCATCAAAATGTTTGGCACCCATTCATTTACATTGTATGAACCAAAAGAGCTGAGATATTCTTCTAAAAATCTTAATTTGTGTTTTGCACAAGAAAGTCATACAGATCCTGGATAGCATAATGGTAAATGAAGAGAAAATTTGTGTGAATTATTCCTTTGAAGCATGATGTGGCCCCTGAACCAAACAACCTCTACCGCCTCTATTGTGAGGGACATAACGCACCAAGTGACCCTGCTTTTTTAGTGGGTTTTCATAAGTTTTAATTTTTATTTGCATTACTTGCATTGTTTTGAACATGTTTTATGCACAACATTAACTTTCTTGTTGGTATTAAGGAACATTTAGATCTTACACAAACTGATTTTAATATAATTGTTTCATACATTGATATTGAAAATAACTTTCATCTGTTTATTTCTGTAATCATGTCACCCTTTTGTTTATTTTTTAATTCAGATTCATGTAGTGTTTACAGTATCATAGATAAGTGATGTATTTTAAAAGTTGTCAATCATAAACACCTATAAAATACCTATATATTATTCTTTCTGGCAAACAGCCATATAAGGGAATGTAAATTACGGTATGTGTGCTACATTCTTAAATTGCAGCATAGAGTTTTTATTATAAAGGGGCAAACTCAGTAATCAATACTCACTACTCATGAGTACTTTTAAATGAGCTACTCTTTTACTCTTACTTGAGTAGATTTTAAGACGGGTACTTTTAATCTACTCATACTACATTTTTAAAGATTTTTTCTTGATAATAATTTTTCAGTACTCTTTCCACCCCTGGACATCTGCCCCAAATGTGCTCCAGTACTAATAAATCATTAACATGTACTGTAGAATACTGCCTAATGACAAACAGGATCAGATTGGGAACGATATTCACCTCACTGCCCCCCTCCTTTTCCTCTACTTCTTTCCTGTCAACTTTTACACACAC
Organism: Xyrauchen texanus; assembly: GCF_025860055.1. NCBI lineage: Eukaryota > Metazoa > Chordata > Actinopteri > Cypriniformes > Catostomidae > Xyrauchen > Xyrauchen texanus. The sequence goes on from NC_068301.1 coordinate 28,986,787, forward strand.
TCCTAATCTCTATGCACCAGGCACCACTTGATTATTGAGTAAATTGATTTATATTTGCTTAGCAAAGTCATTCTTTTTTTATCGTATTATCGCTGGCAAAAGAGTGGATCTTAACAATCATTTTAAGTGGTTCGAAAAGAGACCAAGAGAGCGAGTAATTTAGCCACAAGCCCGATAAGATCAGAACCTTGGTTTCAGGCTCTCGTCCAGGTCCAGCTGGCTGATAGGGGATATGACCCACTTCTCATGGTTAAGAATGGCTGTAGAAATTGCTTTCAGCACAATTAATTTTTTGAGGTTTTGGACGAATAAAGGAATAATTCACCCAAAAATGGAAATTCTGTAATTATTTGCTCCCCCTCATTTCATTCCAAACCTGTGTTGCTATTTTCCCATGGAATTGTCAAGGAGAAATTTAGAAGAATCTTCACACAGCTCTTTTTCATACAAGGACAGTTCATGGTGACCACATCTGTCAAGCTCCAAAACAGACAAAAAACACCATAAAAGTAGTTTATATGACTTATATATTCACTATATTCTAAGTCATCTTAATGCATAGCTTTGTATGAGGAACAGACGAAAATTGTTGACTGAAATAAATGTTGGGTTTTAATAGACAAAGAACAGCATACAGGTTTGGAATGATACAAGGGTTAATTTTTGAGTGAACAATTCCTACAACGCACAGCACATGCAGTCTGTCAGGCTTGATGTGACCGTCACTGCGGTTTTTAGCTCTTTACACTCCCATGAGCAAGTGTTATTGGTGCTAGGTGTGTTTTATTATGGCAGTGGAAGGAGTTTATGTGAGGCATGTGTGTAATTTAGACTCATTCTCTACACGGCTGCAACTGACATGATGAGAACTCTGCTCTGCTTAATGCCAGACACTCTCATGTTCCTTACAATACAAGACAAAATATGATGCAAGGCATTCAGGCATGCCAGGGTGTGAGGAGTTTATTTCCATGTCTGCTCTTAACTGCCACATCAGCTCCACATCTCCCTACAGATTCCAGCAGATATATGTTAATAACTCAGGTTTATATGATTAATTATGATTGTCAGTGCTAAAAGAGGATTTAGATACACTTATTTAACACATCTCTTCATAATGCCAAAGATCAGATCTTTGATATGAACTCTGCACACTCTGTATACTGTATAAATACATGCTGTATATACATATACACCTAATATCTTTAACCTTATTTTGTATGATATTACAGTATATTATAGTACTTAAATGCAGACAGACATGCCATTGTTTAATTAGTCACTTTTAATAGAGCACAAATACTTTTCAAATACACATAAGTGCATTAATCATTTAGCACCTGAGCCACTAAGTACATTTATTGAGAGGCAGGACAACATCCGAGTCACTAGGAGCTCCACAAATCATGACTGTAAAATAGCATACTGCAGGACCAGCTTTGGACAGACGACCTTCTCTGTGAATAGTTCTAAACTCTGGAACTCATTACCTTTTGAAATCAAGACTGTGCCTGACTTTAAGATGTTCACTTCCAGGCTTAAAAACTGGTTAAAAATAAACCAAAAGTGTACTCATTTTTAATTATTATAAAAGTTGTACATGATATGTATGTATGTTTATATTATTATTATTATTATTATTTTTATTTATTTATTTTTTATTTAAGTAGTTAATCATGTACATTTTATTGTGTATAAAAGCCCTTCCAGGGACAGGAGTTGAAAATTAGCTATAGCTATAAACTTTATGTGCAACACATTAGTGACATGCTTGGTTTTGACACTATGTTTGTTTGCATTGTCCCTGTCAAATAAAATTTAAATAAATAAATAAATGCACACATAAATTAACTTGAATAATATACACATTTTTTAGGATGTTTAAAATGCAATTCTTCACATATACAGGTGAAACTCGAAAAATTAGAATATCGTGCAAAAGTTCATTAATTTCAGTAATTCAACTTAAAAGTTGAAACTAATATATTATATAGACTCATTACAAGCCAAGTAAGATATTTCAAGCCTTTATTTGATATAATTTTGATGATTATGGCTTACAGCTTATGAAAACCCCAAATTCAGAATCTCAGAAAATTAGAATATTACATGAAATCAATAAAAAAAAGGATTTTAAATACAGAAATGTCGGCCCTCTGAAACGTATAATCATGCATATGTACTCAGTACTTGGTTTGGGCCCCTTTTGCATTAATTACTGCCTCAATGCGGCGTGGCATGGATGCTATCAGCCTGTGGCACTGCTGAGGTGTTATGGAAGACCAAGATGCTTCAATAGCGGCCTTCAGCTCTTCTGCATTGTTTGGTCTCATGTCTCTCATCTTTCTCTTGGCAATGCCCCATAGATTCTCTATGGGGTTCAGGTCAGGCGAGTTTGCTGGCCAATCAAGCACAGTAATACCATGGTCATTGAACCAGGTTTTGGTACTTTTGGCAGTGTGGGCAGGTGCCAAGTCCTGCTGGAAAATGAAGTCAGCATCTCCATAAAGCTTGTCTGCTGAAGGAAGCATGAAGTGCTCTAAAATGTCCCGGTAGACGGCTGCGTTGACTCTGGACTTAATAAAGCACAGTGGACCAACACCAGCCGATGACATGGCTCCCCAAACCAATACAGACTGTGGAAACTTCACACTGGACTTCAAGCATCTTGGATTGTGTGCCTCTCCATTCTTCCTCCAGACTCTGGGACCTTGGTTTCCAAATGAGATGCAAAATTTGCTCTCATCAGAAAAGAGGACTTTGGACCACTGAGCAACAGACCAGTTCTTTTTTTCTTTAGCCCAGGTAAGACGTTTGACATTTGAAGCCCATGTCCAGGACCCGTCTGTGTGTGGTGGCTCTTGATGCAGTAACTCCAGCCTCAGTCCACTCCTTGTGAAGCTCCCCACACATTTGAATGGCCTTTTCCTGACAATCCTCTCCAGGCTACGGTCATCCCTGCTGCTTGTGCACCTTTTTCTTCCACACTTTTCCCTTCCACTTAACTTTCTATTAATGTGCTTTGATACAGCACTTTGAGAACATCCAACTTCTTTTGCAATTACCTTTTGAGGCTTTCCCTCCTTGTGGAGGGTGTCAATGATGGTTTTCTGCACAACTGTCAGGTCAGCAGTCTTCCCCATGATTGTGAATTCAACTGAACCAGACTGAGTGACCATTTAAAGGCTCAGGAACCCTTTGCAGGTGTTTAGCTGATTAGAGTGTGACACTTTGAGCCTACAATACTGAACCTTTTCACAATATTCTAATTTTCTGAGATTCTGAATTTGGGGTTTTAATAATAATAATAAGTTTTATTTATATAGCACCTTTCCAGAGCTCAAGGACGCTTTACAATAGACAAGCAACAATAAAGGCAGAGGACAAAGACAGCAGACAAAACAACAGCAGGTAGATAACAGTGAAGGTACAGAAAATGAGAAGGTTAGGTAGATGGGACAGCACCCAGCGGAAAAAAAAAAAAAAACAGTACAACTTAAGAGTTATAACATTCAGCAAATAAGTGAGTTTTGAGCATGGATTTGAATTCAGAGATAGTGTTAACAGAACAGAGTGATCGGGGTAGAGAGTTCCATATTTTGGGTGCTACAACACTGAATGATCTGCCCCCCATCGAAACAAGGCGATGCCGAGGGACGACAAGAAGGCTAGAGTCGGAGGATCGTAGAGAGCGTAGAGAGCGTAGAGAGTTTTCATAAGCTGTAAGCCATAATCATCAAAATTATATCAAATAAAGGCTTGAAATATCTTACTTTGCTTGTAATGAGTCTATATAATATATTAGTTTCACCTTTTAAGTTGAATTACTGAAATTAATGAACTTTTGCACGATATTCTAATTTTTCGAGTTTCACCTGTATGTCAAGTTTTTGGAACCTAGTTGAATCATTCTATCACATGATCCTTGAATATATATGCACAAAAAAAAGTGTTACAATCCTAATGGTATACATGCTATTCACTCATTCACCCATGGGTCCAGTTATTTCCTTTCTTGTTCTACACTAACATGTATTTTCTTGTTATGCCATCCATTTCAGTGCTCACACTTGCAGAAATCCTGACAAAAACCTTTCTTTAAAAGCTAAAGATTCTCATATGCTTGCAATTTAACACCTTTAAGAAATCTATTGTCTGAAATAGTTTAAGAAGTGGTAAAGGTCCTGGAGTCATTTTGAGGTTATGAAGGTTGCCCTTACTGCATTTCCCTGTCTGTCCTATAAGTGGCAGTAGAGCTTTTGATGTCATAAAGCACACACGCTGAGCTAAGCACTCTGCTCCATGAGGAAATGCAGTGTCTTGACAGCATGTCTTAACCTGTTAACCTTTGCCAGAGCGCCAGCGCACGGAAGAGTTTTTTTCCCCCACAAGTTTAATGTTTATGAATAGATTTAACGTGAAAGAACATCATTAATCTTGGCAAACTATATATAATTTTAAAGGTGTAAGCCTCAAGCATCGATGATAGAGCTCTGTTTTTCGATGAAAAGCTTATAACGAATGTATTTCTTGCATTTATGTAAGCAGTACAGATCAAAACACACGTAATCAAAAGCGGAGTACATACCAGTAGTGTCAGTAATAACGAGCCACACACGCATCCACTGCTAAAAGTTCCAGATTGAATGGAAAGGTGAGGGTCCACTGAATAACATCCCATAGAGCATTTTTAGTCCAAAGAAACAATAACGTTGTAACATCGATGGTTATTCCTTTGTTTACATCGAGTTTCTTCAGGGTGAAGTATCATACTTGTCGGTTATGCAATAAAATTATTAATAAAAACAGACTCCGGTAGCGAGCGTTATATGGGTGTGTTGCTTAGAGTGTAATGAACAAATTAAGACCGCACACACACACACAAATACAAAGATAGGCAATATATAGGTCAAAATATCCAAACACTGCGGTCAGTTTTTTGACGTCATGATATGCTGATCCTATTATTTTGTCTTTAAAAGAAAGCCAATGAACGAATTGAAATTATATGACTGATAGAAAATGTAGCCAAGCAGTGCACGATTCCAACGATACCGGGAAGTCTAAATTCCTCGCTGAACAAGATGTTTTTTATTTATTTGAATCAGCCACTCTCTATTGAGGAGCTAACCTGCGGCGTAGGCTGTGACCACACCCCGTCATTTGACAACAAACAAGCCATAGTAAAAAGACGGTTCCCCAGTCAACATCTGTTTTCGCGTCTTACTTACTGGACGGATTATCTCATCAAATGGATCGTCAAAAGAAGTTTTTTCTGCTGAAGATGTTTTATTTGCGATCACTCGAAGCAGCGATAACGAAATTGAGGAGAGTGAAGACAGCGTCGAGGGTGATATGCTTGAGGACGGAAAAGATGGTCCAATTTTACATCGGTGAGTTGCTATGTAACATGCACACATTATACGTGTCTAAACGACTGCCCATCAGTTTGATTGTATGGACGACCTTTAGTATGAATGCTGTCTAAACGATTGCCCATCAGTTTGATTGTTGATTTATGAATGCTGTCTAAACGACTGCCCATCAGTTTGATTGTTGATTTATGAATGCTGTCTAAACGACTGCCCATCAGTTTGATTGTTGATTGAATGGCCAGCCACATAAAAACTATACAGAATTTTTTACTTGACATGCGGTGCTAATTATCTTTCCATTCTTTCCCATGCAACAGCTGTGTGGATTATTTTATAATTGAAAAAGCATGGAACAGTGTATATGATGACTAAAATAGCTTGCAGTACCCTTCATAACATTTGGTCATTAGGTTGCTTTTTGAGATATCCAAGGAGGCTTCTTGGTACCTGGACATAGTCTTGGAAAAAATATTGCAGAAATCTCATTTTTCATAATATCTTCCTCAAATGTGAAATATAAACTGATGAGACTTGTGGCTTTCAATCAATTACCTAACTGGATTCCTCCAGGTTTGTTTTCATTTATTTTTTCATAAAATAATGCAATGTTACTTGCAGTACAAATTATCTTCAAGACACTTTAAATTCTATAAATGTTTGTCTGTGTAAGTTTTTTCAACTTTTACATTTGGGTAATAAACTCCAAAGTGTCTTCTTTTTAAATATGTCTAAATTGTGCATGTAGAGCAAATTGTTCAGTAACTACAATTATTTTAGTTTGGGGATGTCATTTCTGGGGATGTGCCTCACGCGGGGAAGGGAGAAAGGGAACTGACATAGTCTTGGAAAAAAGCTTGCAGGAACCCCATTTTTCATTATATCTTCCTCAAATTTGAAATATAAACTGATGAGACTTGTGGCTTTCAATCCTTTACCTAATTGGATTCCTCCAGGTCTATTTTTATATATTTGTACATGAAATAATAAAACATTTTTGAAGTTCACATTATTTATGAGGCACTTCAACTTTTATAACTTTTTATTTGTTTGAGCATTATCAACTCTGATTTATTGTTAGTAGAGTGCCAAGTGTCTTCTTTCCAAAGAGACCTTAATTGTGCCTGTGGTACACTGTTCTCAGGAGCTATATTTATTTTAATTCAGGTATGTCATTTTCAGCTGTGAGCCCCTGAGTGGGGGTGCAGGTTAACAGGTTAACAAGTCCTTGTCTTTTAAAATGCAAAAACAAGAGGCATCTTTTGAAAATATGGTCACTTTTTTTACTCTCTATAAAGACTGAAACTAAGACTGCCTTCAAATCCCTACCTGCTAAACTTACAGCAATCAAAGCCAATACTTTGTTTATAACCTGTATTACTAAGGCAAGTACCACTATTGCTCATACTTAGGGTTTGTGCTATGAACATACAATATAAAAAGCATATATTAATCACTCTCTGTTCATTGTTTGGTTGGTGTGCTTTGACTTATTGTACTAAATGTGTCTCCCACTCTGTCAGAGTAACATTATATAGTCTAGTCATCATCAGTTACATCTGTCTCTCATTTTTTCCCTCAGATCTTCCTCTTTATCTGAGAAAATCTCTGTGATCTCAGTTGAATCCTTAAGGGGTTATTTGCATAAAACTTCTTCAAATGAGAGTGCTGACAGAATCGCTTTTGACATGTCACAATCATGATGGATGACATTATACTTTGATTGTACTGTGAGAGACTTTATACATTTGTTGGCCTGCCATAAAACTTCACTTATCAGACTGAACCATTCTTTTCTGTTGCTCTCTGTTTGTGTGTGTGTTATAACAGCTTTTACAGCTGAATGTTTTTTCCGACTGCAAATTGTACCAGAATACATGAAAGATTTTTTCCCTCAAGAAATATGTAAACATACAAGAATCCTCAATATTTCTCTAAAGGTGCAAACTTTGGACATAAAGTTGTAATAGATATTGTTATTTCAAACATTGACATGATATTCAGTATAGCTCACATGATTGACCAAGTATAAACTTATTTATTACATTCTAAAACAAATATTTCACATTTTTATTTTGCATGCTTTGTTGAGTACTCCTGAAATTGTGAGAACTTGTGTTGGATGTGGCATTGTAATATTGAAGCTGGTCATCTGAATTATGAGCAGTACAATAATTATGTAATGATCATGTAAAGAAATTTGGATATGATAAATAGATAATTAAAATGTTTTGTTATAGTGCTTTTCGCAATACATGTCGTTTCAAAACAGCTTTAGAGAAAATTATACTATAGTATCTGTAATGTACTCATTGAGCAGTTTCATTGAAAAAACATAATTGAAAAGCATCCCTTAAGAAATTATTAAAATTGCCTGAAAAATACATTCATGCTCTCTTGTTTCAGATTCCTGGCACATTTTCCTCCTTATTTATGCCCATAAAGGATGGGCAGCTTCGCATAAAAAACATAGCCGTGTCTACTTCTATGTTATGTATTATTTACCGGGGCACAAAGCTGCACTATGTAACTTTGTGCTATCTAGTGACATCTGTGGTTGAACTTAAACTTTAAAGTAATTTGCAGAAGAACACTTTACGTGAATCGTGTTTCTGCACTGTTCTTCAGGCGAATGAATCTCATGATTTGAGCTTTGCCTGTGTGTGATCATGACCTTCAGATCCTGAGTCATACCGTGCTATTATAATGTTGATATAATGTTGTACGATTAAACATTTAAAACTGAAATATGACTTGCTTTGATGAAGATAAACAACACTCAAATTCACATGTTTTGAATGAATGAATTTTACACTTATAGCACTTTTCTGACACTGCACTCATATTTTAATATAATGTTTTTAAGTGTTTTATCAACTAATGTTTGTATTGTACTACACTTATCAATTTAAGAGGTAATGCTCATGATATGGCTGATACGAGTTCAATGGAAGACTTTATTATTTTTATATTTTATTTTAAAGTGTCAGTTGATAATGCAAGTGAACAGTAGTACTACAACAGTATGTCTATGCAATGCACAAAATATCACAGTAAACTAAAATACGTTGCCTACGTTCACGGACATGATGTAATGATGCAAGGATGTTCGTCATAAGCCAGCGATTTTGCACCAAATTGAACTCGACTGTTCCAAATACAAATGATTTTGTTATTGTTTTGAACAGTGGTTGTTTATGTACTCAGTTAGTAATGTAAATTTGTTAATTTTGAACCAAAACATCTTACGAAGTTTAGCTTTAAACATTTGTTACAGCATAGGGGCCCCCTGGCGAATCGGGGGCCATTCGCAACTTGCATAGTTTGCATAAAGGGAGGACCGGCACTTTGGCCATGCTCCAGGTGTGAGAGATGTCATGTGGGAGTTTTCAGCAGCACAGGTGTGTTTTGAGGGAAAGACGTGTCCCAGATTCCCATCAGCTTGACCTGTTCTTCTCATGTGAGAGACCCTGTCAGAGACCTGGGCTCTCACAGCAAGATTGTCAACATGAAATGTAATGTACCTGAACATCTGTGTGGGGCGGCCAGGGAGATCTGTGTGTGATAGACTGACATCTGTGTTCCTCTAAGTGTGTGTGTGTGTGGTAAGCAAATTCATACAGGTTTGGAACAACATGGTAAGTTCAAAGATGGGTAAATTTTGACAGAATTTTAAGTTTTGGGTGAACTTTTCATACCTGTTGTTGGGGGCAAGTAATAATATTAATAAAAATGAAACAATAAAAGAGATTTGAGATTAGAAGGGAGTGAAATGTAGATGTCAGTATGATATAACAGAAACATCAAACATGAGAGAAGTTGTCCAGGTAGAGCAAGAGCCACAGATGGAGAGATGGAATGAAATTAAGTTGGCCTATTCTCATCCAGTGGTAGTGCACCTGCACAGCAGGACAGTGTAAGCAGCAGGTGCGTGGCAGGTGGCCCCACACCTGTCCACACTAAGGTGAGAAGAGAGACAGCTGGCAACCTGAGTCATCTGATGAGGAGAGTTCAATAAACACTCATGTAAAAGTCTGGCTTTACAGCATACACACCTTTCCTTATTTGAGCAAAGTCCCTTAATAATAAAGGGGCTGTTCACCACCTGTTTGCCCTATCAAATACATATGAGGTGTTATGTAAGTAATATACTTTGGGAAATTGATGGGTGAGGTTCTATGATAACCTACAATTTGAAAGGTTCATCCCAAATGAACAGAATCGGTTTTCATATTTTTAATAAGGTTGTTGCTAATGGGAAATTGTCTTGCTGTTTCTTAGACAGTGTAGTCTCAAGTAGCCAGACTGTTGAATATAGGCATGAAGTCTGATTCACTTGGTTGCTTATTCTGGCTAAGAACTGCCCACATAGGTGCTGTCACTCTGAATGTGTTTTTCAGTTGTTTTCCAAATTTTACCTTTTCGCACGTGAAATTCTCCTGTACTGAGGAACCCCCCCAGTGTGTGTTCTTTAATGTGCGCTGTAATAAAAAAAATCTTTCCTTACACTTCACAGCAAGTGCACTGGAGGTCAGATTATATAACAGCAGGTGCAATTATTATCAGATTATATGTTGTCACAGTCTCTGTGAGTCCGCTGGTTTGTTCTACTTTATGATTGCATGTTCTCTCTGTTGGGTTCAGGTGTCACTGGCTTGCGTAATCAGCGTTGCCATGGATGCCTTGATTTGTTCCATGGTAATGCTGATCTGATTCCAGCTTGCTGCGAGCGAGCGGCAACTGATCGCCATTCACTCTGTTCTGTGATCCTTGCTCGACTCTTTGTCCTGTTGCTTACCACTCTCTCCCTTTACCCTAGTATACCCTGTATAATATTGGTTACCAGTTTGCACTGTGTGCGGCAGGATTGTGCCTGTTGCCCCCCCCCCACACACACACATCTCAAATGCACCAAGGAGGACATGGAAATTACCCCATGGCATGAAGCCAAAACATCTATTGGAAGGTGGACCATCAATGAGACATTCCAATTATGTTCTCTTTTGGAATCTGAGTTTTTCCTATCTTTTTAGGCTATGTCCTGCTTAGTTTTGTCCACCTAGCACCTATTGAGTCCCCACAGTTTTGGTGATGAATCACTCCTGGACAACACGTCTTCAAAAGAAGTGAGGATGATATTGTGTAGAGGCACTCTGCCATGGATCTTATTATAATAGAGATGAGAGTGAATCCTGCAAAGCAAATATCAATGCCACTCCCCAGGGCTGCACACAATGGCCTTCTGTTTTTCCTTACCATGATACTTCGGCGACAAACAGAATTCACATACTGATATTGGGGAGGTTTCCATGACAACATCCAAAATAGGACATTGAATGAAATCCTATTAGGCTTGCAACTCTCACCTGTGGGGTTAGAGACAGCGTGAATACGAAGAATGGGCAAAAGACCGTGGAAGATTTATCAAAAGTTGTTCCTTGTAATATTCCTTGAAGATAACGCTTTCTGATCTGATCAAATGTATTCAACGTGTTTTTACCAGACTGATAACACTGTGAATTCAATGACAGTAGGTCAAACGTTCTGCTGCTGAAATCCGTCTGTATTTACAACAATTTGAACCATTGTCCCTAATGGCTGAAGCAGGAAGTGTTGCTGATTGTATGGGCACGTGTGAGCTCCAGTTTTCTGGTGAAATGTCCACAGAATGGTGCCAAAAGCGAGTTGCATTTGAGTAGAAACTTTTTAATTTAATTGCTTTGAATCGGTCAAAAATATTCAAAAAGCAGTCTGATTTTTTTCTCGCAAATCAAAAGGGCAGGGTGCACCAGACAGTGGGTGTTGTATTGTCTTCATTGGGGAATATACAGTAATGAGGAAAAAAAATGCTCATTCATAAAATTACAAAAGCCCATGAATTTGCAATAGTTGCATTTCCACAGAGAGGCCACAAAGTAATCTTTTTCCTACCATTAAAATAACTTTAAAGCATTTTTTTGCATTCTTTCATAACAATACAAATAAATTACAGAGCACCAAGATATTATTTATTAAATCCATCCACAGATTCTAAATGTTACTTACACTTTTTACTCTTAAAAATTACATATTTCTCAGAGTAGTAGATTTATTTTTGAAAATTATACAGTATATCTGTATAGCCACATACACTGAATTCTTGGCTACAAAAAAACTATTTGACATTTTCACTGTTATTCTTCAGGGAAAAATGTTCTCTGTACAAACTGAACTTTTGTTCACAAGGGGGTAGTATAAAAATGGAACCTGCCATATCTGTATTATTGCATCATATCATATCATTCAGTGAAGACCTGCACTGTAAAAAAAAATTTGTGATTTTAACTGTAAAAGACTGTAAAAGTGCTACATAATTTTTTTTTTAATTGATTAAAGGGCAGTTACCTTAAAATATACTGTAAAAAGTTTCATATATTTAAAAAAAGACAATACAATTATGGTAAAGTGTTGAAAAAATATTTTTTTTTAGATGTAAAAATTATGACTTACAGGAAAAATTATATTATGTTTAACAAGAGAGTACATGTCATTTTTATGATAAATTATTGTTAAAATTACGGTAAAAAACAATAATCGGGCAATCCATGAATTCCCTGCTTGACCCATCACATTTAATTATATTTTAAGGGAATAGTTATGTTTCTTCTCATTTTCAATATCAGTTATGTAAATTGATGTGTTCTGTGTTATATTTGATGTAGTTTTGTTAATGTTAACTACATTATTTCAATTTCACATGTGTTACCCTGATGGTGTTTAATGTTTGTGTGAGTGACACTGAGCACTGTCTCTACATGTTTATTGGTCATTGCTCCTGGAAGGGCCTCTATTGATGAACTGCATGTCATCATGTGCTCTTCAGTAATTTATATGGTGATTAACAATACATTATAAAGTGAAAAGCTGATTTTTACAGTTTCAGAAGGTTAATATATCAAGTTTATTATTTAATAATATAAATGACGGTAATGTACTGTAAAATATACAGGCATCAAAATTATATCCCATAAAGCCTGAAACGTGATTACCATATTTTTTACTGTGAATTTCTGGCAACCATAGCTGCCAAATTTTAACCGTAAATTTAACAGATTTTTTATTTAAACATTTTACAGTGTGGTAACTACTGGCAAATTCACATTTTACCTCTATTTTCCCTTTTGGAAGCCCAAAAAATTACTGTATTCTTAAAATAAGCCCAATAAACCTTAACCTGGAAGAGCCCATATACATAACCAGCAACTGTGGACTTGGCAATTACAACTATGGCTGCCAAACAAGCGATTTGCCGCAGCTGTAATCAGTCACACAATCAGTCGCAGACTCCTACATAAAGTCAGTATCAGCTCTAGTATACTTACATTTATATTTTATACATTGGGATACCAAATGGTGGGTGGCAGATGGAGGGGCAATACTTTTACTTTAGTTGCCACCCCATGCCAACCTGAAAGAGCCCTTGTGCTCTTGTAAATTTTAATCTGTGTTTTGTACTATGAATTAATTTGATATGCTTTCACTTTAATATTATGAATGTTGTGAAATAATGATTAAGTTACGTGCTATAAGTCTCTTGTCTTTCCTGGAGACCTGTTCATATAAAAGTCAATCAAATGCAGTTACCTTTAACATTTAACAAAGATACGATGTGTATGAATAATGACCAGATGTGCTCATGAGAATGTCTAACAATAACATTTGCAAAAACTCTTTTAAACCGATACAGATACAGTAACAGGTGAATAATTTTTGTACATTTTCTCAACAAAATGTAATTGGTGCTTGCCTAAGCAAAACTAGGTGTTTTGAGTTCTTGCCAATGTGTTCTCAGTGCTTTTTAGCATATTGCTATGCAGTTGCTAGGGTGTTCTTGGTTGTTATTGGGTGGTTGCTTACTGGCCCAAATGAAAAGAGCTCAACCACAAGTCTCTATTCTTGTCACTATGGCTCAGGTCCCTCCTTTAATGTTCCAATTTGTGATGGAAAATTACAATTTATTCTTCAGAAATATCATATGTTTAATCCACATACAGTACATGCAACACATAGCCAGTATGAAGACTATTTCTGTTATATTGTCGCTTGCATTCAAGTCCTAATGCAAAGTTTGTAGTAATAAGGATGTAGTGTACATTCAAGTGATTTTAGTAAGAATTAATGGGCCTGTTTAGCCATTTCATAATTATTTCTCACTTTTTGTCTTAATGACAAAGGCAGGAAGCTTTTTTAGCACCAATGCAACAAAATAAAGAGCAAAGCTGCGTAAAAGTTGTGTATTTTATCATTCTTGTGCGACAACATGTAGTGATGGGAAATGTAGTGTTGTTGCACAAGCCTTAGACTGGCTAAATGAATATTTTATTCTGGCAAGCTTTATTCTTCATCAATAGTACAAAAAATGCTTACAATCGGAACTGTACAGTCAACATCCACTTGTAAAACAGTTACAGTATGACAGTTTGACTGTCATGCTCCCAACTTGGAAAGTCATGCTCCAAGAAAATCCCACTAGTAATTATGAATTTGTGGTGGTGTTCATTTGCATCTTGTAAATATGAAAATTCTGACATGACTTAAATGCATTATTAATTCATATTGTTTATTTTTTTGCACCAGATGAGTAGTTCATTCACTCGCTCACTATATTGCTCAGAGCAGTTCTTGAGTTTAATCCTCCTAATTTAGACTCCAGCACTGCAACGGCACTCAATTGAGTTGTCATGTGTATAATTAGCTGTGCTGTAATTGATGCGATTTACTTGTACTTTAGATACTTAAGTTGATACTTACATGACCTAAACACCATGCTAAATGCAAACTAACCAAGTGTAAAAGTGTGTAAGTAAGATAGTAAAATAAATAGATTTATCAACTTTTCAGAAGGACAGGAAAACGCTTCCACATGCAACGAAGATAAACATTGTTTATCCCAACCACAGTGTTTTGAATTATTGGCTGCTAAGAGCATGAAACCATCGTGATGTAATTGACATTTAGAAACCAAACACTCAAACTAAAAATGTTGTAATCACACTTTTGTTTATGCATTTACAAAATTGTCAATTTTTATATGTAGCCTATCTGCCATATTAATCATTTTAAATATGGTTGGGTCTATGTAGTGGATAGTAATGTTAATTAATTTAAATGTTTTAATCTAAGGATATGCAAATAATAAACAATTTATGTTCTGTGGTGGGTAAAATCTGGGTTCTGAAGCAAAATCCTTGAAGAACCACTATAGTATATAGCTCTTTAACACAGGTGTGGTCTACATAACCTGAGTGTGTTTACATTGATCATAAGTGAAGAGAGTAGTCAGTTGAAATATTTATCAAGAAATGAATCATACCACTGGGCCTAAGAGAGTCATGGCCAGTGACACATTACTTCAAAAGCCTGTGTGTGAGTTTTCATCCCCAATTTTCCTCCCACAGATTCTCATTGACCTAAAAACTCATTCAACCATCTGAAGCCATGCCCTGGGTCAGAAGGGCGGTAAAGTATAGATGAGACCGTGCACACCATAGAAGGCCTATCTTCAGAAAAGGAAACTCGTGAAGCACTAACTTCAAACATCAAAATGTTATATATAGTATTTCAAAGGGAATTGGTAAAAGCCCATCAGACATATGACAGGTTTTCTGAGTACTCATATGTTGTGACAGGTCTTTACACCCTCTGGCAGAGCTCTGAGTGGGTGAATGACATGAGCACTATGTTTTATGTCTTAATGGGGCTGGTATTAGGCCTCTAATTCTATCTGCTTGTGGCCAAGCATTTCAGCTCGCTGAACCATAAATCAGTGCATAAAGAGGCCATATGTCAGGTATACATAAATGTTCTTTGACTCATGCTTTTTCACACAACACACATGAAGCTTCACTTTGTCTAAAATGTCAGTGTAATCAAGCCTTTACATTAAGACTGGTTCCACAAAAGCTTTGGATTCACATTGTGAGTGAGTCTAGGTATGAATATTAGGATTTGTAGGGCACTGATTTCCCCATTTACAGTACATTCTCATTACTTGATTCGTTTTGATTCAGTTCAATTAAATTCTGATTCAGTTAGGCCACATCCACATTAATACGCTTTTGATCATAAACGCATTAATTATGCTATGTTTAAGCCTCTCATCCACATTAGAAAGGAGTTTTATTTACCGGAAAGTACTTTTGTAAAACGATTAAGTTAGGAAACTGAAAACTGAGTTAGTGTGGACATGGACTTAGATTCTGATTTAGTTTACACTTTATTATCCATTAAATTTGCTACAGAATTGAAATGTATCTTTGATATATTTGTGTTTATGTGAGTGTATGCAGAATTTCAACTGTGAAATTGGTTATGTTTATGTTTATTCCATTTTTTAAATGGGGATGACACTCTTTTGCAGCTGGATTTACAGTGATCAGTCCAAATTTGCAACCTGTAGGTGGAGAAGAGGGAGTGGAAATTGTGGGAGAGAGATGATTCACGTTCAGTCATCCATGAAAAAAAACACCCACCAAGTCACCGGCTTGGTTGCCTGCGGCAACAATGTGTTTTCCATGCTGACTGTACAGAGATGGGGAATGGGGGCTTATGGGGGAGAGTCAACTGTATCGCCACCAACAGCACCAAGGTAAAGTCTGCACTAAACAAAACTCCTTTATCCACTTCTCCACACTGCCCATATACTTGCACTTTATTTGACACAAAACAGTGGCCATCTCTGGGATTTCTGTCAGTGCATTTTCTACTTAAGGAAATATTTCACACAAAAATGTTTTTCATGTTTTTCCTAAACTTGCTTTGGCAGAATGTTAGCCTCAGCCACAATTCATTTTAATTGCTTAATTCTTCCATGCAATGAAAGTGACTGAGGCTGTCAGTGCCTAACATTCTGTCTGTTGTGCTCTACAGAAGAGGATGGGGAGAAGCATCCTTTTAAAAATCCTTATTGAAATTCAGGCTTATGTGAACAGGTTGCTTCCCCAGCATATATCACTTATGTTGTATTTTATTAAGGGGAGGTGACCTGGGTTTTAACTTAGGAATAAGTTTCTTTCTATAGCTGGAATGATCTAAACACAATATGATCCAGGAATTCAAATATAAATTTCAATAAATGAAATCAAAGGAACGGCCATTCCAAAACACACAGATCATTGGAGATTTATTGTGGCATCACATTGTATCCACTGATCTGACTTGATGAGTTTCTCGCTTATGATGATGGTGCACTTATGAATTAAATTATGAAAAAAAAACTTAAATCAGGCTAAACTGGTTTGCTGGTTTAAGCTGGTCTTAGCTGTTTATAGGTGGTCTTCCAGCCTGACCAAGTTAAGGGCTGGGAGAGTTGCTAAGACAAACTGACCATCTGAGATAAGGCAAGAAGAGATGAGATAAAATTAAGACAAATTGAGACTAGATGAGATGTGAAAAAATGAGAAGAGATTACGCCAACTGAGAAGTAAAGAGACAATTTAAGATGAGGTGAAACTAATCAAGGCTACAGTAGATGAGATGAGATGAAACAAAGTGAGAAGAGAACAGAAGAAACAAATTGAAATGAGAAGAGATGAGACAAATAAGGTCATATGGAGGCTAGATGAGATGTGAAGAAATTACATACATTGAAGAGGCAAATTGAGATGAGATGTATAATGTTTGATGTGTTTGTTCATGTATTTCATGTCTATTATTTTGAATGTCATGTGTACCCTAGTCATGTGATTCCTGTTTCCCTCTATGTTCATGTGTTTTGTGTTCATTGGTTTATTGTCTTGTTATCAGTTCTGTCTGTTCATTGGTTCCCTCTTCATTGTTTTACCCCTTGTCCATGTTTTAAGCCCTCATGATTTCCATTTTCCTTTGTCAGGTATTGTGTTTGGTAAACTTGACATGTTCCATTTTCATTTCCATTTTCCTTTGTCAGGTATTGTGTTTGGTAAACTTGACATGTTAGGTCAAGTCATTGTTTATATTCAAGTCAAGTTTATGTCTAGTTTATGTCAATTCAAGTTTACAGGCAAGTTCATGTTTTGCATTTTGTTCACATTTATAGTTAGGGTTTTTTGGATTTCACAGTTGGAATAAATTTGCACTTGGGTTCTTCACTTCGTTGTAATCGTCTTTGTCATTGCCAGCACCAGCAGCATCATTACAAAAATACCTGACCTTACCATGAACCCAGCAGTTCAACTCCTATGCCTACATCAGGGGAATTGACCCCTGGAGGATTATGTGGAGGACCTCTGCGCTCTGGCCTGCCGGATTGTCTTTAATGAGGTTGCCCTCAAAGACTGTTTCCATTTTGGATTGAGTGAGCCAATCTCCTATTTGATGTCTGGCAGTCACAGGTCCCTCAGTGGTCAACAAGCCAGAGTCCCACGACATGGCCGCCGAGCCAGAATTACACGTCATGGCCGCCGAGCCAGAGTTCCTCGTCATGGTCGCTTAGCTAGCGGCATCTATTGCTCCGGATCCTGAGTCTGCTCATGCCATGTCACAGCAACACCTAAGCCTGCTCCATTCCACCTCATAGCCACGCCTGAATCTGCTCCCTGTCATGGCCACATCTGAGCATTTGGACCTGGAGATGGTTCCCGCCCCTGCACCCACCCTATGGACGCTTCCTCATGATCTGGTAAGGGGAACTTTCGATCCTCCGACCCCGTCAGGACCCTACGAGACTTGGACTCTGCCTTCCAACTGTCGATCGCTCTACATCGCCTCGGCTCTACGTTCCCTCAGCTCCACTGGGGTCCTTCAGCCTGTTGGCTTTACCGGGGTCCCTCGTCCCTCCAGCTCCTCCTTGGTCTGTCGGTCACCTGGCTCCACCTTGGCTCTCCGATCCTCTGGCTGCACCTCATCCCTCTGATCAGTCATCTCCACCGGGGACCTCTATCCCTTTGGCTCTGCCGTGGTCCTCAGCCCCACTGGCTCTGCCTCAGTCTTCCAATCCCCCAGCTCCACCTTGCTACTCTGAGCCTCCAGCGTCGCATTGGTCCTCCCTGCCTCCGGCTCCACCCTGGCCCTTTGAGTCTCCGGCTACTCTCTGGGTACCAAGTTCCCTGGTGTCACCCTCCAAGTCTCTCACGGCTCTACCTTCAAGTCTTGGTAGCCTGTTTGAAATCTTAGATGTTGAAGTGATTTCAGCTGTACAGTAATGCGGGTATGAGTATTTGTTTATTTAAGCTTTTCTTAAAAACAAATTCTAATGGTGGCCTGGGTAGCTCAGCAATTAAAGACGCTGGCTACCACACCTGGAGTCGCAAGTTTGAATCTAGGGAGTGCTGAGTGACTCCAGTCAGGCTTTCTAAGCAACCAATTGGCCCGGTTGCTAGGGTGAGTAGAGTTATATTTGGTTAACCTCCTCGTGGTTGCTATAATGTGGTTCTCGCTCTCGGTGGGGTATGTGGTGAGTTGTGCATGGATGCTGCGGAGGATAGCGTGAAGCCTCCACACGTGCTACGTCTCCGCGATAATGCACTTAACAAGCCACGTGATAAGATACGCGGACTGTCGCAGATATGGAGGCAACTGAGATACATCCTCCACCACCTAGATCGAGGTGAATCACTAAGCCACCACGATTATTTAGAGCGCATTGGGAATTGAGCATGCCAAAGTGGGGAGAAAACTAAATTCTAAATAACTGTTGGTCATAAAAGCATTGAAAACTTTAGTAAATGGTTCCAGCTTTTTATATTTCATGTTTGCAATCTCCACTTTGTTCCTTTGTTGAGAGTTCCTGGTATGAAATTTAAAGTGTTTGACAACAGTTTAAAGAAAGTGCATGGTGTAGGTCTGTGCTGAAATCATTCTGACCTTTATACCTTATACAGGACATGTTTTGAAAGCAGACACCTCATGTGCATCCTCAGTGTTGCTGTGAGGGAATCAGTTATGACAGCAACATCAGCTCAGACAAATTCAGTGACCTCCATCTCCCTCCCTCCCTGCCTCCCTCTATATGTGTGTGTTGCAGTGAGGGAAAAGATAAACAAGCACTGTGGGGGCAGTTAAGTGGGATTTAAGATGAAAGGAGAGGTGAGAAGACACAAGAAGAGACAATAAATTCAGACTAGAAGAAGTGAGGCAAATCGAGACTAGATGAGATGGAATGTGACAGATCAAGGCAGGGGCGGAGTGGGGCACTAAAATCTACCGGAAAATTCTTACCGCACCGGCCCACCACCGGCCCAACGCAACACCAACCCCCCATATATCAATAACACAAACAAAATGTATGTCAATTTAAAATACTAAATCTATTTTTTTTATCTGGATGAAGACCCAGATTATGCTATGTTTCTTGAATTCCTCCATCTGTTCTAACGCCAGCCAAGTCTAAGCATTTGGGAAGGATTTAACGGAAATATGAAACCTGATCACTAGACGGCACTAGACAAATGCACATTATTGACAAAAGTGTAGGTTTAAAGCTTTTATGGGTTTTCTATTAATAAACAGATGCTGAAATGTAACATCATATAGACATTGTCAATACAGGCCTAAACAGGCCATTCAACTGCTATACATATCAATCTATACATTCATAATTTCCAGCCATAAATATGAACATATTTTTTTGTATAAATCAAAGTAATAGCATTGTATACACATCGAAAGGAACTAAGGATAGTGCTAATGCAATACAACAAGCCAATCAACCACTGGAAAACCAGGCACTTTCAATACATTTGTAAGGAACTATAGATATTTAAGTGCAGTATATGGAAAAGGAAGTGTAGACAATGCCAACCTAATAACACAGGTAATTAAATAAATGGAAAATCAGGCACTTTGAATAAGGTTTGTAGAGAACTATTACAGTATATACTATTACAGTATATATTACAGTATAGAGTTCCACAAACCATTTATCAGGGATTTTGAGTAGCCTGGGTTTATAGTGAACTATAGACCTCTGATTATATACAGAGATAATTGTCCTTCTCTTAGGGGCACAGAGAGCATTGTCTTTACCTCAGGGGCACAGAGGAAGTGTCCTTCTCTCAGGGGCACAGAGAGTATTGTCTTTACCTCAGGGGCACAGAGGAAGTGTCCTTAATGACAGTTGTCATAAACATGCATAAAACCTCCTTCATATGCATGACATGTTTCATGTCATGATTATGAAGGTGTCATGTCAGTCTTATGCACACCCCTTCAAGTAAAGTGTTACCAATGAGTTGCATATGAATAATCCACACTTATGTTACACTAAGACAGCATGTCTTTCCAATATAATGTCTCATTCTCCATATGTTGCAATCATTACATTTCCCTATAATATTTCACTAATGAACTTCTGCATTTTGTTTAGTCTTTACACTGCATTCTATCCTCTGTGGTACCTATAACATTGTGCAATGTGTGCACACCTGTACTTGTAGTCGTGACTTCTCCTAGCATTGTCTGATCATCAGCATCATCGCTGGGCTAAGTCTGACTGAATTCTGAGACTGTGTGGAAAAAACAGAACAGGCACACATACAAATTAAACTTTTTACAGCATAACGATAATTACATTTTCCCCTGATAGTATATAGGCTGCGTGTTAGGGGGTATACAATGCACCCATCTCCCAACCAAACCAACTTTCTTTTTTAAAGGTCTGGCTATGCTGCACTCACTGCACATGAATTTCAATGTTAACATTGAACATTTTTGAATGCACTATCTGTGTGAAGAAAATGAATGTGTTCCAATCTTCCAATACACTGTTAATGCATTATAATATTTTCCATCCAGGACAGAGAAAGATGAGATAGGACATGTCCAGGGATACATGCATGTCAATTGATGTTGACACATCTAGATGTGATATAAAAATGATCAAGACCTATTTATCTTCCCCCACATCATGCACAATAGAGTCCTCTATTGTACAAAGGCAAATCTGGTGAACAATTTTGGCAATTTCAATTTAAGGGAAAGCTAATTACACCACCTAAACCATAAAATTTCAAAAATCGCATGTCCTTTAGATGTGATTAAACATGCATTGCCAAAATCGAGTCAAGCTAGAATAACATTATTAGCTATCTATTGAACACAGAACGATCGCTTCAGGGCATGTCCGGGCATGTACATATGACACGGAATCATATAACACTGTTCAGATTACTGTTAACACAAATATGTTATAAAGACTTACTTTGAGGTCAATTACTAACATCTGGATGTTACATCTGCATCAATCATCACGAACAAACAGGAATAAACATCTTTTCAGATAACAGCTCAGACAGATCACACAAACACAGCTGATAGCAGCAGCTCAACTAACTATAATGCTCACTGCGGACTGTTACCATGGCTACAGTTTCAGAATAAAAGTCCATATCAAAGGAGCCTTTATAACAATTGTCATTTGCCTAACACTAACGTCAATGATTTAGAGGCCCGCTAACTGTTTTTCTGTCAATTCACCTGCAGCACTTGTTGACGCCTGATTTCGGCGGAATAAATCCATAATTTTTGAGCACTTTGATGCATCCTCCTCCAGCACCCGCTTCTTCTTCTTTCTGGCCTTTTCGGCCCCTCCTTTCTCCTTTCTCTTCTTGCCAACCACGCTTATCCTGACTGTCAAAAAATTTACTTTACCTCTAACTTGCTCGCTTTCTCTCTGTTTGGCGCATTCCATTATCTTTGGGTCATGCCATATTGCCATTAGACAAGGGGGCGCTCATTTATCTCCCTATTTCTGTAAATAGACTTGACCTGCAATCGGTTCATTGGATAAACGCATTCCCCATTCCCAGGAGGCTTTTTTTCCATTCTACGTTAATTTAAGAACAAACAAACAAAATATATTGTCATTTTTTTTTTTATTTGTGACCATGAAAGTTCTGTAACGGCGCCCTCCCGCTCCGGTCACTTATGTCTCACGGCCGTTTTGGATAATCTGTGGGCCGGGTCGCGCAAATTCATCGGCCGGCCGGCCAATCGGGAAAAGTCCCGATCGTCCC
This sequence comes from Xyrauchen texanus, assembly GCF_025860055.1. Classification (NCBI taxonomy): domain Eukaryota; kingdom Metazoa; phylum Chordata; class Actinopteri; order Cypriniformes; family Catostomidae; genus Xyrauchen; species Xyrauchen texanus. Next base: position 29,009,129 of record NC_068301.1, read on the forward strand.
GATTGCCACTCCGCCCCTGGATCAAGGCAAATTGATGGTAGATGTGATGTGAAGAAATTATACAAATTGAGAAGACTTGATAAGAAATGAGAAAAGTATAGAGACAAACTGAGATGATAGGATATGAGATAAGACAAGAAGAGATAACATGCAAATTTAGATAAACTGTGACTAGATGAGATGTGAAGAGATCAGAAGAGACAAACTGAGAAGAGAACAGGAGAAATAAGACAAATAGATAAAAAAAATTAGATAAGACATTAAAAGAATACAAGAGACATAATGTGACAAATTGAGACTAAATGAGATGAAAAGATACACGATATAAGACAAAATTAGAAGAGACAGATATGGCATAAAGAAGAGACAAATTTGGATCAAGACTAGAAGTAAGAGAAGAAAGAGAAAAGCCATGACAAATCGATCCAAACTTTACATATAAAAAACGAGACAAGGTGAGATGCGAAAAGATGTGACAATGCAACAAATTGAGAATAAATGAAGAGATAAGACGAGAAGATATGTGATGAAACAAGACAAGGTGAGAATAATTGAGACCAGATAAAATTTGACAAATATTAGACAGATTGAAACTAGATGAGATGTGAAGAGATGAGGCAAATTGAGAAGAGAAGAGACAAGAAGAAAAGAAAGACAAAATGAGAAGATGAGAAGAATAGAGATGAAAAGAAACTAGACAATAGTGATGAGAAGAGAAATATATTGAGACTAGATGAGAAACAGTGAAGAGATTTGAAATTTGACAAATTAAGACAAGTTGTGACTCGTCACAAATCGAGTCTAAAAAATTTAAACAAATTGAGAAAAGAACAGGAGACAAATCTATTTAAAATTTAGAATAGACGAGACAAGAGATAATGAGAAAAGGTAGGACGAGAAGAGATGTGACATAACATGACAAATTGAGACTAAATGAGATGAGAAGAGACGTGAATAGATGATACAAAGTCAGGATAGACAAAAATGACAAGAAGAGACAAATTGAGGTGAGACAAGTAGAGATACAAATAGCAGCTAGATGATATGTGAACAGACGAGACAAATTGAGAACAGAAGAAAAGAGAAGAGACAAGAAGTGATGAGAGACAAACTACGATGAGATAAGAAGAAATGAGGTGAGACAAAAAAAGAAAGTCAAAATGAGAAGATTTGAGAAATTAATACAAAATGACAAGATCATACATATCGTGACAGATTTAGACTAGAAGAGATAATAAGAGATGAAATCGATCGAGGCAAACTGATACAAGATTAGACGTGAAGAGATGAGACACATTGAGAAGGCTAGAGAAGAATTAGAGATGAGAAAAACAAATTTACACTGGACAAGATACGGTGACAAGATGAGATGTGAAAAGATAAAAAGAGACAAAATGAGACAAGATGAGACACATTGTGACAAACTGAGTCAAAAAGAAATGAATCAAATTGAGAAAAGAACAGGAGACAAATTTATGCACAATTTTGTTGAGATGAGACAAGAAATAATGACAAAAGGTAGAACAAGAAGAGATTAAACATAACGTGAAAAACTGAGACTAATCGAGATGAGAAGAGGCATGAATATACGAGACATAGTTAGAAGAGACAAAAATTACAAGAGACAAATTGGGCCTAAAAGAAATAAAACAAATCGTCTAGGTTACGTATGTAACCTCCGTTCCCCGATGGAGGGAACGAGACGTTGTGTCAGAGAAGTGATACTAGGGGTCTCTCTTAAGCGCCGATATTCACCTCTGAACTATGAAAAAAGGCCAATGAGATTTGGCAACCAGTATTTGCATGTCCTGCCCCCGGACATACGGGTATTTAAGCGGCGCAAATACGGGAGTTCATTCAGGATTTTTCTGAGTAGCCGGGTTCTATGGGCTCGGTACCTGAGAGAACACGGGACGATACTGACTCAACTCGGAGATTGTAGAATCTCGCAAAAGTGTTAGGTGTTGCCCAGCCCGCTGCTCTACAAATGTCTGCTAGGGCAATGCCCCTAGCCAGTGCCCACGAGGACACAACACTCCTGGTGGAGTGGGCTCGGACCCGCAAAGGGGGGGGCACGGCCTGGGTGTGATAAGCCAGGGAAATGGCATCGACAACCCAGTGGGCGAGTCTCTGCTTGGAGACAGCATTCCCTTTCTGCTGTCCCCAAAGCAGGCGAAGAGCTGCTCAGAGCGTCTGGTGCTCTGTGTGCGGTCCAGGTAAATACGTAAGGCGCGTACTGGACACAGCAGTGAAAGGGCTGTGTCTGCCTCCTCCCGGGGCAGCGCTTGCAGGTTCACCACCTGATCCCTGAAGGGTGTGGTAGGAACCTTGGGCACGTAGCCCGGTCGCGGTCTTAGGATCACGAAAGTGTCCGCCGGACCGAACTCCAGGCAAGCGTCGCTAACAGAGAACGCATGCAGGTCCCGACCCTCTTGATGGAAGCGGCGCGATCAGCAGGGCGGTCTTGAGAGAGAGGGCCCTGAGTCCAACTGAGTCAAGCGGCTCGAAGGGGGTCTCCGAGTCCCATAAGGACAACCGAGAGATCCCAGGAGGGAAACAGGTTAGGCCGGGAGGAGTCATTCTCCGGGCACCTTTTAGGAACCTGGCGATTAAGTCGTGCTTACCAAGAGACTTGCCGTCTACCGTGTCGTGGTGGGCCGCGATAGCGGCAACATACACCTTGAGGGTGGAGGGGGACAGCCTCCTCTCCAGCCTCTCCTGAAGAAACACGAGCACTGACCTAACTGCGCACTTCTGCGGGTCTTCGGCTCGGGAAGAACACCAGTCCGCGACCAGACGCCACTTCAGGGCGTAAAGATGCCTGGTCGAAGGGGCTCTGGCTTGGTTAATAGTGTCTATGACGGCCGAAGGTAGGCCGGCTAGATCCTCCGCGTCCCGTCCAGGGTCTGGATGCGGATGCCAGAGCGTGCCCCGTCCCTGAGAAAGAAGGTCCTTCCTCAGGGGAATCCGCCAGGGAGGGGCTGTCATGAGGAGCATGAGATCCGAAAACCACGTCCGGTTGGGCCAGTAGGGGGCCACCAGAGTGACTTGCTCCTTGTCCTCCCTGACCTTGCATAGCACCTGTGCAAGAAGGCTCACTGGGGGAAAAGCATACTTGCGCAGCCCCGCGGGCCAGCTGTGCGCCAGAGCATCTGTCCCAAGGGGAGCCTCTGTGAGGGCATACCAGAGCAGACAGTGGGAGGTTTCCTGGGAGGCAAACAGGTCTACCTGGGCCTTGCCGAACCTGTCCCAAATCAGCTGGACCGATTGGGGGTGGAGCCTCCACTCTCCGCCGGGCAAGTTTTGCCTTGACAGCGCGTCCGCTATCACATTGAGGTTGCCAGGGATGTGAGTGGCGTGCAGTGACTCCAGTCGCTTCTGACTCCAAAGGAGGAGACGATGGGCGAGCTGTGACATGTGGAGGGAGCGTACTCCGCCTTGGCGGTTTATGTACGCCACCACCGTGGTGCTGTCTGTCCTGACTAGGACATGCTTGCCACGAATCAACGGAAGAAATTTCTTCATGGCAAGAAAAACGGCCAGCAGCTCGAGGCAGTTGATGTGCCAGCGCAGCGGGCCTCGGTTCCACCGGCCTGCGGCTGCGCGCCCGTTGCACACGGCGCTCCAACCCAATTTGGAGGCGTCGGTTGTAACCAGAACGCAACGGGACACCTGCTGCAAGGGTACTCCTGCCCGTAGAAAGCAGAGGTCTGTCCAGGGTTTGAAGGTTTGGCGGCAGGCGGGGGTAACTTCCACGCCGTGCGTGCCATGGCGCCATGCTCGTCTCGGGACTCGAGTCTGGAGCCAATGCTGAAGTGGTCTCATATGCATCAACCCCAGTGGCGCGGCCGCCGCGGAGGATGCCATATGCCCCAGGAGCCGTTGGAAACGTTTCAAAGGGACCACAGTGCCTGGTTCGAAAGAAGCGAGGCATTCCAGCACTGACTGAGCATGCTCGTTGGAGAGACTTGCTGTCATTGAGACTGAGTCTAACTCCAAACCGAGAAAAGAGATGCTCTGGACCGGGGTGAGCTTGCTCTTTTCCCAGTTGACCTGAAACCCTAAACGGCCGAGGTGCTCGAGCACCTGGTCTCTGTGTGTGCATAGTAATTCCTGCGAGGAGGCCAAAATGAGCCAATCGTCGAGGTAATTGAGTATGCGTATGCCCGCTCCTCGTAGCGGGGCAAGAGCCGCCTCTGCGACCTTCGTGAAGATGCGAGGGGACAGAGACAGGCCGAAGGGAAGGACCTTGTACTGATACGCCTGGCCGTCGAACACGAACCGTAGAAAGGGTCGATGTCGAGGGCGAATTGAGACGTGGAAGTACGCGTCCTTCAGGTCTTCCGCTGCGAACCAATCTAGATGCCGGACGCCAGATAGAATTTGTTTCTGGGTAAGCATTTTGAACGGGAGTTTGGACAAGTTCCGATTGAAAACTCGCAGGTCCAAGATCGGTCGTATGCCGCCGCCTTTCTTGGCTACAACGAAGTAAGGGCTGTAGAAACCCTTCTTCGTTTCGGTCGGAGGGACAGGCTCTATCGCGTCCTTGATTAGAAGGGAGGCGATTTCCTTGCGCAGGGAGTGGGCATGTTCGCCGTGCACTGCGGAGGAACGAACGCCCACGAAGGGGGGCGGAGACCTGGCAAACTGAATTGCGTAACCGAGTCGGATGGTCCGGTGCAGCCATCGTGACGAGCTGGGCAGTGAAAGCCATGCCTCTAAGCTCCGTGCTAGGGGCACCAAGGGGACGAGTATTTTGGACGTACCCGGCGGGCTTCGCAGCAGTGCGGAACAGGTAACGCGGCGTCGGGAGGCAACGTGGCGTCCCGAGGCTCTGGTGCTGAGAATAAACTCAAAGCACTTACCTTGTTCCGCGCACCCGGCAGGGGGCGGGTTCGTGACTGAGGAGGAGGTCTGATGCTGGCGTCCTCTGGACTCATCTGAACCGGCCGGCCGGGGAACAGTCGTGGGGCTGAGGGCGGAAGCACCCCATCCTGGGTGCCGAGACTGTTGAGGCCTGAAAGCAAAGTGCCGTGAGAACGGCATTTGCGGGCCATGTGACCCAGAGGTAAAGGAAATAGCTCTTTTATTGAGAATTTGGGTACCGCAGCCCCGTCAGGAGTGCGGCAAATGAAAAAACAAAAGATTCTCCTCCCGGCCCTCCACCGGGGGACGGAGTGGTCTTACCACCTCCGGAGCTAACTTCTCGTCCTCTGGGTCCGCTGTCTCAGGGACGCTTCGGAGCCTTCCGGGTCCTCGAAGGGGTCCGTGAGGCAGGGGGCATACGCTTCCTGCGGTTTGCTCGACGCCGGGGCTGAGAGCTGGGCTGTGGCGGCAAGCTTGCGGCGCGGCATGATGTGCGAAATGGCCTCCGTCTGCTTCTTCACCAGGGAGAACTGCTGGGCAAAGTCCTCAACGGTGTCGCCGAAGAGGCCGAACTGGGAGACAGGGGCGTTGAGGAAGCGAGTCTTGTCAGCTTCACGCATCTCAACCAAGTCCAGCCATTGCTGACGTTCCTGGACCACCAGAGTGGCCATCGCCTGCCCGAGTGCCTGCGCTGTGACCTTCGTCGCTCTCAGGGTGAGGTCGGTCACTGAGCGCAGTTCCTGCAGCGTGTCGGGATCAGGGCCACCCCTGTGCATGTTGCGAAGTGCCTTGGCTTGGTGGACCTGCAGGAGAGCCATGGCATGCAGGGCGGAAGCGGCACGTCCGGTAGCGCTGTAGGCCTTCACGGTGAGCGAGGATGTTTCTCTACAGGACCGGGAAGGGAGTACAGGGCGGCCCCGCCAGGTGGTAGTGCTTCCGGGACATAAGTGGAGCGCAACAGCTCTATCCACCTGGGGGATCTCCGTGTACCCGTGGCGCGCTCCGCCGTCGAGGGTGGCGAGGGCGGATGAGCAGGTGGCGGTGCGACGAGTGGAGAGGGGTGCTCTCCACGAAGGCGTCAGCTCATCATGCACCTCCAGGAAGGAAGGAACCGGGGGGGGCGAGTCTGTGAGCGGCGCCCCACGCCCAAGAACCAATCGTCCAGCCGTGATGGCTGTGGGGAGGATGGAGGGTTCCAATCCAGGCCCACGCTGTTGGCTGCCTGGGAAAGCATATCGGACATCTGTGCGTCGGCCTCCTCCTGGGCGTGCAAGCCCGAAGGCGGCAGCCCAGAGGAGCCCTCAGCATCAGAGCCCACACCCTCCGATGTCGCGGCGAACTCATCTGCTTCCATCGCAAGAGGGTAGGCAGACTGGCTGTGAGGCGAGTCGCCGCCACCTCGAGCGGGGACGGGAGTCAACGAGCGTGCCGGGGTGCAGGTGGTCCGAGGGGGCGTACCCGGCGGAGCTGCACCCGCTGCCATCCCCGAATCGCCTCCATCGCCAGCCGCATCGTCCTCAATCCCGTGGGAAGAAGGAGCGACGCGGGGGGCGGCTGGAGTGGCTTGCTTACGGTTGTAAGCAAGCCGCGACCGCAACGTTGTCATGGTCATGTTCTCGCAGTGAAAACATGAACCATCCACAAACGCAGCCTCAGTGTGATCACTGCCCAGACACACGAGACAACGCCTGTGGCCGTCGGAAGCGGAGAGTACTCTACCACATCCAGGAACAACACAGGGGCGGAAAGGCATCTTTATAAAGACGCGTCCTTAAAAGGCCGTTCAACGCTGCTGTGTTTTTTGCTCTTTTAGAGGAAATTACTCTTTTAAATAAAATCACTCTTTTATGAATGAAAGAACTTGTGAGAGATCTTTCTTATCTGCAACTGTCGATGCGCTCAGGGGCAGGAAGTGCACAGCCGTGCAAACAGGAGAAAGCCGCTGTTGTGCGCCGTAGAATCCAACAGCATGCAGCAGAGGATAGCAGGAACTCGGTGTGTAAAACGCAGCAGTCTGCAAACACGACCATCGGTCCCAAAGAAATTTTCTGAATGAACTCCCGTATTTGCGCTGCTTAAATACCCGTATGTCTGGGGGCGGGACATGCAAATCCTGGTTGCCAACTCTCATTGGCCTTTTTTCATAGTTCAGAGGTGAACATCGGCGCTCAAGAGAGACCCCTAGTGTGGCTTCTCTGACACAACGTGGAGAGAGCAACAGAAGGGGAACTACAAATCTATCCAAAATTGAGATGAGATGAGATGAGACAAGACAAGAAACAATGAGACAAGGTTGGATGAGAAGAGATGAGAAATAACACAACAAATTGAAAATAAATTAGATGAGAAGAGACAACAAGAGATGAGACAAAGTGAGAAGAAGAGAAGAGAAGAGAAGGGAAGGCTACTGAAGAATGGATTGTAATGGTGGACAGAGGAGAGGAGAGGCGACTGTTGTTTTGGAACAGGCATACTGTTCTCCAGGAAGCACTGAATATAATGGTATGCCTTGGTTTCCCTCTGGCTGCTACAGCTGTTTCCTCCCATCAGCTCCTGCAGGAGGCCACAACACCACACCGATCTGTAGTACACGGCCCCCATCCCTGCCTGCCACAATACCGCTCATTTCCAGCCCATCGTGTGCTGTTTACACACACACACACACACACACACACACACACACACACACACACACACACACACACACACACACACACACACACACACACCAACCACATTATTCAGAAAGGAAAATGCTCTCATTCCTCTAAAGTGAGGTAACCCATAAAAGTAGGACCCAGCCAAAAGGTAAACATCTCAGCCTTGGATCAGTATGAGAGGGAGTTTACTGTGACCTTTTAGCTAGAATGAAATCGAAAAATGAGAGTTCTGAAGTTGACAGCTATTTTAAACTGGTGATGAAGTTTGAAAATAAGATCACACAGAGACTGACTTTTGATGATATTTATATTTATTCTATACATGAAATATAATGGTGATACTTGCTTGGCAAGCATCACTATTACCATTACTGCTGATTTTTCTATACTCCTTTTTCTAAAAACATTGGCATTTGTGCTACGGACATGAATAATACCTAAAATCTTGTGGCTTGCTGAGGTTTGATATTACTTAGCGATCAGATATAAGATATTCACATATAAGCATTGTGGTGGCTAGTTTTGCACAGGCAGCCACCACTAAAACTCTATTTGTTTTTGGGGGTGACTCAATGAGAACTGCTGTTAATGAGAACTGCTATTTAGAACAAAGTTAAATTTGACAGATACTTTGTATTGTCTGTTTTGATGTTTCACCCCATATCTAATGTGAGAGGAGAGGTGAGAAGATGGGAGAAGAGAAATTGAGACAAGACAAGATGAAATGAGACAAATCGAGATGAGATGTGAAGAGATAATTATATTTTGTATTGTCTGTTTTGGTGTTTCACCCCATATCTAGTGTGAGAGGAGAGGTGAGAAGAGACTAGGAGAGGAGGGACAAACTGAGATGAGCCGATATGAGATGAGACATAGATAAAAACATTTTCAGAGGTGATTGTTGGGCCATGTTCATGGGTAGTTAATAATGAGTTAGTAATAGTTCTGTTAGTCAATTAAATGTTTTAATTGCAATTAATCACATGATTTTGCAGTTAAATGCATTTAATCACAGATTTTGAGAGTTCTGAAATTTGACACTATACACTGGTGGCCAAAAGTTTGGAATAACAGATTTTGCAGTTTTGGAAAGGAAATTGGTACTTTAATTCACCAAAGTGGCATTCAACTGATCACAAAGTATTGTCAGGACATTGCTGATGTAAAAAACAGCACCATCACTAAAGGAAAAATTCAGTTTTGATCAAATCTAGACAGGCCCCATTTATAGCAGCCACTGGCAAGTCTTATGGTCAATATTAGGTCAAAAATGGCAAAAAAGAAAGAGCTTTCTCTAGCAACTCATCAGTCAATCATTGTTTTGAGGAATGAAGGCTATACAGTACAATGTTTGAAATTGCCAAAAAACTGAAGATTTCATACAAAGGTGTAGACAGTCTTCAAAGACAAAGGACAGCTGGCTCTAACAAGGACAGAAAGAGATGTGGAAGACCAGATGTACAACTAAACAAGAGGATAAGTGCATCAGAGTCTCTAGTTTTAGATATAGATGTCTCACATGTCCTCAGCTGACCGCTTCATTGAATTCTACCCGCTCAAAACCAGTTTCATGTACAACTGTAAAGAGAAGACTCAGGAGTGCAGCAGGCCTTATGGGAAGAATTGCAAAGAAAAAGCCACTTTGGAACATAAAAACAAAAAGAAAAGGTTAGAGTGGGCAAAGAAACTGTCACGTTCCTCTGTTGTCTGCCCTGTGTCTCACTGCCATTTTGTTAAAGAACTACACTTCCCAGTATCCACCTGTCATCATCACTGCCATTTTGTTCATTGTTCTCACCTGTGTCCCATTTAGTCATCACTCCCTGTGTATTTAAGCCCTGCTTCTTGTTCTCTCCTTGTCTGTCGTTGTATGTTGTCAAGCCTGGAATGTTTCCCCTGCCCGAGTTTACTTTATGTTTATGTTTTGTTTCCCCATCGAGGGTTTTTCCTTTGTGTTTTGCCTGTTTACCTTTTTAATAAAAGTCTGCATTTAGATCCGCGTCTCCTCGCTGCCTCATTCGTTACAGAACGACAGACCTTCCACGGTCAGCGAGCCTGTGCCCATGCCTGCCACGGCCAGCGAGCCAGAGCCCTCGCCTGCCCCGGTCTGCGAGCCAGAGCCCTCGTCAGCTACGGTCAGCGAGCCAGAGCCCTCGTCAGCCACGGTCAGCGAACCCAAGCCAGTGCATACCACGGTCATCCAGCCAGAGCCTGTCGCCTCAGATGTCAGTGAGCCAGCGCCTGTAGCCTCCGACGTCAGTCAGCCAGCGCCTGTAGCCTCCGACGTCAGTGAGCCAACGCCTGTAGCCTCGACCGTCCCTGAGCCAGCGCCTGTAGCCTCGACCGTCCCTGAGCCAGCACCTGTGGTCTTGTCCGTCCCAGTGCCAGTAGCCATGACCGTCCAAGAGCCAGTGCCAGTAGCCATGACTGTCCAAGAGCCAGCAACCCTTGAGCCTCCCAGGGCTCCTCCTTCCGAGCTTTCCAGAGCTCTGCCTTCCGAGCTTCCTGAGCTTTCCAGAGCTCCGCCTTCCGAGCTTCCTGAGCTTTCCAGAGCTCCGCCTTCCGAGCTTTCCAGAGCTCCGCCTTCCGAGCTTTCCAGAGCTCCGCCTTCCGAGCTTTCCAGAGCTCCGCCTTCCGAGCTTTCCAGAGCTCCACCTTCCGAGCTTCCTAGAGCTCCGCCTTCCGAGCCTCCCGAGCTTTCCAGAGCTCCGCCTTCCGAGCCTCCCGAGCTTTCCAGAGCTCCGCCTTCCGAGCTTTCCAGAGCTCCGCCTTCTGAGCTTCCTAGAGCTCTGCCGTCCGAGCCTCCCGAGCTTTCCAGAGCTCCGCCTTCCGAGCTTTCCAGAGCTCCGCCTTCCAAGCTTTCCAGAGCTTCGCCTCTCGAGCCTCCCAGGGCTCCGCCTCTCAAGCCTCTCGAACCTCCCAGGGCTCCGCCTCTCAAGTCTCCCGAGCCTCCCAGGGCTCCGCCTCCCAAGTCTCTCGAGTCTTCCAGAGCTCCTCCTCCCGAGCCTCCCAGGGCTCCGCCTCTCAAGCCTCTCGAGCCTCCCAGGGCTCTGCCTCTCGAGCCTCCCAGGGCTCTGCCTCTCGAGCCTCCCAGGGCTCCGCCCCTCGAGCCTCTCAGGGCTCCGCCCCTCAAGCCTCTCAGGGCTCCGCCCCTCAAGCCTCTCAGGGCTCCGCCCCTCAAGCCTCTCGAGCCTCCCAGGGCTCCGCCCCTCAAGCCCCTCGAGCCTTCCAGGGCTCCACCTCTCGAGCCTTCCAGAGCTCCGCCTCTCGAGCCTCCTGCGGCTCCGCCTCCCGAGCCTCCCACGGCTCTGCTCCCAGAGACTCCAGAGCTTTCTACGGCTCCACCTCCAGAGCCTCCTACGGCTCCGCCTCCCGAGCCTCCTACGGCTCTGCTCCCAGAGACTCCAGAGCTTTCTACGGCTCTGCCTCCTGAGCCTCCTACGGCTCTGCCTCCTGAGCCTCCTACGGCTCTGCCTCCTGAGCCTCCTACGGCTCTGCCTCCTGAGCCTCCCTACGGCTCTGCCTCCTGAGCCTCCTACGGCTCTGCTCCCAGAGCCTCCTGAGCCTCCTAGGCTCTGCTCCCAGAGCCTCCCGAGCCTTCTAGGGCTCCGCCTCCCGAGCCTCCTTTGGCCCCGCCTCCCGAGCCTCCTATGCCTCCGTCTCCCGAGCCTCCTATGGCTCTACGCCCAGAGACTCCAGAGCCTTCTAGGGCTCCGCCTCTAGAGCGTCCTATGGCTCTGCCACCTGAGCCTCCCTCAGCTCCGCCTCCAGAGCCTCCTTCAGTTCCACCTCCTGAACCTCCCGCGGCTCCGCCTCCAGTGGCTCCCTCAGCTCCGCCTTCTGAGCCTCTTAAGCCATCGCCTCCCTCGGCTCCGTCTCCCAGGCCTCCTGACCCGGCCCCTGTCCTGTGGCCTCCTCCCAGGGCCCCTGACCCTGTTCCAGACCTGTGGCCTCCTCCCAGGCCTCCTGACCCGGCCCCTGTCCTGTGGCCTCCTCCCGGGCCCCCTGACCCAGACCCTGTCCTGTGGCCTCCTCCCAGGCCTCCTGACCCGACCCTTGTCCTGTGGCCTCCTCCCAGGCCTCCTGACCCTGGTCCCGTCCTGTGGCCTCCTCCCAGGCCTCCTGACCCTGTTCCCATCCTGTGGCCTCCTCCCAGGCCTCCTGACCCAGTCCCTGTCCTGTGGCCTCCTCCCAGGCCTTCTGACCCTGTTCCAGTCCTGTGGCCTCCTCCCAGGCCCCCTGACCCGGTCCCTGTCTTGTGGTCTCGTCCCAGGCCCCCTGACCCAGTCCCTGTCCAGTGGCCTCCCCCCAGGTTCCCCAAACCTGTCTTTGCCCTGTGGCCAACTTCCAAGCCTCCGGAACCTATCCTTGCCCTGTGGCCAGCTCCCAGACCACCTGAACCTGTCCTTGCCCTCTGTGCCCCCTTGGACTTCCTGCCTGCCCTTAATGCCCCCTTGGACTTCCTCCCTGCCCCTTGTGCCCCCCTTGGACTTCCTGCCTGCCCTCTGTGCCCCCTTGGACTTCCTGCCTGCCCTCTGTGCCCCCTTGGACTTCCTGCCTGCCCTTTGTGCCCCCCTTGGACTGCCTGTCTGCCCCTGTGCCTCCTTGATCTGTCGGTTTGCCCCTTGTGCTCCCTTGATCTGTAAGGTGTGTGAGAAGTGCCCAACAAGACAGACACATCTATGGCAAGTTCTACAGGAAGTGTGGGGTGAAATGTCACTTGAGTATCTGGACAAACTGACAGCTAGAATTCCAAGAATCTGCAAAGCTGTCATTGCTGCACGTGGAGGATTTTTTGATGAGAAGTCTTTGAAGTAGTTAAAGATGTTCTGAATTTTTTTTTTTTCAAAATGTAATAGTAATTTTTCACGTTATTAATGTCCCGACTATACATTGTGATCAGTTGAATGCCACTTTGGTAAATAAAATAATTGATTTCCATAAGATAAAAATCTGTACATTATTCCAAACTTTTGGCCGCCAGTGTATATACTTGTTTTCTTGTCAAAATGTATTTATTTCCATCTTAGGGGAAAAAAACAAACAATATAATGGTTTATTAACATTTTCCAAACAAAGCCTTCCATAAGAAATGCACTAAAATAGCACCAATTTGAGTTACATTAAACATTTACCAAAGTGTAAGTGGGAGGTTGACTAATTGAAAGAACTAGTTTCCCCATGGGTTGTTTATTCATTGCAATGGGCATTAAATCTCTCTCATTCTTTGCAATATTAATCTGCTGGTAGACTGTGGCTATCTGCTTTGTTACAGCAGTTGTGAAGCTGTGTTCATGATTCACGTCAGTGCGTCAAGCTTTGAACTCACCATGAAAAGCACTTCCAGACAAAAACGTCTCATTCTGCATTTTTTGGTGATACTATTTTATATCATTTTGGTGATAGTTAAGACTTGACTTGCTTCTGTGTTCATTAAAATGCACCTTACAAGTTCCTTGTTTTGTACATCAAATAGTGCTAAGAGCTCCTTTCTCCATCATTTTAACACTGACAGAGAAGCGTTGTCAGAGATTCTTTTATTTACTGAGATAACATCCTCCACATCTCTACCTTAGGAGTGTATTATGACATTACCGCCTATAGAATGTCAATGGGACCACAGCGTAATGCTCTTTTATGCCAAGCTTGTATGTTTATCTTGGTAGAAGGGCTCTGGTGCTGTGGGCATCTTTTTGCGCCCTTGAAGGGCACTTGGGGAAGGAGAGCCACTCAAAGGATAGTTCCAAACACAAGTAAGAAAGTCATTCGTTTTTTTTTTTTTTTTACACAAAGAGTGCTTTCACAAGACATTTAGTGAAGGGTACATTCAAACTGTAATGCTGTGCTCAATTCAGAGTACCCATATGAAGAGCTCTGTACTTCGTAGTGACTAGGGCACAGGGATGATAACTCTCGTTTGGAAGGCTGTGTCCTCCGGAGGTCGCATTTCTCGGCCACATACGTCATTGAGGCTGTCTCGTTTCGAAAAGCGAGTAGAACACTTCGAATGCAGCCTTTGAATGTGACCTTCTTTCACGGGAATTCGTAGGATGCACGAGGTGTATCCTTCGTGGGCACTCACAACCCACAATTCTTTGCTTCAACGGAAATATCTAAAACAAAAATATGCCAATTCGAACGTAAATATGATTTTTAAACACAAGTAATGTTAATTCCCAAGTTGAAGTACCTCAGTAGATGGGTGCAGAGTATAATATGTATAATTATATTAATGTATAATTCAAATAAACTATTAGACTAAAAGTTCACCTGTAAAATATATTTTCTTTTCTCTCTACATCATTATAACTCTCCTAAAATTTACCTCATACATTCCCTTCCAGAGTGAATTTGTTCCCTTCTCACTCAAAGCGCTCGAGCTAGTTAAAGAGCGGCGTGCTGTCATAGCAACCATGTTACGTTCCATTTCCGTTTGTCCTACGAAGGCCGTCTCGTTTAAACGAGATTTGTTTAAAGGAGGACACTTGGTATACTACAGCCTACAAAGGATGTGTCCTACCTAGCATGCAGCCTTCATAATGAGACACAGCCCCTGTGTGTTTGTAAAGTGTGCGTCAGTGTATTGAGTCCGGGTGGACACATTACAAATGTCTGCCCTTCATGCAAGTGTTTATGCCGTATTAACGTAAATACGCTAATCACAATTAAGAAAAAGTAACGTGTTAAATGTTTTAAATTATTCACATGTGTTAACGTGTTAATTTTGATTGCTCTAGTTAGAAATGATATGCCCCTCTAAGTAAAGTCATGATACTTAACCTTTTGCACCAGTGAAATAAAGACCAAGATTGTTTTTCTTTTTAGATCTGCTTATTTGAAAATCACCAGCACATATGACATTAAAAAAACAGAATAAAAAACCACCAAATGTAAAAAGAACAACACCTTTAATATAAAGAAATAAAAAGTCTATCTTCCACCAGGATGCTTTAATGACATATCTTTTGAAACATCTACAGACTCAAAGTGAGGACTCAAAACAAAAAATACATTTTAAGACATACAAGACACTTTTAAATGATTTATAAGGTGTGTTTTGACTATTATTTCGGATGTTAAATCGCAAATGCTAAAAAACACTTAATACTTTTAACAAATAACAAAATGAATTAAATTACTGCACATAACGTCGTCACAATTTATATTATAAACACTCTGACTTCAATTCTTATTTTAGTCCAATTCTTATAAAGTAATTTTAGATTCAATATGTTAGCATTACCATAGGAAATATTGGAAACAGCCAGCCAAAACTAAAAGCCCAATCAGAAACAAATTCTCCACATACTATAGTTCCAGGCAGAAAAAGTATTTTAGTCATTACCTTCTCGTTTTCTCAACCCACTGGCCCACAATGCCCTCCATGGCCCTGTTTCAGTCATGAGGCTGTTGTCTTCCATGCCATTGTGGTTGAGTCATTTTATGTGTTTCTGTAATCATTTTGGCAGTTCTGATTTCTTTGACTTACAGTAAATACCCCAGGAGAGAGATCTTTGCTTTGAGGTTATGCCCATTGAGACATGAGATGGGTCTAAGATTAGCCCTGCTGATTTCCTCATGTGAGATGCGTGGCTAATTGTCACCACAGTGCATTTGGCTTTACTCAAAGGGAATTTCAGAGAGTGACTGCTCCTCATCAAAGCGGCATTGTTTGAATGGGAGATAGAAATAGAGAATGACACACACATAGTTTGTCACAGATGACTATCAAATCCAGGCCTTGTCATGTATTGTGAACCCATGAAACTGTTGTCTGTGGACCAGGGTTTGGTAAGTTACTTTAAAGGGCACCTAGTATGGCATTTAAAATGTTCCTAATATTGTTTTGGGAGTCCCCAACAACAGTTTTACATGCATGCAATGACAAAAAAACACTTTTGTTGTCTTATAATATGCATTTATGTTTACCTGATTTGCTCACCGACTCCCAAATGATTCGTTCAATGACTCATTTTTCCAAACCCCTCCTTTGCGTGACGCTAATCTGCGGTGATTGGTCAGATGACCCAGTCAGTTTTGATTGGTATACTCTGTGCAGAGATTGTCGGAAACTGAACGCCCATCACCGCTTTGTAGTAAAAAAATCTAAATCAGAGAAGGAATTTGAGTTGATTTATGTTAGCGATCATAGCCCAAAGTTCGGTGGTAAACACCCAATCAGTTATTGTTTGCGTTAGCCCAACGCATAAACATATTGATAAAGCACTGCATTACTACAAGTTATTGCTTTATTCTTTATGACAACTCCAATAACATCGACAAACATTTCACATATTTCAAAACAATTGACATTGGAGACCTAGAAGCTGCGCTGAGCGTAACGTACACAACACACACAAATACTTATTAAGCATGCTAAAAAACACATAAAAGCAACAATTATTAATAATACTTACAGGTTGTGATTCGGAGGAGGAAGCTGATCCAATTAACCTGGTACTGAACCTTCCTTCAGTATCAACCGGCTCGCGAAGCCACACTTGAAAGCATTCATGTTCGTAAAGCAATCGTCATTAAAATGACGCGAACACAGCACAAGGTTCGGGCTATACTTTTGTGGTATAGTTGTAAATATAAACTCTAGCCACTGATTCTTCACATGCTCGTCCCTGGGCAGTGAAAAAAAGGTCGCTTTTGATATGCACTTCAGAACACAGCGTCTTGTTGTCGACATGATGTTTTCAAGTTTTCCCTGGTGTCTGCACGCGCAATGAGTGGGCGCGGCCAATTTGATAATTTTTCGTCTTGACGTCACAACGAAAAGGAAAATGACTCATTGGAAAAACGATTCATTACATTGATTCAGAGTCGACTCCTACTTTTGAGAGACAATAACTTTTTTTACGGTGAACTTTCATATATAAAACTTTGAAGGATGATTTTGTTCACTTAAATCTATGTTACACACTACATGAAAGTTAATTTTCAAAATTCCATAATAGGTGCCCTTTAAGTCTAGCTCTTTATTGTCATTGTACATGTAGAACATTTAAAGCTACAAGCTACTCATACTTTACTGTAAAATAGTTAAGCTAAATAAAAAAAACATAAGACTCCAGTGCTTTAATCCATGTCTTCAGAAGCGATATGAAAAATGTGGGTATATCGCCACCAACTGGGCAGAGAGGAAAATGTATAGTAAAAAAGGACTTAAAAATTGATCTGTTACACACCCACCCTTATAATATCACTTCTGAAGACATGGATCAAACCAGTGGAGTCCACTTTTATACTGCTTTTGTATGCTTTTAGGAGCTTTGTGGTCCCTCGACTTACCAGAGGCGACATTTCCTAGTTAGCATGTGTTAGAAACAGAACCCCAGGCTTTATGCAGAGTGGTGTGTACAGGCCTCAATGGGGAGGGATTGTGGGGAGTTCTCTATTATTTTATAATCTGAGGGTGTTGAACCTGTAAATATGGGTCTTGGTACCATTCATTTGCATTATATGGACCTACAATGCTGAAATATTCTCGTAAAAATCTTTGTTTGTGTTCAGCAGAAAAAAAGAAAGTAATACACATCTGGGATGGCATGAGGGTGAGTAAATGATGAGAGAATTTTCATTTTGGGGTGAACTATCCCTTTAAGTTAATAGTGTCCTTACTTTAAATTAGTTACTACCCAACACTTGTACAGATATACATTAAGTCTGCCTCCACTCACTCACACTCTATCATTCCCTCTCTTGTTCTTTTATGTATTTTGGTCACTCTTTTTTTTTTCTTCTTTTTTTCCCATTATCTGTATTTATATCCTGGTCATATGATTCTCAAGGTCTGCCACATATTAATCATTTTAATTGTCACTCTGGCTTCCTTTACACAAATAGTAGCTGCTCAAGACATGTCATTTCTACATCTAACAACCCCATTATAATCTCTAATAAAGGATAGCTGTAGGCAAAGTATGTCTTGGAAGCATAACTCACTCTGTCTGAGCCGACAGACAGTGGCTGGTGCCAGACTCCCAGCCTCTATCGCTTTACGTCTGTTACCCCAAGAGAAACTAGCTCAGTCCAATTGATAACTCCAGTGAGACCTGTACCAGTAGCTATTAATTTATATTAGCTCAAATATAGTGCAGGCTGATTTTCCTATCCATCTCCTCCAGTCTTTTCCATGCATCTGTGCCTCTTGGATTAATGGCTGTTTTCTTTGGACACAACATATTTCGCCTTCTATATTTTCTGAATATGACGTGACAAATGGCAGAAACGGGAACGGCGCTTTTGCGTTTGACATTTGAATGGAACATCTTGGCTTAAGCCAGTAGCTTTATACCGCTACAGACAAGAGCTGCATGAAAACATAAACAGGATACCGGTGCAACCTTAAATGACATTATGTATGAATGTGATGTAATGGGACGTGTTATTGCTGCAACACTGTTTATTTGCCCTACTTTCTATTCTACCCATGCTCTACCTCCATTTGTTATCCCCAGGACTGAACTTTACAAACAAAGTATGAATTCCTAGTGTTAACACAGTTAAATAAGTCTTCACTAAAACAATGTGATGTTTGTCACATATGAATCTTGCTACTTCGGATGTCGTTGCTCAAGGGCAGTGTTGTATTGTCCACAAATTCCTGTGGTTTACATACTCATTGCTCTCTGTAACTCTGTCACCTCCCTTCTCATTAACCCTTACAGAGGTAAAAAAAAAACACCTGTGTAAAAACTTTGAAAACAGATTGAGCTTTCTAGAATTTGTGTTTTTTGTATGTTTTTAAGAAGACCTGAACAATATGGCTGATGAAAAAGATAAACAGTGTTAGAGAAGCTACTTTAAAACTGTACCTTGACATGCTACAAACTTCTCACAGTTAGTACTGTATTTAAATGACAATCAAGTCAAGTTACTATACTTAACATGGCTAGCTCCACTACACTAACTACATTGGAGTGTGGAAATATTTGTTTAAATATATTTAAATAGACCAAGTGGTTTATTTACTTTAGTTTTTTTGTTTTATTTTATTTATGTTAGTTTTATATTTATTTCTATTATTTATTGCAATCAGAGCAGCATTTATCTGTCACATATTCCCTGTTATTTTTGTGCTTTGACATTTATTTTGAAATTCTTGTTTAGTTCCTTCTTCCTGTTAGTTTTGTAGTCCTTTGTAGTTTCCTTTCATGATTGGTTTTCCCCTGACTGTTTCCTCAGGTGTTCCTCGTACACTTGTTTGCCCTTGTGTATTTAAGCCCTTGTTTCCACTGATTTTTTTGGTCAGTCTTCACATGTGTTGTCATGTTCTTTGCCTGTTTCCCTGTGTTTTGTTCCCTTTTATTCTGAGTTACATTGTTTATCTTTTGTTTCATTAAAAGCTGCATTTAGATCCTCATTCCTCATCTGCCTCATCACAGAAAGACTGAATAAAAATGGATTTAGCGGTCACAATTCTGCTTCTGAAGCAAGGGGACCATCCAGTTCAGGATCATTTGTGTGAGTTTTTAAAGCTAAAAAATTTAATGCACTATCCAGACCGCTCTGTGGTGGTTTTCATCCGGACTGGTCTGGATAGTGCAATGAAGGAACTGATGCTTCTGGCTGATCCTCACTGGACACTCTGTGAATATGTGGAGAAGGCTCTGGATCTTTGCGGATCCCTTTACACAGTGGATTATGCTGGGAACCCTGGGCCAACACCTGCATCTCATCCAAGCCTTCCATGGCTCCTTGTTCCAAGCCTGCCGTGGCCAGCGAACCTGCGCCCATGCCTGTGACCTCTTCCGCTCCCGTGACTACACGCACAGCTGTCTGGAAAAAGACACCTCCCCAGTCATTGCCAGTGCTCAGGAAGACGGAGGTCGATCCCCCAGTTGAGTGCTCGGGACGACGGAGGTCGATTCCCCCAGTCGAGTGCTCGGGACGACGGAGGTCGATCCCCCAGTCGAGTGCTCGGGACGACGAAGGTCGATTCCCCCAGTCGAGTGCTCGGGACGACGGAGGTCGATCCCCCCCAGTCGAGTGCTCGGGACGACGGAGGTCGATCCCCCCAGTCGAGTGCTCGGGACGACGGAGGTCGATCCCCCCAGTCGAGTGCTCAGGACGACGGAGGTCGATCCCCCCCAGTCGAGTGCTCGGGACGACGGAGGTCGATCCCCCCCAGTCGAGTGCTCGGGACGACGGAGGTCGATCCCCCCCAGTCGAGTGCTCGGGACGATGGAGGTCGATCCCCCCCAGTCGAGTGCTCGGGACGACGGAGGTCGATCCCCCCAGTCGAGTGCTCGGGACAACGGAGGTCGATTCCCCCAGTCGAGTGCTCGGGATGACGGAGGTCAATTCCTGACTGATCACAAAAATGAAGTACTTGCGCGAGGCCAAATTACTGAACCCACGATAGGCCTGGTGGGTCCTGTTTTTTTACATATTTAACTTTATCATCACATACCATCCTGGATCTAAAAATACCAAGGCTGATGCCCTCTCTTGGCAGGATGACTTTTCAATTACAGACCCTCTTCCTGAGAACATAATCTCCCCAAGCTGTGTCATCAGTTGGTCTTGGAAGACACTATCTGAAGGGCTCAGCAAACTGATCTAGACCCAGGCCATGATCCCCCAGGGCGCCTATATGTCCTTAATGCCATTCTGCATGATTCTCCAGTTGTGGGATACCCAGGAGGGAACAGGCAGTACCTCTAGCAGGCAGTTTTGGTGGCCTCAGATGAGAAGTGAGATCGAGGGGTATGTCCGAGTGTGCAACACCTGTTCCACTCAGAAGTCCTCCAGTCCTCAATCTGTCCCCAGCTGGGTCTCTCCTACCATTGCCCATTCCTTGCCATCCTTGGTCTCACATCTCTGAACTTTGTAATGGGTATCCCACCCTCCTCTGGAAACATGTAATTTTAGTAGACAGTTTCTCCAAGGCAGCCCATTTTGTACATCTGCCTAATCTCCCCTTCTCTAAATTCACTGCCACCATATCTTGAGGGAAGTTGTCAGTTATCATGGTATTCCTGCTGATATTGTGTCTGATCGGGGACCACAGATTGCTTCTCGTTACTGGAAGGCATTCTGGAACTTGTTTAAACACTCTGTTAGCCTTTCCTCATTAAGTTAAAGAAGTATCGTCCATGCATGGTCTCTGACAACCCTAGCACCTGGAGCCAAAAGCTAATCTGGGCAGAGATTGCCCATAACCAGCTGTGAGCTACCATTCTTCCCTTCCCAGCAACCGGAGGTGGTGGTTCCTTATGTGGAAAAGAGCCAGGGCGAAACTCAAACGGGCTTCCCAGCGACACCAGCACAAGGCCAAACAGAGTAGGATTCCCAAAACTTAATTCAGGCCAGGTCAACGAGTGTGGCTGTCTACTTGAAGGCTCTCACTGAGCACAGACTCCAGCAAGTTCACCCCTTGTTACATTGGCCCCTTTACAGTAGAGAGAAGGGTCAACATGGTGGCACACCAGCTGAGGCTCCCCAAGACACTTCGGTGAGTCTAACATTCCTTGTTTCCCTTTTAAAACCCATTCTTGCCTCTCCTTGATCGCTTCCTGAGTTGCTGCCACCTCCCTTGCACATTGTTGCATGCGGTCCAGCTTAAGTGGTCCAAAGACTGATAGACTCCTGCCAGGTGGGCTGGAGAGTCCAGTACTTAGTCGATTGGCAGGGCTATGGGCCTGTGGAATGCTGCTGGGTCCCATACTGCCATATAATGGACACCGTTCTCATCTGAGACTTCCATCAGGAGCACCTGGACTGTCCTTGGCCACCTGGAGGCATCCATAGAGAAGGTACTGTCATACCTACACCAGATGGCAGCAGAGCGGGAGACTGAAGAGAACTACTGCTGTGCGACTCCACACTGTTTGGGCTTGTTTGAAAGGTAACTGCCTCTAAGTAATGATATGCTATATTGTATGTTCAATTTATATTTTGTGAAGTTATAAGTGCAAACATGGCATATGAGCAACACCTTTTCACATGAAATTTAAATGTTAAAGACATATACTTGGCCTATACTCCCTATATTTGGTCTGAGTAAAACGAATAAGCTGGTTGGATTGTACTCTTTGAGAGCGTTCCAACAACATATGACACATGGCTATTTGATGAGTTTGATGATTTTACCGATTACTAAACATGCTAAATTATTAATGAATTATCAAAACGTAACACTTATGATTTGATTGCAAATTTCAAAGCACTTAATTTCAGTTTTGTTCCTAATGCCTACATGCATTGTAAAGTAGAGCCTCTAAGAAATAAAATCCTGGCAGGCCCATCCTAGCTTAAAGGGTTAATTGCTAAATTATCAAATTATAGATTCATATAATAAATACCACAAATAAAACTAGACAACACTACAATAAAAAAAACTGACCTACAATATAGTGATGAACAGCAGAATTTTAATAAATATTATAATTTTGTGTACTATTATTTTGTATTTCAAAACAGCAAAGACATAAAATGCAGCATATACACTGGATTCACTTGTGCTTGGACTAGAATGAGTGAATGGTTTTTGAACAAGTTGATTTGAACAAATGAACAATTCACTAAAGTGAATCAGAAATGCCAATGTCAAAGAGAGAGTGGACAATTTAGGGTATAGCGTTTTGTCAGACTGCGGCATGTTGAAAAAAATGGCTGGGTACAGAAGGTTGAGTAAAGTTGCTGTCCAACCATTGAAAAATTAGGTAAAGTTAGTAGAGTTGCTACTGTTAGTAAGTTATTCCACAACACTGAAGATAACTGTAACCGTGACAGCTGACTGCTGTTGCATATTCGCTCTGTGGATCAACATTGTGCAGGTATAAATTATTCTGCGCTATCTGCCGTGGTACAGTGACGATTGACATAACCCCTTGTGATGTTTCCGCATAGAGCGGAGCTTTTTTTTTTTTTTGTGATTTCTAAAAAATGCAGAGCACACAGCATGCATGTAAAGAGAATATCAGATGACATGCACTCTGGGCTGATTAGGATGGACAGCACAACACACAGGCTAATACAATAAGACCATTTATTATGCCTAGCTGGGATGCACCAAGCTAGACATGCTCCAACTACACCGTAAAAGTCACATGCCACACAGTTACATGGTTACGAGAGAATCTGGTCTGAAATAAAATGTACTGTCCCCTTTAGCCCGGAGAAATCAGATCTTTATCCATACCTCCGTGGATTCAATATGAGACCATATTTATCTCAAGCTGTGCACAGGTGAATGGCTTGCAATGGTTCAGTAACCATATCGCTCTCCTAGACATATTCAGCCTCATTGCTCTTTAAACCTGTATTAGCTATTTATTTATTTGAACCTGTGCCCTGCGTGGGTCAGGATGACCTGATTCCTCTCCCATGTAAAGTGTCAGATCTCCAATTTGGATGTTTGCCCTCAGGCATATTGTAGGGACAGCTCCTTTTGAACAACCTTAAGCCCCGTAGAGCATCAATCAAAACAACCTCAACCTTATACATCACACAAGGCATCTGCCAAGTTTATCTTTCTGAAAAAATGACTTTGTTGTGACCAAACTTGAAAATACTGTCCTGAGCAATACTGCACAATGTGAGATGTACACATTCAGGAGCATTAAAGAAATCCATCATCATTTACTAGCATCACGTCATTGCAAGTCTGTGTGACTGTGACAAGGAGGAGGGCCGGGCCTTGACTATGCACGCCCAGCCCCCAGTTGGGCTAATCAGCCGAGGAGAGGGATAAGTGCAGCGGAATGAAGCAGTTCGGGAGAGAGAGAGCCACATGCAGCTGCCATGTGTGCATTTCTGTTTTTGTGTCTTTTTGTTTAAGTTAACTTAACTTTGTTCAGCCGGTCCCCACCTCCTCCTTTCCCATGAAGCTAGTAACCCTGTTACAACAACGTTTTTGCTTTTATCAAACACAAACAGAAATTCTAAGGACTATAGTATGTTGGTTGCTCTTTTCCATTTTCGCTGGGGACTCAAGTTTTCAAGCTTCAAATAATGCAAAAGCACCATAAAAGTGGCCTGTATGACTCTTCCGCTACATTTTAAGACTTTTGAAGCCACACAAATGCTGTGTGCAGACTCTGGTGACGTAAGAGAGAGCAGACTGATTGGGTACCAGCCAGCAAGTCCATGAGGGTGCATGAGTGGTAAAAGTGAGCATTTGGGACAGACTTCAAGACTTCAAGGAGATGACACATTTTTTACATTGTTTTTATATACATGGCATTTTACAAATTATTATTTGAAAAAGACATGGCATTCATAAATGGTTTCAAGAGTGCCATTTGGGACTGGGACCTTGCAATCCACCCTAGCTACTTTTGGGACATTCAAGAGAGAAGTGATGTCAGATCTTTTAAATTAATCGGTTGATCTGAGTTCACAAAACTGCTCTGAATGAATAATTTACGAATAAGACTAATCCTGTTCTTTAGTTCAATTAACTGACTCAGCGATGCAGTAACAGTGGTTAACAACCAACTTATTCACATTATTAACTTAAAGGACTATTCTGGGTTAAACACAAGTTAAGCTTAATCATCCCTCACTTTCTTTAAAAAAAAACTAAACAATATCTGGGTTATAGTGAGGCACTTAAAATGGAAGTGAATGGGGCCAATCCGTATGTTAAAACGGTACATATTTTAAAAGTATAGCCACAAGACAAACAATTTGTTTTTGATGGCTTACTAACCTTCTCTATGTAAAGTTAGCTGAAAACCCTTAAACGATAGTAAAAATTTATTTTAAGAAAAACTGTGCATTTATTAAATTACAAGCTTCACATTTCTGCATTTAAACCCTCCAAAATGGTCCCCATTCACTTCCATTGTAAGTGCTTCTCTGTATTAATCAACATTGTCACAGATGCTGCTGATTGAGCTTAACTTGTATTTAACCAGGAATATAGCACACAAGTTGTGTGCTCTACTTTTATGGTACTTCGTCATTCTTTCTGACACTTGAAAGCTTTATACCCCATTCATTGTATTTGCATGGAGCATATACATAAATTATATATATATATATATATATAATTCGAAATTGTTACTTTTTATTCACCAAAGTGGCATTCAGCTGATCGCAATGTACAGTCAGTCATTTCTGGTGAATTATTCCTTGAACTCCTGATCATGTACATTTATGGTGGCTTATTATAAAAGGATATCCGTCCCTCAAAACACTCTTTGCCCCCTGCCATCCCCATCTCATCTCAGGGTCAGTGTTCATTACCCTCTGCCTTGGCTGTCTCCCTTCTTGCTCTTCCTGACCACTGAGAAAACAAATCCTGAAGGTCTTCCTGTCCCTCAACTTACCAGAGGCGACGTTCCCAAAGCAGCATGTGTTAGACCGAACCCCAGGCTTTATCCAGAGTGGTGTGTATAGTCTCAGTGGGGCGGGAATGGGGGCAGTTTTTTTTTTTTTTTTTTGCTGTAGAGAGGGCAATTGGGCTTCTGAGCATGTTGACTCTGTAAATATGGGTCATGAGAGGATTTACCAGAGATGAGGGGTGTACATATGGCTGTTGTGTTTTCACTTTATAGAAATCATGGAGTTTTGATGTGCTTAGGAGGCACATGGTCTCATGTATCCAAACTTTTGACAAAGGCATAAAGTGGGGTCCAGATTTTTTTTTTTCGGGCCTTGTATCACCCACTTAGATGGGAAGATGGACTGACTGACATACACATTCCAATAGTTTGTACATTTATGGACAATCTGAAATGGAGTACAACATAATAATAGACTGCTGTTGAAAAACTTAGATCAACATTGATGCTGGCTGGACAAAGCCTTTTCAGAAAGTTAAAAATAATTTGAAAAGATTAAATTAAGTTTTAGGAGGCATGGAAAACAGAGAGAGAACAGTAAAAGGGGCTTAAGGCCTTGTGGAGGAATGTGTGTGAGTTTTAAATGTTAAAGTTTGAATTCATGAACATTCAGAGCCGGACTCTGAACATGCTATAAATGGGATTTTTAGGGATTTATTATTATTTTCTACAGGAAATGTATGGATGGCAAAATCAGATAAGTTTGTAGGTCCGTGCCGAATTTGGTGAACTATCAAGTTCTAGGACGAGTATATTGTCTTTTTTTATTTTATTATTTGTTAACATTTTGGTCTTGGTTTAGGGATTTTTGGAAAAACCCTAAATCAGGTTTGTAGAATAGCTTTGTCATGCCAACATTTTAATAACGCATTTCATCTGGGTATTCACATGTCTGGGATTTGTTCGATTTTGTATGAACAAACTTATATGATATCAGCAGCTCGTACAAATTTGTATAACTTCTCATGAGATCAGGCTGCCTTGACATATATTTTAAGCTCATTTTTAACAAGGGAAGCTTTAGCCAAATCTGGCACTAGTACACAGCTACCGTAGGTCATTTTTTTAAATAAATGCACACATAACTAGTTGAAGCCATTAGTTGAATAAAAATGTGGTCTTTCCTTGCCCAGATACACATGTTAGTTGTTTAAGCCAGTCTGCCAAGCTTGCTAAGGCATACATAGAGTTTTAGTTCATTAGCATTACATCATTCATTAAAGCTGGCCAGGCACACTTAGCTACTGTACACTCTGTGCACAAGGCTCTTTGGAGCAGCAGCAGTACATAATTCTTGGCGGTAGATCTGCTTTGTTTGTGGATTGTATTTATGTCTAATTGGGCAGCAGCAACATGTACTACATGCTCGATGCATCTGTGTATGCTTTTTAACAGAAGCAAGTCTATGAACTGGCACAGCAGATCAAGTCCGGCAAGACCAATATCCTATCAATATGTCATAGCCACATTAAAGCTGCAATCTGTAAGATCAAAACTGTTTAAAATAGACATTATTGATTGAGTACATGAACACAGCCCGTGTTCAAAACAATTCCCTTACATGCTCCACAGTAATCATATAAAAATGATTATAATATTGATAAATGATAATATTTCCAGCTGTCAGGTAGGATTTGGTGTGAAATTGCTGGCTTGTGACGTACATCCTTAAGCCATTTATTCATGTCCTCAAACAAAAGAAAGTACCGGCTGTCTCGTGTTCTGACTGGAGAAACTAAGTTCAGTTCAGTCACATTCAAATAGTTCAGGACAGCATCGCTGCAATCTCGATGGATGTTTATCTGTTATCCATTTGGAAAAGTTATTTACCTGTTATAATGCTTTGATATGTTGTCTGGTAGGGATGTTGAAGCTAATATTGCTTGTCATGCTTATATCGAACAATACTCATGTTAACCGATCACGAATTATCTACGTTGTTGGGGCAAGTTACTGTGACATGGTTACTAATATTTATGACTTCTGAAATTGACTTGTAATTGTTATATATCATATTATTTTAATGTTTAATAAAGTATATTTTATCCCCATTTTTATTGAATACTCATTTTATGTTTTTAGTGTATTGCATGGACATAGGGATGCTCAAATCCGACTTTTTTGGAGTCTACTCCGATTCCCGAATCTAGATGTAAGAGTTGATGGAATCAACTTCCCGAGGCCATTAGGGGCAGTGCCTTCCAAAGTGACACAATGTGGCCCTTCCAAATTGCAGGCATGAGGGGGAAATTAATTGAGTGATAAAAATCCCCAGGAGATTTCACTCCTATTAGCTTGTTTAAGCCAATAAATTAGATTGCTGATCTGTAATTATGCAGTTTTTTTTTTTTTTTTAACTGCTGGTCTATGATCAGTTTCTCACCCAAACTGTTAGTGGGGCAGAAAAAGCTGACACTAAATCAGTAGCTGCAGCCAAGTAAAATCACATCGCTTGCTGTGTGTAACTGCAGAGAAAATGTCACATTTTCACATTATTTATAAAGTTTTTAGACAAAAGTTTGGAATAATGTACAGATTTTCCTCATATGGTAAGAAATTAGTCATTTTATTCACCAAAGTATCAAGAAAAATTACTATAACAATTAGATTTGTTTTCAATTTGATGAACTTCAGAGAGTTCTCATCAAAAAATCCTCCACGTGCAGCAATGACCGCTTTGCAGATCCTTGGCATTCCAGCTGCCAGCTTGTCCAGATATTCAGGCGATATTTCACCCCACACTTCGTGTAGCATTTGCCATAGATATGGCTGTCTTGTCGGGCACTTCTCACAGACCTTACAGTCTAGCTGATCCTACAAAAGCTCAATGGGGTTAAGACTCATAACACTCTTTTCCTATTTGTTGTTCAGTGTGTGTTTCTTTGCCTACTCAAACCTTTTCTGTTTTCACATGATCTGAGCGTGAAGCGAACATCTATGTACTGCAACTGCTTTCGGGTCCGTGAATAACGTATAAAATGCTAGTAATGGCAGCTGGTGGACTTTCTGGTGCCCTCCTAGGGTAAGATGGTGCCCCCTTAGGGAGTTGGTACCCTACACAGACTGTGTAGTCTGCAACGGTACTGAAATAATGGCAAGTGAATTTTCTAGTTGTTTTTTCATCAGTATTGTCCTGACTATACTTTGATCCACTGAATGCCACTTTGGTGAATTAAAGTACCAATTTCCTTCCAAAACGGCAACATCTGTACATTTATTCAAAAATTTTGGACGCCTGTGTAAATGCATAACAGGATTTAAATGAAAATAATGCAATTCATGGAGTAAAACATATTTATTAAATTATGGTAGCATTAAAAGCAGTTCATCCTTAATTACACCGCAACCGTTACAATCAATTCAAGCTAACCTATACTGAGATGACTCTAGAAAAAAAAATTCACATGAACCCTTACAATATCCCTCGAACTTCTGAAGCATTTTTCTATTGGATTTTATTCCAACTCCTTAACTCTTTTGTTGATGCTGATATTGCAAGATATGTCAGGTGCAAGTGTGATTTTTAGTTTTAACTATCATATTTTCGGAAATAAAAGTGTGTGTGTGTGCGTGTGCGTGTGCGTGTGCGTGTGCGTGCGTGAGCGTGTATTTATCACTTTGTGGGGACCAAATGTCCCCATAAGGATAGTAAAACCCGACATTTTTGACCTTGTGGGGACATTTTGGCAGTCCCCATGAGGAAAACAGCTTATAAATCATACTAAATTATGTTTTTTGAAAATGTAAAAATGCAGAAAGTTTTCTGTGAGGGTTAGGTTTAGGGGTAGGGTTAGGTTTAGTGGATAGAATATAAAGTTTGTACAGCATAAAAACCATTATGTCTATGGAAAGTCCCCATAAAACATGGAAACACAACGTGTGTGTGTGTGTGTGTGTGTGTGTGTGTGTGTGTGTGTGTGTGTGTGTGTGTGTGTGTGTGTGTGTGTGTGTGCTGATGCTAGCATAATATTATTGCTAATTATTTTTTTCATATGATCTGTCACTGAAAATGAGCTACTACCTACTACTGATTAGAACATTCTGATTTGTGTTTCACACATTTATGTTTTGATGCAGCATTTTGTGTACTCACAAAATGTAGGGATTTTTGTGTGTTTGCTGGGATTCAAGGAAATCTGCTTTCCAATTTACAGTATTAGACTTACACATGCAATTGAATTTTATTTTGGTTCCGGGGATACATCGGTCATTAAGTATAACATGGAAGAGGGAAGATAAAAAGTTCTGGATAGTTGTATCTTTTAATCCCAGAAGTACTAAAGCACTCAATGAATGATGCACAATTTTCTGTGTATGCTTGCTGATGGGAGCATTCTGCAATTGCTTGACGTTTTGTTGCTACTTTTCTATCATGTGTTAGTAAAACTGAATTAAGACAGAGTATAGTTATTAATATATATATATTTTTTCAATATAGTTATAATTTAGTATTACATTTAACACTGCACATCAGGAGTCTGGGTTAATAGTAAAACAATATATTTGGAAAGTATAGATTCTAAAAGCTTTTTTTAATATTGGTTGCAAAGTGGACAAAGTGGTTTTATTCTCAAAACATTATCAACCTGTTTAAATGCTCATGGGTCACAATGTGGGTCTCGTCAATGGTTGGTTTTGCATCAACACACAACTGAATAAAACTGCATGACACTGATAAATGATTACTGCAAGAGTAACATTTGCATACAGGTTTGAGGAACTTCAGCATTTTACAAATAACACAAAGAACAGACATTTTGCTCACGTGTCTCCTCCGTGTAGA
The DNA here is from genome assembly GCF_025860055.1 of Xyrauchen texanus. NCBI lineage: Eukaryota > Metazoa > Chordata > Actinopteri > Cypriniformes > Catostomidae > Xyrauchen > Xyrauchen texanus. The sequence goes on from NC_068301.1 coordinate 29,038,741, forward strand.
CATGCTGAATTGTTACCTGTTAGTCAGTCAAACTGAATTTTCTCTCTGTCTAACATTATAAATTGCTATAAATTTGCAGATAAGCCAGTTTCACGGAAGCACTGAGTTTTTCTCTGAAAATCTCCACCTCCCATATCCACATGTCTAGATCTGCTACATTGGGATTGTATGTATGTCTAAATGTGCAGCAGCATACTGTATCTACATGCATGTCTGTGTATGCTTTTAGCAGTAGCAACTCTTCGAACTTTCTCTGCTGCAGCAGCGTAGCAGATCTAGTCCTTTAAGACCAAATCCTATCAATATTTCAAACCCAGATTAACGTGCTAAATCATTCCAAGAGTTGTCATGGCTGAACATTTTTTTCCTCGTGGACTGATAAAAACAAAAACCTGTGTACCCTGACTCGTGGAAGTTGTGTAATGCACATTGTATAACATTCAAACTGGTGATTTCAGCCAGCACTTACCATTTTGGGTGAATTTGCCAAATTATTTCAGCCAGATTATCAGTGAAGAGATTGGAGGCAGTCTGTGACCATCAGTGGTTAAGGCTAGGAGGCACAATGAAGCCATAAATCCATATGTAGACAGACTTAATTTAAACAATGATATTTTCAGTTCATGACCTTTTGGTTGTATTAGGCTATTTCAGACCTTTTCATAATGTATTATGTCTGTAGGAGTAAAAGGAAGTGATTGTTTGCAGGGTCACTTGAGGATAGCGCTGTCAGCCCTCAACACTTTTCCACTATGTAAGGCTTTTAATATGAGCAATTACAAGCCTGCTAACTGTGGACTGGCGATGTGACTGCTAGTAGCATATGGCAGTCAGCTTCACCAGAACCGTCACCTCAGAAATGGCACTTTCTTTTTTCTATCTCCCTATCCCACTCTCACTTCAACGCAGACTCATTTTCTCAGAGGCTTCGGGTCTCAAAAAATGCTGAACTTAGTGAACTCCCTCTTTATTACTTTTCTCCATGCTTCACCCTTTCTCCCCCTCCCTTGCTCTATTTCTCTCTTATTCTCTCTAAACCATAGTGCTGGTGAGGGTTTCCAAAACAACAGCTGGATCAGAGTCACCCAGGACAGGGCGGGAGTGGAGTCAGATGAGGATAAAAGACTAAAGGGAGAATAGCATGGCCTGACCCAATATGCATTTCAACATATGGAAAGGTAAGTATATCTTTGCAGTTTCCACCTAAAGGGAATGTATTGTGTCTTTTTTCTTCAGCAGGGATACATGCTACATCTTTAAAAAAAAAACACCTACAATGGGCATGCGAGTAGTGAAACTAGACCTTGGAACAGTGGAAGAAAGTTGCCTGGTCCAGGTATGGCCGTGTACATGTGAGCCATACGTGGGGAAGTTGTTGCACCAGGATGCACTGTGGGAAAATGACAAGCCAGTGGAGGCAGTGCTCTGGGCAATGTTCTACTTGGAGATTCTGGGTCCGGAAAGTCATGTGGATGTCAGTTTGACACATGCCCACCCACCTTAACATCGTAGCAGGCCTTACCATGGCAATGGAATTCCCTGATGGCAGTGGCCTCATTCAGCAGGATAATGACATTGCCGCACTGCACACATTGATTGGGAATTGTTTGAGGAACATGATGAAGAGTTCAGTATGTTGCCCTGGCCTCCATTCCCCAGATTTCAATTATATTGAGCAACTATGTGATGTGCTGGACCAACAAGTCCGATCCATGGAGGCTCCACCTCACAACTTGCAGGACGTGAAGGATCTGCTGCTAATGTCTTGGTGCCAGATACCACAGGACACCGTCAGGGGTCTTGTAGAGTCCATGCCTTTGCGGGTCGACTCTGTATTGGTGGCATGTGGAGGACCAACAGAATATTAGACAGGTGGTCAATGTTTTGGCACATCAGTGTACATATGTTGTCTTCACTTTGTAAACACTGTTTTAAAAGGTGCTAAGAAGGTTTTACTAACTTAAATGTCCAGGCACTCATAATGCAGATCTAGCAAGGATTCTCAAATTATTTGGGTCTGTTAATTAAGTAGGTGTTGTCACAAACAGCCTGCTTATTTATTCTAATGTACTAATGCAGTCTGTTTTGATGAGTGTGAATCACATGAGGCTCAATGTAAAAACAAATCATGTGGAAATCCCCTATTTTCCAGGATACAAAAATCTGCAATAAAAAGATTTCAAATCTCAAACATTTCTCATCAAATTCATACAAGCTCCATATTATTTGTGTTGACAATGGTCTCTTGAGTATATATTTATTTCTACAAATTTTAGGAGAAACATCTTAGAAAAAAGTTGATGCTATGGAAAAGCAATTTGAATTTCCTCAGGGCTAAAGCACTAACACTAACTTAAAGCTATTTTAACTCTTTAGGGATAAAAGGGGTTTTGTTTAGGGTTTAACGCAACAACAATCTACAAACCATCACGCTTGCGTTTAAAATACTGTACCTATTCCTGTCAAACTTGTGTGAAGTTGCAGAACATACCGGGAAGAGGTGTTTTGTTGGGTGTTTGTGTCCTGCAGATAGTTCCCCAATGCTTATCACGCAAATGACATGTGGTGTTCCTCTCACAGCCTTACAAAGCTCCTACAGCTCTTATCAGAGAAACCAAGCCCACTGCCATTTGAGAGGGTGAGTCAGCTCTCTGCGGCCTGGATCAGTTTCTCAGTCTCTATCTTTTTATGGCCCTGCTATAGCCTAGAAGCACATGCATGAGAAACACAAGCACCTGTACTTCTCTGTTGTCTGTTCTCCTCCCTACTAATGGACTGCTGACACCAGATATGACCCACCCTTGTGTTTTCTGTGAAAAACAAAAGGTAGACTTACCTTAGTGATGCATTCATAACAGTAATAATATTAGTATTATTAGGTGTGTGTTTACCACCCCTGCTGGACTAACTCCCTGAAAAAAAAAAAAACTGCTTCAGCTGGCTAAAGCTGGTTTCTCTCCCAGCCTGGGTTGCATAAGCCAACTATTGTCTCAAGTTCCATCATTACAAACATGGTTCAACGATTTGGTGTTTCCCATAACCATAGTTCCAACGAACATTTGCCAAAAGCATCACATAGTTCCTTGTTAGTTTGATGTGGACATCATTTCACATCACTGAGGCCTCTATCCATATATACTCTGTGATTTTATTTAATTTATTTTTTTGGGAACACCTGTATTCATGTTATTTATCTAATCAGTCAATCGTGTGGCAGTAGTGTAATACATATAATAATGCAGATACTGGTGAGGAGCTTCAGTTAATGTTCACATCAATCATCAGAGTGAGGAAATAATGTGATCTCAGTTTTTTTGAACGTGGCATGATTGTTGTTGACAATCATGCCACGTTCATCTAGTGTTCTAGATGCAAGTTCTGCAGACTGAAACGCCTTGTTGATGAAAGAGGTCAACAGAGAATGGCCAGAATGGTTTGAGCTGACAGAAAGGCTAAAGGTAACTAGGTAGCCACTCTGTACAATTACAGGCGAACAGACTTGCATCTCAGAATGTTGAACCTTGAGGCGGATGGGCTACAACAGTAGAAGACCACATCTAGCACTTTATTAGGACCATAGTGTTCTTAATAAAGTGCTCCATGAGTGTATGTCTTTCTTTCTGTCAACAGTTTGACCATGCTGACATGCATTGAAGAAAACGGCTTATTCTTTCATTTTGGTGAACGTCTCGTAAACAAGAAGACAGTTGTTTAAGTATCAACATGCATTGGATTATATGTTCAGCATATTTCTACGTGGATTGTAGGTGTATTTGGCTCAATTCAGTGTGTATTATAGATTTTTCGACTCTTCTAAGGATGAATTTCTTTTTAACTAGTTGTAACGTGATTCAAGCATTTGCAAAGGAAATGTTATTGAAAGATGGGGCAGTTAAAAATACCATTGGACCTGCCCGCAAATCCGTAAGTAACAATTCCATTCATGAATGTTTGATATGTCATAACCATTTGATGTTTATAGTGAAACTGTGCTTGAGTGATCAGTTTGATACATGATCATATATTACTAAATTATGACTGTTTTGGTGCAAATAAACTTAAACATTATGAGGTACCTCAGAGAAAATAATACAACTATGTATTATCCTTTAACAGCTAAACATCCATCTGGAGACTAATGTCTGGAGACAGCCGAAGCTTCCACAGCTGATACTACCGTGACACGACATGGTAGCCGGTCCTCCATTTGTGAGCTTACGGATATGAAGTAAACACACAAGGATGCCTGATGTAAGCCTGTGAGTCCAGATGGCGTCAATGACCCAGTGGGCGATCCTCTGTTTGTAGACGGTGCTTCTTTTCCCGCTGTCCACCAAGTAGACAAAGAGCTGCTCGGAGCTTCTAAAGCTCTGCGTGCGATCCAAATAGATGCGCAAAGCACTCACCGGAAACAGCAATGACAAGGCTGAGTCTGCCTCCTCCTGGGGCAGTGCTTACAGGTTCACCACCTGATCCCCGAACGGAGTCATGGGAACCTTGGCAAATAGTCCGGTCAGGGTCACAGGATAATGTGAGTAACCTGCACCGAACTCCAGGCACGGTTCGCTGACAAAGAATGCCTGCAGGTCCCCTACCCTCTTGATGGAGGCAAGCACCGTCAGAAGGGCAGTCTTCAAGGAGAGCGCCTTTTAACTCTGCTCACTCTAGGGGTTCCCCATAGGCCCTGAAGGACCACAGAGAGGTCCCACAAGGGAATGAGGTGCAGTCTGGGGAGGTTTAACCTCCTTGCGCCTCATGAACCCTACGATAAAGTCGTTCTTCTCTAAATACTTGCCGTCTAATGCATCGTGATGTGCCGATATCAACTTCAAGGCGGAGGGGGACAGCCGCCCCTACAACCTCTCCAGCAGAAAGGACAGCACTGATCCGACTGCACATCTCTGGGGGACTTTCCCAGATAGCAATAAGTCGGCGGTCCGCCGGCGCAGCGGCAGAATGGTGATATCTCAAACACGTTTGACGGCGGTCCGCCGGCGGCAGCCGCTTTTTAAAAACGGCAGCCGCCTTCCTACCGCCTTCGATACGCGGACGGTGGCCAGCCGCCGCTCCGCCGCCGTTATATCGAAGGCGGACCGTCGGAGGCAAACGCTTTTTCCGAGCGATCTGCCGCCGCTTATTGTGTGTATATATATATATATATATATATATATATAGCATGCAGTTTATCAAGAATAATGATTGATCAAACCAGACAAATTTCCATTTGGCGTTTTAACACATTTCAAAGTACAGTAACTGTCATTGAAACAAGATGTCAGATCACTGAAATATAAATAACAGAAAAATACAAACATTATATATACACACACACACAAAAGAACATGCAGGTTTCCAATTTCTTTTTTTTTTAAAAAAACACTATTGTAACACTTACAATAATTGTTAATAATATAAAGAGGTCAGCTCTGGGATGAAAAGAATTACCAGTAAACACAAGCAATGAGGATATTTGGTACCAAAGAAAGTGCAGGATACCAAATAAATTGAGGTATAACATCATATTTACAAGTCATTTCTAACAATAGGTTAAGTGGTAATAATTTAGAGTAAAGCTCTGGAGTAGAATATACCATTATAACTGCAATGCTGACCTGTGGCACAAGGATTTACAAGCTATATGTAACAATAGAATAACAGTTAAGCACTGTGATGGAATGAAAGTAGAATTTTTGGTACTAGTTAATGTGCAATATCAAGTATCAGAGGTATGAAATAGGATTTACAAACTATAATAGAATTGTTAAGCACTGACAGAATGAAATAAGCCAATACTAAAGTCACGGTAAGTAGAATATTTGATACCAGATAATGTGCAAATATCAAGTATTAGATGTATAATCTAGGATTTACAAGCTAAATTTAAAAATAGAATAGTTAAGCACTGTAACAATGAAATAAGCAGCAAATTGTATATGAAATAATTGAGATCTTTGGTATCAAGGAATGTGCAGGATAACAGGTATAATATACATTTTGACATTCTACTTACACATGACAACAAGTGGGAATAAATATAATTAACAGCAGAAAATCTGGCTATAGAGAACACAGCCAATCAGAATGTCTGGAGAGGTTGGGGACTGTGTGGCGTAGTGGGCTAAGAATCACCGGTTTTCCCCGACCTCCAGAATGAGGCAGTGCAAATTAGCATATCTTCAGTGATTCCTCGTGCGCCTGTATAAAAGGACAAACCATCCCATATTCATCCAAGGAGCTGCCCTCAAAGCAGGGTCACGAGAAGAAAAAAAAAAAAAAACAAAAAGAGCAATTTCCACAGTGAACAGTGTGGATTGGGTGAGTGTAGTCTGACACTTTTAGCAGGCTTTTTTAGGGGTCTTGATGTTACTGACTGCAGGATAAAGAAAGGGTTCCAGTTGTCAGTGATGCTGGGGTGTCAGTAGTCAGCCTAGGTTTAAGGGGTCGGCTGTGGGTCCCTCTCAGCTGTGCGGCGCCTTTTTCCACCTTCATGTTCAGATGCTCCTTTCAGGTAACGCGTAACGTTAACCTGGATCGCCTCATCAGTGGCATCCTGTGTTGCCGGGTTCTTCCGGATGGCTCCTGTAGAAAATAAAGATCTGTCATTCCATTTGAATGGCATAAAGTCATACACATCTACTTAAATATAAAAAAAATATCCAACTTTGAACAATGGTCTTCAGGAACATGTCTCTAAAACATGCTTTATCCCCTACACCAGTCCAGGTTGTATTGATGGAAAGGTGATTAGAGAAGATACTCTGAAGCATTCGCCACACGGTTGTCTTTAGGTCCCTCCCACATTTGATTGCCAAAAACTGAAGCTGAAAATACAAAAAAAAACATGTTACAAATTACATTTCTCTGAAGCTTCTCATAAATTTAAAATGTGACAGGCTGTGGATTCAGACTGTAGAATATGCAGTGTACGATCTTAATTTTACTTTTAGATTACCCTATGGCGTTATAAACGAAATCGGCACACTTACAAATCGTTGCTGGAGCTCTTTATCCTGCCTCAAACTGTTGTCACGCAACGCCAAATCTTCCTGGGTGTCTAGGGGGGAGTAACAGATCCCCTGGCAGGGATAACTCTCCAACAGACACATTGGCACTGAAACGTTGCAGCATAGCATTTTGTCGTCCATGCTACGCACAACATCGCCAAATTCCAAGACGTCGCAGCATTAGGGTTTGATCTGCACCTACAGGGGTTCCCAGAATAAAAGAATAAAGTAGTCAGTCCTGGTCCTTCAACTACTAAACTATGACATTTATATCTAGGTCTACTAAATGTACAGGTGGCCCCAGTGGGAATTAAATCAACAACCACAGGTGTTGTTTGCAAGTTGTACCCGATTGCCCAGTGCGAGCAAATGTCTTCAACATTGTCCCAACTTGCTTCACCTGCTCTTGAAGCGAGCCGCTGTCATCTGGGAAGTAACAATATATTGATTAGCAATACACTAAATATAATAGTAATATAATATAACCACAATTATCATACCAGTAACTTTCCCTGTAATTTCTATCCACAGTATGTTATGCATGGCATACAAGTTCATAATGAAGAACCCTTATGATAACATCAATTTCATTTTTTTCTTTGAAGCAGAATATTTGTTTGTAAAAGGGAGGAAAAAGAAAATGAAATATTGGTATACAGATTTTGGTTGATATATCATACTGTACAGTGAAATGTGCTATTGTTATATCCCTACTCACCTGAAGGACGGATAGATCAGGCAAATCTCCAGTCAGGCCTTTGTAGAGTGTGTGCTCCTTTTGAATAAAACTTTCATTAGTGGGAAGTTGCATATCCACAGGTATTTTAATTCAAACATGCAACATATTGTAATAAATCTACAATATTCAGCCTTTACCTTACACCCTCGGTTGTTGCTCTACACTTTTATTATATTAAATACTTATTTATATAGCTTGCTCACTGTATAATCATGATAGCCTAATACTTATAACACAAGATTGCATCTTAAACGAATGACTGAGTTGAAAACTTGAATAAGAACGCATTTTACACAGAGGGGACCAGCTAGGGAAACTTACCTGCCTACAATAACTGTTTTCATTTGATTTGAGTTACATTAAACATGAATAACCTTAGCCGAGTCCCCAGGAACATCGGGCTATTAAAGTAACAAGCCTATAACTGCAGTCTTATTAATTCTAGCTTCACCATACACTCAAACTGTGAGGTTTATCTGCTTTTACTTACATTGCTCTGTACATAATATACTGTTTTTTGTTCTTTATATACAGATTGTATTAGATTTGCACTACGTGTGTGTATGTGGGTATGTATGAAGGTGAGTGTATGTACGTATATGTATAATTATTTATTTTGTGTTCTTATTTGTTTTTAATTACCTATGTCTTGCTGCTGTTTTTTGGTATTGTTTGTATTGTTGTTGACTGGTAGCTCCTGTCACCTAGACAAATTCCTTGTATGTGTAAGCATACTTGGCAATAAAGCTGATTCTGATTCTGATTTTCTCATGGACCTGTAACACAATGCCCTGACAGTGACTTCACCGGTGTCCTGAGCTTTATTAGAAACTGAGAGGAGACTAAGTTAATATAATTGATATCACAATTATCACAAAAATTAACAAACAGTCTGCTTTAAAACTAAGAAAAAACAAGCTTCTATACTAACGTTACATTAAAAATGAACACGTGGCTGAACTAGCTTAGCCGCTATCTGCCGGCACACCACATTAGATTAAAATACTTACCCTTGTAGTTGTGCAGATAACTCGATATGTAGAGTTTAAAGCCCTTGTCCCTCTTGCTTGTCGGAGCAGGGGACCAGGCATCAACAATGCGATGAACATCGCTGATGCGTATATTCGGAAGATTCTGGAGACATCGAGTAAAAAGACATTTTGGGCGACGCGCAAGTAAACCAGAAACAGATATGGCGACAGCGGAACTTCACAGTTCAGTCTTTGTCATGTGTTTTAGCAATACATTTTTAACATTTATAATGCGTTTAGATTTTTTTTATTGCCTTTACAGGGACTTTAACACTTTCTTAAACATTTGTACAGGTCATAATTGCAAAACCTGTAAAAGGTAAAATAACAAAAAAAATTGAGGTTGGAAAAAATGTAGACATAAACGAAATTTCTAAGCAACTGTGAAACCAGAGGATAATTTCGCTTTTTCATTGAGTTTATCCTTCACGTCAAAACAGGGATTTTCATGTTTATGATAGATATCACCATGGTTGCAAATTAATAAAAAATAATTAAAGTATACCCGATATTTTGGCCATGTTGCAGATGTCTTTCACTGTTCACTGATACAGGCATTGGTGAAAAGTCTAACTTCATCAATTTATTCTGCTAAATTGTTCATACCCTGTATTAAATATCTATTTTAAAACCTAATCAGAATCAGAAAGATATTTATTGCCAAGTAAGTTTTACAAAAAGGAATTATTTTTGGTTTATTGCATGTCTCAATGTGCATCAATCAAAGAAATGTAAACAATTTTCACCTGTGCATAAATAATTCAATATATTTTACATATATTACTGTATAATCGCTTCAGAGTTTCAAAGTAATTTAAATGTCATTTCCTAAACCTTACCTTATCATGGAATCAAGAGTCAAGAATCTGTTATAAACCCTAATGGCTTTGGAGCAAAAAATAATAATAGCCAACATGGCTGGTCGATTTTGAGAGTCTAAGCTGTCCTTGTAGGCTATTTCAAAGCGGCTTGCCGCCGCCGGCCGCGGTCGATAGCCGCGAGGCAACCACCAGAGAAAATGAAGCGGGCGGCCCGAAATGGGAGTGACGAATTCGGTGGCAAACGCTTCATCCCCGCCAGTGGGACGCACCTATAGCCGACAGCTTGGGGACGGCGGCAAAAAGAAGCCGTGCGGACATTTTTTGCTATCTGGGTTGCGTTGGTAAGAACACAACTTGGCGAACAGATGCCACTTCAGGTTATACAGGCGCCTCGTCGAGGGAGTGATCATGTCTACCACTGCAGGTGGTAAGCCACATAAGTCTTACGTGTCCCATCCAAGGGCCAGACTTGAAGAATCCAGAGGTCTGGTCATGGGTGCCAGATGGTGCCCCGTCCCTGAGAAAGAGGGTCCTCACTCAGGGGAATTCGCCATACATATTCCCATATAAATGTGACTATATGTACAACATATATTGTATGTTAAAATATATTTAAGCACAAATTACCATTTTTCATCACATGCACATCTATATATTATGAAGTGTATTATTGAAAATAAAATGACATACATTACAATATATGAAAAGCGGCAATTCCTGATGTATTACTCAGTATATTGTAATATATTAACACAATGTATTCTATATAATTATGAATATACTGAAAAATATTTTATATATTGAGCCTTAATATATAAGGAAATATATTTTCTTTGCGTAAGGGTATCTTTCATCTCTCTCAATTTAACCCCCTGTTAATTCTCCTGAATAGAACAGCTTAGGCAGCATGAATTACATGGTGCATTACGTTGGTGCAGACTGGTTTGCTAGTTAATTCAGGTTTTGTTCTGTTCTAGCTGGTAGACCTATATCAGTGCCAGTGCTTGTGCCAGACTTTTCACACTAGGAAATCTGCTATAATAGGTTGAATGTTTTGCAGCTAAAATCAGTCTTTGCTTAATGACATTCAAATCACTATCCCCCATATGTTGTTGAACATATTGGCACAGTTTTCTGTTTAAAATGTTGACAGAGTGCACTAAAAGTTGCACTTTTAGCTGTAAATTGTGCAATTCATGAAGGCATTTAAACACCATCCGTGTGTGTTATTGACGCTTGCACCCGTGATTAGATTAAAGCCACGTGAGGAAAAAGGAAGAACTTGTGTGTTTTAAACCTTTGCGCAAGTTATTGACACTTGCACACAGTAGTTAATTGCCGCACGAGGAATTGGTAAGATCTAGCACGCGCAGGAGATGTCATGCGCGTGCTGGATCGGCACGCGGCAATGAACTACTGTGTGCGTGAATAATAGAACAGTGTCAATACTGCGGTCAAGTGGGCCGCGCGTTGAAAATACACGGTCAAGCCAGCCGCACATTTTTTAGGATGCGCGTCTACTCGTGTACTTACGGTATGGGTGCTGGAAAATGTCGACATTGTTTTTAAGACTCTATTTTCCGCTATTTTACATTTTATTAGGACACAAATAATACATTTTCATAATTTTTTTTAAAAGTATGACTGTTTTATTATTATTTTAAAGTGTGTAGGCCTATGAGTTACATTAATTATTACATAATATATTCATGTTCATAGTAATGTCAATTAACATTAATAATTTTTACATTTTTATTGTTAATTTTAATGTTTTTTGAAACTATTTTCTGCTATTTTCCATCTCATCAGGACACAAATAATACAGTTTTATGATTTAAAAAAAAAAACATTACTTTTTTTATTATTATTTTAATGTTTGTAGGCCTATATGTGATTCATTAATTACACAATTTATTCATGTTCATATTAATGTTAATTATCATACATCATAAATTCTTTTACGTTTTTATTGTTAATTTGAATGTTTATATATATATATATATATATATATATATATATATATATATATATATATATATATATATATATATATATATATATGTGTGTGTGTGTGTGTATTATACATTATTGTACTTTATTTATTAACTTTAATGAAATTTAATATTAATGTTAATTATCATACATTTATATTGCATTTTTATTGTTGATTTTAATGTTTTTATTTATAAAGTATACATTAATTATTATACATAATGTATTAATGTTTATTTATTTTCTTACATTTTTTATGTTAATGTAAATGGCAAATATTTGGCAAATAAATGGCAAATAAATACAACAGGCTTTTGGTGGCTTTTAATCTGTCAATTATAATTGAATTGCATATATATAAGCTATAAACACCTTTATACAATCTATGAAATATACATTCATACCTGAAGTATGAAATATGATAGGCTACTCAAAACACACACACACATACACACACACGCATGCACACGCACACACAAACACACACATACATTTTATATATAATGGGAGTTTTGCCATTTTACTTCAACTTCTAGCACTTACATCATGTCCCATATTCAAACATTCATAAAAAGTGTTCCTTCATAGGTTTGTCCATTCTTTCATTTGATTACTGTTCATATTGACTCTGACTATTACTGTATTTATTTTCAAGTCATTTTACTGTATAGTTTTGGAGAAAAGTAAAGGCAAACTCAACCCCATCAAAGTGCATTATAGCACTTACACCATGTCCTATATTCCAACACTCATAAAAAGTGTTCCTTCATAGGTTTGCCCATTCTTTCATTTGATTCCTGTTCAGAGTGACCCTGACTATTACTGTATTTATTTTCAAGTCATTTTACTGTATAGTTTTGGAGAAAAGTAAAGGCAAACTCAACCCGAAACATCAGTGTTTTCTATCACTTAACACCATATCCCATTTTCAAACACTCATAAAAAGTGTTCCTCCATAGGTTTGCTCATTCTCTCATTTGATTACTGTTCATAGTGACTCTGACTATTACTGTAATTAGTTTCAAGTCATTTTACTGTATAGTTTTGGAGAAAAGTAAAGGCAAACTCAACCCGAAACATCAGTGTTTTCTATCACTTAACACCATATCCCATTTTCAAACACTCATAAAAAGTGTTCCTCCATAGGTTTGCTCATTCTCTCATTTGATTACTGTTCATAGTGACTCTGACTATTACTGTATTTATTTTCAAGTCATTTTACTGTATAGTTTTGGAGAAAAGTAAAGGCAAACTCAACCCCATCCATCAAAGTGCATTATAGCACTTACACCATGTCCTATATTCCAACACTCATAAAAAGTGTTCCTTCATAGGTTTGCCCATTCTTTAATTTGATTACTGTTCATATTGACTCTGACTATTACTGTAATTAGTTTGAAGTCATTTTACTGTATAGTTTTGGAGAAAAGTAAAGGCAAACTCAACCCGAAACATCAGTGTTTTCTATCACTTAACACCATATCCCATTTTCAAACACTCATAAAAAGTGTTCCTCCATAGGTTTGCTCATTCTCTCATTTGATTACTGTTCATAGTGACTCTGAATATTACTGTAATTAGTTTCAAGTCATTTTACTGTATAGTTTTGGAGAAAAGTAAAGGTAAACTCAACCCCATCCATCAAAGTGCATTATAGCACTTACACCATGTCCTATATTCCAACACTCATAAAAAGTGTTCCTTCATAGGTTTGCCCATTCTTTCATTTGATTACTGTTCATATTGACTCTGACTATTACTGTAATTAGATTGAAGTCATTTTACTGTATAGTTTTGGAGAAAAGTAAAGGCAAACTCAACCCCAAACATCAAAGTGCTTTCTATCACTTAACACCATATCCCATTTTCAAACACTCATAAAAAGTGTTCCTCCATAGGTTTGCTCATTCTCTCATTTGATTACTGTTCATAGTGACTCTGACTATTACTGTAATTAGTTTCAAGTCATTTTACTGTATAGTTTTGGAGAAAAGTAAAGGTAAACTCAACCCCATCCATCAAAGTGCATTATAGCACTTACACCATGTCCTATATTCCAACACTCATAAAAAGTGTTCCTTCATAGGTTTGCCCATTCTGTCTTTTGATTACTGTTCAGAGTGACCCTGACTATTACTGTAATTATTTTCAGGTAATTTTACTGTGTAGTTTTGGAGAAAAGTAAAGGCAAACTCACCCCAATCATCAAAGTGCATTCTATCACTTACACCATGTCCCATTTTCAAACACACATAAAAAGTGTTCCTTCATAGGTTTGCTCATTCGTTCAATTGATTACTGTTCAGACTGACCCTGGCTATTACTGTAATTATTTTCAGGTAATTTGACTGTATAGTTTTGGAGAAAAGTAAAGGCAAACACCCCAAACACTTTCTATCACTTACACCATGTCCCATTTTCAAACACACATAAAAAGTGTTCCTTCATAGGTTTGTTCATTCGTTCATTTGATTACTGTTCATATTGACTCTGACTATTACTGTATTTATTTTCAAGTCATTTTACTGTATAGTTTTGGAGAAAAGTAAAGGCAAACTCAACCCGAAACATCAGTGTTCCCTTCCGAGGGAACTCGCACTGCGTCGTTGAAAACGACTCTTTGGGGAACGCTCCTTAGCGTGCGCCTCTGAAGTATGAATGAAACTATTCCAATCTTGATTGGTGTTGCGTCATGACGTAACATGTGACGGCATAACCGGATGCATAAAAGTGGCGCCGGCACACATACACATTAGCTTTAAGCTCTTCAGCAAGCTCTATGTATATTGTTTGTCTTATTTGGTGTTGTTTGTCCTATTTAAAAGAATTATGGCCACCAAGCAGTTCAAGAAGTGCGTGCACCCCTGCCCTCGTTTTATTACGGGTAGGGACACGCCACGATTTGTATGTGAACTGTTTGGGGCGCCTAGCTGCACAGGCAGCTCTCGAGGGATCTGCCTGTGTAAGTTGTGAAGCACTACCCATGAGAGTGCTGCGCTCCGGTTGGCGTGCTTTGATGAGCACGGTCAGGCTCGCGTTCCCCACGGTTCTGGTCCGCGTCTGTTGAGGCAGCGGCGATTGAGATCGTGGGGTTAGCAGCGGATCTTGCAGATGAGAATGAGACTGCTGCGGCACTTTCTCATTCTTCATTTGAGGATCCGAGCCTACTGTGAGTGGTGCAGAAGCCAGCGTCGCGGCTTCTTCTGCCCACGATCAGGTCCCAATGCTTCGAGCTCTCTGCTTCGAGGAAGTGGAAATGCTCAGCATTGATCGCGGACGACCGTGAGCAGCCAAGCGCGCCGGTTTTCGGCCAGGCTTTTGAGGAGCTGATTCAGGTTGTGGCGTGCTGTGGCCAGACTTAACATTAGCTGGCCACAAAATGAGCAGGGAGCGCGCGTCGGAAGCAAATTAGGCGGCGTTTCCTGCAGCGCAGCGTCACAACCCCAGCGCCGGGGTTTGCCGTTTTCCCGATCTCCACAAAGAGATCTCGAGATGGTGGGATAAACCACATTAGATCCGTGTCTCCACCCCCAGTGTGGTCGATTACAGCGGCGTTTTAGGGGCGCGGGATATGGGCTATGGGAAGATGCCTGGTGTGGAGGAGGCTTTGGCGGTTACCTCTCTCCTGAGTCGGCATCTTCCCTTAAAACCCGGCGCTGCCTAGTAAGCCCTGCAGAGATACATCTGCATTAATAAGCAGGGCTTACATGGCGGCAGGTCGGGCTGGTTCGTGCCTGCACTCAATGGCGATTTTGCAGGCGTACCAGGCCGATCTCCTGAAAGACTTAGGCGAGGGAGGGCCAACTCCGAAGATATCGCGAGTTAGCAGAGACGCAGATCTGTCTCTCCGGGCAACTAAAGAGGCGGCCACGCTATTGGCGGCTCTATGGCAGCTATGGTGACCACGGAGAGGCATCTGTGGCTAAATTTATCGGGAATAAAAGAAAAAGACAGAGCTTTTTTGCTTGATGCCCGCTCTACGCCCTCTGGCCTGTTGACGCGCCGTTACATCGATCGTCGACAGGTTTCAAGAGCGAGGAAACAATCTGCGGCGTTCAAGCAGTTTCTCCCCGTAAATCCAAGTCTAAGTCAAGTAGGGTGGGGCAAACACATCAGCCCCAGCCTTCAGTCAGCTCCTCGCGCAGCTGAGCAAAGGAGGCGTTTCCTCTAGAGCCCCTCCTCCAGGAGCTTGGCAACAGAGAAGCGGCTCCCAGCAAGCCCTCCAGCCAGGGGGCCGACCTGAGGGGCGTCCTTAAGGCTAGGAGGGCTTGAGGAAAAGGTCCCTAACGGGGTGTTAGAACCTCGGAGGGCTGCCCCAGCTGCAGAGCAACCGAGGTTGTTCTCGTAGCGGAGTCCTCAGGAAATCGGTGTTGGTTTCCGCCGTCTCTGGCGCCGGGCCACACCAATCTCCAGCAAGCACACCGTGCCGTTAGCGTCAAAAATAAAAAACACACATCAATTGTGGTCACAAGCACTGTATCGACCAAATCCTGCGGTATCCGCTTCAGGAAGTCGAGAACAGTGCTTTCAGCTACCGAGACCAGCCTCGAGAGGCTGGTTCCATAGTAGATTTTGTAGAGGCATGGAATCATCTTCCCAACATATCTGCATGGGTCCTGCATATAATAAATTCAGGGTACAGACTGCAGTTCGGGCACCGCCCCCAAATTCTCTGGGGTGGTGCAGACTACAGTGGTTCGGAGCAGGCTCAGGTGATGGAACAAGAAGTGCAATCTCTGCTGCTGAAGGAGGCCATAGAGCGTGTTCATCATTCAGACAGGGAGTCCGGTCTTTACAGCGGTACTTTATAGTTCCAAAAAGGATGGGGGTTGAGGCCGATTTTAGATCTCAGAGTTTTGAACCGGTCTCTGAGGAGGTTCAGGTTCAAAATGCTTACTATTCCTGTCATCGTGAGTCAGATCAGATCCGAGGACTGGTTTGTCACGATAGATCTAAAAGATGCCTATTTTCATGTATCCATCCTTCCATGTCACAGGAGGTTCCTGAGGTTAAGCTTTGGGTGAAGCTTACCAATATCGGGTTCTTCCGTTCGGCCTAGCACTATCTCCCGCACATTCACCAAATGTATGGATGCAGCTCTTGCTCCACTGAGACTTCAGGGCATCCGTATACTGAATTATATCGACGACTGGCTCATTCTGGCCCAGTCTCGAGAAATGGCGATTCGGCATCGAGATGTCGTTCTTGGCCACATTCGAAGTTTGGGGTTGAGACTCAACACAAAAGAGTGTGTTACAACCATCCCAGTGCACAGCGTTTCTGGGCGTTGTGTGGAACTCTGTTACGATGCAGGCACGCATGTCTCCTGCGCGTGTCGAGTCCCTTATGGCGATGGTGTCGGGTTAAAAGCTAGGCCAGGCCATCACTGTAAAGCAATTTCAAAGACTGCTGGGCCTCATGGCAGCGGCATCCAACATTGTACCGTTGGGCCTTCTACACATGAGGCCCCTCCAGTGGTGGCTGAAAGCCAAGGGGTTTTCCCCAGCGGGAATCCATTTCAGTATAATCAGAGTAGCGGCGCAGGTGCCTTAGTTCTCTGCTAATATGGAAGAAACCTTGGTTCCTGTCCCAAGGGCCAGTGTTGGGAGCGTCATGTGCGCGGGAAAACCGTTTCGACAGGCGCCTCCCTCACTGGCTGAAGCGTGATCATGGGCGGCAGCTTTGCCAGGGGTCTGTGGCAGGACCATCATCATTCTTGGCACATAAACTGTCTAGAGATGTTGGCTGTGTTCAGGGCTCTGAGGAGCTTCCTTCCAGACATCAAGGGTTACCATGTCCTAATGCGTTAGGACAATACATCAGTGGTAGCTTATCTGAACCGACAAGGAGGACTCAGATCAGCCCTCTGTGCAGACTGGCGCATCAGATAATTCTTTGGTCCCAAGGGAAAATACTGTCTATCAGAGCAATGTATATTCCGGGGTTCAGAATCAGGGAGCAGACATCCTGTCGAGGCAGGGGCTGAGGCCGGGGAATGGAGACTTCATCCAGAGGTGGTGAAGTTGATATGGGACAAATTTGGACCATCAGAAGTGGATCTGTTAGCGTCTCAGAGGCGTCCACTGTCCACTTTGGTTCTCCCTCTCACATCCAGCCCCACTGGGGTTGGGCGCCATGGTACAGGCTTGGCGAGGCTTAGCCTGTGCGCATTTCCCCGATCGCTCTGCTCCGGGAGTCCTGGAAAGGGTCGCCAAGAGGGCATCAGTCTACTTCTGGTTGCCCCCATGTGGCCGGCCAGTATGGTTCTCAGACATAATTTCACTCCTGATAGCTCCGCCATGGCAGATTCCTCTGAGGAGGGATCTGTTGTCTCAAGCGGGGGCACAGTCTTCCACCCTCGGTCCAGAGCTGTGGAAACTGTGGGTCTAGCCCCTGAGGGGTTCAGTACCTAAATGCTGGTCTATCAGCGGGGTGGTTGAAACCATACTTAGCTCTAGGGCTCCGTCTACTAGGAGATTATATGGCCTCAAGTGGAATGTGTTCTCCACTTGGTGTAGAGAACATGAAGTAGATCCAGTTAACTGCCCGGTGGCTTCAGTTCTGGAGTTTCTTCAAGATCGTTTCTCTCGTGGTCTCTCCCTTCCACACTCAAGGTGTGCGTGGCTGCCATTTGAGTTCCATGCACCACTGAGTGATGGGCCTCTGGGGAGGCACCAGCTGGTCATTCGTTTTCTCCGTGGTACATGGAGGATGAGACCGACAACCAGGTCAGGGTTCCTGCCTGGGACCTGGCGGTGGTTCTCGAAGGGTTATCCCTGGCCCCCTTGAACCCCTTCAGTCGGCTTAGCCCAAGGACCTGGCGTTCAAGATGGCTTTTCTCTTAGCTATTACCTCTCTAAAGAGGGTGGGTGATCTTCAAGCCCTGGCAGTGGCGCCAGCTTGCTTGGGTTTGCCCCTGGCGGAGTTAAAGCCATTTTACACCGAGACCTGGCTATGTGCCTAAGGTGCCGTCTAACACGGCACGGTCTCTGATCCTGCAGGCTTTTCATCCTCCACCTCATGTGTCGGCAGAAGAAGAGGCTCCATTTGCTCTGCCCTGTCAGAGCTTTGGCGTTACCTCGAGAGGTCCTCTTCTTGGAGGAGGTCGGACCAACTGTTAGTGTGTTTTGGGTCACCTAAGAAGGGGCTCCTGCCTCGAAACAAACCATTAGTAATTGGATTGTTCAGGCTATTATCTCGACCTACAAGGTGCGCAAATTGCCTTCACCTTTGGCCGTGAGGGCTCATTCAACTAGAGGCATGGCGTCCTCTAGGGCTCTCTTATCGGGAGTACCCCTCCAGGAGATCTGTGAGGCAGCGGTTGGGCTACCCGCACACTTTCATCAGGTTTTACAGTCTGCACCTCCCTAGTACGCCTGGCGCGCGTGTGCTCTCGTCCTAGCTGAGTGCCTGAGTTCAGTTTCACCCTAGGGCAGGCCTTTTTTAGGTCGCGTGGCCTAGTGGGCATTCGTTCCCCAAAGAGTGGTTTTCAGCGGCGCGGTCGCGAGTTCCCTCGGAAGGAGCGTCTCGGGTTATGACTATAACCCTTGTTCCCTGAGAGGGAGCGAGACACTGCGTCGTCCTGCCACGCCCCTCAAGGCCTGAGGCGGCTTGCTTCATCAGCTAGGCTAATGTGTATGTGTGCGGCGTCACTTTTATGCATCGGTTATGCCGTCACATGTTACGTCATGGCGCTAACACCAATCAAGATTGGAATAGTTTCATTCATACTTCAGAGGCATGCGCTAAGGGCGTTCCCAAAGAGTCGTTTTCAGCGGCGCAGTGTCTCGTTCCTTCTCAGGGAACAAGGGTTATAGTCATAACCCGAGACGTTTTCTATCACTTAACACCATATCCCATTTTCAAACACTCATAAAAAGTGTTCCTCCATAGGTTTGCTCATTCTCTCATTTGATTCCTGTTCAGAGTGACCCTGACTATTACTGTATTTATTTTCAAGTCATTTTACTGTATAGTTTTGGAGAAAAGTAAAGGCAAACTCAACCCCATCCATCAAAGTGCATTATAGCACTTTCACCATGTCCTATATTCCAACACTCATAAAAAGTGTTCCTTCATAGGTTTGCCCATTCTTTCATTTGATTACTGTTCATAGTGACTCTGACTATTACTGTAATTAGTTTCAAGTCATTTTACTGTATAGTGATGGAGAAAAGTAAAGGCAAACTCAACCCCATCCATCAAAGTGCATTATAGCACTTAACACCATGTCCTATATTCCAATACTCATAAAAAGTGTTCCTTCATAGGTTTGCCCATTCTTTCATTTGATTACTGTTCAGAGTGACCCTGAATATTACTGTATTTATTTACAAGTCATTTTACTGTATAGTTTTGGAGAAAAGTAAAGGCAAACTCAACCCCAAACATCAAAGTGCTTTCTATCACTTAACACCATATCCCATTTTCAAACACTCATAAAAAGTGTTCCTTCATAGGTTTGCTCATTCTTTTAATTGATTCCTGTTCAGAGTGACCTTGGCTATTACTGTAATTATTGTCAAGTCATTTTACTGTATAGTTTTGGAGAAAAGTAAAGGCAAACACCCCAAACACTTACTAGCATTTACACCATGTCCCAATTTCAAACACTCATAAAAAGTGTTCCTTGATAAGTTTGCTCATTCTTTTTATTGATTCCTGTTCAGAGTGACACTGACTATTACTGTAATTATTTTCAAGTCATTTTACTGTATAGTTTTGGAGAAAAGTAAAGGCAAACACCCCAAACACTTTCTAGCATTTACACCATGTCCCATTTTCAAACACTCATAAAAAGTGTTCCTTCATAGGTTTGCTCATTCTTTCAATATTTTCCTGTTCAGAGCGACTCTGAATATTACTGTAATTATTTTCAAGTCATTTTACTGTATAGTTTTGGAGAAAACTCACCCCAATCATCAAAGTGCATTCTAGCACTTACACCATGTTCAAACACTCATAAAAGTCAGTCTGCCACAGCCTCTCCTGCAGCTTATCCTGTAATATATTAATTATAATAATCATACATTTTATTTATAGACACCTTTAATACTCAATGACACCTAACAAGCACAGTATTGAATGGTTATCAGAAGACTGCAGTAGGCTACAACCTAATGAAATTTAAACAAGAGTTTTATAAACAGAATTACACAAATATGGTGTGTTAGGTATTATGTATCCTGTGTTATGACATTTCACAATAGATTCAAATGCAAAAATATAATTTTAAGTAATAAAACAAAAACCTAATATGAGAAGATTATTTTAGGTGTGTGCATTAGTGTGCAGCAGCCAGTCAATGCCACGCAGGTGCCAAAGCCACAGTAGACACTTGCAGTCTGATGGGTTGTACATGAGTACAACAGCATGCCGAAAGTGGTGTTGCAAGATCGACATAGTTGTTTTCTGAAATAAGAAAAGCAAATAATTAATAAAAATGTGATCATATTCAAGGACAAGGACATGACACTGCATAAGTTTCATTTTTCTTTGTGTTATCAACTCTTTCTCCTTATCTCTATGATGTGACACTTGCTGTATATGGATTTTCATTTAGAAAGATCATTTTAAAGTTCATCTCAATACCATATGTTTGTAATGATTCTGTCAAGGAGGAGGGGAAATGACAAATTCCAGTTGAGCAGATTCAATAGACTGCAGATTAAGGTAAACATAAAAAAAAAAAACAGTTTTGCAGACTTAATCATCATAAACAAAGAAAAAAAACAACAACAAAAGAAACATAGACATAAGGATATAAAACATAGACATAAGAAACTAAAGGTGAGGTAGTAACCATTGACAAAAAAAAATTACTTTTCAAACGGATGATGAACATAATCATTTCTTATAGTTAAAAACAAGGTTTTCACTAAATTAAAATGACAATAATACATAAAATGCAAGAAGACATTGTGTATATGATGTATTTCCATGTAATTTTGTCCACTACTGTACATTAAATACTGTAAGTTAATTATGAAATACAAAATAAGCATGGTATGTTTGCACAACAATGCCTTCAAAAATGAAAATAATTTAGTGTTTAACAATGGTGCAATGAAATGAAAACTGATACAGTAATAGTCAGGGTCACTCTGAACAGGAATCCATTGAAAGAATCACTTTGATGTTGGGGGTGAACTGGTCTTTTCTTTTCTCCAAAACTATACAGTAAAATGACTTGAAAATAAATACAGTAATAGTCAGGGTCACTCTGAACAGGAATATATTGAAAGAATGAGCAAACCTATGAAGGAACACTTTTTATGAGTGTTTGAAAATGGGACATGGTGTCAAGTGCTAGAATGCACTTTGATGATTGGGGTGAGTTTGCCTTTACTTTTCTCCAAAACTATACAGTAAAATGACTTGAAACTAATTACAGTAATAGTCAGAGTCACTATGAACAGGAATCAATTACAAGAATGAGCAAACCTATGAAGGAACACTTTTTATGAGTGTTTGAAAATGGGACATGGTGTAAATGCTAGAAAGTGTTTGGGGTGTTTGCCTTTACTTTTCTCAAACTATACAGTCAAATTACCTGAAAATAATTACAGTAATAGCCAGGGTCAGTCTGAACAGTAATCAATTGAACGAATGAGCAAACCTATGAAGGAACGAACACTTTTTATGAGTGTTTGAAAATGGGACATGGTGTAAATGCTAGAAAGTGTTTGGGGTGTTTGCCTTTACTTTTCTCCAAAACTATACAGTCAGATTACCTGAAAATAATTACAGTAATAGCCAGGGTCAGTCTGAACAGTAATCAATTGAACGAATGAGCAAACCTATGAAGGAACACTTTTTATGTGTGTTTGAAAATGGGACATGGTATAAGTGATAGAATGCACTTTGATGATTGGGGTGAGTTTGCCTTTACTTTTCTCCAAAACTACACAGTAAAATTACCTGAAAATAATTACAGTAATAGTCAGAGTCACTCTGAACAGGAATCAAATGAAAGAATGGGCAAACCTATGAAGGAACACTTTTTATGAGTATTGGAATATAGGACATGGTGTAAGTGCTATAATGCACTTTGATGGATGGGGTTGAGTTTGCCTTTACTTTTCTCCAAAACTATACAGTAAAATGACTTGAAACTAATTACAGTAATAGTCAGAGTCACTATGAACAGTAATCAAATGAAAGAATGGGCAAACCTATGAAGGAACACTTTTTATGAGTGTTGGAATATAGGACATGGTGTAAGTGCTATAATGCACTTTGATGGATGGGGTTGAGTTTGCCTTTACTTTTCTCCAAAACTATACAGTAAAATGACTTGAAAATAAATACAGTAATAGTCAGGGTCACTCTGAACAGGAATCAAATGAAAGAATGGGCAAACCTATGAAGGAACACTTTTTATGAGTGTTGGAATATGGGACATGATGTAAGTGCTAGAAGTTGAAGTAAAATGGCAAAACTCCCATGATATATAAAATGTATGTGTGTGTTTGTGTGTGCGTGTGCATGCGTGTGTGTATGTGTGTGTGTGTTTTGAGTAGCCTATCATATTTCATACTTCAGGTATGAATGTATATTTCATAGATTGTATAAAGGTGTTTATAGCTTATATATATGCAATTCAATTATAATTGACAGATTAAAAGCCACCAAAAGCCTGTTGTATTTATTTGCCATTTATTTGCCAAATATTTGCCATTTACATTAACATAAAAAAATGTAAGAAAATAAATAAATAAACATTAATACATTATGTATAATAATTAATGTATACTTTATATATAAAAACATTAAAATCAACAATAAAAATGCAATATAAATGTATGATAATTAACATTAATATTACATTTCATTAAAGTTAAAGTTAATAAATAAAGTACAATAATGTATAATACACACACACACACACACACACACACACACACACACACACATATATAAACATTCAAATTAACAATAAAAACGTAAAAGAATTTATGATGTATGATAATTAACATTAATATGAACATGAATAAATTGTGTAATTAATGAATCACATATAGGCCTACAAACATTAAAATAATAATAAAAAAAGTAATGTTTTTTTTTTAAAATCATAAAACTGTATTATTTGTGTCCTGATGAGATGGAAAATAGCAGAAAATAGTTTCAAAAAACATTAAAATTAACAATAAAAATGTAAAAATTATTAATGTTAATTGACATTACTATGAACATGAATATATTATGTAATAATTAATGTAACTCATAGGCCTACACACTTTAAAATAATAATAAAACAGTCATACTTTTAAAAAAAATTATGAAAATGTATTATTTGTGTCCTAATAAAATGTAAAATAGCGGAAAATAGTCTTAAAAACAATGTCGACCGCTTCCAGCACCCATACCGTAAGTACACGAGTAGACGCGCATCGTAAAAAAATGTGCGGCTGGCTTGACCGTGTATTTTCAACGCGCGGCCCACTTGACCGCAGTGTGTCACTAATGCGCGCGACGGTTTAAAACATGCAACTTTTTCCCAAAACAAGATCTTGCACGCGAGGACATGCCTGATGGCATGTGCAAGACAATTCCCCAAAGTCTCCCGCTCCATCTAATCTCATCTGCTGCTTTTACTCGCTCAAACACTTATTTTTGGCAGTGGTGGGGTGGGCTGGGCTGTGCTGGACTGGGCTTGTTTTTTTTTTGTTTAACTAATTTTTTTGTTTTAATTATTATTATGTATATATTCTTGTATGAACATTAGAAAGGCAGTCATACCTGAAAGATTTACAAAGACTGAGATTACAGTTAAATTTACACATCACATTCTCCACAACATATCAAACAATAAATGATCAAAAATAAGTTAAATAAACAAAAATAAAAATAAAGTAGTGGAGTAGGAGATTTTTACTTTACAAAACCAATCCTTCAACAGAGAATACACATATTTTGCTTTGGGACTTTTCATCCCAATCAACGTCTCTAAATATATTGAAAATTCATCTTTAAAACCAAGTAATCGTGGAGGAATTGTGAAAAATGTACATCTGTGTATGTAAAATTTCAACAAAAGCAATAAATTATTAATAACATAAGATACATTTTTATCCTTAATAAACCAAACGTAACAATTTCTCCTGAAATGATCTGTCTCGCAGGTATTTTTTGTTGCATCCAGCTAAATGCATCCTTCCAGAATGAATACACCAAATGACATAGAAACAGATGAACACTTGTTCCCCGTCTGTCGCTCACTTCGACGTTGTGTCGAAGAAGCGACACTAGGGGTCTCTCTTGAGTGCTGAATATGCCTCTGATCTATGAAAAAACCTTGATTGGTTGTCCTTGCCTCCCGCCGCTGTACTACCTGCTTCGCCCCGCTGCGAAGCACCACCACGGTAGCGCACATAATTCGCCATGGCGGCCACATGTCCCGACCCTCCCGTCGTCTCCTCCTTTGGAGCCAGCAACGACCCCAGCAAACCTCAACGTGGTAAAGGATGCGCTGTCATGGCAACGCTTGCCCGGTGGAGAGTGGAGGCTTCACCCCCAGTCAGTCCAGATGATTTTGGAACGATTCGGCAAGGCCCAGGTAGACCTGTTTGCCTCCCGAGAGACCTCCCACTGCCTGCTTTGGTATGCCCGAACAGAGGCACCCCTCGGGGCACACAGCTGGCCCTCGGGGCTGGGCAATTACACATTCCCCCAGTGAGCCTTCTTGCACAGGTGCTGTGCAAGGTCAGGGAGGTGGCCCTATATCATCAAGCTATTACATAAAATTGTAGTACAGTTTTTGTCTTGTTATTGCTATTTATATTTTTTATATGTATCAATAAATTACCATACATGGTTCATGCATATATTGAAAAATAGAAGCACTATATTCCAATATATAAAAATGTATTTAATATATCAAATTATATTTTCCAAAAAATTCACATATATTTTTTTTTCGTAAGGGTCATCATTGATAACGTTATTACTTCCTTGTTCTCTGCAGTACTGCTACAGGAAAAAGGTTAACACATCTAAATTAATGCAAAGATGTCTACAATTTGGCCAAATAGGGTCGATGTGAGGTTACTGGAACATTTGGTTGCAACATAACGATTTTCTGTGAGATCAAGTTCGCTGCTTACCAGCAAAACAGTTGATGAAGCTGGTTGATCCAGTTGAGATCTAGTTTTTTTCAGATAGTTAAGAAGCTTGGTGACACAACAGACTCCAATTCTGTTTTTCATTCAAAGTAAGATGTGGGATTTTCCAGTAGATATCTCAGACTGCCGACAACAAAGTCCAGCTATTGCCAGAATATAACATATAAGGAAACAAAATAGCAGTGCTACTGTTAGCTTAGCAGATGTTTAATTGTCAACAAAGTCCCCTAGCATTAAAATTAATATAAACAATAAAAAATGATATACAATGCTAACGTTGGTTTTACAGTGTTATCAACAGAGGATAATTTACAATCTTTACACACTTGCAAATGTTTGATAAACAAGTTTTTATTAATATGTTATGTTTAATCTTGGACTCATTTATGTGAAAATTGTTGTATAATTGTGTTTTCTTAAAAGAAATTGCTTATGATTAAGTGTACATCTGCACATTGTGCTTTTCCAAGGAGGAAGTAGGAATTTCTAACTTTCCGTGTTAAATGGTAAGCAGCATAACACACAAGATATGTTGTTGACCAGCTATGCTGGTCTTTTCAAGAGGGAATAGAAAGATATTAGTTATTGTTTAATTTGTGGATTTACCTTTCTGTTACAACTGCTGCCATCCTAGAGTGAGTTCTTTTAACACCCTCTGACTCACCAAACCTGTCAATTGTCCTCTAGGTAGGTATATTATACACTAGAGTTCATGAGTGGGCCCTGGCATTGTGCTCACTTTGCACTGTTTTCAGCCAACTTACCTGCCTTTTACAAGCACTATGGAGACAAACTGTTCAGACAGCCCAATAAGCAGCTGTTACATGTAGCACACACAAAGACATGCAAACGCACATCATGAGTAACCAAATATAGCCCTTTGTAAATGATAAATGGTGATTGCTGACTCTCCAGAAGTTAATCTGATAATGATAAAAGAAAAGAGAGCGAGAGAGATTAGAAGTCACTCAACTTGTCAAAGTGTTTGGCAATCATAAAAGCATTCCATGCTTATGATGGGACATTAGGGTATTGTGCTCAGTCTGTAGTATAAACACTGGCTCACAAACCAAAATAAAGAACAAACAGCGAACAAGAGAAAGTGAGACTATGTTTAACCCTTCAGAGTTTCCACCTTGTTGACTTTCTTCTCATCTTCTATTGATTCCTTTTTAAGTGCTTGTTCACTTGATCCACATGCTACTGATATCCTTAGGAGGTAAAAGGGCTATTCTTGTTTTCATCTTTGTGTTTTGTCTCTCTCCAAGGATAAACTCACCTGGCATTTCAATTGGTTGGATTGGTGTCCCAAAAGCACAGACAAAAAAGAAAGAAACAACCTATTGACATGTTTCTTCTCACACAACGTCTTGAGTCACTAACTACATCTCATATCCTTCAGGCTAATGAGCTTCTGATTGATGTTTTGCTAATTTCACAGGACAGTCTACACAGAAAAGTGTCTTTCAGTCATGACTTGGTTCCTTTGACAACTGACATCTTTTATAACTTGTTTTTTTCTCTACACACTGTCAATTTTCAAATCATCCAATAAAGATTGAAACACAAGTGATAGACAAACATAATTGACTAGATTCGCTGAAGCGGACACTTGTAGTGTAGCTTTCGCTGAGCCATAACAGATTATTATTAAACGGATCTTTATACTAGCTCTGTTTTTTTATTTAATGTGTAATATAACTCAAAGTATAGTGATCTACATTTACATTAAATCATTTCAAAATGTAAAATACAAGAAAATTTGCTACATTTACCCTGCTAAATTTAGGCAGTCTATGTGTCATTACAGTCTGTAAAAAATGTCCACTGTAGAGTAGACAATAAGTGTTTTGACCTAAATTAAGATGTATGGGATGCCTATTGTCCCGTATTTAAGTAGTGAAATGCCTTTCGTATCACTTCATGTTTTTCCTAACATAATTAATTTAAACTCAAATCAAGATTTAGTTTGGCAAGTCATCATGTAAAACACTGGATTATGTTAAGTTAGCTTGTCATTAACACCAATTTAACCCCTTACAAGAAAGGCTAAATGGCTAACTGTAAATTATCCCTTATTTAATTTCAGTTAAAAACTTTACGTATAATATGCGAAGGTACTGTAGCCTCGCTGCAGGTTTATTTAAGAATGACTGAATCTACCAAAGTAAACAGTTGTTAAACACCTGACACCACTGAAGTGATTTGTTAGCATGTTTGGTTAGCTCATTAATGATTTAGCCTCAACAGCGGTGAGTCAGATCTAGGTTACAGAGACTTTTGTGCTGCTCTGTTCGTAAAAAGGTTTTTTTCTTGACATTTTAAACTGAAGTACTCCTCCACAACCACGGCTTAATTGAAGTCATAATATTTCATAAGAGTTGTCAGAAGACTTTGCTTGCATGACTCCCTGAAAGCATCTTTTTGTTGGCTCTAAAACATCTTGTGTCAGCAGTGTTTGGTCTGTTGGTCCATATGATGTGGCCCTATATCAGTTTTCTTGAGATTTATGTACCAGGCCACTAAAGATGCAGTTCCTCTTCCAAGACTGGACTGACCACTATATCAACAAGCTACACTCCTTCAAAATCTAGAATGTGGTTTAACTATCTGTATAGAACTAGGTATAGGCTACTTGGGGACACTGTAATTTATTGGTTACAGTACATACTGTACAGCAATGTCTAAAAAGCGAAAGGTTTTGATTTTGTCAGTAGAAATGAGAAACTATATACAAGAATCAGTTTCTGGCAGTTTTGGCTCTGTAGGGCAGTATTCCTATAACACACTGTACTATACACTACAACTCCTCTACCAGAATTGGTCCTTAGCTGAATGTTGTGTTTCAACTGTGTTGTTGTTCCATGGACTCTTTCTGACCTGACCAGAGGAGTGCATCCCCCCACCAATATATATATATACACAGAGCTCATATTGATGACTTCTCTTTCTGCACTCCCTACAGGAAGATAAGGCCGTTCAAGCAGCACCATGAATCAGGTTCACCTGAGGCCACACACTGTGTGAGTTTCCTTTTATTACTCTCTCTCTCTTTCTTTGTCTGTTTTTTTTTATCGCTTCTCTATCTGTATCATCATGAATTCTGGAACTGCTAAATCTATGGATGACGTACTGAAGATGAGTGCATGTGTCTCATAAGGACTCTTAATGATATGACCCGAAAAAGAAATGAATACCATGAGAGATTAGATGTGCCGGTCTAATAGAACTGATGGAAAAATAGACATTGATGGGTGAAATCCAAACTGCATTTTTACACCCCGGAAGAGAAACGCTACACATAGGAATCACAAAAAAAAAAAAAGAATCTTAATGCTTTCACAAAGGAACTTTCCACAGGGCTGTTAGCTAATGTATATTTAATGGTCTCTTTAAGGAAGTGATTTTGACATTTGGAATCACCTGATCACAGGTGACAGATGGTGGATTCATTTTGAAAGCTTTGGTCATTTATATAAGATCTTACATGGTATTTTAAAAGCTTAGTTTCTCTCATGCACCCAAGGACTATAATTGGAACATAGTTACCATTTAAATATTTTATTGTTCAACATAATCTTAGGACAACTCATAATAATTAGTAGGAGATTGTGAATTCATAAGATATTGCATGACTTGGCTCTTACGAAAAAAATTATGACATTCCCATATTTCAATAAATTCCAGGTTTTGTTATCTGTCCTAATGCCCTTTATTTAAGATTAATTTATGAGGTCAGTATATTTAATGTGTTGAACGATTAAAGATACAGGCTAAAATTAGAAAGCTGCAGGATTTTATTTTCTCCACCTACAGTAGGTCCATGGATGTTTTCCCATAAAACACTATGGGGCAGAGACTCTCATTATGTACCAATGTTTTCCATGTTGTTTGTATCTGTTCAGATGTGTCCTTTTTTATGTGTTTATGGATAACCAAGAAATACATTGTTTTTGGGGATGTATTGTCAGAGGACTGAAGACAAACAAAAGTTCGGAAATAGCTGATTGAATGTATGTTTCTCATGATTTTACAGACTGTAAAACAGTTGAAGGATGGACAAGGAGGAGGCGAGAACCGGCTTGTCAACATAAATAATATTTTAATGAGAAACTTAAACCAAAAGCACAAACATAAACACACATGACGGACATGCCCGTACTTCTCTCTCTCTCTCTCGAACCATCGTCACCGGCCGCCTTTATCCCTCGCGCCCCTCATCAGGCCGATTGGGGACCGGGCGTGCGATATTCCGACCGGCCCCGCCCCCCTCCGCTCCACACTCCTCCCAGCGTTATCTCAGGCCGGGGTGCCACCGGGATGACGTACACCCCCCCCATCCCTGGGGCGGGGTGTATCTTGCGTCCCGCGTGGTCAGCCCTGCCTTCCTCACCCTGGGAGGAGACAGGAGGGGAAGAAAACAACCACAACAACAAAAAATAGGCGAGGGAAAAGGCCAACACGGTGCGAAAAAGAGAGAGAGAGGAGAGAGAAAAAGCTCACTCACCGGTTCTCTGATGTACCGTCGCGTGGTCCTCGAACACTCCTCCACACCCAGGCGGACGACAGCTGCTCCAACCCCGGGCGAACCGGAGTGAAACCTTCGACCCCCAGTGGGCAGAACGCGCCTCCGCTTTTCTGGTGGCAAATGGGGACACTCCTCCGCCCCTGGCAGCGGCTCTACCGCTCCGGGCGGTCGGAGAGTTTCTTCCCTCCTCCCCTCGCGGACGGCGGTCTTCCCTCGACCCCTCCGCGTCTCTGGGGATGGCAGGGCACTCCTCCGCCCCCTGCAGCGGCTCCATCGCTCCAGGCGGTCGGGGTATCCAGTCCCCACTTGCCCCGCGGACGACGGCCGTACCCCGCATCCGGGCGGTCGGGCTACTCCGTCACCCGGCAGATGGCAGCGGCGCTCCCCTGGGTGGACGGCAGTGTCGAGGACTCTGCGACGGGCATCCCTCCTCCCTCCCGGGCTTCGGCACCAATGTAAAACAGTTAAAGGATGGGCAAGGAGGAGGCTCCACACAGACCTTTTAATCCAAAGGCATACATTTACTGTAAATGCTTGAAATTAGTTTTGTAGGTGCTTCCCTGCATAAAATCCCTGCTTGAAAATCTTAGCTGGTCTCCTTACCTGTTGCCCCTTGTCTGAAGACCAGCTTGGCCAGGTTATGAGACCAGCTAAGATCAGACCAGCAAACCATCTAAGGCTGGTTTAAGCTTCTGACAAGATAACTAATCAGCACTCCATTTATCACTCTAATGGTTAAATGTTTGTTGGATCCAACAATCGTATGCATACAACAGTTCTTTGAAATAGAAATACATTTGAAGAAAGAAGAATAGGTGTTGACATCTAAGATCATTCTCCCCCTTCAAGGTAAACACCTGGACAACGCACTCAATTTGATACATATACACTTACTGTAGTTAAGTACACATTCAAAAAATCAACTTCTCAGTCACACAAACTCATGCACATTAAAATGCTTTGCAATCACAACACCACAAACTCACCTGACTGACATGTTGTCAAACACAGGCACTCAAAGATTAGCCGGCTCTTATCTACATAGCTGAGCTGCTGAATCAGCACTCTGGACTGCTAGAATGAGCATGCTTGTTTATCTCTGCAGGATGTTAGTCAGGGCCCCCAGGAGCAGGGTTTTGGAACAGGCATGTCAACAAGTGTTCTAGAGGAATCCTGGGTGTCATAACACTGACTCATGACCTACTGCAAGAGGCCACAGCACTACGCACACAGTACATACTTGTTGACACAAAAGACCAGCCTGGAGAGACGAGCTCATGAAATAACAATCACAGTATGAAACATGAAAGCTATCAAATCATGCGGTCTTTGCCTTTCTTTAAGACTGTATCGTCATGGTCTAAAACCACAGAACTTCTGCCAAGCAGCTATTAAGGTCAAGACCAAAGAGAACTTGTTACTAATGCCATAGTTTCATACTTTCTGACAAAAAAATATAAACCGAATAATTAGGGGTTAATAGAATGGCCTTTGTTTTGATTTTTTTAAGGTGCTGGTGTTCTGTCTATCTGACAGATATTACTGTGTAACAACCCTGGGCTAATGAAACAGCAAAAAAATTAAGGGTAGTGAAATTAATTTTTCTCGAGTCATTGTGCACATTTGGGTTTCCTTATATTGGATTGGCTTTGGGGTCGGTTTTTGTAGGGAGGGCATGTGGTTGAAGGGATTAGGCGCAGTCTAATTTGGTGGCTAATGCTGCGTTCCATTCAATCCAATTGGAAAAGTG
Source organism: Xyrauchen texanus (assembly GCF_025860055.1). Classification (NCBI taxonomy): domain Eukaryota; kingdom Metazoa; phylum Chordata; class Actinopteri; order Cypriniformes; family Catostomidae; genus Xyrauchen; species Xyrauchen texanus. The sequence continues at coordinate 29,070,732 of NC_068301.1, forward strand.
CAAAAGAACACCACTTGAAATTTGGTAATCCTCAAATCTGGGGGTATTTACACTTGCTCACTTTCTGCATTTTTGGTAATCAGATTTCTATCATGAAAAGACCAAGTGTGAATGCCCTCCAAGATGGATACGAGACAGATACAAGATAAATAATAACAAATTATGAAACTGAGACACAACGTTATTCTTCATTTACTTAATGCTGATCACTGCTCAAACTGAAACAAAGCACTGACAATAAGCGCAGCTGGCCCGCATGACACATCTTCCCTATGAGAAGCCCAAAGGAGCAAAATACACACACATACACACACACTGGGCAAAGTCACTTGGAATAAAATAATAATCACATCTTTATTCACTACCTGGTATTAGCATAATCACTGAAGTGAATTCTGTTTTATTTGCATGTAGCACAGGAATTGAATATTGGATTTATATACTGTGACAGGGCGGAGGGCGGGGCCGGGTCGACACCTGGTCCCTTATCAGGCTAATTAAGCCTCCGAGAGGGATAAAGGCCGTTTGCGGACGGTGGTGCGACGAGAGAGAAATCGTTTACGGACATGTCCGTCATGTGTGTGTGTGTTTGTCTTTTGTTTAAGTTAATCATTAAAATATTGTTTATATCGCCATGCCGGTTCTCGCCTCCTCCTTTCCATTGAACTCCTTTACACTGGTGCCGAAACCCAGGAAGGAGGAGGGATACGCCGTAGTAGAGTTCTCGCCACTACCATCCACCCCAACGGAGCAGCCGCAAGGGGAGAAGGGGCTCCTAACCGACCGCCTGAAGCGGTCAGGGCCGCTGCCAGGGGCGGAGGAGGCCCCTACCTACCCTGAAACGGGGGCGGGGTCTGAGACCGCCGACCGCGAGCAGGGAGGGGCTCGCTGCCGACCGCCTGGAGCGGGAGAACTGCTGCCAGGGGCGGGGGAGACCCCTTCTGTTCCTCGAGAATGCGGTGGGGCGTTCCGTCCACAAGGGGCTGGAAGACTATTGTGTGTACGTCATGCCAAGGGCTCCCCTGCCTGAGAGAATGAGGGAGGATTGCGACAGGGCGGAGGGCGGGGCCAGGTCGTGATTATACACACCCGGCCCCTTATCAGGCTAATTAAGCCTCAGAGTATTAACAAAGCCGTTTAAAAAATAACTTTGTTTATTTTTTAATTCTGTACGGCAGCACTAATGTTGCAGAAATTACATACTTCAACTTTAAGGCTACACCCAGCTTCACAAGGATGACCATTGTTGTTGAACAGTATTGTTGTCCAGATAGACCAGCGCTAAACACAAAGATGGCCTTGCTAGTAATGGTAGTGAAACTAATTTAATCGTGTAACTGGTCAGAAACTTTATTCTGTGCAGACCACTAGTCTGCTCCTCATTATTAGTGTGTAGGTTCACCTCTCCTTATATCCTCAAGCCCTCTGCACCCATGGCTGTTAATAAGGTTCTATCTTTTTTTAGGCTTGACCTCTTTCCATGACCCTGAATATAAGCTGCTATGCGATAATTTCATTAATGTGTGAGAGGTCATGTTACCTGTGCTGTCTGGGGCCTGCTCTAATCAGCTGCTGTGTAATAGTGAGTGTCCAGTTACACCCCCTGTCTCTGATGCTAATGGCTGCTCTAGGAGTCACAGGGAAAAGGTTAGAGGTCAGGTCAGAGGGCTGGGAACTTGGAGTGATGCAGATCTACGAAGGAAAGTGTGTCAACACAGATGGCGAGAAGTATACACTTTCTCTAGCAGATATCTGATGGTCATGAAAAACAAGCTAAATTAAATTAGCACATGAACTTACAAATGACTTACAAATGGAAAGTGTTTAACAGTTCAGGTTGGGGCCTAAATAAATTGTTTTCTATTCCACAATGAATGAAGAAAATGAAAATTATTTTTATTATTGCAAAGGAAGATGATATTCTGAGAGTATTGAATGTGAGCTTATACTTTCTAAAGGCCTGTCGATAAAAGAATGTTTTGGGGTCAATACAAGTTTATTACAAGCTCTGTGGACAACACTTGTGAATTGGTACTCACAATTGAAGTCTATCGGCAAGGTTAAGAACACATTGTTTCAAAAGTATAGCCAACACTTTATTACAATGTACCTTATACAGTATATTGTACAGTATATCAGCAGGAAACCGATGGAGTGCGTACTCCAGGTAGGGAAGGGGGTATTGCCCCAAGTGAAGGAGTTCAAGTACCTCGGGGTCTTGTTCACGAGTGAGGGGACAATGGAGCGGGAGGTTGGCTGGAGAATCGGGGCAGCGGGGGCGGTATTGCACTCGCTCTATCGCGACTGTTGTCACAAAAGAGAGCTGAGCCGAAGGCAAAGCTCTCGATCTACCGGTCAATTTTTGTTCCTACCCTCACCTATGGTCATGAAGGCTGGGTCATGACCGAAAGAACTAGGTCACGAGTACAAGCGGCCGAAATGGGATTCCTCAGAAGGGTGGCGGGCTTCTCCCTTAGAGATAGGGTGAGGAGCTCAGTCATCCGTGAGGAGCTCGGAGTAGAGCCGCTGCTCCTTTGCGTCGAAAGGAGTCAGTTGAGGTGGTTTGGGCATCTGGTAAGGATGCCCCCTGGCCGCCTCCCTAGGGAGGTGTTTCAGGCACGTCCAGCTGGGAGGAGGCCTCTGGGAAGACCCAGGATTAGGTGGAGAGATTACATCTCCACACTGGCCTGGGAACGCCTCAGGGTCCCCCAGTCAGAACTGGTTAATGTGGCTCGGGATAGGGAAGTTTGGGGCCCCCTGCTGGACCAGCTGCCCCCGCGACCCGACTTTGGATAAGCAGTTGAAGATGGATGGATGGATGGATGGATGGATTATACAGTACTTCCTAATCTTGTCTGTGTTATATGCAATATTTCAACTAGTTTAACTGTCATGACAACATAAATAAAGCAAACCTGGTATTTTTTGCATTGTACATCCAAGGATGCAACACAGGTACTGTTTACATAGCGAAAATTCCACAGGAATTATTGTTAATGCATAGCCAGAAGTTCATGCCTCTAGAACAGTAGTCCCAAGTTCATGCCTCTAGAACAGTAGTCCCAAGTTCATGCCTCTAGAACAGTAGTCCCACTAATATTAAAATACACAAATATTTCATTATGTTATAATAAAAGTTTTACCAGTGGCAGTTTACCAGTTTTTTGGAGGGCTCTTACAGTAAAAATTTTAAATATACATATTTTACACATTTTTCATATATACATACATATACCTGTGATGCAACAACTCACAATTTCACCACAGTGGGTGTGGTGTCAAGCCTCGAAGAGGCATTTGTTGGAAATAATAATAAACATCATATTTCCAAAATGGGGAATAAAGAGTCCAAGGGGGAATTAGTGTCCAAAATAAAGGGGAATCTGGCATCCTTGTAGTGAAAGTTCATGAAGGATGGGGATTGTCCAGAGTAGTATCCAGGACATGAGCAGGGTCTGGTGGCTGTACATGATCCCCTCCAGTGCGAAGGGCGCCGACTCCGCTGGTGACCTATCTTCCTTGGAGCCAATTCGAGTATGACGGGAAGGCGTTCATGCCCATCGGCCGCTACACGTGCTCCAATCCCCCGCATCTAATTCAGCCGGACCCTCCGCACTCTGCTCCTGGATCTGCGAGGACACTTTATTGCACCAATGTGTGCACACAAGGAGATAGAAGCCAGCTCCATGAGAAGAGGTGCGCTCTGCGTTTCTATGGAAGCATTGACGAGGCTCCATCCAATTCAGGTGAGCCTCATCATACACCACCCCAATGAGGCTTATTTATTATGTGCCTCTTCTGTTCTCCTGCCCAACTCCCATCGTGGGCCTGAATGAAGGATGCTCTAAGAGGTGGGGTGACAATGACAAGAGGGAGGAGTGGGTCGCTCTGCCACAGTGCACGTGAATAAAGAAGGCATTTACAGGTTACTGACATGTTCTTGTGTAATGTGTCCCAAATGAAACACTATAGGCTACACTATGTAATTACACTGTGCACTATACCCTTGCCCATCTAGTTTATTAATTAAAAAAAGTTTTTTATTACACAGAATTCTGTCGTTTTTTAGCTGATAGAAGTGACTTTTCAAATGCATGTGATGTGTCACCGTTAGCTTTAGTATGTTATACAACACTTATATCTCAAACAAAGTACATATTCAAACAATGTGGAGTGATGTTAAAACATTTAAACGTACATTTGCAAGGAGCTGTCTTCACAAAAGTTTTTTCTATTTGCCATATTCACTATTAATTACATATGTTTTGTTAAGGCAGCATTGAGGTAACAAATTAACCCCACCCCACCCCTACATTCTTATCATACATACTCGTAGTAGTCTTCATTTCGTTGCATTTTCAGCGCAATCCCTACTCACACTGCTTCCACATCATAATGGAATGGATGTTAGAATGTTAGCATAGTAGGCTAATCAGTTTGATGCTAACTGTAATCACAATTGCTGCATCCGAATATCCATAATTCTCTACTATATAGTATGCCAAAAACAGTATGCCGATGATGTATGTCTGAATCCACAGTATTCATGAAGCAGTAAGCAAGAAATTCCCAGATGACCTACTATTTCTGGTGTAATTTTGAAAGGCGGATCGACTGGACACTTAACAATCCCCTAATTCCTCGGAGCTGAGAAACTGGACACTTAACGATTCCCTAATTCCTCGGAGCTGAGAAATGTATTTTAAAGGAATGGCCTCTTCTTAACTGTAAGTGCTAAATATACCAAGATAGTTGTGCATTGTGCTTAAATGGTGCTTGTTTTTCAAAACCAAAGCGGATAGTTTTGGTGGTTGTTGAAATTATTAAATATATTCAGGACACAAGACGATGCCAACGTTGATGAAGTATGTCTGAAATGTATTCATACTACTCGCATGCATGTGTAACCCTGACTTAATTTCAGGATTTATAAAAATAATTGTATATAGTTTAAATCAATTATAACTTATATGATGGTTAAACTGAAATATAATGTAGGAGGAATAAATAAAATGTGGAAAAGGAATAATTTGAATAAGATGTACAATAGAATTGACCAATGAGAGAAGACTGAGAAACTCCACCCTGCTGAGTCATTAGGAAGCAGCGGGATCTAACAAAGCTACCGACAGGAGAGCAATAAGCTAGAGCAAGTATTTTCTAAAGGGAGGAAATATAAGTGTAAATTGTTGATTTTGTTTAAAATGTTTTGGATTTCATGAAGAGACAGTTAGGTTGAAAGAATCCAGTTAATTTTATGTTCGTGTGGATATTAATCTTGAGGTATTACCGTGTGGAAATACTGGATGTGGTGAGTTATTGTTCAATCGCTGTTTATTTTGAAATAAGCACAAGACAATTGTGAATACACATGTTTATTGAAACTGTAAGATGTATGTGTTATTTGTAGGCTATGTGATTTTGTAATATAAGTTAAATCGTTGAGTTAATTAGTCTCACACGGAGCTGTAGTTCACGTGGCTTTGACGTGATACACGTGAGCCTAAAAAAGAGAGAGAGTTTAATGTAAAATTATTGAAAAACCTTTTATTTTGTGAATGTTTATTGTAATATAAGGAAATAACTTACCTGAGAGATATTGAACACAGATAAATATATATTGTGTTGCGATCTCTGGCTTTTTAATAGGTCAGGTTTTTGAATTCATCGGAAAGTTACGTTGATGGCGAGCTACCCAATCGAACGCTAGAAGAAGAGGAGAAGGAAGTTATCAAGAGGACAGCAGAGACTGAAATCGGGTTGTTTACATTCATTTCTTCGGGAAGGATGTTTTTTCCCCTTTTGAATGGAACTGTGAATTGACAGATGCATCGTTGGATTTGAGATAAGTGACTGAACGAAATCTGATATCAGTGACTGATTGAACTGAACTGTGATTAGCTTTCAAAGTGTCTTCTTTGAGAGAAGAGGGTTATCTTTTAAACAGTGAATCTGGTGTTACTAGGGTTAATACACTGTGATGGTAACAGGTGACTGTAAATTTATTTTACATTGGATAAATGTGATTTGATTGTTTTTTTATTTTCCTATTGTTGATTTAATTGTTTTTTTTTCTTTCAAGAAGGCCTACTTTTCATTGGGGAATATTATTCAAAGTAAAGTACTTACTCTATTATTGGCTCCTGTGTTCTTCAGTGAATATACACTACCTCCAGTAGCCGTTCCTGTGATTTTCTGATGTGCAATTGGTCCGTATAATTTATGTCAGCCGCTACATAGACTTTGGCGAGCCAGCCAGGAGTTGGTGTTCTATTACTGAAGAGACACAGTGTGAGTCATTCAAAAAGGCCGTTGACAAAATGGAAGTAATTGTAACTGAAGGTATCAAGGTCCCTAATGCAGTGATAGTTAGTGGAGTATCTGGAACTGAAGATGATGAGGAGTTACTTGAAGTCTTGCAGAAATATGGGTCTATAGCTAAAATGATTCAGGTTGAAGATCCTGAATCTGAATTTCACCAAAATTTGATTGTTGAGTTTAGCAGTGGGAATGCTATGCAAACTTTAGAGCCTGTATTACCTTTCACCCACAAGTTGATTGATAAGCCCGAAATCAGCTAACGTAGTGAGGTCTCTATCCAGTGTGTATACCAAACAGTTTGGGGGATGCCACCAGGTCTTATCTAAAAGGGTTGAGAGAAATAGCAACGCTTAGCGGAGTTAACTTTGAGACCATGCTAAGTGAAATGCTAACTGAGATCAGCTCTGAAGTTTTTCCCTTGTGTGCTGAGACAGGCACTGCTGACAAACATCCTGAAACTAATGTTAATCAGGACCAACAGGAGAAAACCATGTCAGCATTGGGTGACCCACTTTCAGCTGGAGGCCAGCAAGCAACATCTGCTGCTACTTGTGTGAGTAACTCAATTCTTACTTCACCTACTGTACTGAACCCACCTGATGTACAAAGATTAGTTGTTGAGCATGTGGTGCGGACTGAGGAAGCAAATTCTCAAGCGCTCACAACCACAAGGCTCAGAGCTTTCTCTGGGAGGATTCCCAGGCCTGTGAATGAGGTAGAATATGACACGTGGCGCACAAGTGTTGATTTCATCCTGCAAGACCCTGCCATATCTAACCTTCATGGGTCACGGAAGATTTTAGACAGCCTTCTACCCCCGGCTGCTGACATCGTGAAGCATTTGGGCCCTGAAGCCTCTCCATCTGATTATCTGCAATTACTTGATTCAGCTTTTGGCACTGTAGAGGACGGTGACGAGCTTTTTAAGTTCATGAATACTTTACAGAATGCAGGTGAAAAACCTTCAGCTTATTTGTCTAGACTTCAAGCTGTGTTGAATATAGCTGTTAAGAGGGGTGGTGTCTTGCCCAGTGAAGCAGACCGGCATCTGTTGAAACAGTTCTGTCGGGGCTGCTGGGATAACAACCTAATAGCAGACCTGGGTCTGGAACAAAAACGTGAGAATCCTCCTTCTTTTGCACAGTTGTTACTGATGCTGCGAATTGAAGAAGACAAATATGCGACCAAAGCAAAGCGCATGAGACAACATTTGGCTGGAGCTGAAGCAGCGTGTTCAAGTTCACACTCAAAGAACATGGGTGGTTGATGAGACCGATCAATCAGGAAATCCTGATGTGCTGTCAGTCGCATCTGAGACTAAAGAGCTAAGGAGGCAAATAGCCAGTCTTCAAAGTCAGCTGGCAAGACTGACTACTAATGCTGGAGCTGTCAAGAAAAATACTCTGCCAGTCAAAGCTCGGAAAACCCCTGTAGTGGCAAAGAAACCCCAGAAATCAAATTTTGAAGCTACCCGATTGAAATGAGGAATCAAGTTGAAAAGCCCAGGCCATGGTATTGCTTCAAGTGTGGAGAAGACGGCCACATAGCAATCTCTTGCAACTCGAACCAAATCCAAAACTTGTGGCAGAGAAACGCAAGTTGCTGAAAGAAAGACAGTTCAAATGGGAGTCCCACAATGCTGTCCTGGAAGAAGCTTTAAACTAGAACCGGTTCCTATTGAGGGCGAATCGGAACTGGAATACTTACTAGTCCCACCAAGATTAAAGCTTCTACTTGCAGCCAATGCCCTAAGAATCCAAACTTGAAAGCTAAACTCCCCAAAGGTTTAGTTGGTGCTAAGTGCATTACGCTAGTTGATATTTCAGGGCAAGAATGTCAGCTGCTTGATTGATACTGGTTCGCAAGTAACCACTGTTCCTTTTTCCTTTCATGCACAGTATCTTTCGGATCATCCCATTCATCCTCTCTCCGACCTACTAGAGGTAGAAGGAGCAAATGGTCTTTCTGTGCCGTACCTTGGGTATGTGCACCTGAACATAACCTTTCCAGCAGAATTTGTCGGCGTCAGAACTGAGGTTCCCACCGTTGCTTTGGTGGTGCCGGACATTAAGTCACATACCCAACCTTTGGTTCTAATCGAACAAACACCCTGGATATTCTGTATGAAGAACATCTGAAACTAAGATCCTTCCCTTTCCTTCCAGATTTGTATGGCTATAGGGCTGTCCTATACACTCTTGAACTGCGGCACAAACACTGTGAAACTGGTATTCTTGGTCATGTCAGACTGAAGAGTCGGACACCTGAAGTCTTGACCGCTGGTCAAACAGTTGTCCTGGAGGGTGCTGTTCATGTATTGGAAACTCCAGTTGACAGATGGGTTGTGGTGGAGCACCCGACTGTATCGTCCTTACCAGGGGAGTTGTAGTAAAGTGTGCTTTACTTACCCTTCCTCCTGAGAAGTCAGGATGTCTTCCTGTGGTCCTCACTAATGAGGCTGATCATGATGTGATTATCCCACAGCGGTGCGTCATCGCTGAAATTCATGCGATGGAGTCCGTGCTTTCATCTAACAGAGCACCAACCGAGTCTGACTCGCAGAACATTGAACCTGAGATGAGTAAAGAGTCAAAGGTGACTTTGGACTTTGGTAATTCACCATTGTCACAAGAGTGGAAAGATCGAATTACTAAGCAGCTTAACGAAATACCTGAGGTCTTTGCCCACCATGAACTAGACTTTGGATGGACTCAGAAAGTAAAGCACAGTATCAAGCTGAATAACGAGACCCCGTTTAAGCAAAGAGCACGACCCATTCACCCGCAAGATTTTGAAGCTGTGCGTAAACATCTTCAAGAGCTTCTGTCGAGCGGTATTATTCGGTGAATCAGAGTCTTCTTTTCTTCACCCATAGTGGTGGTTAGGAAGAAGAATGGTGATGTCCGACTTTGTATAGATTACAGGAAATTAAATCTGCAAGCGATAAAGGACGCATATGCCTTGCCGAACTTGGAAGAGACATTTGCAGCTCTGAATGGTTCCAAATGGTTCACCGTGCTTGACTTAAAGTCGGGATACTATCAAATTGAGGTAGAGGAAGCCGATAAACCCAAAACTGCTTTCGTGTGTCCCTTAGGATTTTGGGAATTCAACAGGATGCCTCAAGGAGTGACCAACGCACCGCAGTACCTTTCAGCGGTTAATGGAGAAGTGTATGGGAGATATCAACTTGAAGGAAGTACTCGTGTTTCTAGACGACTTGATTGTATTTTCCAAGACCCTGGAGGAACACGAAAGGCGTTTATTACAAGTGCTTACTCGTTTGAGGGAATACGGATTGAAGCTGTCACCAGAGAAGTGTCGGTTTTCCAAACTTCTGTGAAGTACTTGGGTCACATTGTGTCCGAGCGTGGAGTAGAAACTGATCCGGAGAAGATAGAGGCCATAAAAACCTGGCCACGTCCTAAAACCCTTAAAGAGTTAAGGTCATTTTTAGGGTTTTCTGGTTACTACCGGAGATTTATAAAGGACTATTCCCAGATTGTGAAGCCCTTGAATGAACTGACCTCTGGATATCCTCCGTTGAGAAAAGGTGTCAAAAAGCTTGGTAAAGAAGATCAATATCACAATCCGAAAGAGCCGTTTGGTGGTCGTTGGACCCCTTCTTGTCAAACAGCGTTTGAAACCTTGATTATCAAGCTCTCTACTGCTCCTGTCTTGGGTTTCGCTAATCCTAAGCTTCCTTATATTCTTCATACAGATGCTAGTACCTCAGGATTGGGGGCTGCGCTGTATCAGGAGCAGGACGGGCAGCAACGAGTCATTGCCTTTGCCAGCAGGGGGCTATCCCGGAGAGAATCTCGTTACCCAGTGCACAAACTTGAATTCTTAAGCTCAAGTGGGCGTAACGGACAAATTCCATGACTACCTTTACGGTAGTTCATTCACGGTTGTTACTGACAGCAATCCGTTGACTTACTTGTTGACGACTGCCAAGTTAGATGCTGTCAGCTACCGATGGCTTGCTGCTTTATCCACGTTCTCATTCACACTCCAGTACCGAGCTGGTAAGCAAAATGTTGATGCAGACAGCTTGTCCAGACGACCGCACGGGGAGTTGTCAGATGATCAACTGTCAACATAGGAAATTGAAAGGATTGAAAAGTTTGTTCAGTATCATACGGCTGATGCCAACGCCTCCTGTATCACTGATTCTGATGTGATTAAGGCCATTTGTGAAAAACACCTTGTACAGCAGAACAACAATCCTGCTTATTCCTTGGTCATGTCTCTTGCTATTCATCCCGATGCAGTACCAGACTGTTATGTGCAAGAGAATGTTCTAAATGGGTCATCAGCTATGCCGCACTTGACAAAAGAAGAGCTAGCTGAAAAGCAGAGATCTGATCCAGTAATTAGGGAAGTGCTAATGTATCTGAAATCTGATGAAAAACCTCCTCCTGTTGTTAGGAAGGAAATTCCAGATTTTCCTTTTTACCTCGCGAGAGTGGGATCGTCTAGAGATGAAAGAGGGAGTTTTGTACAGAAGGCGACAGGATGGAGATTCTATCAAGTACCAGTTGGTGTTGCCCGAGGAACTCAGATCCTATGCCGTAAACCAATTACATGATCAGATGGGTCATATGGGCATAGAAAGGACCCTGGATTTGGTCCGAGCGCGGTTTTATTGGCCGAGAATGGGTTCTGAGGTAGAACACAGAATAAAGACCTGTAATCGTTGTGTGCGGAGGAAAGCCTTACCCCACAGAGCCGCAACTTTGGTGAATATTCGAGCATCACGACCACTTGAACTTGTCTGTATGGATTTTCTTTCCTCGAGCCTGATAAAAGCAACACTCGGGATATCCTTGTAATTACCGATTTTTTCACTAAATATGCTGTTGCTATACCAACACCCAACCAAAAAGCCAGGACTGTTGCAAAAAGCTTATGGGATCAGTTTATTGTGCATTATGGTTTCCCAGAACGCTTGCACAGTGATCAAGGACCAGACTTCGAGTCACATACGATCAAAGAGCTTTGTGCAATAGCTGGAATTCAGAAAATTCAGCAGTACACCTTATCACCCTCGAGGAAATCCCGTGGAGCGATTCAATCGCACACTCTTGGGTATGCTGGGAACTCTGGAGGAGAAAGATAAGAGTCGTTGGAAGGAATTTGTCAAACCCTTAGTTCATGCGTATAACTGTACTAAGCATGAGAGTACAGGATTTTCTCCGTATGAATTAATGTTTGGCCGACAACCTCGGTTGCCACTTGATTTGGCATTTGGGTTGCCTAGAGAAGGAAATTCACAGACATCACATTCCCAGTATGTGCAACACTTGAAATCACACTTAAAAGAGAGCTATGAGGTTGCTGCACGCAATGCGCTAAAGCTTGCGGAAAGGAACAAAGTTCGCTTTGACAAGCGTGTGACTGAGTCTACCTTAGAGGTGGGAGACCGTGTGTTGGTGAGAAATGTTAGGATTCATGGGAAACATAAACTTGCTGATAAGTGGGAGTCTGAAGTCTATGTAGTGATGAAGCGAGCGGACAATTTACCTGTCTATACAATTCGTCCGGAGTTGAAGGATGGTCCAGTTCGTACTCTGCATAGAGACTTACTACTTCCTTGCGGATTTTTGCCTGTTCCTGAAACTGTGGATCCTATTGTACGGCAGCCTGTCTCGAAGCCTAGGACTAGGTCGAGTCTTGGTGTGCAAGAACAAGGGGAGCTGACTGTTAATTCAGAAATGGACGATGAAATCTCTGATTTTACATCTCGTAATTATCCAGTTGAGGGAATAAAGTTCATAACTTACCATGACTTTCCTAGACAAAGGGATGTCTTACCTGTTGTAACTCCGGAAGTTCTTTACCTGTGGGTAACACAGAAGAAATTCAATCACCTGAAATGGTAGAACACTCACCTGTGAAAGATTCCGCTGAAAACTCACCTGATGTTGCAGCATCCGTTGAGTCAAACCATACGCCTGAAACAGAAAATGTTAATGGAGGAGACAACGTTGGAGGAGAGAGCGGTGAGGATAACAGCCCTTTGAATGAAGGAAACACTGTTGAGGAAATTGAGTGCAGACGTTCTACTAGGGAAAGGACAAAACCTAGGATACTTACCTATCCAAGTCTGGGAAATCCCTTGATCCAAATAGCCCAATCTTTGTTCCAAGGATTGAATACTGCTTTGTAACTGCCTTGAGTGATATTGCAAATCCTAGGGAGTTGACTGAAATATCTCAAACACAGATTGTGTGAGGGTTATGTTACCTTAGCTTGTGTTCCGAGGACGTACACAGTTAGGGGAGGATGTAACCCTGACTTAATTTCAGGATTTATAAAAATAATTGTATATAGTTTAAATCAATTATAACTTATATGATGGTTAAACTGAAATATAATGTAGGAGGAATAAATAAAATGTGGAAAAGGAATAATTTGAATAAGATGTACAATAGAATTGACCAATGAGAGAAGACTGAGAAACTCCGCCCTGCTGAGTCATTAGGAAGCAGCGGGATCTAACAAAGCTACCGACAGGAGAGCAATAAGCTAGAGCAAGTATTTTCTAAAGGGAGGAAATATAAGTGTAAATTGTTGATTTTGTTTAAAATGTTTTGGATTTCATGAAGAGACAGTTAGGTTGAAAGAATCCAGTTAATTTTATGTTCGTGTGGATGTTAATCTTGAGGTATTACCGTGTGGAAATACTGGATGTGGTGAGTTATTGTTCAATCGCTGTTTATTTTGAAATAAGCACAAGACAATTGTGAATACACATGTTTATTGAAACTGTAAGATGTATGTGTTATTTGTAGGCTATGTGATTTTGTAATATAAGTTAAATCGTTGAGTTAATTAGTCTCACACGGAGCTGTAGTTCACGTGGCTTTGACGTGATACACGTGAGCCTAAAAAAAGAGCGAGAGTTTAATGTAAAATTATTGAAAAACCTTTTATTTTGTGAATGTTTATTGTAATATAAGGAAATAACTTACCTGAGAGATATTGAACACAGATAAATATATATTGTGTTGCGATCTCTGGCTTTTTAATAGGTCAGGTTTTTTGAATTCATCGGAAAGTTCCGTTGATGGCGAGCTACCCAATCGAATGCTAGAAGAAGAGGAGAAGGAAGTTATCAAGAGGACAGCAGAGACTGAAATCGGGTTGTTTACATTCATTTCTTCGGAAGGATGTTTTTTCCCTTTTGAATGGAACTGTGAATTGACAGATGCATCGTTGGATTTGAGATAAGTGACTGAACGAAATCTGATATCAGTGACTGATTGAACTGAACTGTGATTAGCTTTCAAAGTGTCTTCTTTGAGAGAAGAGGGTTATCTTTTAAACAGTGAATCTGGTGTTACTAGGGTTAATACACTGTGATGGTAACAGGTGACTGTAAATTTATTTTACATTGGATAAATGTGATTTGTTTGTTTTTTTATTTTCCTATTGTTGATTTAATTGTTTTTTTTTTCTTTCAAGAAGGCCTACTTTTCATTGGGGAATATTATTCAAAGTAAAGTACTTACTCAATTATTGGCTCCTGTGTTCTTCAGTGAATATACACTACCTCCAGTAGCCGTTCCTGTGATTTTCTGATGTGCAATTGGTCCGTATAATTTATGTCAGCCGCTACACATGTCTAAAATAATGTACTGTTTTGCCGGCAGATAAGTGCGTCCTTCATCAAATACAGTACATACTGTGACAGTAAGCGGTTTCGGACGAAGCCAATGAGAAATGTTTATGTGGCAGCGGGGGCGTGGTCAAGCGCCCGTCCGGGAGAGAGAAGCGGTAAGGGCGCTCACACCTGGGCCAAATTATGACTAACACCTGTCTCTAATTGCAGTAGAGCGAGGAGAGCGGTTAAAAAGCCAGCAGCCTCAGAGCAGAGGGAAGACGACCGTGCAAGCCAACCCAGTGCGCTTGTGTCTTTGTGTGAACTAGTGTGTAAATTATTGTGAGACATACGGCAATTAAAGCCTTACCTTTTTTGTTGAAACCTTCGTTTCCTGTCCTGCTTCCCGTGAGAGTTCCACAGTTTAATTTTACCATTTGTTGCTTTACTGTTGTGATACATAGCATATAACTACATGGCATTATTAAATGTATTTTCATAATTTAGACTACATAACTTGTAGGATTTACTTCAAGCACCAAACAGAATATCCAAAAATTTATTTCAACAGTATTTCAAGAGGGGACCTAATTCCACAACAGATACTCCAGCTACTGTATATCAAAACTCCTGTTTCCTAACTAATTTTAAAGCTCCTTGTGGGAGTCACAAACTAGGTTAATTTTGGGAATCATGATATACTTAAAGGCCTACATTGTGTGTGAGAAAAAGCGGAATGGGGAAAAAAAGATTTGGTGGATTGGGCCATCATGCGAAAACTTGTTTAGTCTTTTTTTCAAGCTTTAAAAACACCCAGTAAAATGCAACCTACTCTTTGATGTACCCTTTGAAGACACAGCTGCTAGGCTTGGATTTGAGTGGACACATTTTGGATCAATGTGTTTGTATGCATGAATGACAGTGTATGGAGAAACTGGAATGACAGGACATGGTCCATCGATTCTTCCCAGAACCACCAGGGCTCGGCACAGCAGGTGTCTAAATATTCTCTGTCTTTCCATAAGAGCGTATGGGCCAGAGGCAGAGCTGTGGTCTAGGTTATTGAATCTGTGTATCAAGCTTGATCCGTTCTCTGCCAGTGTTAATGAAGTGTTGACATGAGCGCCCAGACTGGCTCACTGCAGTCCTGGGTTCAGGATTGATGACGTGGTCACTGTGGAAGGAGGCTGCGGCTGCTGTTTAGAGCTATGAGTGATGGCCAGAGACTTACTGGTAGATGGAGCTTTCCTCTCACTCACTGGGCTTAACCTACTGTTTTGGTAGATGTTAAACAACATTAAATTAAGCAATGCTTAGTGCCAGACAAGAGCAAAGAGGCAATTTATTTTCAGTAATCTATAGGGCAAAGTAAAGCTAGGTTTGAAGCAGAATTTTTTAGTGATTTATTTTTTTACTTAATCATGGACAGAGGGATTTTAGACAAAAATATATATATATTTTTTATATATATAATATATAGAGGGGGCATTTTAAATTAATATAAATATTACTAATGAAGTCAAGAGTATTGTAAGGGGGTTACGATGGGCAAGGAGGAGGTGAGAACCGGCTTGTCAATATAAATAATTTAATTAAACTCAAAACAAAAGCACAAACATAAACACACACATGACGGACATGCCCGTAATTCTCTCTCTCTCTCGAACCGTCGTCACCGGCCACCTTTATCCCTCGCGTGCCCCATCAGGCCGATTGGGGACCGGGCGTGCAACATTCTAGCCCGGCCCCGCCCCACTCCTCTCCACAAGTATCTAACCTTATTATTATTACTATTTAAAACTTTTGTGACTTTTGGATTTATGGTAACACATGAGATTTCAAGTTATTTAAGAGGTAACACTTTAAAATTAGGTTCTATTTGTTAAAATTAATACATTTGGTATCATGAACTTAAAATGATTAATGTTTTTTACTGCATTTATTCTTATTAGTTAATGTTAATTTATCATAATACTATTGCTCATTGTTCGTTTATGCTAGTTCTTTTTATGTTAGTTCTTTATGTATTAACTAATGTTAACGGTAACACTTTATAATAACCTTCATTAATAAATCATTAGCAAACATAAGAAAATGCTTAATAGATCATTAGTTCATGTATGTTCAAATAGTTACACATATGAGATAATTAACATGCTAAAATGTATTAATGATTGAACTAATATTGTATAATGCTTAACACATCATTAGTCCATGTATATTCAAAGAGTAAGAAATATAAGATTGTGTGCTTGTTAATGTTCGCTAATGATGCCAACTACCATTATGTATTAGCCTACTTTACAGATCATTTGTTCCCCATCTGTCGCTCACTCGACGTTGTGTCGAATGAAGCGACACTAGGGGTCTTTCTTGAAGGCCTCGGTTACCTCTGAATTTAAGAAAAGCCAATGAGATATTGGCAACAGAATTTGCATGTCCCTCCCCCAGACAAATGGGTATAAAAGGAGGGAATTGCGCTGCTGTCCATTCCCTTAACGGGGCAAGAGCTGCCTCCACGACCTTAATGAAGATGCGAGGGGACAGGCTGAAGGAGAGGACCTTGTACTGATAAACCCGGCTGTCGAAAGCAAACAGTAGGAAGGGTCTTTGTTGAGGTAAAACCGAGACGTGAAAATATTCATCTTTCAGGTCTACCACCACGGACCAATCTTAATGCCGGACACGTTTCTGTGTCAGCATCTTGAACAGGAGTCTGTGTAAGGCCCGGTTCAGAATTCACAGTTCCAAGATTGGTCACAACCCACTGCCTTTCTTTATCAGGATGAAGGAAGGGCCTTAGAACCCTGTCTCCAGGGACAGGGTCTATCGTGCTTTTGTGCAGAATGGTCACGGTCTCCGCACGCAGAGTGCCTGGTGTACTAGCAGGAGGGCCATGACATTCAGGGTGGAGGCTGCCTGTCCAGCAGCACTGTAGGCTTTGGTTGCCTGAGAGGACCTAGTCCTATAGGCCCTGGGGGAGAACACCGGATGATCCCGCCAGGTGGCGGTGTTTTGCGGGCACAGGTGCACCCTAACCGCTTTAACCACCTGAGGGTCCTCCGAGTACCCGTTGGCCACCCGTTGGCCACCCTGCACCCTGCAAAAGGTGCCCTCCATAACCTTGTCAGTTCATCGTGCACTTCCAGGAAAAAAGGGACCTGGGGCAGGCATAGCCATGAGGGTGCCCCAAACCCAGGAACTAATTATCTAGCCGCGAGGGCTCAGGGGAGGAAATAGGGTTCCAGTCCAATCCTACACTCACGGCTGCTTGGGTAAGCTGCGTCAGCCTCAATCTGGGTGGGCAGACCCGATGGTAGCAGCCCAGTCAAGTCCTCAGTGTCCGACATTGCCAGTGTGCTCTCCGGTGCAGCAATTGAGGATTCATCCTGCTTGTGAGCCCCGAAAGAAACTTTAGGCTGGCCATGAGGTGAGCTGGTCTCATCTCAGAACTCAACGGGGACAGACAAGCATGCTGGGGAACAGGAGATACTGGGAGATACACCGGGAATTACCCGGTGAGACAGTGCCCATTGAACTCCCCAAATTGCCTACAGCGCCAGCCGGGCCGGCCTCGTACATGCAGGTAGAAGGTGCAGCGCAGGGGGTGGCTGGAGTTGCTTGCCCCAGAAGAATTAAAGCCGCAACCTCAATTTTGCCATGGTCATGTTCTCGCAATGAGAACATGAACCCTCCATGAATGCTGCCTCAGTGTGATCGCGGCCCAGACATGTGAGGCAGCGCCCGTGGCTGTCGGAGGCGAAAAGATTAACCTATGCAAATTAGATTTGCAGGCTCATGTAAGTCAACAAAATCCTGTTCATAGGCCTTTTTCTAGACCTCCCTCCGCTTCAGGAGCGACAATCCCTATTTACCAAGGTCTCATTCAGGCGTCTGTTGGTGTAGAATCTGACTTTGACATGGGGAACTATATTAGGCTTGTGCTTCCATTTAGGGAAGATATGGTTGACTCATATTTCCTTAAGTATGTGCCTGTGGCTACAAAATTTAAATTGCCAAGGGACATGTGGGCTTTGCGGTTGCAGTGTGGTCTAGGTGGTAAAGCTCAGGAAGTTTGTTCTGCTTTTCCATTAGAACAATGCCTTGACTATGTAGCATCTGGCCCAATCAGACACACAATTATTCATTATTTAATGAATAAGCCAAAAGATGTCACGACTGTAACAAGCAAAGGTCCAAGTATGCCCAAGCCGGCTTCGTTATGTCTGCTCCCCCGCTGATCATTATCAAACTAACCATTTAGCAAACTTTCACTGAAATCCCTAAATACGCTACAACTATGAAAACAGTAAATTGTTGGTCCCTTAAAGTTTAAGACATTCTCAAAAACCACCAAACAGACATTTTCTGAATTTATGAGAGAGAACAGAACAATTTTTGAGAAGTGGTGCCTCTGTTGCAAGATTACAACTTTTGAGCAACTTCAAGAGTTGATCTTGCTAGAAGATTTCAAGAGTAGTATACCAGAGAACGTATTGGCGAAGGTCCCTCTGAATGAACAGTATACAGTTTCACTCACTGATGCGGCGGTATTGGCTCATGAATTATGCTGACACACCGTAATGTTTTTCTAGTTCATCAGACCAATATGCTATGGGGTCTATTCACGACCTCCCCTATTAGTTTGCCAAGTTTCATTATTTCCTACAAACGATTCTATGGGCCAGAGACTCCCATTGGGGAGGAATAATAATACAAGTAATAATTATAATAATACTAACGGATACAATAATATATCTACAAGCAGCCATTATAGGGCCAAGCACCAACATGGCAGATCACTAAACACAACCCAAAGATCTCACAGAGCAAGCACAGATCACGCCACCCCAGGACGAATTTGAACCCATAACTTTCTGTTGTAGAGTTCAGTGTGCTAGAAGAAGAAGATGAAGAAGAAGAATTTTAACAGATACAATAGGGGCTACAGCACCTTCGGTGTGATCATTATTGTTATATAGAATTACTTTCTGGAAACCAATAAAAAACTGTTAAATACAGTATGTCCTCTTATATAATTTTCTGTTTATTTAAAACTTACCATAATACACAATTATACATTATGCCACATTTTAGTCTGATACGTTGTTGACCAATATTTGCCTATTATAAATCTCTGTCAAATGACACTTAATATAGTGGCCATGATATACATTATATCTTCATATCGCCCAGCCCTAGCCACAGTGTTTTCACTTTTCATGCAAATGGCTTACTTATAGTTTTGTCTGCACAGAAGAGCAACACAATACATTTTAAAATAAGAAACATTAAAGAGTTCACCTTAAAAGACCTCATGAAATCAAAATGTTAGTTTTGTGGCTTTTACTCCATGTATGTTTGCTGTGACGCAATCTATATGTTAGTGTACTCCTAAACATTGACAATAGGGGTGGGTGATATATACCAGTAAGCACAATAAACCAGTAGAAATCTGGCAACCGGTATACATTTTGGATTATTGTCTATATCGCGGTAACACAAATTCGCCACCACATATCAAGAAATGTGCTCCTCAGGGCCTGTACACACAAAGGAAAGCTCATACAGAGCATTTGACACATGGGAATGCGAAAGGTCAGTTTAGAAGGCGGGAACCAGAGAGGATTGGGATAGGCTTCCTGTTGTTAATCTAGACAGAGACAGGAGAGTGTAAAGCGAGACCACTTGCCTCACTCAATCTGGTTTCTCTCTATCATGGCACAAACAACAAAACTTACGTGACCCATTTAAATTCTACAGATATTTTTCCGCTGAGGAGGAAGTCAAACATATCAAACGCCCTACATTCTAAACACTGCTGATGAGGAAAACAGCTAAAACTACAGTATGTGTCATGCATCAACAATTAAGTTGCATCATATGGGTATTTTAAAACTCACATCATTACCCTTGAAAAAAACCAATTTCCAGTGATGTTAGATATAAGGAAATAATTCATGCTTGCCTTCAGATATTTGTTTATTTTCTATGGAGATTACTTTAATCAAGAGCCTAATAAAGTGTTTATTTTCCTTGGATATTTATTTACTTGTATATTATTTGCTTTGTTATATCGCTTCGTTCAGGACCGGGTTTGGTCATTAGCAATAATACAAAATTATCTTTTTTTAATTATTAAAATCAATTGAACAATGATTAGAATCAGCATTAGCTTATTAATCCTTCAAATCAACAATCATCAAAGATAACTATCAATAATCAAAATCAATAAAAAATGAATAAGGTTTAATATTTCCGGGGCACCACCCTGTAATCAGGGAATAATAACCAGACAGTTATCAATATAGGATTGTTCTCGACAATCTGGAGAACATCGACATTCAAAAGGTAAACATTGAAGGCTTGAATCTGAGCAATGACATCCCCTGACAGTCCTTGACACAGGTGCATGCAGAACAATACCATAACACTTCTCTTTAAAGTATAACAAAGTTTATTGATGCAGTAATATTAATATTCAATACAATGCAGTCAATAAAGTTCCATTCCCCTTCTGTCATTCACTCGACAATGTGTCGATTGTAGTGACACAAGGGCTCTCTTCTGAGAGCCTCACGTACCTCTGAACTTGAGAAAAGGCCAATGTGAAATTGGCAGACTGAATTTGCATGTCCCGCCCCCGGACATATGGGTATAAAGGGAGCGGACGTGCATCTGGGGAGCCGAGAATAAGGTTCTCGGCTCCTCGAATAAGGCACATTACAGTGGTAGGGATAGTGACGTGGCAAGGGGAACACAACGTCTCGATCCTTCCATCGGGGAATGGAGGTTACAACAGTAACCATGACGTTCCCCTTCTGTCACGCACTCGATGTTGTGTCGATTGTAGTGACACAAGGGTCCCACTTCAAAATGCCATGTACCGACCCGTGTTACATGACTGCTGAGCCAGGTGCAAGCAAGCTGTTGCATGCTAGAAGCAGCTGGGTCGGCTGCACGTAACCCTCCCCAACGCCCCTAACAAAAGGTGTCATATACTGCTCTTAGGTTCCCAGTACGCGTACGGAAACGGGTGACATGACTTGCGGCCTTTTCTCTCTCTATGTTTCTCGTCATGGAATTAAAATGGGGCTGGGCTATCTTAACGTTATGTATGCGTCGGGGAAGGCGTCCTTTTCTGTACCTGGCTGAATCAAGCGGCTTGAAGGGGGGTCTCTGAAGGCCTGAGAGGACCACTGAGAGATCCCAGGAGGTTAACAGGCTTGGCCAGGAAGGGTTCAACCTCCAGGCGCCTCTAAGGAACCTGATTATCAAGTCGTGCTTACCAAAAGACTTACCTTCTACTGCGTCGTGGTGTGCTGCGATAGCAGTGAAAAACACCTTCAAGGTGGAGGGGGACAGCCTCCCCTCCAGCCAATACTGCAGGAATGAAAGCACTGACAAAACTGCACATCTTTGCGGGTCTTCAAATCTGGAAGAACACAAATTTGCACCAAACACCAAGACGCTACTTGAGGGCGCAAAGCTGCCTGGTAGAAGGAGCTCTGGCTTGGTTGATTGTGTCTACGACTGCAGGTGGTAGACCTCTTAAGTCTTCTGCTTCCCATCCAGGGGTCAGACATGGAGGTTCCAGAGGTCTGGGCGCAGGTGCCAGAGGGCACCCCGCCCCGTCCCTGAGAAAGAAGGTCCTTTCTCAGGGGAATTTGCCAGGGAGGTGCTGTCGCGAGGAGTGTGAGATCCAAGTCTGGCTGGGCCAATAAGGAGCCACCAAGGTGACCTGTTCCTCGTCCTCCCTGATCTTGCACAGCATCAGTGCAAGAAGGCTCACTGGGGGAAATGTGTACAGCTGTGTGACAGTGCATCTGTGCCAAGAGGGGAGTTGTCTTGGGAGGCAAAGAGATCTATCTGTGCCCTGCAGAAGCAGTCCCAGATCAGCTGGACCTCCTGGGGGTGGAGACTCCACTCTCCGCTGAGTGAGACCTGTCGCGACAGTGCGTCCGTCAACGTGTTGTGGTCACATGGGATGTGAGTAGCGATAAGCGACCTGAGAAACCTCCAGAGGGCAAGGAGTACAGCCAACAACTCGAGGCAGTTGATGTGCCAATGCAGGCGGGGCCCCGTCCATGAGCCAGCGGCTGTGTGCCCATAGCACACGGTGCCCCAACCCAGTTGAGAGGCGTCTGTGGTGACCACTTCTGGACAACAGCTGTAGGGGGACTCCTGTCCGCAGAAACCAGAGGTCTGTCCAACGGTTGAAAGTCTGATGGTAGGAAGGGGTGATTATCACACGGTATGTGCCGTGGCGCCATGCCCATCTCGGGACTCGAGACTGAAGCCAGTGCTGGAGTGGAAATAAATCAACCCGAGCGGCATGACTGCGTCCGAGGATGCCATATGCCCTAGGAGCCTCTGTAACCATTTGAGCGGAACCACTGTGCCTGGCTTAAAACGAGCGAGCTGGGAAGCACAAGCCATGCGTCTAAGCTCTGTGCAAGGGGCACTAACGGGACGATCGTTTTGGACGTACCGGGTTGGGCCTCGTGGCGGTGGGAGCAGGTAATAGTGTTTCAGGAGGCAAAAGCGTGTCCCGAGGCTTGGCTCCTGACAAAAAAACTCAAAGCACATACCTTGCTCTGGCAGGGGGCGGGTTATAAACAGAGGTCCTGTAGGGACATCTTCGAGACTCGTCAGCGCTGGCTCCGGGGAGCTGGGACTGCAAAGTTTTGGTGCCGGGGTGCCGTGAGAAAGGCGCGCACCGGTCTGATGACCTTGGAAGTGAGGAAATTGCTCATTTATTGACAATATGGGTACCGCAGCCCAAAGGGGGTGCAGCGAAAGAAAAAGGGAGAACTGAGGATTCAGGAACTACACAGGAACTACACAGCAGCGGAAGGGCATCTTTAAAAAGACGCGTCCTGAAAAGGACATTCAACGCTCGCTTGTGTATGTTGCTCTTTTACCGGAAATAAACTCTTTTAGGAGAGAAGCACTTTCAAAGCGCCCAGGGGCAGATTCTGAACAGCGTGCAGAGAGAAGAAAGCCGCTGGAATGCGCCGTCAGATCCAACAGAAGCTCTCTTGCAGAGGTGGGTGAAGCAGTCATGACACACAGCTCACTGATCACACAACCGCTCATCTCAAAAAAAAAAAATCTGTCTGACAGACTGTCGCCCGCTCCCCTTTAAACCCGTATGTCCGGGGGAGGGACATGCAAATTCTGTCTGCCAAATTGACATTGGCCTTTTCACAAGTTCAGAGGTACATGATGCTCTCAGAAGAGACCCCTTTTGTCACTACAATGGACACAACGTTAAGTGGTTGACAGAAGGGGAACTACGTTTATTTGTGTTATCAGTTGTTCTTTTCATCTATGGGAGCTGAAGTTAGAGGGAATCGAGCACTCTACCAGCACTCTGATTTCTGTTTGTCTTAATGAGATTCAGGCTGTATAATTAAAATGTAGACTCTATTACCTTTCATAACATACAGCCACAACTCCATGTCATTTCCAGTGCACTGCACTTAAACGATACTAATGAAAACAAGCTAATTAAGATAGAAGGAATGGCCACAAGCCAATTAATTGCTGTTGAAGTTTGTTCGGTTAAAGTTACCCACTGACTTACTGAACTTTCTTCTTTTTTTGTATTATTTTTCTTTCAGCTGAGTAAACAGTCTTCAAACATTGTAAAAACAAATCTGCTGCTCTCTGAAATAGTGATTAATTTAAAATTTGACACATTGAATTTAATACATTGAGTTGAGAGAGGTATATTGTCATTGTCATGTAGCTGTGAAATGCAAATAGAAAGATGGAAAGTGGGAGGACTCTTGTGAGTAAGTGTGTGTAATAAGAGACAACAATGCAATATGCTTTCTTTAATCACTGAACAACCATGTCACCTGAAAGAAAGGGAAAGAGATAAAAAAGGAAGAAGAGAGAAGACACACAAATTGCCAATGAGACAGAATGACAACCTTAAACTTCCTCTCAAAGGGGCCATGTGCTCCTCTTGCAATGGAGCTGTAATATGCTGAACAGACAGTCAGGATAGGTGGGCTTTGAATTTGATATGTGATTGCAGAAAGAGAGGGAATTATATTTTCAAAGAAAGCAGTTAATTTATACTGTATGTCTTATATCATGCCATAATATGTTTGAAAGCATACTATGCCGTTTATTTTACCTTTCTGTGAGCTTGCTTTGCTGAATAATCCAAAGTTTCATCTTAAATGTCTATAATAAAATGTTATTGATGATCAAATGTTATATATAATCACTAAGGGGAGGATCTCAGCTTTCCAAAGACAACTAGATTGAGCTTCTAGTCCACTCAGAGGATAAGATATTCAATTAAACAATGAGGGTGGTGCATGAACTGAAAATCAGACTGAATGTCTATGGACGAGCATATCTGTGAGGGATAAAATGCATTAGAGTGCCATCTACATTTCACAAATGTATGTTGTGATGGAAAAAAAATTCTAGTGCTTGTTGCTATCTAGTGGAATAATATAAGGCTTTTCAAGGTGAGATAGACTGAAGAGAACTATAATTACATGCTTACAAAGATAAAAAAAAGCTTTCTGTTTATTATAAGATTGTAAACATTTATAGTATTATATATGAATAATTTTAGTTTTTTTTTTTATTTAGTTATTTTTTTTATTAGAAAAAAAACATCACAATTTGTTGACAGTGTGGGTTAATGGTGAGCTTTTAGATTTGAGCATGAAACATTGCAGGCGGCAACCCAAAAATGCACCGGAGTTTAAGGGGTTAACCCATAGCCTAGCATATATCCCGATGCGCTGTGCATTCAAACGCCTTTTGATTAGGGACCTCATTCCACTCCCTTTACCTCATTAATTTGTTGAATTGTGCCCACACCTCTGGTCTTAGTATTCCTCAGTCTTTCTCTTATAAATAGTGTAACACAAAACAAAAATGCCAAAATTGCAAATTAATTATTTATATAATGGCTTGAGTACCAAAAGTGTATAGGATCATTAGAGCCCTTAGGTATGTAATCATGTCTAGGTTTGTACTTAGGCACAATTCCTCCTTATTCATCCTTTTATTTTTTCTGTTTGTCAGTTTGTTTGACAATATGGATAATGGGGGAGAGCAATCCACAGTTGACAACAAAAATGATGCTTTATCTGGTAACAAAAAGAAATGCTGTAATTAGCCTAAATATATATATATATAATCGAACAGAAGTCTTGCAGTTTGCATTTATTTGCCACACCAAGCTGTCAATGTTAAATTTTGTTTTGGAAAAAAATATATAATAATTTTCAATCCTGTAAAGCTTACCCTATTAATTTGTAATCGAACACGGTTGGACCAAAATACTGTAGCTATATGTTGAAATAGAAATGTTGAGTTATTCATTTTTCTCCCAATTTTAATGTGTGATTTATTACAAGGCATACTGAAATTGTGTCTTGTGACATGATTACTTTAAAACTGAATACATTTATTTGATTATTTATTCAAATTATATGTAAAGGAATTCCAAACTTACTGTAATGGGATTGAAATAATGTAGCACTTTACGGTTAGGCCTAGTGTTATCAACAATACATTTATGCATGTTCCTTTTTGCCTGATTTAGGATAACCACAGACATTCCAGCATGACAATTATGTGCAGTCAATCAGTTTGCATTTGAATGTCCTAAGTATATGTTTTTGTTGCATCTGTGATGAAAAGTAAATGAAAGTAATTCATGCTGTCAGCAGCTGAAGAAATTTAAGGCTTGTACATCTGAGGAGGCTGTCTGGGTGTTAAAAGGCCCTTGAGGACCCTCCTTTTCTCTTATACCCCCCTTCCCAAACTGCATCTGTTACTATAGAAACAGGCCCCCTCTAGGGGGACGGGCACCATCATTAGAAGGCTGCTGCTCCTATCAGTGTGTGGCCACACTCCTCCCCAAAAAATGAGCACCATCTTATCACACCTCTCCAGTGTTTACCTTCTAGGGCTGCGTTCGAAAGCTAAGACAGCTGCCTTGCTGCCTCTCTGCCCTGTCAGTCAATAACTTCACAGACAGCATTTTGTGTATGGAGGCACCTCCAAAGGACACTGGTTTCAAACAGCTTTCCAAGGCACTATAATGACATGTCTGTTGAACTAAAAAAAATTTTAAATGAGCTTTAGACAGAACCAAGCAATTATTTCGTAACTACAATGCTTATGTCTCAGTAAATGGGTTAATGTATTGAAATGAATAAATTAGGGCTTTCTATCAATTACAATTCTGAATTATGATATGCAGATTAATAAACCAAATTAATCGCAATTAATAAATATTAATATTTTCAGAAATAATTTACTTAAGATCAAGATGCATGACTAATTGTACAGTTGTTTTAATGCACATTTTTTAAATAATCACACTGAAATAATGCACTGCATTGTCATTCAATTATAAATACATTTCATTGTATAATTAAATTACATTTAATAGTAAATTATAAGTGGCCATAAATGATGAATAAATAAATCAGATATTTATTAACTAACTTACTGCTTTCAACCACTCCTTCTAATGCCATTTTTATTTTTCCCCTAATCGCCAAACCACACAAACAAATTTTGGGGGTATACGGACTCATCAATGCTGCCTTCCTAAGTCTACCAGGATGTGACACAACCAGTAAATTTGGACATGCCTTGTTGTCTTCTTCCATCCATATATATTCAGCTGCGATGGCAGCATTTGTTAGCTTTCAGACACGGCCTCCCAGCTAGCAAATTTATGTTCTTAAATAATTTTCCAAATGTTACATTGTGGTTGTGGGAACATCAAAATGTCCAGTTTTCATAACGTTGGAAGAACATTATTTAAGGTTAATAACTTTTTAAGGATGTTCCTTTAACCTTTAAATAATGTTAGCCAAAGTTGTTGGAACGTTTCCCTCTTTTTACATACATGAATGATCAGAACACATTCCTTTTCACTCAGCTAGGGAGAAATTGTCTTGGTGATTCTACATGCTATTTGCACTGACTCTGAATGACAGTATTTTGTCACTTCGAGGGGGGTGCTGGTAGAAAGAGTATTTCAGGAGGTGTTAAAACGACACTCTGTTGTTTGCTTTGGGCTCCTGGGGGTTAAATGCACACCATCTGCTGACCGGAGAGGCCTATGATTCTGGAAAATGTGAATATCAATTAGTTGTGTTTTTTTGTGAATCTCGGCTGTAACAAGATGCTCCTTATTCATACACAGCTCCAGGATGTGGAAGAAAGTTTGTGTGTACGCACCGAGGAGCGGCATTCTTAATTAAACCTAATTGATATGCATGGAAAAGGGCTGATATCTGTGTGCGAATTTGACTGTTATTTTGAGCATATGGTGTTTCAGACGTGGGAGATGGTCCCTTTTTCCCCCCTTGATGAGAGGCCCTCACTGAGGCTGAGGGTGGGGCCCTAGCTGTGGCTTCACCATCTTTCATTTATTTTATTAACCCATCGCTAAGTTTTTAGTGCTGTCCTTTCTATCTACACTCAATTTCCATTCTCAATCAGTCTGTCTTTTTCACTTCTTTTATATTACAGTTTCTCTCTGTCTAATTAGGACAGATGGAGGAAGAGTGTTTTTTGTCTGCTGGGTCATTGTGACGTTATTAACCTGCACAGACTGCAGGCAAAAAATTAGGTTACAGTGAGGCACTTACAATGGAAGTGAATGGGGCCAATTTATTGGAGAGTTTAAAAAGAAATGGGAAGCTTATAATTTATAAAAGCACTTACATTAATTCTTCTGTTAAAACATACTGTATGTACTATTTGAGCTGAAAATTTGTTTAAATCATCGTTTTTATGATTGTTTTAAGGTTTTAGTGTTTGCGGTTTTACATCGTCATGGCAACGAAGTTGTAAAATTGCATTTAACTTTACACAGAAAAGATTAGCAAGTGATTTTATCACTCTAAAATCATGTTAAAACACTTATTTAATTATAAATTTTATTGCACTTTTAAAACAGTCCGTACTTTCATGTTTATGTATTGGCCCCATTCACTTCCATTGTAAGTACCTCACTGTTACCCAGCTTTTGACTTTTTTTTTTTTACAAGATGAGGGACAGTTTGAAATGAATGTTTGTGGTAATCTATATTATGCCACAAATGCTGCTAATTTAGCTTAACTTGTATTGAACCTGGAATATTCCTTTAACCCCTTGAATGCACACATCGAGTCTTTAGAGACCCGGGACCTCATTCCACCCCTATACCTCATCTACTTTTTGGAGTTGTGCCCCCACCTCTTTAGTATTCCTCAATCTATCTCTTATAAATCTATCTCTTATATACTATTTCATAGTATTCCTATATCTATCTCTATCTCTTTTATGTGACACATACACAAGAAGTCAGAAGTTTCAATATACCTTAGCAAAATACATTTAAACTCAGTTTTTCATAATTTCCGACATTTAACCGTAGAAAACATTCCCTGTCTTAGGTCAGTTAGGATCACTGCTTCATTTTAAGAATGTGAAATGTCAGAATAATAGTAGAGAGAATGATTTATTTCAGCTTTTATTACTTTCGTCACATTCAGAAGTATACACACACTTTGTTAGTATTTGGTAGCATTGCCTTGCAATTGTTTAACTTGGGTCAAACGTTTTGGGTAGCCTTCCACAAGCTTCTCTCAATAAATTGCTGGAATTTTTCCCATTCCTCCAGACAGAACTGGTATAACTGAGTCTGGTTTGTAGGCCTCCTTGCTCGCACACACTTTTTCAGTTCTGCCCACAAATCAGATTGAGGTCAGGGCTTTGTGATGACCAGTCCAATACCTTGACTTTGTTGTCTTTAAGCCATTTTGCCGCAACTTTGGAGGTATGCTCCATTTGGAAGACCCATTTGCAACCAAGCTTTAACTTCCTGGCTGATGTATTGAGATTTTGCTTCAATACAACCACATAAATTTCCTTCCTCATGATGCCATCTATTTTGTGAAGTGCACCAGCCCCTCCTGCAGCAAAGCACCCCCACAACATGATGCTGCCACCCCCATGCTTCATGGTTGGGATGGTTTACTTCGGCTTGCAAGCCTCACCCTTTTTCTTCCAAACATAACGATGGTCATTATGGCCAAACAGTTAAATTTTTGTTTCATCAGACCAGAAGACAATTGCACTTGCAAACTGTAGTCTGGCTTTTTTATATTAGATCCGGCTGTGGCCATCTTTTCATAAGCACTTATTACCAAACTCTACCTGTTCATACCTGACAAAACACGGGACGAAACTGTCTCAACCTGGAGATTGTAAAATCTTGCAAAGGTATTGGGTGTTGCCCAGCCCGCTGCTCTGCAGATGTCTACTAGAGAGGTGCAATGGGCCAGTGCCCACAAGGATGCCACACTCCTAGTAGAGTGTGCTTGTATTCCCAAAGGGGCAGGAACAGCCTGGGCCTGGTATGCCAGAGCGATGGCATCCACGATCCAGTGCGTGCGATCTAAGTAGGTGCGCAAAGCATGCACCGTACACCGCAACGAGAGGGTTGGGTCTGCCTCCTCCTGGTGCAATGCTTGCAGGCTCACCATCTGATCCCTGAAGGGGGTCATGGGAACCTTGGGCACATAGCCCAGCAGGGGTCTCAGGATCACGTGAGAATCTGCCAGACCGAATTGCTGACAGAATACACTTGCAGGTCCCCAACCCTCTTGACTGAGGTGAGCGTAATCAGGAGGGCCATCTTCAAGGAGAGGGCTTTCAGCTCGACTGCCTCTAGTGGCTCAAAGTGGGCTTCCCGAAGGCCAATCCCATGAGGGGAAGAAGCGTGGTCTGGGAGGATTTAGCCTCCAGGCGCCACTGGGCACCTCTGAGGAACCTGATTATCAGGTCGTGATACTCTATGTACTCACCATCCACTGCGTCTTGATGAGCCGTTATTATGGCTACATATACCTACAAGGTAGAGGGGGACAGCCGCCCCACCAACCTCTCCTGCAGGTAGGAAAGCACTGACCCGACTGCGCATCTCTGGGGGTCTTCGGCTCGGGAATAACACCAACTTGCAAACAAGCGCCACTTCAGGGCATAAAGCTGCCTCGTAGAGGGAGCTCTGGCCTGAGTGTTCTTGTCTACCATTGCTGATGGTAGGCCACTTAGGTCCGGGGCGAGACGTGAAGGTTCCAACCGGACCAACACATGCTTGCATCGGATCAATGGCAATAGCCTCCGCAGAGCAGTACAGCCAACAACTCTAGGCAGTTGATGTGCCAACCCAGTCATGGTCCTGTCCAGGAACCAGTGGCTGCGTGCCCGTTGCACACTGTGCCCCAGCCCAACTTGGATGTGTCTGTGGTGACCACGATCCGTCTGGAAACCTGCTGTAGGTGAACTCCTGCTCACAAAAACATGAGGTCTGTCCAAGGGCTGTCCAAGTGGTGACAGAGCAGCGTGATGGCTACTCAAGGTGTGCCGTAGCCCCATGCCCATCTCAGGACTAGAGTCTGATGCCAATGCAGAAGCGGTCTGATATGCATGACCGCCGCCGAGGAAGCCATATGCCCCAGAAGCCTCTGAAAGTGTTTCAGTGGAACCGCTGTCCTCCGCCTGAATGACTTCAGGCAGTTCAGCTCCAACTGCATGCACACGCTTCTGAGGCACACTATCATTGAGACTGAGTCTAACTCCATGCCAAGAAAAAAGATGCTCTGAACCGGGGAGAGCTTGCTCTTTTCCCAGTTGACCTGAATCGCTAGACGGCTTAGGTGCCAGTTGTCGAGGTAGTTGAGTATGCGGAAACCCACTTTCCTTAACGGGGCAAGAGCTGCCTCTGTGACTTTTGTGAAGACGCGAGGGGACAGGGAGAGGCCGATGGGGAGGACCTTGTACTGATACACTCAGGCGTCAAAAGCAAACTGTAGGAAGGGTCTGTGTTGAGGTAAAACTGAGATGTGAAAGTATGCATCCTTCAGGGCTACTGACGCGAAACAAACTTGATGAATTTACACTCTTTTAGTGCTGTCGAAGCACCCAGGGGAGAAATCTGCACTTGTACAGAAGGAGAGAAAGCCGCTGGAAATTCGCCATATAGCCAACAGCATACGGTTCTTAAGAGGTGAATGGAACAGCAGTAGTATTCAGCTCGCTGATAGTATAACCGATCGGCGCCGAAGAAAAAATCTTTTATACCCGTATGTCCGGGGGAGTGGCATGCAATTTTCACTCACCAATTCTTATTGCCCTTTTACTCTCAATAGCGACCCCTAGTGTCACTACATTAACACAACGTTGAGTGAGTGACAGCAGGGCAACACTTTTTACAGTGTATAGGTACCAAAAAAGTTGTTCCTTGTGGATAATTTGTACTTAAACAACATTCAAGTAATGTGTTGACTTATTGAAAGTTAATACACCTGCATAAGCTGATGCTAATCTAATTCAATACAGTCAGTTCAGTAACAGATGTTTTGTCAGGTAACCTAAAAATGTGTTGCATGTGGTAACATTAAATTAACTATATTTTATTCAAATTTTAAATGTTCTTTAATCTGAATAAATCAATCTGGCAAATAAGGTTACACCAAAATGTCATAAGTTAGTTCAAGTATAAATTTATCCCAGAGGTTACCACTTGTCATGACAGCAGCAAAGTAGCTCTGATGCAGCATTTCATTTACACAGAGTCAATGTCTTGCTTACAGGTATTTCCTTCAGGAAAGGTAAATTTAGTTTTATGTTCTGCATCTGTTTACGGGTAATATTCACTCCATGTTACATACAGTTTTTTAGAGAACAGATCATAAAAATTCTCTTCACCAGGTGCCTTCTCTGTTATTATTTTCATTCCTGACGACACTCAAGGAACTGCATCATTAGCACTGCTCCTTACCTTCGAACTCTGTTATCTTCTCCATTCAACATTAATGCTCCTCTGTTTGTGTGTGTGTGTGTGTGTGTTGTGTGTGTGTGTGTGTGTGTGTGTGTGTGTGTGTGTGTGTGTGTGTGTGTGTTTGTGTGTGTGCGTGCCTCGGGCCTATCACATCTCTGCATTGTGAAACCTGTGTGTGAAAGTCATGTAGTCAGCATTCTACGAGATACTGAGTCCCTTGTGGTTAGTAAACAACACACTCCTGCAGGGCAAAACTGTTTGAGAGTTTGATTTAGGAGAAACAGAGAAGGGAAAACCAAATGGAACATCAGAGGGAATATTATCAGGGATTTTTTTATAGTTTGTGTATTCTCTTGTTTGTTTATACACAAACATGTTCTTATCGCCGAGGCATGTTTCTCATGCTCTAAGAATACAGCCTACTTTTCCACAACAGTAAGTCACCGTCTCCTTTCCTAAGTAAACATTAAACAATTTTTGATTTCTGGATGGTAATTGTATTACTCAGAGAATGCACTTTCATAGCTCAGGATACGGATCAAAGCACAGGCTATCATCTAAGTATCAACTTTGTTTCAGATGGAATATCATGTAAACAAACAAGAAAATTGGCAATATACAATAAGAGCATATAGCAATAAAATGAATGTGAATAGATTTTATTCAAATAAGTTGGTCTTGAAAGAATTGGATGATAAATCCCGAGTTCATATTGAAATAAATATCTGAGTTTTGTAAAATGGCAAATCTAAGCTCAGTTTGAGATGTTGAGATCTCTTGCAAAACTAGAGACACATGATATTACTAGTATCTTTTACTTTGCAGAAAAGTCTGAGAAGCAATTGATTTTAAGCAAACATCTCCATTTGTTCTTTTCTCCACAATTTCGCACGGCCAATTCCCAATGCACGCTCTAGTGGTGACGTAGTAAAATGCCTCAATCCAGGTGGCGGAGGATGAATCTCAGTTGCCTCTGCATCTGAGACAGTCAATCCGCGCATCCTATCACGTGGCTTGTTGAGCGCGTTACCGCGAAGACATAGCATGTGTCCGCGCCATCCATGCATAACTCACCATGCACCCCACCGAGAGTGAGAACCACATTTTATTGACCATGAGGACGTTAACCCAATGTGACTCTACCCACCCTAGCAACCGAGCCATTGTCTGACTGGAGTCATTCAGCACACCCTGGATTCCATTTGTTCTTCTTTTAATCTCATTGCCATGTATGAGAAACATATAAAATGCAGCTCTTTACCGGTAATGGTGAACCTGTAGTAAACCTTTGGTGACAATGTAGAGTCATGTTCATGAGTGGCATCTCATAATGAGTGGCAAATTTGTGGCAAGTTTGCCAGAACTCTCCATTTTTTTAAAGGGTTATGAAAACAACTTTTTATTGAACATATATTGAGCATTTATCATGATATTCAGTTATATCAGTTTCCACAATATGCTCCCAGCATGACTTTACATGCAGTATGCTGACAGTATGGAAACCATACAGTAGTACACTTTCACTTTTCTGACCACAGCCTGGCCGATTGCAAACCAGGACTCAATCATTTAAACCCTCAATATCCAAACTCTAATTATTTTCTTTTCCTGCCCATTTCTGCTCATATGTTATAGCTCTCTTATGTCTGCCCTGTACTTCCACTAAACTCCCTCAGATCTTCTGTCAACATCCATTTTTCTCCATCATTCTTTTGAGGTTGAGTGCACAGAGCTGTGTGGTAGTCGACAATGAGGAACAAAGAGGACAAACCTGATACTGAATATTGCTGATAGTAATTGTGTGGTGGGGATGAAGCTTTTCCCTGTGATTGATTTTAGGTGGTAGCTGGAGAGATTCTGATTCCATTTGATTCTCAAGCAGATAGCTCCTTCATATCACCCTAATCTCCACTCTGTATGATATCTGCCCACTCTATGTGTATATGTGTGTATAGCCACTTTTCCACCATTGGTTCTGAGCACAGTGAGTAACGATTCAAGTAAAATTTCCACATTTCTCGGCTTGGTGCTGGTGGAATGGCTTTAGGTCATGGTTACCCACTAATGTCAATTTGCCAATGACAAGGTATCTCATTTGTTTCTAGATATTGGCCATGTCTTTCCTGTGCTTTAGCAAAGTAAAAACCAGGGGGAAAAGCAGTCCTAAAATCTAGAATATGCAATCATCCTCCAAAGCTCACTCGCTCCACTGTTTACCTCTCATGTCGTTGCCAACTTAAAGCACCACAGTGTTGTATGCGTAAACAACATACTTGGCAATAAAGCTTTTTCTGATTCTGATAGTGAGGCCTTTAAAGAATACAGAGGGTAATTTGAGAAATGATCAGATAACATTCACTTCTACTACAAACACAAACTTTGTTATTTGTGAGTCCTTCAGCTGCTAATTGTTATTGTCATTGACTTTTAGGATTATTGCTAACTGTGAGTTTCAGTTTAGATTAATCTAACTATTGCTAATAAATTAAATCTCAGAAGTATTAGCTTTAGATACAATCAGTATCAAAAGTAGTAGATAGTAGATACAACAAATATTGCTAGCATTAGCAGAGATTAGGTTTGAAGAGCATCAATTAGCATTAAATGAGCTAAATATTGCTAACAATGTTAATTTGGATTTAGTTAATAGAAGTTCTTTTTAAAAGAGCTAAGTATCTGAATAATATATACAGTATTTCCCTTGTGAATTACTTTTTGGGAACAGTTTAGCCCTGAATAACCTTTTCGTTTAAAGAATTTAAAGCAATGTGAGTTCCTTTTGGAGAACTCTTGGCAACCGGGTGAGGGAATCTATAGGTCAAAGGTTATCTCTAGGGGCCACAAGGCCTAATGGGATTCTAATGACACATCTCAACCTCATTGCTCAATAGCCACAAAGCACACTCAGATAAGCGCATCTCTTCATCAATAATGCCTAAAAACGCTAAATCCTGCCATAGCACACAGAAAAAAAGAGAAATGAATGGTAGAGAGAGAATAAAACTCTTCTGTTTGAGTACGACAGTGTTTGGGTAAGTTTGATTACTAGCTCTAAAGGTTCTTTCAGAAATCTTGACAATGATTGAATGCACTTAGCATGCTAACTAAGTGACTTCAGGTCTATATAGGTGTATTGATGAGGACTAAAGAGAAAAAAAAAAACTTGCTGGAGGTGTAGTGGCCAGCTTTGCTCATCTCTGCTACCAGCACGATTGAAGGACGCAAATGTGCACCATAAATCTCCCCTTTTGCAGGAGAGCTGACACAATGTGCAGCCATACTGATAATGAACAGTCATTTGAGGAGCCAATTAGATTCAGCTCTGTACCACCAGATTAATACAAGCCCAAGTAGAAGGCTGGATCCATTTCAGAGAGATCCATTCTCTAGCTTGGTCTGTCCAACATTTTTCTATCACATTTCACACTCACTATGGATGTGTAAGTCATATGGCATGGATTGGAATGCCAGAACTTGAAATTGGGTGACAACTCATTACCCTTCCTTTGAATCACGGTGGCCTGACACTCTTCTTCTTTCTTCTCGCTTCCTCTCGTAACATACCTTCTTTTTTTGTGATCGAAGATGAGAAACAGATCATCCCACCATGCAGAGACCATATGTGACTGAATCAAAATGAGTGATACCCAGCCACATATAGGGAGCAATCAAGGAGGAATCTACTAGCCAAGCCTATGAAAAGACTACCATTGTCGGTCTATAGCATTTTTTCGGTTTGAAATATGGCGTCTTAACTTGGCTTCTTTACTTGCTTAATCAGTAGAATTCCTTGGTCAACCAGCTTCACCAGAAAGACATTTCTGGTTGACCAGCCAGACAAACCATAGATTCCAAGGAGGGCTATAATATCTGGAGAGAGCTATTTGTTTGCTTCCCATTTATCTCAATGGTAGTTGCTTGGCGCAAACAGCCCTGGAAATATGTGATTGTAAATCTTTGCTCATGGAACCAGGTAACTTTTTGAGCCAATCACCTGACTAATCACATGGCAGGAAAAGTACAAAAATAATTAGTCCATTACATTTTTTTAAGAGCTTTCCAGAAAATATGGGCAGTGGGGAAAAAAAACTACAATATAGTGAAATATTTGTGACTTAAATGATGCAATATAAAACATTTTATATTGCCAGCGACATGGTCACTTTTAAATGGCCTTCCATGGAGAAAGATTCTTTAGAGACCAGTGCCAAATCAGCTCTAAGTGAGCAGAAAGAAGCCTAGACCAGCAAGGAATTTAATTCTGGTATAATCTGGTAACTATATAGATATGCAGAGCTGGAATGGGTATAAAATTCCCCTTGTTCAGCCCACTGCTCGACTGACAGGCCCACTACTCTACCACCCCAGTTCACCCCATGGCTAGTCCATCCATCCATCCATCCATCCATCCATCCATCCATCCATCCATCCATCCATCCATCCTTCCATCCATCCATCCATCCAAATTATTTGCATATAAATATTAGTGGTGGGGATAATATCCAGTATAAACATTTTAGATGGATATTTAACAGTTCTAATTCATAAGTAATACACAACTTTTTATTTTCAAATGCAAGTATTATTTGAGTCAAGCAATAAATTATAAAACAAAAAGCCGACTAACAAAATAAATTATACACGTATAAATCGAGTTCTCTTTTTAGCAAAGTCACCATAACATTTCTGAATTCAGAAAACTGCCAGGTTGTTAAGTCTATCCTGAGACGTTTCGGCTCAGGGAGTTTTAGAAAGTCTTAACTAGCTAATTGACATTTGCACAGGGTCCAACATTTACTTAAAATTAGGGCTTTGTATTGTAACAGATTCTATTTATATTTTGTTTACATTGTCCATTAAAGGTCCAGTATGTAAGATTCAGAAAACCTTGTTTTAATGACACCTGTGGCCGTTAAGTGAACTGCAGACAGCTACCTGTTACTAGCGCTTATTCACACACTCCATAGAGATGCAAGCATCGACCAAAACAATGACGTAAGTAACGTAATTCACCGGCATCATGCTGACAGATGAGGTAGTATAATTAAAATGACACGGTTATGATTGTTTTACTTCAAACTTTGAGACTGTATATTATATTTGACTCTCCAGTGCTGGAACAGGGCTAAAACAAAGTGTGGATATAGGCAAGACTGTAGTTTGAAGTAATCACTTTTCTTTGCATGATACATTGACTTAATTTATACGATAGCCAATATCAGCGTCAGCTAGCTAGCCAGCCAGCTTTATCAATATCTGTTAGCTAAATTTGGTGGATAATGACAGTAGCTGTTTATAAAATAGACTGTACATTATAATATGTTGACACAATTTAGTATTGATGTGATTCCATCACAAATGTCATTTTGATATATCGATGCACTGTTGTTTTATAATAACAGAATGTATATATTTTCTGTATAACCATGTTACATTACACTAATGAATGGAGCTTTTTTCATTATCTTGAGCATTCATTTCATGTGTTATTGTAGTTTAGCTAAAATTACACAGATCAATCCTTATGGCGCTATATTTCACATGCTTTGCAGTTATGTTCCTATTAGAAGAATGCCAATTCAGGGTCGGTTTTGATCCCCAAGGTCCCTCCAGGAATCAAACGCTCTGCCGATGTTCACTCTAGTTTTCGCGATCACGTTTCCGCTTAGGCAGACTGGATTCAGTAGATAACATTTTTGAATTTCTTCGAGTCGGTGTTGTGCTGGGAGCCGGACTTTGCTGGATTCCATCTCTAAGATAACGTAACCTAGTATTGCAGTTTGTTGTCACTGTTGAATAGCAGAAGAGAAGCGATTACTGAGGCAAGGCTCTAGGGAGCGGCCATAAACTTCACATTCTTTGGATTTTCCTGGCAAAAGCGACCCGCTCCCTTCCCATGAAAATCAGTCTTCAGGCTTTAATAGGCAAACTAGGAAGTCCGGGAAGGGCAAATTTTTGAAGTTGCGTTAAAAGCCATTCACACAATTAATTATAGCTAATATTACATGAAAATTTTAACATATTGCACATTTAAACTTAAATATGAAATAAATTATTTCTCAGCTGATGCTGTTAATCATGAAGTGATCTTCTTATCTTCTAAGTAACCCTTCTTTGAAAATATTAATTTGACAAATTATATTGTGTCAGTTTTTCATCATATTGGTTGCATTTTAGCTTTTGAAAAATGGCCAGATTAATTATATTCCATAAATAAATTTCTTGAAACTGCATTTATTATTTTTCATATATATTTGTTACAGTTTTATTGCTAACATGCATACATTGTTCTATTTATAATTATTTACATTGATAATCAGAACACATGCTAAATTGGTACTGTGTCTTTAAATAGACAATGGCATCTCACGTATTCTTTTGTTGGATTTTGTGAGGAAAATTTCACATCTCATGGAGTTATTTAGGCATCATAGATAAACATCTGATGGTAAATTTTGCACTGAAGATAACCACCTGGTCAATATTTTCTTGAAAAAGCAGTTTTTTTTCTCACATTTGGACAGTTACAAGTGTTAATAATATGGACCATGTTTACATGGATATCAAACAAACATTATATAGCAACCTATATAGCTATGTTGACAGGTATGGCTCACTTTTCTTCTGTAAAAAACTTCTGTCTGCTACCTCCCACTATTTCTCCGTTACTTTTTATTTTGACTGTTCGATTTTGGATTCAGTTTTGTAGATACATTAACAGACTAAGCAAATGACATCATGACGTGTACTTAGTTTGGATCATGCATTGACTGATGGACGAGACCACTTTCACTTTTGTTGAGAGGAGGGGTGTGGGTCGCTTACATGAGAGGAGACAAGGCAGACTATAGGGGAACTCCCCATTTTTACAGGTGTATAACCGAGTCTTGCGACGTTTTATTCCAATCAATAGCATGTTATTACTATATACTATAACAAATTATAATATAATGGAATCTCAATTATCTGTGTGCCTCCCTCTAGCGAGGGCCCGTTACTCTTGTCTATCATTACACATTTAAATATGTTGCATTATTTTGACAGACGAGAAAAGCATTGATTAGACAATACAAAATGTTTCTTAAAAAATCTGTATCATTTTATTCTGATGTATCTGAACATAATTCAGCAGTCAATCTGTCATGTTCTCACAGGACACATCCTTGTCTGAAATATTTGTAATTGTCCGTCTATGTACACATGAGTCAGACAGAGGCTTTTGGAACATCTAACTGGTTTTCAGCATCATGAACACTGCATTTTTAGGACACTGTGTCAAGGTTGAAGGAATAAAAAAGCTTTGAAATTATTGCATTTTGAGATCCCTGCATTCCGTTGTGCTTTGTCAAACTGTCAAGCATGCGTTCTGAGGGCACTCTTTCTGTGGTTGCACTGCTTGTGATGTTTGTTGAGGTGCGCTGACTGCCCCCTACTGATGCCTCTCATAAAAACACCAAGTTACATGTTCTTCAAGCTTGAATTGCTTGGACAAAAAGGGAAACAAATGCTAAATTTTATTACGGAATTTCCGTATGTGTCAGGAGCCATTATTAAATGTGTTTCCATTTTTTTAACACGTTATTTTTCATAGAATTAATCACACTAATTTAACATTAAATCGACAGCCGTAAACGATATATTCAGATTTACAACTATATATTTGGATTTACAAATATATACTGTATTCAGAACACATACAAACAGATTATATTATATTGATAAACTGTAAAATTATAAAATTAGATCCAATTTCAATGCCAGTTTGAGTCTGAAATATATGCGTGTGTGCATGGCTTGCACGTGTCATGCATGTTGCATCTGCACATTGGCCTCACCATCTGCACAGCACATGCAGATCAACCTAACAAATGAGATTTTTTGGCAAATGGTTTTAGTGGTGGGAAGTGTTTGTGTGTGTGTGTGTGTGTGTGTGTGAGAATAGGAATGTTTTTGCTTTATTTGAATATTAATTCATTATGTGGTGAGTGCATGTGTATGTTTCTTTGCCCACATCCCAAGAGAAACAGTCTTTTTCATGGCAACCACAGTTATTTTCTTCTAATTCTACCCTTCTTTTGCGGTGACTGTGTGATCACAAGGTGCAAGGTATTTTAATGTGATTTCTAACTACCGGATTGTAATTCTGTGAACAAAATGTGGTATTTACATAAACAGTCTGGGGGGAAAACGCATCCTCTTATTTTGTTCCCATTATGTCAAAATTTTCTCCGTGGCCTTATGCAACATCATAACATCACAGGCTTTGAAGATTAGCTTTGCTTCAAAGCCCTGCTCCTTTTCTGGCCTATTTCTTCCAGACACGCTCTTAATTAATATCTATTTCTGTGCCTGGGCTTAAATGTGCATTAAGGGCAGCCAAGAATTCATCTCCTTTAATCTGTGCAAGGAACTGCGAGGAACCTTTTATGTCGTTTTTGTTTTCATCTGTCTCTTGGAGAGACTAGAATGGGATTTTTTAAGTTGGCTGCCATTCCCAACTGGAGGGCTTCAGAAAGTGTGTTTCTAGACGCTTTGGTCTGTTTGTGGTGCATTACATGAGATTCAGAAGGACCTTTAGATGAAGAAAGGTGAAGATTTGATTTCGAACGCTGCCTCCCTTTGATACAGAGAAAGATATCTGAGGTGGAAGCTGTGTTTTTTGTTCGCCTTTGTTGTTGAAGAACAGGCAGATGTTAGACGTTGTAAACATACAAATGTTTCAGCGTGTGAAAAGATGGGGAAGATATTCACACATGTAAACACGTATTCTTGTCAAGAATCTGTGTATGTGTTTTATCCTTTTTACTTCTTGCACAAAAATACTTACTGTACTACAACACTCAGCAGTGTATCACAAGTGCTGTTCCCCCGAGGATGTGCCTGAATACTGAGAGCTGTTTCTGTCTACCAGGAGGGTCTATACGAAGGAGGAAGCGAACACATTTACAAACACTTCCTCTCAAACACTTTAAGTGCATATTTGACCTAGGTTACAACAGTTTCTCCCTCATCCCTAGCTCTATATCTTATCCACTGTTTTAAATAATGCATCTGCCTGCCAGAGAGAGGCCTATTACTGCCTAATTTCACCCAGGGGATTTAAGAGAGCTTTGTGTGTGTAAGTATGGGTGGGTTGGACTTTATAATCCTGCAAGACTGCCACCTCTGTGAAAAGCTTGGTCAGAGAGCAAAAACAACTCCCAAAGTGTTTGGAGGCTTCGGTCTTAGACCAAATAATGTTTGTTTTTTTATTCATTTTTTTAATGTTTATATTTATATTGGGTTTTGTATGTTTCATTTACGTGTAGACACTATCAGTTTAGGTATTGTAGACTCAGTAAGTAGACTGTATGTATACTATGGTGTGAAATCAGGGATAAATGCTCAGTTGTTTGTATAGCAACAGTGTGTTTGTGTAATGTATAATTCCACACGAGTCAACATGAAGTCAAAATGTACTTTCTTAATACTTGTTCTTGGTCTCATTTGGATGATTCACCTGTGCATGCTATTTTAAATGAACCCTTAAACACATATATCGGGTCTTTAGTGACCCAGGACCTCATTCCACCCCCTGTACCTCATCTATTTTTTTAAGTTGTGCCCACACTTCTTAAGTATTACTTAATCTATATCTTATAGTAGTGTAACACACACACACAGACACACCCCAAAATTGTAAAAAGAAAAATACAAATAATGTATAATGGCTTAAGTACCAAAAGGGTCATTAGAGACCTTAGATATGCAATGTTGGGCAAGCTACTCAAAAAATTTAGCTAGCTAAGCTACCAATGACTTGACAGAAAAATTTGTTAAGAAGCAACAGAAAAAAGAAAGTTACACTACAAGCTAAACACCAAAAGTAGCTTGCTACATTTAAGCTACTTCATTTATATTTTTCAACCAGATGCACAGAACATACTGTCAATGGCAAAGCAGCTAGACTTATTCACATGATGTTTAACATAGTACATCATAGTGAAATACAGAATATAAGTATACAGTATGGTGCAATATAAAATGTACAGCATGTGCATGTAAAAACAACTGTACATTAATATTTATACTGTACATGCTACCTATACAAACCCATGTGTTCAATATTTTTTTTTAAATCAGTACTTTTACATTTAATTTTTCATATTTATACTACTACCTCTACAAACCCATACCCATTTGAACATAATTGTCTTTGCACAATCCTGTATAAAACTCTGTATACAAATTCTACTAATCTTATCCTGTGTCTTGCTGTTCTGTACTAGAAGCTTCTGGTCAGTGGCCAAATCCTTGTGTATATGAGCACATCTGGGCAATGACAATGTGATATCTAATGGTATCAGATGGCACTACCGTGGTATTTTGATATATGATAACACTATTCATATAATATTGTATTAACATGGTGCATCCCGGTAATGGTACATGTAAAAAAAACATGGTAATGCAGTGGTACTTTTTTATGTTGTAACGTAGTTCAATGGAAAGGAGGAGGCAATAACCGGCTTGACAATATAGATTATATTTTAATTATAAACTTAAACAAAAGACAAACACACACACATGACGGACATCTCCGTAAACGATCTCTCTCTCCCGCACCATCCTCCGCAGTTGGCCTTTATCCCTCTCAGAGGCTCGATTAGCCTGATAAGGGACCGGGTGTGTAGAATCACGACCCAGCCCCGACCCTCCGCCCTGCCACATATGTGTTTTTGTGTAGGCTAAGTGTTATTCTGATACTATTTTGGTGATAAAATGTCTTTACCTGCAGTTGTTTTTTACTAGCTGCACACGTGTTGAACTTCATAAACATGATAGGACACATTTGTGGGTTTGGTTTCCATTGATTGTAGATCCACTGCAACCACCTTGATCCAGAACAATTTGTTATCACGTGTGACCAATTCATTGTAAAGAACAGACTCAAATGAGCGATTCATTTGTGTATTGGGTATATTTAGTTCTGATTCAAAACTGGCGATAGTAAACACCGGCAGGGTTGGGGGATAAGGGAATACATGTAATGGGATTACGTATTTAAAATACGAAATATAAGTAACTGTATTCCCCAACGGATGTGATTTAAATCATTGGTAACTGTTCCTCTGTCTCTCACATCAGTACCAGCAGCATCTCAGCAATTTTCTTTTTCTGAAATTGCACAAAATGATATAACTAGTATTTTGTGTTCTTTGAATGCTTCTTATGCTTGTGATGTAAATAATTTAAACATGATTTTTCTTAAAACTCATGCCAATACTCTTATACCGCTTTTTCATCATTTAGTTAATCTGTGTATTAGGCAATCAGTATTTCCTGCCATGTGGAAAACGGCCCAGATCACCCCGATTTTTAAGTCTGATGATCCTACTAATGTCTCCAATTACCGCCCAATTGCAATTCTTCCAACTGTTTCCAAGTTACTTGAAAAAACATTATATAATCAACTAATTAATCACCTTGAATACAATAACCTGCTCAGTGATTGTCAGCATGGCTTTCGACCATTGCGGTCAACAATGTCGGCTTTGCTGCTTTTTACTGAGCAGATACGGGCGTCTTTAAATAAGGGTCAGGTCACTGGAGTCATATACATAGATTTTGAAAAGCTTTTGATACAGTTAATCATCAAATTTTGTTAAATAAACTTCGTTCTTTTCATTTGTCCTTCTCTGCAATAGATATGTTTGCATCATATTTAAGTGACAGATCTCAGACTGTGAAGATCGGCTCAGTAACATCACAGTCACTACTATGTTCCATGGAGTTCCACAGGGCAGCATTTTAGGTCCTTTACTTTTCATTATGTACATTAATGATCTTCCTTATGTTTTTAATTTTTCTAGTACTCTGTTATATGCTGATGACACTGTTATTTTTCTGTCTGGCTCAAACATTGACACAATTAATTACAAACTTAACACAGATTTACAGCATTTGCATAACTGGCTGCAAGATAACCATTTAACACTTAATATTAAGAAAACAGAATGTATGTATTTTTATTCATCTAGGAGACAGCTTTCTATATCCAATCCCATCACCTTCTCTAATCAAAAACTTTTAATCGTATCCACGTATAAGTATCTGGGAGTCTCTCTTGAATCACATCTCACTTATCGTTATCATGTTCAAATTTTAACCAGAAAGCTAAACCAAAAGTTATTTGTTTATAATAAAATTAGACCATATTTGCTGCTTTCTGTTTCTAAAACATATCTTCATGCTATCATTATGTCCACTTTGTCATATTGCTTACCTGTTTGGTCACTCACAACAAATGAGATCCTTGAACCTGTAGCAAGACTCTATAATAGAGCTTATAAGATCCACAACAGGCTTCCAGGCTGGACTCACCACTGTGTTGCACTATCTTTGTGTAATGCCTTGACATTTCCGAATTATAAAATA
Organism: Xyrauchen texanus; assembly: GCF_025860055.1. Lineage (NCBI taxonomy): Eukaryota > Metazoa > Chordata > Actinopteri > Cypriniformes > Catostomidae > Xyrauchen > Xyrauchen texanus. Next base: position 29,114,907 of record NC_068301.1, read on the forward strand.
AGCCATGGGATAAACTTGTATTATCAAATCTTAAATGGACGCACTTCTGCAGCATTGACTGCGTTGGTTCCAAAACTCAGCTCAAGGCTTGAACGCACTACGAGATCTGTTTCAAATGGACTTCTGCCTATACCGGCTTTTAGGAACTGCTATGGACAGAGATCTTTTTTTCATGTGCTTACCAAAGCCTGGAATGAAACTCCACAGCACATCAGAACAATAACATCAATAAGACTATTTAAAATAACATTTGCTCGCCATCTAATGGATAGGTATATTTGTGACCATTGAGATGGCTTCATGGCTTCCCGCTGATGCTTTCTCTTGGTTTGTGTGTTTGTTACTGTTTTGTTTTTGAGTTCTTTGTGTATGAGGTATTTATGTTCTGCAGAACAGGAACCTGCTGAAAATCAGTTTTATACTGAGTCAGGCCCGATTTTCTTTAATCTTTTCCTGTTTAAATATATAAATAAAATAAATAAATAAAATAAATTATAATACAGTTACATTCAAAAGTATTTTTATTACTGAAGAGATTACTTTGCATTTTATTGTCATTTGTTTCATTTAATATTTAGTTCTTTCAGATGGAAAACATTTATACACATATATGATGAGATCCAAAGTGCATTTGAACAGCGGTGAAACACTTTCTTATGTGTTACATTCATACGAGCAGACAGATAAATCAGTTTAAAGTAAGTTTGGAGCACAAGAAATAGAAATAAATCTTTGTGTAAATTGTCAGCTTTACGCTAAGCTAAAATGCTATTTCTAGCCATCTAACATGCACATGTTACTAGACACGATCATATTTTTTTATCAAGAAAATTGCCGTTGGATCATAATTTCTTATTTACATTTTTTCTCTTAATTTTTCTAGTAAGACCTTTGATATAATGGCAAAAATTGTATTCTTGATAATAATTGTTATATTATTTTCCTGTAACAATATCACAAAATCCTTAAAACAAGATCAATTTGCTTTATCTTGTTTTAGAAACAACACTGCATAAGATATTTAGGTTTTTCAGAGAATGTATTATTAACATGTGTTATTTGTCTTACTGTACTGGCAGAGTTTTTATAGTCAAAACAAGTGAAAAATCTACTAGTGCTGAAAGTAATCCAAAGCATTTAGAATACTCAGTTACTGACGTTGAGTAATCTAACGGAATATGTTACAAATTACATTTTACAGCATGTATTCAGTAATATTTAGTCGAATACATTTCAAAAGTAACCCTCCCAACCTTGACCATCATTACACTGCATGATGTAGTGGTGTGTCAAAGCTGTGCCACTACCTAATCAAAAATATAGATTCGAAACTGAAAAGCTACTTGATTTAAAAACTACCAAAGCTACCACCTCGCTACTCAGAAATGTAGTTAAGCGAGCCTGGGTAGCTCAGCGAGTCTAGACATTGACTACCATCCCTGGAGTCGTGAGTTTGAATCCAGGGTGTGCTGAGTGATTCCAGCCAGGTCTCCTAAGCAACCAAATTAGCCCGGTTGCTTGAGGGTAGTGTCACATGGGGTAACCTCCTCATGGTCGCGATTAGCGGTTCTCGCTCTCAATTATATCACTTCCATAAATTATATTTTTAGGATTATTTCATATGTAAGTTAACTATAACAGTATATCAATTTATATATTACAAGAGAAATGAGTCCTATATTCATATAAATAAATACTATATCACATTGACTTTCTGTGCAATAAATACATAAAATACAGTTGGTGCTGTTGTTTCAGCGCTGACATGATTTACATTTGTCATGGAAGTAAACTATAGCAAGTACAAAACATGAACAGTATGCTATGACTATTGTCTTTTGGGTGTTCTATGGAAATCATGTCAGTTGTGCCTCTATTTAGACTCAGTAAATTCTTGAGAATATACTTATGAGTATCTCATGTGTCTGAGATATTTTATCAAAATGTAATAACTTGGTTGGAAAACCCTTTCCATTTGGTCTGACATCACAAATTCCCTTTCCTTCTCTACCAGTTCCTTCAACAACATGGCTCTGTTCTATACAATGCCCACTTTTCATGATCCATTTAAGTCTCGCCCTTATTTAATATTTAACTCAGAAATACATCAGATTATGCAAGTAAAATAGGTTTGCGCAATGTTTCTTGACTTTAAAGCTGTAATATTTTTCCCACCTACACTCACCAAAAATTATCACTAAAAAGATTCCCCCAACTTCCATTGGTGGGGCAAACAGTCCTGCCCCCAAACTTTAACCTTTGCCTGAGAAAACGTTGCTGTGTCAGGCTTGGCAGGTCATTCAATCAAACAGAAGAATGCCACTGTGTTACACTTTAAGGTGAAATCAACTTACAAATAACTACATTTAACTCTGCATTTTAAGCTGGGGTCCAAGAAAGAAATAACATTGAAAAAATGATACAAATATATTTTAAACCAGGTTTTATGCAATGCTGAAAGCAATGCTGAATCTGTCCTAATTGTCTCGATGTGCAACGTTTTGGAAAAGGTGCAGAGTTTGTGTGAGTGTTACCTTGGTCCATTACCACTGACACCTGATTGTAAAACCTAGCAGGTGAGTCTCAGCCTTCAGCTTTATAACACACACTCTACTAAGAATGATGTAACACAGACCCTGCTGAAAAGACAAGCATGTTTTGGGTGCTGGTATCCCCATCAGGCCAGTTTTGCTGGTGAACAGCACAGTTATGCTGGTTCCAGCCTGACCTCACAGTGAAATCGGAAAGAGTAGATCAACTTTTATTTGGTCAAAATCGGTATATGTTGACCGAAATTTCAAAACACTGCCCCAGTGGCCAAAGTGCATTAGGGCATATAGGCATGTGTGATTATTGAAGCAAGTTGTTTTCAGCTTTACAGGACATTATACAATGAAGAGAAAAGAATATATTTATAGATTCAATCCTCCAAACCTTACCTTAACCATTAGTGGAGTAAAAAGTAATGTTAGAGGGAAAATGAAACCTCTGAATCATGCTTGTCATTGATTATTCAAATGTGGTTACTGTCTGGCTTTGAACCTCCTACACAGCTTATGCAACACATTGCCAATCGCACCATGTGGACAGGCACAAACCACTGTAAACATGACTGATGAGAATGCTGCATGTCAGGATGTCGGCATACAGTCGTCGATCCTAGGGTACCGAAACTTTTCGGTGATCATGTTGGCTGGTTCAACACCTACAGAACGCCAAGCAGGCAAGCACATACACATTTATTTGTCCAAACACAAACTTTACCATATGTTACCATTTTCCCTACAAAATTAGCACAGCAAATGTGAAAAAGTTTTGCAGATTCCATTTGAGCTTACTTATTGTTTCCATGTTGTATATAGAGCATGGTTCAAAGTTCCACACCATTCTTAACTACAGGGAGAAAAGGTGAAGTTTGGTTAGAGTATGTAGTAATGTTTCGGCATTTCCATCCATTGGGTCCACTCGGATTGTATTTGATCCCTTTGGTCCAATGCAGAGTGATACATATGAGCCTGGCAATGAAAGACTGAATGACAGAATGAGTGAGATGTTGCTTTGGCTTCATGTCACTGTCAGCTTTAATGAAACATAGATATGAACCAAACACATATGCAAGATCTGCCCTGTCTTCATTAGGCTCTACAGAGTTTTCATATGTAAAGAAGGTTTGAATAGGAAATTGAAAGAGTGTGCCAACTGAGGCATGTGTGCACACAATCCACATGCTAGAACTCATCTATGTGTTCAGTCAAGTAGAGAGATGTTTTTCTTTTTTAAATTGCTACTTCTGCTGTTTTCCCATGGTAATGACGGCAAAGAGAGAGAGAGAGAGAGAGAGAGAGAGAGAGAGAGAGAGAGAGAGATAGATAACACAAAGATATATGAAGGAAAATGGAAAGGCACTGCCATACAACAGTTTTAGGTCTTACAAATGTGCTCTTTACAATAGTTTACTACCATACTACACTTAGTATTACTGCAGTATACTGTATTGGTGTGCACACTATTTTCTATATGCATGCAATACCCAGATAACCTACTATAGTTGGCAAAATGTAGTATACAGAGCACACAGTGTGAAATATTGTATCTAACTGCAATGCAATGACCCTACCATTTGATGGTTGAATCAGAGATAATATCCACCGTGACATTTGATGGAACTGACAAATGTTACTATATTTTTTACACAAAGTTTGACTCAATCCTTGTGTTGTGTTCGTTTTGTGCTAACACAATTTGAGTTCCCGGTCAAAAATGACCGGCCCACTAAGATTGTTTATTAATCTCTGATATTGCTTATCACAAGATATTGCAATAGACTTTCTTGAACATATTTTTTGAAAAATATATTTTTATTGATAGGATTAACTGAACTGAGCTAAAACCGGGCTAGTGGGGGCCACTCCCTGCATAACATTTTTTTATATATGTATATATATACAGTATAATTACATAATAAATGAACCTCTTGACTGATCTGAACTAAATATAGTAGGTGTAATTTTAAAGTTTAGAATCTGAACTTTACAATGCATGTAGCTGATCCTACCAATTTTTAAATAATGCTTTTAATTGGCTGACAAATAACAACCATATCGTTCTCATCATTTGCAAATTTGTTATCACAATAATTATATTCAGAGTTTGTTAAACAATATAAAAAGATGCGATTGGCATGTGTCATATATCATTGGAAAGGTCTCATTTTGCAGAATGCAAACTGCCAGTCTGCAGAGAGTTTTAGTGTATGAAATTCCCACATACACACATAAATATAATAAACAGGAGTTCTTCAATGTCTTTCTTGAGGGGCCCAGATTATCCAGATGAAAAGTTAGTGGGGGCCAGCATTTTTTCCATATTCATCTTAGCTACACTTTATTCGCAAGTAACATGTTACTTTAAAAAAAAAAAAAAACACCCTTAATACTGTGAATTTATTTATATTAAAATTGTCACAGGGTACTGTATTGAGTTATTATGTTTTATAAATTCCTTTATAATAACTGCCTCTTAACTAACAAATCATTTTTTTTTATCAACTTTACTTTGAATAAATAAATAAAAATAAATAGATAAATAAACAAACAAAACTTAATATAGTTTTAACATTTTAGGGCTATTTATTTTTATTTTTTTACAAATTATGAAAACTGAGGAGGAACATTTATATCTGCTAAAGCCCTCTCACAATATCAACACACATGAAAACAATGGCCATATAGAAATGTCATGTTTACATAAGAATACCTCACTGAATATGATAATTTTCTTATTGAGAAAAATTAATAAGTAACATTTTAGCTTATATATTATGTATCTTATTTATTTTTTCTATAAGAATATCATCATATTCAGTGAGAGAAAATTTGTCCTGCAGATAATCATAGGGAAAAGAAGAACAAACAGAATTGATGCGGTTCGTGATTGAAATGGCTGACTCACAGCTGTATGTAGAACCAAATACAATCCGGATATTTGCATGTTCAGTTCCACATTATCACTTTTTGATGAGATCATGCACAGATGAATAATGCACATTTAACTCTTCAAGAATGGTGAATAAATGCAAACTTTTCAGCACATTTTCTCTGAATGTGCAGTTTTCATAATCTATTTTTCTTTTGTTACCTGAGATGTGCATATGTGCTAACAACTTTTCTGTAACAACCAAGGTGATAATTTTTTTTACATCTGTAGATTTGACTGCACTCCACACAACTAAGCAATTTATATAAATACATTTGATTGAAAAAGAAACGATCAAATGCTCACCTAAACGGTGTGATCCATGTTTAGCAAAGCAGTGTAACTAAAAGCTTAAACATGTGCTCCAGACTGGACAACTATGTCGGCTAAATGCTTTTGTTTGCGCCATTGAGCATTGTTACACTCCCTGCTAATTTCTAAGGCTCGCGCCTATAAACTGTAATTTTGTCAAAAATCTGTTGGGGTGCCCAAAAAGATGACTCGTGGGCCGTATTTGGTGAGTGTGTGTGTGTGTTGTGTGTATGCACATATACAAGGACTTTGTGTGTGCAAACACACATCCACATTTGTGCTTATCGAAATTATTGGAATGCACCTGGCAACTTAATATTTATTTTATATATATATATATAATATTTTAATATGAATATTTCCTGTATTTTGTAGTCTAATGTATTCATTTCCAATGGCCAGCCATTTTTGACCTGGAACACCACAGTTATAACAAAGTGAAATAAAGCAAAAAATGTAAAGGAAGTGGTCACATTTGTGGTGTGTGTTCAGATGCCATATTGAACAAAGTCATTTAATTCCAATTGCATAAAAAAAATCGTAAGAAATAAAAAGTCACAACACAACATAAGGGTTAAATGCAAATAACAGCTTTTAGGTCCAAGATGATTACTTGATGCCAGTCGCTGAATTACTTTAAAAATACAATGTTATGAGGACAAGTATCAAATGTTGTGAGGCAATGTGACAACAACTTTAGAACACTACTGTTTTGAAAGTTTATTTTGGAATTGTCCCTACTGTTGTCACGTTGTGTTGAAATTGAAATTACAGTTTTTATTTTTGGGGTCATGGAGACCTCAATTAAGCAAATTATTATTATTATTTTTATTATCATTATTATTACTACTACTACTACTATTATTATTTATAATAATTATAATAATAATAAATAGTTATTGACATTTAAGATTAATAAAAAAAACATTCAAAATAAACATCAAATTTTTTTCTTATTTTTTAATAATCTTAATATGGGCGATATTATGGACACTTTGTCCCTCTGTTTTATTACAAAGTCAGAATCTGTGAAGTCATAAATGTGCTTATTATCCATTAAGTAACATTGTTCCTGTTTGGGGTCAATTTGACCTTGGCAAAAAGAAAACAAAGTAGACAAATATTACAAAATAATTCAAAATATTATGGCCATCATCTGGCTGGAATGTAAAATATCTCTACAACTTTTCAGTGTATAAACCAGTCAGAGAACCTTAGCAATAGAAACGTTTTTTTTTTTCTTTCTCTCATTTTGTTATTTATATATATATATATATATGAGACTCTAAACAGAAGTAGAAGTTTGAAGTGTTTACTAGTTTCAAGCCAGTTTTGATAAGATTAGGAAAAGTCTTGATGTATCAACATGATCCCATCATCCATTATTCCAGCTATTAAAAAGGCCTTCTATTCCACAAACAGAACAGAAAAAAGAAAAAATAGGCAGAATACAGTGTGAACCGTGCAGTTTTCTGTAATTAGTATGCTTGTTTTCCACTCTAAACATAGCCATCTTCATTTAAGCACCATTTACGCTTAGATTCCTTGACTGTTTGCCTGACAGATGTTAGAAATCATGTTAGTTGTGAGTAATTGCTGGATTGTTTGAGGGTAAGAGCGAAAAAGTTCTGCTGGATATTTCTGGATGATTACTAACACAGTGTTAAATTCTCCTGTGCCACATGTCATTCTTGAGTGTTGTCTGGTGGCGGAAACATGCAAGCGTGGTGATGTTACATGAGCGAAGGTGAGAAGACCAAAACAATAGTAAATGTGAGGAAGCGAGAAAAAGGCAAAGGTAAATGAGTCGTAGCGAAAAAGAAGAGAAAGTGTGATACTAAATGTGAGGAATGAATCAGAGACAGAAAAAGAGTCAGACAAGTTGTAAAATGCAGAGATTTATCCAAATCATTATGCAAATGTGAGGCGCTGCTGGGGTAAAATTGCCCTCTTTCCAATCAGAGAATCAAATCCATCACTAACCTCCTGCTACAGAGAAACAGGGACTAAGAACGAAGGAGAAATGGATGGAGGGAAGCTAAATGACTGCCCCATACCCAGAGATAGTGGCTCCCTGCTGTGGGGATAACTGCAGGCTGGGGCCCGTCTCTCCTGGAGCTTTTTGTCTCTGAGACACCCAATCAGCCAGGCTTCAGTCTTCAACTGCTCTGGAGGGCATTAATGACACCTGCGAGACACACACACACACACACACACACACACACACACACACACACACACACACACACACACACACATCTCTCTCTCTCTGGGATTCAAATCCTTCCTTTGGGTTCATTTTTTTTTAAATTGAAAACAGTTATAGCACTGTGAGATGGCTAGGCACGTTTTTTTTGGTCTATCATTTTATAATTATTATTATTTATTGGTGCTTGCTAAGGGGTGCATATATATATATATATATATATATATATATATATATATTAGGGCTGTCAATGTAATGTCTTGGCATTATTGTAAAATTATATCTGTAGTATTGTGTACTATGTATACCCCTGGCTTGTTTCTAAAAAACAAACAAAAAAAATGTCTGAAGCAGGTGTACATTGACGGGTCCTTAAACAAGCCCTCATAATAAATCTCCAACTGATTGACAAATTCACTTGTGAAATGGATTGCTGTGATGTGCTAATGATTGACTTATGATCAATAATATGGTAGTAAACGATACATTGTACTCTAAAGCCGCTTTTTGTATTGCCTTATCAATGATTAACTCTTCTGCCACAAGAATGTAATGCATTTTAATTATCTGAGTATTTTTTTATAATATATATATATATATATATATATATATATATATATATATATATATATATATATATATATATATATATATATATATATACACTTTGTAAATATTTAAAGATAAATATGTATAATAATTTCATCATTATATATTGAATTATATTTATATGAAGGGCTTTCTCAGCAAATATTTGTATATGCAATTAATTAACAGGGACACCATGTAATTAATTTGATTATAAATTTTAATCGATTGACAGCCCTAATATATATATATAATAACTTGAATATAACCAGTAAAATTAAATATAACCACATTTTTATATACATATATATATTTTTTAGGTTACATTTTTTAAAATTTTAGAGTGTAGCATTGTCTTCAGTAAAACTATAGTTTTAAATGCTCTATTTTTTCCTTTAATTGGCTTCCATGTTGGCTGTTAAAGTTTTGAACTATTAAGAAACATTTACTAATCGCACGTATGTGTTTGCATTTCTTTAAAGCTGCAAAGTGCTTGAATGCATACAAATTAAGTCACATCTAATTAGCTTACAACCACATCCTTTTACTCTTTCAGATCACACAGCAATCAGTTTTAACATGAAGATGAAATACATATTCATTCCATCCCTCGAGATCAAAGGTACACCTTTTTAATCAAAGGAGATTAAAATGTGCAGTATGTAATAGGCATGTGAGGAAGTTTAAATTGGTATTTAGTTTGAGGCTGTGCATTCATGGTGGGTCTGTTAAGAGTGAGGGCTAATGTGCCAGGTGGCCATGATGCCGTCTATATATTTGCAAAAAGACACGCTACTTGGCGGTTGAATATTCACCAGCCTCTCTCAAGAAATCCCCTAGGACTCTGTGCCAAACCGTACACGCTTTCACTGCTTCCAAATTTGTTTACCTGCTACTGATTTGCCACTGGAGAGGAAGAGGGCTTGCCGTGCCTTGCTCTTCCTTCGTGCTTGCGCCCCCAGCAAATTTATTTATTTGTCCATTTACATAGTGCTTGCCAACACATCTCTCAGAAACCAAGAATGACTGCAAGGGGACAGGTGGGGGTGTGGGTTTGGAGGGGTTCAATGAAAGCTGAGCCAAGACAGCAAGTCTTAAAGAGCAAAGAGCAGCAAAAGTTGAATGTGAAAGCAGAACGTGCTCATCTGAAAAAAGTGTGCTGCTTTTTTTTGAGTGAATGAAGAAAAAATTTCAAGAAGAACCAGGTAATGAAGAGTGCAAGTGATTTTTGGATGGGCGAATGTGGGCTTGGCAGTGCTGCCCTGTATCCAGATGCTCCCATGTCCCGAACTCTGTTTAAGTACCTCATGTTGTCTGGAGTTTCACAGATGGTCAATGAGAGGCCATGCTAGCTACAAACACCAACCTTTCCTTCTTTGTTCTAACACATCAAGTAAAATAGCTCATAAGATAACACTGGGAGGCAGAAATATACAATTCTATTAATTACAACAGAGGTGACATTTTAAGTTATTGGCACTTAACTATTTAGAAGCTCTCTCTCTCTCTCTCAAAAAAATTTATAAAAATGTTGCCTACACTCAGAGCTGTAATTACAATGGAAATTGAGGAGAGAATGTCCACCCCAGTATTTAGATAAGTGGATCAGTATGGTTTTTTTAATGGTAGCTAAACTATTTCATTGCTATATGTTGAAGTCAACATGAATTAAAAAATGACCAAATGAACTTTCTTTTTTTCTTATTGTACACAATGGATAAGTGCACATTATTTAAAAAAAAAAAGTGTAAGTAAAAATAAAGATACCATTATGGAAATTGCCTGGAAAAGTTTAAGTAGGCATGGAGAACATCATGGTTACTGTTGTAACCTCCGTTCTCTGATGGAGGGAACGAGACATTGTGTCGATTTCTTGAGAGCCTCGCGTACCTCTTTACTTGAGAAAAGGCCAATGTGAAATTGGCAGAGAGAATTTGCATGTCCCGCCCCGGACATACGGGTATAAAGGGAGCGGACGTGCGTCTGTCACTCAGGTTTTTGCACTGAGGAGCCGAATATAAGGTACGGTGCTTTACAGTGGTAGGGATAGTGCCATGGCAAGGGGGACACAACGTCTTGTTCCCTCCATCAGGGAACGGAGGTTCCCCTTCTGTCACTCACTCGACGTTGTCGATTGTAGTGACACAAGGGGTCCCATTTAAAAATGCCATGCACTAAACCGTGTTACGTGAACTGCTGAGGCAGGTGCAAGCAGGTTGTTGCGTGCTAGAAGCAGCTGTGTTGGCCGCACGTAACCCTCCCCAATGCCCCCAATAAAAGGTGTAATTTACCGCTCTTAGGTTCCCAGTACCCGCATGGGAACAGGCGACATGAGTTGTCATGGGAGCAAGCTGGCCAGATGCGGCCTTTTCTCTCATAGAGTTCAAAGTGGCTGGGGCTATCTTAACACTATAGATGTGTCGGGGAAGGCGTCCTTTTCAATTCCTATTCTTTCAGGGGGAAAAGGCTCCATGGAGACCACAACCTACCCAGACTGGGTGGAGGTAACTTGTAGCCAATACACACGGGGGTAGTCAATCCACACGTGGACATGGTGCGGTGGTAGATCCTGAATGACAAGGGAGGAGTTACTACAGACACGGTGACCGGGGGAGCAGCAGGGAATGCCCAAGGGAGATGCGGGTCCTGCCAGCAGGGGGGACCATACCGCGGAAAATACATCACAGGGTGTTGCCTGGAGCGGGAACTATGCATGTGGAGAAAAGCCCAACACAGAGCACCTGACTCATGGTGGGTCTGGCGGCAAATTCCTCCACTGAATTCGCAGGCCAGAGGGCTAGTGATGAAGAACATCCAGGAAGCGAGAGCATAGTGGCTAACCTGGGAGAGAAGGCGCATTGGATCAACTTGGTGAAGGGCACAAGGTGCAAGCGGAAACACCCGGTCGGATTGTTCCGTATTACCGAGTTCTACAGGCTCGGACCTGACAAAACACGGGACGAGACTGACTCAACCCTGAGGTTGAGGAATCTAGCAAAGGTGTTGGGTGTTGCCAAGCCCGCTGCTCTGCAGATGTCTGCTAGAGAGGTACCGGGCCAGTGCCCACGAGGATGCTACACTCCTTGTGGAGTGTGCTCGAACCCGCAAGGGGGCGGGCACGGCCTAAGGAGATTTGAAGACTTGCCACTACTAAACACACAGACATGCTGCTGCTGCACTATTAAACATACAGTACATAATACATACTGCATCAAGCACGTAAGACAAGATGCTGCTGCAAAATTAGATATACATATATACAATCCTTGAGAAGCAGATCTAGACCTTTGGTGCTGGGGTGGAGGATGAAAAGAGAAAACTTTCACAGCCCGTTGCAGTGAAACTGGCTTGGAGTACCTGCAAACAACTGAGGCAAATTAAATGATAGCCAAAGTTGTTAAAAGGATGGCATGTTTTATGATTGAACTTCGAGTCATTTTTCTTTTTGTATTATTTTATCAAAATGTATTTGAAATGAATTTTTGACTGATTTTACAAAGGATGTCTTCAATTTTGGATGGATAAAATTCTCTCCTACCCAACATTTTTTCCTGTTTCACTCTGAAATGTCCCATTACTGAAGTGAAATGGGTTGCAAAGAATTTTAATAAAAAAAAGTGATTAAAATATAAAAGTAATATATATATTTGTACTTAACCCAAATCATTCACTTACCCTTATGCAGTCATCATTTACTCACCCTTATGTTGCTCGACACACGCTCAAGCTATACATCGCTGTGGCAGCGGGGGCGTGGTCAAGTGCCGTCAGGGGAGAGAAAGCGGTAAGGGCTCTTGCACCTGAGCTAAATTATGTATAACACCTGTCACCTGAGCATGGGGAGAGAGGCATAAAAACGGACTCAGAACCTCCAGACGGGGAGAGAGTCAAGAGACTGGGAGAGCCTTGCTGTTGTGAAGCCAAGTATAATTGTGAAGCTGAAAAGATCTGTGTAAAGTGCTGAGTTGACGAATTAAAGAGTGTTACCTTTGTTTGGAGCAACCTGCCTCCCGTGTCCTCACTACGTAATTCTTTACAATCGCTCTGCGCATATTTCAAATGCAAGGATGTGTAATCGAGCTTCTTTCAGGAACATGCCAAGAATACTGTTGATGGCAATATTTAAGATGAATTAGTAAACCTCGCTGTTTCTTACACAAAACATTGATTAAACCACTCAGATTGAACAGTTTACTTTTATTTTAAAAGGTAGAAATGACTGGATACCACTGACTTGCAATGTATAGATATGAACACATCATACATCCATGAAAACGTTTCCATTTGTGTTCCACAGAATAAAGTCATACCAGTTAAAATTATGAGCGAATTATAATTTTTAGGTGAACTATTACTTTAAATGTACAACAGGCAATACCTCAATCAATCCGATGACCTGAATATGTGTTTACGTCTTTGCCAAGATCCCTTTTCCAGTTGTAAGAACACCTTATACAAAGAAAGGCAAACCACACAGACTCTGTTTCTCAGCCAAGATAAACTAATCCCAGTTGTATTGTGTGTATAAGTTCTGTCCAACTCTCGCTTTGCATCCATAATGAATATCACACATTGAAAAGCCCTCACTTTCCATTCTCCATGCAGCTTTGAATGTATGTTAGTCCAACGCTTTCCCTGACATGGTCACATTGATGTCAATTATGTCATCGGCTTTTGTCTGTTTTTCCACTTAATTTAAGCTTTAAGTCAAATTAGCTTTAACAGTGATGGATTGTTATATCTCTTGCTCAAGTATTGGAAGTGTCTGGTACTGACAGATAGACAAGTGTCGGCATCTAAAGCCCCAAAGGTCCTTTATTGCCAGCAGCCATCATCAAACTCTATTTTGTCATGTTCTTTCCCTGTTTTCACTTTATTTTTTTACTTTTATTTTTCTCCTCTTTTGTGCCATTTACCATTTGAAAACCATTTTAAAATGTGTACACCATTCTTAGAGACACAAACACCTTTAGTAACTACACACAAACAAATGCATGAGTATATCTGCTTTTAATTTGATTTGATGTCAATTGAAATAATTAAAATCAAATAAATGTCCATGGAAATAGAAAAACAAATGTCACGAGTTTTAAAACACCTAAGTTAAGAAACACTCTTGATCAGCGAATTGACAGTTCTATTTTAATAGTTTGTTCACATGTGTCTCTTTGAAATCATCATTTAGGGAGACATTTGCCTGTAAACAACAGAATCAGCTGCGCTTCTCATAAGCGATAATGGAAAAGCTAATGACAGCAGAACATATGTTCACACATCACATTATTCTCTCTCTCTCTCTCTCTCTCTCTCTCTCTCTCTCTCTCTCTAGCACTCCTGTCTATCTCTCTTTGGCTCACCGCATCTTTTAATTTCCAAAATGAGAGCATTTTTTCCTAGTATTAAACTGCAATAGTTAATTGGAAAATTATTTTCCTTAGGTCTCCTGTTTGTGTTTGTGGGCTTTTAAAGAGACCCCCCACCCATGCATTTAAACATAAAGACCCTTTAGACTGGAGGAGAGATTCATTAGCACACTGTTGAGAGCCTATTAGCCAGGCTCTTAAATGAAGATCCCTAATATAGTCAAGGCATGTTTCGTTATTAGTCCTTATGAGGGCCGAGCTATTAAAGCTTTCAGTGCCATCACATTTATGCCACCCTTATTTCTGCATGCACAAAAAAACTCATTACAAACTCAGAATGTGGGATGTTTATGTCTCCAGAAATTGTTGTTTCCTGCTGCTTAATATGCAGTTATGCATTACCCTGATTATTTCACTGGAGTTTACATAAATAAATAAATAAATTGACATGAAATATTGATTTTGATCTTAATTTGAAAATAATTTTATTATGTGAGAAATAAGAAACCACAGAGTGATGAGACTAAATTGACCCTTTGCATAGGTCTGACCCCCTTGGTTTCCGTCGCTCACTCTGAGAAGCATGGCAGAATTTCCCTTATAAATGAATGAGAGATTGCCATGAACGTTGTGGTTTTTATTCTTATATATTCTTATAAATGAACCGGTTATACATGTTCAATTGGGAATGAGGGCTGACCGGTTTTAGTCCATAGTATGTTCTTCTCGAGGTTAGTTTAAAGATTTAAAATTATTACAAGTGATTAAACATTTTAAAGTTTTTTGGGGGGATCATTTCTATAACATTTGGCATAAAACTACTCAAACACACATTAATCCCATAGATTCTCGTTGGAAAAAAACAAACTCTTGTCAGATAAATGGTGGACGGCAGCAGTTGCTAAGATAGGACAGGTCAGAAACACTTTGAATGAGGGCTTAGTGAACGGTCAACCAAGTAGTCTTTTGGTCTTTACAGGAAACATAAACGAAACAGGTGAATCCAAACACTGGGGAACAAATGGAGGATGAACTAACACTAAACTCTTACGAGGGGAACAATATCAGGTAAGTATATCATTACAGATATATGTATGTCTAGACAAACTTGCGAGTCTTTAGTCTCCGGGGAAACACTGACAAGAACAGACAAATGGTGAGTGTGAAGGCTGAGTATAAATGTAGTCCTTGATTAGATACTGATGCTGTGTAGGTGCATGTGATCAAGGGGAGAGTGAGCAGAGTGTGGAGTGAGTGAGGATGTCCAGTGGATCCGTGACATATACAGAATATGTTCTGTTATATTTAGCATGATTACTCAAGGATAAGTTGTTGGAGTGAAGGCTGCTGGAAATGGGACCTATCTAGATTTGATCAAAACAACTTTTTTCAAATAGTTATGGTGCTGTTTTTGTAAAATCAGTAATGTCCTGACTATACTTTGAGATCAGTTGAATGCTACTTTGGTGAATTAAAGTATTCTTCAGAAACAGCTAAATCTGTACATTATTTCAAAATTTTGGATGCCAATGAATATCCGCATCTGAAGCCCAGAAGTACAATTCTGCTAAACATTTCAATTCAATTAACTTTCAACTGCATCTGGAAAAAATAAAGTGCCCATTTTGTTTAGTCTTTTCTGACATTTATTCTCATGCAGTAACACAATGACATAGTGATTGAGATATGTTGTCATGAAATCAGAGACCCTACCATCGAAATCCGAATACAAGTGGTCACAGGAGGCGGATTTGAGATGCAAGGTAATACAAGGTGTAAACGGCAATTTGTCTTGCCTGACCACATTTGATCGGATCACTCAAGGTGCATCTTTACACCAGGGGTTAACAGGGTCCTAGTGAAATGGCAAACAACCCCATTTATGCCTATAAACCCTCTGATACCTGTTGTCCACAACAGTGGAATAAAGATATTACCTTTTCCGGTTCAATTGGTTAAGCATGAACATTATGGAAAAACATCTAATGATTTTATAACTATTGTACAGTGTCAAGGGACTGAACCCTTGCAGAAAGCAGTTGGTTATCATAGAGTTAATTTGGAAACATGGGAAGTATTGTATACTGGTAGAGTAAGAGGGTAAAGATGCCATATTGTTGAGACGTGTGTTAGGGGGCTCAGTCTCAAATACTCCCTCTCGGTCGGAGGTATGATGGATGCAGCCCGTCCGTGCCCAGATGGAGCAGGGCAAATCCCATCCATCACACAGAGGGGGCAAGCAGAGATTTCACTCCACTGGTATACTTATGCGTTACACCCTGTGCTGGGCATAAATTAGTCATCACCAAATTAACAAGGTGGAAAGTAACAAATTACAACTACTCTCGTCATAGTGCATTTTAAAAATGTTTCTTCTTTTTCTGAGTATTAATAAATTAAATTATTTTACCTTTTCATAAGTTGATTAACAATGAAGTATTCAACTTTGCTACATTTATTTTACCCACAATTACAAGTAAAAACAAAAAAGACAAAATATCCCTGAATGTTCATCTTAGTACAAGCGCTAAATATGTTTCCAAACTCATACACAAAACTTTGCAGTACGATGGAAGCCCACAGGGCATAACAGCGTGCTCCAGAGATAGGATAGCACAAGCCTTACGCGAGTCATCTAGGCTTTACTCCAACAAAAGGTATGCGATCCATATGAGTTATACATAGAATGCTGTACTTTAAAGCACTATGGAGGAATCAGTAATCAGAAATGGCTAGACAACCTCGGCATTATAAACAGCACTGACAAAGAAAAGAGGAAACATCACTGCCATGCACCATGAAATACAGGGCTTTTCAAACTACTCATCAACCTTACTAAAATGTATCATGTTTTTACTTTAGTAACGAGTGGGCTGGTAATTTTGTAATTGTTTTTACTGGGTATACAAGACTAACATACACCTCCAATGCTGCGAAGTGTATGTGGAGATAAATGGATGTTTTCAATTAATGTTCTTTGGAAACTAAGCAAGTTGTGAGAGCATCAAAAAGTGCTCAACTTCATGTAAACGAGAGGAGAAAAATGCCAGCCACAAAATTGCTGTACATTTTACAAATACACCCCTAACACAGCAGACCTCTGGTCTGTTTCTTCCCTGCTATTGGACACAAACCATAAAAAACTTTTTAAAGATTAACATGATTTTTAGAGGGAGTTTGTACCAGGCTGTTCCTTACTTAAAGGTGCTGTAAGAGAATTTCAGCCATTCTACATGTATTTCCACGACACTGAGCCATTGGTATAGTCATGCCCCCTCTTTCCAAAACCCTGAACTCCAAAGAGACCAAAATGAACTTTATTGCGAGGAAAAAACGGTTGTCAAAATCAGCAGTAAAATTGTGCCATCAACCAGTAGCGGAGCCCTAACCCCATTGGCCACCGCACACAAGCAATTGATGTTTAGTCAAAGTCATGAACTAAAACTAAAACATAGCTGGGGCCTCATGTATAAATGCTGCGTATGCACCAAAACGTTGCATAGGGCACTTCTCAATCTCACGATGGGATTTATAAAAAGTAAACTTGACTGCTTTTCATTAAATAGACATCATTTAGAATAAAAATGCATGTAGTTAAGCTCTTCAATCAAAATGAATCAATATCCAGCTAATATTAGGCTTTGTTAATTTAATGTAACTAATTGAAAAGGCATTCAAATATATGTAATATAGCTGTAATAAGGAAATATTGGTAGTGGATGTGCAGCCAGTCAAATACAAAACAAAAGATAAGCTTGCACATTTTATTTTTAAAAAGCTCTTTTAGTAATCCAATGATGTCTGCACACATCATTTTATAATCTTTGTTTTGTTTCCAGTATTATATGTTTAACTTCTCTATAAAACACCCTTAAAATGATTTAAAACATTGTCTGAGAAACAAAATTGCATAAATTTATGCTTGTAACAAAAAACAAAAGTCAAGGGATAAGATATATTCTCTGAAAACAAGTTAATATCTTCAAAAAATAATGTTTCTTGGGTTAACAAATCTTGTTTAAAAGACATCTAGATATTTTACTCTAAAACAAGACAAAGATTAAGAAATGATTTTTAACTTATGGGCACTTGAGGCATTAACAGTCTGTATTATCTACCGTGTTCATAGATTGTCATACTGTTAAACTCCGTAGTCTGGGGTCTGGATGATAATATGCATATGGTTATTGTATGTAAAGAGGTTACGCATAGTAAAAACTGGAATTGTACACTCCATATATGGTTATTTCGGGAAGGAGAAGTGGTGGGGAACAAATAACGTGCATGAACAAACAATCTTCTTCTAGCTGGGATTTATAAAGTGAACTTTGCGCTGGTTCTGGCGTACGTACGGTTTAATAAATCTTAAAACCTTTGTGCGTGTACATAATCGGACTTTTGTGTGTACACACACTTTTAGGATAAAATCTACATAGAGCTTTATACACGAGGCCAGTGGCGTTGCTAGACATAAAGGTCTACTTGGGCACAGGCCCCCCCATTATTCATATCACTTGTTTTCTTTCTTGAAAGCCTGCTGCATGCAAGAAGTGTGCAACACAATGCACGCTGCAACAAGTACTGTTAGTACTAGTGTACTAAACTAGCACTAGCAAATTAAATTATTAATTTCATATCCAAAAGATTGAGTCATTGTTATCATACACAATCAAAGACAGTACAACAGAAAACACGAATGTGTTTATTTACTCTGCAATTCCAGAGACTTGACAGAGGTTTTCCTGAGACTTGATGCTTTTTCATCTGATGTCAGAAACCTGACTCTGACGGCTGAGGATGTAGTTTGTTTATCAAGTCTTAGCTCCCTCAAACTCAACTCTCCTTTCTGCTTTCCTGTCCCTGCTTCATCCAAAGAATTTTCTGATGTCCATCTACAGGAGTCAATAATGTTTGAGTCAAAATAAGATCATCGGTATTATTTAGAAACTTACTTTAGTGTCATCATGTTTTCATAGTCTACCTCAATTCTCACTTGCGTGCCAACACCTGGGTAGGGTTTCACCAGCTGTGTGTAAGTTCTAGCGTAAGTTCACACTAAGGGCTTACTAGTTAGTTTGTACCTTAAGTCGGTGCTTAATTTGGTTGCACCACCTGTTCTTAATGCAAGACTTAACTAGTAGGTTTTAAACTCTCCATAAAGTGATACATAGTCGAATAATATGATGTTTACCTGTATTGATCCAATTAACAGCCTTCAAATTTAAACACAGAAGTGTTAAAAAGCCGTGAATTTCAGTTTTATCTTCCTACGGTTGATGTATAAACTTTGCCTGCTCATGTAACTGTCAGCTGTAATAAATTATATTCCCATTAAAATACGATGCGTAATAAAAATAGATTTAATAAATAGTATATTTGCCCCATGTAAATAACAATATATAGGAACTGTATCTAAAATAAATAAGGGGTGATAAATAGATGCTAATACAACAGGCTGGAAAAATAGACATTTATTAATTTTAATATCTTATATATTTCTTATATGTGGACGGCGCACACTGAAAACTGCACCGTTTGAACGGTTTCATGATGAACAGACCAATTAAAATATGTTTTTTTCTCTCTCTTGTAAATGTAAACGAGTGTAAATGCCAAAATCATTATATATGTCTAAATGATTGATGCCTGTCATGCAAAACATGAGCTCATTGATGTCTTTAAATGAGTCTGCTTTTTTATTCCAACCATTACTCCTGGTTGCAGGCTTCCATAAATATTTAGTTTATAAGTAGGGTTAAGTTCTAACTAAGTTTAATGGTGCAACGCTCAAATATTTAGTAGTGCGTAAATTGTGACTTAGTGCCCATTTCCGCCACAACTAGGCTAAGTTGTAATGTACGTATAGCTGGTGCAACCGGCCCCTGGACTTGTGTGTGTGGCTGCGCATGCAGCAGTAGCTTTGGTTATAGCAAGCGCACAGGCACACGCCACACGGACATGGATTTCTGCGTGCACGCATCAGATTTGTGTTTTCAGTTAAACTACGTTGCTTTTACAAGCATTGATTGGGTGGGTTACTGCATTGCATTTAGATAGAGCCATTTCTTTTTTCCAGGATTATCAATCTAAATGAATGATAAATTGTTAAAACTCAAACTTGAGATTTTACTGGGGCACAGCGGATTTATTCTGGTGCACATTCCCCAGTAAAAGGGGTCTAGTGACGGCCCTGCATGAGGCACCAGGTGTAAATGGTCTCCAAGACAAATTTGATACAGATGGCAATCTGATCAGATGATTAATCAATCACAATAGGTGGTTTGAGACACATACAATACATGACTCAGACAAGTGTATCAGATAGTTCAGGCCACATGCGTAAACTTAACTCCACCCAAACAGAACTACGTCAGAATAAGGAAGTTTGGGAGCACCGCAGTCCTAAATTGAGTGAGCAATCATGGATTGAGCAACTGCAAAACTCAAATACTAATTGCTATATGGGGCGAAGGAGTGTTCACAGAAACTGTCAAATGTATAGAGACAAAATATCTATGCATATAGATAGTAGAGTGGATTTAGGTCTGTTTTGAGGAGAAACATTTATGTGGCCAAATGTAAATGGAATGCGCATTCACGATTGGAATCCGATCGATCAAGACTCATGAAGTGATTAAGTGTAAATCTGCTCATAGAAACTGCAGCCCATTTCAGCCACAAGGCTTTTTATGTAAGAATAAACATGTAGTATTTATGTACAGTACATAAATATAGATTATTTTAATCCAATCATCCATATATAATTAATTGTCATTAAAAAATGTTTGGTTTAACAACCCTAACCCTAACCTAATATTAAATATTAATAATAGATAATTGTTGCACAATGTCAGTTTATGGACTACCACAGGATAGAAGGACACATTTACAGTACATCTCTCAACTTGGACACAAACAGATCGATCACAAGTCCCAGGAAATCATTTGAAGTAATCTAGGTCTTCTGAAATTCAATGACACGATGGAGGAAGAAACAGAGAAAGTGAGAGAAGTGCAGACAGACAAGTGGGGGCTGAAATGGGGAGAAAGAGGAATCGGTGGAAAAAGAGAGATAGAGTTCCTGCTGCCAAGCTCACATCTGCTCATTAGTGAGGAGTTATTTCCATTTTCTCAATCACTCTGTCAAATATGAATGGGCCTCTACCGTGTTAAGGATGTTTGGCATTGTAATGGAGCGGAGTGTGACACAATCAGCACTCCTGAGATCAACGGAACGGAGTTCCATTGAATTAATGGAATCGCTAAATCAAAATAAGGGCCACACTGAAAACACACTGAAAACTTCAGGGGTAATAATAGTAAGCAAACCAATGACACCACGGGAAGTTGACTAATGAACCAGAACATAAATAATTACTCCTCTCATTAATTACACTATAGGTATTTAACCCATTGTCATTAATTATTGAAGTTGAGGTTAGCTCATCTCCTAGGTTAAATTGCAGTGAGAAAATTAATTTGAGGCATTAAAGTTACATTTTAACATTGCTAAAAGATGCCTTAACACTTAAATGAAAAAATAGAACTTGGGATGGGAACAAGTTAGGCCATAATGTCACATGATTAACATGTAATATCTTTTAAATTAGTAGATTAAAACTAACTACAGGGTTGGGCAAAATTCAGAATTGAAAAATTGGCACCCTTTTAATATTTGGCTTAGGATCTGAATTGAATTGGCCACACCCCATAGAATGTTGAATTATACTTTAAATTAGAATATCAAAAGAATAATTACTGACTTTCAATTCAAAATAATTTCATGCTGTTTATGACAAGACATACATAATTACATAATTAATTTTGACTAATTATGCCCAATTTCTCTAGGTGTCATTTCAAACATTCTCTCTGTTCCTAGAAAACATCCCGAATGTTGATAATAGCATGTTTTTAGGTAATTCATACAACAACAAAAAAATGAATGTATTATTAAAAACCACATTTTTAATTTTGATTCCTTACATTTAAATTACAAATCTGCATCCTGTTTGGTACTTATTCAAATTCAGGAATTGATATGCAATTGAAAAATGCATTGTCAATTCAAAATGGCACACAACCCTGCTTAGCTAAAATTTTGATGAAACTCACCAGAAATGGTTTGACATGAATGAAAATTGAAAGCTGCTCTCTGAAACGTATTTACACAATAGGGTTATTGAGGTCATTTTCAATCAGAAGATCAATTAATACACACTCATTGTTTTACAACAATGCCAGGTTATTGCCTCTAACTCCCTCCTTGATTAACCACCAACAAATAATAATTAATTAGATAATTAGGCCTGTTACAATAGTGGCAATGGCGAGCTCCCTGCATTTATTTAGAATTAGAACCATTAGGCATCATTAATTTTGTTGGTTTATTTTAATTAGCAGCCTTTGGAGAGCAGAAGAACCGCTCTGCTAAGAAACCACTCTTGTTATGCTGGAACTGGAGCATTGCCAAGCTTTTGTTTAGTGCCACCATATTGTCTTTACGATTGGCTGATGAAATAACAACCAAATCTTGCATGTGTATTTTCTGCTTTTTTCTTCTTCTTTTTTTTTCTTGAGAGGAAAAGTAGCACATTCATCCATCACAGAAAGGCTTTGTGTTTCTATGGGTGATGACGGGCCCAAATATAACATTAGGTGAACAAAGACATTGGTGCTTCCTGATTGGCTCATTTAATCTCTGTCATTGTAATGGTTGCAAAAAGGGTGTAGATTTGATTGATCTGGCTTGAACATTGGGCTTTAGACCCTAAAATTTCATCATTCTCACAACTGAATTTATAAAGGTGAATTAGGGCACCTTTATTAAAAAATTTAAAGGAAACTGGTTTATTTCTAATAACATGAAAATAAGTGCATTTGTGCAGTGGAATTAAGTTTTCATGGTCAAGATATCTTTAAATAAATATATGTTCAACTGAAATTTTATGATGAAAAACAATGTATTTTTCATGATCAGTTATGATTTTTCACTATATGTCTCATCTTCATCTTGTAATTTTGAGCAGAATAGAGAAATATAGCCTTCCCTTATACAGTATGTCTGCGGTGTTGAATAACAAATAAGATCTCATTAAATTAACAATTGTTAAAATCAAATTTAAAAAGCATCTGTCATTATTTCAGGCTGTACTCTCAAGATGACACTTATGACACTTGTCTAAATATTATTTACATAAAAAATATGGTAGTTCATTTCAAATTGCCTCCAGAGGTTCCTGAATTAAAATGCCTACATGATTTTTAGACAGGCAAGTTTTCTTTCTACTCAAATCGACTTGGGACCTAATAAGGTAAGTGTTTTTACAGAGATTCTTTTATACTGAGATAGCAACCTACATGGCTTTACCATAGAAGAGAGTATAACTGTCAACTTGGATCGCGTGAGTCTTCTTAGCCAATCATGTTGCCTGTTACATGTTACAAAAGTAAATCACCATTTGCAACTCCATTCTGTACAAATGAATGGGTTGGGCTGTAAACTGATACCCACCTGTCACAAAATCGTCTGTGATTTCTTAAATAAAATAGCAATTTTTTCATTGGAAACTCCATACATAGAGCACTCCAAAATTATCATTTAGTGTAAAACATATTGAAGATTAGCGACAGGTGGTCAATTCACTGATGTTTCTTCTTATTCAGCATACTGAAGCATCTCCTCCATTGGCATCCATTCAAAAAGACGGTCTCTGGTCTCCTCGCCAGTGTACCGTTGCGTAATGCTTTGTTTTGCTAACCTTGTAGGCTCTGTCTTGGAAGAGAGGCTCTGGATTGCCCATCATTTTAAGTAGAATTCAGATTTATATATTGATCAAACTGTTGTTTCCATTAAGTTTTAAATGTATAAATGAAACTAATAGTCTTTAAGGTCAAATGCAAATTTTTTTATATAAAGCTATAAAATGACCTATAGATATAGACCTTTAGATAGCAATTTTTCAAATTGTATTAAACTCTGCTGAAGCACACGTACATCACTCAGATGCAGTGGCGACACAACTGTTGATAGTATGTGGGGTGGGGTGGGGGGTCACAATTTACCTGGTTGTATGCAGTGTACAGGGTCAGTAGATAAAGTAGTTTAAATTACTCCAAATATCTCAAATATAGCAAGTTTTCCAAAAAATAACACAGCGATGACTGCCCCACAGTAATGTGCCACAACCCAGCAACTTCCTGTGTTGTGGCATGCTATCTTTCCATTCATAATAAACATAGCCACGCCACCTTGCGTCTCCCAATACAAAATGCTTTAACAAACAGATGCCCTAATCCTATTTTTGTGACAACTGACCATTAGCTAAAAAATAACAAATTTAAATGACAATAAAAAATGTTCATACTTTAAAAACCTTACCTTGTCAAAAGAATTGTAGGCGTCGGTCCTTTCTGCTTGCAAACCTTGTTACAACATCTGTATTTGTTGCCAGGTTAGAAGTAAAGTAAAGCACGTATAGTTTGGACAGTTTTGGAATGGTGTCACGCAGTGCCATTTCACGAAAGAATCACAGTGTTTTTTCCAGCTGGGTGCGCTCTTCTTCTTCATTACTCTTGTCAGCAATGCCATCTTTGAACATCCGGGGAAACAAATTGATTTCAGAGTTCAGATCTTCTTGATCAATACTGTAAGTGGTGGAAACAGCACCAACACTTTCATCTGATGGGCGCTCAGAAGAGAGAAAGGGACTTGAAATGAACAGGTCATTCTCTGAAAAGTGGTCTTCTTCCTCCCCAATAAGGGTATCCAGAGTGCTCTACAGTATTTCAGTCCTGTAGTAGCCCTCTGGCTTTTCAAAAGAGGACTTTACCCCTCCTCCCAGTTTTGTGGGAATAACCAATTTGCGTGTCACACAAGGGCCAGAATAACAATTTTTCTGACACAATTCATTGACGTGATTAAAGGTTTGGGATGCAAAATCATTACTTCTCATTTCCTTTAGTACAGACAATATGGATTTAAACATTATGGACATTGCTGTTTGATATGTAAAGTCTTTTGATTGAAGAAATTTGGACAGGTGGTTTGTTTGCATTAGCACTCTCCGCATAAAAAAACATGCAGTACAGAAAGTTGAAGTCTTGCACATTTCTGAGAAGTGCTTAAGCTTCAGTTCCAGCTTTTGAACCTCCATGTGCAATTTCGTTCAGGTCTTGAACCATTTCATAAAAATTTTCCAATACAGCTCTGATTGCCTCAACTCGACAGTTCCAACGAGTATCGCTGAGTGATTTAATAGTAGTTGGCACTGCAGAATAAATCTTTTGTGACGTAATTTTTCAAACACAGCATGTCTCTTTGAGCTTACTTCAATGAAATTTCGTAGAGCCTGGAGAATTCAGAAAGCATTTCGGAAAACTAGAATGCAGGAAACCATTTCCACTACACACAGATATAATATATGAGCATAACAGTGAACATAGTAAGCTAGATGATTTTTGCTAAGTATCCGTGTGGCCACACCTTTGTAGGGTCCTCTCATGTTGGTGGCTCCATCATAACATTGACCTATTAGAGCTGAAATATCAAGTCCCAAGGCTGATAGTGTACTCTCGATCGGTGTGGCAAGTGAAGCCCAGTCCTTCTGCAGCGTCCAGTGGAAGCCACTAAACCGCTACTGTATTTCAAATGACTGGTTTATGTAGCACACTATTAGAGCAAACTGCTTGTGCCTTAACAGATCCATTATTTTGTCTACAATGATGGAGAACACTTCAGTTTTTTTTTACTTCATTTACGATTTAATCTATTACTTGTGAAGCCGTGATTTCGATTATTTCATTCTAACACGAGCTGTGTAGTTAGGTGTAGTATTTCTCTCGGTTAACCATAAATTGCTGAATCGGTTCTTTATCTGTACTATGCAGTTTCATCAATTCCCACAAATTGGCTTGATTTGTGGAATCCATTCCCTCTTCATGTCCCCTCAAAGGTATACTCTAGCAAGCGCCAAACAAAGTACTCTCCATTACAGTTTCTAAATATGCTCTGTTGTCCTCTACTCAGTTTTTCTTTTGACTATCAAGCTGGAACATAACACTCCCTGTTTTACAGGACTGCAGCCTACCCTTCCATTTAGCAACGGCCTCTAGATGAGTGTCACTCTTTTAATGTTCCTGAAATCTTTCATTTGCTTTCTTCCATGTTTTAAAACCAGTAACTTGAAATGCCAGGTCACTGTTTGGCCCATTGCCAAATGCTTGACGGCAAAAGCAGAAAGCTCTGTTATCACATACACTGTTTTCAAGCCATTTATACTCATTGTACCACACTTGCCTGAATTTTCTGGTTTTGATCCCACAGATACTGGCTGGAAAATCAATTACTGGATACGGGCCTTCTTCAGTATATTCCAAAGCTGCATCCGGTTCAAGGCATGGGTCTCTTTTATCGACTGACTCGACAGTTGCACCCACACTAACCTGAGTGTTTGAAATGGTATCGTCACTCTTGTTGCTGCTAACATTCAGAACTACAGAAGAGTCATATTCGGCCTCTGGCATTGGTAGTTTAGATTTTTTGTTGTAGAAAAACTCCAAACTTAGCTGACATTTTGCCATTTTAACATATTTTCGAATGCCATGCTGACTGAAAAAGTGTCTCACATGAGAACAAGTATAATGGTGAACAGTCAGACACTCGTTCTTGCGAGAACAAATATAACAGTGTGGTTATGTCAATAAGGATTTAAAGTTTGAAATAAACTACTGCGCACTCACATATTCTCTACCCACTTATGAAAAACATTGAAACAATACAAAAAACGAATATAATTTTTTTTATTATAAAATCTGGTGTGACCAGTGACCAGGCATGAACACCCCCCACCACCTCCACGTGCCGCCACTTCTCAGACATCAATTTGATGTGCATGTTTACTTCTAGAAGTGGGCATATTTTTTACATTGTTTGCTAATCTGCAAGATGTCTATGAGACGTATGTCAATAAATATGTGTCGGATGTCAATACAACATTTAGCAGATGTCTTTGAGACATTTATGGTTTAGAATATTTGTAAATCTGATCTTTTTAAGATGTTCATTAGATTGTGATGCTTTCCCGATGAAAAGATCTAAAACGGATTTACAGAGATGTACATGCTATCTGAGATACTTATTGCTGTTGCTGGTGTAGTTGGTGCCATCTTGTGAAGCTAGTTGACCAGTATGTTTTTGTTTCTGTTAATGCATGGTAAAGGGTTAGACAACTGGAGTTGTATGGATTACTTTTGTGCTGAATTTATTTACTTTGTGTAGCTTCAAAGGCCTGATCACCATTCACTTGCATTGTTAGGACCAACAAGGCTGAAAAATTATTCTAAAAATCTTTGTTGTATAACGTAACATAACAAAGACAGTCGTACACATCTGGAATGGCATAAGGGTGAGAAAATAATGAGAACATTTTAATTTTTGGGTGAACTATCCCTTTAATACAAGACAGAACACTATCATCTCATGTCGTGGACCACTGTAAAACAGCATAGCTACTTTCCAGAAGAGGAAATACATTCCCTTAAACAAATATATAATATTTTGAAACAAAATTTAATGTCCATTTGTTAACTGCCTATTTAGACCTTTCTAGGTTCCTTAGCATATAGGAATTGATATTTTAAGTAATTTTAAATGCTAGTGACAAATTTGTTGTACGTGGTGTGTGGGCGCACTGTTCCAGGTTCATTTTAGTGAGCATTGTCTTTTGGTGTGCCAGACTCAAAAACGACGCTCTACACAATCTGACTTCCTCTCATGTACATGCCAAGTGCAATTAACAGCCCGAAGACAGAGGCTGCCAAAACAGGCATAGGGAGCTGGTCATTGATATGCATTATTCCTGCAGGAAAAGTAGTCGAATCTGAATTCAAGCCATGCCAATTGAAAGAAGTACATTTCAATTTGATCCATACACACACATAGATGACCAGACCAAAGAATTACTATGGATATGGTTTGAAATATGTTCAGTAGTGTGCAAAGTATTGTGGAAAGAGATGCTTGGCCTTGGCAACAGGGGTGTCTATTGAACATCAGTAGTGACTATAGGACATGTTTGCTTGACGGGATTCAGATAATCCACTTCTGAATTCTCAGGGTGCTGCACAATCTCTGCCTTCTGCTGAGGAAAGTGTCTACTGTACAGCCTATATGACTTTTCTTCAGGGTTTTATAAAGTACCAGAAAATGGATTCCTTTGTATTACTTATTATAACCCTCTCTTTTTCTTTTCTTGCAGTAGCATTGAGTTGTCATAACTTGTACAATGTTTGTCCATGTGTGTTCATGTTACTGAACTTCTGCTTGAAAGTGTCTCTCAGCTCAGTTGTTGACATGCACCTTCAGTCAAGAAGACAGCAGGGAAATTATACAAGCTCAGCGAGCTCCCGCAACATTCTCGCATCTCGCTAAGCAGATTATTCAAATGACCCCACAGGTGCTCACTATTGATGTTCTGCTGTAAGACACCTGCATCGGGGCTTCCCAATAGGAAACACAAGGTCAGTGCTTATTCTGAATTAAACTTTAAGATATTGTTAAATCCCCTGTAATGCCAAAGAATAACAGTAAATTAGTTGTTTGTCCATTCGGTCATGTCAGGATTGAACACTTTTTTGATGAAGTCCTCTGTCAAGATGGCTGTTAAAAGGATAGTTGAAAAGTTTACCCACCCTCATGTGTTCCAAACACATGCCTTTCTTTTGCTTAATACAGTAGATTGTTTTAATAATTTTCTGGCTGCTCTATTCTACATATTTACAGTAAACGGGGACAGGGTCTGTCAAACTCTCTCTCAAACTCAAAAAATTAAATTGGCCTTTTCTGCATATCACGGAGCATATCATCTTATATACACATCTGTAAAATTGTAGCAAAGAAACATTTCATAGTCTCAATCAGCAGGAATGGCCTATATGGCCTGCACAAAGAGCATATTCAGTTCTGAAGTGCATTCTTAACTCAGTGTTAGGAACAATATCACTTTTAGTAACTCAAAACAACATAAAAGCTTGTTCATACAAACAAAAGATTAACATTTTACAGTAATTAAAGTAATTATTAAGATATTGTGACTTATCATAGTCTAGCTCTGATGCATTTTTAAGATGTAAACTCAGTGGAACAATGTTTAGCCAGTAAAGCTAATTAGATGGAAAATATTATGGCATTTAAAATGTTCCTAATATTGTTTTGGGAGTCCCCAACAACAGTTTTACATGCATGCAATGACAAAAAACTCTTTTGTTGTCTTATAATATGCATTCCCCTTCTGTCGCTCTCTCCACGTTGTGTCGGAGAAGCGACACTATGGGTCTCTCTTGAGCGCCGATATTCACCTCTGATCTTACTGAAAAGGGCCAATGGGAGTTGGCAGTCGGTATTTGCATATCCCGCCCCCGGACATACGGGTATTTAAGCGGCGCAAATACGGGAGTTCATTCAGAAAATTTCTTCGGAGCCGATGGTCTGTCTGCAGTTTGCTGCGAGTTACACGCCACTTAAACGTTCCTGTTTTCCTCTGACGATCTGCATGCTGTTGGATCTTGACGACGCACAACAGCGGCTTTCTCCTTCTCAGTGCACGGCGTGCACTGTTGCCCCTGAGCGCTTCGACAGCGCAGACACGTACACACACACACTGTGTATTAAAATAGTTTTATACTAAAAGAGTAATTTTCTCTAAAAGAGCAAACACAGCAGCGTTGAACGTCCTTTTAAGGACGCGTCTTTTTCAAGATGCCTTTCCGCCCCTGTGTCGTTCCTGGATGCGGTAGAGTGCTCTCTGCTTCAGACGGCCACAGACGCTGTCTCATGTGTTTGGGCCGCGATCACACCGAGGCGGCGTTTGTGGATGGTTCATGTTCTCACTGCGAGAACATGACCATGACCACGTTGCGGTCGCGGCTCGCTTTCAACAGAAAGCAAGCCACCCCAGCTGCACCCCGCATTGCTCCTTCTTCCCACGGGATTAAGGACGGTGCGGTTGGCGCTGGGGGCGATTTGGGGGCGGCAGCAGGTGCAGTTTCGCCGGGTCGCCCCGTACTCCCATTCAAGCCCTGCAGGACAACATCCTCGCTTAACGCAAAGGCCTACACTACGGCTGGACGCGCTGCCTCTGCCCTGCATGCAATGGCCCTCCTGCAAGTCCACCAGGCCAAAGCTCTCAGAAACATGCACGGGGGTGGACCTGATCCTGATGTGCTGCAGGAACTGCGCTCAGCGACCGACCTCACCCTGAGAGCGACGAAGGCCACAGCGCAGTCACTCGGACAGACGATGGCCACCCTAGTGGTCCAGGAACGCCATCTTTGGCTCAACCTGGTCGAGATGCGTGAGGCTGACAAAAACCGCTTCCTGGACGCACCTGTCTCCCAGATTGGCCTTTTCAGTGACACCGTCTAGGACTTCGCCCAACAGTTCTCCGCGGTGAAGAAGCAGACGGAGGCCATTTCGCACATCATGCCCCGCCGCGAGACCTGCCGCTCACGGGCCCTGCCCGTCTGCCCGCCGAGGGCATCCCCTCGCGAGGAAACCAGCTCCTGCTCCGCCTCAACCCGGGCCCAGCTCTCAGCCCCAGCGTCAAGCACTCCGCAGGCGGCGACGCCCCTGTCTCACTGAACCCCTCCAGGACCCGGAAGGCTCCCAAGCGTTCCTGAGACAGCCGACCCAGAGCCGAAGATGTTAGCTCCGGAGGTGATAAGACCGCTCCGTCCCCCGGTGGAGGGCCGGGAGGAGAATCCTTTGTTTTTTCATTTGCCACACCCCCTGACGGGGGTACACGGCGAGCACGCCAGTTCCCTGCGCACAGAAATTGCGACCCTCTTAGCCAAGGGCGCGGTAGAGCCCGTCCCTCCAACTGAAATGAGGAAGGGTTTCTACAGCCCTTACTTCATTGTACCCAAGAAAGGCGGCGGCTTACGACCAATCCTGGACTTGCGAGTTTTCAATCGGGCCTTGTTAAAACTCCCGTTCAAAATGCTTACGCAGAGAAATATTCTGGCTGGCGTTCAGCATCTAGATTGGTTCACAGCGGTGGACCTGAAGGACGCGTACTTCCACGTCTCAATTTTGCCACGACACCGACCCTTCCTACGGTTCGCGTTCGACGGCCAGGCGTTTCAGTACAAAGTCCTCCCCTTCGGCCTGTCTCTGTCCCCTGCGTCTTCACGAAAGTCGCAGAGGCGACCCTTGCCCCGCTCACGAGTAGCCGGCATCCGCATTCTCAACTACCTCAACGACTGGCTCATCCTAGCACACTCTCGAGAGTTACTATGCACACACAGAGACCAGGTGCTCCGGCACCTCAGCCGCTGGGGCTTCAGGTCAACTGGGAAAAGAGCAAGCTCACTCCGGTTCAGAGCATCTCTTTCTCGGGTTGGAGTTAGACTCAGTCTCAATGACAGCACGTCTCACGAGCAAGCGTGCTCAGTCGGTGCTGGACTGCCTCGCTTCCTTCAAGCCAGGCACAGTGGTCCCTCTAAAACTTTTCCAGAGGCTCCTGGGGCATATGGCGTCCTCCGCGGCGGTCGCGCCGATGGGGTTGATGCATATGAGACCACTCCAGCACTGGCTCTAGACTCGAGTCCCGAGACAAGCATGGCACCGCGGCACGCATCGGGTAAGGATCACCCCCGCCTACCTCAAAACACTCCGACCCTGGACAGACCTCTGCTTTTTATGGGCAGGAGCGCCCCTGCAGCAGGTGTCCCGACGCGTTCTGGTCACAACTGAGGCCTCCCGGTCCGGGTGGGGTGCCGTGTGCAGCGGGCACACAGCAGCGGGCCGTTGGAAAGGGGCCCCGCTACGTTGGCACATCAATTGCCTGGAGATGCTGACCGTCCTTCTTGCTCTCAGGAAGTTCCTCCCATTAGTTCGGGACAAACATGTCCTCGTGAGATCGGACAGCACCACGGTGGTGGCGTACATAATCGCCAAGGCGCGTGACGCTCCGCCACATGTCACAACTTCGCCCGCTCTCCTATGGAGCCAGCAGCACTCAGCGTGCCACTCACATCCCCGGCAAGCTCAACGTCGTAGCGGACGCCGCTATCACGACAACGCCTGCCCAGCGGGAGTGGAGGCTTCACCCCAGTCGGTCCAGCTGATTTGGGAACGGATTGGCAAGGCCCAGGTAGACCTGTTCGCGCCCAGGAAACCTCCCACTGCCCACTCTGGTACGCCCTAACAGAGGCTCCCCTCGGGACAGACGGCTGGCACACAGCTGGCCCTCGGGGCTGCGCAAGCACGCATTTCCCCAGTGAGCCTTCTTGCACCGGTGCTGTGCAAGGTCAGGGAGGACGAGGAGCAAGTCACGTTGGTGGCCCCCTACTGGCCCACTCGGACTTGGTTTTCAGAACTCAGGCTCCTCGCGACAGCTCCTCCCTGGCGAATTCCCCTGAGAAAGGACCTCCTCTCTCAGGGACGGGGCACGCTCTGGCACCCGCGCCCAGACCTCTGGAACCTCCATGTCTGGTCTCTGGACGGACGCTGAAGAGCTAGCCGGCTTACCGGCGACCGCTATGAATACCATCAACCAAGCCAGAGCCCCCTCTACCAGGCACCTTTACACCCTAAAGTGGCGCTTGTTCGCAGATTGGTGTTCTTCCCGAGCCGAAGACCCGCAGAGATGCGCGATTAGGTCAGTGTTTCTGTTCCTACAGGAGAGGCTGGACAGGAGGCTGTCCCCGTCCACCCTCAAGGTGTATGTTGCCGCTATCGCCGCCCACCACGATCCTGTAGACGGCAAGTCTTTGGGTAAGCACGACCTGATCCTTAGGTTCCTGAGAGGCACCCGGAGGTTGAATCCCTCCCGGCCAGGCCTAGTTCCCTCCTGGGATCTTTCGGTAGTCTTGGCAGGACTCCAGAGACCTCCCTTCGAGCCGCTCGAATCAGTTGGACTCAGGGCCCTCTCTCTTAAGATGGCCCTGCTGATCGCGCTCGCCTCCATTAAGAGGGTCGGGGACCTGCAAGCGTTCTCTGTCAGCTACACTTGCCCGGAGTTCGGTTCGGCAGATACGTCTGTGATCCTAATACCGCGACCGGGCTATGTGCCCAAGGTTCCTACCACACCATTCCGAGATTAGGTAGTGAACCTGCAAGCGCTGCCCCGGGAGGAGGCAGACCCAGCCCTTTCGTTGCTGTGTCCAGTGCTCGCCCTGCGCATTTACCTGGACCGCACACAGAGCACCAGACGCTCTGAGCAGCTCTTTGTCTTCTTTGGGGGACGGCAGAAAGGGAATGCCGTCTCCAAACAGAGGCTCGCCTACTGGGTTGTCGATGCCATCACACTGGCTTATCACACCCAGGCCATGCCCCTACCCTTACGGGTCCGAGCTAACTCAACAAGGGGTGTTGCGTCCTCGTGGGCACTGGCCAAGGGCACCTCCCTAGCAGACATCTGTAGAGCCGCAGGTTGGGCAACACCCAACACCTTCGCGAGGTTTTACAACCTTTGCGTTGAGTCGGTTGCGTCTCGTGTTTTCTCAGGTCCGAGCCCGTAGAACTCGGTAACACGTGAGACCGACCGGCCGGGTGGATCGCTGTGCTCAGCGCCCTTTTCCTGACGTCAAGGTAAAGTAGTGCGCCTTCTTCCAAGGGCGCCCCACTCGAGTCGGGCCCCTGGTCGATTCCTCCCCAGGCCTCTGGGTCCGCGAGTTCAGCGGAGGAACTCGCCGACCCAAGCCACTGCGGGTACCCTGATGGCCACCCCGTACTGGTATAGGGGCTCCACAGGTAAAATAAGAAGGCCTCCTGTTCGGACTCCCCTGTGTGTAATTCCACGGTTCTGTCCCCTTACGAGCGGACCCCCGTGTCTCCCTTAGGCAGTTACAGCTGCCTCGGTCGCCGTGCTGTAGCAACTCCCCCCTTTCAAGGCTGGATCTACCACCGCACCATACTTTCCACACGAGCCCTAAGACGGCCGTGTGACGTGTCTACCACTTTTCCTCCCCAAGAAAAAGGGCAGGTGTGGTCTCCGCAGGGTCTGGGTAAGACCCCCTTCCCTATATGCGTGTAAGGGCCCCGGCCGTGATTGCTCTATGCGAGAAACATAGAGAGAAAAGAGGCCCAGCCAGGCTGCTAACTAGAAGGACTCCGATGTTCTTATGGGGCATTGGGGAAGGGTACGTGCAGCCAGGTACAGACGATGCATGGCACTGGATGAAATCCCTGCCCGCCTCTGTATCGGCGGTCCACATACAAGGTTCAGCGCATGGCAAGATTGGAATGGGTCCCCTAGTGTCGCTTCTCCGACACAACGTGGAGAGAGCGACAGAAGGGGAACGTTTGGTTACATATGTAACCTCCGTTCCCCGAGGGAGGGAACGACACGTTGTGTCTTTCCTCCGCCATGTCACTGATCCGAGCCACTATTGTGGCCGGACCATTTCCGGCTCCTCAGAAAAATCCTGAATGAACTCCCGTATTTGCGCCGCTTAAATACCCGTATGTCTGGGGGCGGGATATGCAAATACCGACTGCCAACTCCCATTGGCCCTTTTCAATAAGATCAGAGGTGAATATCAGCGCTCAAGAGAGACCCCTAGTGTCGCTTCTCCGACACAACGTGTTGTTCCCTCCCTCGGGGAACGGAGGTTACATATGTAACCAAACGTTTATGTTTACCTGATTTGCTCACCGACACCCAAATGATTCATTCAACGACTCATTTTTCCAAACCCCTCCTTTGCGTGACGCTAATCTGCGGTGATTGGTCAGATGATCCAGTCAGTTGTGATTGGTATACTCTGTGCAGAGATTGTCGGAAACGGAACGCCCATCACCGCTTTGTAGTAAAAAAAATCAAAATCAGAGAAGGAATTTGAGTTGATTTATGTTAGCGATCATAGCCCAAAGTTCGGTGGTAAACACCCAATCAGTTATTGTTTGCGTTAGCCCAACGCATAAACATATTGATAAAGCACTGCATTACTACAAGTTATTGCTCTATTCTTTATGACAACTCCAATAACATCGACAAACATTTCACATATTTCAAAAAATTGACATTGGAGACCTAGAAGCTGCGCTGAGCGTAACGCATACACAACACACACAAATACTTATTAAGCATGCTAAAAACACATAAAAGCAACAATTATTAATAATACTTACAGGTTGTGATTCGGAGGAGGAAGCTGATCCAAATAAACTTGGTACTGAACCTTCCTTCAGTATCAACCGGCTCGCCAATCCACATTTGAAAGCATTCATGTTCGTGTGTGAAAAAAAAGGTCGCTTTTGATATGCACTTCAGAACACAGCGTTGTCTTGTTGTCGTCATGATGTTTTCAAGTTTTCCCTGGTGTCTGCGTGCGCAATGAGTGGGCGCGGCCAATTTGATAATTTTCCGTCTTGACGTCACAACGAAAAGGAAAATGACTCATTGGAAACACGATTCATTACATTGACTCAGAGTCGACTCTACTTTTGAGAGACAATAACTTTTTTTACGGTGAACTTTCATATATAAAACTTTGCAGGATGTTTTTGTTCACTTAAATCTATGTTACACACTACATGAAAGGTAATTTTCAAAATTCCATAATAGGTGCCCTTTAATGTGACAAATACTCAAAATATTAAACTTTTAACAAATTCAACTAAATCTCCCTCACACCTGCCGATCAGCAATTACATGTGCTCTCAATAGCCTGCACAGTCTCACACGACCTCTCAAGCATCTTATCAGCAAAGCCAATCAACAGCGTCAGGAGGCGGGACAACGTGCCTAAGTGCATTTTAATTGGCTTAGAGTTTGAGTAACATAAATACTTTTAAACTTATATTTTGTAACTGGGTTACATATTTATGAATGAAACCATTTTCGTACTTTTTTGCATCGGGTCCAATTGGGTTTTTAACTGCCCTGTCCTTCATTAACAATTCCTTTGCAAAGCTTGAATCGTATTATGACTGTTTCACAAACAATCGACACTGACATGAGCCAAAAAACACGTCATAGTCCAAAGAATGGTGAAATGACACACACACATACAGAAGGAGCACTGTGGTGCATATCGCTGAAAACACAGACCGAACCGGTCAAAGATGTCCATCGTCCATTGTCAAAGATGTCCTATGTTTATATACACCAACAATTAAAAATAGCACACATGGGCCAAAGAACGCATTTGTGCTCAAAACAACAAGAGGCAGCAGCACCCTTTCAGAGTTGTAACTTGACACCACATCTTTTAAAAGCAGCGAGATACTTGGCAGCGGTAATAGAGTCTGTGTAGCTCATGTTCATATGCAAAATAATTCAAAATAGTCCCCCTTGGTGTTATGTTATGAATAGTTAGTCACGGAAGGCCTGCTCTCTTGACTTGAACTGCTTGCTAGTGGGTGGGACCAAGGGTGCGATAATGCATGTTGTGGGATGTGTAAATTCAAATTAGCAATGTTTTGTGACATCACAAACAGACAGATTTCAAAACGAGACATTTCAACATGGTGGCAAATATAAATGCTCTTTTTAGGCTTGGGAGGAAGTTATAAGTTCTGAAATTTACACTATGTTTTTATAGTATAGTTACCTAAATATCAAGGACAATTTCATTCTCCATTTCATGGCCATTTTAAGTTATGTGAGTGATTGAAGTAGATGTTGGCCAATGAAAAGATGAAAAAAGAAGAAAAATGTCTGCTTTTTTTTTTTATTTTATTGAAATAACAAGCACTAGTTTTCAACAAAAAGAGAAATAAAATTCAGCGCCAGGGGGATTAAACAAATGTGCCTAAATAATGAATACCCAGATAAAACAGACATAAGAGAAAAGGTTAATAGAAGGAGTAATTCACTTTTGAAATGAAAAAGAAATCAAATGTACAGAGACAGATAAATAAAGTAATTAATAACAGAGCTATGTGGTCATATTATACCAAAAGTTATATAAAGACACCGAAATGTTTTTGTTGATGGAAGTGGTGGACCGAGTTTCAATGTAAAACATCTCTTTGAAAAAACGACGGCAGATAACGGTGGCAGCTGTGTATGGACTATTGCATGTTTGTCTTAATGATTTCGTGCTCTCTCATTTTTATTTACCCATGTAAAAGAGAAAGAAGCAACCATGATTTATTTTGGTTAGAAAAATTATGAAAGTAGCCTATACACACTAAATTGTGTGATTTGAGCAAAGTGAATAGGGGTGTTGAAGTTTTTATGTGTTGACACCACAGCCCCTCATTGCAAAACATATTTTCCGTTGGGACAAATAAAATTACATAATGTGAACAGACTGTCCATGTTTTTAATTCAAGTGTGTAATATAGGATTACAGGCTCACTGTAATGACACCTGTTCTATTGTATTTTGCCAGGTTTTCCAATTAATTTCTTCTAATAATCCCAGATACAAACAAGCATACTTCTTCATTTCAACATCATCTTCTGATGTTTCTTACGATTGCAATTATGTGAAATTAAAATGACAGTAAGCTGGCCAATTTCAATGTGGGACATCTGGGACACAAAAGGTACACAATTTGTGATATAAACAAACATTTGACTGGAAACGATTCTAGGGCAGATTTAACTTGCGCTAAACCAAAAACTATGTTTTTTTAAGAATTATGTAATGGCGCCTTTTGAGGCCATTTGAATGGATATGAACAGGAGACAGCAAATTTTGCCAATTTGTTTGTTTTACACATTTTCGATCACAGAGCAGCACAAAAAGTGCATGGAAACTTGGTTAGTAATGTATTTTTCTGTGCGTATGTGAGACCTCTTTCAAGTCACACCTTTTTTGAAAATCAGATGAAAATAAATCAGATGAAGTTATTTGTGAATATGTTGAAGAGGCATCTATGTTCATTCAGTAGTCACCCTCTTTAAACTCTTACAAACAAGCATACAATCAGACACCACTCATATATACCCCTCCCACAAAAAAAAACCTTCTCTATGCCAGACAAACACACACATCTCATGTGCCTCCTCATAAATAGACTCAAAAGCACTCCACTTCACCGTACCCAGACTCACTCAGAGTACACACACACATACACAAACCTTTCCCACCTTCCCCTGCTGTTAGACACATGCCAAAGCAGAATGGTGGAGTAAGACACACAGCTCAGACTGGAGTGTGACACTCCGAATAAATTAGCACACTGGCTGGTGGAGCAAGAGGGGAAGGTGGGCACGATAAAGGAGCCAATCAGGGGCTGAAGCCCCCCCTTTGCAGGACGCGGGCGACTGGTGCTCGGCTGTTGCTGGAGTAAGGAGAAATTTTGGCTAGCAACGTTCCAGCCAATCAAATTCTACAAACACCGGCAAAGGGGAAAACAACTTTACATTCTGTGTGTCAAGAAAATGAAAAATGTGCTCTATAAAAAGCTTCCTGTTGCTGGGTTTTGGGATGCATATAAGGGTTTGTGCACAGCGAAGACTGGGACAAAGCAGACAGACACTGTCTATATTTGCTTTTTATTTTTATTTTTTTCTGCTCTCCTCAGACAAGATACCTGGAGGATATTTTTAAAACCTGGATTTAACCATTGCTGATTATCTCTTCCCACAAGCTGCTTAATGCCTAACTATCCCTCAGTGTATCCAGTTGACATTTGTTGCTGCAAAAGCATGTTTTCTCCTTTTGTCCTGTCCTTTCAGTAAACCTATTTGGTTGAGAGAGAGAGAGAGAAATGGAGGGAGAGAGACACGGAGAAAGAATTGAGTTTGAGTGACAGCTTTAACCTTTTCAGTATGCGACGTTGAGGTGGGGTGGGGGCAGTTTCAGAGCAGACAAGCTCTTGTCATCTTCCGATAGAAGTGTGGGAGGTCGTCCTATTTCCTGTCCGTGCTGTAGCCAAGATGTGTGTGCGAGCACAAAGAGAGCCCCCCATCAAAACCCAATTCTTTTTGTTTCTCTAAGTGATGTTGTATCCCGCCTTTTTCCCTTTACATCTCTTGGTAATTAGCACATTATGAAGGATTGCAACCAGCTCTTATAAAGGGTATAATTACCTTTGTTGAGCTTGCTATCTTTTTGGCATTGAGGACGACCGTTCTTCCCTGTTGTTACCACAGCCACCGTTGCCGCTGTTGCCATGGTTTGGAGTTGCTCTATTAGGCTGCTTTTGATTGGTAGAGAGTGTGGTGCCCATTATATAAATGATAGCGCCATGCCGGCTAGAGTAAAATAGTGTCATGTTCATCCCAGGGGCCCAGGCTCGTTATAGCTCACACTTCTTCTGGAAAACTCCATCGTTTCTTTAAAATGGTCAGCAAATGTATCGTCCCAGTACAAATGAAGACATGAGCGACAACAATACTTGATTTTCACACATTGCATTTCATGAGTAGGTACAGCATGCAAGGGCAACACACATAACTAGTATTCCTCCCACACTTGATTTCTCCTATATCAATGCACTGAATTTCCTGTTTTTTTGTTTTTTGTTAATGGTCAGGCTTGATTCTTGACACTTACATTTCAGATTAAAAGTGACAGCGCTTTTCAAATGATACCATTTTTATATTGTTTTGGTCTTTGGACAAAATGTTGTGCAGGCTTTCAGCATTATTATTATTATTATTATTATTATTATTTTCGAGCTTACAGTGAGATGCAAGCCTACATGCATCATTGATATAAATCTTAAGAATTAGTGTCTAATAATCATGTTTAAAAACATGACATTTATGTATTTTTTTTTAATTAATAAATAATACATAAATGTAATTTATTAATTATTTAAATTTAATTTTAAGTACAATTTTAAGCATACATTTTGAAATACAGTTCTGAAAATAAAGCTCTATCTGATTCACATTAGTTAATTCATTTGTATAGAAGTTTAAGATTAGTTTACAATGGAATAGAACATGTGAATTTGGGATTATAGTTCTTGTTGTTGCAGAACCAAATTTGATTAAATTTACATTTAATAGCCTATATTTGGAGTGCAGTTGCATTGATAATATAGGGATATTAAAAAGAAGTCGTGAGTT
Organism: Xyrauchen texanus; assembly: GCF_025860055.1. NCBI lineage: Eukaryota > Metazoa > Chordata > Actinopteri > Cypriniformes > Catostomidae > Xyrauchen > Xyrauchen texanus. The sequence continues at coordinate 29,154,829 of NC_068301.1, forward strand.
CAAATTCAGGGTGCTGAGTGACTCCAGCCAGGTCTCCTAAGCAACAAAATTGGTCTGGTTGCTAGGGAGGGTAGAGTCACACAGGATACCCTCCTCGTGGTCACTATAATGTGGTTCTTGCTCTCGGTGTGGTGCACGGTGAGTTGTGCGTGTATGTCGTCAATCCCCGCATCTTATCACATGGCTTGTTGAGCGCATTACCGCTACTTCTATTCTCCGTGATTACAGTAAATAAAAAGATGCTGTTTTACATTTTGATTCACTAGTATTAAAATCAGCAAAAAAAACTAAACAAACAAAAAATGCTGTACAAAGGTAGTACTACTATGTTGTATAAATTATTTCTTTTGATTGTGGATTAAAAATAGAAACAGGACATTTTCTTGACCAGTTCTGTGAGAATCACCCTTCAGAAACCATTGAGGAAGGAAAATTTACTTGAGGAACTTCAATTTCCTCTGTCCTACACCTAAAAACCTTAGTGCAATGTGTTTTTTGCTGCATACAACCAAGACAAGCTACTTACAAGCTACTTACATACGTGCAAGAGTTCTGACCACTGTTAAAGCTTATGTTCCCCTTCTGTCACTCGCTCGACATTGTATCGAATGAAGTGACACAAGGGGTCTTCCTGGGACGCCAAACGTACCTCTGCATCTGAAAAAAGGCCAATGTCAAGTTGGCAGACAGAATTTGTGGCTGGGCAGCGAGTGCCAGTCAGAATTTTTCTTTTGGAGCCGAATGATTGTGCAACAGCAAGCTGAAATTCACCACTGTTTCACTCACCTCTGTCAGCAAGAAGCATTGCTGTTGGATCTATGGTGCATTTCCAGCTGGCGTTCTCTCTCTCTGCACGCTGTTCAGTCTATGCCCCTGGGTGCTTCGACAGTGCTTTTCTCTGTTAAAAGAGTGTTCTCCTCCTAAAAGTGTTTTGATTTCTCTAAAAGAGTTTGAGTTTTCCACTCACAAAAGAGCAATACACAGCAGCTTTGAACGTCCTTTTCAGGACACGTCTTTTTCAAGATGCCTTTCCGCCCTTGTGTTGTTCCTGGATGCGGTCAATTTCTCTCCAAGACCGACGGCCACAGACGCTGCTTCATGTGCCTGGGCAGCGATCACACTGAGGTGAGCGTTCGTGGATGGCTCTTGTACTTATTGCGAGAACATTACCATGGCAGTGTTGCGGTCACGGCTCTCCTTCCTCAAGGTAAATGCCACTTCAGCCACCCCCCGCATCGCTCCTTCTTCCCATGGGATTGAGGACGACCCAGCTGGCAATGAAGGCGATATGGGGATAACGACAGGCTCAATTTCGCCGGGTAAATCCCCACGAACCACCCGGCATTCTCCCTTGAGCCCCTGGACTTGGATGATGACATCAGCGCTGCATCGGAGAGCGTCCAGGCATCTGACGCGGAAGACTCGACATGCTTGCCCGGGCTGCCGTGAGTGTGTACTGCAGAAACCTTGTACTGCCATGCCCCCCCGTACCGTTCATCCCGGAAGTGCATGACGAGCTGACGCGGTCGTGGAGGGCAAATTTTTACTGGCCATAGCCGACCCCTCCGCTTGTCTGCTCTCACTACCATGGATGGCGGGGTGGTCCACGGGTACACAGATGTCCCCCAGGTGGATAGGGCGGATGCAAGCCACCTGTGTCCCGAGAACGTCACCACCTGGTGGGACTGCCAGAGCCTGTAGGATGACGTCATCATTGACCTCCAAAGCCTACAGCGCCACCAGACAGGCCACCTCCACCCTGCATGCCATGGCTCTCCTGCAGGTCCATCAAGTCAAGGCACTTAAAGATCTGCACCTGGGTAGTCCCGACCCCGACGTGCTGCAGGAACTGCGCTCTGCCACCGACCTCGCTCTCAGAGCCACGAAGGTCACAGCGCAGGGACTCGGGCGGGCGATGGCCACCCTCATTGTCCAGAAGCGCCACCTCTGGCTGAACATGGTTGAGATGCATGACTTTGACAAGTCACGATTTATCTACGCCCCCATCTCCCAGCTCGGGCTCTTTGGCGACACCGTCGACGATTTCTCATATCATGCCGCAGTGCCGCCCAACCAGCGTGCCCCGCCTGCTCGCCGAGGGCATCCCCCATCGACCAAACAACAGGCAGCTCCGCCTCAACCTGGGCCCAGCTCATAGCCCCAGCACCTCACAGGCGGCGTACGGGGGGTCTCCAGGACCCTTTCCAGGACCAGGAAAGCTCCGAGGCGCTCCTGAGACAGGCGACCCAGGCAGTCAGATGTTTGCTCAGGAGCTGGTTCCAAGACCACTCCGACCCCCGGTGGAGGGCCGGGAGGAGAATCCTTGTTTTCATTACTTTCATTTGCCGCACTGCCTTCGAGCTCAATAAAAGAGCAATTTCCTCACTCCCTGGGTCATCCAGCTGGTGCGTGCCATTCTCACGGCACCCCTGCACCAAAACTCTACAGTCCCGGCTCCCTGGACGCAGTTCCCTCGCCTCCGGCCCGCGACTGCTCAGCCCGAGGAGCAAGGTAAGTGCTTTGAGTCTTTTCTCAGCACCCAAGCCTCGGGACACTCTTCTACTTCCTGACGTGCTATTACCTGCTCCCCCCTGCTGCGAAGCCCCACCTGGTGCATCAAAAGCAATCATCCCATTATTGCCCCTCGTGTGGAGCTTGGATGCGTGGCTTTCACTTCCCAATTCATCGCGCTTGCTGGCCAGGACCACCCAATTCGGCTACGCGATTCAGTTCACCTGGCTCCTGCCTTGTTTCAGCGGTGTTTGCTCCACTTCCGTGCATGGCGAGAAAGCCAGCACCTTACGAGCAGAGATCACGACCCTGCTCCTCAAGGATGCAATAGAGCCCGTCCCTACAGCTGAGATGGAGAAGGGTTTCTACAGCCCTTACTTCATCCTTCCCAAAAAGCGGTGGGTTGCGACCAATCTTGGACCTGCGAGTTCTCAACCTGGCCTTACACAGACTCCCGTTCAAAATGCTCACACAGAAACAGATTCTTACCTGCATTCAACAGCTTGATTGGTTTGCAGCAGTAGACCTGAAGGACGCGTACTTCCACGTCTCCATTCTGCCTCGACACCCTTCTTGCGGTTCGCTTTCGACGGCCATGCGTATCAGTACAAGGTCCTCCCGTTCAGCCTGCATCTTCACGAAGATCGCAGAGGCAGCTCTTGCCCCGCTAAGGGAAGTAGGCGTCCGCATACTCAACTCGAGTATGCGGAGTGAGTTACTGTGCTCTCACAGGGACCAGGTGCTCAGGCACCTCAGCTGTCTAGGGCTTGAGGTCAACTGGGAAAAGAGCAAGCAAGCCATGGAGTTAGACTCAGTCTCAATGACAGTGCGTCTCACCAACGAGCAAGCTCAGTCAGTGTTCAGGTGCCTCGCTCTCTTTGAGCCCGGCACAGTGGTTCCCCTAAAATAATTCCAGAGGCTCCTGGGGCATATGACATCCTCGTATATGGATGACATACCATGTGACAATCACCCCTTCTTGACTTTCAACCCTTGGACAGACATCTGCTTTCTGCGGACCGGAGTTCCCTTGCAGCAGGTGTCCAGACGTGACACTGGCCTTTTCTCAGGATCAGAGGTACGTTTGGTGTCCCAGGAAGACCCCTTGTGTCACATCATTCGACACAACGTCTCGTTCCTTCCCTCGGGGAATGGAGGTTACAACAGTAACCATGACGGGTTTTTTTTAAGTCAAAAGCTACTGTAATTCTTGAGATTTCTAGTTCTTATGGGACTATTCAACCACCAATCTTATAGAAGATGTCCGACTTTTCCTAACTATTCTTATACTAAGATGATTTTGCTCTATTTCTTAGCTCTTATTGAAACTAGGATAACTTTGAAAGATACCATGACCACACCAAACTTCCAGGGCTTCCGGTTGAATGGTGGTACGGATTTGTTCATTTCATGATTATGAAATTTCAAATCTCTCCCAATGGCAACTTTCAGAAGAACCCTCAGATGTTCTTTTGTGTCTCCTTCACCTCCACCGTGCAGTTTTCACTTAAACATTCTTTGTTTTTCCCATACTCTACTGTATGCTCTCCACCTCCTTACACACATCAAATAACTTCATCACCTATTTAAAGAACAAAGTAGCCAGCATTAGTCTCTCAGAACCACGTGACAATCTACTGGCTGACCCTACTCCACTCCACTCCACACCTGACCTCACTTGAGACATACCAGATGGAAACTACTGGCTGGTCTCACTCCTCTCTTTCATCTGAAGAGCTTTTGAGTTCTGTATTAAGCCAAAATGTCTAACTTTTCTACCTTGAACAAACTGCTTGACCACTATTAATCATGCTTTTAACCTGGCCACTCCAACTGAAGTACTTACTTTAGCCAAAATGTCCTCACTTAACTCCACACAGATTGTTTTGTGTTTTACTGCTACATTTATTATTTTTATACACAAACATCCAAATTATTCAAACTGAATGGAGTGGTTTATCTGGTTAACAGATTATGCCGTATCATGACAGGAAACACACTCTGCACCCCTGTTGCCACTATTGTCCCCCAAGTATCAGTACTTGGCCCTTTACTATTTTTTTTTAAACCAATTGAATGACATCTCTCATCATTGCTATGCAAATGACACTGCTTTCCATTCCCCCACTTTTTTCTCCAGCTTTAATCTCAGAGAAGGTCTCCCCACATGCATTTCTAACATATTGACCAGGGTGCGTTTCCCATTCAACTCACTGCTTAACCACCATAGTATGATGAATCATTAGAGAAACTAACTAGCTAGTCATGACTGTTTCCCGAAAAACTAGTAACTATGTCGCACATCCATTATTCAAACAGCGTTGGTTCAACAATGCAGAGCTTTCGTTAATGACGTTATTCAGGGGATGGAGTAATAACTTCTGAAGAGATCGAGTGCATTTCAAATTATAACAGCTCATTTACATGGACATAAAGCTGTTTGTTGTGAAAACACTTATTAAGACACAAATTAGACACTTACATTTATATGCACTTTGTAAGTGGTGTACTTTTCTATACAAGTGGTTCAGTCAGTAAGCAGCTCCACAGCAATTTTATTTCCCTGCAACACTGCTGTAAATAACGAACATGGTATCTGATGACTATGTCTGTTATTTTATGTTCTCCGTTGTTTTGCTTTATTTTCACATGCCCTTCTGTTGCTGGTGTGTTTATTTTCATTGTGACCTCTCACAGCATTGAGCTGCAATAGTGGGGTTTCCCTCTTACCTCTGTGGCACTTGAGCACATATATATGCAAAATTTTCAAAAACCAGTAAGGACGTCACTTTTATTCTTGATACAATAAAAGATATAGATAAAATATTTATGGAGTGAAAGATACAGACTGGGTCTGGCAAATGGGGCTCTGGTGAAGCTGTGTGGTGCTGCATGGTAACAAACATATGATTGTCAAGTATCTTTTCAGTGACAGAGAATTTAAAACCCTTCACCATCTGAATTTAAATACAAAATATAAGATCCCATTTGATGACCAAAAGTACTCTCTAATTTTTTAACATGTGTTTTGAGTTAGTGCTTTTCAAATACACTGGTAATTCATCCAGTAGTTTAACATGTAGAAATGAGCACATAATAGGTGAAACTTACAACTTGGTGCATCACATTTGCATTGGAATGCCAAATCAAATGTAAGCAATTATTGTATATCATGTAATGTAATGTCATTACTTCAACTACCACAATTATGTTATTAATAAATTGTATTCTGTAAGTGTGATTAAGAATCCTATGTATGGAATGAAATACATAACTTTATTGTTTTGCAGTGGTGATGACACACCATCACATACACTACAACAGTCAAGTAACTAAAGCTGGCTATGTAAAGATTTTCTCAATACACAAGATATTAGCCATGATAATATAAGCCCAACATGACACAAAACGTCTCGGGTTACATGTGTAACCCTTGTTCCCTGAAAAAAGTGGAATGAGATGGTGCGCTGCTAAGCGCTACGGGGAACAACTCTAGCTGTGAACGAGCTGAAATAGTGTGTGTAACACGTCAATGAACATTGACTGGAATTTATAGCCTCGGCTGATGTAATCATTAGATGCACCTGTGGCCAGGCTATAAATGGATACGTCACCAGGTGTCGTCAGATACTTCTTTTTGAAGAGAAGTCCTGGGACGTCCCAGTGCGGCAAAGCAGCGCAGCATCTCGTTCCGCTTTTTTCAGGGAACAAGGTTTACACATGTAACCCGAGACGTTCCCTTTACAAAAAGCTTCACTTTGATGCTGCGCTGCTAAGCGCTACGGGGAACGCAATACCCACGCCGCCGCACTTGGGGCTGTCCGGACCCCTACGGTTGTGCAGTGTACTCACAAAACGCCGAGAGGTCTCAGACATGAGCTTGAGATGTCGACTCAAGGGCATAAGAGCCTGGAGTAGCATAAACATCTAAACCATTCAATTTTGATGAATGTGTGCGGAGAGGACCAGCCTGCCGCATCACAAACTTGTTTAGGCATGGGCTGAGATGTTGACTCAAGGGCATAAGAGCCTGGAGTAGCAAAGCATCTAACCCATAAAGTTCGATGAATGTGTGCAAAGAGAACCCGATCGCAACACAAACTTGTCATAAAAACTGATGAATGTGAGCGGAAAGGACCAGCCTGCCGCATCACAAACTTGTTCAGGCATGAGCTGAGATGTCGACTCAAGGGCATAAGAGACCGGAGTACCAAAGCATCTAACCCATAAAGTTTGATGAATGTGTGAAGAGAACACTATCGCAACACAAACTTGTCATAAAAACTGATGAATGTGAGCGGAGAGGACCAGCCTGCCGCATCACAAACTTGTCCAGACATGAGCTGAGATGTCGACTCAAGGGCATAAGAGCCCAGAGTGCAGAACATCCAAAGTAGAAAAATCCAATGAATGTGTGCGGAGAGGACAACCTGCCGCATCACAAACTTGTTTAGGCATGGGCTGAGATGTCGACTCAAGGACATAAGAGTCCGGAGCAGCAAAGCATCTAGCCCATAAATTTTGATGAATGTGTGCGAAGAGAACCCTATCGCAACACAAACTAGTCATAAAAACTGATGAATGTGAGCGGAGAGGACCAGTCTGCCGCATCACAAACTTGTCCAAACATGAGTTTGAGATGTCGACTCAAGGGCATAAGAGCCCTGAGTAACAGAACATCCAAACTATAAAAATCTAATGAATGTGTGCGGAGAGGACAACCTGCCGCATCACAAACTTGCTGCAGAGGGAGACCTCTAGCCAATGTTTTAGAGGAGGAGAGCCCTCTGGTAGAGTGTGCCCTAAAACCTACTGGCGAAGCTTGACCGTGCACCTCGTAGGCCCGGGCAATAATGAGGATGCCTCTTTGAGTGCCACATAGAACCTGGCAGTGGCGAGGCAAGTGCCCGCTGACAGTTCTTTCTACAGAAAATCCAGAACTGAAGCAAACTGGCAGTTAGCTGGTTCTGTAATAAGAACTTTAGTAGATGGAAACGCATGCAGGTGCATTTGTGCTATGAATGCGTTACTATGGGGTTGCTGGGCGACTCGGGGAGAAGTAGAGGAGACATTGCGCTATCAACAGAGGCGAAGAGGTCCTCTTCTGCCCTGTAAAATCTACCCAGATCAGTTCCAAGTGGAGGGAGCCCTAGCACTTGAAATGGTCTCGATAACCTCAAGAGAAAACCCTGAGAACCTCATTCGGTACCCTTAGGGGCCAGACATGAAAGGTTTCACAATTCGGGCCAAGGATGAGAAGGTCCTCCCTGTTCGGAATCGCCCAAGGTGAGCCGTCGAGGAGAGGAATTAACTCTGAGAAACATATCCTGTTCGGCCAGCGCAGCACCATTAATAGGAGGAAAGACTCTTGCTGGTGAACATTGCCAAGACTCCTGGGAGCAGAGAAACCGGGGAAAGAAACGCATACAGACGCATTCTGGGTCATGTATATGTCTTAACGTCCAGACCCAAGGGGGCTGGGTGATTTCAGGGAGAAGTAGAGGAGACATTGCGCTATTCATAGAGGCGAAGAGGTCCTCTTCTACCCTAAGATCTCACCCAAACTTGTTCCAAGTGGAAAAAGCCCGGCATTTAAAAAAGTCTCGATAACCTCAGCAGAGAGCCCTGTGTCCCTCAGTTGGTACCCTTAGGGGCCAAACATGAAAGATTCCACAATTTGGGGCAGGGATGAAATATTGCCCTGTGCCTGAGATAGAAGATCCTTCCTGTTCGAATCGCCTAAGGCGAGCCGCCGAGGGAAGAGATTAGCTCCGAGAACCAAGCCCTGTTCGGCCAGCCGGTGCTAACAGTAAGAGGCAAAAACCCTTGCTGGCGAACTCTGGGCAACTACTACCTTAGGGTGGTGTTCTTAACTCCCCCGTTGGAATTTTCTGTCTGGACCGTAAATCTGCTCCCATATACGGGCATCCAGGGATATAACTGACCTGAGTGACAGGAGCTTGCCCTGGGCCCTAAGGAGAACCCAACATGTCAGAAATGCAGCTGACAAGAACGTGGGTCTCCTTGATGATTTATGTAAGAGGCGACTGCTGTATTGTCCACCCGCACCAAGACATGGCAGCCTCAGGATTAGGTATTTCAGGGCCAGAAATACAGCCATCAACCCGAGACAGTGACTGTGACAACCGAGCTGACGACCCTCCTATCCCCTTAAGCTGGACGACCACTGAAGGCCGCTACCCCGCCCATCAGGGAGGCGTCTGTCGTTAGCAGCCTGCGACAACAAGACGCACCTAGAGTGGGACCCAAGGCAGAAAACCGGGGTCTGAACCACATAGAAAGGGAACAAAGCCTGAGGCGCGTAACCCTATTTAGCCTAGGGGTTTTGGCCCTTGGAAGAAATCCCCTGGCTTTTGGCCACAACAAAAACGGTCCAGAGGGATCACCGTGGACGCGTTCGCCCTGAGACCTGGAAATCGTTGATACTGATAACAGTGCAACCTTGACCTAGCCTGACTTTGCTCAGGGTGATCTGAATGGACTCAATACTAGCGGGAGACAGTTGTGCCCGCATTGTGATTGAACTCCATACGATGCCCCGATAGACAGTATTCTGAGTGGGAGAGAGGACGCTTTTCTTGGCGTTGAGCCTCAACCCCAGAGAAACAGATGAGCTAAGATGATGTCCCTGTGCTGAACTGCCAGTTCCTGGAACTGCGCTAGGATCAGCCAGTCGTCTACATAATTCAGATGCCCCGGAGTCGCATGGAGCCAGCGCTACATCATGCATTGTGAATGTGCGGGTAAAAAGGGCTAGGGTGAGTGAAAGAACCTGACCCTGGAAGACTTCGCCCCCGGAAGTGAACCTCAGGAACTTTCCATGTTGTGGCAGAACTTCTAAATGAAGTATAGAAGTGCGTCATAAGATCGATGGTGACCAGCCAAACGAGTTGTAGGGCTTGAGACACGACCGTCTTGACAGGCATCATCTTGGACTTGAACACCCACGGGTAGTTCAAGCTTTGAGATCTAAGCCAGACGCCACCCCTCACCCTCCATGGGAAACAGGAAGTATTTAGTGTAATAACCTAACTCTCTCTCTGGAAGGGGAACACATACCATGGCCCCTTTAACCAGGAGATTGAGTTTTTTTGTTTTTACAAAAAGAAATCCGCTTACGGTAGTGAGAACACACCGCTGAAACACGGAAAAGCGGCGAGTGAATTAAATCCTGACGCCCTTATAAGACCCACAGAAAAGAATATATCCGGCAGAAGTTTCCACGCTGCCAGGATCTCTGAGATGGGTATTATATTTTAACACTTCCTGTTGAGGGGTTGTCGGATGTTTCGCGTCCTGAATAAAATGCAGGAACAGCGAAAACACCCAATTTTGACGGAAGGCTCTCCAACCCGAAACACCAAGAGGTGGCGGGAATGGAGGGGCTTCAAGGGGGTACCGGGAGGGGTGAAGTGAAGCACGCGCCCCGTCCAGAGGGGAGCTACCCCCTAATCTAGGCGCAAGACTGTCAGGGTTTTCTCTTGGTTCTTGCTTCTGGGGCTGGCGAGGGCGGCGAGACTGTCCCCAATCCCTGGGAGGAGTAGCACGACTCGCCACGCTTTGCTTTTGAGCTTCCCTTCAGTCAGGACCGAGGCGGCGCAGAACCCACACTCAGGTCGTCCAGGAGGTCAGCCTGGTACGCCTGTAAAACAGCATAGTGTGCAGAGCAGCACCAGCCTGACCTGCTGCTTGATAAGCCCTTCCCACTAAAGTGGAGGTTGTCCTACAAGGCTTTGAGGGGAGAGAGGGCTTCTTAAGTGACGATGCCGAGCCCGGCGAGAGATAGCCCCCCGTGCCTCAGCACACACGATAGTCAAATATAATGACGTCGAGGGTATGTGAAAACGGGAAGAAAATATATATATATTTATTTTTATTTTTTTTTAGGGGTTCTCCATGAGCGATAAAGCTCTTAATGGAGGTTATCAAAGAAGGGAAGGGACCCATGAGGCGTTCCCTTTCTTCGACTGGAAGATAAAATCTATCCCCTAATTTGGAGCGTTTGGGGGTCTCTTTTTCGCGTGGACAGTCCAATCTGGCAACCGCACAAGTAACAACATCGAGCAATTCCTCCGTAGATTTTCTATCGCGGACGGAAAGCTCGGAGGCGGGAAGAGAATCACGATCCACCTCATGATCCAAAGAAGCGTCGGAACGCGCTTCGAGATCATGTGAAGGACCAGCTGGGTTTGGGGAGAAAGTGAGAGAAAGGGAACAACCCATCTATTGCTCCTCAGCCAAATCCATGCAAGAGCCCCACGAACGATCTTTTTTTTTTTTTCGTGAGTGCTGACTCCCGGAAGCAAGCGAGGCGAGCACGACGCACTCTGCCTGTTAAAGCAAATCGCAGTGCTCGCACCCGCCCTGCTGCAACGCGAGAGCAGCGTGCTCTTACCCCCAAACAAACAGCAAAAACTGATGTGTCGTCTTCAGCTATAGAGTGAGAAGAGGGGAACACGCACCGCTTATGGCTTTCAGTCATTCTCTCTTTTTTCTTTCTTTTTAGAAATATATATATATAATATTTTCTAAACAGAAGAGAAAAGAGAACAACGTTTACTGCACACTGCCTAACTGATTCTAACTTCTAACAGAGGAAAGAAAGTTTTGACAGGGTTTGTGAAACACACAGAAACAGAATCGCTCTGAAAAAAGAGTTTCTGACGACACCTGGTGACGTATCCATTTATAGCCTGGCTGCAGGTGCATCTAATGATTACATCAGCCGAGGCTATAAATTCCAAACAATGTTCATTGACGTGTTACACACACTATTTCAGCTCGGTTCACAGCTAGAGTTGTTCCCTGTAGCGCTTAGCAGCGCAGCATCAAAGTGAAGCTTTTTGTAAAGGGAACATATCCTTTATTTAAATCCTCAGACAATTCTAAAGAGAAGCCTTCTCATATTTCCCACACCACAGCATGATAACAACAAGAGACACAGCATGAAAGCAGCCTATTTTAAAGTAAATAATTTGATAATCAACTTAAACTGTGCCCTATTACTGTCACAAATCACTGATTAAATACTCACAATTAGCTAGTTAATTTAGATGATTATTAGGCACCAGTGTGTTTCTATCCATTCCTCAGGTGTATCAGTAGCAGGTGTATTAATGACTCTTCTAATAAATACAGTATCTATGTGTGTATCAAATGCTCAGCAATGGCGGCTTTACAAAGAATCCCACAACTTGAGAACAGAAGGTGATGAAGAACACAGAGAGTGTATATAAATGCCTACATAAGGACAAATGTCTCCCCACTTGACTCTCTATCTGACGATGACTTCATAAGGAAATTCTGGTTTCCAACAACCAAGATCCTTGAATTGCTGCAGGTTGTGAAACCAAACCTTCAGAGGGCCACAAGAAGATAATACGCCTTAAGTCCAGCAGTGCAGTTCTTAGCTGCACTGCATTATTGTGTTGTGGGAAGTTTTATGGAGGTGGTTAGTGATGGCCTGTTGCTCAGCATGTCTTAGGTCAGCAAGGCTGTGAAAGCAGTAACATCTTTGCTGTTACAGCTTATGAACACCACACTGACTTTACCAAAACTCCTAAAAAAATCCAGTCACGAAATTGCAGTCATGGAAATTTGTTCAACTTTCTGAGGAGGAAGAGGGGGGTCATGATGATGATGCTGCTGCTGCTGATGATGATGATGATGAAGAAGATGGTGCTGCTACTGGTGTTCCACTGAACCAACATCAAGGCAGAATCCATCCTGCAGGAGTAGAAGTCAGTGAAAATTTAATTCAGAAAATGTTTGGATACTTTTTTCATTTTCTAATACAGTTTAGTTATTGTATTTTCTATTATTTCATCTGACTGGCATAGCTTATGTTCATAAATATTTTGTTTAAATTTCTACCTTTTTTCCCATGCAAACATTAATTGAAAGGACTGCAAACAAGAAGTTTACATTTGTTTTCTATAACATAGCCTACTGAGAATATTCCATATTCTATTATATTCTACTTCTGTGAACACCAGACAATAAATACAAAACCACTTACACAAATATGTTATCCCATAAAGAAATGTTCGTTGGAACTACAGTTTTGTAAAACTCCAAATCAATTGGTGGGCTGTGCATTTAAAGTCTAGGCCTTCAGTGTGATTCATGCCATTAAGAAAATACAGTTTCACAATGAATAAGACACCCTATGCCTTTGGGCATCATACATTATGTCGCAGCTAACGTTTGGTTACGTATGTAACCTCCGTTCCCCGAGGGAGGGAACGACACGTTGTGTCGGAGAAGCGACACTAGGGGTCTCTCTTGAGCGCCGATATTCACGTCTGATCTATTGAAAAGGGCCAATGGGGCAAATACGGGAGTTCATTCAGGATTTTTCTGAGGAGCCGGAAATGGTCCGGTTCAGCGACATGGCGGAGGAAAGACACAACGTGTCGTTCCCTCCCTCGGGGAACGGAGGTTACATACATAACCAAACGTTCCTCTTCTGTTGCTCTCTCCACGTTGTGTCAGAGAAGCGACACTAGGGGACCCATTCCAATCTTGCCATGCGCTGAACCGTGTACGTGAACCGCTGATACAGAGGCGGGCAGGGATTTCATCCAGTGCCACGCATAGTCTGTACCTGGCTGCACGTACCCTTCCCCAATGCCCCATAAGAACATCGGAATCCTTCTAGTTAACCTGGTAGGGGAACAAGGCGATGTTTGCCAACATGGGAACGGGCCAGTCTGGCTGGGCCTCTTTTCTCTCTATGTTTCTCGCATAGAGCAATCACGGCCGGGATCCTTACACGCATATAGGGAAGGAGGTCTTACCCAGACCCTGCAGAGACCACACCTGCCCTTTTTCTTGGGGAGGAAAAGTGGTAGACACGTCACACGGCCGTCTTAGGGCTTGTGTGGAAAGTATGGTGCGGTGGTAGATCCAGCCTCGAAAGGGGGGAGTTGCTACAGCACGGCGACCGGGGCAGCTGTAACTGCCTAAGGGAGACACGGGGTCCACTCGTAAGGGACAGAACCGTGGAATTACACACAGGGGGAGTCCGAGCAGGAGGCCTTACCTGTGGAGCACCTATACCAGTACAGGGTAGCCATCAGGGTACCCGCAGTGGCTTGGGTTAGCGAGTTCCTCCGCTGAACCGCGGACCCGGAGGGCTAGGGAGGAATCGACCAGGGGCCCGACTCGGAGTGGGGCACCCTGGGAAGAAGGTGCACTACTTTACCTTGATGTCAGGAAAAGGGCGCTGGGCGCAAGCTGATCCACCCGGCCGGTCAGTCTCACGTGTTACCGAAGTTCTACGGGCTCGACCTGAGAAAACACGAGACGTAACCGACTCAACGCCGAGGTTGTAAAACCTCGCGAAGGTGTTGGGTGTTGCCCAACCCGTGGCTCTACAGATGTCTGCTAGGGAGGTGCCCTTGCCAGTGCCCACGAGGACGCAACACCCCTTGTTGAGTGAGCTCGGACCCGCAAGGGTAGGGGCACGGCCTGGCTGTGATAAGCCAGTGTGATGGCGCCGACAACCCAGTGGGCGCAGCCTCTGCTTGGAGATGGAATTCCTTTCTGCCGTCCCCCAAAGCAGACAAAGAGCTGCTCAGAGCGCCTGGTGCTCTGTGTGCGGTCCAGGTAAATGCGCAGGGCGCGCACTGGACACAGCAACGAAAGGGCTGGGTCTGCCTCCTCCCGGGCAGCACTTGCAGGTTCACTACCTGATCTCGGAATGGTGTGGTAGGAACCTTGGGCACATAGCCCGGTCGCGGTCTTAGGATCACAGACGTATCTGCCGGACCGAACTCCAGGCAAGTGTCGCTGACAGAGAACGCTTGCAGGTCCCCGACCCTCTTGATGGAGGTGAGCGCGATCAGCAGGGCCGTCTTAAGAGAGAGGGCCCTGAGTCCAACTGATTCGAGCAGCTCGAAGGGAGGTCTCTGGAGTCCTGCCCAGACTACCGAGAGATCCCAGGAGGGAACTAGGCCTGGCCGGGAGGGATTCAACCTCCGGGCGCCTCTCAGGAACCTAAGGATCAGGTCGTGCTTACACAAAGACTTGCCGTCTACAGGATCGTGGTGGGCGGCGATAGCGGCAACATACACCTTGAGGGTGGACGGGACAGCCTCCTGTCCAGCCTCTCCTGTAGGAACAGAAACACTGACCTAATCAGCGATCTCTGCGGGTCTTCGCTCGGAAGAACACCAATCTGCTAACAAGCGCAACTTTAGGGCGTAAAGGTGCCTGGTAGAGGGGCTCTGGCTTGGTTGATGGTATTCACAACGGTCGCCGTAAGCCGGCTAGCTCTTCTAGCGCCCCGCCCAGGGACCAGACTGGAGGTTCCAGAGGTCTGGGCGCGGGTGCCAGAGCGTGCCCCGGCCCCTGAGAGAGGAGGTCCTTTCTCAGGGAATTCGCCAGGGAGGAGCTGTCGCAAGGAGCCTGAGTTCCGAGAACCAAGTCCGAGTGGGCCAGTAGGGGGCCACCAACGTGACTTGCTCCTCGCCCTCCCTGACCTTGCACAGCACCGGTGCAAGAAGGCTCACTGGGGAAATGCGTACTTGCGCGAGCCCCGAGGGCCAGCTGTGTGCCAGCTGCCTTTCCCGAGGGGAGCCTCTGTTAGGGCGCACTAGAGCGGGCAGTGGGAGGTTTCCTGGGCGGCTAACAGGTCTACCTGGGCCTTGCCAAACCGCTCCCAAATCAGCTGGACCGACTGGGGTGAAGCCTCCACTCCGCCGGGCAGGCGTTGTCGTGATAGCGCGTCCGCTATGACGCTGAGCTTGCCGGGATGTGAGTGGCGCGCAGCTACTTGAGTCGCTGCTGGCTCCATAGGAGGAGACGGCGGGCGAAGTTGTGACATGTGGCGGAGCGTATGCCGCCTTGGCGATTTATGTACGCCACCACCGTGGTGCTGTCCGATCTCATGAGGACATGTTTGTCCTGAACTAATGGGAGGAACTTCCTGAGAGCAAGAAGGACGGTCAGCAACTCCAGGCAATTGATGTGCCAACGCAGCAGGGCCCCTTTCCAACGGCCCGCTGCTGCGCGCTCCGCTGCACACGGCACCCCACCCGACCGGAGGCGCCGGTTGTGACCAGGACGCCGCCGGACACCTGCTGCAGGGGCACTCCTGCCCGTAAAAAGCAGAGGTCTGTCCAGGGTCGGAGTGTTTTGAGGCAGGTGGGGGTGATCCTTACCCGATGCGTGCCGTGGTGCCATGCTTGTCTCGGGACTCGAGTCTGGAGCCAGTGCTGGAGTGGTCTCATATGCATCAACCCCAGTGGCGCGACCGCCAGGAGGACGCCATATGCCCCAGGAGCCTCTGGAAAAGTTTTAGAGGGACCACTGTGCCTGGCTTGAAGGAAGCGAGGCAGTCCAGCACCGACTGAGCACGCCGCCGTGAGACGTGCTGTCATTGAGACTGAGTCTAACTCCAACCCGAGAAAAGAGATGCTCTGAACCGGAGTGAGCTTGCTCTTTTCCCAGTTGATCTGAAGCCCCAACGCTGAGGTGCCGGAGCACCTGGTCTCTGTGTGTGCATAGTAACTCTCGAGAGTGTGCTAGGATGAGCCAGTCGCCGAGGTAGTTGAGAATGCGGATGCCGGCTACTCGTAGCAGGGCAAGGGCCGCCTCTGCGACTTTCGTGGAAGACGCGAGGGACAGAGACAGGCCGAAGGGGAGGACTTTGTACTGAAACGCCTGGCCGTCGAACGCCAACCCTAAGAAGGGTCGGTGTCTTGGCAGAATTGAGACGCGGAAGTACGCGCCCTTCAGGTCCACCGCTGTAACCAATCTAGATGCTGAACGCCAGCCAGAATATTTCTCTGCGTAAGCATTTTGAACGGGAGTTTTAACAAGGCCCGATTGAAAACTTGCAAGTCCAGGATTGGTCGTAAGTCACGCCTTTCTTGGGTACAATGAAGTAAGGGCTGTAGAAACCCTTCCTCATTTCAGTTGGAGGGACGGGCTCTACCGCGCTCTTGGCTAAGAGGGTCATGATTTCCGCGGACGCTCCTGAAGGGGGCGGAGCCGGGCAAACTGAATTGCGTGAATCGAAGTCGAATGGTCCGGTGCAGCCAGCGTGATGCTTTGGGAAGCTGAAAGCCACGCTTCCCAGCTCTACGCTTAGGGGCACCAAAGGGGCGCAGTATTTTGGACCCACCGGGCGGGCCTCGCGAGTGGGGCGGAACAGGTAATGCAGCGCCGGGCGGCTTCGCTGGCGCCTGAGGCTGAATTGCTGAGAATAGACTCAAAGCACTTACCTTGCTCACGCGCACCCGCAGGGGTGGGTTCGTGACTGAGGAGGAGGTCTGATGCTGGCGCCCTCTGGACCCGCCTGAACCGGCCGGCCGGGGACAGTCGTGGGCAGGCGGAAGGCGGATCGCCGCGCCCGTGTACCGGACTGTCGTAATCTGGAAGCAGATTGCCATGAGAACGGCATTTGCGGGCCAGGTGACCCAGAGGCAAAGGAAATAGCTCTATTATTGAGATGTGGAAAATGTAAAACAAAGGATTCTCCTCCCGCCCTCCACCGGGAACGGAGAGGTCTTACCACCTCCGAGCTAACGCCTCGGTCTCTGGGTCGGTCGCCTCAGGAGCTCTGGGAGCCTTCCGGGTCCTCGAGGGGGTCTGTGAGACGAGGGGCGCCCTCTTTCTGCGGGGAGCTCAACGCAGGGCTGAGAGCTAGGCCCGCTCTCGCTTGTTGAGGCGGAGCACCACTTCCTTTCTTCCTTGAAAGCCACAGGAGGACGCCTCGGCGCAGCAGACAGGGCATGGCCCCTGGCGGCAGGTTTGGCGGCGGGCAGGACGTGTGACCTGGCCTCCGCCTGTTTCTTCACCACTGAGGACTGCTGGGTGGAGTCGTCAGGTGTTGTCGCCGAATGGAGCTGGGAGACTGGAGAGTTTTGAGAAAGCGTGCTTTGTCTACCTCCTGTACTACGACCAGATCCAGTCCATTTGTTATGTTTCTGGACCACGAGGGTGGACATCGCCTGTCCGAGTGCAGTTCCTGCAGCACGTCAAGAACAGGACTACCCAAGTGCAAATCTTGAAGTGCCTTGTCACGGTGGACTTGCAGGGAGGGGCCATGGCATACAGTGGGGGAGCGGTCTGGGACCGTTCTACCGCGGAGGGTAGTGAGAGCGGAGGAGCGAGGGAGCTTGGCTCGCTCAGCTCATCGTGCACGTCCGGGAAGGAATGGGGGGGCGCGGCTGTGGCCGGCGCACCAGCCTGTGAATCATCAAGCCCGGGGAAGCATAGCGGATCTCCGTGCGTCAGGCTCAGACTGGGCAAGCAGACCCGTAGGTGGCGGCCCAGGCGAAGTTATCCGCGATCCGATGCTGCTGTGACGCTCTCCGATGCAGCGGTGATGTCGTCATCCAATGTCCGGGAGCTCCAGGAACCGGGCAGCCGGCCGTTAGGTGGACCGCGCTTATCCCGAGCTCATGAGGGGAGCAAGCAAGCGTGCAGCGGGGCGGGGGTTTCGAGCGGTTTTACCCGGCGAAACGCAGCCCGCCATTATCCCGGATCATCTTCATCGCCGCTGCACCCGCGCCAATCCCGTGAGGAAGGAGGCAAGGAGCGGAGGGCGGCTGAAGTGGCTTTCTTCCTCACAAGAAAGCTGAGATCGCAACGCTGCTGCAGCTATGTTCTCAGGCTGAAAACATAACCCATTGGAGAGCATGCTCATCCCGAGCCCGGACGGAAAACAGCAAGCGTGCCGGGAGGCGGGGGTTTCAAGGGGTTCACCCGGTGAAACGCAGCCCGCCATTGACTCCAGATCGCTTTCATCGCCACGGCGCCTGCCTCAATCCCGTGGGAAGGAGGCGAGGCGCGGGGCGGCTGAAGCCGCTCTCTCACCACAAGAGAAAGCCTACGACCGCAATGTTGTCATGGCTATGTTTTCAGTACTGAAAACATAGACCATTCATAAAAAACGCTGCCTGCGTGTTTCAGCAACCCAGGTACGCCTGGCGGTTTTATGACCGCCAGAGGTGGGGAGAAATCACCGCCTCCAAAAACTACACCGGGCGGAAAGGCATCTTCAGAAAGACGCTGCCCTGAAAAGGACGCTCAACACCGCTGTGTTTGCTCTTTTAGAGAAATTTCCTCTTTAAGGAAAATAACTCTTTAATATACACAGTGTGTATGTGTGTCTGCGCTGTCGGCGCTCAGGGCAACAATGCACGCCGTGCAAAGTGAAGGAGAAAGCTGCTGTTGTGCGCCGCCAAGATCCAACAGCATGCAGATCGTCAGAGGAAACAGGAACGTTTTATAGTGGTGTGTAAACTCGCAGCAACTGCAGACAGACCATCGGCTCCGAAGAAATTTTCTGAATGAACTCCCGTATTTGCCACGCTTAAATACCCGTATGTCCGGGGGCGGGGTATGCAAATACTGACTGCCAACTCCCATTGGCCCTTTTCAATAGATCAGAGGTGAATATCGGCGCTCAAGAGAGACCCCTAGTGTCGCTTCTCCGACACAACGTGGAGAGAGCGACAGAAGGGGAACTAGTAATACCAATTGACATTTTAAAAACACGTCCACGCACGAAAGCCAGAACTTGAAATGACACTTAATGCTCAAGCAAGCCTAATTTTAACTCCAGCATGACTTTTTTGTGAAATGAACGTCTCCCGAACAGACATTCCAAAATCATAATTTTTCATATGAATCTACTAAAGAGGTCTGTAATACCTCTTTATCAGATTTATCAGATCTATCAGAGGAGGGATAATTTAGTCTGGTGTTTATGCGGCATTGCGTCTTTACACAAAATATTGTGGAGGAATAGAGCATGCTTAACTTTGATGTGTATAGACACCTTTTGTCACAATGATGAGTCACGAGTCCAAGTGCAAGTGAACAGTTTATTAGAGACGGATAGCACAGGGAGATACTCAAAACGCCGCGTTACAGGCGGGCGACCTAGAAGTAACAATCTAGCAAAGAGGTAAACAGGACTGGAATATAGCGCGAACCCAAGTCAGCGTCAGGATACAATCTCCCAGATGATCCCACAGAAGACTGGAGGTGTGGAGACAAACGGGTGGCGCCCACAAGGAACTAGGACACAGGAACTGGGTAACAGAATACAAACATGAATAACGAACCGACACCATGCATGACAATTACCAGCTAGATAAAGGCAGTTAACAAGCAGTAGTGATTAGTAGCAGCTGACGGCAGTGGAGTAATCAGTTGGTGCTAAGCAACAAATGAGCACTACACACACACACCTATAAACACACCAACAGATGACGAAATGAACACATGGACTGATGAACCGTGACAGTACCCCCTCCCCTAAGAGTGCCTCCTGGCTCTCCCAGGAGAGCCTACCTGACGATTGTAATCCTCGATAAGGGAGTGATCCAGTATGTCCCTAGCAGGAACCCAACTCCTCTCCTCCGGACCGTAACCCTCCCAGTCCACCAAGTACTGGAATCCGCGTCCCCTCTGTCTAGAGTCCAGATACGATTAATATGTAGGCTCCCCGTCTACGAGTCACGGCGGTGGGGGAACCGGCATCGGTGGATTAAGGTTAGACCGAAAAACCGGTTTCAATTTGGAGACATGAAAGGCGGGGTGAATTCTCCTGTACACTGGAGGAAGATTGAGACAGACTGTCACCGGACTAATGATCTTGGTGACAGTGAACGGGCCGATAAATTTAGGAGCTAGTTTATTAGACACGGAACGGAGCGGAATATTCTTAGTAGAAAGCCACACCTTTTGACCCACAACGTACATGGGAGGCTTTGACCGGTGGCGATCGGCCTTGGCCTTAGTGCGCGCCCTCACCTGGAGCAGAGTCTCACGGGCTCTGGTCCATGTGCGGTGGCAACTCTGGACGAAGGCGTGAGCAGAGGGGACCGCGACTTTGGATTCCAGACTGGGAAAAATAGGTGGCTGTTACCCTACGCTACCCTCAAATGGAGATAGGCCCGTGGATGACACTGGTAACGAGTTATGTGCGTACTCCACCCATGAGAGCTTCTGGCTCCAGGAGGAAGGATTTTGAGAAACCAAACATCGCAACACTCTCTCTAAGTCTTGGTTGGCATGCTCGGTCTGCCCGTTGCTCTGAGGGTAAAACCCAGAAGAAAGACTGACACTCGCCCCCAATAAACGACAAAACTCTCTCCAAAATTTGGAAATAAATTGGGGACCCCTGTCAGAGACCACGTCCATCGGGAGGCCATGTAATCGAAAGACGTGATCTACAACAGCAACCGCTGTCTCCTTGGCAGATGGTAATTTAGGCAAGGGAATGAAATGGGCCGCCTTCGAGAATCGGTCCACTACGGTCAAAACGACCGAATTGCCCTGGGAGGGCGGGAGGGCAGTGACAAAATCTAGCGCAATGTGGGACCAGGGTCTAGAAGGGACAGACAGCGGTTGGAGTAACCCATCCGGTGGGCGATTGGAAGTCTTACCACGAGCACAGACCGAACATGCCAATACAAAACTCCGAATGTCGCGAGCCATAGAGGGCCACCAGAATCGTTGCCTGACCAAAAAACTGGTGCGATTAGCTCCTGGGTGACATGCTATGGTGGAACAATGACCCCACCGGATTATGTCAGACCTTGACCCCTCCGGTACAAATAAGCGACTCGGTGGACAATCGGGCGGAGGCGTTACCCCTTTTAAGGCCGCACGGACCTTCGACTCGAGTCCAAGTGCAAGTGAACAGTTTATTAGAGACGGATAGCACAGGGAGATACTCAAAACGCCGCGTTACAGGCGGGCGACCTAGAAGTAACAATCTAGCAAAGAGGTAAACAGGACTGGAATATAGCGCGAACCCAAGTCAGCGTCAGGATACAATCTCCCAGACAATCCCACAGAAGACTGGAGGTGTGGAGACAAACGGGTGGCGCCCACAAGGAACTAGGACACAGGAACTGGGTAACAGAATACAAACATGAATAACGAACCGACACCATGCATGACAATTACCAGCTAGATAAAAGCAGCTAACAAGCAGTAGTGATTAGTAGCAGCTGATGGCAGTGGAGTAATCAGCTGGTGCTAAGCAACAAACGAGCACCACACACACACACACACACACACACACACACACACACACACACACACACACACACACACACACACACACACACACACACACACACACACACACACACACACACACACACACACACACACACACACACACACACACACACACACAGATGACGAAATGAACACATGGATCGATGAACCGTGACATCTTTAGAATCTTGCTTTGGTAATGGCCACTTAACAAATATGTGCACTTTCTTGTAAGTTGTTCTACATTTACATTTACATTTATGCATTTGGCAGATGCTTTTATCCAAAGAGACTTACAGTGCACTTATTACAGGGACAATCCCCCCAGAGCAACCGGGAGTTAAGTGCCTTGCTCAAGGACACAATGACAGTGGGGATCGAACCGACAACCTTCTGCTTAACAGTTTAGTGCTTTAGCCCACTACACCACCACCACTCCGTTCCGGTGAGGAAATGTCTATCAAGGCAATAAACATCTATGTAAAAGCACTAGATATGGATATGATGCTCCAAGAGATACTTGAGTAGCAATGTGTACAGCATGCAATTATCATGTCATTTTGTGTTGTATGTTCTGCAGTAAACTGCCTTGTTTCTATTGAAAGTCTCTGTTTGTTTATAGGATGTGTCGTAAGTGTGGCACTGAGTCCTAAGTGAATGATACCTGAGTGACTGTAGTGACTGAACTTCTCTCATGTGCCTTTATTTATTCATTCACTTTAGGCAAACCCCACTGTGCTGTTTTCTGGTGAGCTTTATGTGTCTGAGGTTTTGTGTTCTTCTATGACAGAAATGAGGAAAATCATACCACACCCCATCCTTATAGCCTCCAGGTCTAATAAAAGGCCTCTGATTGCTTCCTCTTTCCTCAAGAGAGACAAAGAACGAGATAGACTGTAAAAACAGAGTAGACATAAAAGCAGGTCTGAAAGAGGTAGACAGACAAAGGGAAAGGAGGAGAGACAGTGGTATGTGGCCGCAGCACTCAGTGTAGTGCTAAGCGCTAACAATGAGCCATCTCCTGTGAGTTTTATTAAATCAGTGTTGGATTGACACCTGAATATGTTTTCATTCAAGGGTGCGGTGCTTCAGGCGCCGGTCCCCTCATTAGTACCTTGTTTGGAACTTCCAAAGGCAGCCCTCCAATATATCAATGTCTACATTTCAATAGAACAAAAGGGGCTAACACTACAACATAGGAAGGTAGGAATGCTTAGAGAATGTAACCCAGTGGCCTGCAAATTTCCTCTCTAGCTCACTGGATACATTGTACTCCCGTTGTGGACATCTTCTAGTTTCTGGGTACTTCAAAGATTGCACATCTGTTTCAAAATAGCCTTTATATACTGTAAAATTGTGCAATAGAGTGGAATAATTGGGTTCCTGAAGTAAAACTCCCATTCATTTTCTCCAAAGAGAAAGTTTTGTGATCCTGTATAAAGTTTTCAAAACCGACCAACCATGAGCTTTGAGATTAAGTGATAGTATGTTTCTTTTGAAATCATACTTGTGGCTTCTACTTCATTTGAAATGTACTGCATTTAAAAGCTGGTAAAAAAAAACTACACTATCTATGAATCCTGAAGAGAGCTCCATCAATTGGAGAATTCGCTGTTACCATAGAAATTATACCATAATTGCATTTGTAGGTACACTGTTAACCTTACCTCAAATCCTAAACCCAACCCTTACCCTAAAACTAAACACTAACCCCTAACCCCTAACCCCAACCATAATCCTACTATAAAACCTACCTATACCTCAACCTCAGTCGCAGCAATTGTGAATTTTGCAGAACAGCATGTAGTTACACAGTAAATACATACTTTTTTGCTTTAAAACATAGTTTGTAATGGTATGATTTACCTCAGAGCCGGTTGGTTTGGCTAATGGCTTAGATCTCTTTATTGATTTTCTCTATTTATTTATTTTTTAAATGTCTGTGGAGAAATATAATGGGAAAAATACTAGTAGAACCAAGGCCACTGAAAGAGTGGTTGTTCACGTTCACACTCTGTAGCTAGAATATATCTCCTCCCTCTCACAATGTTGGGCATCTTGGTATCCCAAGCCATATGGTAACATATGTCAGTGCCGTTGTGGCCACTGCATTACAGATTGAGAAAAGCGGTCAAATTTATATGATGTCACCCAAGTTGTCGATCACATGTATTTTATGTGCCCTCCATACAGTATCAAGGGAAGCATCTGGAGGGGGTCTTCAAGAGTGCATTTGTTTTCATACTCCGTAAAGCCCCCTTAGCTCTGAGGGAGAGGAGTTTGAATCAGGCCAGAGGAGACATGGGGCAGGCAGTCCCAGCTGCCCTTCGCATCTGGCATGGACAATTAGTGCGTGAAGTCAGGGGTTTGAGTCCTTGGAGGCAGAGTGTCAAATGCTTTAATAAAGAATGTATTTCAGATTACAGCTTTAGCATGGTGCGATTCTGCTTTCAGATTTGTAAGACAAGAACCACAAACTTTTTATCCTCATACTGTAGCCATGGATTAAAGTAAATAGCTGTGTTATTTGTTTCTCATGCAGAGATATCGAGGTAGGCATTAGCCATCTTGATAGTGCAGTGGTGGACTTGCTGAAAGGCAGAATTAGGAATTTTGAAAAGACATTGACCTTCACTTAGACAAAAAAGCAGGCGGAGGCCAATCATGTCCTCATTAGGGATGGGCATTTTGGTCATTTTGTCTACTCGAGTACTCGAGGGGCAGTGACATGTACATAACTGTATATATATTAACATGTCTGACAAATGTCTTTGGCTGCTGAATTGCATCTTGTTGTTCCAGTGTATCATCTATTTATTATTACAGGCTGTTATAAAATAATCTGTTACAAAATGTACAAAAGATTACATAATCAAAATATAATGCATTATGTGAAGATTTGCTGTCCAACTCAATGAAAGCATGTGCACAACGTGCATCTGTCTGTTTGTCCTTCAGGTTACTTTAGAAATCTTAGTAAGCACACACCAGTTTTTTTGTGACTGTCTGAACCATCAATTTTCAAATCGCAGTTGGCTTAACACAAGCCCCCATAACCATTGTGTTTTTAATATGCATGTTAATTTGAAGTTCAGTTTTGAAGACGCTGCGTTCTTTTCGATTCAGCTGCGCTCGCCTGCAATGCGCTACTTCAGAGTCCACTGTCACATGCCAGGTCTGTGTATGTGTATGTGTGTGTCTCCCCAAGTGTTCACTCCTGTGCGGAAAGCCGCGATGCTCCATATTGTTGTTGCTGTGATGATTCATTAAACGTTGCATTCAACTTGAAGAGTCAGAATTTCCACCTTTCAACTGGGGAAAGTGCAACGGAATGACACTTTATGTTCAACCTTCAATTCCCATTTTATCCAATATGCAGTTGTATGTTACGTCATGCAAACATTTCGGCACCCAGGGCAGGGAGGTTTGTAGTCAATGACAAACATTCACTTTTATTAAATAATATTCATTAACGAGTCAAATTTCTTACATTAAATGATAATAAAATGTGTTTAGCAGTTAATTATACTAATTATATTGATTATCGTAACAATAGCAGTGCAATGCCGTAAATCAGTTTGGTTGCTATGAGACATCACTGACAATCAATGTGCCCCTCAAAAATCACAACATAATCAATCTCAAAATTCGAAATAAGGTCCCTCTTTGATATGTTTGTGTTTAGTTGTCAGGTAATTGACACTGAATTTCGAATGAAGTGAAAAGTCACATCATGCATGATCACCACCGATCATTGTTTTCATGATCGATCATTGCTGCCACGTCCGAGTACCCGAGTACTCATGCCCATCCTTAGTCCTCATATAAAAACTGAAGTACAGTAAGCATATCTCTCATTTATTGCATTCTATTTCCTCTTTCAGTCCTCCATGTGTTTGGCTTGGGTTTCTTTCATTACTTCAGAATGGTCTTTATGTATTGCTCTGTCTATTTTAGTCTTCAGTTGAGATATGGCTTTAATTTTGATTTGAAAGTCTTGCGAACTCCTATCTTGTCCATCCATTTGAGGATCTTTAAGTTTCATGCTACAAAGCTAAGGATGTGTCATCTGCAGAGGCCCACCCATGTAGTCTGGCTGTGGTGTGGCTAATTACAAATGCAATTTTGCTTTGCTAATTCATGACTCTACTCTACTGCATGTGAATCATTTCAACAATTTGTAGCTGATGGCAGAAAATACAACAGAAACTTAGCAGAGCGAGATATGTTACTAAATCAAGCCAAATCTGTTTGTTATTAATTACAATTTGACACTTTTCCCTTCTTACTTTCTTTGCACTGCTTAAATAGATTTATTTGCATGCAGATACAATAAACACAATCCACACATACACAAACGCACACTCGCAGTACACAATTGTGTCATCAGCTAGATCAATAGCTTATTTCTTTTGAAGCCCCCGGTTTTCTCTCCTCCTCCTTGTCCTTATCTAAAACACCTCCTCCTCTTCCTCTCTCCTCTCCCCAATAATTGTTGATGGATTTCCAGTACACTTCGTCCTGTTATTACCCAAAGTGAAGAGACAGAGTGGCACACAGCCAAAAGCCCACACTAGCATTAACCTTTACTCTGACCCCTCCCTCTGGCTATATCTCATTACCCTCTACAGATTAGAGTACATACAGTATATCTGTCTAATACTTGTATACATTGCCCTCTTTATTGCATATATCCTCAGCTGACCTCTCTTTATATGGTGTATGCACATAACTAGGAGTAGATAACAAATGCTTCTGTTCAGATTCATGTGAGGCAGCCTCTTACTTAGTTACTTATTTACTTAGAGGAGCAGCTGTGTTGTCTGAATATGTTTGGTTGTACAATATAACTACTGTTGCAAAAGTCTTAGGCACAAAATATTTTTTTGGATGCAGATAGACCAAAAAAAAACCTTTGTCTTCAGATGGTTATTTACATCTTCAACTTTAGTGTGTCAATATGTAATATACATTTTAGACGACCAAACATTTCTTTTGCAAATAGAATAGAACAAATGGGTGCCCTGCAACAGACGGCATGGCCCCCACAGCTCCCCCCACTGATCATTGAGTCAGTCTATGACATGAAGAGACATGAAGCAATTGAAACAGAATAAATTGATAGAAGAACTGTGGCGAAATCTCCAAGAAGCTTGGAACATCCTATCCACCAACAACCAAGAAAAACTGTGTAACACCCTTCAAGTGCCAAATGCATGCATGTATGCCTGCAGTCAGTAAGGCTGCAGGTGATTACATAGAATGGGTCTCATTAGCAGTAGGGATACCGCGCTCATGTACTTGTATGTGTGGAGCCAGTGTTGTGCTTTGCTCTTATGAGCTCCTTGGCTCACACTCACACACACACATATATAATATATTATAATATAATAAAATATAATATAATATATGAGACTGCACAAAGCTTCGCTAACGATTTGTTATTGTAGCGAAGACTGTTCACTGTTGTTGTTGTTTTAAATTGTTTAAAAAAAATTAAAAAATTAAAAAATATATATAATAGAGAATGTAAGTGTTTCAAAACCATTCACCAGTAGTGTAAGTATATATATATATATATATATATAAAATGTTTCTCTCGTCTTCAGCGAAAGATCACTGGCCAGAAAGAATAGCCCTGTATTAGCAGGAGGGAAAAGCCACCCCCTTTATCCCTTTCATGGGGAGCCGGGTTTGTCGTGTACAGTGCAACTAATCTCTGCCTGATGATGTGGAAGAGAGGACCAGACGAAGTGGCACATGTCTGAGGCACAGACGGCCTCTACCCAGCCAGTCCTGTCTGATGGTGGGAGCCAAAAAATGAGTCATCCTCAGGGAGTTTGAGGACACATGGTCCGGAACCTGATAGACACATTGAGTATCCACTAGCAATCTGCCTAAAATGCTTAACTTACAGCATGTTCTTATGTTCTCTAAGTTATTGTTAAAAAACTTAAAAGAAAAAAATATATTTTCTCCCCTGCTGAAAAACAAAACAGTTTTAAAACAGTTGCTGGTCTTAGCTGGTCTCTCTGCATGGCCAAGCTGGTGCCCAGGTGGTTTAGCTGGGCAGCCAGGTGATCTTCCAGCCTGATCTGTTGAAAAGTGCCCAAAACCCTTATTAAGCAAGCCAACAGACCAGCCTGACAAGCTAAGGCTTGTTTTAGCTGTTTTTTTTTTTTTTTCAGTGGGGTCTGGATTTTCCTTGGGCCTCCTAGAAACTTCATACATCCTCTCCCCCATTCTGGCAGAAAAATTATCAAGGGGAACCACCTTCACTCATTCCAAGAAAGGAACAACATGTCACCCCTTGAAGATCAAAACATCCTCCATATATTGCATTTTACTACCTCCTCTGGGATGGACATGCAGTTGTTGTGCAGTGTCTTTGTAAGTAGGCTTAGATATATAAGATATAATTCTTCAACATAACCATGCCAGATGTTTTAGTGTCACTGCAAGTGCGACTGGCCATTAATATTAATTCCCCAATTGTGGCTTGGACATCTGAGCGATAATAATTTGGGCCATAGATATTTTACAACCAAACTGGGGCCTGGATCACAAATAGAGCATCTCCAATACTCCAGCCAAGTTTAACACCAATCTCAGTGCAATTAAACCCAAACCTGAGCCCATCTGCTGGTATTGGCAAACACTGAGAACTATTTTAGCATTCAAATATCAATTCAAAATTTGACCTACAGTGTCTCACAATGGGTCCTTGTGTTGCACACAACACAATCCAACCATCCACATATTTCAAACAGATAAAGGAATTAGATTAAGAAGTCTGGTTTTAAGAGTCTGAGTGTAATCTCCTTATTCCTAACATTTAAGATGACCCAGGCAAAGATTCAGACAAATAAAGGATAAGAAATAGAGAGAATTGTGGAGCTGAAAATGAACATTAACTCTTTGGGGGATCTTGGATAGGTCAGCTCAAAGATTAGAGAGTGTGAAAGTTGGTGTATGCACCCTAACACTAATCTGGTAGATTATTCATATCCCTATGGTAAATAACAGGGCTACGTCTGATGCCATTATTTTCTGCCTTTTATTGTAGTGAAGGGAGAACAACAGGGATAGACGTATGACAAACAAGATGGACATCAACCTTATAGTCTAAACCCTGGAAAAGGCCAGGATTTTCTCCATTTTCTTAGGGGGGTGTGAGGCAGTTATTCCTTCTATCAATATTTTCCCCCATTCTCCACTCCTCATCCTCTTCTCACTAGTGACCTTGTCCACAAGCTTTAATGGGCACAAGTGAAACCTGTGTGAGCGTTGGTCCATCCCATAAATCTTCTTCATCATAATTTTTTTCCTTCCACTAATGTTGGGATTTTATCTGGTCTCACAGAAACATGTTACTAAACCTACAATATATTTTTGCAAAATTATTTTACATGGCATGTTGTACGTATCTCTACAGTTTCCGAGTAAAATAAAAACTAGAGTCAGCTGTGCATTTGTATTATGTAACCAACTACATTTGCAATATTTTTCAGATCAGCCAAATTGTGCAGTAGCTCAACTGTTAGAGCAATGCACTTGCGATGCAAAGGACCGGAATACGAGTTCTGAAGAGCATGTAAGCCTAACATTTGATGGAAGCACCATGAAATGACATGATTGCTTCAGCTATTGCGCGTTTATGTCACATTTGCTTTTATAAAACTATTGATTAGGTTTAAGGTTTAGGGTAGGGACATAGGATTTGTTGACATAAAACCCGATACAGCATTCACCTTAGATGTTTCACCACAGAACTGGTGCAAAGCCTGTAATAAGCCACGTATTATAATTTTCAAAGATTTTGCCAGTCCTTTTTTAAGCTGCTGTCCACACATTCTCAGCTGGCTCTGTTTGTTCCATTCCTGGTTTAATGCTGTCATTCGGTGAGGGTCTTGAGAAGTTCGATGAAAGGCGAGGACTCAATGATGGTGTATCTTCCTCCAAAAAATCCTGTGTTTCAGCATTTCTGTAACAGTTCACTAGTGCTCTTTGAAGGAGGAAGCGGGAGCCGGATAATCAAGACTTTTTATTCAACAAACTTTTCAGTGTAACACTTACAGGGGTTTGCTATTGAGCAGCAAATGCACACAGTCAGCTTCATGTGTTGCCCTTTTCCTTCCCCTCCGGTGGTCTGGAATGCCCTTTTATCCCTTTCCAGCTCTCACAGCAAGACAGAACAGCTGTCAGAGATAATTTCCCACAGGTGTCAATCCTTACCGCTCTTCCTCTTCCGGCCTTGCTCTCTACAGATTTTGCGCTTTTACATGTTTAAGAACGGCCTATATGACATTTAGATGTAGGTCTAGTTATTGTATCCTGGTTCTCTAGGTAAGAACTTGATTTGGATGGATCATCATGGTGTCAATAATACCTGCATTTTACATCACCTCACTACATACTCAAGTAGAACCACTTGGCATGGCAGTAGTTATAGTCTTATGATATAGCCTTGACTAGAGGATGAATTGACTTGGTTATCAAGGTATATTATCACAAAATCTTTAGCCCTAAACATGCCTCAAACACATCAGTCACAAATCATATATAATAATCATATATTACTTCTTAAATCTGGTATTACCTTTATATGACCAGTAACATTGGTTTGAAAGAGGTCTATGGCTGTTTTATTGTTTTAGTGATGTCATCTCCCATGTTCACTGCTGGGAATTGGAGAATAATGGTACTAAGATTATTTTTCTGCAGACATAACATAATGTTAACTGTACTGATAAAGATTTACCATTAGACTTGTAGATGACCTTTTGTTTTACCTTTGCTATTTAACATTTCAGCTGTGTTGAGCTAATGATTTTGCAAGGCTGTAGGTTATAAATAATGGCATAGATGATTTCTCAGTGTTACAAGTTACTGCCTAGTGATGATCTTTGAAATAACTGATGACTCAAAACTTTGATTATAAACCAGAATCTACAATAATTTACACTAAAGGAATACCAAATCATACATTAAACTTGAGCACTTGTAAACTCTGACCTTGTTGCAGTTGATATGACCCCACCTTTTGTGCTCTACCTACCATGAACTGTTTCTTGGTATCACCCCCATATTTCCAATAATCTCATGATTTTTTTTTAAATACAACATAAAACCAATGTATAGTTTTACATGGCAATAACTTAGAGGCCATAAGCTATTTTTAGCCATTCTGCTAACATTTTTCCTTTACCAAAACTATTGTATCCCTCACAGCCTCATTTTAATTTGTGTCAAAATAAATATGTTGCCTACACTAACTATGGTCCATAACTAGACATAATATATTATAATATAATAAAATATAATATAATATAATATAATATATGAGACTGCACAAAGCTTGGCTAACAATGTGTTATTGTAGCGAAGACCGTTCACTGTTGTTGTTGTTTTCATTTGTTTCAGAACTGGATATGAACTGAAAGGGAGACTTTATGTGTCAACAACTCTTCCTGAGTGCGAGAACATTTTGGGTCTAGTCACGCATGACAATTGTCTGGTGTCTGATGCTAGTCTGCTGCTCTGGAGATGATGCTGGAGTGTCTAAGTCTGTTCTGTCCACCTGTCATGCTGATGACTGGCATTCTCTATGGCTACTTTATGTTTCCATGGGTTCGGAGAGTGAGAGCTTGTGTGTGGGCTGGTCAATCCATGTGGTGTGGTTTTTGGTGAGTTTGTACTCCCACATCACTCCTGAGCTTCCAAAGTCACATCATGATTTGGGTGTCTTGTTACAGAATATCCAATGATAAAAATTAAAGGGAGGAGGGGTGAATTAGAGAGAAGAGGTTATACAACCTTCGCAGTAAACTATTTCCATCTACACCAAGTGTCATAATGCTGAACGAATGTTTACCAGTATCTGACTCTGCTAACCATTTCCTGTGTGGTTATGATCATCAGTGGTCCACTACAACCCAGGTACAACATTATCGTTGGTTGATGTATGACCTTTACCCAACTCTCTTTGCATGTTGTTTTGCCCTCATCTAATCCCATTTTGGATCCCCAAATAAAGCCCCAAGTAAGCCTCCAAAATAACATACCATGCTGAAAAAGATATAAAGAAAAAAGGCATAAACTGGTCACTGGCCTAAGTTTTGTATAGAATGCTTTTTCCAAGCATATTCTGGTGTGTTGGTGTCACCGCCATATTTCTTCTCTAGCTTAACCAACATGACTATCTTGGTTAACCAGCTTGTTGGTTGATCAGCTTTACCAACTGGGTTTTGCTGGTCCACTATTTAGTAAAGCCCAAGGCCAGCACCAACTGGACATCCAGATTTACTTGAAAGAGTCACCAGCGTCCAGATTCACCACCTAAGCTTTCCTAGGGGCTGCTTGCACCAGCAGAGAAAGTACTACAATATGTACTTACATAAAACCATAAAGCATAAGTGGGCATCAATTTAAAATATACACACTACTAATTATTTGAGTATTAAATGTAAGCATATGTATAAACTAAATATTTATGGAAGTTTCTGACTAGGAGTGAGTGATTGAACGACATTCGTGAGCTCATGTTTTGCATGAGCGGTGGGGTGAGCAAGAGACAGAAACAGTAGGTGTTAATATTAAATAATAAACAACATAAAATGTTCAAAAAAGAATATTGAAGTGTTCAAGGGGTAATGTGTCCAAAACAAAGGGGAAATCTAAAGTTCACTTGGTGGGGGTTCAGGGAGTGTCCAAAGGAATGGTTCAGGACATAGGCAGGGTCCAGTGTTTGCACGCGCTCCCTTCCTAGGTCTGGGTGCTAGGGACAGCAGAGGGGAATGGTGGGATGGCATCCTGGCATGCTCATCTAATCTGCACCTGGGTGGGTCCAGTGACACATCTAATTTGTCTGGTACCCTCTCTGCTCTGCTCCTAGACCTGCAAGAATGCCAGTGTACATGTACAGAGAGATAGAGGACAGACTCCAGATGCACTGATGAGGCTCTATTCACACAGTGGCAACTGGAACCATATCCTGTGGTCTGATGAGTCCAAGATAAACTTATTTGGTTCAGATGGTGTCAAGTGTGTGTGGTGGAAACCAGGTGAGGAGTACAAAGACAAGTGTGTCTTGCCTACAGTCAAACATGGTGGTGGGAGTGTCATGGTATGGGGCTGCATGAGTGCTGCTGGCACTGGGGAGCTACATTTCATTGAGGGAACCATGAATGCCAACATGTACTGTGACATACTGAAGCAGAGCATGATCCCCTCCCTTCGGAGACTGGGCCACATGGCAATATTCCAGCATGATAACAACCCCAAACACACCTCCAAGATGACCACTGCCTTGCTAAAGAAGCTGAGGGTGAAGGTGATGGACTGGCTATGCATGTCTCCAGACCTAAACCCTTTTGAGCATCTGTGGGGCATCCTCAAATGGAAGGTGGAGGAGCACAAGATCTGTAACATCCACCAGCTCCTTGATGTCGTCATGGATGAGTGGAAGAGGACTCCAGTGGAAACCTGTGAAGCTCTGGTGAACTCCATGCTGAAGAGGGTTAAAGCAGTGCTGGAAAATAATGGTGGCCACACAAAATATTGACACTTTGGGCCCAATTTGGACATTTTCACTTAGAGGTGTAAGACATAAAAGACATATTTTGAGGGGACAGCAAATTTACACTGTTATACAAGCTGTATACTCACTACTTTACATTGTAGCAAAGTGTCATTTCTTCAGTGTTGTCATGTGAGGGGTGTACTCACTTTTGTGAGATACTGTATATATATATATATATATATATATATATATATATATATATATATATATATATATATATATTATATATATTTAAGCAATATCACATGAGCAAGAGTGCGATATGGCCCTACATCAGCACTGCTGTGAGTGCTGTAGGTAATAACAGCAGTGCTGATTGTTTAAGGGCCATATAGCACAATTACGAGTTTGATATTGCTTATATACAACAGTTCATTGAACAAGGCAATTTTAAAAAAGTATGGTCAATACATTTTTAAAAACTAAGGTCATAAAAACGCATTTGTGCATGGAACTACTTTCTTGTGGCAGATCAGAATCTGCCATTGCTGGTTCACACAAAATAATTTGTCCAAGCCTTCGTTAGTAATTAAAAAATGTCACTTCAAGAATAGTATCACGGCTTGTGCTGTTTTGAACAAGTTCTTGGATAAACAAGGATGGATGGATGTTTGTGTGTGTGTGTGTGTGTGTGTGTGTGTGTGTGTGTGTGTGTGTGTGTGTGTGTGTGAGAGAGAGAAAGAGAGCGAGAGAGAGAGAGAGAGAGAGAGAGCATGTGCGATCACCTGTCGCCACACCCAAGCAGAGATATTGTCAGCTTTCTGAAGATCAGCTTTCTCAGTGGTAATATAGCCGTCCAAGTGGGGGTATTCATCTCCATTTTGCGGTAGCCGGAGCGCAAGAGTCATTCCCTATAGAAACTGCAATGTCCTCCGCCATTTTAAACAGTATGTATCCAATGTGAAAACTCTCGTAAGAGGTAAGTACCTTGAGTTCTGTAATCTATCAATCTGTTGTGTCTCTCAGCTGTGATGAGCCGTTGCTGAAGTTGTTCATTTATATTTTCCCACCACCTGCTGGCTACATATGTCATGTAAAAAGAAATACATGTAAAGAAAGACAAACAGTAGCTCTTAACAGACCTGCACTGCTCTTACACTTTAGCTTTGGACAGCACAAACACAAGCGGAGTGATACACATCAGTCCAAGTGCTGATGGTGTCAGACCAATCAGATTCGAGGACCAGAACTGTTTTATATATATATATATATATATATATATATATATATATATATATATATATATATATATATATATATATATATAGTATAACACATTACTGTTATACAATTCATATACAAATGAATGTAAAGATATGTATATAAGTTCATCTTTTCAGAGCAAAAATAAATATTTATATAAAAAATTAACCTCTATTTATTTTAGTACTGTGGCTTGACTCGACTTGAAACTCATCAGGACTCGACTTAACTTGCTTGAGGTGAGTCACTGACTTGAATTGTTTGATTTGTCTGCACTGCATTTGAGACTTGAATCGAGACTTAATGGTTAAGATTTGAGACTTGCTTGTGACTTGAAAATGTGTGACTTACTCCCAACTCTCGTTACTACAATATAACTATGTTACTGTAGTAACACCATGGTTAGTACATCAGAACTATAAGATCAAATCGTTCTGTCAACTCCCCGACCTTCAATGTGAATAAATCACTGTGAGGAATCTCTTTTATTTATTAATATAAGTATTATTATAGGAAATATTAAGAGTAGAGGCATGGGAAAAAGTATGTGAAGGGGTGCGATTCAAACCCAGATCTCCAGCATGACAACACATACGCATACCAGCATTATACCCACAGCTACTACAGCTGCACATGGTGGTGCTGTTTGTTGTAAAATCCTGTGTTTCCACCAGACTATTGGAGCACAAATAGTAACTTAGTTATCCAATCCACTAAATATCTAATATGTTAACCAGTTTAATGTTTCTGCCTCATTGTGAAAAATTCAAATATGCCTACCATCATTTGATCATCAGTTGACCCCAAATAAATCAGTCATGGCTGTCTTGAGTTTAGATTGAGCATTGGTGGGCGGAGTTAGTTTAAATAGCCTCTGCCAACAAGATTAACTATTTGCACTTAGTGTAAATAGACACTCTGTAAAAGAAAATGCTGCTTCAGCCTCATGTTAACTAAATCCCTGAAGTGTGACACAAACACATCAGTGCAAGATCATCTGATACACAGGCAAGGCATTATTTCAAGACACCACACATAATCAAGTGTGATGCTACATATGTGATCCTGATTGCATCACTGCATGATAACAGCTGTGAATGGACATGTTCTGTCTAAAGAAACAAACATGACATTTGGAGACCTTTACAGCAGAACACTGACAATAATTTAAAGCACTTTATAGGAATGTTTGGGGTTCAATAGAAGTTAATCTCATTTGAAAACATTCCTCACACAATGCTGAATATGAAGCAAAAATGTATTTCAACTCTGCCCTCATTTATTCAAAAAGCAAAAAATTTAGGTAACTGTAAGACACTTACAATGGAATTAAATTTGGTCTGTACATTGTTTTAAAAGAATAGCCACAAGATGTAAAACATATTGGTAATAACTTGATTTTAATGTGATAAAATCAGGGATTTAAGGCATTTACCAGATTACAGGGTTTACCGGCATTATGTCGTCATATTGGATATAACTCTACACAGAAAATGTCAGCAAGCGATTTTATGACACTTAGGTTAACAAATAAAACGTTTAAGTCTTGTGGCTAAACATTCTTAATGGTGTGTATCTTAATGTATATGGCCTGGCCCCATTCACTTCCATAATAGGTTTTTCTTAACTGTAACCGTGATTTTTTTTTATTTATTTTTTATTGTTTTTAAGTAAACAAGGGACTAATGGAAAAAATGTGTTATGGTAAATCAACATTATGCCACAAATGCTGTTGATTGAGCTTAACTTAGCTTAAGGAATGTTGCCCGGAACATTCCTTTCAACTCAATAAGCTCATCTGCTTAAATAAAAATCCTATCAATTACATTTTCAGATGGTCATTGAAAGAATAATAATTTTAGACATATCTCATTATTTAAACACGAGTAACTGCTGTGTTTATAGCATGTTATGTGCATGTGTGTTGTGTGAATATGCATGAGTGTTATTTGTTTACATTTTCTTTTTTTTTCTCCATGTAGACACTACCATGTGGTTTAAGCTGAAGCCAATATTCCTTTCTACAGCTGAAGGTCTTTGAGTTCCTGGTGCAATCTTTCTCTCGCATGACATTTTGGAGTGTGATTTATTTAGTTTTTTCCAATGAAAAGTAACCTTGGTTACCATCATTCCCTGTCAGTGTTTAATAGTTTACTCTGGCAGCTAACATGTGATTATGTTGAGTCTGTGTGTGTGTGTGTGTGTGTGTGTGTGTGTGTGTGTGTGTGTGTGTGTGTGTGTGTGTGTGTGTGTGTGTGTGTGTGTGTGTGCGTGCGGGTTTGGTTGGTTTATGAGGATTTTTTTTTAGGTTACAAACTGGTAATTACAAGGGTATTATGCTATAAATGTGGTTTATGAGGATATTTCTAGTGTCCTCATAATTCAAGTCACTTAAAAAACATACTAAACAATGTTTTATTGAAAATGTAAAAATGCAGAAAGTACTTTGTTGGGGTTAGGGGAAAGAAGATAGTTTGCACAGTATAAAATCATTATATCTATGGAGAGTCCTCATAATGATAGCTGTACCAACGTGTGTGTGTGTGTGTGTGTGTGTGTGTGTGTGTGTGTGTGTGTGTGTGTGTGTGTGTGTGTGTGTGCGTGCATGCGTGTGTGCATGCGTGTATGTGTGTGTGTGTGTGTTTGACTTTGTGGCAGTTGACAGATGATTATGTTGAGTTTGAGCACGTGTTTTTCTTTTTGCCTTTTGCATCGGAAAAGCTGACCGGCAGCAATCACAGTTGTGAATTTTTGACTGATGGTGCAATCACATACTGCAAAAGACTTTATTATTACCATTATTACCATTCATAACAAGCAATCATGAATTGATTCACACACAGGTTAGTGACTTGGTTTGAGTCACATATGCTGTTTTACACAGGTGATCTGGTTATCACAAAATCACCAGCAATTAGGCTGGTGCTTTATCAGAGAGCTACAGCTTTATGAATGTAATTTGAATCCGATTTAGTTCACTTCAAAGAAGCAAAACAAACTTGGAGCCTAAAATGTAGTTTATTTTTTTTATTAGAATTTTTTGTATATTTCTTGACCTCACTTTTCAATATGGGAGAGAAAAAACACATAGAAATTCATAATTAGATGTTCAAAGTTGTCATTTGTGCTCACTATGACATCGGTATATTGGTCAACTGCTGCCAATTCCATGAACTTCAAATGAAATATCAGTGTGTCCCAAGACTATTGCTTTTCATTGTTATTTTCCTCTCTTATTCTGCTCTGTTATAAAAAATAAATAAATAAACTACTATATGAATTTGCTTTCTTCTTCTTCTTCTTCTTCTTCTTCTTCTTCTTCTTCTTCTTCTCATTTTGCTCTCGTATGAGCTAACTTTAATGAATAGATATACTAAGAGCATGCAGGATTGTTTAGAAACCTGAGGCAGATATAGGTTGCTGCATGTTCTCATTAGGTTGATGGCTGCATGTTATTTGGAGTGTCACTGTAATCATTATTACTTATAATAATCTGACTTATGAGTCATCATATTATTAGCATCCCTGAGCAGCTCTTATTGTTATCACAGAGCAGAAAAATAATTAATGTGCTCCTATTTCTATAGCCTGGGGCTCAGGGCTTTGGGGGAGCTGGGAGGATTGGATAGTGTGTGTGTGTCTTTGTGTGTGTATAAATCTAAGTGTGTGTATGTGTGTGTGTGTGTTTAGGCAGCTCAGGCAGGAATCTAGACTGTGAGGAGTGTAGGAGGCAGAGCGGATGGCACAAAATCAGCTGCACACACTTATACAGGACACTTATTTCAACTGCACCAGGTGTTTAATACAGAGCAGTTAACCAGTATTTGATTCTGCCAACATATTCTCTGCATGGCGATTGGGCAGTGTTTCACTACAACTAATTTACATCATTGTGGTTGGTTAATGTAGGACCCAACTTTTTTTGCATACTGATTTACACCCATGTAGCACGACTTTGGACCCCCAAATAAAGATATTTGTTTCCACTTTAACACGTTACATTGCTAAAAAGACGTAGGATGCTAAAATATTACTCAATATTTTCATCTAATTTCCCAGTAAAACATAATACAATTACTTTAAAAAGCAAAATGTCTTAAGTTATTATATCTTGTTTTCAGAGAATTACCAATATTTTGAGAGATTTAAGCTTAAAGAAATACTTGAAAATGGTCATCACTCACATAGTGCCTTTTTTAACCTTAGAGGTTACCAAAGCGCTTTGCACTGTGTCCCATTCACACACACTCACACTCATAGCAGCAGAGCTGCCATGCAAGGTGCTAGCTTGCCATTGGGGCAATTTGGGGTTCAGTGTCTTGCCCAAGGACACTTCGGCATGTGGAGTCGTGTGGACCGGGAATCGAACCGCCAACCCTGCGATTAGCGGCCGACCCACTCTACCACCTGAACCACAGCCGCCCACGCCTTGTGTATGATGATGGTGTGAGAAAAATAAACTGTAACATTACAAAAGGTTGTATTTGTTCATTTGTTAAAAAATTAAAAGTTGTATATGTTAAAGTAATGTAACATTTACTAATGTTAACAAATAAAACCTTTTTGTAAAGCATAAAGTTTGGCTGGTTTGTGAATAATTGTGAATGTGTGTGGGTGTTTAGGAGTCTCAGAAAGAAATCTAGACTGTGAGGGGTAGGAGAGGGGTAGGAGAGGCAGCGCGGATGGCACAAAATCAGGTGCATGCAAGCTTGCTTTTCATGCGTTCCAGCCAA
Source organism: Xyrauchen texanus (assembly GCF_025860055.1). NCBI lineage: Eukaryota > Metazoa > Chordata > Actinopteri > Cypriniformes > Catostomidae > Xyrauchen > Xyrauchen texanus. The sequence continues at coordinate 29,193,910 of NC_068301.1, forward strand.
GTCAACAAAGAGAATAAGTCTATGTGATGCAAACAGTGTCAGTGTTAAAAAACTCAAGGAAAATACATACATTCACAAACTCACGCTCAAAGAGAACTACACACATGCTGTGTTCACTCACACTCATACCCAGCCACTTGTAAACACACACACACACACACACACACACACACACACACACACACACACACACACACACACACACACACACACACACACACACTCTTTGCAAAGCCCCTCTAAAACCCCTCACACACACACACACATACTGCCTGTTAACGATTGTGCAGGCACTATGAACGTGATAATTGTAAAAGCTGTCAGTAATGGGTTGTGAGGCACGCGGCTGCACTGGCCAGGCAGTGCACTCTCTCTCTCTCTCTCTTTTGTTATGCTAATGTAGAGTGATTAGAGGCCTTCTGCAGAGCTGTGCTCCCTAATCTGACTGCTCCCTCAAGGAGAGGGGGTCGACACACACTGGGAATATTACACACAGGCCATGAGGTCAGCAGCCTCCAACATCATCTTTTCTTCCATTTATATTCCTCTTTAATGAACACTGCACTGCCGTAGATGTGAAAACAGGCAGGTTTTGTATTCATTTGTTGTGAAGATCAGCAATATTTAGTACATAAATGTACTACATGGATTAACATCAGTTTTAGTGCTGGCATGCAGTTAAAATCTTGTTCATTCTCATAGATTTTTTTAATTTTTTGGAGGTTTTGGGTTTATTGTAGTCTATTTGCAGTTTCCAACCTGGTCTCAGAGAATCACGCTACTATACCTAAAGTTTTCTAAATAATTTGTACGTGGCTTGTTGTACATATTGTGGCAGTTACCTGGTGAAATGACCACTAGGGGTCCTATTTTAAGAGTGCTAGCTCTAAGTGCAGTGCTACGCAAAGTCAATAAGAATAGCCAGGAAGGTTTGGTGTTTTTGTGCAAGCATGCACTAAGTCTAGGCGCAAGTAGGTTTGACGAAATTATGCGTGCAATGCGCTAATGGGCTGGGTTAAGTGCAATTTAATTCTGAGATTCTTCTCTGGCACCATCTGCATCCTATTATATAGTTAATTCCCTGTCAAGCACCAGAAATATAAACAAAGACAGAACTTCTTTCATAAGAAGTTGGATGTGTAAATGGACTGTATGTAATGGATTTAAAAAATGTAAATATGGACATACATTCTATTTTGCATTTACTGCATCCCTGTTGAATGTCAGGCATATTTCTATGACAGTGACACATTCCTTTTATACAAATGGAAAATGTATTTCTCATCAGGATTTGGATTTACGCCCTGTTAAATTATAGAGAATGTAAGTATTATTAATCATTTTCATCTACTGACACACATCATGGCTAGTATTAACAGTGATTGTACTGGAACACACTTCTACTGGTCAATTTAGATTGAATTTATTTTTATTAATTTATTGAAAAATTAAACCAAAAATATTTCTTTATTCAAAGAACACTTTAAATGCAGCAAAAATATAATCAAAATCAGGAAGTTTTAAAAAAATCGAACCAAATCCAAACATTTTAGCCTCTCCTACTTCTTCCACAGCCTCTTTTGCAGACTTAAAAATCACTCTACGACAACAAGTGGAAAAAATAACAATAAAAATAAGATAGTGAATACAATTTTAAATATAATAATTGAAAAATAAACCATGACCTATAGATAGTTTAACACCAATCTAATAAATATTTGTTTCATAAAACGGCAACAAAATTGATTGTTATGGACATAATTTGATGTTCCATTATATTTACCACCTGCTGGAGGAATCTCCAAACTGCAAATGCAGGAACTGAGTTTAGACATTGCACTACAAACAGACATCATTTGAAAAGTCTAAGCTCAATGGAAAATAGCAAATTGTGCTTTGCTCTACTTCATTTGCATGCAATACACCCCCAGTTTGCGCACATACACCCACAGATAGCACAAACACTCCCATCAATGCCCACAACGCAAATTGCGTTTAGAATGAGCACTCTCATGTAAACTGGATAAGACGTGGTGCACGGTCGGTGCACGTAGCACTGCGCATTGCACGCTCACAAAATCAGAGCCCAATAGGTGCTAAAACAGCACAGACTTCAGTGTTTGGTAAATTAATCAGTGCTTAACTTATTTACTATTCATGCGCTTTGTACAGTTTTCGTTCTCCGTCTGAGGGAAACCAGTATAGTGTCAAACAGTGACGGCAAACTGTTGTGATAAAGAGACCGTATTCTGTGTTTTCTTGGCATATTTCAGAAGACGGGGTGTCTAATCTCAAATGTGCCTCTAAATATATACATTTTACATTTTAAATGTAGGGGAAATAATTTTTAATGCCATCTGCCATTTTACTATCTTTTGCAATTTTGCTCATTTCAATCAAATGGCCTCTCTCCAAAACTCTGTCCTTTCAAAACATGCTAAATTATTGACGAGCAGAGAGCATTTCTGATTGGCTAGTTTGGTTTGGTCAAAAAACGCGTGGGCCATTCCCCTTATTATTTTTTGCTGTTGATATTACAGTCTAGCGAGTTTACAGACCAGTTTTTATGTTGTTGTTATGTTTGTTTGTTTTTTATTCACAGTACATGTATTTCACTGATATCTAGTATGGACATTTTATGTATTGTATTATAAAAATGTAATCCCATCTGGATTTAGTTTACCAATAAATTAACCATTAAGTAGGCCTTTCTTCATGATTTACAGTTGGATAAACTAAAGCAGCTTTGAGATGAGTCTGGGTATTGAAATTGACACCAGTGCTGCTGCTCTTGCAAAAGTTCAAACCATTCTGACTAGTCTCATCAGAAAATCATACAGAACAGAAATGGAACAGCTGGTCAAATTGTGTTACGTTGATTTAACACAGTTAACGCATTAACAGTATTAAACATTCAGTAAATCTCATAAAACAATGCAGTAACTTTGTCAGCCCTAGTTTTATTACTAGGATGCTCCTTGGCTCCAGCATAACTTGCAGTCCTGGGCTCGTAGAGTTTCTGTCCTGACAACCTCACTGATTACATTTTCCATCAGCCCATAAGACAGGGTGTCTCTTAGTTAGCAGGACTCCTATTAGAACTCTCCCCACCACATGCTAAATGACTGTGAGTATTTAAGTCTTAGGACTGGGGGGCTGGAGACCAGTCCAAGCAAAACACATGCCATTATTGTTGGAGCCGCTGGCTCGGTGAGGTTGGCTCACCTTGCCTGGACTCCCTGTGTTCTGCCAAGAGCAACCAGCTTCAAGCTGTGCTCTGCCTGGCTATTGAGGTCAGTGCAGGAAGAGCGTGCATGTGGGTGTGTGTGTGTGTGTTTGTGTATGTCTGTGGATTATTTTACATTGTTTATGCAGTACATGTGGGTGTGTACTGAAGTGCTTATGTTCTTGTGTGTGTACCGTATGTACGTTTTTCTGCTGTGTTTCAGTCCCTCATACCTACTCAATCTCACATGTATCTTCACATATTTAAATATTATAAGCCAAGAGTATTTTAAATAATAAAAAGCATACTCTCTCACACACACACACACACACACACACACACACACACACACGCACACACACACACACACACACACACACACACACACACACACACACACACACACACACACAGCTTTGTTGGTGCAGCTATCATTGTAAGGACACTCCATAGACATAATGACTCAAAATTTCCTCATAAAACAACCAAACCCACACATAAATATATATATATATATATATATATATAAAGCAATATCACATGAGCAAGAGTGCGATATGGCCCTACATCAGCACAGCTGTGAGTTGGCTGCAGGCAATCCCAGCAGTGCTGATTAGGGCCATATCGCACTCTTGCTCATGTGATTAACAGTTCAAAGAACAAGTAAATTTACAGTCATAAAAATTTACAGTGCATGGAACTGAATGAATGCTTGGACGCCAGCATTTTAGAACAGTTTGTGGAATTTTTAAACGGTTACACACGTAGACGAACATCATACCTAAAAATTTCCCTCTCGCTTTTTTGAGATTACCCATTACTGTTTGACTGAGTGACAAATTATATATATATATATATATATATATATATATATATATATATATATATATATATATATATATATACACACAGTATATAGAGTACACACAGTATCAGATTTGAGGCAGTGTATATACATTTTTATAGCTGGCCTATTATGATCAATAGACGGAAATATATTCAGAGTTGCAATAATAAATTTAGTATTTACATTAATATAGTTAGAATTATTACTATACTGTATTTTCATCAGATTTGTAATTATAGATTCAATTATATAGTTGTTTTATTCTTAATATTTGGTCATTTGGTTATGTCTTTTCTCCCCAGACAGAGCCTGGATTACCACTGGTTTCCCTTTAGAAATGTAGGTGATTGATGCCCTCGTCTATCGATCTAATGTGGAAATGTGTACTCGTTCTCTCCAGAGCATCAAAGATTGACCACTGCAACCTGGCCAGAATGTCATTCAGACTATAATGAAAGTCCTCTTCAGAAGTAATCTCCAGACACCTCTGACATAAGAGAGCGTTTCTGGTTTAGCAATAACCTTTGCTCCTAAATCTGACCCCAGTCATGTTCAGCTGTCTGCATCACTCAGGTTTTCCACTAACAATCCCTGTGTATCCTTGAGAAACAAGGTAGCACTTTGTCCATCTGCATGGCCTATGGATCAGAGTACTTTTATTGACTCTGAGTATTCATATTCTGTTCTCTGTCCATCTCATACACTCTGAATATACTGTAAAACCTTCATTTTCATCAGCCTACAGTACGTGCCTTTTCATAACCTTTCCAAAGACCTGAAAGAGGGGAGAGAGGTGCATAGGGGGGAGGGATTGAAGGAGAGTTTACCCCCAAAAAAGTACTATTTTGCCAGACGGTCCCTTTGGCAAACACGCATTAAGTTGATTTCAATGGACCAGATGCTCCCTTCCTCTCAAAGCAATTTGGATGCATAGAGCTTTGCTGGCCTTGCTTGAGACTAGACTCTCTGCTTTTGATTAGTAAGTGGCTCAAATTGAGGCTCGCATTCAAATGTGTGCACATGGAGTGGCCTTGTATTGGAGCCTGTGAGGTTTGTACTGCAGGCTCCTTATTTTCCCAAGACAAAACCCCATGGAGCTTTTTCAAAGAGCCAAATGCACTAAAGTGGAGGGGCATTGGCTTAGATTTTAAGCTTATCACACGCTTATGTTTTCCTCTATTTTTTGTGTGCTTTTTTTAGCATTATTATTTGTGCAATGCTTTTTCTGTGGGACCCAGTTCCTTGCTTTTGTGTTTACAGACACAATTCTTCTCTCTTAACCTATCAGAGTCTATCGATGTCACGAACCCCGCTCTCTCGCTCCGCCCCCTCGAGCTTCCACGCTCGTTCCGCCCCCTCGAGCTTCCACGCTCGTTCCGCCCCCTCGAGCTCGCACGCCCGTTTTGCCCCCTCGAGCTCGCACGCTCGTTTTGCTCCCTCGAGCTTCCACGCTCGTTTAGCTCCTACGAGCTCTCATGCTCGTAGCAGGTCTCCCTCCTCGGGCTCACATGCCCGCTCCCAATGGCCAGAACATTATGACCACCTGCACTCGTCTCAATCACCCCTTTATTCGTTTCACCTGCACTCGTCTCATCACCTTTCATTGTTTACACCTGCACCTTCCCCTATAAATACCACAGCACATCCGTTTCACAGGTGTTGGTTATTGTATTTAGTTTCCCGTGTCTTTGCCCCCGCTAGTCTCGTCTAGTTTTGATCTCCTCTTGAACTCCTCTTGATTACCCCCTTAGCTTGCCAGCTCCTCATTCCCCTAGTACCCCTGTCTACTCCCTTTGTTAGTTTACCCGCCTCTCGATCCTGTTTACCCCGGCTTTGACCCTCGCTCCCCTCGACTACTCTCCCGGATTTGCCCCCTTTACTCTCTTTGATTCCCCGGCTATTGACCCTACGCTTCCCTCGACAACTCTTCACTGGATTTGCCCGTTTGTACTTTTGCCTGCTTTTATCGTTATCAATAAAAGCAGTTTTTGACTTACATTGTGACTGTCTCATCTTGTGTGTGTGTGTCCGGGTTACAATCGAAATAAAACTTGATTGCTATATTGATATGCTTGGTTTATCTTCAGAATTGGCTCTAACCTCTCACAGCATCGGCATTAGGTAATATAAAGCCAAGAATACTTGGATTTCAGATTGAAGTCATGCCTCTAGCTTTCTGTTAAATATAATTGTACCTCAATAAGGTGGGTTAACAGTTGACAGTTTGGGAGCATGCACAGAAGCATATATCCAGAAAATTGCCCCTGATGGTAGATGGTTAATTAGCATTCACTACAGTACATTATAGCCTACTCTTTTCTTTTCTGCAAAAGTTGGTAATAAACAATTACCCAGTGTTCAGCATAGCTAAAGGTGCAGTGTGGAATTTCCACACCATTTGCAGCATGGTTCCCTTTACAAAAGGCTTCACTTTGATGTTGCGCTGCTAAGCGCTACGGGGAACAGCTTTCGCTGTGAGCCGAGCTGAAATAATGTATGGAACACGTCAATGAACATTGACCGGAATTTATAGCCTCGGTTGATGTAATCATTAGATGCACCTGAGGCCAGGCTATAAATGGATACGTCACCAGGTGTCGTCAGAAACCCTTTTTTCAGAGCGATTCTGTTTCTGTGTGTTTCACACACCCTGTCAAAACTTTCTCTCCTCTGTTAGGAGATAGAATCAGTTAGGCAGTGTGCAGTGAATGTTGTTCTATTTTTCTCTTCTGTTTAGAAAATATTATATATATATTTTAAAAAAAAAGAGAGAATGACTGAAAGCAAGCGGTGCGTGTTCCTCTCTTCTCGCTCTATAGCTGAAGACGGCACACATCAGTTTTTGCTGTTTGTTCGGGGGTAAGAGCACGCTGCTCTGCGTTGCAGCAGGGCGGTCGCGAGCACTGCGATTTGCTTTAACAGGCAGAGTGCGTCGTGCTCGCCTCGCTTGCTTCCGGAGTCAGCACTCACGTAAAAGATCGTTCGTGGGGCTCGTGCATGGATTTGGCTGAGGAGCAAGAGACGGGTTGATCCCTTTCTCTCACTCTCCCCAAACCCAGCTGGTCCTTCACATGATCTCGGCTGCGTTCGACGCTTCTCGGATCATGAGGTGGATCACAATTCTCTTCCGCCTCCGAGCTTTCCGTCCGCAATAAAAAAATATACGGAGGAATTGCTCGATGTTGTTACTCGTGCGGTTGCCAGATTGGACTGGCCAAGCGAAAAAGAGACCCCCAAACGCTCCAAATTAGGGGATAGATTTTATCTTCCAGTCTAAGAAAGGGAACGCCTCATGGGTCCCTTCCCTTTCTTTGATAACCTCCATGAAGAGCTTTTTCTCTCATGGAGAACCCCTAAAAATATATATATATATATTTTCTTCCCGTGTTCACATACCCTCGACGTCATTATATTCGACTATCGTGGGTGCTAAAGCACGGGGGTATTCAGTGATGCCGCCGGTCGAAGAGACGCTTGAGGGCTATCTCTCGCCGGGCTCGGCATCGTCACTTAAGAAGCCCTCTCTCCCCTCAAAGCCTTGTAGGACAACCTCCACTTTAGTGGGAAGGGCTTATCAAGCAGCAGGTCAGGCTGGTGCTGCTCTGCACACTATGCTGTTTTTCAGGCGTACCAGGCTGACCTCCTGGACGACCTGAGTGTGGGTTCTGCGCTTGACAAGCAAGCCTCAGACCCACCTCGGTCCTGACTGAAGGGAGGCTCAAAAGCAAAGTGTGGCGAGTCGTGCTCCTCCTCCCAGGGATTGGGGACAGTCTCGCCGCCCTCGCCAGCCCCCGAAGCAAGACCTCAGGACTATAAATTCTAGTAAGAGAAAACCCTGACGGTCTTGCGCCTAGATTAGGGGTAGCTCCCCTCGGGACGGGCGCGTGCTTCACTTCTCCCTCCTGGTACCCCCTCGAAGCCCCTCCATTCCCGCCACCTCTTGGTGTTTCGGGTTGCAGAGGCTTCCGTCAAAATCGGGTGTTTTCGCTGTTCCTGCATTTTATTCAGGACGCTGAAACACCCGACAACCCTCAACAGGAAGTGTTAAAATATAATACCCATCTCAGAGATCCTGGCAGCGTGGAAACTTCTGCCGGATATATTATTTTCTGTGGGTCTTATAAGGGCGTCAGGATTTAATTCTCTCGCCGCTTTTCCGTGTTTCAAGGGCGTGTTCTCACTACCGTAAACCGGATTTCTTTTTTGTAAAAAAAAAAAAACTCAATCTCCTGGTTAAAGGGGCCATGGTATGTGTTCCCCTTCCAGAGAGAGAATTAGGTTATTACACTAAATACTTCCCGTTTCCCATGGAGGGTGAGGGGTGGCGTCTGGCTTAGATCTTAAAGCTTGAACTACCCGTGGGTGTTCAAGTCCAAGATGATGCCTGTCAAGACGGTCGTGTCTCAAGCCCTACAACTCGTTTGGCTGGTCACCATCGATCTTATGACGCACTTCTATACTTCATTTAGAAGTTCTGCCACAACATGGAAAGTTCCTGAGGTTCACTTCCGGGGGCGAAGAATTCCAGGGTCAGGTTCTTTCACTCAGCCTAGCCATTTTTAACCGCACATTCACAATGCACGACTCCGGGGCATCTGCATTCTGAATTACGTAGACGACTGGCTGATCCTAGCGCAGTTCCAGGAACTGGCAGTTCAGCACAGGGACATCGTCTTAGCTCATCTGTTTCTCTGGGGTTGAGGCTCAACACCAAGAAAAGCGTCCTCTCTCCCACTCAGAACAATGTCTATCAGGGCATCGTATGGAGTCCAATCTCAATGCGGGCACAACTGTCTCCCGCTAGGATTGAGTCCATTCAGATCACCCTGAGCAAAGTCAGGCTAGGTCAAGGTTGCACTGTTATCAGTACCAACGATTTCCAGGTCTCAGGGCGAACGCGTCCACGGTGATCCCTCTGGACCTTCTGCTCATGAGACCGTTTTTGTTGTGGCCAAAAGCCAGGGGATTTCTTCCAAGGGCCAAAACCCCTGGGCTAAATAGGGTTACGCGCCTCAGGCTTCGTTCCCTTCCTATGTGGTTCAGACCCCGGTTTTCTGCCTTGGGTCCCACTCTAGGTGCGTCTTGTTGTCGCAGACTGCTAACGACAGACGCCTGCCTGATGGGCGGGGTAGCGGCCTTAAGTGGTCAGTCCAGCTTAAGGGGATAGGAGGGTCATCAGCTCGGTTGTCACAGTCTCTGTCTCGGGTTGATGGCTGTATTTCTGGCCCTGAAATACCTCCTCCTGAGGCTGCCATGTCTTGGTGTGGGTGGACAATACAGCGGTAGCCTCTTACATAAATCTTCAAGGAGACCCACGTTCTTGTCAGCTGTATTTCTGACACGTCGGATTCTCCTTAGGGCCCAGGGTAAGCTCCTGTCACTCAGGTCAGTTATATCCCTGGATGCCCGTGATACGGGAGCAGATTTACGGTCCAGACAGGAAATACCAACGGGGAGTTAAGAACTCCACCCTAAGTTAGTAGTTGCCCAGAGTTCGCCAGCAAGGGTTTTTGCCTCTTACTGATAGCACCAGCTGGCCAAACAGGGCTTGGTTCTCGGAGCTAATCTCTTCCCTCGACGGCTCGCCTTGGGCGATTCGAACAGGAAGGATCTTCTATCTCAGGCACAGGGCAATATTTCATCCCTGCCCCAAATTGTGGAATCTTTCATGTTTGGCCCCTAAGGGTACCAACTGAGGGACACAGGGCTCTCTCCTGAGGTTATTGAGACCTTTTTAAATGCCAGGCTTTTTCCACTTGGAACAAGTTTGGGTGAGATCTTAGGGCAGAAGAGGACCTCTTCGCCTCTATGAATAGCGCAATGTCTCCTCTACTTCTCCCTGAAATCACCCAGCCCCCTTGGGTCTGGACGTTAAGACACATACATGACCCAGAATGCGTCTGTATGTGTTTCTCTCCCCGGTTTCTCTGCTCCCGGGAGTCTTGGCAATGTTCGCCAGCAAGGGTCTTGCCTCCTAATAATGGCGCTGCGCTGGCCGAACAGGATATGTTTCTCGGAGTTAATTCCTCTCCTCGATGGCTCGCCTTGGGCAATTCCGAACAGGGAGGACCTTCTCATCCTTGAGGTCATTGAGAGCATTTCAAGTGCTAGGGCTCCCTCCACTTGGAACTGATCTAGGTAGATTTTACAGGGCAGAAGAGGACCTCTTCGCCTCTGTTGATAGCGCAATGTCTCCTCTACTTCTCCCCGAGTCGCCCAGTCCCCCCTCGGGAGGGGCTGAACGTAGAAACGCAAATGCACCTGCATGCGTTTCCTTCTGCTAAAGTTATTATTACAGAACCATCTAACTGCCAGTTTGCTTCAGTTCTGGATTTTCTGTAGAAAGAACTGTCAGCGGGCACTTGCCTCGCCACTGCCAGGCTGTATTTGGCCACTGCGGTTTGCCACGGCTTGGTGGGCGGGGTGCCCTCAAAGAGGCATCCTCATTATTGCCCGGGCCTCACGAGGCGCGGTCAAGCTTCGCCAGTAGGTTTCAGGGCGCACTCTACCAGAGGGCACTCCTCCTCTAAAACCTTGGCTAGAGGTCTCCCTCTGCAGCAAGTTTGTGATGCGGCAGGTTGTCCTCTCCGCACACATTCATTAGATTTTTATAGTTTGGATGTTTTGCCACTCCGGGCTCTTATGCCCTTGAGTCGACATCTCAAGCTCATGTCTGGACAAGTTTGTGATGCGGCAGGCTGGTCCTCTCCGCTCACATTCAACAGTCTTTATGACAAGTTTGTGTTGCGATAGGGTTCTCTTCACACACATTCATCGAACTTTGTGGGCTAGATGCTTTGCTACTCCGGGCTCTTATGCCCTTGAGTCGACATCTCAGCCCATGCCTAAACAAGTTTGTGATGCGGCAGGTTGTCCCCTCCGCACACATTCGTTGGACTTTTTTAGTTTGGATGTTTTGCCACTCCGGGCTCTTATGCCCTTGAGTCGAAATCTCAGCTCATACCTGAACAAGATTGTGATGCGGCAGGCTGATTCTCTCCGCTCACATTCATCAGTTTTCATGACAAGTTTGTGTTGCGATAGGGTTCCCTTCGCACACATTCATTGAACTTTATGGGTTAGATGCTTTGCTACTCCGGGCTCTTATGCCCTTGAGTCGACATCTCAGCTCATGCCTGAGCAAGTTTGTGATGCGGCAGGCTGGTCCTCTCCGCTCACATTCATCAGTTTTATGACAAGTTTGTGTTGCGATAGGGTTCTCTTCGCACACATTCATCGAACTTTATGGGTTAGATGCTTTGCTACTCCGGGCTCTTATGCCCTTGAGTCGACATCTCAGCTCATGCCTGAGCAAGTTTGTGATGCGGCAGGCTGGTCCTCTCCGCCCACATTCATCAGTTTTATGGCAAGTTTGTGTTGCGATAGGGTTCTCTTCGCACACATTTATCGAACTTTATGGGCTAGATGCTTTGCTACTCTGGACTCTTATGTCCTTGAGTCGACATCTCAGCCCATGCCTAAACAAGTTTGTGATGCGGCAGGTTGTCCTCGCCGCACACATTCATTGGACTTTTTTAGTTTGGATGTTCTGCACTCCGGGCTCTCATGCCCTTGAGTCGACATCTCAGCTCATGCCTGAACAAGTTTGTGATGCGGCAGGCTGGTCCTCTCCACACACATTCATCAAAATTGAATGGTTTAGATGTTTATGCTACTCCGGGCTCTTATGCCCTTGAGTCGACATCTCAAGCTCATGTCTGAGACCTCTCGCGTTTTTGTGAGTACACTGCACAACCGTAGGGGTCCGGACAGCCCCAAGTGCGGCGGCGTGGGTATTGCGTTCCCGTAGCGCTTAGCAGCACAACATCAAAGTGAAGCCTTTTGTAAAGGGAACGTCTCGGGTTACATGTGTAACCCTTGTTCCCTGAAAAAGGCGGAACGAGATGTTGCGCTGCTTTGCCGCACTGGGACGTCCCAGGACTGCTCTTCAAAAAGAAGTATCTGACGACACCTGGTGACGTATCCATTTATAGCCTGGCCTCAGGTGCATCTAATGATTACATCAACCGAGGCTATAAATTCCGGTCAATGTTCATTGACGTGTTCCACACATTATTTCAGCTTGGTTCACAGCGAAAGCTGTTCCCCGTAGCGCTTAGCAGCGCAACATCTCGTTCTGCCTTTTTCAGGGAACAAGGGTTACACATGTAACCCGAGACGTTTCTTCTAATTGTACGTTATTTACTTTTTAATATACACATTTCACAAAACAGATGCATTCACACTTCAAGGGTACCTATTATAATGTCCTTGCTAAATATTGTAATCACCAATTACCAGTTTTCTTCTGTGATATTCACCTATGTTGTCCTTGTTTCTGCTGTTATTGTGTTGGTTTGTGTGCAGGGCTGCTAAAACCAGAGTCCAGACATGGTGTCTACTGGGAATACAGTCTGCTGCAAAATGCAGAATCACTGCATGGGATCCAATGGAAAGTTCCTTCATTCCATTGGGACAGGGATTCCTATTAATCGGCTACAAATTTCCCACTGGAATATGGTATTTCCTGCCTGTATGTATTTAAGCTAATGTTATATATTCAAGAAGAGTAGTGCCTTATTGCTTTTATAAAAGAGTCAACACATAATTATAGTATTAAGGACAGACATTTTCATTAGAATGTTATATTATTTTGGAAGTAAAATCATTAAATGCCATCCTGCCAGAAAATATAGTCCCTGGCAGTAAACGGAACGTTGCTAGGCAACAAGACGAACTGTCATCTATAGGCAGGGTTGGGGAGTAATGAAATACAAGTAATGGGATTACGTATTTAAAATACAAAATATAAGTAACTGTATTCCACTACAATTACAATTTAAATAATTGGTATTTAGAATACAGTTACATTAAAAAAGTATTTTTGTTACTGTAGAAATTACTTTGCATTTTGTTCTCAATTGTTTCATTTAATATTTAGTCCTTTCAGAAGGAAAAAATGTGTACATATAAATGATGTGATCCAAAGTACATTTGAACAGCAGTGAAACACTTTCTTATGATGTGTTACATTCATACGAGCAGACAGAAAATAAGTTTGAAGCAGAAGAAATAGAAATAAACCTTATGTAAATTGTCAGCTTTATGCTAAGCTAAAATGCTATTTCTTGCCATCTAACAGGCATCATCATATTTTTTTATCAAGAAAATTAACTTTGGATCAAAAAGACCTTTGATATTAGGTTGATATAAAATCGTATTCTTGATAATAAATTTTGTACTGTTTTCCTGTAAAAATATCTCTGTGGGAACGCACTCAACAAGCCACATGATAAGATGTGTGGGTTGACAGTCTCCAATTTGGAATTGGACATTCCAAATTGGAGAAAAAGGGGAGAAAATCACAAAAAAAAGATCAGTTTGATTGATCTTGTTTTAGAAACAACACTGCCTAAGATATTTATGTTTTTCAGAGAATTTATTTTTAACACGTGTATTTTGTTTTACTGTAGGCCACTGACAGAATTTTATAGTCAAAACAAGTGAAAAAATACCAGAGCTGAAGAAGTAATCCAAAGTATTTAGAATACGTTATTGACCTTGAGTAATCTAACGGTATACAATGCATACTGCATTTTACAGCATGTATTCTGTAGTGGAATACTTTTCAAAAGTAATCCTCCCAACCCTGGCTATAGGTGCTGCAGAGTGATACAAATAGAATTTCCATGAATTCAATTAAATTAAATTTTATTTGTATAGCGCCTTTCATAAAACACATTGTTTCAAAGCAGCTTTACAGAAGATCAGGCATTAACAGAAGATAAAACTGTAATATCTATAATGTCAATGAATCATCATTGTGTAATTAGATAAAATACGATTGTTAATCGTGTAAAAAAATAAGTAATTAAATAATAATTGTATTAATAACCCCAGTGAGCAAGCCGAAGGCGACTGTGGCAAGGATCACAAAACTCCATAAGATGTTGATTAACGGGAGAAAAATAACCTTGGGAGAAACCAGACTCACTGTGGGGGCCAGTTCCCCTCTGGCTAAGATGAATATAATGTAAATATTACTTATGTATAGTTAAAGTCATGGTTTAAAATTATTAAACTAAGTAAGTGTTAAGGGTCAGTGTTTAAACTTCGATTTTGTATGAACTGTAAGATTAATGACCAATGTCTATGAAGTCCATCCTGGATTAACTGCAGAAGTTCACAAGTCCTTGTTAATTGGCTGATGAAGGCTTTTGTTGGCAATTGATATTCTATGCATTCCATTTCAAGATCGTAGTCCATCAATAGACCGAGGTGATGCAGGCAGAGATCAGGGATGTGAAACGCATTTGAACCTGTCCGGTAATTTCGGTGAGGTTCGGTGTGGTCCATCCTAAATCCAAGGTTCAGACAATGGCATATTAATTATCCCATGTCTTATGGTTGGAGTTGGCATCAGTTTATCCTCTGAAGTCCATCGTAATAGACTGAAGTGATGTTTGGCTGGCATCGGCTGCATTTAGTCATCATCATTCAGCGACACCTAGCAGTGGAGTCCAACACAAAGCAGGAATGGTGCTGGATCCAGCTGGTTCTGGTGACCTCAGGATAGGAGTCCCGAGGTTGAGACAGGGAAACAAATAAAATAATATAAGCATAGATGCCATTCATTTTATTGCAGAGTTATAAATCATGATACATGTTTCTGGTTTCTGGTTCCGGCAGACTAAACTAAAGCAGTCTAATTGTGAGTTGGAGGATAAATTAGATGAGTCTTTAGTCTAGACTTATACTGAGAGAGTGTGTCTGCATCTCGAACAGTGTTTGGGAGACTATTCCATAGTTTAAGAGCCAAATATGAAAAGGATCGACCTACTTTTGTGGATTTTGTTATTCTAGGAACTATTAACAGGCCAGAATTTTGCAATCGTAATGAACGTGATGGAATATAGCGTGTTAGAAGGTCACTTAAGTACTGTGGAGCTAGACCATTCAAAGCTTTGTACGTAGTTAACAGAATTTTTTAATTAATACGAAATTTGATAAACAGATGATAAAAATGGGGCTAATTTGATCATATTTCTTGGTTCTCGTTGGCATTCTGTCTGCTGCATTTTGAACCAATTGAAGTTTATTTATTGTTCTTGCTGGACATCCTCCCAGTAATGCAATAATCTAGTCTTGAGGTCATGAACGCATTAATTTGTTTTTCGGCATCAGCAACAGGGAGCATGTGCCGTAATTTAGCAATATTTCTTACGTGGAAGAATGCTGTTCTACAGACACTGGAAATTTGATTTTCAAAGGTCAGATTGGTGAAGAGGTAAGAGCTATGCTTTATCATGAATAAAGTATGGCTGTTGACCAATCAGCATCCAGGACAGGAACTATCCATTTTATAAGTATACAGTATATACTGTATGTGTGCTATGGACCCTTTTCACAGGTTTGGAGCGCAGAATTAGAAAGCAGTGTTCACTAGTTTTTTTGTTTGTTTGTTTTTTTATGCCAGGGTAACAAAGAAGCAGCACAAAGAATAAATGTTATACATTTTCAAAATTTGAATATCTATCTATCTATCTATCTATCTATCTATCTATCTATCTATCTATCTATCTATCTATCTATCTATCTGTCTGTCTGTCTGTCTGTCTGTCTGTCTGTCTGTCTGTCTATCTATCTATCTATCTATCTATCTGTATGTATGTATATATAAACATTTCACAAATTTATGGCAGAAATGGATTATCACAATCTGCGAAGATGGTCCATTAAAAAACATAACTGGATTAATAAATCATATTCTAAATGTAGCAATCTGTCTTGACAGGCAAATTTTCATAATTTTATTTGCATATGTAGATTCATAGGAGTGATTGTCATGTGCTTAACATTGCAAAATCCTTGGTTTTTACTAGAGACAATTTATTTTCAAACTATATTTGTGCATTGTACAGTTATATAAACAAAGAGTTGCCATTGAAACCACTGTCAAAACAATGCCTGAGGTAAATGTGTGCATTTTAATAGTATGCATTCAAATCCTCATTCATGCTCTGTTAAACTCTGAGAGGCAGGGATGTGAAATGCAGACTATCCCTCTGCTCGGGGTAATTATGAAGGGAGAGAAGACAACAGGTTGAGAGATGAGGTCAGACCCGTTTGAGAAGATAAATGCAACGCTCTCACTCCGAGAGACAGAAGAAAGCATCAGCTGACAGCGGCATATGTCAAATGATCAAATTACTGGCTTTCACACTGAGCGGTTGCATATGACCGAGGACACGAAAAGGAATGCTAGAGAGGTCAATGAAGATGATGGCATGACATGTTTGTACTTTGCATATGTGTGCAGCAGGTGCTTATGGCCTTGATTGAAATTACATTTACATCAGTGTCCTGTGTAATCAAAGGTAATTCACATCTTTAGAAGTCAGTGATGTACTTAGGCTAAGCTAAATTAACTTAACTTTAGCTAAATTATCTCAGGCTACTTTAGCTCTGTTACACTATCTAGTGAGCTACCTTTCTGCCAAATGCCTACAGACTGATGCCTTCTAACCATCATGGTACCTTACAAGTGACTTTGGCATGTTTTGGAGTACTGTACATAGGTATCCACTCTGTGCATCATCAGATGAAATGCACATTAGACTTGACACACAATGGATTCCAATAGAGTTTGACATTAGTTTGTTGCTAAGCTAAAGACCCATTTGGGGAGTACAGTAACTAACTAAAGTAGCGACACTACATCAATATTTTTTTAGTAGCATGACAGTAGCTCAGCTACTTTCGTAATAGTGTAGCTTTTCCAGTTACAAGCTACAATGTCCAATGAGAAGTGCTGTAGCGTCACAGATGCTACATTTGTAACATTGTATTGTGAATGCAGCAATAGAACCGAAGAAGTAGGTCTAATCAAACATGCTCACCTAAACCATCCTCTCTCTATACTGTATGTAGTGCTGGGAAATCCAAATCATTTAGGTGAAATGGTTCTTTTGGATAGTTTAAAATCTGATTAAATAAACAATTCACTTATTTTGCAATGGGAACTCCAGTTCATGTTTGATGCTAAATATTTAGTTAATTGCTACATGTTCACATCATATTTTTTGGTTCTGAACCGCAGTCTGATTACGTTTTTAACGTGAGTACAAGAAGCAGCTGTTTTATCACTGTATCAAGGTAAACAACTCAAGACGACGTCACTGTGTTTAGCGAAGTATTCAAGTTTTTCACTTTGGATTTTCCAACAAAACTTGCCATTCACAGAATGACACTTTGTCTGCCACGGATGTGATGAATGTTAGCTTTGTCTGCCGCAAGCACACTGATGTGTTGTAAGAGATGTGAAGAATGTGAAGTGCTCTCTGAAGGGGATTTATTTGGAGACACGCAGGTATGAAAAATGCATTATACCATAATAATTGCGATTGAAAGCTTGGAAAGATGCAAATTATACATATTCACAAGCGGTTCACTTCTGCGATTTGGAAGGTTTGTGTTCATATCAGAAGCGAACCGTACAGGATTTCACATTATCCATACCAGACACCTTTTCAAGCGGACCAGGTGAGCTTGGCAGGTCCACACCGAGTTTGGAATACAGTGTTCACATCATCCAAATGAACCAAATTTTGACGTCAATCAAACCCGGGTATGCACCAAAAGTACTAGTGTGAAAGCATGCTTATAGTAGCTTTCCTGACACTGGTAATGGTGTGATACTCATGAAATATTCATAAAAAATACATAGCATGCTCAAATATATATTTAAATATATATTTATATGTATGTATAGTCGACATTTCTCTTACTAGATGAACTTTGCTGCCAACCTTTTGGAACAGCCAGACATGACCATGCTATGATGCCTTAAAATCTGCCTAGGTAGGTGGCTCACTAGGTTTTGCAACAGAGCTTATAACTCTTGCATGTTCATTTGATATATCTCCCTTCTTCTTTCAATTGACCCTACGGGTTGCATTTTTAGATTAAAATTTCCAGAAATTTTCCTTCTACATTAAAATCAGGACTGAGTACAGAATCTTCTGAACCACAGCGTGACATAATGCCCTTCATATGACTAAAACCTCAAATGCTCTCTCTCTCTCTCTCTGGGATTATGGCAGCAGTAAGTCAAAGTCTGGCAAACAGCACCAAAGCCTCTTATTTTAAGAGTCCAGCGAGGCTGAGGTGTAACTATGGGTTTTTATACATAGGCTTTTAAAAGTGCCTCTGGGTGCAGTCAACAACAGCAAGAAATGAACATTCTGACAGCATCTGAAAATGTGTTGCCCTGGACATGGTTGTTTAGTAACTAATCCTGAAGCCAATGTAGTTTAATATGGCATTTGTATTGGCTGTTTTGAAATGACGCCTGACTACTAGCTGTCACTGGCTCTTAGATTTACTCATGTAATATGCCTCAGAGACACATAGATTTCTTGTGCACATATCTGAGATGACATTAATGATGAAGGGGATGATGTTGATGAAAGTATACTTCAGCTTGGTTCAAGCACGCGATAAAAGAGAAAAAGGGGAGCTGAAAATTGCAAATGCCACTAAGTAAATCACATACGGTATATGTATGTTCACATAAGAACACATCCATAATTTCCTGGTGTAGAGAATGAAGGGCTTAGCTATGTTTTTTCTCATTTTCTATGGACATTAATTTGCAAAATGCAGATCAAATTGAGGATTGAAGAGAGATGATGAAATATATTGAGACTTTGAAATCGAAGACTCACCCTTTATGGCTGTGTAGACATCAATCATGGTTTTCTCAAACACTTCTGCTGTGACATCTTAATTACAAAGTACTAATCAAAGCAAGATTGCACTAAAATGCGATACATTTAGTCTTTGTGTGTGTGTGTGTAGGGAATTTCATCTTTTTCTCTCAATGCTGTGAATATGCAGTGAATGAAAATAAGGGTGTTACTGTGACAGCTCTTTGTGTAGTTAAACTAAGTGTTCTTAAGTCATTCTTCATACTGTTGCCCTGTCCAAGTTTATATATCCAGCAGTTTATGTTATGTTCCTCAAAACCATAATTTAAAGACTTTTTTATATTTAAGTCCACTGGGTCATCCAAAGTCTAACCGTTTTATTGCTGTGTAACGTCCAGTCCTAAATTCATCACCTTGTCTACTTTGGCTCTGTTTATATTGAGGCCTTGGCAAGACTGCGTATGCTCTACATTGTATTTAATGTAAAAACGAAACTGGGTGACTCTACATAGTGTAAAGTTTATTGGAGTGTTCTTTTCATTGGCTAGTTTATGTAAAATACTTTCAAGGTGCTGTGTTTAATTTATTTGATGTTAAAATACTTTCTACTGTCTCAGTGTAATGCCCAGAAACAACTATAAACCATATGAGGATTGATTTCTCCAAAGAGTGTTAACACTGTGGCTCTGTGGAGCTCTTTAGGATTGCTTTGTTTGATTGAGCAACTTGAGCAGGTCATCTCTTTTTGTCAGAAAAATGGAAGACAGGAGGAGTATTCAACAGGATCACATGGGAACATGTTGCTACCAAATGTTCCAGTACCCTATGTTAATAGAGTTAATGACAAGCTGCATCTCCCATCAAACATCTTAGCATAAATTCAAATGTATTTACCTTTTCCCATGGTGCTACAGCAATCTCAGAGACATGGGTTCGATCTGGCCCCTTGTAAACCAAGAAATAATGAACAAGTAAGCATGATTTGGAGGTTTCGTTTTCCGTCTTATATAGTCATAGTATCTGCCACCCTATTCTCAGCCGTTGACATTTGTGGGAGGATGTAAACACATTCAGTAGACACCGCTGATGTAATCTCAGTGACAGTATGCAATGTAAAAACTCATCTGTGAAGCGCATTGTCATACAGTAACATGGAATACCTTAATGCAGTGCTTGGTGTCATCAGGCTTTTTGACAAGCTCAACCATCTCACGAATTCCTTGGTCCTTGGTCATGAACAAGGTCAGCTTCCCCTGTTCAGGTGATGTTGGTCCACCAGCTAGACCAGCACCAAACCAGCATGGTAATTAATGCTGCTTGGCACAGTTTGGCAGAAAGCTCCTGGAAAATCAGCAGAGATTCCCAACTTTTTGCCATATACTGCTTTATTTGCAGCCCTTTTTATGGTTCTGATTGGCATTGTGTTTGTAGCCCATGGGCACAAAGCATACCTTCTCAGTTCTTGTCTATCTGGAGCTTATCCAAGCCTATTTGACAGATCCTGCCTTTCCTTGCTAAAGCACCTCAAGGCATAGCAAGTGGAACAAGGTGTCCTTTGAAAAGGGTGATCAAGAGTGCCATTCCCATGCCGACATGGGGGGGGGGGGGGGTGCACCCATTACCCACAAGGCTGCTTGGCTGATGGGACCCAATCTGAGGAGGCAGAGAGCTCAGTTGGACCAGCATGAGGTGGGGGATGGAGTGGAGGTTGGGGGAACCGTAAGGATAAAAGGTATGAAGCATAAAATATGAGTAAAAAGGTGCAAAAAAAGAGAAGTGAAACAGATGTGATGGGAAGCACCTAACTTGAAAAGCTGTCATGAGTTTAGATGTATAGGAAAGACAGCTCTCATGCACCCCACTATGAGCTGTACATTAGAGAAGAATGAATCAGGCTTGTGAAACATCATAAAACATAAGTGAGGTAGTCGGGTATGTAACATGTATAGACATTAATATAAGCAACACTCATTGAGAAATAAAGTGCCCAACATAGTCTTCTGCTGTTGTAGCCCATCCGCCTCAATGTTCGACGTGTTTTGCATTCTGAGATGCTATTCTGCTCACTACAATTGTACAGACCTTCTGTCAGCTCGAATCAGTCTGGCCATTCTCCGTTGACCTCTCTAATCAACAAGCCATTTCAGTCCACAGATCTGTTTTTTGGGGGATTATGGCACCATTCTGAGTAAACCCTAGAGACTGTTGTTTGTGAAAACTTCAGGAGATCAGTAGTTACAGAAATACTCATTAGATCAGGTGTTCTCAACACCCCAGGGGGTGTTCAAAGGATGCCAGGGGCGCTGAGAGCAAATTAGTAGAAGGGGGGCGTTAGGTTACAAATGTCATAGGCATTTAACAGTCATAATAATCAAATCTACCGTCAAATTTTCATTTGGGTAAAAACATTTATCTAGACTTGGAGTATATCAGTTGGCTCTCAATTATACAGGTTGGTAAGCATTTTTATCGCGGTTCATCTGATTTTGAAGTCTAGCGACTCATCTGAAGTATCTGGTTTAGCACCGTCAAATGCACAGGTGGACGAAAAACATTGGCTAATGCACCTGTATGGCTCTGTAGATGAGACGGTTCAATGGACAGAGCAGTGCGAGCGCAAAGCTCTTAAAGCACAAGCTCTTAAACTCACAGCTTTGCAAGTATCAGTGAGAAGCAAAGCGCTAGAAGCTGAAACCATTTTAATTCTACATCACCACCCTTTTTATATAGTAACAACAATGACTCTACATTAGGCAGAAATAGACTGATTATAAATACTATCATATCACTACTACTATTATCATATCACTATTAAATCTGTCATAGACTACATTAGGGGAGTGAGGGAATATATAAAATTTTTGTTACAGCTTATAAATATATATACATATATATATATATATATATATATATATATATATATATATATATTATATTATTTATTGTTTTTACATGTGTTTAGAGTAGGACTACTGTTTATAATTACAAAAATGCCATAGTTTGTTTTATAAAAACCACGTTACATCTAACCATGGTAGTGAAGAAGATCCATGCCACCATGTGTTTATTTACAAATAATGAAGTAGGGGGGCATTCATCAAAAAAAAAAGGTTAAGAACCACTGCATTAGATAACTGCATGAATACGGTGTACAGGTCTTCCTGAAAAACGTTCTGAGCACTTTATTAGGAACACCTGTACAACTACCTATTCATAAGATGATCTAATCAGCCAATCGTGTGGCAGCAGTGCGATGTTTAACATCTTGCAGATATAGGTTAGGAGCTTCAGTTAATGTTTAAATCAATCATCAGAATAGGGAAAAATGTGATCTCAGTGATTTCAACCGGGGCACAATTGTTGGTGCCAGACAGGCTGGTTTGAGTATTTCTGTTACTGCTGATCTCCTGGGAATTTCACACACAACAGTCTCTAGAGTTTACTCAGAATGGTGCCAAAACCAAAAACATACAGTGAACAGCAGTTCTGCAGACAGAAATGCCTTGCTGATGAGAGAGATCAACGGAGAATAGCAAGACTGGTTCGAGCTGACAGAAAGGCTATGGCAGCGGTTCTCAAAGTGTGGGGCGCGCCCCACTGGTGGGGAATAGAGACGTGACAGGTGGGGCGCGCCAAACGGGGGGAAATTTTCCTTTTTATGCATTTCTGTCTTTATTCGTTCATGGCGAGTCCGCATCGTCAACTTCATCTTTGCAGTGACACATAAAACACCAGTTTATTAATAAACAATTAATTGTCTCCTTGCTATTTTTGTTTCACATTCATAATCATTACTTTTGCCGGTTCTTTGTGGCAAGCTTTATGCGTGCGGTCGATGCGCTTGAGTGCGGCTATATAACGCTCAGTATCCTGTATAGCCTACTTAAGTTATTAAATCAATATAAAGGGGCGATTTGTCCACTAATGGCTTAAATGAACAACTACTAGTCGACTAGAAAAAACTTTAGTCGGAGGCAGCCCTTATTTCACATATTTTTGAACCAGCAGGCCATTCTGGGTTGAGCCGCGACCCTGAGCGGAATGAGCGAGCAGAGCAGAATATTCAGAAATGCGTGCTCGCTCACATGCTCTGATCGGAACAAAGGAATATTAGAATAATGAATCATTAGTTTATCTTATAGCTACACTGCCCATAATTTTAATCCAATTTCAAACACAGTATGTTATGTCTATTTAAAAAATATATATATTTCACGTTTTTAAGTACAAAATGATGTTAGTCCTTTGCCACATCATATCTCTGTGAGATGGGCTTTTCAGCTGTTGCTTCACTGAAAACTAAGTACAGATCTCAACTGAACATTGAGCATGACTTGAGAGTGGCAGTATCAAGCCTGCAACCCTGCTTTGAGAAACTGTGCAATGCAAAACAAGCTCATTGCAGCCACTAATGCAGGGAAAATGAATTCTTTAAATACTTTCTTGCCAAATGGATTTCTCTTTTTTCTTTTTTTTAACAGATTGCAAAGTAGCACTTGTATTTCTTTTCTATTTTTTTTATCTTGATACAAATGTTGACACAGCTGCACTTTTATTTTCTGTATTTTTGAATTTCATGCAAGTTATGACAGCTGCACTTTTATTTTCTTTATTTTTGAACTTGCTGTTATTTCATGTAAATAGTTAGTTTGGATTTAGATACAACTTGTTACTGATACTACTTGTTACTTGTTACTACTGTTCAATAAATTGGAACATTTTAAGCTTGTTGCATATTTCATTAGCATTGTGTTGGGGCGATGGGGGCAGATGGGGCTTGAAACTTCCCCCTTGTCCAAAGTGGGGAATGACCGAAAAAGTTTGAGAACCACTGGGCTATGGTAACTCAGATAACCACTCTGTACAATTTGAGCAGAAAAGTATCTCAGAATGCACAACATGTCGAACCTGGAGGCGGATTGGCTACAACAGCAGAAGACCATGTCAGGCACATTATTAGCACCGTAGTGTTCCTAATAAAGTGCTCAGTGAGTGTAAATTGACAGAGGATGGAGAAAAATCGAGCTGCTCTGTGTGTACTTGCTGCCTTAACTTATCTGCCTCTAAAAACAGCCAGACAGACAATCCTTTCATTGACAACTCTGAAAATTGTTCTTCTAAAAGTGCTAAGCTTTTAAATGAGTAAAATGATAACTTGGTCTCTCTGTAGTGATGAAAGCCATGTGTTCAGGATTAGTGCTGTTTACACAGTATAATAGGTTTGATCTCTACCCTGTTGAAAAGACCAACATGGCTTGTCACCTGCTTATATTATATTTTGGATGCTAGTGGGCTGGGGTGATGGCAATTTCACCAAGTAGCACATGTTCCTGGATCAACATCCTTGTTGGTCCTGGAAAATCATTTCTATCAATCAATCAATCAATCAGATTTTAGGGGTTAGGATAAGGGTAATGTTATTGTTAGGCTTATGAGCTTGTACACCGTTTTTATCAACCTATCATGTTCCTTTCATTTTAGGAGTATGTAATGTTGAGGTTAGGATTAGGAGTGGGGTTAGGGTTATGATTAATATTATTCCAGGACCAAAAGATATTGATTCTGACTAGCTCCAGACTAGCACTAGTGTATAGTGTTAGCTTGTCTTGGGCACTTAGTATGTGCTACCCATGAACTGGAGAGCATTGGAGATCCCCAATCACCACTGCACCCTTTAGCGTGGCACTTAAACTCTGGTTCCCCTTCTGTCGCTCTCACCACGTTGTGTCAGAGAAGCGACACTAGGGGTCTCTCTTGAGCACCGATATTCACCTCTGATCTTATTGAAAAGGGCCAATGGGAGTTGGCAGTCGGTATTTGCATATCCCGCCCCCGGACATACGGGCATTTAAGCGGCGCAAATACGGGAGTTCATTCAGAAAATTTCTTCGGAGCCGATGGTCTGTCTGCAGTTTGCTGCGAGTTACACGCCACTTAAACGTTCCTGTTTTCCTCTGACGATCTGCATGCTGTTGGATCTTGACGGCGCACAACAGCGGCTTTCTCCTCCTCAGTGCACGGCGTGCACTGTTGCCCCTGAGCGCTTCGACAGCGCAGACACATACACACACACACACTGTGTATTAAAAGAGTTTTTTACTAAAAGAGTAATTTTCTCTAAAAGAGCAAACACAGCGGCGTTGAACGTCCTTTTAAGGACGCGTCTTTTTCAAGATGCCTTTCCGCCCCTGTGTCGTTCCTGGATGCGGTAGAGTGCTCTCTGCTTCAGACGGCCACAGGCGCTGTCTCGTGTGTTTGGGCCGCGATCACAACGAGGCGGCGTTTGTGGATGGTTCATGTTCTCACTGCGAGAACATGACCATGACCACGTTGCGGTCGCGGCTCGCTTTCAACAGAAAGCCAGCCACCCCAGCTGCACCCCGCATTGCTCTTTCTTCCCACGGGATTAAGGACGGTGCGGTTGGCGCTGGGGGCGATTTGGGGGGCGGCAGCGGGTGCAGTTTCACCGGGTAGCCCCCCGCGAACCTCCCGTTCCCCCGACACGCTCGCTGGTCTCCGTCCACGCTCGCGGCGATAGCGGCTCGCCTCACAGCCCGGCTGTCTATCCTCCCGAGTCCGAAGCAGATGAGCTCGCCGCTGCATCGGAGAGTGCGGTGTCTAATGCCGAGGACTCCCCTGGACTGCCACCTTCGGGCCAGCAGGCCCAGGCTGAGGCCGACGCTCAGATGTCCGACATGCTTGCCCGGGCCGCCTTGAGCGTGGGGTTGGACTGGAACCCTCCATCCTCCCCACAGCCTTCTCGGTTGGATGATTGGTTCCTGGGGGCAGCGCGCCGTTCGTGGCCTCGCATCCCCCCGGTCCCTTTCTTCCCGGAGGTGCATGATGAGCTGACGTCTACATGGAGAGCCCCGCTCTCTGCTCGTCTAGGTGCCACCCGCTCCACTCTCTCCACCCTAGACGGCGGAGAGCGCCACGGGTACGACGCGATTCCCCAGGTTGATAGGGCAGTTGCACACCATCTATGCCCCGGTAGCCCTACCTCCCGGCGGGGTCGCCCCGTACTCCCATCCAAGCCCTGTAGGACAACATCCTCGCTTAACGCGAAGGCCTACACTACGGCTGGACGCGCTGCCTCTGCCCTGCATGCAATGGCCCTCCTGCAAGTCCACCAGGCCAAAGCTCTCAGAAACATGCACGGGGGTGGACCTGATCCTGATGTGCTGCAGGAACTGCGCTCAGCGACCGACCTCGCCCTGAGAGCGACGAAGGCCACAGCGCAGGCACTCGGACAGACGATGGCCACCCTAGTGGTCCAGGAACGCCATCTTTGGCTCAACCTGGTCGAGATGCGTGAGGCTGACAAAAACCGCTTCCTGGACGCACCTGTCTCCCAGATTGGCCTTTTCGGTGACACCGTCGAGGACTTCGCCCAACAGTTCTCCGCGGTGAAGAAGCAGACGGAGGCCATTTCAGCACATCATGCCCCGCCGCAGACCTGCCGCTACGGGCCCTGCCCCGTCTGCCCGCCGAGGGCGTCCCCCTGCGAGGAAACCAGCTCCTGCTCCGCCTCAACCCGGGCCCAGCTCTCAGCCCCAGCATCGAGCACTCCGCAGGCGGCGCACGCCCCCTGTCTCACGAACCCCCTCCAGGACCCGGAAGGCTCCCAAGCATTCCTGAGACAGCCGACCCAGAGCCGAAGACCTTAGCTCCGGAGGTGGCTTGGTGGAGGTGGAGGTTTCGTCTTCACGAAAGTCGCAGAGGCGGCCCTTGCCCCGCTACGAGTAGCCGGCATCCGCATTCTCAACTACCTCGATGACTGGCTCATCCTAGCACACTCTCGAGAGTTACTATGCACACACAGAGACCAGGTGCTCCGGCACCTCAGCCGCTTGGGGCTTCAGGTCAACTGGGAAAAGAGCAAGCTCACTCCGGTTCAGAGCATCTCTTTTCTCGGGTTGGAGTTAGACTCAGTCTCAATGACAGCACATCTCACGAGCGAGCGTGCTCAGTCAGTGCTGGACTGCCTCGCTTCCTTCAAGCCAGGCACAGTGGTCCCTCTAAAACTTTTCCAGAGGCTCCTGGGGCATATGGCGTCCTCCACGGCGGCGCGCGCTGGGGTTGATGCATATGAGACCACTCCAGCACTGGCTCCAGACTCGAGTCCCGAGACAAGCATGGCACCGCGGCACGCATCGGGTAAGGATCACCCCGCCTGCCTCAAAACACTCCGACCCTGGACAGACCTCTGCTTTTTACGGGCAGGAGTGCCCCTGCAGCAGGTGTCCCGACGCGTCCTGGTCACAACCGACGCCTCCTGGTCCGGGTGGGGTGCCGTGTGCAGCGGGCACGCAGCAGCGGGCCGTTGGAAAGGGGCCCCGCTGCGTTGGCACATCAATTGCCTGGAGTTGCTGACCGTCCTTCTTGTTCTCAGGAAGTTCCTCCCGTTAGTTCGGGACAAACATGTCCTCATGAGATCGGACAGCACCACGGTGGTGGCCTACATAAATCGCCAAGGCGGCGTACGCTCCCGCCACATGTCACAACTCGCCCGCTGTCTCCTCCTATGGAGCCAGCAGCGACTCAAGTCGCTGCGTGCCACTCACATCCCCGGCAAGCTCAACGTCGTAGCGGACGCGCTATCACGACAACGCCTGCCCGGCGGGAGTGGAGGCTTCACCCCAGTCGGTCCAGCTGATTTGGGAACGGTTTGGCAAGGCCCAGGTAGACCTGTTCGCGCCCAGGAAACCTCCCACTGCCCGCTCTGGTACGCCTCTAACAGAGGCTCCCCTCGGGACAGACGGCTGGCACACAGCTGGCCCTCGGGGCTCGCGCAAGTACGCATTTCCCCCAGTGAGCCTTCTTGCACCGGTGCTGTGCAAGGTCAGGGAGGACGAGGAGCAAGTCACGTTGGTGGCCCCCTACTGGCCCACTCGGACTTGGTTCTCGGAACTCAGGCTCCTCGCGACAGGTCCTCCCTGGCGAATTCCCCTGAGAAAGGACCTCCTCTCTCAGGGACGGGGCACGCTCTGGCACCCGCGCCCAGACCTCTGGAACCTCCACATCTGGTCCCTGGACGGGACGCTGAAGAGCTAGCCGGCTTACCGGCGACCGTTGTGAATACCATCAACCAAGCCAGAGCCCCCTCTACCAGGCACCTTTACGCCCTAAAGTGGCGCTTGTTCGCAGATTGGTGTTCTTCCCGAGCCGAAGACCCGCAGAGATGCGCGATTAGGTCAGTGCTTCTGTTCCTACAGGAGAGGCTGGACAGGAGGCTGTCCCCGTCCACCCTCAAAGTGTATGTTGCCGCTATCGCCCACCACGATCCTGTAGATGGCAAGTCTTTGGGTAAGCACCGACCTGATCCTCAGGTTCCTGAGAGGCGCCGGAGGTTGAATCCCTCCCGGCCGGGCCTAGTTCCCTCCTGGGATCTCTCGGTAGTCTTGGCAGGACTCCAGAGACCTCCCTTCGAGCCGCTCGAATCAGTTGGACTCAGGGCCCTCTCTCTTAAGACGGCCCTGCTGATCGCGCTCGCCTCCATTAAGAGGGTCGGGGACCTGCAAGCATTCTCTGTCAGCTACACTTGCCTGGAGTTCGGTCCGGCAGATACGTCTGTGATCCTAAGACCGCGACCGGGCTATGTGCCCAAGGTTCCTACCACACCATTCCGAGATCAGGTAGTGAACCTGCAAGCGCTGCCCCGGGAGGAGGCAGACCCAGCCCTTTCGTTGCTGTGTCCAGTGCACGCCCTGCGCATTTACCTGGACCGCACACAGAGCACCAGACGCTCTGAGCAGCTCTTTGTCTGCTTTGGGGGACGGCAGAAAGGGAATGCCCTCTCCAAACAGAGGCTCGCCCACTGGGTTGTCGATGCCATCACACTGGCTTATCACACCCAGGCCGTGCCCCTACCCTTACGGGTCCGAGCTCACTCAACAAGGGGTGTTGCGTCCTCGTGGGCACTGGCCAAGGGCACCTCCCTAGCAGACATCTGTAGAGTCGCGGGTTGGGCAACACCCAACACCTTCGCAAGGTTTTACAACCTCCGCGTTGAGTCGGTTGTGTCTTGTGTTTTCTCAGGTCCGAGCCCGTAGAACTCGGTAACACGTAGACCGACTGGCCAGGTGGATTGCTTGCGCCCAGCGCCCTTTTCCTGACATCAAGGTAAAGTAGTGCGCCTTCTTCCCAGGGCGCCCCACTCCGAGTCGGGCCCCTGATCGATTCCTCCCCAGCCCTCCGGGTCCGCGGTTCAGCGGAGGAACTCGCCGACCCAAGCCACTGCGGGTACCCTGATGGCCACCCCGTACTGGTATAGGGGCTCCACAGGTAAAATAAGAAGGCCTCCTGTTCGGACTCCCCCTGTGTGTAATTCCACGGTTCTGTCCCCTTACGAGCAGACCCCTGTGTCTCCCTTAGGCAGTTACAGCTGCCTCGGTCGCCGTGCTGTAGCAACTCCCCCCTTTCAAGGCTGGATCTACCAATGCACCATACTTTCCACACGAGCCCTAAGACGGCCGTGTGACGTGTCTACCACTTTTCCTCCCCAAGAAAAAGGGCAGATGTGGTCTCCGCAGGGTCTGGGTAAGACCCCCTTCCCTATATGCGTGTAAGGGCCCCGGCCGTGATTGCTCTATGCGAGAAACATTGAGAGAAATGAGGCCCAGCCAGGCTGGCCCGTTCCCATGTTGGCAAACATCGCCTTGTTCCCCTCCCAGGGTAACTAGAAGGACTCCGATGTTCTTATGGGGCGTTGGGGAAGGGTACGTGCAGCCAGGTACAGACGATGCATGGCACTGGATGAAATCCCTGCCCGCCTCTGTATCGGCGGTCCACGTACAAGGTTCAGCGCATGGCAAGATTGGAATGGGTCCCCTAGTGTCGCTTCTCCGACACAACGTGGAGAGAGCGACAGAAGGGGAACGTTTGGTTACTGAATGTAACCTCCGTTCCCGAGGGAGGGAACGACACGTTGTGTCTTTCCTCCGCCATGTCACTGAACCGAGCCACTGTTGTGGCCGGACCATTTCCGGCTCCTCAGAAAAATCCTGAATGAACTCCCGTATTTGCGCCGCTTAAATGCCCGTATGTCCGGGGGCGGGATATGCAAATGCCGACTGCCAACTCCCATTGGCCCTTTTCAATAAGATCAGAGGTGAATATCGGCGCTCAAGAGAGACCCCTAGTGTCGCTTCTCCGACACAACGTGTCGTTCCCTCCCTCGGGGAACGAAGGTTACATACGTAACCAAACGTTACTATATGGGGAATGTATCTGCAATTAGTGTACCTTAAGACTGTTTGGGTAAAAAGCATCTGCTTAGTAACCAAGGCAACTTCACTATTTGAACTACATATTGTCCTCTTTACAAAGAGTGTTTATATACTGTACATACATTATATTCTCCTGGGGAGTTGTCAGCGTTTTGCAACATAATGACCAGAAAAGGCCTGAAATATAAAAGTGACCAGAAAAAGCAGTGCTTTACACAAATCATTAAACACTTTATTGGAGCTATTTTGTTTTTCATTATTCCCCAATTTACACTTCACCCTTGAATATGAAGTAATATTTTAGTTCAAATGATTTTCACACAGAGGCACATCAGGCAAGATATTCATGGTGATTCAGAAGCAATCTGTCTCTCTTGATTGTACCATCATTCCAATTTAAGTTCATGTCTTTTTCTTTGACATGTTTTGCTATCCTCTGGCTTAAAAGCCAGCAATAAGCCTGTGTTACTGTGCTCTATATGATCCCAACGGTAATATTTGGCCAATGTTCTGTCACTGTTGCCTGCAATTTTATCTGATACACCATGAACACTGTCCAATTTCCACACACTGTGAGATTTGTGTACCATTTAGTGAGATGTTCACGAAGGTAAGATATGTCCCAATTTACTGCTAATGTGCCACACATATAAGGCATTGTGTCATGTGCAATGTAAAGTTATATATTATCCTTCCTATAGGTCCAAGAATGGGATATTTTAAGTAGAAGAAAAATAGTGTGCCTGTTATGGAAGAATTTATTACAAATAGACAAGTTATTTCTTTGTACCCTCCCAAAACCCAAATCTTTTCATCCTGTTCAACTCTCATGTGTATATTTGTTGAGTTTGTGCATATAGAGAATCATTTTATGTAACAGATTGCTTTTCCAGCTCCAATCAGACCAAAGAAATATCATATATGGCTACTGTAATCTGAAAGTGCCTCATTTAAGTGACACTAAATTCATGTCTGTATATACAGTACATGTCAGTAGTACAAACAAAGCAGGTTGAGGTATGTGTTCAAGTTTAATACATAATCAGACACTTTATGAGTTTCTTACATTAGAAAGGCGAGTCATACATTTCAACGTAGCTACTTAGGTAAATATTTGTTAGATATCCGTGTAAACAGAGTCCAAATTTAACAATAAACACACACCAAATGCTAGAAAAAAGTTGCCTTTGGCAAGTAAATAAAACAAATTATTCACCAGTTGGCTGGTAACAATGTTATTAACTGCATCATTGCATGGTTTATATAGAACAGTGAGAACAATAATCTGACCCTTGCTAAACACAGTGACGTGCACAATTCCAATGAAACTGTCTGTTAACATCTGCCTCTATTCGCACATCTACAGTACAAACATCTTTTACTTCAGTGGAAAATTAACATCAGATGTTTAGCTATGATACCTTAAGTGTTTTTTTTTTCTCCAGGAGACTAAATGAGATTTTATATTAATATTTTAATATAATTAAATTTTCCTCATATTAAACCACCAAAAGAATATGTGAGGAACAAAATCATGACAATATATTTGATTTGTTTCTGATGCAGTTACACATTACTGACACTATGAATAACCTAAATAAATCCAATGTTGTTGCGACTAAACTACAATACATTTTTATAAATTATTGCTAAAATCAGTTTCATGGCTAGAAAGAATTGTTTTAATAAATATTCTTAAAATAAAACAATTTAAAATATTATAATTACTTTAATAATATTTTAAGTTAATTTTGGACCCTGTGTATATGTTTGCTTAAACTACCTGAGAGCAGTAACGTGCCAGAATACATTCGACAACCTGGCACTCCTCTTATTTCATACATTTTAACGTGGCTCATGCCAGCAAAGAATCTCATAAATGTATACATGTATAAATAATTTCTTTAGTAGGCATTGTTATTTTTATTTATTTGTTATTTATAATTATTTGCTTGTTTGAAACTAAAAAGTTATGAATTACTTATAAATAATATAGCACTGTTAAATATCTATCTAAAAACCTTTTAATTATTAACCCCACCAAAAACTCAAATTGTTTCAGGGGCCCTAAAATATTCTGTGCCCAGGGCCCAACATGTGGTGCTACGCCATTGTATATAATGCTTGTTCAAATCTCTAAACTTAAGTATGATCATGCCTTGCCTTACCAAGCACTACTAATGAATTAAAGGAATATTCTGGGTTCAATGTAATTTAGCTCGACAGCATTTGTAGCATACAACATTTTTGACATGTCCTTCCTTTTCTTTAATAAAAACAAAATCTGGGTGACACTTAAGCACTTCCAGTGGAAGTGAATGGTGCCAATCTGTAAACATTAAAATACCCTCTGTTTCAAAAGTCTAGCCATAAGACGTACACAATATTCATCAGATTCATGAGATATTCATCAGATATTTGACTGCAGAAATCACATACCTTTTTTAGGGTGCTAGGTTATATCCAGTTTTCAACTTCGTTGCCATGA
This sequence comes from Xyrauchen texanus, assembly GCF_025860055.1. Taxonomy (NCBI): domain Eukaryota; kingdom Metazoa; phylum Chordata; class Actinopteri; order Cypriniformes; family Catostomidae; genus Xyrauchen; species Xyrauchen texanus. The sequence continues at coordinate 29,226,407 of NC_068301.1, forward strand.
CAATGTAACACCATAAGCCTAAAAAGCCAGCAAAAACAATGATATAAACAACTTACAGCTCAAATAATTCAGTCTTAGCAAATGTCCTTATATTTATAAATTAAGCTTCACATTGGCCCCATTCACTTCCATTGTAAGTGCCTCATTGTTACCTCGATTTATGCTTCTTCTTTTTTTTATGAAAAAGAGGGACGAGCCAAAAGCATTATTGGTGGTAGTCAACATTATGCCACAAATGCTGTGATTGATCTGAGTTTATATTGAACCTTGAATATTCTTTTAATAAATAATATATATCCAACAGTGTAAAAAGCTTGCAGAATCATTGATATCGTCTCTTATTCCATAGATTCCATAGAAGTACATTTTAGCAGAAACTCTGGTTACCAAGACACCTTTTTTCTTTATTTGAATGCATACAATAATTTCTAATTGATGGTTCTGAGACAGTTATCACTTTTAACAGGTCTTTTTATAGCCATTATGGGAGGCAGTCTTGCAAAGGTATGATTGCATGAAACCTCTATATGTTCTTCTAGGAAGCTCTTCCAAATAGATCATAGGTTGCCTCCTGTCACAAAGCATGTAAGAAACGCTTTTTAAAGACTGAGTAATGAAAACAGTTCAGAGATCTTGAAGAATGCACAGCCTTTGGGCTCTGTCTCAGAAGGGCTTTGATTATTTATGTCTACTTTTTCATTTTTTGTTATTTTTATGTTTTTTTTTTTGTTTGTTTTTTTACTTAAGATTGCTGATGACAAACCGATATGTATTACAATCAGGGTGTAACTGCTGTGTCTACATCAAAGTATTCATAGTGAGTTTCAAGAAACTAAACTTTTACAAATGCAATGGTAATACTTCAGTAGTTTGCATCTCATTAATATCAATAGCCTTATTTGCGGGTGGAAGATGGAGAAGGTAAAAACAAACATGAGGAAATTATTGGAAAGGTTGACAGATGAGAGACACCAAATGGCTCCCTGTCCCAATGCACTGCGGTCTATATATAATGGATCAATATGAAGGAGGAGAGATTGGGCTGGGCTTCTGTAGTGTAATAGTGTCTTTGGCAGCTTTCCTTTTAATGATGCATGTTTACATAATTCTGCCAGCTTATGAAAAATGACAGAAAGTGCTTTTATTATTGATGAAGGATGTTGCAAGACTTGAGCAACCCCTGCTGTTGCTAGGGATTAGGCAGATATGATCTGACAGAAAAAAATAACACATCACATACTGAAAAACATATTCAGTTTCCCTCTGGCTTTGTACAACCAAACATGGCCGGTATCCAAGTCATTACAGGTGTTACAGGAGATGTATTCTCCTAAACGAAAGCAAATCTATGTCACAAACCTTCTTTCTTAAAGGAACAGTACACCCATAAATTAAAACTGTCATTATTTATTCACCCATATGCCATTCCTTTAATGTTTTGTTATGTTGATATTTAGAAGAGTTTCTGTTATGTTGGAGTTTTGAGGGTTACCATTATGGTGAAGTGTGGAGCTTGAGCTAATGATGCAGACAGGTAGATGTTACACATGAAATTGATCGCTCACTTTGTTGAGCAAATGCTGTGCTAACATAACATAGTACTAAACTACATTCTGTAGTGCTTCCAACCAGCATGTACTTACCATGCTAACGTTCTCTTTCAATGGCTAGTACACAGAGAAATAAAATAGATTTATTTTAGTTACATTAAAGCATCAAATTTTGTTGAGTTTACTCAATTCAGCTAGGTTCTTTTTACATAAAGCGCTTGTGTTGAGAATAGAAAACTCATTTCAAACACATTGAACTACTGTCCACGATTAAAACAAGTTCAGCCATAGAGCTATTTTCTGAGAGTTGTGGACAGATAAGAATTCAGAGATTCGGGTGACAGGAGGATTTTCATTGAATAACGATTAAAATTGTCTGTTGATCAAACTAGCACTGTTAAACTTTACACAAAGTTATTATTGTTTTTAAAATAATGTGATGCATCTGTTCACCAAATTGGTTACAGCCAAGAATTACAGTAATAATGTTACAAATGACTTTCTATTTAAATAAATGGTGTATTCATCAAACTTTCTGTCATCTAAAAACAGAATTTTCTACTTGTAGCAATGCAAGTGTTTGGCATGCTACTAGTTTTGGACCTTTGAGGAGTCTGTTTCTCAAACTAGAGACTCTGATGTACTTGTGTTCTTGTTGTTGTACATCTGTGTCGTCCATTTCTCTCTCTATTCCTGTTAGATCCAGTTTGATTTCTCTCTCTCTCTCTCTCTCTCTCTCTCTCTCTCTCTCTCTCTCTCTCAATAAATAAATAAATAAAAACATATAAGTTTGGGACAACATGGGAGTGGGAAAATAATAATTGAATTTTCTTTTCTTTTTATTAAATTTATTTTGTTGTTGTAAACTATTACTTTCAAGCCTTCAGCATGCTGCATCTTTCGGCACAAACACACAAGCATTAAAGCCCGGAGTCACTGCAATGGATTTTCTCTGCCCTTCTCTGATTCTTTAAACTTTGGCTCCTCCATCTTTTATCTGACAACATATCTGTACTTGTCTTTGACAGTCGTGATGGTCCTATTTACGAAGTGCAGGGACGAAGAAAAGATTTTCTTATCTTTGAGTGCTTTTTTCCTCTCTCTATTTATCAATTCATTGTTAATGTGTGTAGGAGCTGCTGATGGGTAAAACCTAATGAGTGAACACTGGGGGTTGTTGTGGGGTAGAAACAGTTAGACATCGTTATGGACTGGAGATCCATGATGTCACATGGAAAGATGCATCTTTATCCTCTTCCTCCTCCCTTGCACACAGCCAGTGCCGAATGCCATTTGTACTCCTAAGCCCAGCATCTTCCAATCTCGTTACTCTGGACTGATGCAATAGGATGCAATCTTGCCCAGCTCTGTGGCTCTCTCGCCTGCTCTGTCACTCACTGCTTCCATTTCTCTGTCTTTCTCCTCTCCTACGACCTTCTTTTTCTCCTCTCGACTCACTCATCCTCCAATCTCTCGCTTTACACTCCAGCTCTTTTTTTCTCCTCTGTATCTCTCCATCTGCTTTATTGAACAAAGTTCACCCTCTCTCTCTCATTTTCACAGCAGATCATATTTCATGTCTACACATGGCTGAAGATGCTGTGTTCATGTGGACCTTTACAGCTGAATCAGATAAGGCCCATATGGTGTTAGAAAGGGATGCTGTGTACCTAGAGAGAATAATCCTGTTAATGGTGGCCTTTAATTAAAGAGCACACCAGGGAGCACCACTGGTCTCTCTCAACCCATCCCACCCAGACACCTCTCCACAGGATTCAAGCACATTTCTTTAGGGTTAGCACAATGATGATACAATTTGACCCACCCCAGCACCCCTCTAGATCTGACCCTTGTATAACTCGTTCCATACTCTTTGTGCTACAGACATGAAAATCATGAATTGATCAAATTATTTTGGCTTGGTGTATGTTGAAAGGGGCAAATTAATGAAGAAATAAATCCATAGACTTACGTTAAAGGATCTTAAATATCTAGGAACCAGAATGTCATATAGACTTGGGAGTGGGCACTTTTGACTCGAGCTGGCCAAAGAACTACCCAGAAGACACTGGGGAAAAAACCCTATAGAATTTACAAATTCAAATTAAATAAAAATAAGGCTGCACTCATTTGCTTTTATTGAGTAAAGTTTACCCCATTTAATTGAGTAGGTATAATAGTTTCACTGTTTGCGAGTTGATTTACACCAATATTATTGTTGATTTTGTTATTACATTTGGTAATTTCCTGTTTTGTGAAGTCTGGCGTTCATTATTATATAATTATACATAATTACCTGTTCACGACAGAGATAGGGACTCGAGTTAGAGACTCAGACTCCATTACATTTTAATCGACTCAACTCCAGACTCTATCTAAAATTACTTCAGACTTGACCCAACTTGACACAAAGAAGTTGTGAATCTTTCAAGTCTTTTAACCTTAAATATGAATATCTTAAAGGAAGAATTTGTGTTTTATTAGTATGGTTTTATTACATCTGCTTCACATTTCCCCATGTGTCATAATCGATCAAACCCTTATCATAGAATTTGATGATGTATTTATGTGTAATCCCTGAAATGTGATAAGAGTCCCATTAAACATGACGGCACCAGCTGTGCCATTTGCACTCACATTTGGTTGTGTTGTCAGAAGCCGAAACTTCAGGAAGAATAAATGCTCAAAGGTTAGTCACATTAATTAAGACTCAAAGCTAGCTAATATTGTACTGTCGCAAACATTGTGTAGTGTAGCTACATAGTTCATTAGGATCGCCGACACTAACCAGAGGTTGCGTTAAATTAAACCTAGCACTTTTATTAATGTTTTCGTGGTATATATGCTGCCCCCCCCCCTGCCCCCCCACACCCCCATTTCTCTCCCTCTGTCTGCATGTGTATGAGAAAGAGAGAGAGAGAGTGAGAGAGAGAGAGAGATTTGTCCCATATTTTAGTGTCCTGCAATCAGCACGAGTACAGTTTTTGTGGACTTAAAACAGCTGGCAAGTTTTGGTCAAAATTATCCCTAATGATATAACTGGGTGATAAAACAATATCAATATTTATCAAATATTTTTTTTGATACTGATGCTAAACTTTTGAGTAATTTTTAGGTATTTAGCCAATGTTCTATATCTTGAGTAGCCAGTGGCAGCCTGTGCATTTTAAATCTAAGGAAACAATGAATAAGACTATGCCTTTGGGCATCATACATTATGTCGCAGCTAACTAGTAATACCAATTGACATTTTAAAAACACGTCCACGCACGAAAGCCAGAAATTGAAATGACACTTAATGCTCAAGCAAGCCTAATTTTAACGGTAGCATGACTGTTTTGTGAAATGAACATCTCCCGGACAGACATTCCAAAATCATAATTTTTCATATGAATCTTCTAAAGAGGTCTATAATACCCGGAACAATCTATCTAATAATATTTGTGATATTTAAATGTTGCTTGCAATAAATTTTGTTTGTCAGGGTAGACGGTTATGCTGCGTTCCATTCAAGTTGGATGTGGTATATTCCTACTTGATATCTCCGACCATAAATTAATTCCATTCCTCGAAATTCGGCACTGCAACTGTCCCGTTAGATTAGCAGGGGTTTGACTCTCATTAGAGATGTCTCCTAGCAACCCAACTGATACATAATGCTGCAGAGCTACCATTTGTGCTTCAGGTGTACGATTATCAAAAGAGATTATAATGTTTTATACACCTGTTTCTGCAGGCGTTTGTTAAACAAGCTTTAATTTCATGTAATGTGGAAATGAATTCATTTATCAATATTACTTAATAATTTACATTTATGCATTTGGAGTTAAGTGCCTTGCTCAAGGACACAATAGTGGTGGTTGTGGGCCTCGAACCAGCGACCTTCTGATTACCAGATTACCAGATATGTGCTTAGACCACTACACCACCACCAGTGTCGACATGTTTGTATGACATCATGCCCCTGCATCTCGGCGAAATCAGAGTTGAGAATTTCTGCATGAGCCTACAAGTTGTAATTCTGACTTAAAAATGAATTCCATCATTGCACTTTTCATAGTATGAAGTTGTAAATGAATGTAACGCAGCACTACCTTTCAAAACTTCATCTGACACTGAATGTTCAAGCAGCCTAATTTACACTTAGAAAACTCCTGATGTTGCTATAACAATGCAAAAAGCACTTACCAATTTACTTGAAGTGAAAATCAGTCCTCTCCTGTTTAATTAATCAATCACATGGTCATGTAGAACATCTCGTGTTTTTAAATCCAAAAGGACAGCTTGATCTTACGCTTTTCTCTCTTGAATTACGTACATCACTTAAAGCATGATTGCATCACTCAAGGCCAGCTAGAAGGCATCAACCGGGACATATCCTAAAGATCACATCCACCAAGAACAAATCAATCAATCTGATTGGCGGATGAATCTGACAATCTGACCTTAGTTGCTCATTCATTTGCAGTGTTGAGGGATTCTGTGGAAATTCTGAAGGCCTGACCCGGTGGAGCTCAGACTCACGTCCTGCTTCAGGCATACGATTTGTGACACAGTTGTCACGCTTTGCTTGTAAGCATCAAGGAATAAATTCTGACTGGATCAACTTTTAGTTTTTCTCTATTTGTTTGTAGATTAAATAAGAGTGGAAAGCGATTAAAAATACATAGGCAAAAAGGTGATTGAGAATGAAAGGATGAAAAATATTTATTTATTTGGCATGTTAGGCCAGCAGAGAAGGCTTTGCTGGCCCTGAGAATTCACCACCGATCGAAACAGGTACGTGTTGCTAAAAACGCAAGCAGTTCGGCAAAGTAATAAACACAAATATCTAACTGAATCATAGACATGAAGTCAGCCTGTTAGGAAGTATTAGTAGTTAGCCCTGCTGTCGTGGAAACCAGTCAGGCTCGTCAGCTGCTAGCCATTAGCTAATTTAATTGTTGTGTACCAAACAAGACAGTACTGGCAATGCAATACAACAGCTGTCGACTGAACACAACAACAACTCCGACATCACCATTGCAGTTTATGTATGCACTTTTAGTTAACTGCTTACCCTATATAAAAAGTTATGTTTAATTCATTAATGCAGTTCTGCCCCAATAAAAGAGATGAAATGTGCAGTATATAGCGTGATAAATATCGACATTGAACGATGTGAAAAAATATTGTTATTATTGTTGTTTTGGCCAAATCGCCCTGCCCAACCTAATGATATCGCATTACATTACATTGCATATGTCATAGTTCAAGTGTTTTCAAAGTCTTTGACAGTAAGCCCTCCCAACCCCCACCCTGAGAAAATATACAATGCCGTGCCTCCTTCCCCCACACACCCAATTTTTTCAGAATTACAAACATACAATAATGTTGTATAGGCCTTTACAATAGCAAAGAAATAATAAATAAGAGGGCCTATGCTAAGTGTAAAAAAACAAAATCTAAATATAAGAGAGCAGGTCAATTCTGGCCATTTATTTGAAGTTTTATCAGGTATATTCCTACTGTAATATGATCAAAATGCATCATATTTTAGGTGTTGGAGCATTTCACCAAGGATGATCAATAACCTTTACAGATTAATTCGGCCAATAGGTTAAACACTGATGCTTGATTAACAGCTCTAAATGTTTTTATCAATTAGATTAAACCATATTCTGCATTATTTGTATTAAAAAAACCTGTTTATCCTTATGACAATGGGATTAATTAGCATAACAGTTTTTAGCCTATATCTGTGATAAACTTGCAGCACATGAGCCAATCTCCATCTCTATGTGAAATGGCACTTGTCACAAACACATGACAACACATCGACCCGATCACATTGAACTTTCGGATTATCTGCACCCCGGATTAACTCGTGCAGCTGTTTTCCACTGAGTTGACAGAAGATGTCAGTTGCAACGTGATACAAGACCCCTCCTCTTTACGTTGGGGTCCAGATCACCCTGTTGGGTTTATTGTGCAATAACAACCGGCTTACTGTACATTATCCCTTACAAATACCACAGTACATGAGCACAACAGTGGGGTATGCATTTTACACATAATGAAGAAATTGTGAGATTCCCATATTTTCCTCTATCATCTATTTAATGCTCAATGTTAATATATTTGAAAATCAGTGACTGACTTGCAACCAAATGCACCACAGTCTCTGACCTTTATCACTACTCAGGGCAAAGTCGAAGTCTAATCGGCGTATTACTATTCCAGGCATCTCCTTTCTGGCATTTGATCAAATGGATGTCCATTTAGACAAGCAGCTCTGGGACCCTGTGTCAAAATGTCAGCTTATTATCTGTTTGGAGACCTCAGAAGAACTCCAATACCATCTATATTTTTTGCCCACCTTGAAAAGGATGTTGCATTTTTTTCACTACCCTTTGTATTTGTTGCAACGGTTGTTTTGCTCTCACTCCATGGCTATTTGAACCTAAATAACAACCTGCTATAAATAGGGCTGGCCAAATTTATGCCCTGATATGAGCGTGAAGCAATTGTCTGTGTTCCGCAACTGCTTTCGGATCCTTGAATAATGTATAAAGTGCGAGTAAGGGCAGCAGGTGGACTTTCTTGTGCCCTCCTAGGGTAAGACGGTGCCCCCCTAAGGAGTTGGTGCCTTACGCAGACTGCGTAGTATGCGTGTAGGGAGCGGCGGTACTGGCTATAAACCAATGTCTCCATAGTTCACCAATGTAGACTCCATAGTTCACCATTGTAGCTTTTCATCTTGTAAGACGAAAATGGGGTGGCTGTGTCTCAGGTGGTAGAGTGGGTCAGCCACTAATCGCACGGTTGGCGGTTCGGTACCCGGCCCACATGACTCCACATGCCGAAATGCCCTTGGGCAAGATACTGAACCCCAGGTTGCTCCCAATGGCAGGCTAGCACCTTGCATGGCAGCTCTGCCACTATTGGTGTATGAATGTGTGTGTGAATGAGTCACAGTGTAAAGTGCTTTGAATAGCGTTAAGGTTAAAAAGGCACTATATAAGTGCAAAGAGAGAGACGGTTAAAACCAATGACTCAAGAGTTTGCTGCTATCGGTTCCTTCTTGTGAAGTGTTTGACTTTGTTGGGTCTCTTTGGTGTGCTGCCATGTGTGTGGGAGTCCATTTCGCTCTGATTTCTCTCTACACAAGTGCAAACAAGCTCTCAAAGGAAACGCTAGATAGCATTTTCCACCACTCATCGCATCCCAGCTGATTTTGTTTGGACAAAAAGCGTAGAGGCAATGACACTTCAAACCAGTGTCTCTCTCCATTAAGTGGATAAATGAATCTATCTCTTCATGTCTGTATTCATTCTCTGTTGTGTAGGAGAGAGGAAATGCACATTCGTGTTTACTGAACCAAGCTAAATGAGAGTGGATGGGGCTAAATTGGTTTCCCTGAATGCAACATTGTGGCCAAGTCTATGGGGAGATGCCAAGCGTTGTGTGTCTGTGTTTAAGCGTGTGGCAGTGACTAAGGTCATCGAGGCCCACTGGCTTCTGCACAGTATTAGATTAACGGATGCTAGATGCCATCTGACAATGATGTCTCCATCTTTCTCATGTATATTAACCAGGTCCATCCTCAGAGATTCTTAGTTGATAAAGTCATCCAATAGAGCAAAAACTGAGTCCACCCGTGCCATAATTAATACTATCTCCCTGGGCAAGATAAAGTATGTTGGACACATTATATATCTTGGCATATCATGGCAAATATCTAAGTGTAGCAGGTTGCTTTGTCGCAATGGGTTCAATTTTTCTCTGGACCAATAGGGAGGTAACTGCATGCTATATAGGTGGGGGGTGTGCCCTCTAGACACTCCTTGTTGCTTGTTGCCGGAGGCACATTTCCGCTCTGGATCCGTTCGCGTCTGCGGTGCAGTTGCGCTAATCCGACAGGTAATACGGTGCGGTTAATTTGTTTATCGATGGGCCTTGTTGGTGTTAGGATGGGTATTACAGCGTGCGGTGTCTCTTGCAGTGTCTCCCTGTCGCAGGCCCGACCCTTCCTGTAACGGAACCGGGTTGAGTTTTGTTGCTGGTAGGTTGGTCAAATCTTTCTCTTCCTTGGATATTTTCTTTTCTGAGTATTTAAGTAATTGGCCATTGTTTATTGTAGGCTCTGTGTAACTGTATTATTGGCACTACTGGGTTATTGGTGTGACGCTCCCTGGCGGGTATGTATACCAATTGGCATCGCGGGTATATTTTGTTTAATCATAAAACTGTTACTGAATTTGGTTTGTTTGTGTACGTCAGGGTTGTAAACTGCCTCGCTCGTGCTGGTATCTGCACTAGCCCTTCCATTCCAAACCACGCTGTTGTTTTGTCTCTACTGATTTGGCTTCAATAATAGACTGTTCAACGGGTTGTACGAGCTTACCCCAGGCTCTGAACGTTTTACGTATCGTTCAGCGCCCAGATTCGTTACCCAACTGGGCGTTTGGCAGGGCTGTACTTGAGTGCTTGCGACACGGACGACACGGACCTGCTTTGTTTTCTGTGACTCGCCCGTGCTTATTAGTGTGGAAGTTGTTGTTTATTTTTGGTTTATTGATTTAAATTATGATGGAGTGACTTTCGTTTGGTTAATTTATATTTCTTTTGTTTAAGTTGATAAAAGACATTCTCTTCTGTTTAAATTGTATTTGTTTATTTTTGGTTATTTTTGTCAGGCTCTAGGCAGCTATTAAGCCATCTGTGCTGCCTAGACTTGCATCATTGAAGTTGTTTATTTATTTTTTTTCGATTGCTGCTACTTTTCAATAATTAAATCTTGTTTTTTCCTCAGTTGCTGAGTGCCGAAGGTGGTGGTGTCGGTGTCCTCGGTGGTGGTGTCTCTTTAATCTAGCTCGAAACATAAAGCACGACCAATGTGATTCAATTCCCGAACGAATGTCTCTCATAAGCTGGTTCTTCTGAATCTACTACACAAATCATACAGCACGAACAGTGTGGTCTGAATCCAGAACTAATAACTCCTATGAGTCGTTTCTTTTAAATCTACTGTGCAAAACATACAGTGCCGTTCTTTTTAGTTCATCATAAACTTACTCATCTGCAAGTTATACATTTTGTCATGTCAAACTGAACCAAGAACTGCTACTGTGTAATATGTGCTAATGCTAATGAGACTTTTAGGGACAGTCCACCTAAAAATGGAAAATATCTCGTAATTTACTCACCCTCATGCCATCCCAGATGTGTATGACTTTCTTCTGCTGAACACAAATGAAGATTTTTAGAAGAATATCTCAGATTTGTATGTCCATAAAATGCAAGTGAATGGTGACCAGATCTTTGAAAGTCCAAAAAGCACATAAATGCAGTATAAGTAGCAATATGATAGGTGTGGGTGGAGAAACAGATACATTTTAAAGTCATTTTTATATAAATCTCCATTTTCACTTTCACGTTCTTCTTCTTTTGTTTTTGCTGATTCACATTCTTCTTGCATATCGCCACCTGCTGGGAAGGGAGGAGAATTAATAGCAAAAAATATTTTGATAACAGGCTGCTGCAGGGCAGTAATTACAGCATTTCTTATTTTCAAACATTTCTTTCTCAGAAGTACTAAAAGAATTGTTAACTGAACTGTTAAGGAACCAGAATCACTGAGGGAAAAGGTAACCAGAATCGTTAATTACCTTACGATTCCCATCCCTTGTTATCAAGCATCAAATTGGACAAAAAGCACCATGGAAATCGGTTTTACAGCAGCTTAAACATTCTGCTATAAGCATCTCTTTTTGTGTTTCATGAAGAAAGAAAGGTTTCAAAGGACATGAGGTATAGTAGATGACAGATCTTTTTCAAATGTATTTTTGAGTGGCAAAAATAAAGAGTATATATCATGGACAATTATCTGAAGAGACTGGGTGACATAAAACAGCATCTTGGCTTGATCTCGTGCGTTCTTACCCGTTCATGAAGAATTTCCATCACTTTTGAGTTACTCAAACTATAAACCTGTCCTTTTTGTTTTTCTCCAGCTTTTTCATTCTATTATTTCTGTCCACCTGTATTATTTCTCATCCCGCTCGACCATGATTCAAAACAATATCTCCATGGCCAACGGGCAATTTTTCGACCATTACCGTGCCCTGCTGTCCCCATGGTGCTGTGCTGTTTTCCAGCCTGACAGTTATACAGTTAATTTACCTCCATATATGATGGCTACCTATATCATTCAGACACCCTTCCCTCATTCTTTACCATAGTTCAACTTGTGTATGTTTCCCTGAGACACAACCTCTCATTAAGTTGACAGGTATGGGCTCACGGGAGGTGTAATGAATTGTAGAAAATTGTTACTTCTGTCTGTCAAAGTAACAGTGTAAGATTTAATGTCAGTTCAGCTATATCATTGAATGCTCATGGCTATCTGTTTACATCCTTATTTATTCAAAATTCAAGAAAGATGAATGTGTTATAACCAAAACTGTCATTGTTTCTGCTTTGTACATTTCCATAGAGCCTAACATAATATGTATTGACTGCATCAAAAACATAAATGCTTTTACATACGTACTGAACTGAAATAAAACCATTTCTGATGTATTCTAATTTATTTGAATTTTATCCTATAACATGATATAAAATGATACAGTATTTTCATTAGTGCTGTTGATAATTGCGTCATGTGTTGCACAAAAGCTTTATCCCCTCTAGCAGCTTGGGTTTGGCAGACAGACGGTGAGGGAAAGACGAGCTGTTTTTGTTTAAATTTGTTTTGAAGCTTCCCCCATTTTGCTCTCCATATGCTGACCCAGGAGATAATTAAACATATGGTTGTAAATTATGCTAATTGTTTTAGAGTATGCTGTTAGTGTAACTGCAAATGGAGTTTTATTTCTTTAAGAAAAGCTTGTTTGATTATTTTTTACTTACTTTGCCAATGCAATTCATTTTCTCTTTGTTCTGTAATATTGTTTTGATTGATTTGTAATCCTGAAGTATTATTCAGTGGTAGATTGTGCATTATGTGTAGTTTGTGATATCTCTTGAGGTAGTACTGTAGTTAGGAATTTACAGAAGCTATAAATTGACTCTATGCATTTGCAGATAAAAAAAAACAGTTAAAGTCTTAAAAAAGTATCTAAGCGGATGTTCAATGAAATTTCACAAACATTTAAGCTCTTGCACTGGTACTATATCTGCAGTGTATTGCACATGTCAAGGTCAGGTCTGTTTATCAATGTTTTTGTGTAGAATTGTTCTGTAATGTGTTGGAACCATATGTATTTTAGAACATACTGTGGACTAGAAAAAGTTGGGACAATTGTAATTAATACCTAATTCATTGTGATTCACCTCAGGCAACTGTTTCCCATACCTTACTGTGTTTGGTACAGTGTCACTAATCATTATCTTTTAAATCTAAAAGGACAAACAGCACTAAACAGCCCTGTATGCTAACATTAACATTAACATGGGCCTTCCCCCACAAGCGGTTAATGGCAACTTTGCTGTAAATTGTGTCTGTTTCACAGGCTGACAGAGAAGCAGTAATGCCCGTCCCTTGAGTTTATGTAGCTGGATGTATGGGGTGGGCATGGTGCCAGCAGGTGTGATTGGCTTGTCCCCTCACATCAGTGTGAATAGGCATCCTCATCATGCCCGTGCATGCCAGGGGAGCCATAGCCATCTGGCATCCTCTGCCTCCTGCAGTCATATACACAACCTTCACCCCTTAAGCTATATGTGCTTTACTAGTTAGAAGACTTAGTTTAAATGTTATTCCATTCACAAAATTGAAATATAATTAAGCAACATCACATGAGCAAGAGTGCTGTTGTAATCACAGCTGTGCTGATATTCAGTACAACACTGTTCTGTACATTTTAGATACAATATGGATAGTTATTTTGATTAATTTTGCTATTGTTTTGTTTTGTTTTTTGTTTTTTGTTTTGTGTTATTTTGTTTTGTCTCGATTTTTTGTTTTATGTTTTTTGTTTTGACTCGATTTTTTGTTTTATGTTTTTTTGTTTTTGTTTTGTTCATTGTTTGCCCAGTTTAATTACACAAAAAGAAGCAACAAAGAAAGGACATACTGGGCACTGCAAAAGGACAGTTTTGCTCTCCCAACAAATATAATTAAAATGTTTTGCATTTTATCTTGTTACCCTAGTTTACTTTGACACAAACAAAAACCATACAAGGCACTACATAAAGTACAAAACCACAAGTGCGAGTCTGACATTGGTTTTATACAACACTTCTGCAAACAAGACGTTTAGTAGAATAAATTATATTTTAGATACAATATGGTGAGGTGTTTTGTTTATTTATATCTGCTAATGAAAACAGTTCCAAAAGCAGCCAAGGCACGTGTTGCAGAGCAATGAACACACTAACAATGAAATACAGGTATCAGGAATCTTTAAACATTACTTCACTGAAAAAAAAAGCTTGTATGCTGATGATCTTTCAGTCTTTGCTTCATGACAAAAACAATATGGACATATTATTCAGCAAAGTACAATGTTGTAAATCACCCATCTTAACCATTAGCACAATGGTAATGTCCGAAATATATCCACCATGACTGACACTTCTCTAAATCCCAACATAATAGAACATTAAACATTAAACACATTTCAGTTTGTGTAGAAATACATTAAAATAACATTTCATTTCAAAATTTACTCACCCAATCCAGTCTCTTGCAAAGCATGCTGGGAAATGTAAATCTCCTGTGACGTTTCAGAAATAGTTTGATGCAATAAATATATTTCACATACTCCCATCACAATTGGATTAAGTAAACATAGTTGCATTGTACACAATGAAATTAAGTTGAGACCAAATGCTAAATAATTGTGTTGGATTAACTCAATTTAATTAAAAAAAAATTGAGGAAGCAGTAAAACTTATGTTGAGTTAACACTATCCGTTAGAAGTCTGAATCAATTTGATAAATTCATATGTAATAATTTCTTTTTTTTTATGACTTTCTTGAATTTTACTTGGACTTTACACAATATAATTATGTTCTCATCTCAAACATAAATGTATTAGGTTGATTTTAAGTGTACTGGTTTAGTATATTCAATAGAGCTGCTTTCCATATTTTTCATTGTTGTCCAATCAAATTAGAGGACCGGAACTAACTATTCTATAATGAATGATCACATTTCACTTCAATAAAAAAATCTGACAGATGTGAATGATTAATTGTGCTGTTTGATTAATTGCATAACTGTTTGCCAGTAGTGGCAGCTATTTGCCGAAGGTTTGCCAGTAGAGGCAAACTGTCCAATGCTGACAAAGGTTTTCTGCAGATTCACTACTACTGTTGAGGAGCTACAAACTTCTGGCAAATTTTGTGAAAATTGTTCACATATCAACAGCTATTTTGCCACAAATAAACAAGGGAGGTTCAGAGGGTCATCTTTAAAATGTACCTCCCTTATTGTCCTTTATTAAGTCTCTTGTGACACCCGAGCTTGGCATGCATGGATGACCTTGCATGCCTGTTTTTTTTAATGTTTTTTTTTTGCACTGGGTTTGTTTGGATGGCTCTGCATGAGGTCTGCACATGTGTCTGTGTTGTTGCTTGTCTGCTTGAGTCAGGTAGCAAATGTGTCTAGCAGCATTATGCTAAAGCTGGGCAAGGCAAAGGGCAAGGCAGAATTAGTTTGCTGGACTATAAAGTAGCTTTGACCTTTTCAAGTGCTATTACACAGAAAGCAGCATCCCACTCAAATCTGTTAGAACCATGGGAGAGCAATTCTGCCGAGAGGGTGTCTTTATTTTTATAATAAAAAAAAAAATATTACAAACGTATGCGTAAGTAATGTATGAACGTGCGTGTGTGTGTGTGTAAATTCAAGTGTCTTATCCAATATAAATTAGGTGGCTTATCCAATATTTAGTCTAGTATTAATTTAGATCATGAAAGATTTTGTGTGTTTAAGTCTTCATGCTTATACATGCATGTCTGGTTTCTTTGCATGTGTGTACGCGTGTGTCTGGATTCTTCCATGCTGTGGATAAAGCTTGTATCCAGCTAGGCGGTATGATTAGACTAAGGGCTGATAATGAACATCAAAGGGGGTGTGATAAAGCTGGTTTGATCTGTATCTGTGTTCAGGAAATAGAAATGAGCTTGTGTGCCCCATGAGTGGCTGTGGGGCTTACTCACTTATTCCAGACTCACACATACACCCTTTAATCTCAGACTGCACTGGAGATCTTTACTGTCCTTTACAACCTCGTCCCCACTGATAAACAGAAATTAATCAAAAATAATGTTGTCTACGGGAGGGCCTTTGAAACAAACCTGGCAGTGGCAAGAGGTGAACTTTTTATGGTTCATTGATTGAATCCTAATTACAATACTATTGAAACTTAGACCTTTTAAATGTGCTCGGACACTCAAATGTGTTATTTTGAAGTGGATAGTTCCAGATCTGGTTGCTCCATTCAGCAAACCAGCCACACTAAAATACACAATATAACAATTATGCTGTTAACACCTGTTCAACTAGATACTGTGTATATCACTGCATAGCACCCATAGAGACCTACTTTTAAACTACTAAATAGGTTTACACAAGATACTGTATCTTTTAGTGGAAGAATGGCACTTAAGTACAGCTACAAAGCATTTGTAATTAGTTAATATGCACCTCTGTGAAAGATTACAAAGATTAATTCTTCGCATTTCTATGTTCTTCTTTCTTTTTCTGGAATAATTTGCTCGAATGAATCATACACAGTTAAACCATGAACATTCTTTATCTTGCTTTAAGAAAGCAAATAGGGTCCATTTTGATTTAATGTTGATTTAAGTGAAGTTAAAAGTAAAAGGAACATATGGACAAAAGGTTGATAATGTGTATGTACATTCTTGCTGTGGGGAACATAGCCCCTTTACATAACCCTACACAATTTGCTACACACTCCAATATGTTTATCATGACTCACCAAGTAAACCATATAAAACTTTTCTTGGTACACCCTCATAGTTCCTAATGTGGTGAGGGGGGCGAGGACAAATGCATATAAAATAGGCCTAAGTTAGAATTACGTAATTGTAGATAAAGAAATGCAACTACTCCACCCTAGAAATTTCACCCAGGGAATATACACAGATGTGGATATAAATCCATCCACACATTTTTTCCACCAATGAAAGGAAAGAGATGAGGATACCTGTACAAACATACAGTATATGTTTTTATTTATTACACAATCAATAATCAATCAATAAACAAATCAATGAACAGTAAAAAAAACACTAGAATCTCTGTGGCAAGATTTCAATCACATCAACAAAAAATAAACACACACACACATTAAACTGTGCTGAGGCTTACCAGCAGGGAGTAGCTAATTGCAGACACTATCTGTCCTGGAAAACACCACAATCACACATGCATCACAAACACATTTGAGTGCCAGAGAATGATATGGTGATGAGCACAGCACGCAGTGAAGAGAAAACCATCACCAGGTACAGAGGGGAAGCAAGTTGGTATGACATTTTGACACAATAATAAATCAAAACCCAGCAAACCAGCACAGTTTAGTACACAAAAGAAAAGCGAATGTAAAGATATACAGTATAGAGCGTACATATAAATCAATATATAGAATACAAAATAAACTATATAAAAACAGTTACCGACAAATTTGTTCACCCAGACAAACAAGCAAACATAATCATAAACTGGGTACAGTTTCAAACAAGAAAAACAAACAAAAACATAATGTTACACATCAAACCAATAAATAAACATAGCATAACCACTCAGTCCGCAGCTACTTGATAAGAATGTCAATGCGATAGTGTTTAGAATAACACTCAGAGAAAGGTTACAACAGTTAATACAACATTAATTTGACACTTTGACAAGGAAAACTTATGTAAACCAGATTTTATGAATACATTGGCGTCCAGGGCGAAGAACAGCGATTCATTTTGGAGTTAACTTCCGAAGTGGAGACACAATCCCATTGGGAGGGGAAGTTACACTGGTGTAGCCAACCTAGTCTCATATAATGAACGTTTATTCACTTTCACACAAATCACGGGTAATATGGCTGTTTATGTCTTTATAAACACTTACTTTTGCTCTATTACTCACACACTATGTTATTATATCAAAAAACATTAACTCATCATTTGAAAAACTATACATGTTAAAGCTTGTATTACAGGCCCACCAAAATTTACACACTTATTCATGTGTAATTAACTTCTGTGGTTTCTCACCTGATAGAGTGTTGGACTTTGGATTTGGAGACAGAGCCTCAGCACACTCGAAATGAAAGTTAGAATGAAGCAAAAGTGCCATAAAAGTGACACGGAATAACATGGTTGCTTTAGACAATGTGCTTTTCAAGTTGAATTTGCTTTTAAAAACACTATCGGTAAGGTTAAGGCGTAGGTTAAGAGTAAGGATTTCTGTTTTGTTTACCTCTCATTTATCTTTATGAACACTATCAGTTAGGTTTAGGTTAAAGTTTTAGGTTAGGGAGGTAGGTTTTATTCATTAAAACATCCTTTTAATATTCAACTTAAAAACCTTGTCTAATTACAACATAATTTCACTTGATTTTGGTGCCCCTACCTTTGTACCACAGGAGAACTGCAGCCAAACTTGTAATGAAGCATGTTATTTTGGTTTGCAAAAATGTTGCCATTGTCACATACATTTTATGAGACCAGGCTTGGTGTAGCACACGCCGGAACGCTTCCCACTGTTAATTAATGAACAAGAGAAACAAAACAGACAGAACAATAGAAACCAAAGTAATGAAACAAAACTGCAGTTCATCATGTCAACCAGCACACATAAAACTAAATGAAAATTACTAATACAAAATAACTAAGGCACTAATAAATAAACATACCGGGAAAAGGTGGCCTATTAGACATTGCCAAAGCAGTCAATAGCGGTTATGCGACAGATACACTCGCTAAAGCGAGAGAGAGCAAACGTTTACAATGCTGTAATGCTGCAGAGAAGCGAACCACATTTAACATAAGATTTACAATCAGCCTACGCCAAGTTTCTCAACGTCTGAAAAATCCTTGGGTTCGCTATAAGTAAACATGCACTGACCAAAACAACAAGCCATGACAAAACGGCTAACAGGAATTAGCGTTCGGATATCCCATGTCATACCAAAAATAGGGTGGGGTTCATAGCAATGCATATCCAGCTGGCAGATAAGAGCCCTTAAATAGACCGGCGGTGACAATGATTGGCAGTCAACCAATGACATAATTACTCAAACACCAAAAACAGAGAGAGGACAGCCTATCCTGCTACACTATCATCATAGCAAAACCTCAGAAATATCAGGCTGCTAACAAGAAGATGTGCGACACGACATAGTTTGCAGCCACCTTTATACCTAATTACACCTCCTCACAGGACCATTACCACGGCAACAGGTTTCAGGTGGACTCTCGAGCCTGGCTTTGTCTTGAGAGTTAGGGACAGGCATCATGGGGAATCACAGGCAAAGAGTATTGCTCCTCCAGGGACACGCTGCCTTCCTCTCTGATGTGTGTGGCAGTTGGGACTAATTGGAGCCATTTGATTTTGGCAGTATGTGGAATGCTGGCTTTACTCACCCTAAAACACTTCCCTGCTTTCCTACACTCTGCCTTTTCCTCATTACACACCTGCCAGTGAGATGCCTCATTAATATAATGTGGGAGATAAATGTGCTGTATAGGTTGAACAAGAGGTATATAATGTGCTATTTAAGGTACATTGTGAATATAGTTGCTGCTATCGCTTGTGCCATGACAAAATGCACAATATAACACAACCAGTTACTTCATAATAAAAATACTAAAGACACAACTTTTCATAATAAGGTTACTAAGCAAATTGCCTTAAAGGATTTGTTTATGCAGAATATGCAGTTAATTTAAATGATGTATGATGTGTTTTGTAAATGCAATGGCAAGGGTGTCCAAAGCTTTCAAGCACCAAAAAGGACAAAACGTAATTCATACAACTTGAGTGGTTTAATACATGTCTTCTGAAGAGCTTTGATCACTTTGGTTGAGAAACAGACCAAAATGTAAGTCCTTACTTGCTATAAATTTTGACATACAGCCCGACTGGAATACATTGCAGACTTCAAGGTGGTGATTCTTTGATGCTGCATGTAGTGGCCAGGTGCTCAATCCTGGTGTCATTACAAGACGTTGCAATTTCATTTTCTAGAGTATATCATCAACCAATTGTGGTTCATTTTTAAAGTTTACCTAAAAAAAACTTAAACCGTACCTCTATCATTTTATCTCTCATCTGAATTTTCAAAATAGCCTAACTGGGTATGAGTACTGTGAAATACTGGCAACACTGTATCTAGTTTGTGTACAGCACTCTACAGAGAGAGTTTGTGTTCTAAATTCTCTCAAGAATGTGCCTAAGGAGACTGCAGATGTCACTGCAGTGACTTAAATTTTGGACTTCTTCTCACCCAAAGCAATTATACCACTTCAGAAGACATGAATTAAACTCGAGTTGCATGGATTACTTATATATACATATATATATATATATATATATACACACACAGGGTTGGGAGGGTTACTTTTTAAATGTATTCCACTACAGATTACAGAATACATGCTGTAAAATGTAATTTGTAACGTATTCCGTTAGATTACTCAAAGTCAGTAACATATTCTAAATACTTTGGATTACTTCTTCAGCAATGGTAGATTTTTTCACTTGTTTTGACTTTAAAAACTCAGTACAGTAAGACAAAATACACATGTTAAAAATACATTCTCTGAAAAACCTAAATATCTTGTATGTAGTGTTGTTTCTAAAACAAGATTAATCAAATTTATCTTGTTTTAAGATTTTTTGATATTTTTACATGAAAACAATACAAAAAATTATTATCAAGAATATAAGTTTTGCCCTAATATCAAAGGTTTTACTAGAAAAAAAGAAATTATAATCCAACGTGAATTTTCTAGATAAACAAATGTGATCTTGCCTGTTAATGTGCATGAAAAATGGCTAGAAATAGCATTTTAGCTTAGCGTATAGCTGACAATTTACACAAGGTTTATTTCTATTTCTTCTGCTCAAAACTTACTTCAAACTTATTTCTCAGTCTGCTCGTATGAATTACACATCATAAGAACATTTTTCTCCACTGTTCAAATTTACTTTGGATCAAATCAATTATATGTAAACATTTTTCCATCAGAAAGGACTACATATTAAATGAAACAAATGACAATAAAATGCAAGTAATCTCTTCAGTAATGTAAATACTTTTTAATGTAAATGTATTCTAAATAAATACAGCCATCAAGAGGGTAAGGGACCTGCAGACGTTCTCTGTCAGTGAAATATGCCTGGAGTTTGGTCTGGTTTACTCTCATGTGATCCTGAGACCCCTACCGGGCTATGTGGCCAAGGTTCCCACGACCCAATTTAGGGATCGGGTGGTGAACTGGAAAACGTTGCCCCAGGAGGAGACAGACCCAGCCTTGGCGTTGTTGTTGCCGGTGCGTGCTTTACACATCTATTTGGATCAAACACAGAGCTTTAGATGCTCTGAGCAGCTCTTTGTCTGCCTTGGTGGATAGCGGAAAGGGGTAGGTTAGGACGAGCAGACGGGGTGCGGGAACTTGAGTCGTGCCAGGGCAGGATGTGCTGCTTTTTGACCGGCGAGAATTGCTGGGAGAAATCCTCTGAGGTGTCGCCGAATAGGCCAACCTGGGAGATGGGGCATCAAGGAATCGTACCTTGTCAGCCTCCCTTGACTCAAACAGGTTTTCTCAAAGATCAGAGGTGTATGGGGCTCCCATGGGTGACCCCTAGTGTCACTGCATCGACACAATGTCGATTGAGTGACAAATAGGGAACATATATTAACACCCTATATTAAATGTTTTTTTTTGCAAGAATTGGTTTCTGCATTATTTATGTTAATGTAATAACATTCTAAGTCTTCTGAAGCAACATGATTACTCTGCGTAATGAAAACCCAACCCAATCTCATTAATGCAATCATAAAGACTTCATTATGACATCATAAATGCACCATTATGGCATTGTTGGTCTACAAGTATGACATCACAGGTCCAGCATTATGACACCATAGAGGCCCCATAATAACATTATTATGACATCAAAGAGGCCCAATTATGACATCATAAATACTTTATACAACACTGATCTTTCATTAAAATAAAACTGAAAGTTGTGCACTCCCTCTGAAACAACTTTCTTTTTCTGCAGAGTTCACCTAGGCCTTGCAGGCTTTTGTAAAAGGTTAAACAAATAGCCACATACCTATTGTTTTAGCTATTTGTTAAAGTTGTATTTTAGTAGTATTGATATTTTTTTGCAAACTCACAATCAGTTCTTGCTCCATGTAGAAATGGAATGCCCACTTTTCACAATCCAATCCCAAACTACCATAATACATTTTTTTTCCAATTTAAATATCCTGTTTAGCTCGAAATTATGTCAAATTACAGAAGTCAAATTGGTTTCGAATGCCATTTCATGTTGACTTTAAACTCATACAAAATGTTTCATTATAGGCTGTTTGACTCCTCATCGGTCAACCTGAAAGAGATAAACAGCCTTACTGTTGATCATCCTTTCATTAAATAGGATGATACTTGTTGACTTGTTTGTTGTCACCACTAGAAAAGTTTATTAACTTTATCCATCCCAAGGGGTGCTCTAATCTGTTTACTTTATATTAACAAACATTACCAATTCTTCATCTCTCACCACAGAGTAAGCCTGTGGTCAGCATTAATACTTCACTGAATGTGAAAGAAAATTGGTCAATGCTAATATTATCTGCCGTAAACAGGTTAGCATTGAAGATTGCATCCTATGCGTAATACGGATAATATTGAATTACATTAGAGTGGGTTTCCTGTATTCAGTGACACTCTGGTTGAACCCAACAGCATTAGTTGAGATTCACACTAATAAAGTATAAGATAATGGGTTTAAACTTTAAAGTATTTGAGATAATGGGTTTAAACTTTAATCTGTGAGGATAAATATTCATGTGAATATCCTCTGGCTAGATGTACACAGCATATATTTCATATTCTGAATTTGTTAAATTTCTGTGCATGCCTCATGTATGAAGTCTGCATCATATAGATGATGTAAACATCAAGGCTAAATATATTACCCAATGAACATCTGGGATTTTCATCGTTAACCTCTTGGGATGATTTTAAAGGGATGGTGTTTAAACTTTTTAGTTTAGCTTTTGAGAGAGAGAGAGAGAGAGAGAGAGAGAGAGAGGAAAGAGCCAATGATTGCTTCATTGCTTCTGTGTGTTTTGTTGCTAATGTCTGTATAGTTTACTAGTTATTTATTTAATTAAGTTGTTAGTAACAGACATTCTCAATTTGAAAGCTTTAAAGGTACACTCAGTAATTCTAATCCAATGCACTTATCAAATTCTGCAAATATCTCCTCACAGTCTGCTAGCTGTCCATTCTGTGGGTGGTCTGAAAAAAAATCTAGTATTTGTACACAGCCCTGGCTCTGTAAATGGGACAAAAACAAAGTGGAACAGACCAATCCACACAACACAACTCCAGACAATCAGCAACAGGGGTGGTTCTTGAGTGTAGCGTGTACCTTTTGAAGGCTTGAAGACGGATGCAGAAGTTGCTCTTTTTCTTCTCGAAAGGTTGGTAATTTTGCTATGTTTCTAAGAACCTATATTTGCTGTTGTTATGATGATAGATGTAGTAGCAGGAGAGATGTGAGTGTCTGGAGCTGGTGCATGAAATTGGGGGGCGGAGCTTCCTAAGGAGCACTGAAGGTAGGGGTGTGTTTGTTTTGGCGGTCGAGTTCGAATATCAACAGTGTTTCTCAGGAATCGCTGAGTGCACCTTTAAGCCCTCTGATCAGAGGGGGCAGAGGGTTTCAGTGTGTAGAAAGCTTTCTGTGTGTCCAATAAGAGCTTCTCAAGTGTGAAAATATTTATAAAAGTTTATATTTATAAGTGTGAAACAAAAATGTTTTACTGAATTATTTCCAGAGTTGGCCCCCTCAGTAGGGACCTCAGGCCTTGGACAACTCTTGGTCTTTTGTAGTACACTGTTAATGAAAGCATTATTACCAACTTTCCATTATATAAGGAAATATATTCAAGACAGTTTATTCAAATGTAGGAGGATATTGAATATTTAATTCATAATGGCAACCACCTCAGTCCTTTTCATTCTCTGTGAGAGAATTGTTATTATTACTATTATTACTGTTCTTCTATACTTAAAGCTAGTGTGTGTGGTTATTTTTGTGTATTATATTTTTCTTTCTTTAAGTTAATACATTCTCCTATTACAATTTAATGTGTAGAGACTTTAACTTTGGTTAGCCATGTATACATTGGTTTCCCCAAAAAGTGCACTACAAAAGCACAAAACATTGCTTTGTCTGTTGGAATAGTAATGACAATATTGGCTCAACCAACGGCATGAGTTTGGGGGTGAGGCTACATGTTTGATGAATAATGGTAGATGGGTAATTGTTTGGAAAACCTATTTGGAGGCAGTCATTGGTCCTCATTCATGAGACACAAGTAGAATGAGGACCAATGACCAAGAATGAGGACCAATGAGATTTTTGTATAAATGCTTAGTAAAACCATTCTTATGTAAATTGTGAAATATGATAAAAAGCAACAATTTATGAATGAAAGCTACAGAAATGTGTTCTGCTCATATTTTAATGAATGTGGTCCATTATTTTCCCCATTACTCACAGCTGCTTGATGAGTGAAAATAAATCACACTGTAATATTTGATCTGAGTAAATCTGAGTTTACTGATATTAATACAATACTGTATATTATCTTCGTGTGACCCGTGTACTCATGCGTGGACTATGTATTTTGGCTTCGCTATATGCAACACATAATTTGAATTCATTAAATGGGGGTCAGTAAAGGGTTAAACTTTCAACGTATGGAGTCATGTGACAAAACAACATGGAGTTTGTCTTTGGGAGAAACGTCCATCTGGTAAGAAACCTAATTACGTTTTTACATTGAAACCTGTTTGAGTCAAAAGAGTCTAGTTTAATCCTACATGCCATTTTTTATGTAACAATTTTCCACAAAACACCATGCTGCTACCACACTAATCTGCACATTTTTCCCTTAGAAATCCCATATTTACTGTGCATTACCACATTAAGAATCATTGGGTTCATCCAAAAGCTTAACAATGTTGCTTTCAGAGGCTTTATATGGAGTTAGGATGAAAATAAGGTGCATTTCGAACTGTTATGAGACCAGTGCAGACAGACAACACAATGGAAGTCATGGAGCTAGGGAGCATCCTATGCCTCTCTTTGCTATTCTATAAGTGCATTCTCTCCTAAAATTGGACCAAAAGTTCATTTTCAGGCTGCAGATTATGTTTGGACCACTCAATATGTTTTGCAGACATGGGACAATAGTAATCAGTACATAGATTCAGAATTGATCATGTATAATTTTATTGTAACATGGCTGGCAGTGATTGGATGATGCTGGCCATTACTTTGAGTCAGAATAAATTATGCTAATTTCTGATTCTGAGAGAGCCACACTCCTTAATTTTCCACAATGTAAGCACATCATGTTGCAATAGCAACATAACATAAACCCACAATGATGTAACCTACTGAAACTGTAAAATACTACAGTGTTGGCTGAAATCTAAGGTAGTTTTTGAATCAATAATCCTTTTAAAATGTTTTTTATCCCCTACTGAGCTGCTTAAGGATTTCTGACACAGTGAATACTAATGCATAATTTATAATAATGCTGACCAAATGTTCTCTTGAGGGCAGCTTTGGCTCAGGTGGTAGAGCGGGTTGGCCACTACTCCACATGCCGAAGTGTCCTTGGGCAAGATACTGAACCCCAAGTTGCTCCCAATGGCAGGCTAGCTCCTTGCATGGCAGCTCTGCTGTCATTGGTGTGTGTGTGTGTTTGAATGAGTCACAGTGTAAAGCGCTTTGAAAACTGCTAGGGTTTAAAAAGCACTATATAGGAAGATAGCTCTTAGATAAATATTGCTATGGAAAACTGCTAACACTCATGGAATGTTGCCAAGGTGGATTAGGTGTCTTCATATGCATTCTGTAAGCATTCATAAATGTTTAAATAACATCACTTCTGTTCTGTCTTATAGATGGTGCTCCCTCAAAATATATATGTTTCTTCGTCAGGCAGCTGTTTGAATTGCTGTATATGAGGAGGGATTTATGAAATGCATATTTTCACATTACCACAGGATCAAAGCATATATTTGGGTGAAGAGTATTTGATTAATAGTTTGTGCATACCTAACTTCTTATCAATCTGTTGCAGATTACATATGCAAATACTGCACCAAATATCATTCTACGACAGAAATGCAATTGTGGGTATGATTAAAATATTATATATATATATATATATATATATATATATATATATATATATATATATATATATATATGTTTTTCAGATTCTATTTTAATATCGTGAAATACTTCACTTGGTTAATACCCACGGCTTACAGAAGAAACGACACCGGCAAAATGAAAGTAGTGATCACTTCATTACTTGATGCCATTTTGATACACACGAGAGGTTATTGAGTTAGTTGTAGCGAGAGAGGCGGTTCTCTCCATGGAAATACATTTGTTAGAATTTGTAGGTATTCCTGTGTAATGTGTGGTTCTAGCACACATACATATTCGTTGGTTTGCATAAACTCCAATGTAAAATATCAGAGCATGGACAGCAACTAAAATGTAAACCCTTTTATGTATGAACAATTTTAGGACATACAAATGTTTAGTAGAATTTATAAATATTTTTAACAGTCAAATTTACTGAAAATTGATAATACATATTACAAGGTTTTTCTACTTTAGAATTGTACTTTGGGTAACTGTGTGTATGATGTGACTGAGCACCCAGCCAATTTGGAAGATTCTCCCAGCTATTCTCAGTAGTCCATCTCTTGGCTGAAAGCAGATTTGCTGTAGTGGCTTAGAGTACAGCGATAACACTGAAGAGTGACGGTAACCTTGAGGAGTCCACTGAGACGCTACAGAAAGTCACTCCAACACAAGGCATTGTGGGACAGAGTAGAGGCATTCGGCCAATTAGAGCTAAGAATCTCCTCAGGCAGGCCAGACCCAATCTCCTCCCTCAGGGATCTCTCTCTCTCCTCAATCTCTCTTGCCCGCTTTTTTCACGCTCTCTTTACTCCTTCCATCTTCATGCTTCTCCAATGCAGTTTGGCTCCTAAACTCTATTAACTCTGCCTTAGTTTGTGCCTGTTCTTTACAACAGAGACAGATTGAGAGGGGTCAATCAGAGTTCTACCGATACGCCTGGAAAAGAGAAACTTTTCTATTTCAATTCAAAGGTAGTTGTGGAAAGGAGATTCACTTTGAAATGCTGATTCAGTGGCCTGTGTAGTCCTAGAGTTATGAAGCTCGTTTAGGACCTGCGGAACATTACAGAAATGTGTGTGCACTCTGTTAGGAAGTGTCACACGTGGTATGTGTGTAAGAGAGAATGTCTGTGTTGAGGGAAAATACACTAGCATAGGGAATGTTCAGAAGAAAAGGCAAAGGTATTCTGTGGCAGCGGTTCTCAACTGGTTTTGCTTGGGGAACCAGATTTGATATCATCAAGTGTTGACCCAACACGGTAACAAACTTAGCCTAAACACATTTTAAACCTTTAGCTAAAACTGCTACTGTTGTAACAATACTTTTCTATTATTTATATTATTAACTATAACATTTTGTCAAAATACCACAGTTACTGCTACTATTGCAAAATCTTGATTAATTTTAGTTAGGGTTTTTCAAATATGTAATTTGAAAAACCTTTATTTTGGCACATGCACTGTGTTGTCTCTTTAGTTTGTCAGTGCTGTTTATAATCTAAGGTCTGTCTAGCGGTTAATGAGGATTGACTTCCTCCAAAGCCCTTTAAACTATAGTAAATTTGGACAAGAATTCAAAAGAGTCGCATCGTTGTTGTGGTCTGCGCCGCGATATCGAAGGAAGCCCGGTTGACACTCACGTGCTCCAGAGATACAGCAGGTTTGAGCAGAGCTGAAAATTGGTGCAAGTGTTTCTGTGATGGATTGCACTACACATTTGTTCATCATGTTTTCAGGTGAGGGGCATATTTTGCACATATTAAGTGCAGAAAGCAACATGAATAAATTAAGAGCCTCGGCGGGCCAAAATTTAGCTTGGGCCATGGGAAATTCAAATGGAGGAACAATTTTGGCATTATTCTTTCCCTGCTGTCCATGACCCAATCTGAATAGACCAGCGACCCATTTTTGGTCTATGCTCTATGGCAACTCTCTGGTATACTTAGTACCAGTAGCAATTTCTCAGGGCCACAACGCCTTCTCTGCTGGCCCAACATATATAAAAACTCTTAATTAATCTACAAACAAATAGAGAAAAAAGAAAAGTTTATCCAGTCAAGCAAAGTATGCTCACAAGCAAAGTGTGACAACTGTATCACAAATCGCATACCCGAAGCCGAGCTCGATAGCCGAAGCAGAGAGTGAGTCTGAGCTTCATCCTGCCAGGCCTTGAAAATGTAAGTGATGTACGTAATTCAAGAGTGAAAAGCGTAAGATCAAGCTGTCTGACGAGTCGGCAGTCATCACATTTGGTATCACCATTGAGAAAGAGATCCTTTTGGATTTAAAAACACGAGATGTTCTGCATGACCATGTGATTGATTAATTAAACAGGAGTGGACTGATTTTCACTTCAAGTAAATTGGTAAGTGCTTTTTTCATTGTTACAACAACATCAGGAGTTTTCTAAGTGTAAATTAGGCTGCTTGAACATTCAGTGTCGGATCAAGTTTTGAAAAGTTTTTTGTTATTTGTTATTTATTATTGTTAAAGAAAAGGAGAGATGAATTGAAATACATTTTTGTAGAAATCAACATTATGCCAGAAATGCTGTTGATTGAGCTCAACTTGTATTGAACCCGGAATATTCTTTTAAGTTATGAGTAGCTTGTCTCTTGGGAAGCTACAGCTTCAAAGTAGCTTCCTCATCCGTGGTATTTAGCAACACAGACATTTAGCTGTGCCATTTAAAACACACACACACACACACACACACACACACACACACACACACACACACACACACACACACACACACACACACACACACAAAACAAACAAACAAACAAAAAATAACAATACTAGCCTAAAGTATTTCTGGAACAACTTATAGTGTAGTTACCAACTGTTAACATTTTTTAACGATATCCTGGTGGTCATAGTCATATCATATCACTGGTAGCAATATTTATAAAATTCTAAACGCCATTGATGTGGTACCTTTACTGGAAAAAGGTTAACACTATCATAACTTTCATTAATAAATCATTAACAATCATTATATAATGCTGAACAGATCAATTAGTAAATTCAAATAATTCATATATGGAATGCACTTTTAACCTCTACAATTGTATTTTTTTTTAACAAATGTAGTAACAACTAATTTGTCACTGTATTTAAATGCTTGCACATGTCATGAAACTTTTTTGTGAGAATACCAAATGAGTTCATGCACTTACATTTACAAATGTTTTCAGACATTTCTTGTATTTTTCAGAATTTTAAACTCTATTCATGTTTACAAATGATCAGTTAATGTCCAGCTAATTAACAGCGTCTGTAAAAGCAAAACATTAGCTGTTTGTTTGTTGAAGTATTTAAGCATCCTTTTACTATTTTCACATCTTTACAACTCATTTATGAATTTTTCCAGTACCCGGTCTAAAGTTGAAACTATTCATACACTGTAAATGTTTACTAAAGATTATTTAGTACCTTAATGGGCATTGGACTTTAAGCTACTGTAACAAAGTTTGTGTAAGGGGGTGTTTGTTAAATTCATTAAGTAAACATTAACAAGCACATTATCTTGTTTGTCTAACTATCTGAATATACATTAGGCTAACTAATGATCTGTTACGCATTATATAATGTTTGTAAACTATTTATTGATGAAACTTAGTGTAAAGTGTTACTGAAAAAGTTAATTCAGACATTTTATTGCAATTTATAGGAATTCATGTGTGAAAGTTGCAATTAAAAATGCACCACTATCCAGAATACACACACAAAATAGTGTTTTGATAGCGTCGCAGCTCATGGCACGTTCAATACATAAGTGCTGATTCTCCCTTTGGGAAATGTCTCTAGAATATTCTGAATATAATTTGTTCAAGCCTTTATATCTCACTACACAGCTGCTTTGTGAACTAGTTTTATCATTTGTTTTTAACAAAATGTCATAAAGGAATAGTTCACCCAAAAATGAATATTCTGTTGCTAAACAGTGCAAGAGCCGATGTGAATGAGCTTCTCTCATGCACTCATGAATGTGCTACGGATGTCACGATTTTCACTGTAAAATTACTTCTTTTTTTGTCACCAAAACCTTTACCTTTAGAAGACTTGGGATATGACTTACATATGGTCTTTTATGATCCTTTTGGTCCTTTTTTAAGCTTTATAGTGAGTCACTTTCAAATGCCATTGTATTGAAAATATGGACCGATATATTCATTACGGCTCCTTTTGTGTTCCACATAAGAAAGTAATACGGGTTTTGTACGACATGAGAGTGAGTAAATTATGTCAGAATTGTATTTTTTGGCTGAATTATTCCTTTAAAAACTAGCAACATAAGAGGACTTTAAAGATAATTTATGTTTCTATATACATATCCCTGGATAAAAAATAAATAAATAAAAAAATGAAGATACGACGATACGGGGGAGAAGGTAGGGAAAAGATTTCCTTTCTCATTACCAAGGTCAGTTTTCCCTTATGACCTGTGGCGCACTGGATCAGAACTTTCTGGTTGAAATAAGGAGGAAAAATACTTCAAAATGTAAACTATACATAACAGTCTATCATCCCATATGCTTCAAGCTGTAGTACTGTTTTTAAACAACAGTAAACAAACACCATGAATATGGTATATTGCAATACATTACTCAGACAGTAATTGAATCCACTATGTATCACATTAACGTCTTTACGTAAGTTAACAACATGGGCTTCTATGGGTGTCCTTATGTGTTTATATGCGGAGTCATAATGGGTGACTTATGCATCGCTTGCATAAGCAAAACCCAAAGTCGTTAGAGTGCAGAAAGCTTTTTTATTCTGTGTTGTCCTTCACCCTGTTGATAGAGAGCAGTGAGGCAGTTTATCCCTGCAGCACAGTTCATTCTGCTCCAGTAGTGCTGGGCTTCATGTACTGCGTGGTGTGATCAAGCAGAAGGGAGGGCTTTTGAATTCAGTGTGATCACAGACCAAATCCAGGCAGATCAACACATAAACAACAATCAGGGAGATATTTATGCTCTTTTATAGCCTCTGCTGGCCACAGAGCACTTACATTAGAGCAGTGGTTCCCAAACTTTTAACAGGCATGTACACCCTGAGACATTATAGATCTTCCGGAGTACCCCCAACACCACCAATTGTTAACAACAAGGTTTTTTTATTTAATAATATTTATTTTTATAAATTTTGTCGAGAATAGTGAATAGAATCATAAAAATATGATACAAATCTCATCAAAAGTCAACATATGATACAAATGTGCTGAATATAATGATTTTAAACAGACATGAACCCAATCTCCACTCTCGAATATTTTGTTAATAGAAAAAGTGCGATCATGTCAGATCAGAACGCCAATGAAATGTTTACCCGGCAAAGCTTTAAAGCACGAGCAAATAATGAACTTTTGTGATTGCGAATAAGTGCAGTGTCATGTGAGTGTAACTCTACCGCTGCATTAACATGTGAAGTGAACGTAGGCTACGTCGAGTTTTATAGTATTGGGACTGAGGACCCAGAACTGTAGCTGATAGAATGTGCGCTGTAGCACGATACTACCATATTTTAGTTTCCATTCTTATTGTGTTTCCACAACAATGTTAGTGAGTAAATCTACTGAAATTGCCACCATAACAGTGGAGTGTGATGTGTTAGATGTAGGGCTACCACATTTTTAAATTACTATTAGTAGAAGTTAATATAATAAAATACGTAGACCTACGCCAAAAAACTAGTTGAGGATAAATTCTTTAAAATTGGGCAATTCCAGCGTTATGGACGTGACATTTGCAGTCAAAACTTGAAATAGCCTATAAATTCTCAGAAAATGCATTTAATACTGAAACGTCTGTTTATATATCCATACTCCCTTAATAAAGCTCCAGACATTAGAAAAATATCAGTCTACACGTTTTATATTTAATATGAGGGAAATACACATGTGACGTGACACAAAAAATCTTTAACTTTTAGACCTGTGGCAAAATATGTTTTAGTAATTCTATGAACTACACAGCGCAAAACAAAAGTAATACTACCCACCTGATGAGGGTCGGCCTCCACAGAACTTAAAATATTATTTTTATTTAATTTTTCGTGTTCGCATTTATGAGGAAAAAAAACAATGTTACGGACATGACCGCTCTGAAAGTGACTTTAAAACTTTCTTTAAAGTGAATTTCGCTTTTTATTAATTGTATCTTAATTTTAATCAATGTTTCATCAACCAATTGCCTAGATTTAATAAATAAGAAGTAAATATAGTAGAAAATAGATCATCATGACACGGAGGCGCCGGCGCGTGAACTGGACTCTCGTCTAATAAATGAACCGAAACACAGCGTATAAGGTACTTGCCTCACAGGCCTGAGAAAGAAAACTTGAAATGTCTACTTTTTAACAGAACAATTCAAAACGAAAGAAATCAGACTCTCTATGTAATCCGTATGAAATGTGCATTTCTCTCTGGCGCGTTCACTACTGAAGATCGCGAGTCAACATCGCCAACTTCATCTTTGCAGCCGACACTGACAAACACTTGTTTATTAATAAACAATTAAAATGTCTCCTTGCTATATTTGACATATTCATAATCATTACTTTTGCCGGTTCTTTGTGGCAGCTTTTAGATACTGTATTGGCAGCGCCACCCTTGCATGTTACATGAACGCGTCACCACTGCATCAGCACCGAAAACATGATTTTTTTCAAATCTAAAATCAAAAATCGTGATATGAACCGGATTGTAGGTTTGGTCTATCGTTACAGCCCTAGTAAGATGAGAAAGCAGGAGTTTAGTCGTTTGGTTGTAAAAAAAACAATGGCTATCTGAACATCTTTGCCAAGAGCAAACCAGTAGGCTACAGAAGTAATCAATAAATTATCGGGGAGGGTCATGCCTTTTTTCACAATCATTTTGGAGGGTTATAGAAAAAATTATTGCTGGTGAAAGGAGGGTCAAGTCTTTTTTGACTACAGATCTCAAAACTCCTCCAGTAGCCCCTTAAATAAAAAATGAACAGTCCCTTAGATATTTTTTCGCATACCCCCTGAAATCAGTCCACGTACCCCTGGGGGTACGCGTACCCCAGTTTGACAACCGTGGCATTAGAGCATTACCATTTTGCTTTCTCCCACCTTACCACTGTCAGAAATTAACTTTATTAAGGGGCCCCTGTATTTAATTTTCAGATGGATTTTTTCCCTTTATGGGGGAATTTTTGTTTAATTTAAATAAACCGAAATAAGTTAGCTACACTGTAAAATGTACCGTAACTGGCTGGCAGCAATTAGCTAGTAAGTTGCTGTAGTACATTACACAGTATTCTTACTGTAAAATGAATCACAGTATCTATAAAATACTGTAATTGGTATTACAGTAATAATCACAGTACTGTAACTGTCATCAGAGTAATAGGATGCTGTATTTTTTATCACAGCAAATAGTATACTACTGTAACAGGAATAACTGCATTCATTTTAATACTGTAAATTAATAACTGTAAAATAATTACATACTGTAAAATGAAGACACTGCTTTTGCCACAAAAATGACATTTATTGTAGAACTTCATTCAACTTTCAACATTTTAAATGTGAAAATACATAATAGGTAGCTAATAAATAGATTTTATTTAGTATTTTCCATTTTGTAAACATTTTTCATTTTGTAAAAAACAACAACAACACTACTTTCCTGAACATACAAATCCTTCCTCTTTGTTCAAGTTACCATGACAATATAAATTGCCTGGCCTGAAATTCTTTTGTTAATCTTTCATGCATATTTAGAGAGTTTTAAAATGATTGATTTATTGTTTGAGGAGTTTTAGTTAATTTGGCTGTAATTCTAGAGACAAATATAAAAGAAAGAAAAAGAAAAAAACAAAGGGAAGGAGTTGTTTATCATAAAGATGTGTGCAAGTCCTCTATTGTTTTACATTTGCTCTCTGAGACTCGCTGACAGTCACATGTATCCTAGTAACGTTGATTCAATGTGAAAATACACACAAAAACATCACTTTGTAGAAAATATATTTTCAAGTAATTGTTACAAACAAAACAGTAAAATCCAAGCACTGGAAGCAATTAAAATGTTCTGTTAAAAGTGGAAATGTATAAAAACACATATTAAATATGAACCATAAACTGTAAACTTTTAAACAATAACATTTCTAAGACTGATTTTATGGTTCCTGAACAGTATTCTTCTTCCTGAACTTCCTGAACTTCTTCCTGGGCTCTTCTTTCCTGCAGTGGAATAATTAGTTACTTATGTAAAAATTAATTCATTCATCCATTAGAAATACAACAATATGTTTCTACTAATGACAACACTACATAAAAGGGCAGTAGCATGGTACAACAGCACACACACACACACACACACACACACACACACACACACACACACACACACACACACACACACACACACACACACAACTAGCTGGCTTAGGTTTTGTGTGGTTTCGATTCAAGTGTGTTTGTAATGCACAAAATGTCTTGAAATAAAAAAATTAAAAAAATCACAATCCTATCGAAAATATTGTGCTGTTTAAAAGTCTTACCCATTGTTGCATTTTGTTTCAACTCAGCCCGCTTCAGTACTTGGTAACCCATGCCTCACGGTAGCTAGCAAGAGAAAAACGAGCGACAAGCTTCTCCAAACGGAGCTAGCTAGCACACCAACACACACACACCCGGGCACCCACATACGATTCCAATTGAACTTTTATCCAATAATGTTAATGTAATTGATGATGTGATCAACTAAATGTCACCAGATAACAAAATCGATCAAAATTTCATGTGTAAATAGTTTCTTGTGGTAAATTATGCACACTAGCTTACTAGCTAAGGAGGGTGCCTTTCTCTACTCCTGTCTCCCAGTGCACTCTTAAAAGTTAAACACACAGCTAACTTTACATGAGGAAACTGTGCTAAATTAACGTAGCATTGCAAAATAATGAGCAAAGTTATCTTTGCTGAAGTCAAAGGCTGCAGAAAGTGTGGAATCTTGTCAGTAAGCTCTTGCAACAAAATTGTGTGGAGAAAAGCAGGTGGCCATCAGCATATCGTTATACTCCCATCATTTGTGTAACTGTTAACATTATGGAGGATATAAACATGTCGGGTCCTCCTCTGTCTGCATGTAACAAAAACTAGAAAATGTCTGTGTTGGAAATAATGCAAAGTGTACCATTAGCAAGACAGATTACTCTTTCTACTGCTGAAAAAAAATCTCACTCAAAATTACTGTACTGTGATTCACAAGAAAACTGTATTTACTGTAGAATTCACCCGCCAAAGAAATTTGCCCATGATGCTTTGCAGATCTACAGCAACATGCTACAGTAAGCATTTGTTCATTATACTGTAATAATGCTGTGAAAACTACAGAAATGTGATATAGTGTATAAAATCAAATCAACATTAAAAGCACAAGATATAACATATGGGCCCTATTTTAAGAGCAATAAGCCTTAAGTTCAGCTCTATGCGATGCCGCAAAGTCAGTGGGCATGACTTTTTGATGTCTTTTTGTCATGCATATTTGTTAGATATTTCTATTTTTTTGTATTTTCCTCAATTTCTTCCCAATTTGGAATACTCAATTCCCAATGCGTTCTAAGTCCTCGTGTTGGCGTAGTGAATCACCTCATTCCGGGTGGCGGAGGAAGAGACTCAGTTACTAAATCGCACATTTTATCACATGGCTTTTGAGCACGTTACTGCGGAGACATTGCGCATGTGGAGGCCCATGCTATTCTTCACGGCATCCAAAGGTCAATTTGGTTGCTTAGGAGACCTAATTGGAGTCACTCAGCACACCCTGGATTTGAACTTGTGACTTCAGGGGTGGTAGTCTGTATTTCTCAGAATGTTTATGTTTAATTTCTGAACAGCATCCTTAAGCTTTGGAAAGGAGCTATACAAAATAAACATAATGTGTATTAATCATATTGATCTACTGACAGAAATCTTGGCTAGTATTAACAGTGATAAATAACTCTTTGATTTTATCTGCTGGTGGAATCCCCAAACTGGAACCGATTTTAGACTTTGCGTGAGAGTAGACTTGAGAATAGGTTCTCAAACATTTTAGCAATTGACCAATTTCTCAGGAAATTAGCAAAATTGCGCTATGTGCCACTTTATTAACATACAGTACACCCATAGTTTG
Source organism: Xyrauchen texanus (assembly GCF_025860055.1). Lineage (NCBI taxonomy): Eukaryota > Metazoa > Chordata > Actinopteri > Cypriniformes > Catostomidae > Xyrauchen > Xyrauchen texanus. Next base: position 29,262,543 of record NC_068301.1, read on the forward strand.
CGTGCAAACACCCACAGATAGCGCAAAGACTCCCACCCATGCCCACTTACCCTTAATGCTGACATGAAAATTGCGCTTCGAATTAGCACTCTCACGATAATTGCATAAGACATACTTGCATGGGAACAAAATAAATGTGAGTGTTGACTGAGGCTGTCAGTCGCTAGCATGTTACCCGTCATTTCCTTTTGTGTTCCATGGAACTAAGAAAGTCAAATGGGTTTGGAACAACTTTTATTTGTGTCAACTATCCCTACCCCCTTGTTATATTCCGGTCATTTTTGACCTGTTTAAGAGTTTGAAACAGAGAAAAACATTATCTTGTATTAGGTCAAAATGTTGTCGGATTGTCCACAACATTGAATAAATAAAAAAGTTTAAAAAAAAAATCATACTGGATTGATGCAATGTTGGGGTGTTTTGGGTGATTACTAAGGTGCTGCTACAGTAGGCGGTTGATAGGGCATTACTAAATGGTTGCAAGTTGGTTGCTTACTGGCCCTACTCAAAAGAGACCATCCCCAAGTATCTATAATATACTGATCCCAAGATAAGTGTGTCGACATTTTCAATGGAAGTCTATGGGATTTTTTGCTCATCTTTCATCCGCAAAGCATATATTTATATTCTGAAAACTAATTTGACCCATTGGACCCTGCTCATCACCCTATTTCTGTCTCTCTTGCTCCCTATCTTCTTGATTAGGTAACTGTCCCAGCCTCCTGTTAGAGTGTACATGGGGTACCGCAAGTCCTGTAAGAATTCTCTGCCTGCGATAATGGCATACAGAGAAGTGTGAAAGCAAAGTGTCATTTTCAAAGCAACAGGTACTAAACTCTCCTTTTCAATGCTATGCCTTTTATTCACCTGTCTCAAGAAGTTTTGAACATCTCAAATGTATTGACTTTGCTCTCTGTTCCTGTTTGAAAATGTTGTTTGTAATGGTGTTGGAGTCTTACCACCAGTCTGGTCTAGTGTTTATTCGTGCACTGCCGGTCACTGCCAGATCACAATAACATGCATCCTAGCGTGGGAGCAGCCTGTATCTGTTCAGCTAGACAACTGACTAATTCCTCATTATGTACATGTTGTGTAATCTGAGCGACACAGCGCAAGGTCTTACGAGTGCTTGGTCATGTGCTTCCATCCGAGAGTGTGGGCATTCAACTGACCTGACACAGAATATCAACACAGAATCAGCCAATGAGAGTACTGGTGCACAAGAGCTAGACAAAAACAAGGCAATTCATACCCTGCCTTGTTTTTTCTAAAGGAATGTTTTGGGTTCAATGCAAGTTGAGATAAATTGACAGCACTTATTGCACAATGTGCATTACCACAGAAACATTATTTTGACTTGTCCTTTATTTAATTATTTACTTTATTTATACAGTACCAATGTATGCAGATAACAGGAGGGAAACAATTATGTGTTCTTCTGCTGATTCAAGACAACAGTCTGGCAAACGACCTGTTCAGCTCCATGTAAACAAGGAAGTTACATCACCTCCTTTTTTGGTATCCTTACACGAACATATTGCGAAACTTATCGGGTTTGCTTTGTTGGAAGTTATAACTATATCCAGATATACTCTATATAACTTTTCTGTATACAAAACTTTCAGGACTGCTGTTGGCTTTGGAAACAGTGGCCGATGCCACATGGCCCGACAAACTGACTAAAGGAACAGCTGCATCATAGCACCCTTGGGATTTTATACTAACCATGTAAAATATCCTTTCCTTTACCAGACTCTCAGTCCAGATAAAGTCGCCTCCTCCTGCACGGTAGCTTGTTGGTGATGGCCCAAAAACTGCATATGCATAGTGGTGCACATCAAAACACCACAGTGGTAGCAGAGCAGCTGAACAGTCTGTGGGATTGGTAAGGCCTGTCCGACCAACTAACTTTAGCTCGCCTTTTATTATGCTGTTTACTGTAAACACACAAACACAAACAGAGCTCAGCTTCAGTGGAAATGGGTAATGATGCTAGTGAAGAGATAGACTGCTGTCAGTGTTGAGCGCAGATTGCACAGCACACTCGATGGATTCTCACAGGAAACACTGCTCAGATCTCAGACCCTGGGGCCTCATTCATGATCATAAAGTGTGTGGGGAAGGAACACCGGGCAGGGTCTACAAAGAGCTATTCTGGATAAATGGAATCATGTTTATGTAAGCATGTTGCATGGAGCTGTTGAAACTTATCTATTTATGTAAACAACATCTCTGGGAGTTAGCTGTGAGGGGGGTTTACAGTTAGATTGTTCCGATAAAGCAGGGGTGTAAAAAGTACTCAGAAATTATACTTAAGAGAAAGTATGGATACTGAGTGAACATTTTACTCAATTAAAAGTCCAAGTATCTAGCCGAAAACATACTTGAGTGAAAGCACAGAAGTATTAACCTTAAATTGTTCTTAAGTATTAAAAGTAAGTAAAAAGTAACTTTTTTCCTAGCTAGAATGAAATCAAGAGAGGAGATTGTGTGAGAGAGGATGTTGTTAAATTCGACTGGTTTACTGTCTTTTTACTGTCATATTTCTCCCCCAGTGGCATTCGCAGCCAGGTCAAAGAATCAGGTAACAATAACTACATTTTTTTTGCCTGATGTACACAACACGGCATTTTCCTGATGGAATGAACACTAGAGGTGCTAAAACAACAATTACTTTTATTCACTTTCACTCAAATCATAAAACGTCAGATTCTCAGTTCATAAACATTTCATTTTCACCCTGTTCCTCACACAATGCTATCTTATGACATCTAAACACTTTAACTGTAGCGCATGACTCATTTTAACGTTTGCATTATAAACAAATATATAGCAATATATTGTAGAAAGAGACAGCCTCAATTGCATCATTCATATTATAGGAGTGGGCACTGGGCAGTCACTGCTGAGCTCTTTTGGCGTGCTTTGTTGGCTGCTATTCTCTGATTGGTGAATCCTTCTCTTCAGGATCATGGGTAGTGTAGTTCTTCACAAGTAATGTCATTTTTTTTTATAATGAAGTTGAAATAATGCAGACTGGTGGCTTCAACAGAAGTATATCCAATAGATTAACAACTTCGGAGCTCATGGTAGGCCTGTCTTTTAAGGTTTATAAGTTATTATGGCTATTGGCTATTTAAAAAAAGAAGGAAAAACCCTGTTATATGTCCTGCACCAACTTCCTGTATCAACAAGACAAATGTCAACAAAATGTCCAACATTGATATGTCATGATTTTTTATAAAAACTGTGTGTTTATAAACGTAATTCAGTTTTGATTCAGAGAAGGTGATATTGTAGAGAGTTACCTTCGGGTTATTATAAAAGACAAAGCACAGGGGAAAATAACAAACCCAGTGACCAAAACAGTAACAGTAAGATGCAGTGCTCCCCATGCCAGCTTTAAAAATGGACATGAGCTCGGCTGGATATTACACAGCCATAATGAAGCCACTAAAAGAGCCCTGAAGTGCATTCAGCACATTTGCTTACTGTCAGCGTGTAATGAAGACAATAACAAAGCTTGTCAGTGCAATATGACTGCTTATTTATGCATTCAAAAGACACTTAACTGCTAGGAACCCCAGGACCAGGCAAAAACATGCATTAATATAAATGATGTTTTGTGATTTTAGATATAAAAATGCAAATCAGTGTTTCAGTTGCATGCTGAAATTGTTTAACAATTTTGTAAATGTGTGTTTTTGCGCTACATTGAATCTGAACGTGCCTATCCCTGTTTTTTTTTTATGGCGGCGTATGATTACATGTTATCTTCAGGGTGGTTTTTCAACAGAGTGCATCCTCTGTCATTTTGCAGTTCATATATCACTGACCTACATATGGGGCAAACAGATCTGCTGTCAGTTAGAAAACATCATCAGTGACATTTTAATGGCTATGCGGTTAATGCCACAAAAATGAAGATTTAATAAAAATCTTTCCATTATGAAGATAATCATATGGATTCCTGACAGTTACTGTTTATTTTGAGTTAGTGATGAATTCTGTTATCATTTGCAAACCATGTCGTTTTAATTTTGATTTTTGGTTAACTATTCCCTTAAACTCATATTTGGAACATTGGAGTGATTTTAGTGTGGAAATGCACTAAAGGAACTCAACAACCTTCAAAATATGTTTTAAAAGTATTGGGATCCATTTCTTCTGCTGTTAGTTCTAGGTTTTAAAATAATCCACAACATAAGGAATCCTTTTGGAAACCTACAAATAAGGGCGGTAAAGCTATTTACAGTTTGTTGGTCTGTAAACTCTCAGTTAGTCTGAGGACCCGACCTCAAGTACATTCAGATGTGTGCTGTTTTGCAGTGGCGTGGTGTGCGTGTGAATGAGTTGGGGGCTTGCTTGGCTACCACATTTGAAGTAATTTAAGAATGATTGAAGGCAGTTTGGAACAAAGGAGGCTTCAGAAAATAACCAACCATCAAAGATGATTTTCAAAATGCACTGTATTAAGCAAAGAGCAACATAATAACTGCTGTATGGGAATGGAAGTGCTGGCATATGAAAGCCCTGTGTACATTGAGGGAACATATGGGGAAGAGTGGGGTTTGGCACAGGCTGAGATGAGTGACCCACTTTCTAGTATGAAAGACAAAGAAAAGCAACAGACAGAATGGACATAACCTTGCTATGACATAATACAGTCACTTTGAAACTTTTAACGAAGCATGCAATTGCAACAGTACATTTAGAAATTTTGATAACTAGCAAAATCAGCTCTTTATGAATCCAGAAAGAGCAAAGAAAAAACATGACATTTTGAAATGAGCATCTTTTCTCCAATTTTGATGTCAAAATGTAAACATGCGCTCATCCATCAACAGGCTATCCATCTCATGAACAGTTAAAACTGCCCCATTGAGCAATAATTATGTGCAATACACAGCTTAGACCAGTGGTTCCCAACCCTGTTCCTGGAGGCCCCCCAACACTGCATATTTTGGATATCTCCCTTATGTGACACACCCACAACTTGAAGAATTACAAGTGATTTGTCATTATTATCTTACCTGAACCGCTACACTTCCACTTTTAACATCTAAGTAAATCTAAATGGCTAGTTTATTTAAATTAGAAGTGTAGTTGGACAATTGTGTTTTTCTTAATGGTATAGAAGGCAAACAGAAGGCAGTGTGTGGTCAACTACAATATTTGAATCTTCTTAACCCATTATTTGACTGGGCTGACAAAGAATAAAACATCACATCTACAAGCCAATTGGGAAATCACCGACAGTCTTTGCTCTACTTTCTCCCATGTTTAACCTATTCATATTAAAGTTGGTTTGTAGCTGCTATTTCTCTACAGATCTTCATTCTGAAAGTTTCCAATGTAAAAATTACTCACCAAGTGCTTATCAAGAGTCTTTACACTGCAAAGCATGGCACTGAAGCAGCATCTACAGCTGCATAAATGTATTTACAAAACAGTTACAATCACAGGAAACCATGTATCATGCACTCAAAAGTTATATATGTGAAAGAACATTGCCGGCTGTATTGATAGCATACTGGTTGTTCCGATAACAGTATGATGGTGCAGTTGCCAGATATTCAATCCCATAATGATTATACATGAATTGTATAGTGTATAGTATACAAGTTTGCAGTGTGCGTGTGCAGTGTTTATATAAAGGCTGCTTCTCACTTGACTGACAAGACTTTTCTTCTTTCACATCTGCCTTATTCTGTGGTCATTATGAGAGAAGTATTCTAAAAGTATTGTATCAACATTTTATAGTTACTGTATTCTGAATACAGCTGCTTGAAAACATAATGAGGGCTGAATACAGTGACTTAATTTTTGTATTCTGAATACATAACACTGTCACATTTATTCTGTTATATCCCAACCCTTGGTGTAAGATCGTGCATGTAACCACACTCTGTGTTGATGTGCAGGTTTCTTAGCACTGTTCGCGACACATTTCCGTAAAATTGAACAAAGCCACTGCATCCAGACTGAAAGTTGGCACAGAAAGAAAACGCATTTAATTGGTTCTAAAATCTATCATTTGTATTCATAACGGGTAGAAAGTGTACCTAAACTGAAGAAGTTTTCCACCATGAATGGCTGGTATCCATTCTGGTAACACAGCAGTGATGTAGGTAAAGGGCAGATCATTTTGCTGTGTCCTGCTGTACTCCTGGAAGAGTGAAGAATTTATACACACTAGATGTTTTTCAAGGTCTACCTGATCTGTTAAAAGGTCATGTCACTTAACCCATAAATCATGGCATTAAGTCCACGTTATTTGGCAGTGATGCCACCGTGAACAACTCTACTGCAGGAACAGTGTAAAGCGGGGACATGGACGCCTTAAAATGACACCAAGCCACACCCATACCCCCCAGATTAATATGTAATTCAAAACAGAACTGAAAAAAGAAGCTATAAAACTACTACTGATGTTAACTGTGGCTCAAGGCTCCGTTTACAAGTAAGTGTCATTGCTAATGCGATCATTGGAATCATTTTATTCAGTTTCCCCTTCGGTAAGCCCCACCAAAACCATTACAGAGTCTGAACAATCCTATTTTAGTGTTGCTGTCTGCCGTATAGTCTGACAAACAATTTCTCTCTTCTGAGGTAAGCCTATGAAAGTCCTGTGTGTTTGGATCAATATAATCTCATGGGAAGTATATTGCTACCGAATGTTCTGGTACCATGACACTGAGCAGCACCTCTTCCATCAGACATAGTTTCATCAATTTAAATGTGTTTACCTTTTGCTGTGGCGCTACTGATTGTGTTGCGCGAGTAGCCTCTGAGTCATTTGTTCTGGTCACAAGGAACTCAGGAATTATTCACATTCACATAATCAATAAGGGACTTTATAAATTACACAAATAAAAAATGTATATTCATCTCTCGCTTGCTTTTGCTTGAGTGTCAATAATGCAGAGCTCTATGTTTGGATTTTATTCGAGTTCATCGCTGAGAAGGTTTGCTGGCAAACTTAGTATCACCAAATAGCACAAGCAGCCTCAAGAATGGACATGGAGTGGCGTAGAGCACTTTTCCTTGAGCAGAAGAATATCACACTAGATATCGCTAAGTTTGTTAAAAGGGGAAAAAGAGAGCTAGAAAGAGCGCACTTGCATGCATGGTTGCCATATTGCTAAACATTAGATGGAATATTTCCAATATGCGCAAGTATAAATCTCTAATTGGGGGTTTGCATCTCTTATCTGGCAACCTTGAGCATGCTAAATGCTTGTGGAGGCACATTAGGTCCCAATGCAATATAAATATCCAATAAAAAAATGTTTTAAAAAAAAAACTCTTTTAGGATAAATGAGCTGCGCCCCGGGGCCAGATTAAAATATGTGGAGGGACGGATACAGCCAAAAATTAAAATGATCCAAAAATATATTAAAATGTTGTTGCTAAGATACTTGTTATAGTTACACAAGGAGTACATTGTGTATTGTGGGGGTTTTTCCTTTTTCGAATTTCTAAATCTTGAGTGCATTCTGTGGATTAAACTGTGTCAGCCCTGATTCCCAAACGAACATACGTAAAGTTAGTAAGAGCACCTGCACTTGCTCCAATTAGCTAAAATGATTGTAATCTGATTTAATGTTAATTGGTTTGTATATTGCTTCAGGTCATGTGCTAAGATAAGAACAAAGAAGTTAACAATACTTTTATTAGTACTTTAACTTCAGGAGCAGTTCCGTTCAGTTACACTATTTTGAATAATTGTAATCACTATTACTAATGTAATTGCAAAGGAAGCTTCTCCCTTTTTAGCATGACCAGTGTTTGCCTCGATTCTGCAGCCAACCACTCCATTAAGCATTTCTTTGCCCAATTTCATGTTTTAAATGTAGTCTTCCATGACATACTGGACATATTTTTGGCTATTAGATACAATTACTAAATATAACTGCACTGTTAATGTTATTTAACAATCCCATAAGCAATTCACTTAAACCAATAATGTGTTTGACAGCGTCAAAATAAGTGCTAGCAGGGAGGCTTGACAGAGTTAGCAACAGTAAATGCAGAGTCTGCAACAGTTAGAAACAGTAAATAGGTGGGGCTTAGCTAAGAGTAAGTTAAAAACTTCTACTTGTACTTATTTGATTGCTGTGAATGCTTCAGTAAGACTTAACATAAAGCCCTGGTTGTCAGACTTTCCCTTATCTACCTACTCGGACACAGCTATACAATCTATGTTTTTTATTAGATGTAAACAACAGTTACAAAATTATAAATTTTTTATACTTATTGTGTTACGCAAATTCAGTCGACTTGAAATTGCATTACTGAAACTGATAAAGGTTAACAAAAAGTGTTCTGTAATCTAAAACAAAGCATAGGTAGGTCCAAATCTGCATGGGTAGGTTGATGTTATTCTGTGCCACCCATGTAGAACAGATGGCCCAATTGACAAAGTTGCTCTGATGCTGGGGCTGTGTACACTGTATACTGCGTTTGACACTGATATACTGTAGCATGCCACATTATAACAGCTCTTACAGAATACAAACATATTCAAATGTAATCTGACACCTGCAACTTTTACCTGAAAGCCTCTTAACAGAGAAATGCCTCAAGGATATTGAGTTCTCATCGATAATGGCTGCATATGAGAGCTCTTACTGTGCGTTACCGCACAGGTGGATTTGTCTAAAACTGTTAAGTTCAACTTTTCCAAGCAAAGATTTATGAGTGGGTCCATGATATGCTAGCAGGATGAACCTAATCGGCATGTGCTAGAAATCAGCCACCCGCCGACTCTTTTTCCCTTGTGATCAACATTGTGCTCCTGCTGAGCATGGGATCATTTGTGCCAAGAAAAACGTTGAGGCAATAGCATTGTAATGTAATATTTGTTGCCAGAAGCATAAATAAATGATGGTGGTATTTAAGGCATAAATGATTCACTTTATAAATGTGTAACCCATCTAAAAGACTATTACTTGAGCTAACTAACAGTCTTAAAATAACTTTTACTTAAAAGCACTCCCTTCATCATGCAGTTAAACAACTTTTTAGAGTGCATACTGCATATCTGGGTTCTATTAGCTGTCCTTCAGTTCAAGAAAAACCTGCACCGCCAGCATATTCTACAGACTGTATATTCTCAATATTCCCTTTGCGTTAGCGCTTATGTGAAGGGGGTGTGCTATTGTTCATGATCTTGTGTTTTAATGTGTACAGGAGCATCAGATTTAGCAAAAGCAAATAGATCTCACACACACACAAACCGCCCATCCACATGCACTTTGACTAAAGGGGATCGCATATATGGATGATCCAGACAAAGAATTGAATTTCTTACCTGTATGGAAAGGTGCAATCTGGGAAGGTAAAGGGAGGGGGGAACAAGATAGCATTTCGCTCTGGAGATCAATGTAGACATGCAGTCAATGTGAACTCCAGCTAATAGAACAAAATAAAGCAGTGGAGGGAAAAAACAGGAGAGAGAGAGAGAGAGAGAGAGAGAGGTAACTCAGTCTTCCCCTCCCCTTACAGACTCCTTTGCTTCTCTCCATCCCTATGGCACAAAGATAAGAGCACAGCCACATACAAGCTTATCCACTGAGTGAGCACATCTAAGGACAGCATTAGTAAAAACTGCAGAGTAAGTATAACAAGCGAAAGAGGAGAGGAACGAATTGACACTTCGTTCTGCTATTTGTTTACAGGCTAATTGCAGTCGTCTAAACCTACTGTAGTGTGAGTATATGTTCGAGACGGTATGTGTGTTTCGCTCTCCCCCTCTCTCCGACGCTCTCGCTCTGTCTTCCTCTCTCTGTCTGCCTCACTCTTGCTGCGTCCAGACATGACTGGGGCTGATTTAGGTCACTGCGTCTGTCTGGCTGAGCTCAGCTCAGCTGCTGCATTGCCGTTTCCCTTCGACTTTGCCCTGCCCGATGGACATGGACTCAGCCTCTGAAAGCTGCCTTAACCCTGGCGTGGAGCGCCCACCTTGTCCCAGCACTGCGGACCTAGTCTCTGACCAGAAGTGAAATCAAAGCCAGCTAATGCAGATCGGCCTGTCTGACTGGATGTCTGCACTGGGACCTTTGGTGGGGGGAATGAGTTTGTGATGGGATGGACAGGTAACGCACTGGAATCCAACCCATCTTGTTCAATTTCTCAGTCTGGAACCAACGCAATAATGCATGCACATACACGGCGACTGCACTCGAAAAAATCATGATCAAATCTTGTTTCTTCTCATTTTACTTCCTGCTAGACAGAGACAAAGCATAATTCCAGGTTTTTTGACTCAGAGTTTTAGTTCGTCTTCCTTCTTGGCTCTTGACTCCTCGGCTGCTTCACCCAATGAAATCTATTCCTCAAAGGCGGAGAGGAAAGGAGCAACGGTATTCCGAGAGGAAGGGCTCGGCTCGGCTCCTCTGCCTCCCCAAAACAAGCCAGTAAACTGCAGCTGTGAGCTCCTGTGCTTCCACTCTAGTCGTCTGGCTGTGCCGCAGTGCGTCTGGGAGAAAAAAAAAGACTACGTCTGTTGCCAGAGCACTGCCACTCGCCTAAAACCAGTGCCGTGGCACAGCAATCAGCTGACATGTTACAGCAGAATGATGTGTCATCTTTCGCTAGCCAGAAGGAATGCTGGGAATTTTTCGGTGTGTTGTGCCACCTGAAAACCCCCTCTTGCCTTTTGAAGAACTTGTCTGCACAGCTGCGGAATAACAGCAACCCTATTGATTAATAAACTGGAAAGAGGTAGATCGTGTGTGAGAGAGACAAATAATACTTTCCTTGTTTTACTGGGACTGTATCTTTTTAGCCTACATCCAACCTTATTTGTACTTTTTCTATTTTTTTCACTACCTTTGCTGACTAAATATCCTCTCTGCTTCCTTGACGTTTCTCATTTCACTGTCAGAAAAAAAAAAAAAAATGTTACCATTAGAGGTACAACAGCTTGTCACTGTTGCAGCACATCTTTACATCTTAAGGTACTAATATGCACCCTTTAGGAACACATAAGGTATAAATAAATACAGACTGTCATGTAGACATTTTTATTTTTCTGACAGTGTTCTAAACTTCCTCTCTCCCATTATTTTCTTACGAATCTCTATCTCTCATTCTAACTCTATTCTTGTCTATTAACCCTATGAAGTACAGTAATAAAGCTAACCTGCTTCCAAGTCTCCTTCAGTGCCAATTTACAGTCTGGAAAAGTTCTCTCATCCTTCAAATGTCACATTTTCTTCTGATGGAACAAACAGAGACAAACAAGCTCATATGCCCACCTTTTCTGTCTTTCCTTATCTTCTTTTCTGTCTCTGTCTTTCACCCAATACAATTCTCCTTTGCAGTCCTTTGTTTGCAAATGGCTGTTGTAATCATCAAAAATGTACTATGTCTTTGTCCTCGTCCATATCTGCAGTTTGAGACTGTTAAGGGGGGAACTGAATGGCAGCCAGTAAATTAGTGCATGATGAACTGCTGGAGATCAGTTCTCTCCATGTCACTGATGTCCTGCTGTCTGCAATTGTGAAAACAAAACTTGTTCAGGGTCCAAGAGCATCACCAATGTATCTCTCTTTCTCTCTGTCCCTCTGTCTTTATTTCTCTCTCTTTTGTGTGTTTGCATACAGTGGATGCTTAACCAACTCTAACAATTGAATGAAATTCATTGCATAAATAACAAAATCTCAAACCAAGTGCAATCAGCAAACAAATAATGCTAGAATTTAGTAGCTAGAGTGAGTGCTAGAGAACTCACTTTTCTGAACCATTTTTTGTCACTTTTAACCCAATGGTCGTTTTTTGTGGAAGTATCAAGTCAGTTTCCCTCAAGTTCTTAAAGAAGTTCATCACACTAACTACAAATATGTTACACTAATGTTTGAACACTATATATGTTGTGAAATGTTTCTTGAAAAGGGTGCTTGTGCAATCTTTCTTTAACATATATACCATTTGGTTTGATTTTTTGTTATCTAATGCAATAACATTCATGCATTATGTGTGAATTAGTGTTGCCATTGCATGGTCTAATATACTTTGGGAGATATTGTATGTGTTTATGCTTTAATATTAAAGCTTTCTGAAGTACTTGTCGCTCCCCTTCTCTTTTTAATAGCTTTTTTCACGTTCTTTATTCAACCCGTGCTTAAATTTCCTGGGCATTTTGTTTAACATAGAACATATGTTGAATCTCTCTAAATTCTCTGTATATGTAGACTTGGCAGAGATTAATTTAGGTCAGTGTGTCTGGGTTTCATACATTGCACACGTGTGTATGTGTGTGAGTATGTGTGTGTGCACAGACCAGAGCTGTCTTGTATATGATACAGCACCTGTTCAGTCAGTGATGCGTCCGCTCTGACTCAAATAGGCAGGAAAATGGATGAGAGCCTGCCAGCAAGCACACACACACACACACACATGCACGCGCGCGCACACACACACACATAGACACACACACACCAAGAGTCAATGAAGGACAAAGCTAAATAAGTTGTTCCAATAATCACACAAATATACTCCACTTTTGATTTAACCTTGAGCCATGTTCTGTAACTTTCAATGTGAAGTGGCTATTCAGCTTTCTGTAACTCTATAAATGTAGCCATTCTTTCCTCACTTGCTTTTCTGTCCTCAACTACATTTACCATTCCTATTACTGAAAAGCACAGATCGCTCTCAATAAAAAAAATATACTGCTCAAGGTTGCTTGCAGAACATAAACAAGACTTTCTACAACTGAATGTACTCTGTTTATATATATATATATATATATATATATATATATATATATATATATATAAAATTTATTTTTTTTGGCTCCAGAGCAGTAAAAAATATTAGAGTTGCTATTTAGTTTGGAAAATCACTCAAATGCTTGTGTGATTCTCTCAAAAACTATTTTGAAGTCACATTCCACTCTGAAAAAAACTATATATATATTGCATAAAGAAAATCAAGTCTATTTTATGACCAAGATTGGAGGGATTTTTTGAACATTTCCCCATGTGTCTTTTTTTTATTATTACTTCCATTTTACTTAAATGATTCACACTATTTTCTCATAACTTTAATTCAGTGATTATCTTCTGAATTATAGTTTTTATTTCATTATTATTATTATTTAAATAAGGATAAATTAAAGGATTTGTTCACCCAAAAATGAAAATTCTCTCATGATTTGCTCACCTTAAAGCCATCCCAGATGTGTATGTCTTTCCTTCTTCAGCAGAACCGAAATGTAGATTTTTACAAGCACATTTCAGCTCTGTTTGTCCATACAGTGTAAGTAAATGGGTTTCATCAATCTGCTGGCTGTTTGGAGGTCCAAAAGGCATATTTAGACAGCATAAAAGTAATCCACATGACTCATCTGATCAATGATGTCTTCTGAGCACGCGCTTTGTATGCAACAAAGGAATGAATGTCACGTGAGAGTTAGGTTATTTCAAAACGCAATACAGCGGTGGGTGGTCACAACGATTTAATGTTAACTGTCTAATTATCGGTTTGTTTCTTACACAAACCTATCGATTTGCTTCAGAAGACATTTATTGATCGACTGGAGTCATGTAGATTACTTTCATGCTGCCTAATTATGAATTTTGAACCGTCAAACAGCCAGCAGTGTCATGGCACCCATTCACTTTCATTGTATGGACAAACAGAGCTGAAAAGTTTTGTGAAAATCTTCATTTCGGTTCTGCTTAAGAAGGAAAGTCATACACATCTAGGATGGCTTTAAGGTGGGTAAATCATGAGAGAATTATCATTTTTGGGTGAACAAATCCTTTAAAGGCAGTACACCAAATACTACCATGATTAGTGATGTCAAAAGAACTGGTATTTCAGTACCAAGTTGATCCTAAAATAAAAAAATTAACAAGATCAGTGTTTCTACAGTACCGTTAGTACCGAGCACCATCTCAATGCGGTCCCCCCGTGCTGTCTGATTGACACCCAGGTGCATTTAAATGCTCATTTGAGAGCAAGTTCTTATACTCCTATTTCACAGAAATGGACAATCAATCATACAAACATTGTGATATGTCCTAGTGAGATTATTGAACCTCAATTTAATGTGATTTCATTAAATAAATATACAGTCTACACCACATTTTATGAGCACTGCGAGCTGAACTTACTGTATATGACAGATGAAAGCACTCATTTACTGTGACATGCTCAGAGCCTGCAGACTATATATTTATATATTTAATTCAAAGCAATTTGTACTTCAATAATCACACTGGGGCTTGAGTTCGGAATGGCATACTACCAATAATACACTTACTACTTCTGCCATGTCTGTCTATGGCTGAAACTGTAAGAGTAGTATGGTAGTATGCCTTTCCAAACTCAGCTTGGGTCACACAAACAATGTCTTATCCAGAAGTGTGCAACTAACAGCAATAACACAGAATCAGAAAAGCCTTCATGTCAAAAAGTCTGATTCAACAGAAAAGCTTGATACATGAAATTTAAGAGATCGCGACAGGAATATATTACTAGTGTTTAGTTAAATTTATTTTATTATTAATATTAATATTGAATCTATAACTCACAGGCAAGAGGGATTTTACTGAATAGAAGTTTCCATCAGTGTCTTGATTTATAATGTGATGCATTGCTCTGTTTTTATTTGATAAAAATAAGACCAATGTTGTGATATTTATTCTGTGAGGATCTTTACTAAAACACTTCACAAAAAAGAAATTGTGTTGTTGAAAAGTAATTGTACTATTTTAATTTGATTAAAGTTTGGATTCATTTGATTAGACACAATTTTAATGATGAAATTGAATTAAACTCTAAAACATGGAATTAATAAATACTAATTGAAAAACATGGAATTAGGGAAAAAATTCAATAGAATAAAATAATTAAACAAATTTACTAAACACTTGAACCGCTGTTTACTAAACTGAACACCACTCAAAGGAAACATTGTTTTAATATATTACTTACCTTGAAATTTTAAAATTATAAAGGAATGTGTTCAATGGCATATTACCAATCGTGAATCGTGAAATTTTACTGGTATTGGTAACGATTACTGAAATATTGGTATTTTGACAACCAGTGTTGGGTAAGTTACTTAAAATTGTAATCCAATACAAATTATTAATTATTTATCTAAAATTGTAATCAGATTACATTACTAATAACTTCATAGAAAAAGTAACCACATTACTAATTACTTTACTTTTAAGTTACTTTCTAAAACACTTTTCCGCTCAACAAATTCAAAATAATGTTTTTGTTTCTTTCTTGTTCACAGTTACACAAAAGTCATACACTCAGAACCTCACATTTCTCCTTCACAATGACTCGTTACAGGGCCATAATTAATGTATTATACATAAATAACACATTAGAAAAAAGCATAACCCTAAAATGCACTTAAATGTAATTAAATTAATTGAAAGCCAGTAACTGTAATCTGATTACAAGAATTAAAATGTTATGCACAACACTATTTTAAGTAATTCGATTACAGTAATTCATTACTTTGTAATTGGATTACACCCAAAAGTGGTGAAAACATTAACCATTATTTATAAATATGTATACAATTTTAATTCATTATGTCATCATTTGGATATTTTGATGTTACTTTGATGCATCATTACTTTTTCACATTACAGTAATGTGAACTGTGGAGAGGCAATATGCTTAACTGTTCTAAAAATGGGCTTCATTTTCTCTAAGCAGATAAATTATTTATTTACTGTGGGGGGATAAAATAGGACCTGGACATGTTCTTGGCAGGTTTTATAAGATTTACCTGCTTATTACACAACATGAAGATAAGAATGAATGAACGAAAGAACGAATGAACTGTTATACTGGTGTACAGTGGCTTGGTCTTTAATAAGCATCACTTCAGTTTATAGTTTAACAAATGGCACAAGCATATCACAACGAGAATCTATCCAACACACATGTATACATGTCAATTTTCTATGGTCTCTTTATCAAGTAAAAACATCAGAACACAATTATTATGAAGCCACAATTGAGAGTAGTGGTGCTGATTAAGTGATGCTATCAAGATAATCGTTTCTGATCTTGAGACCTCTTACACTCCTGTTGCACTGCAACAAATGTTAAAAAACACGCGAAGACTGAAAAAGGAGGCGTGTCTCTGGGCACAGTTCCTGATTTATTGCTGTAATGGGGAAGTAAATCTGAGTGAAAGATAAGCGATCAGGCATTCACTCCTGAACTTGTGTTGTGTCCTTACCTCAGTGTTGTGCTCTGGGGGAAACAGTCTGCTGAGCTGGACAATTGGCTTTAACTGTTTTGGCTCCCTCCATCAGGTTACCTAGATGACCTCACATCAACCAAGTTTATTCCACTAAAGAAAGGAACAGACATTTGGATGACCTTTTGCTGAAGGTTTCTTGAGGAAAATCATGAGAATTCGATATAAAAGCAATTTAACTTAGCCACCTCTCACATGTACACACTCACATTCGCATACACAAAGACTCCATTGTGTGGTGGTAGCAGCACAGGGAGGCTGTAGAAATTAGCCTGGTAACGAGTAAGGCAGCAATGATGGGACAGAAAGAATGTAATGAATAACTCTCAGGCACACTCCTCCAGACCGTGTCATAATGGCTCCAACTATCATTCCAACCACAGTGTACACAAGTTCTACCCTGTTCCCTGCCCAATTTCATCTTCCTGGCAACTGCAGGAAGAGCTAATTTTCATAAACCCAAGCCTATTCTATTGGTGGCTTGTCTGTTTAACCACAAAGACCAAACCATCAGATTGTCATATATGCAAATTGATGCATATAGTTTAATATTTGTTTGTCTGTTTGAAGGGCAAAGCACAGATCAATAAGGGCATTTTCATATCCCCATTGGTTGTCTGGTTCAGCTCTGCTGGGCTAAGCCTGGTAAGATCATGTACTTTCTTGTCTGAATATGTTTTGAGAGCAAACAGACGGGATTGCCATGGCAACACTAAGCCAATCCTGAGGAGTGGGGTTTGGATTGAACACCGTGGTAGTGAGGAGTGAACGAGTGAATTAAGCATGCTGCCGTTGGTGCGCTGTTCTGCTGGACCATTACTAAAGCTTATCATTGCAGCCTATGAGATCAAATGCTTGTATTATGAGTGGATTTGTCCATCTGTGATCCTTGTGCTGAAGCTAATGTTTATGTGGAAGTTACATTAATAACCCAGTTTTTGTTTTTTTCCTGCAGGTTCCGATTTTCTTAGATTGGCACACCTGATATACAGCACCTGTTATGGTTGATCAAATTACAGACATATGGAAACTCAGCATTTTATGTTAATGTGGTAAGACAAATTTCAGACTTTAAACCAAGTCAAGCATATAATTCAATTTCAAATGGTACCTCCCACCTTACATGTGTGAGTTACCTGGAAGAGAGGAGCCGTTGTGGCCTAGTTGGTGTGTTCAGCTAAAGGGTTGAGGTGTAACTGCTAAAGCTGTAAATAATCGTAAGTGTAGCAGGGTGGCCATCTGTCCCTGTTATGAGACACAATAAGCTATGCAAGTGTACATTATATCCCTGCACACCTGTTGAAACAGTCAAAGGTGTTTGATCACTGTATTCAAAATCATATGCCCACAAAATTTTCTTAGAACATCTCATGCACACTGCGTACTGTTTGCGTGGTAAATGGCTAACAATTGTTTTAATCTCAGAATACTTAACGATGGGGTCAATGAACTATTGATTTCAGTTCTATTGGTTCATGGGGTCAGGAAGTCGCTGTCTGCTTAGCACAGATAGTGGAGATGCATCACTTCATATTCACATCTCACAAGGTGAGAATAGACTCATAATGTTTGCCTTTTGTTGTTGTTTTCTATGCAAGACTCAATTACGTAATGCATATTCAGATCTGTGATTTAATGTAGTTTAAACAGTTATTCAGAGCAGTCATTTGTGTGTGGATTAACAACTATTACTTTAGCCCTACGTTGGCTCTACTACGCCATCTAGAGGCACAACAGAGTGCCGTTTTGAACAAAGTCATGATGCTGAACGAGTCCTCTCATGCTCCTCGCGCATTTAACCGTTTGCTGTTACATATTGCATTCTGATATCAGTTTCATTCTAGTAGAAACACCAAAAAATAAACACAAAAAATACAACTTGGTAGAAAATGTATGATTAATATGGGCTGTTTTAAGCAATAACATATTACATCTAAATGAATACACAGACGTGCGCACACATTTTTTTAATATTTTTTTTTCAACCGGAGCGTGAGGCAGCCAGGCAACCAGAGCGCGAGCTACCAACACAAACGTGAACACGCTGCCTTTGAATGGACAAGCGCGTGGCACGCGGACGCTCTCAATTTTATGTATAAATACATAAAATAAAAAACGAACGGCGCTATGCATACAGAATGTTAAAGTGAATTACAATGAACGAACATATAATAACTGTGTCAAATATTAGACAAAAATAAACAATAATTTAGTCACGTTATGCTGTTAACAATATCAACCAGACAGAGTAAACATTCTGAGTATTTTAAGAGCTGTAACCCGTGTTATCTTTCATAGTAGAACTCTCCACCCTTGCCAAATTCAGTATGTGATCTAGGAAAGGGGGGAGCACGTAATGTGCCTTTAAAACTAAGTTTGCAGTGTACATGGAATGAGGTCAGACAGAAAGCTTCTCATTGCACGCGCCGATTATTATTAGATACTATATTCAGCCAATGAACGCCGACGGGGCGTGTCTTTTGGCTGAGGACAGGCTAGAGACAGCACCTGATTGGCTGGATTCGCTTTCCTTTATACCCTCGGAAAAGGATAAATCCTTGTGAGGCGGTTTAGCAGCAGAAGTATTGAAAGTTGTGAAGGGGGATAGGAAGCTCAGAGCATGAAAAAGTGCAGTCGCCAAAACCTACCGCATGGTCATACGACAAGTTATGCTGAAGACACTTGTCCGTTTCCATTAAACGGCTTCAGATACTTTGCGTCCAGAGCTCACTCCGGGTTTGTTTTCAGTCGAACCGGCAGTTGAACGGCAGACTGTTTATTTTTGAACACGTTGCTAGGGCATTACAGAGCTCCTGGCGGGGATATGCGCTTTGTGAAAGGACCGCTGACAGAGTGCTGAACCAAGAGAGAGAGACAGCGGCACTAACTTTGTTTCCACGCTTGTGCCAAGTGCCCTAACTAGTGTGGAAAAAGACTCTGAACTCTGTCAGTCATCTCAAGCTGCAGCACGTGTAAAAGTTGACTGTTTTAGTGCATTGACTTCGCTATGGTGGAGCAAACGAACATCCCGAGCACCGCCGCGCTCCCCGGCGACTTCATTGATTCGGTGGAGATGGATCTAGACATGGACGCGTCTCCGACACCCGGCTCCCCGAACTCAACTGGGGACAAAATGGACATCGCCTGGTGCAAGACCCCTACCGGGCACATCAAGAGGCCAATGAACGCATTCATGGTTTGGTCGCAGATAGAAAGGCGCAAGATTATGGAACAGTCGCCGGACATGCATAACGCGGAGATCTCCAAGAGACTGGGCAAACGCTGGAAACTTTTGAAAGACTGCGATAAGATCCCCTTCATCCGCGAGGCAGAGCGTCTGCGCCTTAAGCACATGGCAGACTATCCAGACTACAAATATCGACCGCGGAAGAAGGTGAAATCGCCCAGTGGCAAGACAGGAGAGAAGGGCGAGCGAGTCAGCGGCAGTCCCGGAGTCAGGTCTGCATCCAAAAAGAGCTCAAAAACTCTCAACAGGACGCACAGAAAGTCCGCTGCACTCGAGCTGCCTTCCCAATCCGTCTCCGCAGACCACCACGCGCTCTACAAATCCAGGTCCGTCTCGGCCGCCAAGCAAATACCCGAGAAACCAGCAAAGCGCGGGCATGTTTTCGGAGGATGCAGCACTGATAGCAGCCCGCCCTCCGTCGCTGTGCCAGCCAGTCCCACTCTGAGCAGCTCGGCTGAGTTCAGCGACCCGCCGAGCTTGTATGAGGACGGGCTCGCGAGCGGAAAAGACACCGAGTCCGCTGCGCGCTTCAAATACACACGCGCGCCGTCTCCAACGCCCTCCGCGTCGCACTCATCCTCCTCACAGTCCTCATCCTCAGATGAGGAGTTCGAGGACGAGCTGGCAGACCCCAGTCCCGGCTTTGACAGCTTTGGCACCTTTGGCACTGCACCGCTGGACAGAGATTTGGAGTTCAACTTTGAGTCGGGCTCCGGCTCGCACTTTGAGTTCCCCGACTACTGCACCCCAGAGGTGAGCGAAATGATATCAGGGGACTGGCTCGAATCGACAATATCCAACTTGGTATTCACTTATTGAGCGTGCTAGTAATGAGTCTAATTGAAAGGACAGATTGAAAAATAATCTTTATGACTCTCGTAAAGATGGAGGGCTGTTAAAGTCCTCCGAGACGAGTCAGACAACGAGTCAACGACTCGATTCCTCCTGTTAATCATGCATCAGGTACTGTGGGTTCTCATTATCCACTGACAAGAGTGCAGATGAAAGTGCTTAGCTTGCTCGTTTGGTGCTGGAAGGAGTGACTCATTGGCGCGCGCGCGCTTTGGAATCAGAGGAAGCCATCGCGCGTTGGCGAGTTCAAGTTGTCCGCCCGCTTTAACTTTAAAAGGGACGTTTTTCATAAACAGTCTGGTCAAATGCTTGTTTTGCTGGATGTACTGAACGGACAAAGTTGTTTGTTAGACCAGAATCGCATGCTTTCATTGTTACTGAACTACGAAAGGCTGGTGTTATTCATTGAAACACCACGCCACGTGAGACGCTAAAAGAAACACAATCACCAGCTTTTCTATCAGCATGACATCAGGATTCAAACGCAACTCCGATGACTCTTACACTACAAATCAGGACCAAAATTCATCCGAGGAGCGTTCTCTCTCTCTCTCTGCCTTTTTACTTGCCCATCCTCTTTTTCTCCCAAGTAACTTTTCAGTGCTGGCATTTTTATATCGATGTATTTATAATGGCCAAACGTTGCTCCTCCTTCCCCCTTCAATTGTGTTAGTCAGTCTAATTGCGTGTATAGCCTACACATGCACATGTCCGTCTCTATCGCGGAAGGGCTAGACTCGTTTCGTATTATTTAATCGATGACCTCTCACATGAAAGGAGAGTAGGCCTAAATGTTTTTCATTATTTTCTGAGTGTATTTTTGTACAAAATCTATTCAAGGGGTGTCAGTCGGTGAATATCGCTGTTTGAATTTCCGATTTTTAAAACCAGGGGGTCAGGTTGTCTCAAAATCTGCTCCTAAACATGTTTACAGTGTCAATCCACAGGCTTCTTAAAGAGACAGTGTCTGCATTTGAACGACCAATCATGATTAGCTTACGATGCGCGCTGAATGAGGTTGTATGTAGCCGCAGCAACGATGCTGTACCTTTTTGAGTACCAATTTCTTTGTGCTTTTCTAGTGACACGTTTCGGTTTTAACCACTGGATGGAATTACAGTCAAATTGCCTATAAATTCACGAACAGTGAAATGCGTCTTCACTCCATAATTTTACAAGGATATTTAATCTTTTCTACTTGTTGGCTAAATGTAGCTAATTGTTTTAGTATATTATGGCATGGCGAATAGCATTTTGTATTTCTCAATTCAGGTTTATGTAGAGCAGTTTGTGTTTATGGCAGAACATCAACATTTAGATTTCTATGTACATTGACTGTAAAATAAGGAAAAGTTTGTGTGTTTATTTCTGACAATGATATATCATGACCGGAACGAGAACATATATCTTTATACATCCCTATGTTTAAGAGTGTTGTTCATGAGTTTTGGAATATATAGATATGTTTTATTGTTTCATTTTGTGCAATATGCTGTGTACAATATTGTTTTGTCTCACCATACCATATCTCAACATTTGAGTAGTGAACTCAAAGCCAGCCAATTGTGTCAAGTCACTGCCTGTCAGACCTCTGTACAGAACTTTGTCTTTTTCCAAGAAGGAAATAAAATCAGCTGGAACTGAACTTGCAAGACTTTTCTCTTTATTAATTACCTTGTCATGTTTTATTTTTCATAATACAGTTTATAATAAATTTCAAGCCTAAATAGAATTAAATAATCATTCTACACCAATAAAGTGGCACTTTAAAGTCAGCAGTACAAAAACCCCTATTACTGTAACGCAAGTATGAGCAAACTCAGCAAGGTCATTTGAAGAAATTTGATATAAAAAGCATCAAATTTTAAAACATCAGGATCTCATAATGAATGTGCAACCTACACACTTTTATGGGAATCTTATGAACACTTCACAGAGCTTGCTTGAGTAATTAGTCTTTAGATAATAAAGTCCCATAGTGGCCATCTCAACCTACACAGTCATCCACATTAATAGTGCGTAACAATGTGAAACATAGAGTGGTGCATGACTAAAGGATTGACAGGCAAGCCTATTGCAACCTGGATACAAGGAGAGCTGTCATGGGGTGGAGGCCGGTCAGACCCTTTAATGTAATTAAAATACAGATCTGCACTCTTTTGTAAACATCCATCCCTCTCTGATCCAAACATAAAAAATTCTCTCATTATTAACATATAATAATTGCATTAAATGCCTGCAATATGGCTGCATGCATACATGAAGGGATAGTAGATAATAAATAATATATCAGATGGTTTGGCAACGTCTTACGAGCTGAGTGTTCCAGCACGTGCTCTGAGTAAAGCAGTCCGAGTCAGCTCGGTCTGAGTAATGCGCTAGCATCATCCCAACTGACAGTACAGGGTGTGAGCCTAATACCCTAGTCAAGTGTGAGCAAGGATGCACACTGCAGCAAGAGGGTCTAGACATAGGCTCTGTGGGGGAGGAGTGTGAGACAGATGAGATGTCTCTGCCGGGAGGCTGCATTGGGGGCGCTAAAGTGGATTGTTCAGAAAGGATGACTGCTGAAACCAATTAATTCCTACTGGGTACACTGGTTTGTGTTGGGGGGGGGGGGCCTTACTGGCTTACTCATTTTGTGTTAATCTGTTTACATCCCCCAAATGAGAAGAGAGACAGGAAGCTTTTTGGATATACAGTTGTGCAAAGTTGAGATATGAATTTATCAATTTGTCATGCAGATTTACAGTAGAAGATGGATGAAGTGAAGTGCTGGTCGCAAGTTTACTGTATCTCAAATGTCAGTACACTCCAAGTAAAAAACATAAAATGTACTGATATTTGACATTGTAGAACAGTGGAAATTTGAAAATATTTAAGAAAATGTACAGAATAGATACTATATTAATATGATACATAATATGATGACGTGTGTCTAAAATAATATTATCAGCATAGAAATTTGTGTGTAATCTTGAATTAATCTAATCTATATTAATTTTCTAATGTTTTAGTTTTTTGGTATTTCCCCCTTTTGCTTAAATGCCTACATTAATTTGAGCTAGTCTCCACAAGTTTGTGCAAGACCTCCTCTCCACAAAGCATCTTGTGTTCTTCAATGGAAATGAGAATATATGACAATTGTACAAACAAAGATTAATATGGTAAATGTCAATGCCAAACATTTACTTGTTAAATAAAGTAAATAATCCTTCAATACTGTTTAAAAAGCATCCCAGGGTGATACCTCAAGAATTTGGTTGAGAAAATGTCAAGAGTACATGTCTGCAAATTCTAAGCAAAGGGTGACTACTTTGAAGATTCTAAAATGTAACATAGTTTTGATTTATTTTGAATTTTTTTTTCACAGTATAATTCCCATATTTGTATTTGTGTTATTCAATTTTTTCCAAAGTTTTGATGACTTTACTGTTATTCTAAAATGTGAAATAAATAAATAAATTAACAATAATAAAGAATAAGTGACCCTAAACTTTTCACCAGTAGTGAATATATATATATATATATATATTCACTACTGGGGTCATTTTTTGTCACTTCAATGGCATTTTTTCCCCAACCCCTGGTTAAAGGGATAGTTCACCCAAAAATGTTAATTATTTCTTCATTTACTCACCCTCATGTCATCCCACATGGGTATGACTTTCTATCATCTGCAGAACACAAACACATTTTTTAGAAGAATATTTCAGCTCTGTAGGTCTATGCAATGCAAGTGAATGGTGACCAGATTTTTCAAGCTCCAACAATCAAATAAAGGCAGCATAAAAATAATCCATACGACTCCAGTGTTTAAATCCATGTCTTCAGAAGTGATATACAAGAAATATGAGTGTATGGGAAACAGATCAATATTTAAGTGCTTTTTACAATACATCTCCACTTTTACTTTCACATTCTGAAAGTGGAGATTTATGGTAAAAAAATACATATATTTGTTTTAATATTTATCTGTTTTCAACCCAAATTGATTGCACCACTCATATTTTACACATATTTTAAATGACTGGAGTCATATGGACTTACTTTTATGCTGCTTTTATGTGCTTTTTGGAGCTTCAAAGTTTCGGTCAACATTCACTGTTATTGAGCTGAAATATTCTTTTAAAAATCCCTGTGTTCTGCAGAAGAAATAAAGCCACACATCTGGGATGGCATGAGGAGGAGTAAATGAGAGAATTTTCATTTTTGGGTGAACTATTCGTTAATTTTTGACCCTGGTCAATGTGCTTATAGAATATTTGATTAGTGACCTAAAAATCTTAAATAATGTTATGAAATTTCTTGTTTTATTCTTCCTCTTCTAATTATTATTATTATTTTATATTATTATATCCATGTTTAAATAAACTAAATCTCAGATTTTAAATGTGGTTTCAGACTAAAGACTAATCAAATCAGTGTTAATAAAGGACATTAAAGATCGACACACTGAATAAGTGTTTAGCACATAACAGAAGGCAGCACAGATGGTTTGATTTGGTGTATAAATGCTTACAAATATTTACACTTTTCCACATACTATATGGTTACCACCACGTCACAAATACAGCCCAATAAGCTGCCTTAAATTACATTTACATTACATTTATGCATTTGGCAGACGCTTTTATCCAAAGCGACTTACAGAGCCCTTCTTACAGGGGCAATCCCCCCGGAGCAACCTGGAGTTAAGTGCCTTGCTCAAGGACACAATGGTGGTGGCTGTGGGGATCAAACCAGCGACCTTCTGATTACCAGTTTACCAGTTATGTGGTTTAGACTACTACACCACCACCACTCCAAATGTATTGCCTTGCCTTGCCTTGCCTAAAAGTGTCCTAAACAAATGTAATCAAACCCAGAGTCTTTATTACATTCAATTCCCATAATTATTTTAGGATGAGGGAAACAAATTTGACCATGGTGAATCAACATATCTCACATCTCTAAAATTACTTTATTAATGGTATAATTGACCATCAGTACTCTAACCATGACTAAAACATAAACAGGGAAGAATATGATAAACATTTTTATTATCTTAATATCTTCTGTTCTTCATTTTATAAATACATAGACAAACTTGAATACGAGTCCACACACACTTCTGTAGCTGTTAATTCGTCCAGTTTTGGAAGAAGGAGTGGGTGGGTCATGTTAAAGGGGCGTGGTTAATGATCTGTGTAAGCACGTGCAGACAATGCTCGAGTCTAGCATCTGAAGTTTTGCGCCTCTGGATTATGATGACAAGAGAGGCACGAGTCACAAAGGATTTTCACACTTTACAGATAATAAAACTATTTCGAGATAACTTCATGACAAAGTTCAAGTGAATTGGAAGATTTTGGCGGAATTTTCGTTGGTGTGTCTGCTATCAAAGTTGAGCGCAAAGCGAGGATTATTCCTTTGTTCATCATTTAATGAACTGACTGACTGGCCACACAATTCACGGAACCTCGTGACACTGGAATGAAAACGCAATAACCGAATGGAATATCCGTTCTGAATGTGTTTAAACAGGTTCAAAGTACTTTTCATGTGTCTGAACTTTGATTTGAGGGAACTATTTGGTCATTTTAATGACGCACCTACATTAAAAATAGAAATAATGATGAAATATCAACATTCTGACTTCTATTCATATGTTTTCAAATTGGCCAATGGGTTGTTTATTTACATGATTAATTGGTACATAACTTTATTTTTAATTATCAGTTTCATTCAAAAGTATGACCTAAGATGGGAGCAACAGGTAGCTTCATTAGGTTTTCTTGTTGGATGATGTATAAATACTGTTTGGACAAGATTTTATGTAAATACAGGAATTAAAGTAATGCAGTGGATGTTATTATTTTGTTCTAAAATTAACTTAACTGGTTATCCAAAAATAATGGCCATCGGGTAGGGATGCTCCGATACTGCAGCTTTTAGACGGATCGGGTAGCGGTCCAACAAGCACGATCCAAATTTGATACTGCGTGTTTGTCATGTTCGTTATTGTCAAGCTCAAAAAAATTACATAAAAGAACCATAAAAACACAATTAATGTAGTTCATATGACTCATGCAATTTATTCAAAGCCACTTGAAGATGTGCGATAGCTCTGTGAATCACAAAAGGCTGTGTTTAATAACTAAATATATAAAATGTACACGCAGCTCCAGATCGTTAAATGGTGCTTCTCTGTTTACAAACTCACAGCTAGTTTTAGCCTTCATGTGGTGCGCAATATTTCAGCACTACTCACGAACATCTCCTCAGATGTAGATACTCAATAGTTTGGTTCACTTATAATATGCATTTAGAATGGCACTGGAGGTGTATTTTACCATAATTTGAATAAGAAGAGAATTAAACTAATGTGAACTTGGCTACAAACAGACACACTCACAGGACTTCCTGGAGAGTTCAGAATGTCAAAATAAAAGTGTGAGGGTTTAAAAGTTAAAGGTGCATGATTCAGATATATTACTATTATAATATATTATTATTTGTTTACAAATTATAATACAATTTAATTTGAATGGGTGCCAAAAAATAACATGCAACTAAATTGAACAAAAAAGAGATCAGAATCCTTTAAATCCAGATTCAAGTAGAAAAAAACGGCTTCTTTTCTACTGAAGACTGGAATTACTGTTAATTTTGCTGCTACATTATCCAGTATACTAGTTAATAATAACGTTTCTTAATTAACCATACATTTATATTGAAATAATGTGTAGTTAGAGGTTTGTGTTTCTTTACATATTAAAGAGTACTTACAATTAGTTCCACACAATAATGTAAAGATATGAAACTGACACTGTTATCGGATCGGTATAGGCCGATACTGAGATTTCCGATATCGGATCAGAAGAGAAAAAGTGGTATCGGTGCATCCCTACCATCGGGAGAACTGGGACTTTTCCCAGTGGGCCTGCTGTGAAACGTGATGCGCTCCACCCCTTCCTAGTTCTTTTAGTTGCCCAGAAAAGAACCGCTGTCTATGGGCGCTTCGCTCAAATTGTGCTGAAAGTGTCTAAGAAGTGCTGTTCATGGGGTTGAAACACGCCATTTTCCACAGATTTTTGGAGATTAGGACTTCTTTAAAATTCCACCAGATCGTTGCATAAGGAAAAACTCATGACTTTACATAAATGTTGATATTTCACGGGTCACCATCATTATCGCGTCTGCTCTATTAGACACAATTGACCCGCAGCAGCGGTTGGTGGATATTAACTTTTTATTTTTATGAATAAGTCACGCAAACTCTGTTCCCAAATGGTTATTTTTAATTTCAAAAGTGCTGTCGCTGTGACAGGTATGAGGTAAAATATGATCAAACGATGATCAAGACCACAATATATGATTTAACGGATGGAATTTGATCATATTGAAGTAAAATATTATTATTTGTTATATGTGGGTTAATAATTTAAGCAGTTAAGACTAGGGATGCACCGATACCAATTTTTCTCTTCCGATATCTGAAATCTCAGTATCGGCCATTCCGATACCAGTGTTGTTTTTGCATAATCAGTTTCATATCTTTACATTATTGTGTGGAACTAATTGGGAGTACTCTTTAAAGAAACACAAACCTCCAACTACACATTATTTCAATATAAATGTATAGCTTATTAAGAAACAGTTTACTGTTAACTAGTTTACTGGATAATGTTGCTTCAAAATTAAAAGTAATTCCAGTATATCAAGACATCAGTAGAAAAGAAGGCAGTTTTCATTGCAAAACATTTTCAACTTGTATCTGGACTTAAAGGATTCAGATCAGTTTTTTTGTTCAATTTAGTTTTAAGATATCAGATCACTTTCATTCACACAGTTATTTTTCGGAACCTGTTCATCTTCAGTTTTATTATTTGTTAACAAGTACTAATGATTATAACAATAAATTAATATTATTATTATTGACTTAGAATTTTAAATACAACAGTAATTTATTCAATCATGCACCTTTAACTTTAAAACCTTTGTGCTTTTATTTTGACATTCTGAACTCGCCAGGTATACCTGTAAGCAGGGGCGAAAATTTCATCAAAATGTTGGGGGGGACAATAAACGTAACAATTCTCAAGAGCAATTTTTGAAGGGGACACCAAGGGGGTTTTTTGTTGTTGCCCTGTTTGCATTTGTATTATTTTATTTCTTAAACAATTATTTAAAAAATATATCATTATATTATTTACCATACACATATTTTAATGATATTTTAGGGGGACAACCCTGACTCCCCACCCAGATTTCCGCCTATGCCTGTAAGTGGTAAGTAGGTGAGTTCACAGAAGTATAAATGTTTTTATAAAAATTCTGGTAATATGTTAGTTTCTAAATGCAGTTTATAAGTGAATCGAACTGAGTATCTACATCCTTGTTTGTTTAATTACGGACGAGTCATTGAATTACTTTAATGGTGTTTTCATGGTTCTTTTATGTCATTTTTGGAGCTTGACAGTAATGAACATGACTAACACATAGTATCGGATTTGGATCGGGCTCATCGGACAGATACCCAATCCGTCTAAATCTTCAGTATTGGAGCCGATACCGTTCCAGGTATCGGATTGATGATCTCAAGTTAAGACACACATTGTATGTCTGATGGTAGTTTTCATTTCTAAGTATCAAAGTGCCAAATTCTTAGGCTTTAGAAGTGTGTTATACGTGTGAGTATGTGTATTCATCAACCTGTTACATGTCCGACATAGTCATACAGGCTCATTGAACCAAGTTTAAACTTGTTTTGCTGATATTTCAGAAAAGAACCCACATACTTTCTTCACTGTAAACCATATATATTCCTTTATAATACATTTTATAAGCTTAATAGTTAATTAAATCTGCAGCGCTTCATATTTCCACCATTGAAATTGGCTGCTTGAAAGAACCTGGTGTAATTTAAATAATAATAATAATAATTCACTTTAAATAATATGAAGGCATCTTGCGTCCCACTTCAATGTTTACTGAGGTTCCCTAGTGGGACCTGTCCCCTCATTGAGAACCACTGGACTAATGTACTAACCAGATTAAAAAAACCAAACAAAAACACCAGAGTTGTATTGTATTTTTGGATCTATATGCAAGAACTTACAGATTAATTTGACCACAAAAAGTATTTTAAAACTTAAGTCGGACAAAAAAAAAGTTTATGGATGTCTTGCATTTTAGGCACCAAATACCGGCAGCACAAAATATATATGGAAAGAAGTACTGACAAGTGTGGCTGTCATATTTGCATGCAAGTATGCAAGTTTGTATACATGAGTTTCTATATGGCAGTGGGCTCATAGCTGATGCTGAAAATTGATCATGAGGAGTTTCTGACCAAGAGTTCAAGAGGAAAACCTCTCGTCACTGCATTTACTCAACAAACTGTTTAATGTAGTGTTTGTGTTTGTGTATGAGAGGGGGAGAAACCGAGATGGTGTATTAATGTATGCCTGTGCAGGAAGGTTGCTACAGAGATAGCAGTGTTGCCTTGGGATGTTGAAATGTCTTGTTTTGACATGCTTGTCTTCCACACAAAAAATAGGAGAAAAAAAGACATTGCAAGCACCAGAAGACAGCACAGCTAATTAGTCACTTGTGCGGGAAGCATGGTGAGATGATGTCACCGGCAGTGAAGTAATTACTACCCATAAATCATAAGCAGCGCTGGAGGAGTGAATGCTGGTGTTGGCAGCTCCATTGTCTTGGAAATCCTGAGCCCACTTCTGTCTCCATGCTAGAAAGGTTAATAGACACCTTCAGGCTCTTGAGACATACTTTACGATGGAGTGAGATGAACCTAAAACACTTCTGTGTCTAGTAACTGCATTGTCCCCCACTGTTTCTAGTGTAGTTATGCATATGCTCTGCATCAGGCTCTTTATTTCTGAAATTAATTTCAGATTTCCGAGGTTTCTTTGCACATCAACAGAATAAAGGCGTTCCAACCGCGTCATGACATCAGGCAGCGTTAATGTTCTTCCCAGAATCACAGCAGTTGTTTTGGCACCCCTTTATATTTTTAATGGTTTGGTATCTTAGTGCCTTGTCAAGATCTTTGCAGAGGTCTTTGAAATTAGAGTGAATTTCTGTCAGCGTATGCTTTCATTTACATTCTCTCTACCTCTCTCTCTCTCCATGCAGCAAAGAAAGCCTGATGTTTTACTGTCCCGAAACTGACTGTGAATTTGCTGACAGTTAGAGATCAGGCACTCAAAGAAATGGGGCTTCCAGATTGGCTACTCAGGCTCTGCCCAGCCGTACCACATCAGTGCTGTTCTACTAATGTGACAAGCTGTCTGTTTATGACTGGGAGCCACTGGTATATGTTTGTGTCATGTGTACGTGTGGTTGCACACACATATGTGCCGAAGGGTAACTTTGCATCACAACTGTGCGTTTATGCTTTGTTCTGTGAGCATTCGTTATAAATATGTTGTTTTGAAGAGTGTCTGCACTGCGTTCTTCACACTATACATGTAATCATTAAGCTGTTCTGAGCATTGTGGTGTAGTGAGAAGCACATCTGGGTCTGGGATATGTTAATCATAGAAAAAAAATAAGAGGGATCATAAAAATTGCATTTTGATGTAACAGATTTTTGCATGCTGTATATTCCACTAGACTAAACAATTACTCAATTTACACACATGTTCCTGTTTTAAACCTTTAAACCCTTTGTTGATAAGATAAAGCAATCAAAAGTTATAGCGTTACAAAAATAATGTATCCTAGTGTACAAAAACGTCTCCATGTGTCCAAAAGCCTCTCCAAACAAATAAAACCTAATAATTGTGCATAAGAACATATTACACATGCAAACACAAAAATGACTAAAGGTATGCAGAGCATGCAGACATGATTTTAGGAATGATATTTCACAGATTGAGTGCCTTTTGACTCCACATCAAGTCTGTGACATTTACTTGCCGCCATCTCCTGGTGGTCATATGTAACATTGTGCTTTGTGTGGATTATCTAATGATCTATGCATCTGATTACCTTGTGTGTGGGCTCGTTTGAAAGATAATCGGCTCTTATTTTAAGTTCCGTTTATTCTTTGGAAAGTTAAAAAAAAAATTCGGCATGTAAGCAACACCAATGTAATTGTCAAAGATATATACTTAGCTATTACTCACTATATTTTTGTTTGTGGTAAAATGATAGGCTGGTTGTATTCTACTTTTTGAGAGATTTCCAACAATATGAGACACATGGTTGTTTGATGAGATTGATTTTTTTTACTTATTGCAATAAGTAATAATTTATTATTATTATTACTTTTTTCTTCTGATTTGTCTGCAAATTTCAAAGCAGTGTTTCCCCTAGGATTTGTTTCAGCAGTGGTGCTGCTGTGCGCGCATCCACGAGCCTGCAAGGCCGGACCTATATTATGCACATCAGTATAGTAATAGCTTAGAATCATTATACAGTAGATGGGTTATTCATTTTCACCTTGTCATGTATGTCCTTATTATTTACAGAGAACTGCAACAAACACACACACACATAGGGCTGGGTATCTTTCAAAATATTTTGATACCGATATCTTGACTTCGATACCGGTTCCTAAACAATACATTTTTCGATACCAATTTTATGAAATCCATTTTAACAAGATTAGAAACATTACCTCAAAAATTGTTGGTTTTATTTTTCCAGTTTGTAGACATTTTTTACAGACTCAAATACTTATCTCCTGAGCCTTCTGGTCTCCTCATGCCAGGATCGGCAGGGGCAGAGGCTATAACATTAGAGGAAAATAAAAATAAGAAAGCTAAACTGTTAATTCAGCCAACCCTAAGGATAAGTATGGTTTAACAAGATAACTAGTTTAATGTGTGTTAAACTTGATCAGTTACTGGTAACCATAAAGCATTTTTAGCATCGATTTAGCTAGCTATCTATCGCCATACATCCAAACAATATCTAACCTAGGTATAGGTTATCTAGGTCCTAGTTTATAGGACTATGTCACTGTGCACAGAAACATTAATTTACAAGTACACAAGCGTGTACCACTACAAGTTAGCTGATTTTCTTTGTTTGCTAAACGTTAACCTTACCTGTCGGTGTCCCAGTCATAGCGCCGCTGCATTTATCAGTAGTTTTGAAGGAGGCTCTGTGGCAGGAGGATGCTGAGAGAATGACTGCACCGTCTCAGTCTTCTTGCAGTTGAAGACAGCAACTTTCTGCTCTTAAATTTATTAAAGTGTCAAGTGCTTCATCAGATTTGTCGTGTAGCAATTATCTTGTCGCAAATACTGTATTGCGCGCTTTTGGCATCGAACCTGGTGAAATCTAGCCACACTTTTAATGTTTTCCACATCTTTCACATCAATGGGGGTTGGGACACATACACACTACCACCTCACGTGTGAGCCGCGTCTTTGCATAACTGGTGTAAATAGTGTTTTTCCTTGATGCCTAAACACAGCCAATCACCGGCACTTTTAGATTTGGGCACATCTAGCATGCTACATGCTTATCACTGACGTTGACGAGATTAACCCCTTAGGTATCGAAATGTAGTACCGAACGACAACACATTTTTTGATACTCGATTGTTTGGTGGCAATTCGGTCGGTGCTTAAAATGTATCGAACTCTATACCCATTCCTACACACACACACATATGTACTGCATGTATGATCCCTATATATATATATATATATATATATATATATATATATATATATATATATGAGATCAAGCTTTTGACACTTAGGACAACTACGGGACTTGTACATAACTATTACACAAGGTGAAAACATTCACTGCTGCTCAAAAGACAACAAACTACTATATGCATACAATATGTAATTATCTGTAATGTAGATTGTGTAGAAAAAAACCTTTTATCTCTTATATTTGTATAAATTATGAAAGGGGTGTGAACATTTATCAGACAAAAGGCAATGCAAACTTATTTTCTCAGTTATATACTGTATACTGATTATCAGCTGTCTTTTCTTCTTCTTTCTATCTTGTTTCTGAACAGCTATCTAAATCCAGCAATTCTGTGACTAAATCAGTCATTTGGCTCCTTAATGTTTCAGTTTAGGAGCCAATTGCTCCTTTGTCATTGTTTTAGTCTGGCGCCCTGAGCATGGCTCCTTACTACAATAGTAAGTAACTTCAACAAAACTATAATATTTTTGTTATGAAATGACAAACTATACATTTAGAAACTATAAAAACAAACTTTCAGAAAGAAGTGTCTGGAGCCAAATATTTCTACTACCTTTGTCAAAGAAGTTATCATAGTAAAAGTCTTTATGCTACAAGTGGTATCATGTCAGGTTTGTTGCTTCTCTTTTGTGTATGTGTACACACTCGCAAACAGCCTTTGAGCTGCCATGCAATGACGTCACTGTGTATACGTGCATGCATATGGTGGGGTCCCTTTCGCTTTGTACAGGTGTCCCATTTGACTGCACACAGTATAAGCGCACAACTGACTGGTGCTGGCAAGTGTTACATTGCGTCATGGATATTAATAAACTACTGAACTCCACCGTTCTTAAGAAAAATCCTCCAGGTACTGTAGATTCTTTGGTTTCCCAGCCTTGTCTGCACATTTGAATACTTCCCAGCAGTGGCTATATGATGTTTAGGTCTAGCTTTTGACACTTGGGACAATTGAAGTACACATATACAACCATTAAGAAAAAGGTTCATTGATGCTCCAGAAGGCAACGCACTATATCAGGAACCAATGCAGGGCTCCAGACTAACAAAAAACTTTGGAGCCATTGGCTCCTAAACTGAAAAATTAAGGAGCCAAATCACAGAATTCCTCGATTTAGATAGACAGCCAAAGAAAAGGAAGACAGCTGAACAATTAATCGAATGTTTAATGAACCGTATATTTGAGAAGATAAGTTTGCATTCACTTTTGTCTCAAATGTCCACACCCATTTCATAATTTATACAAATATAAGAGATGTTATTTTTATTTAGTACTGCTTTTCAGAATCTACATTAGAGATATTTATAAAGTATAGTATATTGTAGTGTGTTGTCATCGTGAGCATCAATAAATGTTTGTACCTTGTGTAATAGTTGTGTCTCTCAACTGTCCTCTGTGTCGAAAAAAAAAAAAAAAAAATATATATATATATATATATATATATATATATATATATATATATATATATATATATATATATATATATATATATATATATAAACAGATCAGTCACAACATTAAAACCAAATGTTTTTGGCTCGTGCCGCCAAAACAGCGTCAACCCGCATTTCAGAATAGCATTCTGAGATTATATTCTTCTCACCACAATTGTACAGAGCTGTTATCTGAGTTACCATAGACTTTGTCAGTTCGAACCGTAAATAAAATAAACTCTAGTGACTGTTGTGTGTGAAAATCCCAGGAGATCAGCAGTTATACAAATACTCAAACCAGCCCGTCTGGCACCAACAATCATGCCAAGGTCATAATCGTTGAGATCACATTTTTCCCCATTCTGATGGTTGATGTAAACATTGACTGAAGCTCCTAACCCATATCTGTGTGATTTTATGCACTGCTGCCACACGATTGGCTGATTAGATAATCGCATGGATTATTGTTGTTGCCAGACGGGCTGGTTTGAGTATTTCTGTAACTGCTGATCTCCTGGGATTTTCACACACAACAGTCTCTAGAATTTACTCTGAATTGTGCCAAAAACAAAAAACATTCAGTTAGCACCAGTTCTGCAGACAGAAACGCCTTGTTGATGAGAGAGATCAACGGAGAATGGCCTGACTGATTTGAACAAACAAAGTCTATGGTAACTCAGATAACCACTCTGTACAATTGTGGTGAGAAGAATATAATCTCAGACTGCTATTCTGAGATGCGGGTTGGCGCTGTTTTGATGGCATGAGGGGGACCTACACAATATTAGGCATGTGGTTTTAATGGTGTGTGTGTGTGTGTGTGTGTGTGTGTGTGTGTGTGTGTGTGTGTGTGTGTGAATATATATTTTTAAAATATTGCCTTAGTCTTTACTGTTACCGGATTGCCCAGACACAGAATGTAAATTGAATGAAATCCAATATGCAGTTTATTGTGGTACTCTGATCCCAATCAATAATTACCAGGAAGAAAAAAAAGTTGTATAAAATATGGGACTTTTAATTATCAAGAAGCCCAAATGGGACTCTTATTTTGAAATGTCTGCACTCCTAGTTGTGAGCTCACTAATGGCTGATTCACTCAAAGTGAATCCAATTCAAACTGCTAACCTGATGTCCTGAGATCTTTTCGGATGATTCATGAAAAAGATCAGTTTCAAAAGAATCATTTGTTCACGACTCTCTCGAGTTTGTTGTGTGTGGTGCAGTGAGCTCGGCGGAAACAGAATGGGTGAAAAGTGATGCGAGACAAACTGGTGCACGCTCTAAAGATGTATTCAGTAACTCACAAGATGATATCTGATGAAACCGCATATGAACGCACACAACCCGACTGTCACCGATGGTGACTAGATTTTAAATTATTGTCGCAATCAATTATTTTTGGTCACATTTGCGACCATTTTAGTCGCAGTCTAGAGCCCTGCAATGGTATGTAAACTTTTGGACAGGATGATTTGTAGTTGTTATTTTGTCTTGTGGGATGTGTCTAAATAGCTTATGTAGCTTCTGATTGGCAGCACTAAATAATAAAACAAAGCTGTTACAATCAGAGCTGACTGTTTTGATGCGGCGATGTTTTCTGATGTCAAATAAATAACGTACAATCGAATTAAAGTAAAATTAATTCATATTATTATAGAACAAAAACAAAAGCATAGATACATTAATATAACATGAGTTATACATTTAGCATTTAATAATATATATAGACAATCCTAAACTATAACAAAAGGTGAAAAGTCCATTTCTTCCATTCAACATAAGGCACAACAACAAGGCTGCACATCAGGAAGTGGAGAGACTTCCAAGCATCAGGAGTCAAGTGAGAGGATTTTAGTGGCTTCATGTTAAGGGGCATAATACTAAAAGTTTTAAAATATTTGAATGGAACACTAGTTATAACACCTACAACAACAACAGTAGTAGATTTCTGTAACTGTGTTTACGGTGGGATGGGGGGGTGCATTTAGAATGTTTTTCTCAGTTTGTGCCAGGCCCTGATTACCACTCTGCTGAAATGTTTCATTTTGAAATCTGTGCGTTAATGACATCACAAGACATTGTTAATTTGCATTGACACACCCCTTAACATGCAGCGTCATTGTGTTTGTACTGAACAGTAGTGATACTGAGTGATATTAGAGAGTGATATTACTGCTGCGAGCTATGTCGAGCAGGGCTGTCGCTAGACTTCAATGTCAACTGGTTCTTAGCCCAAAGGCCATATTATAATATAAAAATTAAAAGAATCATTTTGAGTTTAAAGTGGTAATATTTTAAGAATAAACTGAAAGAAAAGTAACAAAGTGATAAAAAAAAAAGTCTTAAGTGGTGTGGTGGACAACACTAGCAAAGTGGAGCATCTAGGTCTTTACAAACAACACCACTAACCAGGGAGATAACTTGACTATGCAACCGAGCTGAATTTGTGGGAATATTTTCTGAGCTCTCGGTTCGTGAATGAGGTGTGCATTATTAGTACATGAGTTTTCAATCTGTGGGCACCTGTCAAGGGAGGCACGGAGATATAGACTCACACTCAAGTGAAGCTAAAAATAATTGGAACTGCCGTGATTATCATAGATATTGTATGTGGTAACATCCCCTCAGTTACAGTATTGTTTAGAGAGGAAAACCCAATAACAACGCTGAGCAGGACGAATCTGTCTGGTTCGTACTCCTGAATAAATTGAATTTCCTACATTACTGCTACAGTGTCCGGATACTAATAACTCTGTGCTTATGAGCAAAAAGACCAAGGATTTCTTTATTGCATAAATCTATCCTTCAATATGATTTAACCTCATCCTCCACATCCATCTCTTGCATTAATAAAGCTGCTGGCTTGGCATATTGTGATAATGACGCTCTGTTTAGCCTTTTATTGAGATTTATTTTTCTATAATATTTCTACTTTATTCTCACAGTTTTTACTTTAATTCTCAAAATATTATGACCGTAATCTCAAAATGCTACAAATTTATTCTTGTCATTTTTACAAAATATTACGACTTCATTATCGAAATCTTAATTTAGAATTTTTTATTTAACATGGCAATAAAATGCCATCATGGGATCACAGAGTAAAGTTAAAAATAACATACATTTGTATAAACGCATCTCGAAACACCTTCGTTGGGTTTCATGACTGTTACTAAACATGTTGTTTTTAACAAAGCAAGTTTCAATGCATAATAAACGGTAAGAGAGTGTTTTTCCCCTTTTGCTCTGGTTTTCAGATTTAAGTACAATACTTAAAAAGTTAAATGTCATTTGATTTTAAATTATTTAAAAATCAAGGCACCACAAAGAGGCTATTTAAACACAGCAGTTTAACTCCACGCACATGACATGGAAAAGTGTGCATACGGGCAGAGCACATATACAGGCAGTCATTATTGTTTGACTTTAATACGAAATGTTGTCTTAAGACTTTTGTATTATGCTATTTAGGCTTATAGCTCACTGTGCTGCTATTTTCAGTTGCGTTTGAGGAAATTCCATTACAATAAACATAATTTTTTCACGTGTATTTCCCGACTAAACCTGAATAACCAAACAAGATGACTGGTGCATGCATTAAAATCTACTTGGTGTATGGATTGATACAAACAATAGAAGATTAGAAATGAGGCTTATAGATTATATTTTTAGAAATAAGACTTGCATAATAAAACCTCATTGACTCTGATACAGAAAAGCTGCACCCCTGTGAGGGTTTGTAACATGTCTGACAAACTTGAGCATGAACTGCAGGTAAAAGTCAAAATGTGAACTGTCATTTAATGGAAGTTGGGCTCACTGATCGGAATTAATTTACATTTGAAGCCATAATTGAAGCCAGCCTTGTTTCTTTTGTACCCTAATATAATTCAAATAATTAATTTTTATCATCACAT
Organism: Xyrauchen texanus; assembly: GCF_025860055.1. Classification (NCBI taxonomy): domain Eukaryota; kingdom Metazoa; phylum Chordata; class Actinopteri; order Cypriniformes; family Catostomidae; genus Xyrauchen; species Xyrauchen texanus. The sequence goes on from NC_068301.1 coordinate 29,300,938, forward strand.
AAAAAACAGACATTCGGGGCTATTATCAAAAGATCAGGGGCTTCAGCCCTTTAAGCCAATGTCTAGCTATGCCGCGGATGACGAATAAGGTTATCAGATGTTGTTGTGTGCCTGAATGTGGAGAAACTGCACCTCCACAATCGGCATTTCCTTCCGAAGGATCACCGCATTAGAAATTAATGGCTGAAGTTCATTTCTATCTATGTGCCTGATCAATACAGTGAGAAATGTATTTACAGTATATACTTAAGCACTATTTTAATAGCAAGCACTGGTATTTCCTTCAGGAAAAAGTCTAATCTGGAAGATGCAATGTGAGAACTATAGGCTCTATTAGCACAGTGGACATCTGTGAAAGCAATCACTGAATATTGCACATGAGAATGAAGGTAAATGTCCTGGGACAGTTTGAGATTCTCTCTCTCTCTCTATGTATGTAGAGACATAGTCAAATTTTTTAAAAAGAGACTAAACCATTTAAACTCACAGTTATAAGTAACAAAAGCAATACATAGTTTAAAAAGGTAAAACACATTAACTACACCATCACTTCAACTGAGCTAAATGGCATCAAAGCTTTTGAATTGTCAAGCCAAATGTGAATTACAGAATTTTCACTCTTCATTTTATCTGAATCTTGGCATTGTTGAGACAAACCTGTCTGTCATAGTAGTGATCATAATCTAAGAGCCTTGATTTCAGTCATAACTTTAAAAAAAAACGAAAGTCAATGTGTTTTGCCTTTACACAGACATAGCCAAATAAATAGGAAGGCAATACGTAGGAAATGTTTCCATGAGAAGTTTGTTAGGTAATGTGCAGTGGTTGAAAAAAGATGAGGACTCCGAAATCTGAGATTGATTATGAAACTAAAATGTGAAACGCAGGATTTGGGGTGGGTGGCACAAATGAGAGTGTGGCAGACCTTTGGAACATCTGCCAATGTGCCTGTGAATTATAGCAGATTCATTCGAGCAAGTAGGCGGAGGGTGTTTCTTAGTACTGACAGTTCACAATCCACAGAAGTTCCTGCCACTAGTGATTGTGTGGGATGTTCTACAGTTTCCAATCTACTGACCCTCATTTCTTCATCTGATGTTCAAGGCAGCTTAAAACGGCGGCCATTAGGATGCATACACCCGCGGCTTATTACTCTCTTGGCTGGGGTCAGTGGAAAATCCATGTATTAAGATTTAAAATATGTCATAAATACAGTCCATGCATGCTCGTACACCAATAACACACTATGTATTATATACAGTACATCTACATTCACACTGTAAACCAAAGTGTGTGATGTTTCTGCTAAAATCAGCTTTTTTATGAGAATTTGTTTACAAGATCTTTTAAGTATGGCCAATATTAGACACTGGACTAAATAGGCTCACCAAAGAGACCTACACTATCTATATATATTTATTTTGTCACATGACACCATAATGGATATGATGGGTATGTTGGCTATACTATCAGAGTGTGATTTGGTAGACAAATAAATAAAAATGTTAAAATAGTTTGTATGTGTGTAGTATGTGTGTTCTTTTCTTCAAGAATTTCAGCTCCAGACATGTGAAGGTGCAAAAATCAAACTTGGGCCACATTAACCTGCAGTGTTTACTTACCCTTAGTCAGCTTTTTCCTGCTTATGTAAAGTAATTAAGAATTTGTAGTGTAAAAAGACATGCTAAAGCTGCCACTTATGAAGTCCAACACTTGTATTGGTCTGTCAGTGGAGCCATTAACTTCGGAAGTAATGGTTTTGAGCTCTTAGCCTTTAATTCATTAGTGGCACCAAATACCTTAAGTTGCTACATCAATATTCACTAATTGGTTTTAAAACTTCTCACAGAGCCTGAGTTTGCAGTATTGGATGAAAGTGTGTTTCAGTGAGATTTAACGTTTGTTTTCCTAATGCTGCAGTTCCAATGACTTCTTTTAAGATCTGAGAAGTGTTGGTGCCATTTAACCAATTCAGTTGTCTTTTTTAATTAATCCCTTTCTAGCTCTGGTGTACCACAGAGTATCTGATTCTATTCAGTCTAAATTCATGTGGTAGACATGTGCTTTTCTAAAGGTACCAGTCAAGGGTGTTGGAATGCTGCACCGGTTCTTTTGATCCTTACCAAGTAGTGTATCACTATCGGCTTTTCAGCACATTGGGGAGAATTTACGAAGAATGAATTGCACCCACTTATAGCATTTATTTACACACTGTCTGCGTGGTTTTAGTGTCGAAAAGCATTTAGCAAATTTTGCAATTCCCAATTTTGCAGGTCGGTTCTGAGTGCTAGGTTGTGTAAAATTATAGTATATAATAATAATACATGCAACAGACTATCGCAATCTGACTGTACATCATCTCCACACTTCTGCAATACAGACATAATCTGACTCTTTATAATGCAGAAATAAATGCTTGACTGCACCGTTTATCTAAATATATGGCTGGCTTCTCCATCATTTGAATTTTTGAATAACTGCTGCCATGATATATGTCATTGACATGATCAATGATATATATATTAAATAAAACTAAATTTACCGCCTGCTTTCCTTAGGTGATAATGGTGTGATTTTAAGTGAGCCCAGGCATTTAGATCTATAGGCCTAGTCTGGGGTAACCAGACACTTCACTCTTAAATACAATGTTTGTTTTTGCATTGATGAAGTTTTTGACCAAGGAACTTCTCAGCCATATATTAAGTGCAACACAGTGAAACATTTAGTCTTGAGATTTGCTGTGCTTTACAAGAGACGTTTTAGCAGAGACAGGCCACTTCTATTGAAATGAATGGGAGAAATTATAATGCTAAACGGTAAAAGCATGTAAAAAGGAAGTCCTACCCTACAGGTTAACGAGCCAATCACCTTTTAGATACAGAGATTGCCTGTCTACTTGGGAACGCATATGCGCATTAGCTATACAAGCCGGGAATTTATTTATTTATTTTTTACATAATCTGAGATAAATAAGCACAATTTATGAATCCAGTGTTGTCAGATTTTACTACTGATTGATAATCTTGAACCACCATTTTGGAGATTCTGGTCTTTCACCATTCAAGTAGATAGTAGCTGCTTTTGTACAGCATGCCGCTTGTTTACAGAAAAATAGCTCCACGAGAGCATTCCAAAGATGGCCGCCAGTGGACTGACTTGCTAGAAAGACTTTGGCTTACTTTTGAGCAGTACTGTAAACATCCATTCTGCCACTCTGGGTGGCTGGGTAGAGATTGAACTACATTTTACTCCACCTGGCAAGTCTGACTTAGTCATGTGACCTAAACTATGAAAAAAACATTAGACACGGGTGTCTGATATTGGGGCCATTAGTCATTTTGATGGAGTATGTTGACTTTGTGCTGTCTATACCAACACAAGTGAGATCAGGATTGGAGCCACCAAAGGGACTAGACTGTGGAAAATCTCTCTCCCCTGATCTCTGTATTGATGGAAGCTTAAACATGTCTTTCTTATCCCGTACTCAGCTTTTCTCTAAATAGTGGCTAGTTTTAATGGATCTTGACCACTCGTGAACACACACGTTTATGTTCCTGTGTGAAACTCAAGAAATATGTCTGGGTCATTAAAAAAAAGGTAGAGGTAGAATTTTTCTTAAGGGGAGTCAAGTTTTTCAGACATTTTTAAGATTTTTTTTTTGTATCACAAAATTATAAGCCTAAATAGCATAATACAAAAGTTTTAAAAGACTACATTTCATATTAATTATCAGTTAAGATTAATTTTAAATGCATGTAAAATAAAGACAATACAACAAAAGACAGTTTAACAAATAATGTCATGTATAATTTGAAATGATATGTTTGTTTTTTCTCAGAGTATAGTTTTATGGAAGGGGAGGGGCTTAATCATTTTTGAAATGCTCTCCGTCCACATTGCCATTTTTAAGTGTTTTCCAAAAGTTGCAAATCCTCTTTCTGCACATGCTAAAAATCACAGTTCCATGTACAGTCTGAAATGTGATTGCCCTTGTGTTCCGTCACCAGACAGAAATTCAGAGTAAATCAGAGTAATCTTTAACAACGCTTTCAAAGTGGATAGCAGGCACAACGACACTGCTACAAAATGGGCATCTTGATTGTTTTGGGTTGAATGGTTTACATGACTGCATCGATTGAAAACAAATACATTATCATTTACAGATATCTCCATTTTCCATGTCCACATTAAAGCATGAAGATGTAGAGAAAAAGATGCATTTTGTCAGATTTGGCTAACTTCTTAGGACATTTTTTCATAATCAGAAAACCATAATTTCATCATTAATTTGTATTTTAAGTTTACTAAAGTTCAGATGAACCCATATTGGTGTATGAGTTTCCACTATTAATGACTTAATTGAAAAAAGAATTAAAGAAATTAAGAGCTCCAGTGAAATTGAGAACTGCAGATTTGTGATTTAATTGTTTAGCTGGGAACCACTGATCCACTTCACAAATCTGACTGAACGATTACTTCACAAATTTTATTGATCTGGTTCTGGGGTCAACACAATAATCCATTTGTCGGGGTTCTCGAAGAAACCACTCACAAGAGGACAAGATTATCAGTACAGTAAAGGGATAGTTCACCCCAAAATGATAATTCTCTCATCATTTATTCACCCTTATGCTGTCTCAGACTCGCATGACTTTCTTTCTTCTGCAGAACACAAGCAAAGTTTTTTGAAGGATATATGATGTATATTTCTCCAAACAAGTTGACTTGTATGGACAAACAGATATATATCCTTCATACGAGTTTAAGATGGCATCAGGGTGAGGAAATTATGAATTATAACTTTGGGGTGAACTATTCATGTAAATTTCAGTCTGTTCCTTACACAAATCTATCGTACAGCTTTAGACTTCAGATTATAGTGCACTGGTTGTATGAACCACTGTTAAGGTGCTTTTTTTATATTATCTACATTTTTGGAGCTTGCACTACATTTGATGTATGTGCTACTTGTACATGTTCCTCATTCATTTTGATGGTATTAAAACATAGGACTTTTCTGAAGTATGATGAAAATCTCCATTCCCCCCTTCCTGTCTGTTTGCAGATCCTAAACCTGTCCAGTCTGGGGGTGGAAAGCAGTTTTTGGCAGCAGCAACAGTGGCCGCCTTTGACGAAATGCACCCCGTGAACTGCTACATCTCGCACAGTTGCTCTCTGAAATATTTCAGTTACAGTCAGTTGCCGTTGTCAAACATGATTATTGATATGCAGCTTTTATTTTCATTCCATTAGCTCTATACCTCCCTTTTTCCTGTAGAGGTATGTTATCCATAAGACAGTGTCAGTGCTTGAGCAGGGAGGGTGCTCCATCAGCAAGGGTCTGCACGAGTAATGATGCCTTTATGTTTTTCTTGGGCATTGGCTTCAAACAAAAATACACAGCTTCTACCCACCTCACACATGCAAGGAAAGGAACACACCCACCTCCTCTCACTTTAGCACACATACAGACACATAATTCTCAGCATGCTACCATTTTCATCTACCCCACGCTCATGGGTTTGATGCTAAGCAAGGCCTGCATTTTATATCTGGTTCTCTTCTTGCATGACAGGTTGTAAAATAATATGTGACTTAAAAGCCCTCTGCTTTCTTCATTTAAGCCTCTTAAATTGGTCTTGTTTGGTAAGATGACCTTTCTAGTTGTAAGAGGAGACATCAACAAACATGATAGCTAACTGAGCCCAGATTATATTACCATAGCTCTTTCCTAGCTGAAGAAACTTTATAGAGTTCTCAAGCTATGTTTCATTTAAGGATCATCCTTGTTCCACAATTTGCTTTCCATTTCTGAATTGCTTTCTAGTAGGGCTGGGCAGATCGATCCTGAACTTGTCAATACATCAAAAAATATATATACACCGACCAGCCACAACATTAAAACCACCTGCCTAATATTGTGTAGGTCCCCCTCATGCCACCAAAACAGCTCTGATCTGTCGAGGCATGGACTCCACAAGACCTCTGAAGGTGTCCTGTTGTATCTGGATCCTTTAAGTCCTGTAAGTTGCGAGGTAGGGTCTTGTTGGTCCAGCACATCCCATATATGTTCAATCGGATTGAGATCTGGGGAATTTTGGAGGCCAAATCAACACCTTGAACTTTTTGTCATGTTTCAAATCATTCCTCAACAATTTTTGCAGTGTGGCAGGGCACATTATCCTGCTGAAAGTGACAACTGCCATGAGAAAATACCATTGACATGAAGGGGTGTTTTTGGTCTTCAACAATCTTTAGGTACAGTTGAAGTCAGAAGTTTACATACACCTTAGCCAAATACATTTAAACTATTATTCTGACATTTCACGTTCTTAAAATAAAGAGAATTATCCCAGTGGGTCAGAAGTTTACATACACTTTGTTATTATTTGGTAGAATTGCCTTTAAATTGTTTAACTTTGGTCAAACTTTTTGGGTAGCCTTCCACAAGCTTCTCACAATAAGTTGCTGGAATTTTGGCCCATTCCTCCAGACAAAACTGGTGTAACTGGATCAGGTTTGTAGGCCTCATTGCTCGCACATACTTTTTTCAGTTCTGCCCACAAATTTTCTGTTGAATTGAGGTTTGGGCTTTGTGATGGTCACTCTAATACCTTGACTTTGTTGTCCTTAAGCCATTTAGCCACAACTTTGGAGGTGTGCTTGGGATCACTGTCCATTTGGAAGACCCATTTGCCACCAAGCTTTAACTTCCTGTATGACGTCTTGAGATGTTGCTTCAATATATCCACAATGGACCACTTTTGGTAGGTACTATCCACTGCATACCGGGAACACCCCACAAGACCGGCTGTTTTTGAGATGCTCTGACCCAGTCATCTAGCCATCACAATTTGGCCCTTGTCAAGAACTGACTGTTCACTTGCTTCCTAATATATCCCACCTCTTCACAGGTGCCATTGTAACAAGATTATAAATGTTATTCACTTCACCTGTCAGTGGTTTTAATTTTGTGACTGGTCGGTGTATATTGATAGGGCCTACTAAAGATTTTTACTAAACTAGATATCTTATTATTTATTTGTCATGGAAACTATTGCAATTCATGAGATTCAAAGTGACAAAAAAGCAATTGCTGTATTTGTGTATGATTGGATATATTTTGCTTTCCATTCATCTTCCACAGACTGTTCTCACAGTGAAATCGGAAACAGTATGTAGACTGTTCAGTTTGTTATTGACGAAATTCGAAACACTGCCCCCAGTGGCCAAAGCAGTAGGTGTTCTCCATTTCCAGGGTGAAATGTCCACAGAGGTGCACCAAAAGTGAGTTGCAAAGCAAATTGTTTTTCAGCTATACCCTCAAACCTAAACCTAACCATCAGTGGACTAAAAATGTCATGTTAAGCGGGAAAATGCAACTTCCGAATCGTACTCGTCTCTGATTATGCAAAGGCGATTACTTCCTAGTGTCACACTGCTTATACTATTCCGGTTGTGCCACAAGGGAAGGTAAACACACAAGTCGATGCAAAAATGTCTGATAGGAGATGCCACTTGTCAGTCGGTATAATGTGGCTGATTTTAGGGTACTGGAACTCTGGGAAACAAAATGCCATCTTCCCATGTGACCGTGCTGGGAAGACAAAAGCAGTCAAGACACAAGTCAGCGCTTAGTCACAGCACTTGGTTGTTGTAAATTAATTTAAATTAAAATCTTAATTGTTAGTGAATGATAAGCAAAAATAGAACTTGAAAATTTGCAGTTTAGGCCTATGCATTTAGAAGGGGAAAAAAGGCTTTTAAATATGATGTTAAATGGCCAAAATGAAAAGTTTTATCCTCTGAGCTCTGAAAAAATCAATTTAAATAGTTATTGGTATTGTTATCGATATCAGCAATATTGGCCTTGATAGTACTAGATCGGAAAATAACATAAGTGGTGGAATCGCTCATCCCTACTGTCAAGAAGAAGCAACTGAAATCTAATTTGATCTTTTTTAATGATGATCTTTAAAGAGATGTATCTATAGTGAATTTCATTTTTCTCAGGTCTGCATAGCTCTTGCAAATTTTAGTGCTCCCTTTTGTTTGTGGGTATGGAAAAATTCCACTTCCTGTTTGACAGATGAACACGTGTTTTAAGATGTGAATGTGTATGTGTGCAGAGTAATTCATACATGTAGATCTGACCTTTACATAAATGGTAAGCCATTGGCTCAGCGAGTTAGTGGTTAGATATATAAAGACTAGTACAGTCTACCTAGCTCTGTGCTTTTACAGTTGCCTTTCACTGTATACCTCTTTTTCTTTGGACACACTTTTTCCATCCTTTCCCATGACCTCTCTCTTTCTCTGACCAAGAGCACCTGTGTGGCTTGTCACACCTGTGTGAGCACTCTGTGTTTGGCAGGTTGTTGTCATGGAGACTGGAGAGATATCTCACCATGGAGGGCCGCTTGATAGGATCGGCCAAAGTAGACCACCCTCAGGGCAGCATGTGAAAGACCTCATTGTGCCAGGTACCACAACCAAATCCATTACACCCTGTGTGGTGGCCTAGCTCAAAGCTGTGACTAAGCGTTCTCTACAGAGTTTCTCTTTGTTCACGTATGCTTGTCAGAGGTGTATAGACTGATAATGTGACTTTTATAGTGGGCTTTCAGGACCACAAACTGTATTTGATAAAACTGCACTGCAAAGCCAAACCACAGCAACTAGAGTGGAACAGAAACTGAGAGTAATGTATTTTTTGCTTGTTCAGCTAACTGAGTATGATAAAACTCTGCCTCTCTCCGTTTTCTCTAAATTAGACAAAAGTTGAGTTTAACCTGGTCACAACTTATAATTGACATAATGTTTCGGTACAATGTGCATTTTGCCTTTGCAGGTCAGAACAGTTGTCCAGACAAAATACTGAAAATAACCACTGGATCAACATTCAAGCTACACTCGGAGTAAGAGTTCCATATAGAACCATAAAGGGTTATATCGCTTGCTTCATATTTGGAACCCCTAAAAGGTTTTATCTAACCCTTTTTAAGGGTTCTTTGAGCCAGGTGGAAAGGTTCTGTAAGGTTCTACAACCATAATATTGTTTTAAAATGATTTATGTATTTTTTACCAGAAGAATGTTTAATGGTATATACACTTTTGAAGTTCTGGCCATCAACAGCATCAGAGCCATGAGAAGTGAAAATCAATGTTGACACTTGACTTCAAAACAATGACAATGTCATAAAAGGTACATGTTGTTCTATTATTTATCATTACTTTGCATCAATGTATTTATGATACTAAATAATGGTTAATTTCTGTTTGCAGTGGTTCTGGAGTGTAGCATTACTAGTTTGACTTCATACAGATAAAACACAACACTCCTATTCATGTAAGTTTTAAGATGTAATTTATAGATATACCAATCACTTTGTTTATAATTACTCTGCATACTGGCAGCAGGTCTATTAAATGTTTCACATACTTACAGGGATCAGCACACCCATCCTCAACCTGATCTTTCATATGGTGTCCAGGCCCCTTATATAGTGAAGAGTAGGCATCAAACTGATGACATGCAGATGGCTGAAATGACGTGAGGTTAGATTTAATTTGTTGTATCCAAAATACCTTACTCAGATGTCAGACCAGTGGTACCACAATTATTCTGTATCTGCCCCAGTGCTAAACTTATTTAACAGCTTTTCATTGGTAATTCGTTTTTTACTTGTTTATTAATCTTACTTTGTTATAATGTTAACTTATAGTTAATGTTAAAGTATTTAATGTTTATGATTTTTATATAAATAATAGCTTATTATTACAAACCTGTGGATTTATTAAGTAAATTCTCATAACTATTGCATTATGATTTGTGTTAATTATCTCTGTGTTTGTGTTAAAAATGCTTTACTTATTGATACTTAAATGCACTCTATTTTATGTTTTTTTTTCACTTTCTTAGTGATATGTGAACTATTAAATTTATATATATAAATATCCATTTAAACATTCTTCTTGTTGCATTTTACGGTTGCAAGTAATACTGACAGTAATACTGTCAACAGGAATTAATATTTTATCAACCAAATGCATTAATCCAAACCCCAACCCTAAACCTAACCATTAGTGGAGTAAAAATTGATGTGTGGTGTGAGCAAGAGACGATCGTATGTGTTTCCGCATCTTGAATAACGTATAACGGCAAGTAAGAGCAGCCGGTGGAGTTTGTGGTGCCCCCCTAGGAAGATGGTGTCATACGCAGACAGCATTATATGCGTATAGTGAGCGGCGGTACTGGTGAAGAATTTCCCCATTGCGGATTTTGCGTGGAGTTCAAGTTTGGTGAACCAATAGGAAGTTGCTTTGTTTGGCAGAGACTTCTGTGTGGGTGGTTCTTTGTAAACCGCTACTCTGAATATTCCCAACGGCCAAGGAAATTATTTTAGCGGCGAGTTACTAATGACTTCATTCACAGAGTATAAAGTGCATCCTTAATAAGAGGCTGCTTGACAATTCGTTTTATGCTGGTTTCACACACGCTCAACATACGCTCACGATTTCTTTGTTTGCAGAATTTTGCCTTGCAAAGGTAAATTTGACCACGCCTCAAGGTAGAACTTCCATTCCTGCAGCAGCCATATTGTGTTGCGTTTTGGTCCATTGTCTCATTTTCTTGTCTTTGGCAAGTAGGCTCTTGCATGAATGTTTGGTCAATGCATTGCAAGTGCATGTTCCCATTGTGTATATTAGTGTGTGGTCTTGCATTACTGTGGTAACAAATATGCGTACTCAAGGGGCCGATAGATTTATCCTCACAGGTCTGTGCCAAATGTGTTATACAGGTAGCTAGCTATAAACATGCCGATAGTTTCATTAACTTGAACTGATTTCACTGCAAGATTCTTTTCAAACAGTTGCTCCACCATGACAGCAGTTGTCCTGGAAGAGAAAAGAACAGTTTAAATTCATGCCCACTATAGTACCTCTTGAAACAAAGCTGAGAATGAATGCGCAATTGCAATGCATTATGAATTGCGTTAGGGATGAATTCAGAAATGCGAATAATGACTACAAAACAAATAATGGATTCATCCAAATAACAAAGAAATATTAGTTTGCAATATTATCCAAGAAGCACAAGAATAAAGTGACGTTTTAAATAAAAAATTCAAAAATTACAATGATTTTATGAATCTGTGCAGCCAATATTTGTAAAGTGTAATGAATAAAAATGCGCTGTAATGGACAAGTCTCTGTAAATTGTGTGCATCTGGAGCTTGTTAATTAAGATATGGCATCATATACACTTTCCACTTCTTGAAATGTCTGTTAATGTATCACACGATTCACATGTGATACCCATGAATTAATTTATAGCCTAAACCTGAGCGCGATGTTGAATTTCTGACCTGAAGAGATTTCACATCAGAGCTCGTCTATTAAATTTGAACAAATGTATATTCACTTCAGTGATTATCTGATTAAGTCTTCATTCCAAAAAAAAAAATATAAAAAGTTAAAATTCTCCATAAAGTTTTCAATACTTTATAGACTATTCATCTACTCTGAATATTCCTCCTTATGTAAAACGAAGAAACTGAAACATGCTTCTTCTTTCTTCTTGTTTAAACTGTGCTAAATTTGTGAATGTTAAGTGTTCTTGAGCTCTGGAAAGTGTGCTTGACATTTCACATTTTGCTTGACACTTCCTGCCTCCAGAATAATTGTGTTAAACATGCACAGAAAAATGAAAATTATATTAATGATATTAATATCTGAAATACCTGGAGAAACCACATATTGTCTACAAATTCAGCTTCATCTAGTAAGAAAAAAAGAATTAAATAATAATTTAATTAAATAATATGGCTGAAATGATTAGTCGATGTTCTCAGCAACGTCGACAATAAAACAATTGTCGACAAAAATAATAGTTGTCGAATACTCGTTTGATCTCATTTAACGTAACGAGATCACATTAAACTCTGATGTGTGAGAGCAGAACTGCAGTTTGTGCCTGACTGAGGAGAGGAATAATTACACAGATCTCAGTCCAGATGCACTCTAAACTTAAAAAGCTTCTGGTGTTGCACATCAAAAAGTACAAAGGAATTATACAAAAATACAAAACAAGTAAATACAGAAGCTCTCTCATTGTGGAATAAGTGGAGTCAGAGCTCTTTAAAGGAAACACCCTGGTGTTACACCGTTTTAATGCATTATATCTTTATTAAAGTTCAAATAATACGGAAGCAGGTCCTTAATTAACTATAAACTCTGACTCCAGCACCTCAGCAGTCAGCGCCTCTTCTATGTGTTGCACGAACGTCCTGAACTAAGGGGGAGAGATTGAACTGCATCCGGCTGATACGCACACTGTCGCGGGGACGCTCATCCTTCAAGCCCAAACTTGTTAAAGCCCACGACTTATTGAAACATAATATATATCACTGTGCATTTCTTACCGTGAAGAAATGGCAATACGCAGCTCTATTAATAAGAGAGAGGTGTGTGTGTGTGTGTGTGTGTGTGTGTGTGTGTGTGTGTGTGTGTGTGTGTGTGTGTGTGTGTGTGTGTGTGTGTGTGTGTGTGTGTGTGTGTGTGGTAAAGATGGATTGAGATGAACAGAAAGGTGAGAGAGGGCAGTCTTCGCCCCATTATACACCAACAAAATACTTTTATGATTTGCTTTGGCCTGTTTTCCAATAATTAATATATAAACTTAAATTTAAAACAATGTACATGCTATACTGCAGTAGAAAAAATTGTTATCTTAGACTGTTGAATATAATATTAAAAATACAAATATTTAAAAATATCTAAAAATCCTTTAAAAAATATGCATTTACATGAGAAGCAGCATATAAGATATGTAGACTTGCTTTTAGAGAATAGATCTTGAATATGAGTATATTTTGTCAGAAGTATAACCAAGTGAAAACATACACTTATGTACAGCATACACTTATGTTTAAGATACATCCTCTTAAAGCAAGTCTAAATATCGTATATGTTGCTTCTCAAGTAAATATATCTTGTTTTGTATTATTTAAAACAATACAAAAAGACTTGATAACAATTGTTATTTTTTTACAGTGAATTTCTTTACTGAATTAAATTTGATAAAACTTACATTTTCCCCCTTTTAAGTCAGGACACAAGCTGAATAATTGGTTACGAGCTAATGATTAAACGTTGCAATAATAGTCGAATAATCTTTCTATAATCGTTAGATTAATCGATTATCAAAATAATTGTTAGTTGCAGCCCTATTAAATAATAATTGCATAATATGAATATTTATTATTATACTATTATTAGGCTATTTATTATGAAAAGACATATACAAGGCATATTTTATTAATTTAAACTATAAATGTCAGGTTTAAGCTCCGCCCATATCCAGTTCTATCTGAATACAGAGGCCGATACAGATAATTTTGTCATATGAACAGATACAAATAATTGCTTCACTGCACACCTCTAAATTGCATTCTGGCACATTTCAGAAATGTAGCAATGCATAAAATCAAGCTTATGTAGCTAGTAGCATTTGCATTTACATACTTGAGTAGAGAAAGTTTGCGGCCGTAGAATGTCCACATACTCACGCACAGATGTGCAAGGGCACAAACACATGCTTTCATTTATTATCCTCCTTTCTTTCTTTCTCTCTTTCTTGTATTCACTCATGATCTCTCTCTCTCTCTCTCTCTCTCTCTCTCTCTCTCTCCTCCAGGGTGTAAAATGAACAACTTTTGATGTGTGTTTGGCTCAGTGATGGCAGGCAGCTGGCTAGATCATCAAATCATGTGGCTTTTTTGGACCTTGCAGCTGCTTGCAGGATTATGGGGACTTTAAGAATTGAATACACAGCAGTTGCACACAGTTAGCACTACTGGACAGATTGTTTAGATTGAAAGTACATTAGAAAAATTGTCAGCTCACAGACCTTAGAGAATGCTTCGTAAAAATAGCTTGGCACCCATATGTTAATTCCTTCAAAAGTTGTGGTTGTTTGGTTTGTGAGAGTACATTGCTTTTTAGCAGGTCCACACGTAATCTGCACACTTAGAGTGCCCAATATTAACAAATTGTACCAATTTTTACTAATGTTGATTAAAGATGGCTCCTTTATTTAATTAAATATTTGGGAAGTTGGTTCCCCTTTGTGTTCTCCCAAGGCGTGTGAAGGCACTTTGTGAATTTGAAAAAGATCTTCTCTGACTTTGTGGTGATATGATCTTTGAAGATAAATCTTAGTACAAAGTGCTGAGAATTCTGCATCAGTCAATTTAAAGGTTTGTTTTACTGCTAAGGGCTGGGAATGCATCATCAGGCTCTTTAAAGAAACATTTGACTTCTGCACTAAGGGAATGTGGTTGTCACGGAGCTGCTTTAGTGCCCCTCTCTTGCACAGCTGTTGACCACTGACAGCTTAGCCCAGCTCAGGCAGGCAGCACAGCTGTGACCTGTGTTTGTAGAGACCGGGAAGTACCCAGAGAACTGCCTTCATTTTTTCTGTCTCAGCATATGTGCATTTGAGGTACTAGCACCCTCTGCTACTTTGTGCAGGTCAAGAGTTTTATGCCTTAAGGTAGTCAAGCTACTGTTGTCACTGGGATTTTGTCAAATAAGATATATTTTTGGATGAACATGGAACAACTTTCTTGTCAAACAAACATAGTCCTAACTCTATCCCTACCTGTTACCCTATCCATTTCCTACCATGAAACATACTTTACAAAATTTTGCTTACACAAATGCGAGCACTTGGCCTATTCATTTTCAACATGCGGTCCAATTGAACGTTCGTTCTTGTGTTACAGTGGCAGTAACACTGGTGTTATTCAGGTAAGTTTCTATAAATACATTGACTTTACCTTACAGACTCAGCAATATTCCCTTCAAAAAGTTGCTCCGCCATGACAGTAGTTGCCTTGAAAGAGGAGACTCACTGTAGAAGCGGAAGGTTCACACTAATCTCGCTGTAGCGCCCCTTGCAGCAGCACTGAGAATGAAATTATTTACTGCCCTCAAGTTGTCCCTCATTGTGTTCCCACCCACTAGAATCTTCAAGAATCCTAAGGCTGCTCTTTTACATAAAAAAAAAAACCTTCATATTGACTACTCCTGTCAAGGTCCAAAGGTCAACAACTTTGTTTTGTATGGCCCCAGAAAGCTTGGAATAAAGCCATATGGACCATTCTGTTATTATGTCCTTTTAATTTTTACACTGTTTCTGAGTGCACCCTTATTTTGACACAAGCCTAAAAAGGACATACTCCAAAATCGTTCCCACACTGTATAACAGGCATAATTGTGGTCTCTTTTGAAAGGAGACACTTGGAAGTTTGTTGTTAAAGTCAGAATGAATAAAAGTCATGAAAAAGAACATTGTGCCTTCTGGCTTTGTGGAGGTTTGGAAGTCACCATATGAAAGAATTACAGTGTGTCAGCGGATCATATTGCATAATATAGTGGAAAATTGACATAAATAATAATTTTTATGAAGTAAATACAAGAATATATAAAAATGTCTGTAAATGTGCACACTGTTGGATTAAATGTTCTATTGGATGTTGTTCACTGAAGCCTGAACAACTCATAGGGAGTTTACATCACTGAATAGGCACGTGCGTCTTTATAACAGTTTAATTTTCAACTTTCGCTTTGATATTTTGATATGTTGACAAATTAAGAATTGACTCCGGCAGTAATATTTCTATTGCGAAACAATGACTACATTTCAAAGCTGAAGTATTAGATCTTTCTTATGATGTCGAGTTTGTCACAATTAAATAAGAATTGATTCTTAATAACAAAGTTAATGCAAAAAATACAGATCGTAAGATAATCTGCGCTCCTTGTCCTTTGTCTGGTAACCTGTGAAGGACATACTCAAAATAAGGACATTCTCTTTTAAAAGAAAAAGAAAATTCACAATTAATTAAAGATAAAGTTATTTAGAAAATCATAAATTGATTTTAAATTGTTACCTAATAATACTTGCATTAAAATAAAATATGACACTGCCCTTGCCTCAGTCTTGCATGTTGTAGTTCTGATCTGAGGGTAATAACGCTCTACTTTGCGTTTTCTAGATAATATTCTTAGACAAAGTTAATTGAATTTTCTAAAAAGCTACTTCAGAAGCTTGCCAGATTACCACATTTATTCAATTTCTTAACAATATACACACATTTGCTCTTTGTCTTAAGCCTGGTATGCTTAAAACTGCTTTGTTAATGTTTTCACATTCACAGTTATGAATGACAAATGAATCACGTACTGTACATTATTTATTTTCAATTCAAAATAGCGAATAGTTTACACCGTTGGAAATTACTGTGGGTCAGTACAACATTTGAATCATAAAACATTGGTCAAATATTGTATCTCGCATGACACAAACACTCTTAACGTGAATCTGGCCATATCTGATTATTTGGGGGGGGTGTTAGTGGTTCGGCTGTTCTGCCCCGTTTCGCGGCCGGCCCACTGGGAAAAGTCCAGTCCGCCACTAGTTACAGGTCAAGCTTGTTGACCCTGGTAGCCGATTTGTGCTGGTCCTAAGGGGTCTACCAGCCCTAACGAGCTTGACCAAGATGGTCTACCCATGTCAGGTCCCCTACTATCTAGTACTCCAACTCTTCAAGCACCTAAACTGGTTTGGACCAGGTAGGCTAATGATCAGCACAAACCAGTAAGAAACCATGTTGAACTAAATTTCCCTCATCTAACATCTTATCTATGAACAAAAGCTTATTTGACATCTACTTCTATGCATTTTTCTCTTATTTAGTGTTTTTGTTTTTCAGTGTGTCTCTGTTTTGGAATGAATCCATTGGTTGTTAGAGTTCCCCTGCTAAGGTGTTCAACCCTATATGCTTTGGATCAGCAAAGTTCAGCTTCACACACACAAGGCTCCATTCATAGCCTCAGTTATTAACCTTTGAGGGATATTTTGATAAGTGTGATTTGTGGGGGTATTTTCATAAATAATTACCCCCAAGGGTTTTTTGCACTTCCTTCCCTGCTCTCATTACCTTCTGAGAGCATTTGTCAGTGACTTGTGGGTAAACCTAGCCAGTGATGATAGGGAAGAGGTGGGAAAGTTTTCAGTTGGCAAGAGGCTTTGCTCTCTCTCTCTCTCTCTCCTCCCTCCCTCTCTCTGATCTGTGTGACTGTGTTGAGTCATGAGTTTACAGGGATCAGAAGAACTGAGGGGGGAAAGTCCCAAATCTTTTCCGTCTGCACCTGGACACACTCGCATTCCTTAGCCTACATGCCTGAATGAAGGCCTGTATGAGTGGGTGTGCACAGCCCTGAAATTTAAAGTATGCTAATGCTTTATGAATCGTAACCACATGAAAACTTTGGAATAACATACATTTTCCAATTATTCTTTATTTTATATTATTTTTAAATTTTTTTACTTAAAGGAGAAGGGCATGGTCAACAGATATGCGTGTCTGACTCACATGAAGCTATTTATACAACCTTTCACAAACCTTATACAAAGTGTTTTAGTACTTTAGCACATCACACAATCATACACATTTACCTATTTTTCTACGTGGGGACTTTCCATTGGCTTATATTGTTTTTAAGGGATTGTTCACCCAAAATTCTCTCATCTTACTCACCTTCATGCCATTCCAGATGTGAATGACTTTCTTCTGCTGAACACAAAGGAAGATTTTTAGAAGCATATCTCAGCTCTGTAGGTCCTTTCAATACAAGTGAATGGTGACCAGACCATTGAAGCTCCAAAAAGGACATACAGGCAGCATAGGAGTAATCTATATGACTCCAGTGGTTTAATTAATATCTTCTTAAGTGATATGATAGGTATGGTTTAGAAAGAGATCCTATATATCCAATCATTTACTATAAATTCTCCTGCCTGCCCAGAAGGTGGCAATATGCATGAAGAATGCAAACTGACAAAAACAAAAGAATGTGAATGTAAAAGTTGAGATTTATAGTAAAACAATTACTTTGATATTGATCTTTTTCTCATACACGTATCATATCGCTTGTGAAGACATGGATTAAACCACTGGAGTCGTATGGATTATTTTATGCTGATTTTATGTCCTTTTTGGACCTTCAAAATTCTGGCTGCCATTCACTTGCATTGCATGGACCTACAGAGGTGAAATATTTTTCTAAAAATCATTGTGTTCAGCAGAAGAAAGAATGGGAAGAAATGATAAGAGAATAATATATAAGAGATAAGTTATAATTACTACAATAATAAACCCTAACATAGAACTTTTGAGGTTTTTAAAAGTCAGTAAAGATATTTGTTACGTCCCTTTTTATGTTGTCTAGGGAATAAGGGAATAACACTCTTAAAAATTGTGTGTGTGTGTGTGTATCTCAATGGGCAGGACAGAGCAAGAAAAAGAAACCGATCTCAAAACTCATCTCGAAAGGATTTATTAATCCACAATGCCATGATAGATGAGTGAAGAAAATAATATTTACAATATATACAAACAATAAATGAGATCAATAAACAAAATAAACATACTAAACACAAAGAAAAACCCAAGGTGGGAAGGCGAGCACGAGAGATGCCAAATCAAACAAATCAATAAAACAGAACAAACTAGCGAAAGGTTAATTCAACTAAACTAACTACCAAACATAAAATGTAGAAAAGAAAAGTATTCGGTGTCAAGACGCTCTAACCAAAACTACGCTAACTATATTACAACAAAACTTACAAGATGGGCACTCTCCTAAACTAGTGTTTCTAACATTCAAAACATCCTAAATAGTGCAAAGTGTATATCGCGCGACCTACTAACCTGCTCCCTCCTTCCCAGCCTTACACGCTCCGTGTTAACTGAGCGGGACGAACAGTAAAATGACAGAACACTTAACACCATTTAAGAATAGATTGAACAAACAATAGACACACAGAATGTCAGTGACAGCGAGTCAAACAAGTATGCCAAAGTGAGCAAAAAGCTGTTTTTCATGGAAGTGATCACGAGTATTTGAATGAAGTGGTGAGATGTGATTGGATAAGTTGAACCGAAACGTCATCGTCCTTCATGAAGATTGACAGATGGTAGATTGAACCAACGAACACCTGAAACACACGCACCACAACAACAACAACAACAACAACAACCCCACATTTCCATATTGCAACACTTTGAATACGTACGAGTACGTAATAATATTATTTAAATGTGGCGTGTGTAATTTTTTGGCTATTAAAACACTTTCTCCCAATTAAGCTTAATATACATAAACAACCATAATTAAGGTTTATTTCCCCTGAAAAGTGTAAAAATGTGGCTCTGTGGCACTTTCAAAACATTGCTCTGTTTATTTCAGCAACATTGACGGAACCAATAACATACGTTTATTGGCGGGACTGACTGTTTGTCCGACCAATCAAAGATTGGTGATGCTAGCTAGTGGTTCAGAAATTACACACTTCACCTTTAAAATTTTTATTACTTTAACATATATCTTTCTTTTGAGGAGGTTTCCAAAGGGAGGTTTTGCAAGATTTAGCTGACTTCTGGAGACATTTTTTCAGCATTTTATACGAGTCAAGCCAAGTCATCTTTATTAGTGCTTTTCACAATACATCAGCTTTTGTTTCAAAGCAGCTTTACAGCAAATAGTGCCTTATGAACCCCGTAAGACAGACAAAGGTGACTGGAAAGAAAAAAAATCCTAAATTTAGTCCCTTAAAGTATAGCTAGATTAGAAACACTTACACATGACATTCTCCCTGCCCATGCTTCTGACTGATTGCCTTTCAAGTGTTTGAAAGACCAGAGCTCTGAAAGAATGCTATCCTGATAACTTAAAATATCAGCAGGACAGGGTTTTACACAAGCTAAATGGCCAGAACCTTGCTGATTCTGGAATTATCTTTGACCTTCTCTTTTTTGTCCACTCCACAGGTTCTTCTGTGGGAGCTACAGCCCTTTCCCAGACACAACAGAAACCAGAGGCTCTGGCTAATTTCATAGCTTCCTCTTCATTGTTTGCCTGTTTGTGTGACTGGAAACCAGCAGTGACAGACAGATGACTGGTTGCTCTTAAACTGATTTTGTGGAGAAACTGGACCTGGCACCTTTAGAAGTAGTGAGTATTTCAAGGCCGACGGCTGAGTTCCATGTTTTTCCCCACACTTCTGAGGCAGGGTAACCTGTCACGCTGACCTTGTTGTTTAACTCTGTTTGCAGTTTGATGTCCAAATTATCCCAGCACATTGGTTTATAAACAATCTCATTTGTGCTCAATGGTTGTCTCATGTATTTCTCTCTCTCTATCTCTCTCTCTCTCTCTCTCTCTCTCTCTCACTCTCTCACTCCCTCACCAACCATTTCCCTTTTCATTCAGTTATGTGTGTTTTGATAAGAGTGAGGTTGAATAATGCCATTTAGTTGTGATGTCAAGTTTTTTAGCCAACCCATAAGACTATTTAGCTTTAGATTCCCTGAGGAACTTCTTATTTTTAAACTGATGTGCTCTTTAAAAAGTTGCTAACAAGCTGATCTATAATGCTGCATTCAAGTCATTTCAGAATGATGGTATTTACAAGTTAAACACACATAAACACCAACACAAAGTTGAAATTGCCAGTAGGAAATTGCTTAATTCATTAAGCCCTACTTTCCAAATATTTTGATTAAAGAATCATTGCAGAAGTAAATGGACATTGGTAATGATTAAGTTATAGTTATGGATATTTGTGTACATTCAGTCAGTGAACTGGATAATCAGTGCAGAGCAAAGAGGGTTGCCAGTATCAGAAATAACAATGGATAGACATTGCTAACATTAATAAATGAATAGAAAGCAACAGGCATATTGTTTTACTCACAGACTAAAGGCTTTTTATTTGTACACAGCATAGATTTGCATACACTATGATTTAAACAGATGTTGCATGTTTGTCACGTAATTATTATGAACCCTAAATAGAATATGATAAACTATTACACACAATTTTGTAAATCAAATGTTCCAGAGGCCGCATACTGTGTAATATGATGCGTAAATCCTGAGCTTATCTTCACTGAGCACGTTTTGACACATCCACCTTTTTCCTGAACTTGGAAGTGTTCCACAACTCACCTGTTTTAAATTTACCGTCCCCGGTGTTTTCCCCCATATCTGCGTTTATTCTTAGTGGGTAAAGTATTACATATGTAGAAATAAAAAAAAAACATTTGGCATCTCAGATTTGAGATGACCGTTTAAAAAAAATAAAAATTATAGTGTAGAGTAGATGACAAGAAGTGATGGTACGATGCAGGCTGCAAGCGGACCGTACTTGGACAATCTCCCGAGATGATCTTGGTTAACTTTAAAAGGGTCTAAGATCATTTGGAGCTTTCACATGTGGGTCAAAAATCCTGCGAATCGTGCTCAGACCCCTGAAATGAACCAAGTGTGAAAACACCCTAAACTTTTATAAATGCACAAACGTTTCACGATTCATGTCTTAGGTTCGTCTGTGTGTAATTTTAGTAGAACAAAACAAGAAATTCCCTTCAATTAATATTAACCCTATCAACCCCTTGTTTTACTCATAAATTGAAACTGCTATTCTAAAATCCCATTAGTAATTCTAGAGTGAACCAATGGCTCAAAAATTATAATTGTCTTCTTAGTTTTAGGACTACAAACTAAACTATAGCTCCATAGTAGGAATACACAGTGCTGTATTCAGGTTGGATATGTCCATCTGGCCTCTGTGGCTGTATTAAAGCACCACAGTGAGTACTAACTTTGAAAAACAGGACTCGTAATTTAACAGGAGACATTACAATTGCATTGATAGTTTAGGCAGATGCTAACCCCCCTGTGAGGGTGTGCACATGTATGTCTTTTTCTTTTGCTGTGTGTGTGTGGGTGGGTTTGGGTGGTTTATGAGGACATTTTCTTTTGTTACAAACTGGTAATTACAAGGGTATTAAACTATAAATGTTGTTTATGAGGACATTTCTAGTGGCCCCATAATTGAAATAGCTTAAACATAATAAACAGTGTTTTTTTTTTTATGTAATCATAAAGTTTTTTTGTGAGGGTTAAGTTAAGGGGTTGGGGGATATAACCTATAGTTCGTACATAATAAAAATCATGTCTATGGAGAGTCCTCATAAGGATAGCTTCACCAACGTGTGTGTGTGTGTTTGCCTTCATGTTCCTGGATGTATCCATGGTTGACTGTGAGGTCAGATGTCACTCATTGCATTAACCCTCAGTGCATGTGTGATTTATATGTATGCCGCCAGAGGCAGTAGAGATCACATTTGCCTGTCAGTCACACTTGTGTTATCTTGTGGCTTCAGGCTGTCATTACTACTGAATATTCACATACAGGCAGAATACATGAAATCGTAATTATAAATTAGTTATACATAAGGATGTGGCCACATATTTAAGACCGGGGGGTTCAAATTTAATAATTTAAGAATCAACCATTGAGGGGGCCTGGGTAGCTCAGCAAGTAAAAATGCTAACTACCACCCCTGGAGTCATGAGTTTGAATCCAGGGCGTGCTCAGTGAATCCAACCAGGTCTCCTAAGCAACTAAATTAGCCCGGTTGCTAGGGAGGGTAGAGTCACATGGGGTAACCTCCTCGTGGTCGCTATTATGTGGTTCTTGCTCTCGGTGAGGTGCGTGGTGAGTTGTGTGTGGATGACGCAGAGAATAGCATGAAGCCTCCATACGTAGCAACAAGCCATGTAATAAGATGCGCGGATTGACGGTCTCAGAAGATTCGTCCTCCGCCACCCGGATTGAGGCAAGTCACAACGCCACCACAAGGACCTAGAGCACATCAGGAATTGGCCATTCCAAATTGGGGAGAAAAGTGAAAGAAAAAAAAATCAACCATTGAAAAACCCATATTGGTTGACCGCTAATCTGAATATCGGCAGAGTGTCGACTACCAGTCTAGTGTCGGAGTATTCGACTAATGGTAGACACATTGTTTTTGCAATTCCATTTGGTGACACTAGAAGTGCATAAATGACACTTCTCTTCTCTTGAAATTAATATAAAACGTTTTGTTTGCTGTAGCTCAAACCATGTTTCAAGCAGTTCAACAAAACAAACAAAAGTACTTGTCATACACTGGGGCTTTCATGGTGGCCCCTGCTCTTCTTGAATGTGCATTCGACTAATTTGGGTTCTCTTAGCAGTTTGGAGTCCTCTGACCTACTTGTTCACAATGACAGAACTGTTTCTTCCTGTCAATAACAAATTGCAAATGGGAGGCATCCTGTAGGCTCAGAGAAAGGGTGATATATGGGACCCCACCATTTCTTTCCCTCTCTTTCTCACCAAGCCATTCTTTTGTTCAGGGGACGCTCAGTTACCCCATGTTAGGTTTTTCCGCTTTGACCTCCACCGCAGGAAGAGTCAGTGACAGACTCTGAAATCTAACCTCCCTCTGGAGACGTGTGCACGTTACAGCTCTGTCCAGGCCATGTTCAAACACAGCTGAACCTGGCGAGCTTACTGCTGGTGTTTAGAAAAGGTGTGACAGTTACATCTTATTCACACATGCTCTTTTTGCCACACAGTACATCACTTGACAGATGTTTTAAAACTACTAGTCTTTAAGCTTATGGTTTACGATGGTATAGATGGTCTGCTAGCATAGCCAAGCTGGTTTTCAGCTGATTTAGCTTGTCTCTTAGCCTGACCAAAGTACCTAAATACTCTCTAAACACCAGGAAACAGACCAACCTGACAAGGCTGGGAGACCAGCTAAGACCAGCAAACCATTTTAGGCTGATTTAAGCTGTTTTGTTAATGGAAAGAGGAACTGGAAAATGAAATGAAGGCGCATTGCTGTTGCTAATGTCTAAAAGACATTCCAATAGACAGCATTTGTAATTCTTTACTCTGAAGAACACCATGCGCTTACAATATTGTCATCTCGAATGTCTAGCTCTTACCAAAGCTTGTATTGTGAATTAATAACATAAGACGTGACAATCAATAATTGATGACACTATGACTTTTGCCCCAGTCTAGAAAGAAGACTATGAATTATGGATTGTTTTTCATGGCTAGGGATGTTTTTGTTTTCTTGTTTTGCTCGAGAGATCTTCTCCTTATCACATCTCTCAGATGAGCTTATTATTTAAAAAATTATTAAATTAATGTCTTTAATAAGAACACTTATTTCTGAACGAGCAATATTTTTTATGAGAATTTCATTGATACATCTTCAAAAGAGAAATTTTATAGTACAGTCTCTTCAAAAACAGATCCATTTGAGAGTTGTGGGATTTCAACATGACACATACACTTCAGGCAGAATAATGCATTTACATTTTTGAATATGGAATACATTTCTATTCAAAGTGACTTCCAGTACATGCATTTCATCAGTTTGTGCATTCTCTTGGAACCGAACCCATGACTTGGGGGTTGTTAGTACCATGCATTAACAGTTAAACATCATGGCTATACACATCCACCAGCAAGAATTATATATTTTTTTTTCCAGAATAGTTATCTTTTTCCACTTTTTATGCTGTCAGTTTGGCGGCGTTAAGCTAGCATGTTTTGCTTTCATCAGCCAGTGCTTAAGTTTGGGCTTCCATCTGCTCATCAGAATGTTAAACATCAAAGGCAAAGCTCTGTCTGTGTTTTAAAGACTATTTGGGAGAATTTGGAGGCCCTGCTAACAATAATGATCAAAGATTTTGTGTGTCTTTATTGGTCATCCGGCATGTTTAGTCAAAGTGGCTTTCTCTGGTTAAAACTTTAAAGATAAAAATGTGCTTGTTAGCGGCTGTGCTATTTTATCCACACACAGTTATCCACATGTTCAAAGCATCTCCGTCCGCTTTGATTGAGGAACTTCAGGCATTTGTTTTTATGTTTTGCTATGTGTATTCTGCCACCCTGGATTTCTGAATATTTTCCTCTGCAGTATTTTGCCTGCCATGACTTGACTAACACATTAACTCCATTCATCCCTCTCTGTCACTCTCTTCATGTTGTGTACCCACTGCGAGATCTTTTTGCTGAGTAAATTCTGTGCCATTTCCAAATCCCCCTCACCCTCATCCTCCCCTCCACTCCCTTATCCGGTTCACTGGATTTCTACCGATTTTAAGACTTTATCTTCCTCAGGGTTTGTTATTTCTCTAAGCAGATACTAAACAAAGTCAAAGCTTTGCTGAGTAAGCAGGTTGGGAATTAACAAGACTGAAAACTGCTCACACACACACACGTACACACGCACGCACACACACACACACACACACACACACACACACACGCGCACACACAAATGCATTCACATGAGCACACCCATATGAATATACATACAAACACATGCACTTAAGAACACAAAAAACTGTAGTGTATTGTATGCATTTGTAATAGTAGCCAGCTGGTTGGTAGCAGTGCATTGTGTCACATCCCTTGCACAGAGCGGGTCGAGCAGGGCCGGTTACATATTCAGACTGTTCGCATATATGTTATGGTTCCCATAAACATGAATGATCCATCATCATGGGATTTACACACACATATGTTCACATATAATTTAAAAGTGTTTTCACATTCATAAGATACAGTATCATTTATAAAAATAAAAAAAGAGATATCAACCGTATTAAAGGAATATTCCAGGTTCAATACAAGTTAAGCTCAATCGACAGCATTTGTTGCATAATGTTGATTACCAAAACAAATATATATATAAAAAAGCTGAGGTTACAGTGAGACACTTACAATGGAAGTGAAAGCACATTTTTGGAGGATCTAAAAGCAGAAATGTGAAGCTTATAATTGTATAATAACACTTAGATTAATTCTTATATTAAAACATGTATTATTTAAGCTGTAAAGTGGTTTAAATTGCCTTCTTTACAGTTGTTTTAAGTTTTAGTGTTTATCTTGTTACATCGTCATGGCAAGACAAAGTTGTTAAATTGGATATAACTTTTTTTTTTGCCCATGTTGACATCTGACCTCTTAAAAAGTAATAGCTAAACCTTTCCTCAAACCAAATTATTAGAGCTTTTGTTCATGTACATAGTTTAATACTTGTGGATAGGGATTTGTTCATTAACTTTAAGGATGACCAATGGTAAAAGTGGTGCTTGCTAAATTATGTCAAATTGATAATATAACATAACATGATAAATTTTTTTATTGAGAAAACTATAAGCGGTCATCTAATTACATCAATTTAAATTTAAATCTCCAGGACAAAAGCCTGCCCTCCCGAAGCATCAGTCTTACTATACTACAGTCAAATAAACATATCTAGGACAGGGGCTATTATTTGGACATCTCATCACACAATTACTGGTACGTTTTCTTGCTGAAAAGGTGGCTATGGCCCCAGAGAGAAGTCCATTGTATACATTCAGTGAAGATGAATTTCTTTATTTTCACAGCCATGCAGAGGGCATGCTTTATAACTGAACCACAAGTCAATTTCAGTCTTCTAAAACAGCTATTTCTCCTGGAGTGGGAGTAGATGCACCAGTTAAACAAACAAACAAACAAACCGTCGAGCAGACCTCCCCTTGCGAGCGTATTCTCTCACAGGCCTGTTTGGAGAACACTGAGTTCCTTGTTTTTCAGAGTGTTTGGGGAGTTGGTAGGGAGCGAGAGCGGATGTACGTTTAAGTCAGTTCCTCTTTTTGTGCAAAGCAATATGAGGTCTGAGAGGGTGCACTGGTAGCAAAAGCATTATTTGGAGTGATCCAGACAGTAGCCGTCAAAACAGGAAAGGCAAACAGCAGATGCCGAGATCTGCAGCACGACATGACGGTAACCTCAAGCCTCGACCCCCTGCTCTTACAAACTCAACTTCCTGTTTAGCAGAGCAGAGGGGGATGACCCTGCGGTTAAATGCAGAAGAACTCACTACAAACTGACCAGAATCCAACAGTTATTTTAATGTTTAAATACTGGCAGGCGTAACAAACCAAATAGTGAAAGAAAGTGTCATTTTAGGATGATCTCTTAACACATTTGCAGAGATGAAGTATTGCTATGCTCTTCTGGAAAACCAGGTCAGACCAGCTTTGGGTGGCCGAAATGGCTTCTGGAACAGGTAATCTGTTTTTTGCTGGTCCAAGCAAGGTGTTGACTACTAGTTCTGACCAAGATGGTCTACCAGGACAAGCGAATGAGGTCAGCTAATGGTGTCAGGGCAAAGGGTTTGCTTCAGGATTTA
Source organism: Xyrauchen texanus (assembly GCF_025860055.1). Taxonomy (NCBI): domain Eukaryota; kingdom Metazoa; phylum Chordata; class Actinopteri; order Cypriniformes; family Catostomidae; genus Xyrauchen; species Xyrauchen texanus. The sequence goes on from NC_068301.1 coordinate 29,328,111, forward strand.
GCCCCATCAAGTGGATACTGTGACCATTATGCCGTACACCATTATGTGGGCAAAAAGCATCTTTCTCCACTGATGGCCATTTAAAATGGCAAAATTGTACTTATAAATATAGGCTAGTAGATGTTTGGCCAATGTTCGTGAGTTCTTAAAGGGGTCATGAAATGCTCCATTTTTTTTTTTTTTTTTTTAATATATAGATTTTGATTTTCTTCCCTGAGGTCCACTGATAATGTTATTAAGGTGTTTTTTTTTTACAGCAAAAGAATCATAATTTTGTAATGCTCTATATGATAATTTTTCACACTGTCTTCTGTCTGTCTGAAACGCTTCATTTTGGCCTAACTGCCTCCTTAATACTTGAACATAACCACCCACTGTTCTGATTGGCTAACAACATGCACCCTCTCGAAATCAGCAATCTTTATTGGAAGAGAATGAACAAAGCTTCACAATATTATAAAAACTACATTTCAGGGTTTACACAATGCGCAGCCAACACATTGCATCCAAAAATATTTTAACATCTCAAGCACAACTGTTAAGGCTCAGCACAATACATTATAAAACAGTCATGACATCTGAACTATATTAATGAATTAAACAGTTTACAAACTGTTCTTCATTGGGACCAAGTGTTTTAATTAGCAAATTTTAAGGTCAGCTAATGGCGTCAGGGCAAAGGGTGGTGCGTGGTCAGAACAGAGGGTAAAGGCCCTCCCTAACAGATGGTATCGGAGTACAAGAACAGCCCATTTGATAGCCAGAAATTCCATTTCAATGGTGCTGTATTTAGTCTCTCTCAGCGATAGCTTGCAACGAATGTAACGATAGCTTGCACCGGCAGAAATTCTCCTGTGTTAGTTGACCAAAAGTGTGGAGTTTTGCTCTAAGATCAAGAATGTACTGAATTTCATTTTTGCTGTTTGATGGTGGTTCCTCCCAAGCTTCCCGCATGAAGTAGAGCACACTGCGCGGTTGCCGCCTGTACAACAGCTCGAAAGGGGAAAACCCGGTGGAGGCTTGTGGGACCTCTCACACTGCAAATAATAGGGGTTTGAGCCCCTAATCCCAATTCCTAGCATCCTCATGTACGAACTTACGAATCATATTCTTCAGGGTTAAATTAAACCGACCCATCTGTTTGTGGGTAGTAAACACTGGTGCGAATCGATTTATTACCCAATAATTTGTACAGTTCACATAGTGTCCATGACATAATTGTTTTGCCCTAATCAGTGAGAATTTCTTTCAGAATCCCTACTCGGGAGATAATTCTGAAGAGTGCGTCCACAACACTACATTCTGAGATGTGGCGCTGTGGCCTTGCTTCCGGATGTCGCATTGCACAGTGCACCAGAACTAATACAAAGTGATGCCGTCTGTTCTAATGGCCCGATGAGGTCCATTCCAATTCCATACCAACTAACAGCTCCAGATCTCCTGCTGGTCCTCTGCTTGAGCCCGGAGCACCTCCTGGAATCAGCAATCCTGGTCTTGGCGGATCTCAAGCAGGGCCTGATGTTGAGCATGGTGCATACTGGCGAGGGATATGACTTCCGCCAATGGTGAGGACTCCATATCGAAATATTTTTCCTCCAAATTCCTGGATTTCGGCATCAGTGTAATGGGGTTCATTCATGGGGACAAGGAGGAAATGGGAAACGTGGCTTCAACTCAAACAAGTAACTTTTATTTCTTTAACCCTCCTGGGTCGATTGTGTCAAATCCCGAGTGGATTTTTTCGTCATTACAGCGGAAACAACATAAAATTCTCCATCATTTTGGGGCATACAGATAAGTGTAAGACATCATTAGAGAATATAAAGTGTCTACTTTTACTATTTTTTTACACTCACAATAACAACAAAACCTTGTGCTTTTGTAAAATAAAGAAAATAAAAAGGGTGAGCTGTAAGCAGTCTCTGGGTTCGCGAGCATATATCTGAAACACGTCATAAAAATTAACTGAAACTATGCGAATACTTATCACAAAAACATGAAACATATGTCTACTTTTAAATAAAACAATTCAAATTTAAAACAAATATTCTCCTGCAATGCAATCTGTATGAAACAAAGCGGTGTACAGTTTCTCCTGGCTCAGCTAATTTATCTCTATTGTGATCACACCCACCAGCAGAGCGAGCTATTCATACGCTAATGTGCTGAGGCGATTAATGCAAATGGTACACGCCTCCGACTGTGCCTTAAAAACAAAGTTCCCTCACTTTTCTGCGCGTTTGAAAGACAGCACAATACACAAGTGAGAAAACTCCTGGATAGTGACGAAGAGTTACTGTTCTTTTATTAAATCTTTTGGATCAAATAAATGCAGCCTTGGTGAGCAGAATAGACTTATTTTAAATGGTAGTGTGGGTCTAAAATTAAGTAAAGTATTTTATGTAAAGAAAATGTATAGTCAGATTACTTATTTTAACTTATCTTGATCATTAATGACTTAATCACTTGATCATTAAGTCTCCTCACATTAATTCTCTTTCTGTCACATTCCACATTGATAGGCCCAGGGGAGGGGTCTTTGTCTCCTCAGGTGTGAATTACAATAAATATTCATTATAGTTCACTCCTCCTCGCATATTACCTTTCAACACTAAAAGTGTCTTACAAAATTTCAATTACTATATTGTTTTGTATGAATGAGTGATCAGGATGGTTTTCACATGATTTTGTAGCAATAACTCTAGGCTTCAAAATCCAGTTCTCAAAAGGCCTGTGGATTTTTTTTTAGTATGTGTTTATATGTTTTTAAAAAACCATGCATAAATGTTATTTTCTCAAAATGACAAACATGTACACACATGTTGCTCACATATTATTGTAGCCCAGTTTGTGCTGAATACAGTGTTATCAGACTTTAGCCATTAATATGTTTTTAAGCAACTGCAAAAAACACACATGTCAAGGCATGTCAACTTCTCCAGGGCCCAAAGCACCCTCAGATCCCAGAGGTTTAACTCAAAATTGTTTATTCATACTGAACACAGTCTGGTCATGTGTGTGCTGTCTCTCTCTCTCTCTCTCTCTCTCTCTCTCTCTCTCTCTCTCAGTCTCTGGTGTGGTTACTCCATATTTCGCTTCCCCATTGCTTACCGCAATTAGAAACAGGTGTTAGACATGTCATGCTCAGGTGTGTGCACCCTTACCACTTTCTCTCTCTCCGGACAAATGCTCCACCACGCCCCCACCTCTACAGACATTTATTTGGGTAGTAGGGGAACAAGATTTAAAGGGGTACTGAATTCTTCATGACACCGGAAACAAAGTGCTCTGCCCATTAAGCAAAGATGACAGGCTCCAGGTTGCATACTTCTAGGACTGCATGTGCCAACTGAGCAATTGCTATTGAGATGAATGGTAATGCTTACGGATAACTCTCACCAGGTATAGTAGACTTCCTTGCCTTGGACCAACTAGAAACCATGTAAAAACATTTACCACTACAATCTAGTTTTAGGGTGAATTGTCCAGCAGGGTGGCCTAAGCATTATTTTATTCTTGTTCTTTTTAAAAGCACCTTACAGGTTTTTTGTAATAAGCTCTTCAGATGTCATTAATCCAGTAAACAAAAGCACCTATGTTTTAAAAATAATAATACTTAGTATAAAATAAGTGAAATTATGTACTGAGCGCAATATTAAGCAACAATGTTGTTTCAAATGATACAGCAGAGATACTGAATGAGAGCTCAATAAAGGACTTTAACCATGTGGATGAGGGTTTGGGCTGATGTGGTTAGACAGATCCTTATGTTCGCCCCCTGCTGGCAGGAGCAGTTCTGATAACCATGATCCCCTACTGTTTTCAATAAGGTAAGTGGACTTGAGTCCACCTCATTAGGAAGAGTGGGGCATATGGAGCAAGAAATAGCGAGATCTTAATATTGCTCTAGTAGTGTTCTTTCAACTGTATGGGATTTTCATTTTTCAGAGCTTCTCCAGCGCTACTCAGTTAGACCGTCTGCTCATGACTTAATGAGGAACCTGCCATAAAGGCGTCCTCTAATTCATGACAAATTACCTAATTGTTCCTGCCTACCTGCACTCAAGGACAAGGATTGTGGAGCATACAGTGCCTCCACTACTGCCACCGTAAGAACATGTTCTTTCAGTTCTTCTCCTCCAGTAACCACTTTTTCACTTACCTTTTTACTGTGTCACTATCTGTCTAACTAACTGTTTCTTATTTGTCAATGGAGGTTTGAAAGTCCAAAGCTTGCATGAGTTTAGGTCCGGTGATTTGTTTGTCATCAGCATATAGTTTAAACCTGAAATAGTGTCTTAAACCTTAGGTTGTAAACCTGTCCTCAGTTGGACACAGTCTGTCCCTGTATTAAGGTGCACTGCTGATTGGTCCACTCCTGAAAGTTAAGAGGTCAAGTGGTCCAACAAATAACAGTATGTTGTTCAATGGCTGTGTTTTTAATAGTTGCTTTGAAAGTGACAGTCAAGTAAACGGGCACCTTAGATTCAGAGGTGCAAGTTATGGGAAAAAAAAAGAATACAAAAAGTATAGTACTATTCCAAACACAAATAGTATAACTGTACAACTCAAAATATAGGCTCTTTTATTTTTCTTACCAATTTTTTTACCAGTCAGACTTTTTAAGGTATAGTTGGTATAATATTATAATAAGGTATAATATTATACCTTGAAAAAGGCTGACTGCCAAAACGTTGGTAAGAAAAATAAAAGATCCTATATTTTGAGTTGTACAGTTATACTATTTGTGTTTGGAATAGAACTATACTGCTCATTATATTTCTCCAGTATACAGTATTTAACCTTGTGTGACCCTGGGAACACATGCGTGGATGTTGTATTTTGGCTTTGCTATATGCAACACATAATTTAAATTAATTTAAACCATCTGATCTTAGTTCAGGACAATCTGGGCTGTCAGTTAGGGGGTTAAACTTTTTATTAGTTATTTGAAAAACAACATGGCACCAATCACAGTGGATTTTGTCATTTGGAAGCTGGCCATTACTTGTATCAGAATTAATTATGGCAAAATGCTTCAGCACTGGCTATCACTTGGAAACATTGTTCCAAAGCATCTTTGGAGACATTTTTTTTTATGTCTGTAATGTCTAAAAAACATGAATAACCAACACTCCTGGAAACATAATAAACAGTTTGATATATCATATGAGCAAGAGTATGGCCCTACATCAGCACTGCTATGATTCGGCCACAGGCCGAGTGCCATAGGCAATTACAGCAGTGCTGATTTAGGGCCATATAGCAGGATTGCGAGTGTGACATTGCTTATATACAACAGTTCAATGAACAAGTAAATTATAATTGTGCTGTTTCTAACAAGTAGTTGGATAAACAAGGATGGATGTGTGTGACGAGAGAGATAGAGAGTGAGAGAGTGAGTAATCACAACCAAGCAGAGATAATGTCAGCTTTCTCAGTGTTAAAATAGCCGTTCAATTGCATACCTGCCAACCTTGAAGAAATTTTATGAGTACTACAACCCACGACGACCCCCCCCCAACCCCTGTGCGTGCGCGAGAGAGAACCTGACATACCTAACACTATAATACATATTATACATATAATATACTTTCACCAATTAAGATTTATTAGTTACTTCATAACCATATACAAGTAGACCATAAATGTTATACAATTACTGAAATCACTCCGAACATTTTGTACAGGAGGCATAGCCCATGGAAACTTCTTCCACCTGAAAATCTTGTCAGAAATAAAAGTAAACTGAGGACATTCTTTATAAATAAATAAAAACATTAAATAAATGTGCAAAACCAGTAGTTATCAATATCAAAATCAGTTTGCTAAAAGCAAACAACAACAAAATTTATAATTTTCCATGCATAGTTTAAACTTTCGTATCGTTTAACTTGTTAAAGGTTGCAGATTTGGCTTTTTTAAGTAGTGCATCAGTGAAAGTCTCTTTGTAACAAATGCTGCCTTTGGAGTCAATCATGACTTTTCTTGTCACCAGAGAACTAAGCATCTCTGTGCTCAGGCTAGCATGACATTGTGTTTTGTTTTTAGTGACCAAGCTGAAAATCCTTTCACAGTCTGCATTGCTGTGAAAAATCACACACACCCCAAATGCACATTTATCAGGCTACATAGTTTTATTTTGTTTTGGATGATTAAATGATTTCACGCCACTGATACAGCCTGGAAACACTTGTTTATTAATAAACAAGTAAAATGTCTCCTTTCTATATTTTACATTATTTATAATCATTACTTTTGCCGGTTCTTACGACATCTTTTATGTGCGTTATTGGCAGCGCCACCCTTACATGTTAGCCTACATGAACGCGTGAACTGAACTGAGCTCGTCACAGCTGGACTGCGTTATGATGTCAAGGTCATTTTTAATGCTCATAATTAGGCTAAAAATAGTTAATCAGCACCTGGCCTGTCTAAAACCTTCTAGATTTCTAGCCATTCCACCACTTTTCTAACTGCCAACTAATTTCCCCAACTAATGGAAAGGATGGCCGGTTTGATAAGCTAACGTTAGCCTATTGACACTATAAACATTTTTTACGCATAAAGTCATCATCCTTTTATTTTTAAAATAATTATGTTTCTGGGGATAGGGAGTATTTGTGTTGTGAGACTGTGTTCGTTACCTGTTGCCCCTTGGTGACCTGATGTCGACGTCTGTCTTGCAGACGGTGCAGAACGCATGATGAGGTAGCCTGGACATCTGCAGGCAAGGCCATCTCTCACGATAGCGGTCTAAAAATCTTTGTGTTTTCCGAACCATTTTTTGTGGCGGTTCAGCCATGGCATGAAAGCCTATGGTATCTTATACGGCTAGTCTGGTTTGCATGAAGCACTGAATTGAATTGAGCGCGAAGCATGTGGATGGGAGGGGTAGGTGGGCGGCGGGTTAACATGCAGCGCTCTGATTGGCCGAAAGCTTTTCACTCCACTTAAACGCTGTGGCTCAGCGGCAGAATCAGCGTCATAGATTGCATAGAAACTGAAATCGGCGAAATGCGAGAAGCAACAAAATGCGTACCTAGAGAGCAGCGAATCATACAAGCGTACTTATGGGTCAAAATGCGTGCCGAGTACGAAAAATGCGTACATGTTGGCAGGTATGCAATTGGGGTATTCCTCTCTATTTCATGGTAGCTGGAGCGCAAGAGTCATCCACTATAGAAACCTCAATGTCCTCGCCATTTTAAACAGCATGTATTTTCCAATGTGGAAACTCCAGTAAGAGGTAAGCACCTTGAGTTCTTTAGTCAATCAGTCTGTTGCTCAGCTTTGATGAGCCGTAATGCTGAATTGTTAATTTAAAGCTATTTCCAAGCTTTAGAAGTGTAGTAAGCAATCACAAAGAGCTGCAATGTAAAAAAATAAATAAATAGATGTAAAAGGAGACACATAGCCTACAGTAGCTCTTAACACATATGCACTGCTCTTACACTTTAGTTTGAATGGCACGAACACAAGTGCAGTGGTACATAGTGAAGCATCCTAGTGCTGATGGTGTCAGACCATCAGTGCTTATGGATCGTCTCTCGTCCAATCAGATTCGTGGACCAGAACTAACTGGTGTGTGTGTGTGTGTCTGGCCATTCTCTGTTGACCTCTCATCAACAAGGAATTTCTGTCCACAGAACTGCTCACTTTGTTTTTGGCACCATTTGGAGTAAATTCTAGAGACTGTTGTGAGTGAAAATCCCAGGAGATCAGCAGTTACAAAATTACTCAAACCAGCTTGCCTGGCACCAACAATCATCCATGCGATTATCTAATCAGCCAATCATGTGGCAGCAGTGCAAAAATCATGCAGACATGGGTCAGGAGCTTTAGTTATTGTTCACATCAACCATAAGAATGGGGAAAATGTGATCTCAATGATTTGGACTGTGTCGTGATTGTTGGTGCTAGATGGGATGGTTTGTGTATTTCTGTAACGGCTGATCTCCTGGGATTTTCACACACAACAATCTCTAGAATTTACTCCGAATGGTGTCAAAAGCAAAAAACATCCAGTGAGCAGCAGTTCTGTGGATGGAAGCGCCTTGTTGATGAGAGAGGACAATAGAGAATGGCCAGACTTGTTAGAACTGAAGTCTACAGTAACTCAGATAACCGCTCTGTACAATTGTGTTGAGAAGAATATTATCTCAGAATGCTATTCTGAGATGCGGTTTGGCGCTGTTTTGGCAGCACGAAGGGGACCTACACAATATTAAGCAGGTGGTTTTAATGTTGTGGCTGATCTGTGTTTACAAAGTATATACTGTAAAAAAAAACAGCAACATCACTATTTCTACCTCAAATCTAGACAGGCCCTATTTCCAGCAGCCATCTCTCCAACACCTTATCCTTGAGTAATCATGCTGAATTGCTAATTTGGTACTAGAAGATCAGTTGCCATTATATCAAACACAGTTGAAAGCTATTTGGTTCATTAAATGAAGCTTAACATTGTCTTTGTCTGTTTTGGAGTTGTCACAGTGTGCAATAGACTGGCAAGTCTTAAGGTCAATATTAGGTCAAAATGGCAAAAAAAAAGAAACGGCTTTCTCTAGAAACTCGTCAGTCAATCAATGTTTTGATGAATGAAGGCAATACAATGCTTGAAATTGCCAAAAAACTGAAGATTTCATACAAAGGTGTACACTACAGTCTTAAAAGACAAAGGACAGCTGGCTCTAACAAGGACAGAAAGAGATGTGGAAGGCCAGATGTACAACTAAACAAGAGGATAAGTACATCAGAGTCTCTAGTTTGAGAAATAGACGCCTCACATTTCCTCAGCTGACAACTTCATTGAATTCTACCCGCTCAAATAGTTAAAAAAAAAATCTACAAATTCTTAGAGTATTTTTGTCTCATTTTCCAGTACAAATATGTAAACATTCTAAACAAGATACATTTACTTGAGAAGCTAAATGATAAGATATTTAGTATTGTTTTCAGCTAAATCTAACAAAATATAGTAACATTTTGCTTATAACAAGAAGAAAAAACAATAATTTTCCAATGGTGTAAAAAAAAAGACGACTTTTATTGTATTTATTTATTTTGCCAAACCTCACTACATTTTGTTAGATTTCTCTGGAAAAAATCCTGTCATTCTCCTCATGTAATTGTTTCTAGTTTTTAGAATGTTTACCTATTTTTACTGGAAAACAAGACAAACATAAATGAGGTTTGGTAAGATGATGAGTTTTTTTCTTCAGTTATTTTTTTTCAGTGACCACTTGAAAGTGAAGAAAATTATAACCTGCAAAGAAGACAGTGTGCAACCTCTGTACCCATACATGAGTATGTTGACTTAAACTGAGGACATTGCAGTGCTACAGAACATTTAAAAACAGGACATTATTATGCTTGCACATTTATAAGCATTGGAACCCCAGAGAAACATACAAAGTGTGTTTGCATAACCCTTAAGTAGACCTGAATTGCTTTTTTCACCTCATTGAACACAAGTCTGAATTCTGATACCCTTGACTATTTGTTTCCCCCATTTTCCTCTCTCAAACTTTCATACAAAAATCCCCACACATACACAATCATGCACATCAGTTAGAATTATGCCCTTTCTGTCTCTCCCTTGATTTGTTTTAGCTTTCACACTCTCTCCTGTGATCCACCTCGGATTTACAGAGACGTACCCAATAATTGCAAGGAGGTCTAGAGCAGGTTTCTCCCAGTCAGACACTGCGCTTGCAGCTCGCTGGCTCCGTCCCCACTTACAGCTGTGCCAGTGACCCAGTAAACTTGCAAATGAACCAGCGCTTATACCATCTCATTGGCTATATCAGAGACACATGACACAAGCAAACAAGCATGACCCAAACTCTTCATCTCTGTTACTTTTTCTTTCTTTAATCCCATTCCAAAAAATCTGCAAGGATTCTTTCCCCCTGCTATGCCCGCAATATAACCTTTTCCATCACGAGGGTTCATGTTCCCCGAATAATATAATATTCACTTCAGACTGGCAGTGATTTCCTCTAAATCTGTCAAATGATACAACACAAGGCAGATTAGTTCTCTCTGTTCTCAAACAGTTTCCACTTCCTAATAGCTCAGTGTCTTTTCTGACGGTTTGCTTTTTCCATTCTCAGTGTAAATTATACTGTTTTATATTTATAGACAAATCGTGAGAGAGATAAGTTTTGGGAGTCTGTCTCTCTCTACGTCTTAACAAGTCCCATGAGCAATGGGCAGTAGATGGAGGTCTTATCTGGCTAGAGCTGTCCACATGACCTGGCTGCGTGCCTTGTGAGCTGGGTATTTCCCTCCTGTCCCCTCAGACTTTGCGATCTCATGGACCTTAGTTAGGATGGATAGTATATTTAATTATATTGGAATGAAAATATGGCTGTGAGGAATTAAATTTATGATCTATAATAGCTGATGAGAGCTATCAAATAATTCCTGTTCATCTCAATGGCAGTTGTTCGTCTGGCGCATGCATGGTTAGTTAACTGAACTAAGCTGTGATTGTGGAACAGTTTTAGTTTTGAACAGTTTGGCAACTCATGATTGGTCACTTTCTCAAGACAGTCCATTCTAATCCTGATTTCACTGCACCACAGTTGAAAAATAAACTGTAACAGTTTCAACAAACCCGGATCGGTACAAAACAGTACTGCATTAGCAATGGTAACTGTTTGGCCTGATGGTGCAAAGGTGCTTGTGGTTGGGGTATTAGCACACCAGCATCCCATGGTGGGGACCAACATCCAATTTAACATATACTGTACTGGTAACCGGAAATGCTGGTTTCTTTAACACTGAAGTCAACTCCACTTTCCCAATCTTTTTATAATAGGGTGAATTAGAGTAATCTGGTGCATTTTAAAAAGTTCTGATGTGTGCCTTTTTTGTTCTATCACAATCAAGGGAATGCTAACATTACCATATTCTACTGTAGCATGGCTGCAAGTAATTAAGTCTCATTTGCTGGTCCGCAGTGTTGGGGTGACAATCACATTTTGTTGCAGAAGGCAAAAGTGCAAAAATGTCCCTGATTACCCTGATCCATACAGTCTTGTAGATCATGAGCAACCAATCAAACACATAAATGCCAAACATCCATCATTGGAACGGAATATCAAGACTGTAGCCTAAATGCTTCATGAGCTGTGTCAAGGTTGTAGCTATTATCACAAACTCTCTTTAAAGACAGAGCTCTGATGCCAAGACTTACCTCCACACACATCAACTCTCTCTCTCTCCCTGATCTCCAGCAATGCAAAATTCATCAGTGACTGCACTACATGCCCCTTGCAATAACCACAGCGGTGACATAATTTGCATATATGCTCTCCAGTCCAAAGCTGAGCTGGTTTCTAGTCTGAATAAAAGCGTGGTGCTCTATATCAGAACATGTCACACAAATGCAGTGTAAGGAAAAGTTGTGGGATTTCTTGGTGCTGAAATTGCTTAATTGAAAAGTTGCTTATATCCATTTAAACTTCCATTATGTTGAGTCCAGCATGAGGTAAGCCACAATAAACACTGCAGTCTATAGCTCATTAGATTAGAATAAAATCCATAAAACCTTATGTGTTAGCCAGTTAGAGTGAATGTGTATGTGTTTCTAATCGTACAAGCAATACTTTTACTTTAAGACCTTTCAAAGGTGCCACTTATTTAAACCTCAAAAGACTTTTTTTATTTCTCAGTTATGTATAAAAAAAATACAGTAGGCTACTGTGCAAAAGTCTGAGGCTCATTAGATGTTTCACAAAAACATTTGTCTTAAGATGGTTATTTTAGATCTTATGCAAAAAGATACAGTATAAAGAATGTTCTAGGGGACATCAGTGTGTTCTCATCTTTCTCCAGGCCTTTTCTTGTGTTTGTGTGCATGTATGTTTCCACATAGACATTCATAGTCATGATCAGCTCTCGATGGGGTATGACTCCTTGCTGCCATCAATAGGACAACAAATCAGTGGTGTGTGAAATCCAGACAGCACAGTGGCTATAGAAAGTCAGTCAGGCTGAAACAATTGCTCAACAGCCTTTTAGAAAGGGTTAGAGATGCAGTGATGTATTAACAAGGTCAATTGGCTTGATATTTGGCTTTTGATTTGTGGAAGAGAAAGCAAGAACACTTTACAGAGGGTATCCACTAAATGTATGGCAGCATCTCCTCATGGCTGTCTGAGCTGAACGGTCATCCCCTCCAGGCAAATTTGCTTCTTGTTTTGTTTTATGACTGTTTTGCAGAGGAATGTAGCCAGCCTCATAATGGAGAAGTGTGTATGGATACATTACCCTCCTCAACTGTAAAGTTCCTGTAGCTGCCTGGTAGAGCATGGCAATAGTAAGATCAGTAAGATAATTGCTAGGAAAAGTTTTATTCCCATGGAATAAATGTATACCTTGAACCTTCTGTATAGTAATGGATAAAAGCATATACTAATTGCATAAATGTAAATGTATATAAATTTACTTTTAGTTTGTTGGAAATTAAAGGCCAAGTCAAGGGTATTGCATAGTGGGATACTGTACCAAGTGGAGCAGTCATTGGGGGTATTCTTTGCATACATATAAATTCTACATTCACTGAGCACTGTATTAGGTACACTTGTACACCTACTTATTCATGCGATTATCTAATCAGTCAATCATGTGGCAGCAGTGCAATGCATAAAATCATGCATGGGTTAGGCACCTCAGTTAATGTTCACATCAACCAACAGATTGGGGAAATATATTTTTGGTGCTAGATGGGCTGGTTTGAGTATTTCTGTAACTGCTGATCTCCTGGGATTTTCACACACAAAAGTCTCTAGAGTTTACTCAGAATGATGCCAAAACCAAAAAAAACATCTAGTGAACGGCAGTTCTGCAGACAAAAAATGCCTTGGGGAAAAATGTCAACAGAGAATGGCCAGACAGGTTCAAGCTGACAGAAAGGCTATAACTCAGATAACCACTCTGTGGAATTTTAGTGAGCAGAATAGCATCTCAGAATACACAACATGTCGAAACTTGAGGCGAATGGGCTACAACAGCAGAAAACACGTCTGGGACTTTATTAGGAACATAGTGTTCCTAATAAAGTGCTCAGTGATTTTACAAGTCTCTGGGCTGTTAAAAGTATATCCTGGTGTGTGTGGGGGAATTTAATAGCTCTGTACTGTTTGTGGGAATTCAATCATAAGGTAAAGTTGCCTAGGAGGCAGATTGGTCTGACAGACTGAAGCTCCTGTCACCAAGACAAATTCCTTGTATGTGTAAGCATACTTGGCAATAATTCTGATTCTGATAATAGTAAGACAGAGCTCAGAACAAAGATGAAAATACATTTGCAAGCAATTCACAAATAACTTTACATTAATTTAATGTATAATAATAATGGTAATAAATAATAATAATAATAATAATAATAATAAATAGTATATATATTATCCATTATTAACAATCAAAAAACAAATATAATTAATAATCATCATAAATAAATATGTAATATACATATTTCGATTGTTGTAGAAATTATTGTAGTAGTACTGTAATACTGTAATTATTAACCATAATACTGTTTACCATAAAAACACTATGTAACACAATTTTTGTTCCTATGTAGTAAATGTTATTTCCTAATTGCTTATGCCTCAAAAATATAGAAAATGGCTGTTATTCCCCACAAACCTATTTCCAATGAGAAAACAGGTGAATTTGTGTCTTTTCGATCACATAAAGTCATTTTGTATTTATACTAAAGTAATAAAAAAATGACTACAAAAGATTTAGAAGGGAGTAGTTTTTCGAGATTACAATTATACTGTAAATCACTTTCACGAATCAGCCCCCAAATGTAGTCTCCCATGATGTTCTCATTATACTGTCCTTGGTATTGGCGTTCAAAGTTTAGTATATACTGGTGGAAACACTCACCTTGCTCCTCAAGCACCAAGGTGTGAGCATCAAGGATATGGACTCTGAGGGACATCGTACAGCCCATTGTGCCGTAGTTCTTTACTAGATTCTCAACCAGCTCCACATAGTTTTCAGCCTTGTGATTGCCCAGGAAGCCCTGAACCACTGCGACATCTGTTTTCTCCTTACTAGTGAGCTTCTTGGGGAATTCATTGCACTGTAGCATCTGGAGCAATCAGACACACAATTATTCATTATTTAATTAATAATCCAACAGACGTCTCAAGACCGTAACAAGCAATGCAGTGTGATGACATCTTTCAGCCCAATGCAGCGAATGACCTGCAACAGCAGAGAAAGGAACAACGAGACTGCAACACAAGCGGACACCCAGCCTGAGCCGCAAAGAGCTAACCAGCATTATCTTCTCCTTGGCCCATGCTCTCACGGCCCTCAGAGAAGATGTAAATGAACTAAAGCTGCAAGTCACAGAGTTCCACAGGGATCCAATCACCACTCACCAAGAGAAAGCACAGGACAGGACCCTGACAGAATGGAGCAACAGAAGAAGATCACTAGCCTTCAGGAGGCTCTGACAGCTGATGGACACGAGAACAGCAGGAGACAGCCACCAGACAGGATGTGGAAAGTGAACTGTTTCACACAAGGACACTGTTAAAAACAGGCATTGTGGAACTTAGAGTAAGACGGTAAAGCTAAGGTCCTTGAAGGCCATCTGCGTGCAGCCAGAGCTGAAGTCCAAAGCCCTGACTCAATTCTGTAGCATCAAAGAGGAGTTTAACATGGTCCAAAAATAACAGAAACAGTCCTACCAACAGTAAATGGACCCCACAATGAAAAGGCACCCTGCTGAACTTCACATCAGCAACGTAAACTCCCCCAGCCCTGCATACAGGCACAAAGGGCCAAAAAAAAAAGAGCCAAAGCCCACTGCTTAACACTTCTTCATCAGCCAGTTTCCTGAACTTCTGCAGCCACAGAAGGAAAAGGCTTAATTCAGACAAACCCTGAAACGACACGTGTAGTGACACTCAAAGACCTCAAACGAATGGCCAGAAACATTGCTACATTAGCACCAGATCTCGCATGAGACCACGGCATCCATGCTTACCTGTGAGACATTGACTTTCGCCTGCAGTCTTTGACCAGTGTGAACCACCAAGATAGACTCTATCTGCTCTGGATCACTTCCGTCCCAGAGTTGCGACGCTTTCTGGCTCGGCAGCCAGGAAACATCCAATCAGACTACCAGCAGCTGAAACAAGTCATCATAAAGGAATTCTCAGACTCAGAGTCTGAAAATGGACTGAGCTCTGCCCGAGACACCAAACAGGGCTGGCATGAAACTCCCTATGTTACTACCACAGACTCAGACAAGATTACTTCAGAGCTCACAATGAAACTGGGATGGAAGAGGACACCAGCTTCAAGAGCCTTTTCCTCCGAAACCTCCATCCTATTTTAAGTCACCATTAAAGCATTAGGGCCTTCCCCCACACAATGCATATTAAACAACTGCATGACCTGACACAGAAGGCCTTTAACGAACACAAGGCCTCCTCAAAAAGGGCTTGTAAGTCCTCTGTGATTCTGAATTATAAAATCCAGAATCCAAAGCTGGTACCAGAAGGCACCCAGCAATGCCACAATGCAAGACCCTTCAACAAAAAGCTTCTAGTCACCAAAGGGCAGAACCATCACCATGGCAACAGACCCAGGTACCAGACCAACCGCTGGGAGGAGCCATGGAAAAGAACACACTCAACCTGCAAACCCCACAGGACGTCCCACAGCAGTCTACCACTACATCCTCCTCCACACCCCTCACACAGGTGTCAAACGGAGGCTGCACAAAGAAAGCAAGACACACTTACTTCTGAGTTACAGGAGCTGCTGACAATAGCAAAAGAGCTCCTTGAACAGAACTCACCTTAGGAGCACTGGGAAGAACAAACTTCCAACTCCGTGACCAACACAACTTAGGCAAGCTCAATTCGGCACCGCTGCCAGAGCAGAGTGACACTGCAGACTTCAGATGCCTTGTGACTGGGTGCAGAACCAAGGGTGAACGACCACCTGCTGCCCTCTTTCCACCAGTACTAGGTCAGTCTGAAACTCTCTTCACACTACACACCTCCCATAACCACTTTCTGCAACCACAACAAACGCCTGTCCCAAACAAACTGACTATAGGATGACATGTGACACTGCCCTTGCTACTATTTACATCATCCGCCATGGCACAACCACCACTCCAGGAGGCACAAACAACTAGGGAATCCACCACGACCTTCCAGCCTTGTGTGCCAGATGCGTGTCTGAACTTTCTGCACCTTTGACGTCGCTCGCTGTTGTCTAAAGTACGGACAACAATATTCGAAAGGGGGGATGTATATAGCATCTGGACCAATCAGACACACAATTATTAATTATTTAATGAATAATCCAACAGCTGTCTCAAGACCGTAACAAGCAAAGGTCCAAGTAGGCCCAAGCAGACTCGGAGATGTCTGCTCTCCCACTGATCATTATCAACTTTTACTCTCCCTTTGCTGACACTGGTCCAGCAACTAGTGGACCCCAGAGACATTCCAGGTAGGGGAGGGTAGCCACATGCCAAGCCAAGGAATGTGGGGAGAGTAATTCACTCCATTCCCACATAGGGGAGACTTTTCTTCATAAATGTATAGACAAACTGTTCTATAAACGAACATGCATATCACCAGGACATAGTATGTATGATTATTACTGTCTTGTATATTGTCTTATGTACTGTATACAGTTTTATGCATGCTTTATGACAGAACCACTAGATAATGTAACATTTATTGGTATCATGTTTCCTGTCAAATTAATCCTTGTGTGACGCCCTGCACATTGGTGGATATCACCTCCTTATAGCATGCATTGTATGCTTGTTAAATTAATCAGAGCATAAAGGGGCACAGACTGCCAGCTTACCCCAATCACACTGGAAAATTGCACCTTTCTCATTGGTCAAGCCAAACTCGAGAGGTGTGACCTCCCTCAGGAGTTAAAGGGCACTGTCTGAGTGTCCTCCCTCTCTCTTCTCTCTTATTTCTTCTCCCTCTTCCTCCTCCTCCTCCTCTTTGCTGCTCGTGTGGGACCAGAAACACCCAGTCCGACCGTGAGGTTGCAGGCTGGCAGGCCTCAAACACATCAAGTCATGTGTAACTTCCTCGACCATAATAGAGTCAAACTAACACCGCAAGTTCATCATCATTTCTTCATTCAACGCAGAATAAATTGATTGCAACTTCAACACCATCGACTCAAGGAACCATCAATACTTTCTCCTGAGACTGCATCCGGGTGCTCCCTCAACAACCAAGGCATTGCAAGTATCATACAATTAACTAAATAAACAGATGTTTAGTATAAGCTGTGAACCCCTTTGTTAACAAATGTGCTTTGAAGTAAGAAACTGATGGATCTTTCAGATGGTTAAATTACTCTTTTCATAGCTTCATTCCCCTGCTCTGTTCTGGTTTCATTCACTTTCACTTTTCCATTTCCCACATATGCGTGATTTGTGTGTTTGTGTTTGTTTAAATTAGTTAAACAAGTTCGTAGTTCGTGATTTAGTTAAATAAAGCTTTTGTGTACATTCTTGCGAGTTGATTCTGGTCTGCTTGTAAATCAACATAAATTTAATGATTTGATCACATCTACATGCTAAGAAAGTGTTATTTTTCTGTGGCCACGAAAAATATCCATTTCCAGAAATGATAGATGATCAATACTGAGTGTTCGCTGGATGAACAGATTCATTCATTGATTAATAATATTAATTCAGCTACATCAAGTTAATTCTATTAACTGATCCAAATATTTATAATTAATTATTACAAGTTATGATTAATTATTCATATTTCCCTTTTAAAGATTAATCATAATTCCCTTATTCATGCTAATTCCTTACAATAGAAATTGTGAGCAGATACAATTAAATTTGTATTGCGATTTTAATAGTGGAGAATTTTATTTAGACAAATAATCTATTTGTAATTATTAAATAATCTAAAGTTATTTGTC
This sequence comes from Xyrauchen texanus, assembly GCF_025860055.1. Classification (NCBI taxonomy): domain Eukaryota; kingdom Metazoa; phylum Chordata; class Actinopteri; order Cypriniformes; family Catostomidae; genus Xyrauchen; species Xyrauchen texanus. Next base: position 29,346,078 of record NC_068301.1, read on the forward strand.
ATTTATTTAATTTATAATGGTTGTCAAACACGACTAATACCATTATACATTTCCTTACATAATAATGTAGAATAAGGAAAGTTTAATTTAATTCCTAGCTCTCGCAGACATATAATGGTTTCCCTACATATAATGGTGGAGGTACGCAGGCATTTTAACAACATTCTACAGCACTCCAGGATCTTCATTATCTGTGGTCCGATGAATGCACCGGCTTTGAACTTTGCCTCAGTTTGCTTAGGGAAGAAGTCTTGAAGGCTGCCGACTCCTTATCTAGAGCTCTGACAAATTGTTTCAAAAGGCCCAATTTGATTTACAGTGGTGGCATCAGCACCTTCCGGGGGTCCAACAGTGGCTCCCACTTGACGTTGTTCCTCTCCACAGAGAACTTGGTCTGCTGTGGCCAGTCCCACATGTGGTACTGCGTATTGTAAAGATAGGAGGGAAACTTGGTAAAACCGCCTTGGATTCAACCACCAGTTTGAAGTCTCCTATGGAGCTGTGGGTGACCACGTCACCCACAGTTCTGCTCGCCGTACTCATCATACTTCAAGATGTACAGTCTTGATATGTATCCACTTAGGCAGCTGGAACTAAACTTAACTGGTGGGCTTAAGGCCCCTGTATTTATACTATTATGTATATTACTGGAAAGTTCTAGAAGTTACTCCATGTTTACTCAGCACTGAATCTATCTGAAATGTTCTGGAAAATAGGTAAATTTCAAAATATCACAGTCCTGGTCACAAAAACACAGTTTGTGGGGAATAATTGCAATTTTCTTTACTTTTGAGGCATAAGCAATTATTAAATAACACTTACTAACCAGGAACCCCCAAAAATTATAATTTTTATTATTATTTGTTACACAGAGTTAATTATTGTCAAATAGCAGAAAAAAATAATAATTTAAAATAATTTCTTGCTTGCCCATTATCAGATTGTTAAAAATATAAATATCAGCATCAGTAGTGATTTTAAAAACAAAATATCATCAATCTGTATTTCAAAACCTATTAATGTTTAGCCACCTCACTGTACATTTGATTTCTGCTCAGACTGCACAAATACTCCAGTTTATAATGGAAAACAAATTATCCTTATCCGTCCATTTCTGACTCTCTTGTTACTCTCTTAAGTAAAAAAAAAAAAAACATCTGCAAACAATGTGCTTGTCTTAATTACAGTTGGAGTTTAGTAGCAAAGAGTATCATGGCTCTTTTACCACGTCACCCACAGTTCTGCTCTCCAACATTGCCCTGACCTTCTGAACCTTGACCTCACATTACCTCTCCTCATACTATCAGTTTAACTAGCTCAGAGACTCTTAGTACCAGGTCAAAACCTTACCACTTCCTTTAAACAGCCCCCCCAACTTCCCCACCTTGTGCATCTTCCCCTGAAAATGTCCAATGCATTTTCATATTTATGGCCACTTTATCTTTCAGGCATGAAAAGCTTGGCATGATGTTGTAACAGATGCATGTGAAGTGAAAAGGCCATTCATATGTGTTTCACAGAGTCAGATTTATTGGGTGTTGAGTTTCTATCAAATGGGTTAGCTTTCTACATCAGGTCAGCAAAGAGTCACTTGTTATAATGCGAAAGTTGGGATTCCAACGGTTTTGGCTTTCCATTTTATTTCCTTGTGAAATTTATACAGGCATCTGAAAACACTTTCTGCTACTTGGAATATGATGTAATGAAGGCCTTCAAACTCCCTAGGTTACAAGAACAGAATCACAAACAGCTGAGACAGCATCTATTTTTTTTATCTAAAAAAACGATTTAGGATTAGCAAGGATCAGCTTGAATTGATTAAATTTGGCGTGTGTAGCGTTTATGCTTACATCTTTGAGGTTGAAAAGAAAATCAAACAGACGTCTTTTTGACTAACTACAAATACTATTTGTTACACCTCTACATTTTTGTTACAGCATCACTGAAAGCTTGCTTGTAGACACACACACACACTCAAGAACTAATGGAGTGGACTGTCTGGGAGAGTGACCTCAGCGTTAGGCAGGATTAGGCATAGTGTGGCATGGTGATTAAGAGATCTTCCTTTAATTTTATTAGTCTGCCAACAGATGTTCCACTCATTATACAAGGAGGACTGGGAGCAGAGCTTAGTAGCTGCTGTTAAGTCTGCTTTATCTACTTCTGAGCAGGAATATTAACACTAATAGAGTCATACTCTGTGATTTGGCTGGTTGTCCTTGTGCCATGGAATACTTGGTTGCGTGATCTTATTTTAATTTGAGGTCTGATAAACATCATCCTCACTGGGTACTGATTACAGTTTTGAATAGCAGAGTGTGGTACACAGGCCAATCATTGTACAAATCCACAACTTTTTGGAGTGTGCAGAGTGGCTCTATTGACAAATCCTCTTTTATCCACTTTAGCTCAAATGACACATAAGAGTAGATCAGTTGTGGACATTCTGCATCCAGAAAAACTTTTATGCTCCATTCCTCATCTTGGGTATGCCAGGCAGGTAGAGGGAGGAGAAAATGTGCAGAGGAAAGAGAGGTGAGGAATGCAGGATGATGAGGACAAGGGGGCTGTTTGAGCATCATCAGAAGCTGAGCCGAGAGAGGAAGCAGCCAATGTGGGAAAATAAACAGTCTGAAGTGGCTTAGACAGGTTTGCTAATCTGTAAATCCCCTTTGTTTAGTGGGATGCTGTTAGGTGTTTAATTGGTTCGTATTAAGCTCACCAGTCATCTTTTCCATGAGAGATGCTCTCCTGTTTAAATGAGGTTTGTTTGTGGTAACTTTAAAACAATCAGATGGCTATGGAGCTGTGAGCCTTTTTCCTTATTTTTTGTCTCCATTCTGAGCAGAGTATTCTTTTCATTTGTGTATAAGCGAAGGCTGTTCATGTGGGTGTGCAGATGAAGTGTACCATCATGCTAAAAATGACAGCATTTTAATTGACAATACTCACTTCAAGTGTACTTCCAGAGGTTACAGGAAAACAAATTTCAACCCATCTGTTGCTGAGTGGGATTTGTGTCTTTCCTGTGTTTATTGCGGTTTGTTTTATTATGTATTTCCATCTTTTATCTCCCAAAGCCTTCAGCGTGGGAACCACGGATAACTGATGGCCGAGTGTGGAGGATAGCGGCGTTCTGGTTCGGAATGATACCTTTGGGCTAAAGCGGGAAAGCGTGGACTAATCTCTCCATCTGCTTCCCCGTGACATCAAAAGAAAAGCCTATGATTCTACGGCCTATATATAAAACCTGCAGGAAGACATATGTAATTCTGGCTCTCTTACTGTAACCTAAGGCTGGTCTTGACTGCTCTTTATTTTTCTTTCTTCCTCACATTGTGTGCTTTATTCTTTCTTGTCTCTGTTCAAGTAGATGTCTAAATGCCTTTATTTTTTGTTCAAATGGGTCGATAGTGTTAGCTAGTTTCAGGTGTTTCGCCCCTTGATTTGCAAGCATCTATAGGACATCTAGAGATTGTAGACCGTACAACTACACTTACAACACAGTTTCAACATAACCTTTTTCAAATCGTTACCCCTTTGTAATGCTATGGGACAATAATACTTAAACAAGATCCTGGGTTCCAAGCAGTTGAATGGTGAGCTGGCTGCAATTTCTGTCTACTAGTTAAATTTGGTTTTTAATGTACTCTTATTAATTGTAAATGTAATTCAATTTTTATCTGTAACTGCAATCAGTACATACGTGTTGACTCCACTAAGGAAATTACTGTAAGTTAGCTCACATTTTTTATTCCCCTAGAACTAAAGGTTTTCTTTTTTTAAAGACACTGTATTTTGGAAAATATCAACAAATATCAATTTAGTCTTCCATGAATGTTTCACCCCTTCTTCCCCGTTCCGCCAAAATCTCTGTTTGAAACAATAACAAATAAAATAACAAATAAGAAGTATAAAATTAATTAATTCTTAATTAATTAATTTAATACCTTGTACTGATTTTTCTTTAAATAAAATACAGTAGGCTATATACAGTAGACTTTCATCACTTTTGATTCAATATTTTTTCAGTTGGTTCAATTCACCCTTGTTGACTATATATATTCACTTTATAATAAATCAATAAAAATTTGCCTAAATCAGATATATAAAGTGTAACTGGAAAGAAAAAAAAAACTTTTACAGTTACTCTCAGAAGTAACCTGAATAAATCTTAATTGGTATTTATTCAATATGCTCTCAATACATAAAAACTTGAGAATAATAACCCATCATAAACATGACAAAGGAGAATTCGACCTTGAAATCACTTACGTATAGTCTTTGCAATTCAGTCTTATACACACAACCATACTGTTGTATTATTGTAATATTCACTGTAACACTACTACTACTTATTAGAATAAATTAATAGTAATTGTAATATAATTCACAATATTTCACATATTTTATCATGCTCTGCTATGCAGTACTTTATATGACAAAATATAACTCCAATGTTGTATTTTGGATTGTGCCTTGAGGTTCTGTATAAAAGCAATTAATTTGATAAAAAATAATACAATATTATTTTTAAAATGAATTGTTATATTTTCTTTTAATTTAAAGTTTTAATTAATTATTTAAACACAATTTTGATGATAACATTTAAATAAACTGTTGATATGGTATTCAGAAAAAAAAAAAACTTTATCTGTATCGGTACTTGTACTCATTCTCTAAAAAAGAAAGTAATAATTTATTGACATCCCTAGTTAAAATTAAAAAGTTGACGTGATATAGTTTAAATGGTTTTCTTTCTGGTATTGTATCTGTCAAAATGACGGACATCATTTGGAATTATCCATCAATATATTTTACACAATACAATTTACATAAGGTAAACATTGTCCGCAAAGTGACCGACTTGTTGACTACTTTTCTGGCAGACTAGTCAACTAGTAAAAATGAGTAGGCCTTGTCGTGCAAGCCTTAATCACTACAAGTTGTCACTTTGACATTACTTGAGTAGCATTTAAACTAAGTTTTAGATTTTGTAATTGTTATTTTATTTATTTATTTATTTATTTTACAGTATGGTTTGTGGGTATGTACATTGGCCAAAAAGGTCTTAGCTGTATTATTTGAACCATAACTAATATTTTCAAAGTGACTATAGGTAACACCATTTAAAATATTAAACTGGTTTCATCAAACAGAATATCGAAAAAAGTGGCAAGCAGACACAATTTGTTTCTAAATTAACTTCTGCTTCCACCCACATGGGACTTTACAGTTAATTAGATGACAATGTTTACTGTTCTTCAGTGATGTATTAAACCACTTGTTTGCTAATGACCTAGACAAATAGAGGAATAGATCTGACAAGGTGTTAAAGCTTTCCGGGCTCATGACAATTAGAAATCGTATGTGCTGTTTGTGAGAATACAGGTGATGGATCATCCTGTGCATGCCACTTCTATGGCCATTGTGTAATTTGGTTGGTTCCAATTAGCTTAGCATGCCATGCTCTGCTGACTACTGACAGTCCACTTCTCCTGCTTCATTGACACCCTGCCCTTTTGCTTTCATCAACGTTTGTGTGAGCAGAGCTATTTGGAGATATAGATCTGAACTCACTGGAACATAACTCCTAGTTAAAAAAGAATAATAACTGCATTAATTAAATGGGAAAGTTATAACAAAGAATATAATCAGATGGATTAACTGCTAATGCTTTTAGTTGCATTTTAATGTTTATTATTTGTTGACCAGTGCAGCAGACCACTTGTATGGATGTGCAGTTCAGTTAAAAGTGGTTTGTGTTTATTATTCTCTGGTTGTAAGTTCCAATTCAAAATTAAAAGTTCTCATGGGAACGAATAATCGCAAACATGTTTTAATAGCTTTCTTAAATTAATATCTTTTAATAAATTGCTTCCTCTTTTAAGAGAGCAAATTGAGACATTTGCAAGTATCCTGCATATAACATTTTCTCCTGAGAAAAAGACCCCAGTAATGTTACATGTCTGCTCTAGACTTTCAGATAAGATCTCAACAATGCCACAAATTGTTCTGTCAAAGTCTGCAATCAAAAAATGTCAGTATTACAGTTATTTTTCATTAAATTCTTCCAAAGCCATATTATTTGAGATTAACGATCCCAGTTATTTTAAAACTCTAAATTCTAAAAAAAACTTTAAAACATCAACAGAACCACTGCAAATGTTATGAGTGGATTTTTAAAGGTGAAAGCACAAAAAAATAAAAATAAACGCATGGTAGATTAAAAACGATGTGTCCATGAATTTTGTAGAGAAAGTAAATATATAAGGGAAATTGTGTATTTTAGGTGCTGAGACAAGTCATTGTCACATTTCTTCACTATTTTAAGTTTTAACTGTTATTTTATTGTACTTTTGTATTTTTTATTTACCTTTAAAAAAAATTCTAGATGTACAAATAAACTAGCATCTCAATTAATATCAGGTAAAAGAAAGTATACCATCCATCCATAAATAACCAGTCACAAGTGAACTGAATAAAGTTGATCATTTCAAGATCTGGTTAGATTAGATGGTTAAGCGAACAATCAGTTCTCGTAGTCAACGCGTTTAATGCAGGAGAAACGGGCAGGAGTAAAGACCTAATTAACTTTGACAAGGGCCAAATAGTAATGGCCATATAACTGGGTCACAGGTTCTCTGAAATGGCAAGGCTTGTGGGGTGCACCAACAGTGGTCCGAGCAGGGACAAACCACTGACTGGCGACAGGCTGTTGGGCGACCAAGTCTCATCGATACTCAAGGGCAACTAAGGCTATCCCATCTGGTCCGAACTGACAGTAGCTCTACTGTGACACAAGTCACAGAAAAGTTTAATAATGTTTACAGGAGGAAAGTGTCACAACACACAGTGCATCGCACCCTGCTGCTTATGGGGATACGTAGCCGCATACTGGTCAAAGTGCCCATGATGACCCATGTTCACCATCGAAAATATATACTGTATATATATATATATATATATGTAGCCAAAAAATAGTATTTTCATGACTTGTTTTCTGCGTTTCTGTCAGGCTTGAGCATTGTTTAGCAATGTGTGCGATCAGTGTCTAGTAATACCTATAAGAAGCGGCGCTGGAATTCCCAGTAATGCATTGCGGTATGTATAAATTATGCAGATTAATGTGTACTGTATGGTAATTAAAAAAGAATTTACCCTCCTGATGTTTTTTTTTTTTTTGTTTGTTTTTTTTTCCTTTCAGTTATTTGTCATTTGGTGATTAATTCAAAGTGCATCTCATACTTAATATGTTGATTTTGGTTGTCACTGTTATTGTGATTGGTGGAATGTTATCAGCAATGAAGAATTTCAATTTGTTACATTTTCTTGATGTTCAAATATACAGTATTTATTAACAATTAAGTTTTTTGCAGGGCCCCCCAGGCACATTGTGACCCTAGGAGGCCAGCTAATTGCATGTAGGATGAGCCAGCCCAGAGCACAACCATCTGGTTGCGGAAGTAAAACCCCTTTTATTTTCTTCATAGGGGAATAGATTTGTAAAGATAACTTATAAACTTTTAAAGGCAGACCTATCTTGAGCTCGTTAAGCAATGGTAATTTATATACTTCTGCTGAAGCTTACATTTCCCATTATTTCATCTTCATATTTTATAAAAATTGTGTTGAACAACACTACACGTGATCCTTAAGGGAAACTATCCACCAATTAGAGAATCATGAATGACTGTGAATGACGCACCCTGGACACTGAAACTACTTATATATTTGCACATATCTGAATAATTTGTTACAATTCAATTACAATATACTGTCTCAGTACTGATAATCAACCACTTTAAATATTTAAAATGTTTTAATTTGTTTGTCATTTATTAAGGCTTAATGGGGTTGGAGTCACTACCCCTTTAAAGATGTCAACAGTCTTGTTCCTTTTGTATTTTTGTCTGATTTTCAAATACTTTTCAAATAAAGTTCATATTGTTGTGATTCACCCAGAGCTGGTTGATTTGGTTCATGGCTTAGAGTGTGTTTATTTAAGTTTTTATGACATTTCTAAAACTCCCGAACGCAATGCAGCTGAAAACTGCACGGGCACTGTTGCGCTCTATTGTGTCATTTGTGTTAAATTTGAGACAAAGAGTGAGACAAAGTTGATATGTAAATAAATACATAATTGAGAAGTCAAAAATAAATGTGAACTACTTAAGAAAGTTATATCTGATCTTGTGTAATGTCTTATGAAGTTTCAGCTTATCTGCAGACAAAAAAACATTACCAACCATACTTAAGCCCTGAGGTTGGACATTTCTGGACTCCCTAACTTGTTTTCACACAAATATAATGTTAATTATCATCTCCCCTGAGTCCTTAATTGGCCTTCCATATAGCTTTCTGCAGCTGTGCTGCTCCAGTGAATCTGAACACAGTCCTGCTCTGGTTCTACACAGCCAAACCTCATTGTTAGAGCAAAACTGTACTTAATCCCAGAGGAAACATGTCTGAAATATTCCAGCCTCCTTTCTGTCACAACCACATACATCAGATTTCTAAATATTTCAAATGTATGGGTTTTTATGTAATTTGGGAGTTGTAATTGTGGTAATTATGTAGGGTCTAGTGTTATTTTATCCTGCGTCTGAGAAATGGGAGGATAAGTCAATTTAAGCACTCCCTGGAGCATCTGAAAGTCAAATGAAGCATTCAGTCTTCCGCTGTCTAGACTGAGACAAAAAGCGTGATGATGCTTTCTCACCCTTGTTCTATCAATATAAAAATTAGAGACAGAAAGAACCCTATTTGGGCCCTGTACCAAATAGTGCAGTTGATGTTGACTTGCAGTCTTTTGGCGATGTCATTGAAGTCCACAAGACCATACGGTGTCCCATTTGTACATTTACAATTTAGATGGATGCTATGCACCCTCAATGTGCCCTTCTGCTGAGACCAGATTTGTGTGGACTTGGCAGTTTTTTCACTTGTTTTCCAATAAAAAACATTTTTTTTTTTAAATTGTTTCTAAAAATATTCACTTGTTTTTAACTTGTTTATATTTAAAACACGTGAAAGAAATCCACAAGTGACATAAGAAAACTACATTTAATTTCAAGACACATTCTCTGAAAACAAGTCTGTGTTGCTTCTCAAGTAAATTTGTCTTGTTTAAAGGATTTTTTAGCAACATCCACACTAATACATTTTTTTTCCATACATCATGCAGTAATGGAGAGCATTTTCAATTTTCAAAATTGGAGGAAAACACTGTTCCAGTGTGGATGAGAGGTGTAAACGTGGGAAAATCAATGCATTTTTAAATGAAAACGTATTTGTGTGGACATGGCCTTAGCCTTTTTACTGGAAATCAAGCAAAAAAAATAAATATATGTTTTTACGTTAACTAATACGTTTTTGTATAAAAACGCATAATTTTCTCTACATTTTGGCCCTCCGTCCTCACTGAGACAGCGTTTTTAACAGTGAAAACTGAGCTTTTCGAAAACGCTCTTCCAAGTGGATACATTAAAAAACGTCTCGGGTTACATGTGTAACCCTTGTTCCCTGAAAAAGGCGGAACGAGATGTTGCGCTGCTAAGCGCTACGGGGAACAGCTCTTGCTGTGAGCCAAGCTGAAATAATGTGTGAAACACGTCAATGAACATTGACCAGAATTTATAGCCTCGGCTGATGTAATTATTAGATGCACCTGCGGTCAGGCTATAAATGGACACGTCACCAGGTGTCGTCAGATACTCCTTTTTGAAGAGCAGTCCTGGGACGTCCCAGTGCGGCAAAGCAGCGCAACATCTCGTTCCGCCTTTTTCAGGGAACAAGGGTTACACATGTAACCCGAGACGTTCCCTTTACAAAAGGCTTCACTACGATGTTGCGCTGCTAAGCGCTACGGGGAACGCAATACCCATGCCGCCGCACTTGGGGCTGTCCGGACCCCTATGGTTGTGCAGTGTACTCACAAAAACGCGAGAGGTCTCAGACATGAGCTTGAGATGTCGACTCAAGGGCATAAGAGCCCGGAGTAGCATAAACATCTAAACCATTAATTTTTTGATGAATGTGTGCGGAGAGGACCAGTCTGCCGCATCACAAACTTGTTCAGGCATGAGCCGAGATGTCGACTCAAGGGCATAAGAGCCCAGAGTAGCAAAGCATCTAACCCACAAAGTTCGATGAATGTGTGCGAAGAGAACCCTATCGCAACACAAACTTGTCATAAAAACTGATGAATGTGAGCGGAGAGGACCAGCCTGCCGCATCACAAACTTGTTCAGGCATGAGCTGAGATGTCGACACAAGGGCATAAGAGCCCAGAGTAGCAAAGCATCTAACCCATAAAGTTTGATGAATGTGTGCGAAGAGAACCCTATCGCAACACAAACTTGTCATAAAAACTGATGAATGTGAGCGGAGAGGACCAGCCTGCCGCATCACAAACTTGTTCAGGCATGAGCTGAGATGTCGACTCAAGGGCATAAGAGCCCAGAGTAGCAAAGCATCTAAACCATAAAATGTGATTAGTGTGTGCGGAGAGTGCCAACCTGCCGCACCACAAACTTGTTCGGTGTCAACTCAAGGGCATAAGAGCCAAGAGTGGCAAGAACATCCAAACTATAAAGTTTAATGAATGTGCGCGGAGAGGACCAACCTGCCGCACCACAAACTTGCTGCAGAGGGAGACCTCTAGCCAAGGCTTTAGAGGAGGAGCGCCCTCTGGAAGAGTGCGCCCTAAAGCCTACTGGCGAAGCTTGACCGCGTGCTTCGTAGGCCCGGGCAGTAGGTCCCTCACCCAAAGTGACAACCCGGTCGCGGCTTCAAAGTGAAGAACTGCTGCCCTGACTTTACGCCACTAGCAAATGCGGTGGACATAATTCTGAAGGGCACAGACTGGACAAAGTCTGAGTAGTCTTAGCTGCTCCGGCATTACAAACGGCAGGGAGCAGAAGGCTTAGAGAATGACTGGCCAAGGGTCGAGAAAGGCACCTTGGGCAGGTAGTCAGGGTGAGGGTGCAAAGAATGCTCTTGGTCCTACCTGGGGCAACTCAAAACAGGCCGGCAAAAGAGACAGAGCCTGTAGGTACCCAAGTCTCCTTAGAGACGTAATTGCCATATGAAAAACCATCTTGAGAGTCAGAAGTCTACCAAACGCTGACTCTAGAGGTTTTAAAAAGGGGGTCTTACCCTATGAAGAGGTCCTAGCAAGGATGCCTCTTAGAGGGCACCCGCCCACCAAGGCGTGGCAAGCCGAAGTGGAGGCCACATAGAACCTGGCAGTGGCGAGGCAAGTGCCCGCTGACAGTTCTTTCCACAGAAAATCCAGAACTGAAGCAAACTGGCAGTTAGCAGGTTCTGTAATTTGAACTTATTAGAAGGAAACGCATGCAGGCGCATTTGTGCCATGTATGCGCCACCACGAACAGCACCCCGAGGGGGGACTGGGTGACTCGGGGAGAAGTAGAGGAGACATTGCGCTATCAACAGAGGTGAAGAGGTCCTCTTCTGCCCTGTAAAATCTACCCAGATCAGTTCCAAGGGAGGGAGCCCTAGCACTTGCAATGGTCTCGATAACTTCAGGAGAAAGCCCTGTGAACCTCAGTTGGTACCCTACAGGGGCCAAGCATGAAAGGTTTCACAATTCGGGCCGGGGATGAATATGCCCCTGAGCCTGAGAAAGAAGGTCCTACCTGATCGGAATCGCCAAAGGCTGAACCGTCGAGGAGAGATATTAACTCCGAGAACCATTTCCTGTTCAGCCAGCGCAGCGCCATTAATAGGAGGCAAGACCATTGCTGGTGAACATTGCCAAGACTCCGGGAGCAGAGAAACCGGGAAAGAAACGCATACAGACGCATTCTGGGTCATGTATGTGTTTTAACGTCCAGACCCAAGGGGCTGGGTGATTTCAGGGAGAAGTCGAGGAGACATTGCGCTATTCATAGAGGCGAAGAGGTCCTCTTCTGCCCTAAGATCTCACCCAAACTTGTTCCAAGTGGAAAAAGCCCTGCATTTAAAAAGGTCTCGATAACCTCAGGAGAGAGCCCTGTGTCCCTCAGTTGGTACCCTTAGGGGCCAAACATGAAAGATTCCACAATTTGGGGCAGGGATGAAATATTGCCCTGTGCCTGAGACAGAAGATCCTTCCTGTTCGGCACCACCAAAGGCGAGCCGTCGAGGGAAGAGATTAGAGAACCAAGCCCTGTTCAGCCAGCGCGGTGCTATCAGTAAGAGGCAAAAAACCCTTGCTGGTGAACTCTGGGCAACTACTACCTTAGGGTGGAGTTCTTAACTCCCCCGTTGGTATTTTCTGTCTGGACCGTAAATCTGCTCCCATATACGGGCATCCAGGGATATAACTTCCTGAGTGACAGGAGCTTGCCCTGGGCCCTAAGGAGAACCCAACGTGTCAGAAATACAGCTGACAAGAACGTGGGTCTCCTTGATGATTTATGTAAGAGGCTACCGCTGCATTGTCCACCCGCACCAAGACATGGCAGCCTCAGGAGGAGGTATTTCAGGGCCAGAAATACAGCCATCAACCCGAGACAGTGACTTTGACAACCGAGCTGACGACCCTCCTATCCCCTTAAGCTGGACGACCACTTAAGGCCGCTACCCCGCCCATCAGGGAGGCGTCTGTCGTTAGCAGCCTGCGACAACAAGACGCACCTAGAGTGGGACCCAAGGCAGAAAACCGGGGTCTGAACCACATAGAAAGGGAACGAAGCCTGAGGCGAGTAACCCTATTTAGCCTAGGGGTTTTGGCCCTTGGATGAAATCCCCTGGCTTTTGGCCACAACAAAAACGGTCTCATGAGCAGAAGGTCCAGAGGGATCACTGTGGACGCCTTCGCCCTGAGACCTGGAAATCATTGATACTGATAACAGTGCAACCTTGCCCTAGCCTGACTTTGCTCATGGTGATCTAAATGGACTCAATACTAGCGGGAGACAGTTGTGCCCGCATTGAGATTGAACTCCATACGATGCGCCGATAGACAGTGTTCTGAGTGGGAGAGAGTACGCTCTTCTTGGCGTTGAGCCTCAACCCCAGAGAAACAGATGAGCTGAGACGATGTCCCTGTGCTGAACTGCCAGTTCCTGGAACTGCGCTAGGATCAGCCAGTCGTCTACATAATTCAGAATGCCGATGCCCCGAGTCGCAAGGAGCCAGCGCTACATCATGCATTGTGAATGTGCGGGTAAAAAGGGCTAGGCTGAGAGAAAGAACCTGACCCTGGAAGACTTTGCCCCGGAAGTGAACCTCAGGAACTTTCCATGTTGTGGCAGAACTTCTAAATGAAGCATAGAAGTGCGTCATAAGATCGATGGTGACCAGCCAAACGAGTTGTAGGGCTTGAGACACGACCGTCTTAACAGGCATCATCTTGGACTTGAACACCCACGGGTAGTTCAAGCTTTAAGATCTAAGCCAGACGCTACCCCTCACCCTCCATGGGAAACGGGAAGTATTTAGTGTAATAGCCTAACTCTCTCTCTGGAAGGGGAACACACACCGTGGCCCCTTTAACCAGGAGATTGATTTTTCTTTTTACATAAAAAGAAATCCGGTTCACAGTAGTGAGAACATACTGTTGAAGCACGGAAAAACGGCGAGTGAATTAAATCCTGACGCCCTTATAAGACCCACAGAAAAGAATTCATCCGGCAGAAGTTTCCACGCTGCCGGGATCTATGAGGTGGGTATTATATTTTAACACTTCCTGTTGAGGGGTTGTCGGGTGTTTCGCGTCCTGAATAACATACAGGAACAGCGAAAACACCCAATTTTGACGGAAGCCTCTGCAACCCGAAACACCAAGAGGTTGCGGGAATGGAGGGGCTTCGAGGGCGTCGAGACTGTCACCAATCCCTGGGAGGAGCAGCATAGCGTGCAGAGCAGCATAGTGTGCAGAGCAGCACCAGCCTGACCTGCTGCTTAATAAGCCCTTCCCACTAAAGTGGAGGTTGTCCTACAAGGCTTTGAGGGGAAAGAGGGCTTCTTAAGTGACGATGCCGAGCCCGGCGAGAGATAGCCCGCAAGCGTCTCTTCGAAGCATCACTGAATACTGCCGTGCCTCAGCACCCACGATAGTCGAATATAATGGCGTCGAGGGTATGTGAACACGGGAAGAAAATATATATATATATATATATATATATATATATATATATATATATTTTTTTTTTTTAGGGGTTCTCCATGAGCGAAAAAGCTCTTCATGGAGGTTATCAAAGAAGGGAAGGAACCCATGAGGCGTTCCCTTTCTTAGACTGGAAGATAAAATCTATCCCCTAATTTGGAGTGTTTGGGGGGTCTCTTTTCGCGTGGCCATGACCAATCTGGCAACCGCACGAGTAACAACATCGAGCAATTCCTCCGTAGATTTTTTATCGCAGACGGAAAGCCCGGAGGCGGGAAGAAAATCGCGATCCACCTCATGATCCGAAGAAGCGTCGAGATCATGTGAAGGAACAGCTGGGTTTGGGGAGAGAGTGAGAGAAAGGGATCAACCCGTCTCTTGATCCTCAACCAAATCCATTCGAGAGTGCTGACTCCCGGAAGCAAGCGAGGCGAGCACGACGCACTCTGCCTGTTAAAGCAAATCGCAGTGCTCGTACCCACCCTGCTGCAACGCGAGAGCAGCGTGCTCTTACCCCCAAACAAACAGCAAAAACTGATGTGTGTCGTCTTCAGCTATAGAGCGAGAAGAGGGGAACACGCACCGTTTGCTTTCAGTCATTCTCTCTTTTTTTAGAAATATATATATATAATATTTTCCAAACAGAAGAGAAAAAGAACAACGTTCACTGCACACTGTCTGATTATATCTCCTAACAGAGGAAAGAAAGTTTTGACAGCGTGTGTGAAACACACAGAAACAGAATCGCTCTGAAAAAAGAGTTTCTGACGACACCTGGTGACGTGTCCATTTATAGCCTGGCCGCAGGTGCATCTAATAATTACATCAGCCGAGGCTATAAATTCCGGTCAATGTTCATTGACGTGTTTCACACATTATTTCAGCTTGGCTCACAGCAAGAGCTGTTCCCCGTAGCGCTTAGCAGCGCAACATCGTAGTGAAGCCTTTTGTAAAGGGAACACTATATTTGCCTTGTAGTGTGAACAGTGAAAACTGAGATATCTGAAAACGATGACACAAAACAATCAAGATGGCGGCCCATGTAGTTGCAGCATTGTTTTGTCTGCTATTCACTTTGAAGGAATACAAAGTAAAGGTTGTGCAAAGTAACATTTATCTTTAACCACGCTATCAAAGGTGACGGGAAGTTTACTCAGACTTGCTGTCCAGCGACAGAACGCAAGGAAAGTTGAATTTCAGAGTGTACATGGAACGGTGATTTTTCGAATGTGTAATGAGGGGATTTAATATTTTTCATACGTTGTTTTTTTTAAGTCAAGTTGAGTGGTTTATATTTTCGTTCAACCATATACAGTTAGTACAGTACACAGCGAAACGAGACAACGTTCCTCCAGGACCATATAAACATACATAAAACAACATAGAACAAACACAGAAGCACATGAGACTACACAGACTTAATAACATTTCTACATAAGTTACACATGCAAACATTTCCAAAAAGTACAGGACAGTACAATAAATTACTAAATGGAACAGGACAATAGGCACAGTGAGAGACAGTGCAGTGTACACATTTGTAATCGAGTAGTGCAAAAAGATGACACTTTCTAAAATGCTAAATGTAAACATAACATACTATGAAATAGTGTTCTATGGACGTAGCAGTTATTGAGGTAGCAGCCAGGTATAAAGTGACAATGAATTAAAGTGCAACTCTGAACATGTGCAAAAGTTGGATGGTGTACAGGTGTGTGTGTGTGTGTGTGTGTGTGTGTGTGTGTGTGTGTGTGTGTGTGTGTGTTTGTGTGTGTGTGTGTATGTGTGAGCGTGTATTTATCACTTTGTGGGGAACAAATGTCCCCATAAGGATAGTAAAACCCGAAATGTTTGACCTTGTGGGGACATTTTGTCGGTCCCCATGAGGAAAACAGCTTATAAATCATACTAAATTATGTTTTTTGAAAATGTAAAAATGCAGAAAGTTTTCTGTGAGGGTTAGGTTTAGGGGTAGGGTTAGGTTTAGGGGATAGAATATAAAGTTTGTACAGTATAAAAACCATTATGTCTATGGAAAGTCCCCATAAAACATGGAAACACAACATGTGTGTGTGTGTGTGTGTGTGTGTGTGTGTGTGTGTGTGTGTGTGTGTGTGTGTGTGTGTGTCAGTCCAGTCCCTGAGTTTTGAGGAGTCTGATGGCTTGGGGGAAGAAGCTGTTACACAGTCTGGCCGTGAGGGCCCGAATGCTTCGGTACCTCTTGCCAGATGGCAGGAGGGTGAAGAGTTTGTGTGAGGGATGTGTGGGGTCATCCAAAATACTGGTTGCTTTTCGGATGCAGCGTTTTATGTAAATGTCTTTGATGGAGGGAAGAGAGAACCCTATGATCTTCTCAGCTGTTGTCATTATCCTCTGCAGAGCTTTGCGGTCCGAAACGGTGCCACTCCCAAACCAGGCAGTGAAGCAGCTGCTCAGGATGCTCTCAATAGTCCCTCTATAGAATGTAGTGAGGATGGGGGGTGGGAGATGTGCTTTTCTCAGCCTTTGAAGAAAGTAGAGACGCTGCTAGGCTTTCTTGGTAGTAGAGCTGGTGTTGAGGGACCAGGTGAGGTTCTCCACCAGGTGAACACCAAGGAATCTGGTGCTCTTGACAATCTCTACAGAGGAGCCGTCGATGTTCAGCGTAGAGTGTTCACTATGTGTTCTCCTTAAGTCAACAACCATCTCTTTTGTTTTGTCCACATTCAAAGACAGGTTGTTGGCTCTACACCAGTCCATTAGCCGCTGCACCTCCTCTCTGTATGCTGACTCGTCGTTCTTGCGGATGAGACCCACCACGGTCGTGTCATCGGCGAACTTGATGATGTGGTTCGAGCTGTGCATTGCTGCACAGTCGTGAGTCAGCAGAGTGAACAGCAGTGGACTGAGCACACAGCCCTGGGGGCCCCTGTGCTCAGTGTGGTGGTGGTGGAGATGCTGTTTCCGATCAGGACTGACTGAGGTCTCCCAGTCAGGAAGTACAGGATCCAGTTGCAGAGGGAGGTGTCCAGGCCCAGCAGGTTCTGCTTTCCAATCAGGTCCTGAGTATTGATTGTGTTTAATGCTGAGCTAAAGTCTATGAACAGAATTAAATTGAGTCCTTTTTATCTAGGTGGGTGAGGGCAAGATGGAGGGTGTTGGCGATGACGTCGTCTGTTGAACGGTTGTGACGATACACAAACTGCAGTGGGTCTAGTGAGGGGGGCAGCTTGGTTTTAATGTGCCTCATGACGAGCCTCTCAAAGCACTTCATGATGATGGATGTGAGTGCGACGGGACGGTAGTCATTGAGGCAGGACACTGAAGACTTCTTTGGCATGGGGACGATGGTGGTGGCCTTGAAGAACGTTGGAACAACGGCGCTACTCAGAAAGATGTTGAAGATGTCGGTAAGAACATCTGCCAGCTGGTCTGCACATCCTCTAAGCACTCTGCCAGGAATGTTGTCTTGTCCAGCAGCCTTCCGTGGGTTGACTATGCATAGAGTTTTTCTCACATCGGCCATGGTAAGGGGTGGTCTTCCTCGCCACCACGTTGTTCTGCGCCTCAAACTGAGCGTAGAAGTCATTCAGCGCATCTGGAAGGGAGGCATCTTTGTCACAGACAACTGATGTTGTCCTGTAGTTGGTGTTGGTCTGGATGCCCTGCCACATGCGCCGCATGTCGCCGCTGTCCTGGAAGTGACTATGGATTCTCTGTGCATGTGCGCGCTTTGCCTCCCTGATAGCCCGGGACAGTTTGGCCCTCGATGTTCTTAGGGCTGCCTTGTCACCTGCTCTGAAGGCGGAGTCTCAGGTCCTCAGCAGCACATGCACCTCCACAGTCATCCACGGCTTCTGGTTGGAGCATGTGGTGATGGTCTTAGAGAAAGTGACATCATCATTGCAGTTGCTGATGTAGCTGATCACTGATGCTGTGTATTCCTCCAAGTTGGTAGAGTCGCCATATGTTGCAGCCTCCCTGAACATGTGCCAGTCAGTACACTCAAAACAGTCCTGAAGAGCAGCGATAGCTCCTGCTGGGTTTTCACCTGCTTCTGAAGCGTTTTTTTGCCTGATGAGCGGTCTGTATGATGGAATTAGCATAACAGAGATGTGGTCTGAGTAGCCGAGGTGGGGCGGGGCTCTGCCCTGCACGCCTGGGATGTTTTTGTAAACAAGATCAAGCATGTTCGCCTCTCTCGTTGCAAAGTCCACATACTGATAGAATTTAGGGAGATTCGCATGGTTGAACTCTCCGGCGACAATAAACAGTCCGTCAGGGTGAGCGTTCTGCAGTTTGCTAATAGCCCCATACAGTTCACAGTGCGCTTTCTTAACATTAGCACTGGGGGGACTGTAAACTCTGGTTATTATGACTGTGGTGAATTCCCGTGGTAAATAAAAAGGTCTGCATCAAACAGTCACAAGCTCCAACAGCGAAGAGTCAGTGTGCTAGCACACAGTTCTTGCACCATTCCGTGTTGATGTAAACACACAAGCCACCACCGCGAATCTTACTGCACATTGCTGCATTTCTGTCGGCACGAAACGAGGCGAGCCCGTCTAGCTGAATGGCGTCGTCCGGAACTTTGCCGGACTGAGCCACGTCTCCATCAAAACAAAGACTCTGTAGTCTCTAAACTGACGCTGTGTAGTCTGCTGGAGTTGGATGTAGTCCAGTTTATTGTCCAGGGAGCAAACATTTGAGAGCAGGATAGATGGGCTAGGGTTTGTTTTTAGCCTAACATGGACCCATAGCAGGTGCATCAGACTGCACGTAACCTCCACCAACACCCCAAAAGATGTCATGTAGTTCCCCACATCCCTGAGGGGGGAAGCGACGTAACTAGCATGGGAGCTAGCGGGCGCCAGCTGCGGCCTTTCCGCTCTCTGTTTTCTCTCCACAGAGAATTTGATTTGGGCTGGGGCCATATAACGCTATCATGCATCGGGAAAGGTGTTCTTTTCCTTTCCTATTGTTTCAGGGGGAAAAGACCCCACGGAGACCACATCCTGCCAAAAAGGGGAGGTCAACATGTGGCAATACGACATATGGACTCAGCAGCTGCACATGGAAGAGGCGCCATGGTAGGTCCCACCACGAAAAAGGGGGATGAACTCTACAAGTTCAGTGACCGGGGACAGAGCTCTGTCCAAGGGAGATGCGGGTCTACCGACAGGGAGACCATATCGCAAAATATACATCACAGGGGTTAACAGAGTAATCGGCACCTGTGGAGCACCTGTCCCAGTACAGTGCATATTTGACACCATAGTGGGGCTGGCTGAGAACTCCTCTGCCGAGCTTGCGAACCATAGGGCTAAGGAGAAGGACATTCAGGGTCCACGACTTCGTGAACTCGACTGGGGTAAAAGTGCACGTTTTCGCCTCAGGGGAGTGGAAAGGTTCGTACCTGAATGAACACTGGTCGAAACCGGCTCAACCGGAGATGGTAAAATCTTGCAAAGGTATTGGGTGTTTCCCAGCCCGCTTCTCTGCAGATGTCTGCCAGAGAGGTGCCATTGGCCAGTGTCCATGAGGATGCCACACTCCTTGTAGAGTGTTCTCGAACCCGTAAGGGGGCGGGCACGGCCTGGGTCTGGTAGGCCAATTCAATTGTGTCAACGATCCAGTGGGCAAGCCTCTGTCTAGAGACAGCATTCCCTTTCCGCTGTCCACCAAAGCAGACAAAAAGCTGCTCAGAGCATCTAAAGCACTGCGTGCGATCCAAGTAGGTGCACAAAGCACACACCCGACACAGCAATGACAGGGCTGGGTCTTCCTCACTCCCGGGGCAGTGCTTGCAGGTTCACCACCTGATCCCTGAAAGGGGTCGTGGGAACCTCGGGCACATAGCCCGGTCAGGGTCACAGGATCACGTGAGAATCTGCCAGACTGAACTCCAGGCAAGTGTCACTGACAGAGAACGCTTGAGGCTCCCCCACCCTCTTTCTGGAGTCTTTATGGAGAGGGCTTTCAGCTCTACTGACTCTAGCAGATCAAATGGGGCTCTCCGAATGTCCAAGAGGACCACGGAGCGATCCCATGAGTGGAAGAGTCATGGCCTGGGAGGATTCAGTCTCCGGGCACCTCTGAGGAACCTGATGATCAGGTTTTGTTTCCCTTGGGACTTAACATCCACTGTGTCATGGCGTGCAGCAATAGCGGCTATGTATACCTTCAAGGTGCAGGAGGACAGCAGCCTCTCCTGCAAGAAGGAAAGCAATAAACCGACTGCACATCTCTGGGGGTCTTCGGCTTGGGGAAAAACACCAATTCAAGAACAAATCCACTTCACGGAATAAAGCTGCCTGGTAGAGGGAGCTCTGGCTTGAGTGATCGTACTGCTGCTGGTGGTAGCCAATTAGATCTTCTCCGTCCCATCCAAGGGCCAGACGTGGAGGTTCCAGAGGTCTGAAATCTGCCAGGGAGGTGTTGTCACGAGGAGAGTGAGGTCCGAGAACCTAGTCTGGGTGGGCCAGTATTGGGCCACGAGGGTGACTTGTTCCTTGTACTCCCTGACTTTGTACAGGGTCTGTGCAAGAAGGCTCACTGGGTGGAATGCATATTTGAGCAGCCCCCGGGGCCAGCTGTGTCCCAGCGCATCTGTCCTGAGGGGGAGCTCCCATCAGAGAATACCAGAGCGGGCAGTGTGAGGATTTCCAGGAAGCGAACAGGTCTACCTGTTCCTTGCTGAATCGACTCCAAATCAGCTGGACCACTTGGGGGTGGAGTCTCCACTCTCTTCTGAGCAGTGTGTCCACTGTGGCATTGATTCTGCCCGGGATATGAGTGGCCTGCAGTGACCTCAGCCACTGAAGACACCAGAGGAGGAGACGAGAGCGCACACCGCCTTGGCGATTTATATATGCTACTGTCACTGTGTTGTAGGACCAGACCAACACATGCTTGCCCTGGATCAATAGCTTCCGCAGGGTGAGTAGTACAGCCAGCAACTCTAGGCAGTTGATGTGCTGACCCAGAAATGGTCCTGCCCAGTTTTTATGCATCTGTGGTGACCTCAGACTCCTGCCTGTAGAAACACAAGGTCTGTCCAAGGGCTGAATAAGTGGCGGCAGTGCGGCGTGATAGCTACGCGTGGTAGAATCAGCCAGTCATCGAGGTAGAGTATGCGGATGCCCACTTCCCTTAACAGGGCAAGAGCTTTCTCGGTGTCTTTCGTGAAGACATGAGCGTTTGCGGGGCCCTGGCTGCAGGTGCTCGGTGTCTGGTGTCGGCTGTGGACACTGATTACGTGACCCAAGGAGTGAGGAAACTGCTCTCTTTTGACAATTTGGTTACTGCAGCCCATTCGGGGAGCGGCAAACAAAAAGGAAACAAAAGATTTACCTCCCGGCCTTCCATCGGGGGATGGAGTGGTCTGGATACCAGCTCCGTAGCAGATGTCTCGCTCCCTGGGTCGTCCATCTCAGGGATGCTTAGGAGCCTTCTGGGTCCTCGTGCCGACCCGTGAGACGGGGGGGTGTCTTCCTGTGGGGGACTCTACACTGGGGCCAAGAACTGGGCTCAGGCTGAGGCGGAGCTGCCTGGGCTTTCGCCTCTGCAGGGCGGCGCCCTCGGCAAGCAGACGGGGGTCTGCGGGGAATTACCTGGCGAAACCGTGCCCATTGAACTCCTCATATCGCCTCCAGCGCCAGCTGGGCCGACATCATACCGTGGGCTAGTGGCTTTCCCCCTGAAGAAGGAATTTCACGACCGCAACGTTGCCATGGTCATATTTTCACAATGAGAACATGAACCATCCACAAACGCTGCCTCAGTGTGATCGCTGCACAGACTCGTGAGGCAGCGCCCATGGCCGTTAGTAGCGGAGAGATAACTGATCCAGGCAACCCGCATCCAGGAATCACACAAAGAAGGATAGGCATCTTTATAAAGACGCGTCTTTAAAAAGACATTCATCATCAGTGTGTGTGCTCTAATAGAGAAAATGTAGTCTTTAGCAGGAATATACACTCGTTGTTGAAGCGCACAAGGGCGAAATCTGCACTCGTCATGCAGTAGGAGAGAAAGCCACTGGAAATGCACCGTATATCCAACAGCATACGCTTCTTAAGAGGTGAATGGAACAGCAGTAGTATTCAGCTCGCTGATATTACAACCGCTCGGCTCCGAAGAGAAAATATGAATGAAGTGGGCATTCAAGCTACTTTTATACCCGTATGTCCAGGGGAGTGGCATGCAAATTCCAGTCAAAGAATGGGAGGTGTTTGGGGCTCTCAAGAGCAATGCTTGGTGTCACTACATCGTGTGAGTGATTGACAGAAGGGGAACCATATTAATATATGGTTACTATTACTTAAACCAAGTTACCATATGGATACTACAGTAATGCTGTAGCAAAACCATGGTTAATTGTATCAAAACCTTGCTTTAAAAAAACATGGTTAATACAGCCATGGTAAGTTTTCATAAGGGTGTCATTTATTAATGAGGATTACAGATCATTATCAATGTTTTAACAACTCTGAATTTAAATAAACCTGTAAAAAAATTGTCAAACAAGCCCATTATAATACATTTCACATCTAGGTTTGCATTACTTAGTGTGAATAACTCGAGATGCTGTTTTTCTGTCATTATCTCAGGAGAGCGCTGCTGCCTCTTTGAACGGGTGCTGACTGAAAGGATGAGCACTGACTGCTAGTGTATATTTAGCATTGCTGCACATCAAGATGAGTGCAAGAAAAAATTGGGTAACACTTTATTTTACGTAGTCCTTGATACAGAGTAATTACTTAGTTAATTACTTAGTAATAAACGTTGTAATTACATGTACCAAAATGTAATTAACATGTAACTAAGTTATGGTACAGCCTGTACTTACAGATTGTAATTACACACATGTAATAGGCAGCTACTGTTACACATATGTAACAAGCCGAGTCTGTTACATACGTGTTACAAATATGTAACAAGCCGAGTCTGTTACATACGTGTTACAAACTTGGTACACTGTAATTATGTAAGAAAGTACTTAGTACCACACAATGTAACAAGAAGTACTTAAATATATTAGGCTACTAAGGTCTGCAGTTACATATGGCAAATGTGTACGTTTTGTAGCATTACATGTATGTAACATAAAATAAAGTGTATCAAGATTGTACTTAAGTGGACTTCATGTGTATCTACATACCTTATCCATCTTAAATAACCCACTAGTTCACCGCTAAAATACATGCATTAGCTTCTTTATTACATTAAAATTACAGAAAATTACACAGGTATAAGCTACGTAAAATAAAGTGTATCAAGACTGTACTTAAGTGGACTTCATGTGTATCTACATACCTTGTCCATATGTACCTTAGTTTGAATTAACTCACTAGTTTACAGCTTAAATACATGCATTAGCTTTAGGGCTGGGACAACGCGATGACGTAGACGCAAAAAATACGTCGACGCAAAATATGCGCGTCGATTCGTCAGACCCAAAACAAAGATGGCGGCGCCGGAGCGTAGTAGCAACACGAGTAGCTCCTCAGACTATCAGAAGTGCAAGGCGGCACGCACTCGCTCCTCAAAAGTATGGGAATTCTTTCATTTAAAAGGAAACAATTCCGTGATATGTCGTCTTTGCAAAATGGAGATGGCCTTCCATTCTAGCACCACGGCAATGCACCAGCACCTGAAGAGGCGCCATCCGGCGCGTGCGCGCATGCACGCACACACACACACACACACTATTCTTAAGGTGAAAGGAACGTGTAAGTTGTTATTTGCATGTGATGCTTTTTTTCAGTAAGCTAGGCCCATAAATGTTGAATTCTGAATGTTTATTTTCATTATTTATTTTTTGTTGGAAAAGCACTTTCTGTATTAGCTTAAAGCCCTCAAGTTTACATTGGTTACTGTATTCTTTCAATTGCTCTAAACAAGTATTTTGGGTGACCTTTATTTTTTTATTGAATGCTAGACATTAAGTTGTTATTTTAATCTGAAAGAAGAATTACAAGATGCACTTTTTCAGTAAGCTAGGCCTATGTGTTTTCAAGGCTTCAAGGTTTTATTGAATGCTAACTCTGACTAAGAATGCATTACTTTGCACTTGTATAGTCTTTAATTTTGGAATTTTAAGAGCAATAAACATATATTGCAATGTTAAGGAATTAATGTTTTTTTCATTCAGATATGTAAATCAACATGTATAAATTGCTATTAGTCAATTCATGGGTAGATAATCGAATCGAAATCGAATCGGACTGGAAAAATGAATCGTTAGATTAATCGATGCATCGGAAAAATAATCGCTAGATTAATCGTTTAAAAAATAATCGTTTATCCCAGCCCTAATTAGCTTCTTTATTACATTACAATTACAGAAAATTACACAGGTATAAGCTACGTAAAATAAAGTGTATCAAGACTGTACTTAAGTGGACTTCATGTGTATCTACATACCTTGTCCATATGTACCTTAGTTTGAATTAACTCACTAGTTCACAGCTTAAATACATGCATTAGCTTCTTTATTACATTACAATTACAGAAAATTACACAGGTATAAGCTACGTAAAATAAAGTGTATCAAGACTGTACTTAAGTGGACTTCATGTGTATCTACATACCTTGTCCATATGTACCTTAGTTTGAATTAACTCTCTAGTTCACAGCTTAAATACATGCATTAGCTTCCTAATTACATTGCTAATTATATGTTGTATTTGAAGGGGAAAATAAATTTACAATTTGACTTGTCATTTTGATAATGTCACCTTTTGTGTGCAGGCAGGTGGATGGAAAGGGTAACCACATCAATTCAACTCTACACTATTGAGTTAAAATACAGTATTCTGTAATTGTAATGTAGTTGGGAAGCTACTGCTTGTATTTATGCTGTGAACTAGTGAGTTTACCCAAACTAAGGTACATATGGACAAGGTATGTAGATACACATGAAGTCCACTTAAGTACAGTCTTGATACACTTTATTTTACGTAGCTTATACCTGTGTAATATTCTGTAGTTGCAATGTAATTAAGAAGCTAATGCATGTATTTATGCTGTGAACTAGTGAGTTTACCCAAACTAAGGCACATATGAATAAGGTAAGATAGAAATGAAGTCCACTTAAGTACAGTCTTGATACACTTTATTTTACGTAGCTTATACCTGTGTAATTTTCTGTAGTTGCAAAGTAATTAGGAAGCTAATGCATGTATTTAAGCTGTGAACTAGACAGTTAATTCAAACTAAGGTACATATGGACAAGGTATGTAGATACACATGAAGTCCACTTAAGTACAGTCTTGATACACTTTATTTTATGTAGCTTATACCTGTGTAATTTTCTGTAATTTTAATGTAATAAAGAAGCTAATGCATGTATTTTAGCGGTGAACTAGTGGGTTATTTAAGATGGATAAGGTATGTAGATACACATGAAGTCCACTTAAGTACAATCTTGATACACTTTATTTTATGTTACATACATGTAATGCTACAAAACGTACACATTTGCCATATGTAACTGCAGACCTTAGTAGCCTAATATATTTAAGTACTTCTTGTTACATTGTGTGGTACTAAGTACTTTCTTACATAATTACAGTGTACCAAGTTTGTAACACGTATGTAACAGACTCGACTTGTTACATATTTGTAACACGTATGTAACAGACTCGGCTTGTTACATATGTGTAACAGTAGCTGCCTATTACATGTGTGTAATTACAATCTGTAAGTACAGGCTGTACCATAACTTAGTTACATGTTAATTACATTTTGGTACATGTAATTACAACGTTTATTACTAAGTAATTAACTAAGTAATTACTCTGTATCAAGGATTACGTAAAATAAAGTGTTACCAAAAATTGTCCCGGTGTCATGCAACAATTTACTAATATACATTTTTTTTCAACTTATGAGATGCATTAATATTCATGTTATCTAAATAATACGATCACTAGTTAAAATCAATATTTTTATGTGAGGATCGATATTCTTGATACCACACTAGTATCGGAAGTATCAATACCTTAGAATCAATTCGCCCTACAGAATCCCTATTTCCCATATCTCTATGTGATGGCTTTTTGAGAATTGCTCTTAAAAGTCATCAAAGCACAAAAAGATCTACTCAAAGCTGCTTTACTTTAGCACTCTTCCAAGGTATGTAAACATAAAGCTGTGTACATTCCATGAGCGTAGCTTCGCAAATCCCCTTTTTTGGACTTTTGCTTAAACTGCTTTGAATAAAACTTGAGATTGAGATGACATCAGATGTCCGTGAATGTCAAAGAACTGAGGGGAGGTTTAAAGTACTGCATATGCGTATGTGTGGGAGTTTTAGATAGTGACTATATGACTCTGTAAATGTCACTTCAGAGTGTGTACGTGGAATCCTGCAGTTCTTGCCCCTCGTTGTGAGAGGTGATTACAGTCTATCAGTCACACCAACCCTGCCTTCAAAACCAAGGTGCACAAATATGCTGTTGTCATAGCAACAGGCGGAAAATTGTCAATGGGAAGTGCAATGGATTTATCAATGATGGCCTCATTCCAGGTATTATAGCAGGGTTAAGCCTTCAGGAAAGTCATGGTGTTTTAATATGACACAGAGATATGCAGATTTCATCACCACCCTGTAGCAGTGATGTCACCTCTTTTCACTACACTTATAAATGACATTTGCATAGAGCAGGATGGGTTAAGGGGTATAGTATGCCCATCAGTTACACAAAGTAATTGTATACTTCAGGTGATGTCCTTATCCCAGAAATAGATATGACACTTCATAGTGAACCTGTTGACCCTTTTCTTCTGTCTCCTTAAATGGTTCCTCAGGGCTGTTCATGTGGCCAGAGGTTAATGGTATTGTTAATTTTGCAAAGGACTTCATTGTGTAATGTCTTCTTTAGAGTCTTATACATGCAAAATATGATAATTCACACACTATATTCTTACAGTTTACAAAAAGGGTAATTTATGGGTCCAGGTGATTTTTTTATTACAATGTTCTGTTCATTACTTTTATACTAGGATTACACAAGATTTTCCGGTACTGTCGTTATGTATGGAGGAACCCTCCTTTGAGTCTTGGATGAAATTGATAAGCTGAACTCACCTGAACAATTAATTACACTCCTGTGGAAATGCTTCTGTTTTTGAAAGCAAACACAGCTCTGTTTTCATTAATGTGCGAATGAGACAAAGTTTTTTTTCTTTTCGTTTCCATTATTTTGAAGCAGCTGTATGTTGATAATGATAGCTGCTGAATCCATTATGAATATGTTTATGCTGGAGTTTTCCTGATGACTGTCACAATTTCAAAATGCAAAATTAAGCTATTAGCACAGTCTGTTTGTGTCTGTATTTTTCATAATAATGCGCATTTCAAATTTAACAACACATTGCCATTTGTATAATTGGAATACAGGGCTAAATTAGTAATTTATTAAAATTGCCCTTTATTGATGTACTCTTTTAGGTAATGCTTGCCTGGAGCTTACCAATCTCTCAGTATGTTAATGAGTTACACAAGGAACATTTTAAATATGTACACTCCTCATTTGCATACAAATTAAATTAACCCAGTTGAAGGGGGGAAAAAAGAGAAACAAATCTTTTGATTGATGTTTTTCTGCAAGTGCCATGAAATACACAGGATGTGAATTGACTGAGGGCGATATATCTCAATGGACTCATTGTATTGCATTGATTATCATGCAGGATGTCCATAACAGAATCTCTTGTTCTCTGAATGTCCTGAGAGTAAAATGTCAGGTTAATCACCAACATCATAACTCATAAAGTTCCTAACGCGCTTGTGGTGTATTACAGTCCGATAACATCAGTGTGGGATGTCAGCGATTCCTTTCCACAATTTAACGACTTGCTTCGAGCACATAGTCCAATTAAGGATAAGCATAATTGGGACGTCCAAACCTGTGCATATCAATGAAGGCAAAATGGGACGTCAGCGGAACGTCATGTTGGTGCATGGGAGTCTGAATGTTAGCATAGCAGTGGCATGAATATATGGGGCCGGCCTCTCCCCACATTTGCATATTAGACAATTAACCAAATTGATTTCTGGCATCTGTGATGAGAGGTTATGGCAGAAGCTACTCTTTCTCCTCTGGGGATTGGACACTCTGGCTCTCCATCAAAGATGTCACAAAGAATGCTGGAGCTTCATTAGCATGCTGCTAATTAGATGGTCTCATGCACACGTTAATTAACATGGATACTATCTTTGTTGACATCCTGCAAAGCTATGAATTTTCTATGTTAAATCACTTTCATTTGCGTGAGTGAGTCATTAACATGGGTTTAATTGGCTTCAAATGTCCTTGCACCTACTTTTATGCAAGGCTAAGGCCTATTGATGACCTCAGCTGTTTTGCTCTGGAACATTCTCAGTATGCATTCAGAATGTGCCCTCCATGTAAAGTCCATGTTCGTAAGTAGCATGTAATAATTTAGCAGACACTTTTACTCAAAGTGACGTACCTTTCGTACCTTTCTTCCCGGAAATGCATGTCGAGCTGACGAGTTTGTCGGAGGCACCTTTTACTGCCCAGAACTGACCTCCTTGCTTGTCCGCTCTCACTACCCTGGACGGTTGGGCGGCCCACGGGTACATTGAGGTCACTCAGGTGGACAGAGCTGTTGCGATCCACCTGTGTCCCGAGAACGCCGCCACCTGGGAACCGTCCGGTACCCCCCTCCAAGGCCTGTAGTTCAACGTCGTCACTGACTGCCAAAGCCTACATGCGCTGATGCGCTGGCACACAGCTGGCCCCGGGAGCTGCGCAAATACGCATTTCCCCCAGTGAGCCTTCTTGCACTGGTGCTGTGCAAGGTCAGGGAGGCCAACCACGAGTCGAGTGCTCTGTGTTGGGCTTGGGCTCCACAGGCATAGTTCCAGCTGCAGGTAAATCCTTGTGAAGTATTTCCGCGGTACGGTCCCCCCACTGGCAGGACCCGCGTCTCCCTGGGGTAGTTCTCGCTGCCCCCCGGTTGCCGTGTCTGTAGAAACTCCTCCCTTGTCAGGCAGGATCTACCTCCGCACCATGTCCACGGGTGGCTTGACAACCACCGTGTGTATTAACCACAAGTTACCTCCCCCCAGTTTGGGCAGGTCGTGGTCTCCAAAGGGCCTTTTCCCCCTGAAAGAATAGGAACAGGAAGTGACACCTTCCCCGACGCATCTATAGTGTAAAGATAACCCCAGCCGCTTTTAACTCTATGACGAGAAACATAGAGCGAGAAAAGGCGCGGCTGGCCGGCTGGCTCCCACGCAAGTCATGTCGCCTATTTCTGTACGGGTACGGGTGCGTTCTAGCATGCAACAGCCTGCTTGCACCTGGCTTGGCAGCCACATAACATGGGGTAGTGCAAGGCGTTTTTAAGTGGGACCCCTTGTGTCACTACAATCGACACAACGTAGAGTGAGTGACAGAAGGGGAGCGTCATGGTTACTGTTGTAAACTCCATTCCCCGATGGAAGGAACGAGACGTTGTGTTCCCCTTGTCACGTCCCTATCCCTACCACTGTAATGCACCTTAACCGTATTCTCGGCTCCTCAGTGAAAACCTGTCTGGCATTCGCTCGCCCGCTCCCTTTATACCCATATGTCCGGGGCGGGGCATGCAAATTCTGTCTGCCAACTTCACATTGGCCTTTTCTCAAATTCAGAGGTACACTAGTCTCTCAGAAGAGACCCCTTGTGTCACTACAATTGACACAAAGTCTCGTTCCTTCCATCGGGGAACGGAGGTTACAAAAGTAACCATGACGTTTTGTTGAGCATATGAGCACATGTCAGATCCAGTTTGCTACTAAGTACTTCAAACAAAGTATCTTTTAAAGACGAGTGCATCTAGTGTGACCAAATGACCATGACAAAAAAATCATGACACAACAGTACAAGCAAACCCCAAAACACACAATATATGTTCTGTTTTTGCTGCACGATTTGTGGAGAGTGATTATTAAGCCATTAACAGATCCATGATAGGGCTGCAAATGAAAAATTGACATATGGCTCATTTGGTATATGTGTGTGCGATTCTACTGACTATAGCCTATGTCAGAGAAGAGAATGGAATAGGTTATAAGAAGAGGACACATTTTTATTTTACCATTTGATTACCTTGACCTGTATTGTATGCAGGGTCGAGAGGGTTACTTTTAAAATGTATTCCTCTAGAGATTACAGAATACATTACACGAGCAAGAGTGCGATATGGCCCTACATCAGCACTGCTGTGATTCGGCCGCAGGCCGAGTGCCATAGGTAATTACAGCAGTGCTGATTTAGGGCGATATAGCATGATAGCGAGTGTGATATTGCTTATATACAACAGTTCAATGAACAAGTTCATTTAAAAATAAAAATGGAAAAACAGAGTACGGTCATAAAAATGCATTTGCGCTTGGAACTACTTTCTCATGCGACGGATCAGAATCTGTCGTTGCTGGTTCAAAACAAATGAAGCGTCCAAGCCTCCGTTAGTAATTCAAAAAGTTCACTTCAGAAATAGTATCACGGCTTGTGCTGTTTCTAACAAGTCATTGGATGAACAAGGATAGATGGCTGGATGTGTGTGCATGTGAGAGAGAGAGAGAGAGAGATAGAGATGGAGCATGTGCGATCACCTGTTGCCACACACATTTAGAGATGCTGTTAGCATTTTCAGTGGAAAATAGATGTCCAAGCGGGGGAATTCCTCTCTATTTCATGGTAGCCGGTCCGCAAGAGTCATTCACTATAGAAACAGTGATGTCCTCTGCCATTTTAAACAGTATGTATCCAATGTGGGAACTCCGATAAAAGGTAAGCACTTGAGTTCTGTAATAAATTAGTCTGTTGTGTCTATCAGCATGAGCCTTAATCCTGAAGTTGTCCGTTTAAAGCAGTTTAAAGCTATTTCCTAGCTTTGGTAATGTATTAGTAATACAAGCGATCACAGAGCGCTGTTCTATGTAAACAATGTCTAACGGATTCATTTAACTTCATGAACTGGCTAATATTACACACAAAAATTACCGTAATTTCCGGACTATAAGCCGCAACTTTTTCCCCACGCTTTGAACCTCGCGGCTTATACAATGACGCGGCTAATATATGGATTTTTCCCGCTTTCAAATTTTATAAAAAAAAAAACATTCGGTGACGTGCTCAGTTTTTTGGCAGCGTGAAGCTTTCATTAGACCAATGAAATTGCCGAACGGGTTAAGGTCAAAACAACTTTTTTTGTTTACTGTTTAGATTAAATCGAGCGCGCTCAAACTTCCCATCATTCTGATTACGGTAGTCATTTTGTCACCCTCAAGACACGGAGAAATGCATATGATGCTGATTTCAAGTTGAAGGCGATTGATCTGGCTGTTGGAAAAGCAAATAGAGCTGCTGCATGGGAGCTTGGTCTTAATGAGTCGATGATAAGACGTTGGAAACAGCAGCGTGAGGAATTGACTCAGTGCAAAAAGACAACTAATCTGAGGCTATTCAACTCCGACACCGAAAGAGATGACTTCAGTGGTTTCAGTGCACAGGACGAGGAAGATAGTGACCAATGACTTTCTTGGTAGGCTACTGTTTACTGCAAATGTTTTATTACAAGCCGTGGTGTGGCAGCGGGCGTGGTCAAGCGCCGTCCGGGAGAGAAAAGCTGTAAGGGCGCTTACACCTGCGCTAAATTATGTCTAACACCGGTGCTTTTCTCTCCCGGACGGGCGCTTGACCACGGCCCCGCTGCCACACCGTGTTTCGTTAAAGCCTATTTATTTTTGTTACAAGCCGTGTTTCGTTAAAGCCTGAGTAAAGTTTCAATGTACCGGTAGGCACCTGCGGCTTATAGACAGGTGCGGCTTATTTATGTTTAAAATAATATTTTATTTAAAAATCAGTGGGTGCGGCTTATATTCAGGTGCGCTCAATAGTCCGGAAATTACGGTATCTTACCACCACCTGCTGGCTAACATATGTAATTTAAAAAATGAAGACAGTAACTCCTAACACATCTGCACTGCTCTTACTCTAGTTTAGAACAGCGTGAAGATAAGCGGAATGATACACACACAGTGAAGCATCCGAGTGCTGATGCTGTCAGACTATCAGTGCTCATGGAATGTCTCTCGTCCAATCAGAATCGAGGACCGGAACTAACTGTGGTATATTCCATTATATTACTTATGGTCATTAGCATAATCTAAATACATTTGATTTTTTCACTTGGTTTGACCATAAAAACTCTGCCAGTACAGTAAGACAAAATGCATGTTATAATATAATACATGTTAAAAATACATTCTCTGAACAATGCCTAAATATAATTGCAAATTGATCTTGTTTTAAGGATTTTTTTAAATATATTTACTGACAGACAATACAAAAATGATCATCAATAATACAATTTTTTTGCGCCAATATCAAATGTCTTACTTGAGAGAGAAAAACATCTAACTTGGATAATCTGGAGAAAAAAAATATATATATATATATATGATTGTGCCTAGTAACAGGTGAATGATAAATGGCTAGAAATAGCATTTTGGCTTAGCATAAAGCTAAATATTCATATGATAATTTACACAAAGTTTATTTCAATTTATATTGCCCCAAACGTACTTCAAACTTCTCTGTCTGCTCGTATGAATGTAACACATCTGAAGAAAGTGTTTCACCACTGTTTAAACTCTTCGGATTGCATCATATTGAACGGAACAAATGGCAATAAAATGCAAAGTAATCTCTTCAGTAATCAAAATACTTTTTGAACGTAACTGTATTCTGATTACATGCAACTTAATTGCAAATATAGTGGAATAAAGTTGATAATATTTTGTATTTTAAGCACGTAATCCCGTTAATGGAAGTGCAACGTAGTGCAGCGTAGTTCTAGCGGGAAGACTAGCAGCTGTACATCATCACTTCATTAGTTGGGTAATTCCTAGCCAATCGCATGTAAGCCATTGCTTCATAAGTCTGCTCACAATCTATCACATTGCTGTTTCAGTGCGCTAAAACGCAGGCAACCTCCGCCACCCCACCACCACCAGCTGAGCCCTGTCCCACTCAAGCCTGCGTGTCTTCCCGATAGAACACCTATTCCGTTACTCCCCAACCCTGACTGTATGGCTCTATTATCATTCATCCCGCCTCATTTTTTGGTTTCTAGCAGGAGAGGAGACTTTTCTTCTGGACAGACAGCAGCAGAGGTGGGAGAGGTGGTTAGAGGGAAAATATAGCACAGGCTAAGAGCTGCTCAGAGAAAGTACCGCTGATTGTTTCTCATTACAGAAAAAGCACAAATCACAGCGTTGTCAGTTTTGTTAAATATTTAAACTAAGACTGATTATCGGGAAAAATGTAGTCCCGACCATACCTTCATCAGGAATTGGCTTGTAAAATCTGAACTGTCCTGATTTTATTGGGATGTCTGGTCACCCTAAGTGCACCATGTGAATGTACTTTGTCAGACTACAGCTTGAGGTATTATGGGAACACAACAGCCAGGTGAGGCTTACTTATCTGAATGCAAGACCCCCAGATTAAAGTTACACAGGTAAATTTGCCACGTTACATGATGTGGCCAATAGTTTATGGACAGCATGTGTTTGAGAAACATTTCATTTCAAAATCATAGGCATCAATTCCCTCTTTGCTGCAATAATGGATTCCACTCTTCAGGGAAGACTTTCCACTATACTGTACATAGTAACATGGCTGCAGGCATATTCTACCATTCAGAAACAAGAGTAATAGTGAGGTCAAGAACTGATGTTGAGTGAAAGTCATTGCTCGCAGTTGGCATTCCAATTCACCCCAATATATTCAGTGAAGTCTTTTAGGAGGCCAGTCAAGATCTTTCACACCAGATGCAGTAAACCATGTCTTTATTGACCTTGCTTTGTGCACACAGGCATTGTCATGCTGGAATAGATGAGGACTCTCGCCAAGCTGTTGCCACAAAGTTGGAACCACACAATACCCTTGAATTCCATTGTACATTATGTAATAGCATTATGATTTGTCTTCACCGGAATAAATTAATCTGACATGGGAGTACTCATCATACTGTGTATCCCATTACAAGACTCTTATATGTGAGAAACCAGCTTCACTCTTCTCTGAGTTCACAAATGGAGACTCAGGCTGCTGTCCAGTGCTGTTGAGTCATGGGATAAAGTATAGTTGGTGGGTGTGTAAAATCAGTTCTCAAGGGCTGTAAGCAGGCACTACAGATTTTCTGAGAAAGCCAGAGACACTGTAGAAAAGTGGAGTTATCCTTGGCTCAGTCTGTTGGTCTGTTTGACATCCTCCCCTCCCTCATATGAGAATGATGGGGTGTTTTTTCTCAGGGTAATGAGGAATAAGATTCATGGTGTTCACTTTTAAACATATTACAGCTAACATGCTCTCATGATTCTATAAGATCATTTATTAATCTAAGAGTTTTCAGTTGCCTATAATTTGGTTGTTTTCTTTAAAAATCCATAGTCCATGCTTCAGTAATGTACTCGTCCTCTATGATCTCCAAGCCTGTGTGAAAATTAAATAGGGGAGAAAATACAAACTTTAAGAAGTTCAAGTGAAACAGAAGTTCAAGCAATGACAAACTTAACAAAAGGCATTTTTGTTGTAAACTATTTTACAATATCATTATATTAATAGTTTCATGCCACCATAAAATATAGTCATTTAACACAATATGATTTTTATTAATTTTGGAGCTTGGGCAGCCCCAGTTCCCATTCACATTCATTATATGTAAAGGTGCAGCCAGGGTTAATAAAAATAATAATAATAATAATAAACAAAATAAACAAAATAAAAAAACATCTTTTGTTTCAGGAAAGAGAAAAAGGGTTTGGAACAACATGAGTGAGTGAATTCATTTTTAGGTGAACTATCCCTTTAAATAAGCATAAAGATTTAAGTATGAAACAAACCTATTTAGCACCTCTTATATAAGTGGCCACCAACCAAGACCAAAATGATGAGAAGCATTAGGCAACCATTGTTTTCATGTGCTAACGTGCACTTCCTCCATATACCATTAAAAGAGCTCAGTGTAAAATAGCAGTTTTAGCTCCCAAATCTTTCTCTTCCACATGATAATCACATCTTGTCCAAATCTGAGGGTTCTCCAGGAAGTATGCTTATTATGTAATCTGTAATCTACTGAAGTATGATCCTGACTGGCATTTTCTCAATGGGAAAATCACATACCATGGTTCTGTTATGGATTTGAATGAAATGTGACAGTTCTGGCTGTCTGTGTATCTACAAGTGTAACAAAGTCTAAATAGAGATCAGAAAAAAAAAATCTATAGTTTCATTCACCTTCCCTTTGTAAATTGTCATAATGTATTCAAATAGAATTTAGGGTTCAATGTATTGTTCAAACGGAATTGCGCATATAATGTTCAAACAAGTAGTCCCACACCCAAACTTGCACAGTTGTTTGAGGATGGCAGAGTTGTCTCCAAGTTTTTCTGATTGGCTAACATGCACTACAGTCAAATTTGTATGTGGTAATACTTTAAGAGTCAAAAATCCCACATCTGAGTGATGACATATTATGTCATTCCATGGACATTCCTCTGATTTAACCCTTTCCTTTTCCTCCTTTCCACCTCTTTCAGTTGTAAAAAAATGTTCTCCTCCAGAGTCCAAACCTCATCTTTTTTCCAACTATTCTTCAGTCTCTTTATTTTTCTTCCTTTTTCCATTTACATCCTGCCCCCCTCCTCTTTATGTCTTGTCTTTTCCTGTCGGCCCATGAGCGAGCGCTAAGGGCTGGTTTGAATTAGGTTTCAATCTGTATGTGGATGCCTGTACTGTGCTTTAATATATAGAGTACCGGTATGTACAGTATAGTATATTACATATAGACCGCATGATCCCTATTGCCTACAGTAAAGATCATGTCAAGTCTGGAATTTCCTGACTAGCATAATCTTTCACAAATTTCAATCTTTCACAAATTTCAGAACATCAAATCTAGAAGCTGACCTTTCATTCTCGCCTTTCCTGTGTAAATTCAGTGAACTTGCTTCCTAATTCCAAATTCTGCAGCTATTCCTTCTTGTTGCATCACTGAATCAATCTTTCTTTTGACGCTGTGTGTTATTTCTCTTAGGGGTGCTGTATTTGGGTTAAGTGTGCATATAGCCTCATAAACCCACACACTAGCTGTAATGTGTTTGTACCACTCTAGTCCATTACATCCTTATTTTGTCCCATTACTTTTAGGAAAGTCTGCTAACTGTGGACAACCCCAACTACTCAGGCATGTGGTTATTTACTCATCCTCATGCAGTTCCAAAACCAAAGGCTGGTTGTTTTGTGTGTGTTTTGTGTTTTTCGTAGAACATAAATGTTGACATTTCTGAAGAATTTCATGCAGCTCGTTTCCATAGTGGCAGCCACTTTTAAATACCATAAAAGTATCATAAAAGTAGTCCATATGACCAGTCTGGGTGTAATCTGATTACAAAGTCATTAGTTATTGTGAAGTTACTGTAATGTAATTACTTTTAGTCCAAAAGTAGTGTAATATATTACATTAAAAAAAAATTCAATCAGATAACAGTTAATGACTTTCACTTGATTACTTTTAAGTACAATGTGCATACGAAAGTTTTCATGAAGAAATCAAGATTCATTCTTAAATTTGCATAAAATGTATTCTAAATTACGAAAAAATGTAGGACCAACTGAAAGCATACATATGCAAAAATCACATACTCCCGGTGAATGAATGACATTATACACACTATATTAATTTGTGTCACATTACCGGCATCGATTTTAACTCTTAAGGTGCCGTACGATGTCCTGTTCTTAGAAAGATCAGGTGAAGGGGGAGAACTGCCATTGAGTTCTTCCCATGTCGAGCTCTGTCTTATGGACTATACAAACAATCTGAACCTGTGGACGATGAGGCACAGATAAATGGTCATGCACATGCCGTGCTCCAAGCATGCCTTAAGTTCATCCAACATCTGCTGTACATGTACATATTATAAATCATTCTAAATTGTAATGCTGTACAGCGCTGTTTTATAATATTATGTTTTTTCAGCAGTATCTTTCTCTACACACTTACAAATGTACAGGTGCGGTGGTGCTGAGAGCCCTTTTGGAAAAAAGTTTGGCCATGTTTTTTGCAAATTACTACCTTTGTGCATGCACTCCTTCATTTTGAATACCCCGGACCGATTAACATTAGAACGAGGGTAAGAACAAATCCATGTGTGTACGCACCTGTTGAGAATCAGGCAAAGACTTTTTGTGAAAACTTTTCCTGTGCAAAATCCACGGAATTAGTGAATGACATCATCATTTGGAAGATTTGGAGTGGAAAATCAAAGTGTTCTTTGAAATATGTTTGTTCTAAAGTAATGTAAAATTAAAGTAATTAGTAATGTCATTACTTTTGTATTTTTGTAATATTATTACAATTTTAGATGAGTAATTGGTAATCTGTAATGGATTATCTTTTGAGGAAGTAACCCAACACTACATACAATTTATTCACCATATTCTAATTCGAATGAAGTCATAGGATTGATTTGTGTGAAGAACAGACTAAAATGTAAGTTTATTTACTAATGTTCCCATCACCCAAACCTTGCATCTAGCCCATGTTCGTTGCTATAATTAAAGACAAAATGTTATTGATTCTAACCTTTATAGTATGAACGAAATGCACCATTTTTTCATTTTGAAAGTGAAACCAACTTAAAACATGTTTCGGCAGAGGGTAAGATTATCAGTGGATGATGACTTACATTTATGTCTCATCATCAAACAAAAATGAGACATTTTTTTTTGGAGCTTGAAAGAACTGTTAAAAATGCAAATCTTTATGTTCCATGGAAAACAATATAAAAAGAACAGCCTATGAGGATAAAGAAGAGTAAATAATGACAGAATTTTTAGGTGAACTATTCCTTTGTGTAGCCAGTCTTCATCTTATAGGTGAATGTGTTTTCTTTGATCAGTATGTATGACTATATTGTTTATGTTGGCATTCAGACAGGAAAGAACAACACATTAAAAAGTAGGAAGAACACACTGCACAATTAGTCATTATAACATTGTCTGAATGGGAAGTGTTATTGCAGTTTACAGAAAAGCATGTGAGGATAATTGTACACAGCAAGAGGGTTTAAAAATTTAAACATGATTTTCAAACACACTTTTAATATTTCATCCACGCTGACACTTATAGATGCATTGTTACTTACTGAATGCATTAAGGATCTGGTTCGTTATGTTTTGTTATGCTAATACATTTGATTCATTTATTCTGTTTGTAACATTTAAATCCTCTGAGATGACTAATATTCCCTCTCACAATGGTGAAGGGCTTTTAACTAGGTTTCAGAAGGCTTTTAACACATTAGGGCTACTATTTTCCCTTATTTTGAGCTCATTTGCATACTTAATTAGTCAGTTTTATTAAATGCTTTCCACAAAGGAATATCAGTTAAAAAAACCCACACAAACTCAGAGGCAATGGCTGCCTGCATGTGAAAGTGCATTAATTGTCAGATTCTTCTCTTGAAAATGGTGACTGGAATGACGGCCTGCCCCTTTACTCCATTTTGGCTCGATTAACTGTGCAAATGTAATGTCCACTTTTAAACATGTTAAAGAGTGACATTAGCCATCGGCCCCATGGCTAAGTGGTGCTGACATCCCATACTTATGTCCACGGCAGAGAAAATGAATCAGTCGCACATCTGCTGAGACATATTTAAACATCTGTCAGTCACTTTGGCAACACATGATGGACAATTTGTTGTGCTGTGTTCTTACCCCTCTCCATCAGGCACTTGTTTTTCTGCTTAAATATTTGATCACTTGCCATTTGTGAAATACATCTCTACAAATGTAATGGCTGTCTGTTCAGAAACGATAGGGCTATAGGGAGTAATGGATTATTCATAATAACATGTGGCACATGAATATACATTCATATTGAGTGAGGGCAAAAACGTGTAATTGCAAGACTTTACGATAGATCTTAAACATTTAACATTGTTATACATCATTTTGCAGCGCATACACATATGCGAGAACATAGTCAACCCATTGAGAATACAAACACCGTAAAGATCTTCACACTTGCATTTCAGAGTGGACGAAGTGTTAATTTCTGTGAAACTATAACTTTGACTGACTTACAGCCTGTTCTGAGTCATTTAAATAAAACTTCCTTATTTGTAGAGATTATTCGTGCTCTAAAATGTTTAAAGAGTTCAGCTACTCATTCACCACCTCCAATTTCTCCCCAAGGTGTCTGGCCATTATTTCATTTCAGCCTATGCATTTATTTACTGCCTCAGGTTGATTAAATTCCCCCATTAATGATGTCACCAAAAAGTGTTTACTAATTACATGAGAAAAGCAATGTATGCAATTAACAAGACACCAATTAGGCTGAAATTGAAGGTGACAATTGTTTCAGCTAATAAAAAGCTGAAGGTGATGATATAGAGTTGTCTCTCCCTGAGGGATAGAGTCTCAAATAGAATCATTGAAACTCTTTGCAGATGCTTGAGTCTAGGTTGCAATTAGGGGTTTCATCACGATATGATCTTATATCGATTCTCTTCGCCCGTGATCCGATATTTGCCGATACTTCAAAGTCTGCCACGATATGATTTCGATTTGATTCGATTCAGGGCCCTGCAATCGATATTCAGATATTATGTGCCTATTTTACACAATTAATTCAATTTTATTTGACCTCAAATTCAACCAATATGTAATTGTAATATTTTATTGAGCTCTCTGAAAAGTGCAAATTTAGTATCCACATTGGGACATCCACAACAAAATAAGGTACATCAGATGTTGAAAAAAAATTATACAGATAATAATGTAAAAATAACGTCTCACACACAATGATCATCAATCATTTGATCACACCTTATTTTTCAGTTTAATCCAGTTCAAAGTACAAAGTTCAATTTAAGGTTGTTTCCAGCTATCCGCGGTTCCCCATCTGTCGCTCACTTCGACGTTGTGTCGAAGAAGAGACACGAGGGGTCTCTCTTGAGTGCTGAATATGCCTCTGATCTATGAAAAAAGGCCAATGGGAATTATGCAGACAGTAATTGCATACCCAGCCCTGGACATACGGGTATAAAAGCGGGCAAATACATCAGATATTTTCTTGGGAGCCGATGGTCGTGTTGCAGTCAGCTGCGAATCACACACCTGTTCCTGTTTTCCTCTGATGCTTGCCTGTTGGATTAGATGGCGCATTACAGCGGCTTTCTCCTTCTCTGCACGGCAGTGCAGTTTGCCCCTGGGTGCTTCGACAGCGCAAGAAACTTAAAAGGGTTTTATAAAAGAGTGATTTCTCGGTCACGGCTTGCTTTCAACAGAAATGCATGGAGGCGATCTGGGGATGGCAGCGGGTGCAGCTCCGCCGGGTACGCGTAAATTATTTACTTATTGTCTCTGTATAGTAATGTGGTATTAGAGTATTTTTACATAAAAAAATTACATTAGCTTTAAATGTTCACTAAGTAAATATTGTTTATGTTTCAATAGATGATACAACAGTAGTCTTGGACTTAATATTGACACCTCTCCAGGTGAATGTAGTAGCATGTGATTTAATGTGTCAGTGAGTCATGAACAAATCAGTCAGTCCACTTTTGGAACCCTTAAGAAAACGGTTTATTGGGAGACTGGGTAGCTCAGTGAGTATTCAAGCTGACTACCACCCCTGGAGGGCATGCTGAGTAACTCCAGCCAGGTCTCCTAAGCCACCAAATTGGCCCGGTTGCTAGGGAGGGTAGAGTCACATTGGGTAACATCCTCGTGGTCGCTGTAATGTGGTTTGCTCTTGGTGGGGCGCGTGGTGAGTTGTGTGTGGATGCTGCAGAGAATAGCGTGATGTCTTCGCAGTAATGTGCTCAACAAGCCACGTGATAAGACACACGGATTGATGGTCTCAGACATGTAGGCAACTGAGATTCGTCCTCTGCCACTTGATTGAGGCGAGTCACTACACCACCACAAGGACTTAGAGCGCTTTGGGAATTCCAAATTGGGGAGAAAAAGGGGAAAAAGTAAAAAACAATTATAAAAAAAAAGAAAATGGTTTATTCCAGGGTTTTTGCAGTAAGCTGCATTTTGAATCATCATGTAAACGAGAACACAGATTTCCCTATGCTGTTTAAGGGATTAAGAGAAAGCGGTTTAACACACCTATGTTTCTCCTTGAGAACACGGCTTATTGTGGCCATGTAAACATATAGGTGCCATTCTGATGGGTGTTTAAGGAGTGTGCATGCGCATGAACAGACCAGATAGCACACATCATAGGATGGAGACCAACAGCATGTCAACACAGTGGAAAGAATTCAACATTTCTAGAAGTACAGTGAGTAAAGCACATACAATATAGACCATACCCATTTATACACACCAATGTAAAATATCGACAGTCCCTAACGTTCATATATATGTGCTGGTACACTGGGGGAATCCCCGAGTTTTACATAAGAGGAAAGCCCCACTATTGCAGTGCAATTTCCCTGCAGGCCGCGACGCAAAGTTAAAGAAACAAAAACAGCAACAACTCTGAAATATCTAGAAATAAAGCAAAGCAATGGAGAATAAAAAAGTGAAGTATTCTTCAGATGCCATGTTTGTTATTTATACAAGCCTTGCAGGGAAATTAATTTGCTGTGGAGAAAACGGCTTACTGACCCAGCTGGGAGCAAAGAGTACACTGCTTAAGCAATGCATGTAAACTGGAATGCTGTTTTCCTGCAATAACCCGCTTGAATAAGACTTTCTTTTAATAAAGTGAAATAAAGATTTCTCCTTTTGTGATCTGTGAGGAGTTGGGGGGTGCAGTATATGGGTTTGGAATGACATTAATGTGAGTAAATAAGGACTTAATTTTAATTTCATTTAATATTTTCAATCCTTAGCTGGGATAGGCTCCAGCCCCCCGCGACCCTGTACACAGGATAAGCGGTTGACGATGGATGGATGGATGGATGGATTTTCAATCCTTTAATAGATACAATTATTTAGTCAACTAGAGCACAATTACTTCAGTTTTGTCCTCTCTATAACCATTATGTGGCACTAAACAGTCAGAGGTTTATTCATGTGGTCTTGTTACACAACTCTCAGTGGCAACTTTGTATACCATCAAAACCTTGTATCTTGTAATTTTCATAATTTACTGTTGTGGT
The DNA here is from genome assembly GCF_025860055.1 of Xyrauchen texanus. NCBI lineage: Eukaryota > Metazoa > Chordata > Actinopteri > Cypriniformes > Catostomidae > Xyrauchen > Xyrauchen texanus. Next base: position 29,388,401 of record NC_068301.1, read on the forward strand.
ATTCATTACTCAACGCCTCCCTATTTGCACAGGAAGAACAGCGTTCTTTTAACTAGTTCGAAGTGACTTATGAGCTTTTGAAGGGACTGAGTGATGTTTTGAGCTGGGAGTAATTTCAAAGGATGTGGTTGACAATCTCTCTACTCGACTGCGCTACACAAAGAGTCTCTTGAATTAAATGGCTCTTTATCCTGAGCTTACCTGTAGGAGATGAAACATGTCAAGATATTCTGATTTGAAAAACCGGGGATCTGGCTTTACTGTGGTCTCTTAGACACTGAGCAGGCACATGTGCAGTTAATGTATATGTGTGGGAATATTTTAGCCTTTGTATGTCTCTTGGCAATGCTCTGAAACATTGGCCTGAACTCCCACATTGGCTAAGATCACAGGAAAGGTATGGGTGGCAGATCGCAGGTGTACAAATGTACACAAAGGAAGAGGAAAGAATATTTGAGTGTTCAGCAGCACCAGAGCACCATTGGGATCTGTTCTCAGTGTGTGAGCAGAGAGAGTGAAATTCAAACAAATTATATCCTTCATATGTGTGTGATTTCACTCAGTTTATTTGATAACGCTGTGGACATTGTGTTTTTTTATGCCATAGATCATCCTGAAGATGAATGTAGAGACAAATTATTGCTGGTACTATTACTATTTTTCATATATTAGAATAATAGTAAGGTTTTCAAAAGTATGAAATAACACAAATTGAAGTAATTTACTAATAAAATATTCAAATAAAATATGAATATACATTTTTATAAAGGTATTTTTTTAACAAACAAAAAACTAAATAAATTAAATTAATCTAAATTAAAGAAAAGAACATACTACATTTTACTAAAAAAAAAAAATTGCCAAATTAAAATGAAAATTAAATAAAATTAAATGGAGTGGTGGTGGCGTAGTGGCTAAAGCACAGGGCTGTTAATCAGGGCTGTTAATCAGAAGGTTGCTGGTTCGAACCCCACGGCCACCACCATTGTGCCCTTGAGCAAGGCACTTAACTCCAGGTTGTTCCGGGGGGATTGTCCCTGTAATAAGTGCTCTGTAAGTCGCTTTGGATAAAAGCGTCTGCCAAATGCATAAATGTAAATGAATGTAAATGTAAATACAATAAAAAATGTAATACTATATAAAATGTATATTGTAATTTGTAATTTGTAATCAAATTAATTACGTGGTGTCCCAATTAATTAATCACAATTAATCGCATTTAATCACATACAAATATTTGCTGAGAAAGCCCCTCATATAACAATAATTTAATATATAATTATGAAAAAATTATAGATAGTTATCTTTAAATATAAAAAAATATATATATATATATATATATATATATATATATATATATATATAGATATACTATATATAATTTTTTAATATTTAAAGATATACTATCTATAATTTTTCATATATATATATATATAATATATATATATATATATATATATATATATATATATATATACTAGGGCTGTTGATTTAATGTGTTAATTCAGTGCGATTCATTTTACAAAAAATAACGCATTAAAAAAATTAACGCAATTAATCGCATGCCCACGGACCATAATAAGGAACATTCCTGAGAAATGCAAGCTTGTAGTACCACCTGTTTACTTCAGAGGGCAGTAAGTGAAATTTCAGCTGTATGAGCGATGCGCAGTTTATACAGTGAAGAAAACACTTCAGTAGGCAGAACAACACAAACATGCGTTAGGTTCTTGCGTTCAAAACACTCGAAGGAGTGCAAATGCGATCTAAGGGATCTCAAGATGTGTTTAAAGATTGAGTATTAAACTATATTTAACTTGACACAGTGACCTAAACATTTTTAAATATTAAAAAATTATTAAAAATATTAAAAGTGTATATATATATATATATATATATATATATATATGTATATATATATATATATATATATATATACACACTTTTTAATATTTAAAGATAACTATGTATAATTATATATTGATATAAATATGTATAATCATTATATATTGAGTTATTGTTATATGAAGGGCTTTCTCAGCAAATATTTGTATATGAGATTAATCACGATTAATTATTCGGGACACCATGTAATTAATTAAATTAAAAATGTTATCGATTGACAGCCCTAATATATATATATATATATATATATATATATATATATATATATATATATATATATATATATATATATATATATATTCAGATAATTAAAATGCATTACATTCTTGTGGCAGAACAGTTAATCATTGATAAGAAAATACAAAAAGCTGCTTTAGAATACAATGTATTGTTTACTCTCATATTATTGATCATAAGTCAATCATTGGCACACAGTTCACAGCAATCACTTCACAAGTAGATTTGTCAATCAGTTCGAGATTTATTATGAGGGTTTGTTTAAGGACCCGTCAATGTACACCTGCACCAGACATGCTTGTGTAGCGTCTCAGGTGCATTGCGTCATAAACATACATTTTTAGGTCACTGTGTCAAGTTAAATATAGTTTAATACTTAGAACACATCTTGAGATCGGATTTGCGCTCCATCAAGTGTTTTGAACGCAAGAACGTAATGCATATTCTTAATAACTCATTTAAAGCATTTAACCTTTTAGATCAAAAGGTTTTTGAGATCAATCAAGTGAGTTCAAACTTCTGACTGGCATTGTACAGTATATACACCATAACACCATTGCCATGATTGTATTATGTGTGTGTAACAGGTAACGGATGTGCAAGGATGAGGCGGGAACCAGCTGAACAGTCAACACAAATTTTAATGTAAAACTCAATTTAAAACATCATAAACATAGACACATGCAGGGCAGCCACGCGTCTCTCTCTCTCTCAAACTGGCGTCTCCGGCCACCCTTTATGTCGCTCTCCCGCTGATCATCTGATTCAGCGCTGGCCGTGCACCCTTAAGGCCCGGCCATGCGTTCCTCCTCTTCACACTGTGTAAACAAAATTTTCAATTATCTCTTTGAAACCTCTTTGCTAATCAAAAGAGTTCTCTTATTACTAAATCAGGTGTTATCAACAACACAGCTGCATTGTCAGTCAATCCAATTATCCTGCATAGAGGAAATTGCTGAGCAAAGCCTCAGAGTGGGGGTCTAAAGGGTTTGACTGGGTAAAGAAGGATCGTTTATACAGTATCTTCTATATTCTGAGTCTGTGACCTGTTTAACACAGTATGTTTATGTGTTTGTTTCTCTTGACATGCAAGAATCCCACATTCAGTGACATAACACAAACTGACAAGAAAGCTGTCTGTGAGCAGGATGTATTTTCTGGAGTTACATATCAGATAGCAACTTACTTTTTTTGAACCTTCTCCACATATGGAACAATTGACTTGCTGAAACGCTGCTTGATAAAAAATAGACCAAATACTTTTATTGCCGTTGTAGGTGGATTGAGCAGATTTATGTGTTTATATGTGCATAAAAAGATTTTTCATTTAAATAGCCAAAATAATTAATCCCAAAAATAAGCAGTCCTATCTGTAAAGATAATATTTTTATAAACCGACACATTTTTCAAAGTCTGAGATTGTTTTGATCCTATTGTTTAGGTTACGTCACACTTTTGCTTCCTGGCAAATATATTAAATCCAGCCACCCACGCTAAACAAAAATAGCCCTTTTTCATTCGCAGTCTCATGTTAATAAGTCTCTCTTTTTAATCTTTCCCTCTACATGCAAGCACTTTCCAACTCTCTGGTCTATCACCCGCTGAAAAGGCTATCCAATCCATTTTACCCATCTGCCAATCTCAATCTAAGTGATCAGCTCTCATCTCCTCATCCCTCTAACTGTGTCTAATCAGTTATATTCTCTAATCAGTCTTTACTGTCACCACTGCAAATCTATGAGCAATCCGCCTATTTTAATGCAGCCTATAAAATCAGGAATGGGATTTAACTAAGATAATATGTTGGAAGTTACGGAGGCATTCTTCATGGAGTGAATGTGTTTACCCCACAGCCACTGCAGTGGTACACTTGTTCATAGAGTGAGGTTATGTTTGGAATAGCACACCACCATATTACTCATACTATTTCTGCAGTATGTGTGTAGTATGCAAATGTTCTGTATGCATAGAAAACTTGGACAACCAAATACATTTACCAAAATGTGTAAACTATAGCAGAGCAAACTGTGAATGGAATCCTGTTCAACTTAATGTTCCATTTCAGTATAAAAATGAACTGGGATTTCCTACTTGAGTAATTTTTTAATCAGAAGTTTTTTTTATACAAACTAGGATTTGAATGCAAAATAACTTTGTGTTTCTGAGATGATAAATCGTTGAATTAAACATTCAATGTAATGAGATCATATAACAACAACGTTGCATTCTACTGTTTGAAATGTGTATTGCTGCAAAATGGAGTCATTATTTTTTTTACAAAAGTCATTATTTTCTCTTTAAAAATTTTAATTTATTTTTTTTTTGCTATAACAACATCAATGATTAGTGACACTGGTTTGTCAAACCAAAAAAAAATAAAAAATACACCATAAAACATTAGTTCAAAATCATTAAAGTAAATTATACGACTTGTGGACTATATTCCAAGTCTTCTGAAGATATACAAACACATTGTGCTATGATTATTATTATTATTATTATTTTGGCTCCTGCAATGGGTATGGGGGCGTCCCATCCCTGTGCGTTGAGCCGACCAGATGAACCAGTTGTTTCCATTGCTGACGGTCTTGTGCCATCTGCTCTGCATCCTCCACAGCAACTCCATGTTGTTGGAGGTCGCCCGCAAGGACGTCAAGCCATCGGGTGCGGGGTCTACCTCGTGGTCGTCTCCAGCCTGCGACTCTCGAATCAAACTGGAGAATGGCTCTTGTCGGGTGGTCAGGAGGCAAACGGAGGACATGGCCAAGCCAGCGGGTGCGACGTTGCGCAGCCAGGCAAGATGCTCTGGGCTGGCACGTCGCGGGCTCTAAGCACTTGATTGGAAATCCGCTGGGGCCACCTGATCTTCTCAATGGTCCTGAGGGCCCTGCTATCAAAGCCATCTAATCTTGTAATCAGTGTCTTATTTAAGGGCCAAGTCTCCGAGCCATAAAGCAGGATGGAGAGTACTGCTGAGTTGTAAATCCGGAGCTTCGTCTTGCGTGAGATGGACTGGTGCCTCCAAAGTGGTTTCCAGAGAGACTGCAGAGCTGACGCAGCCAGGGCTCTTCTGCGGGTAATCTCTGGTTTTAGGTCCCGTTGTCTGTCACTAAGGATCCCAGATACACAAAGTTGTTGACAGGCTCTACAATATCATTGCTAAACTGCAGGGAGGTTGGATGCGGTCCATCACCGACATACATAAACTTGGTTTTTGTCCAGTTCACCTGAAGGCCAAGCTTCTCAGCCTCTTCGCTGTATATGCCCAGAGCGTCTCTCAACTGGCTGTAGGACGTGCTGAGCAGGATGGTGTCATCAGCGTACTCCAGGTCAGTCAGGTGGTAACTGCCGAAGGACACTCCGGGGACCCGCTCACAAACCCTAGACATCAGATGGTCAATGATGCAGTTGAAGAGGTCAGGAGCAGCCACGCAGCCCTGGCGAACGCCACTGGAGATGGGAAACCAGTCTGAGTCTCTGCCGTTAATACGGACACAGCTCTGAGCGTTGCTATAAAACAGCTTGAATAGTAAAACGATCTTGGGTGGTGCTCCAAGGGCGTGTAGGATACTCCACAGTGAAGTATGGCAAACGGTGTCAAAGGCAGCCTTCAGATCTATGAACCCAATGTAAAGATGGCGATCTTTACGGAATTCATAGGTCTTCTCTATCATCAAGCGAACGGCAGAGATTTGGTCTATCGTGGAGCGGTTAGGCATGAAGCCAGCCTGCTGGGGGCGGCGGCTGCTTCTGATGGCTGGGAGAGCACGAGTGAGCAAAATCTTGGTAAAGAGTTTGCCTGGGATGGAGAGCAGGGTAATGCCTCTGTGGTTGCCGCAGACTAGCCTGTCACCTTTATGTTCCCAGAAGGGCAGGATGACTCCTCTGGTCCAGTCGCTGGGAAGCCTTTCTGTCTCCCACACCTCATTGAATATGTGGGTAAGCCACTCGACAACGGTTTCACCCCCAGAATTTAGCATCTCAGCGGTTATTGCACAGATGCCGGGGGCTTTCCTGTTGTTTAGTTTTTCCAGAGCGGCTCTGACTTCCTCAGGTGTGACAGGGTCTGTATTGCAGACAGCACTTAGGGCTGTAGCATTAACGGTCGATAAGGTGGCGGTATCAGCAGGGGAGGTACCGTGCTGCAGAAGGAGGCTGAAGTGCTCTTTCCAGCGTTCAAGGCAGTTTGCTTCAGTTGCTATAAGATTGCCATCGCAATCTTTCACCAGGGCTGTCTTGATGCATGGACCATTATGGGCTTGGCGCAGCAGACTGAAGACACGGCTCATATTATTGTTATTGGCCGCGGACTCTAGGTGTTTAGCTTCTGCCTGCCAGAACTTCTCCCTATCCTCAGCTATAGCCACATTGCGCTGATGGTTCAGTCGCCGATATTCCGTCATGTCACCTCGGAGGCGGGCCTCACGTCTCCGGTCGATGATGTTGAATGTTCTCTCTGATATCCAGGGCTTTTTCGGGGAGGGTCGGAAGCATCCGAAGACATTGTGAGCTGACTGGATGATACTTTCCTTGAAGGTCTGCCAGTCGTTCACCTTGTCGGTAGCCAGGTTATCAAAGGTGCGGCGGATGGCGCAGCTGAAATCTGTGGCGATGTTTGGATCACTGAGTAGGGAGGAGTCAAGGCGAGGCTGAGTCTTGGTGTGCTGGTTGACTCGCAGCTTTAGCTTAAGCTGGGCCACCAGCAAGCGATGGTCGGTGTTGCCAAGCTCTGCTCCTCGGTACACACAGCAGTTGGTGACAAACGGCTTCCAGCGTCGAGAGATGAGGATATGGTCCAGCGCTTTCCTAGTTCTGCCATCTGGGCTGTGCCATGTCCAGTGATGGATAAGCTTCCGGGGAAACCAGGTATCAGCAACACAGAGATTGTTGTGATGGCAGAGAAGGAGAAGGCGGTTACCATTGTCGTTTGTGAACCTGTCAGCAAAGGTTGTGCCGACAGGTGAGCCTGTGAGCCGATCACTGCTAGACAGAGTGGTGTTGGCATCAGTGAGGATGATGGTGATGTCGTGTGGTGAGGCTTGGCCAACAGCCTGGTGAAGTTGGTCAAAGAAGGCATCCTTTGCTTCCTCGTCAGCAACATCGGTAGGGGCATAAGCAACGATTACTGTCATCTTGCCGTGTTGATGGAGAAAGTGGGCCGACAGTAATCTGTCGCTCAGGGGTGTCCAGTTGATGAGGGACTTGCGGAGGGTTTTTGGGATGGCAAGTGCCACGCCATAAAGGCCTGTCCGTCTCCCAGGGCCACTCCAGAAATAGCAATGGTTGCCTGCTGTTGTTTCGCCATTACCGTGCCATCGAACTTCACAGAGCCCTGCCAAGGAGATGTTATAGCGGCAGAGCTCTCGGGACAGCAGGGTGGCAGCTCTGGAGCGAAGGAGTGTCTGAACATTCCATGTGGCGACCCGGGTCTTGTGATGAAGGTTGATCTGTACTCGTTGGTCGAGGTCAGGCTGGGGTCCGTTGTCGTGTTGGGCTGTCCGGCTACTTTCTCTGATCATTTTGTTTCGTAACAAAAAAGTTTTTTTTTCCTGGGTGGGTTGTTAGCCCTCCGCAGGATAGTCGGTTGGTGGGGCTGCCACCTTACAGCATACCGACATGCTGGGGTCTTTGTTTGTCTGGTACCTATCCTGGAGACCTGGCCCGTCTAGGGAGACCCTACCAGGAGCAAGCTCCCGACGGTATCGCTCTCCGGGGTCACTGGAACACGCAAGCCCTCTCGCCACGTCAAGGCCAGACCCGAGAGAGAGTGCAATGAACATAACTAAATATAAGTCGCAACTCACTCTCAAAGCAAATCATTTATTAAGTGCTAAAGACGTTTGGTAACAAGATGGTATGAGAATTAATGACATTTTTGGGCTCTACTTTTGTGCCCGCTCTAGGTGCAGCGTTAAGCACAACGAGCGTACTCTAGTTATTTTGTATAGCGCCTTTCCAAAGCTCAAAGACACTGTATAGAAATTAAACATACAACATTAACAGACACAAATATAACAAATATACATTATAAAACAAATAACAATGGGAGAGAAGCTAAGCATATTTCAAGCAATCAAGACATAGACGAGCAGGACGAGATGAATTGCATACACCCGATTTACACTACCAAATTCGTATAAATGGGCCATCTTCATTTATATAGAAGTTACTTGACATGAAATGGAATATATAATAGGACGCAGACAGTACTATAACTGGAAAAGTATCTCAGAATTAAATTGCACTTGACCCAACCCATTAGCACTTTGCATGAATGGTTACGCCAACCCGTTTGCGCCTAGACTTATATCAAAATATCAAAACTTCATGGCCATGCCCACTGACTTTGCGCATAGGACATATCGCATAGTGCTGTGCACAAGGCTTAGCGCTCATAGGGCTCTACTTTTTTCGATGTAGCTGCCATATTTGATTTGAAAACTTTTATTTTATTTGAGTGTGAGTAACGATTTACAACTCTGTTTAGAGTGGTTTTATGTTTGTTTGTTTGTTTATTTAGCTTGACAGGCTACAGTGATTTTGCACATTGTGGTCATTTTGTCATTATGTCAAATAAACCCTGTTGAGACTTTTTTTAAATATATATTATTCAGCTTTTGTGTTCCACGACAAAAATTAGGGCTTTTTATGGGTTTGGATGAGGGTGAGCAAATGAAAACGTCTGGTTACGTATGTAACCTCCGTTCCCCGAGGGAGGGAACGACACGTTGTGTCGGAGAAGCGACGCTAGGGGTCTCTCTTGAGCGCCGATATTCACCTCTGAGCTTATTGAAAAGGGCCAATGGGAGTTGGCAGTCAGTATTTGCATACCCCGCCCCCGGACATACGGGTATTTAAGCGGGGCAAATACGGGAGTTCATTCAGGATTTTTCTGAGGAGCCGTAAATGGTCCGGCCACAACAGTGGCTCGGTTCAGCGACATGGCGGAGGAAAGACACAACGTGTCATTCCCTCCCTCCGGGAGCGGAGGTTACATATGTAACCAAGCGTTCCCCTTCTGTCGCTCTCTCCACGTTGTGTCGGAGAAGCGACACTAGGGGACCCATTCCAATCTTGCCATGCGCTGAACCTTGTACGTGGACCGCCCGATACAGAGGCGGGCAGGGATTTCATCCAGTGCCACGCATCGTCTGTACCTGGCTGCACGTACCCTTCCCCAGTGCCCCATAAGAACATCGGAGTCCTTCTAGTTACCCTGGGAGGGAACAAGGCGATGTTTGCCAACATGGGAGCGGGCCAGCCTGGCTGGGCCTCTTTTCTCTCTATGTTTCTCGCATAGAGCAATCACGGCTGGGGCCCTTACACGCATATAGGGAAGGGGTCTTACCCAGACCCTCGCGGAGACCACACCTGCCCTTTTTCTTGGGGAGGAAAAGTGGTAGACACGTCACACGGCCGTCTTAGGGCTTGTGTGGAAAGTATGGTGCGGTGGTAGATCCAGCCTCGAAAGGGGGGAGTTGCTACAGCACGGCGACCGAGGCAGCTGTAACTGCCTAAGGGAGACACGGGGGTCCGCTCGTAAGGGGACAGAACCGTGGAATTACACACAGGGGGAGTCCGAGCAGGAGGCCTTACCTGTGGAGCACCTATACCAGAACAAGGTAGCCATCAGGGTACCCGCAGTGGCTTGGGTCGGCGAGTTCCTCCACTGAACCGCGGACCTGGAGGGCTGGGGAGGAATCGACCAGGGGCCCGACTACGGTCTACGTGTTACCGAGTTCTACGGGCTCGGACCTGAGAAAACACGAGACGCAACTGACTCAACGCGGAGGTTGTAAAACCTCGTGAAGGTGTTGGGTGTTGCCCAACCCGCGGCTCTACAGATGTCTGTTAGGGAGGTGCCCTTGGCCAGTGCCCACGAGGACGCAACACCCCTTGTTGAGTGAGCTCGGACCCGCAACGGTAGGGGCACGGCCTGGGTGTGATAAGCCAGTGTGATGGCGTCGACAACCCAGTGGGCGAGCCTCTGTTTGGAGACGGCATTCCCTTTCTGCCGTCCCCCAAAGCAGACAAAGAGCTGCTCAGGCGTCTGGTGCTCTGTGTGCGGTCCAGGTAAATGTGCAGGGCGCGCACTGGACACAGCAACGAAAGGGCTGGGTCTGCCTCCTCCGGGGCAGGCTTGCAGGTTCACTACCTGATCTCGGAATGGTGTGGTAGGAACCTTGGGCACATAGCCCGGTCGGCGGTCTTAGGATCACAGACGTATCTGCCGGACGCTTGCAGGTCCCCGACCCTCTTAATGGAGGCGAGCCGATCAGCAGGGCCGTCTTAAGAGAGAGGGCCCTGAGTCCAACTGATTCGAGCGGCTCGAAGGGAGGTCTCTGGAGTCCTGCCAAGACTACCGAGAGATCCAAGGAGGGAACTAGGCCTGGCCGGGAGGGATTCAACCTCCGGGCGCCTCTCAGGAACCTGAGGATCAGGTCGTGCTTACCCAAAGACTTGCCATCTACAGGATCGTGGTGGGCGGCGATAGCGGCAACATACACCTTGAGGGTGGACGGGGACAGCCTCCTGTCCAGCCTCTCCTGTAGGAACAGAAGCACTGACCTAATCGCACATCTCTGTGGGTCTTCGGCTCGGGAAGAACACCAATCTGCGAACAAGCGCCACTTTAGGGCATAAAGGTGCCTGGTAGAGGGGGCTCTGACTTGGTTGATGGTATTCACAACGGTCGCCGGTAAGCCGGCTAGCTCTTCAGCGTCCGGTCCAGGGACCAGAGTTGGAGGTTCCAGAGGTCTGGGCGGGTGCCAGAGCGTGCCCCATTCCTGAGAGAGGAGGTCCTTTCTCAGGGAATTCGCCAGGGAGGAGCTGTCGCGAGGAGCCTGAGTTCCGAGAACCAAGTCCGAGTGGGCCAGTAGGGGCCACCAACGTGACTTGCTCCTCGTCCTCCCTGACCTTGCACAGCACCGGTGCAAGAAGGCTCACTGGGGGAAATGCGTACTTGTGCAGCCCCGAGGGCCAGCTGTGTGCCAGCGCATCTGTCCCGAGGGGAGCCTCTGTTAGGGCGTACCAGAGCGGGCAGTGGGAGGTTTCCTGGGCAGCGAACAGGTCTACCTGGGCCTTGCCAAACCATTCCCAAATCAGCTGGACCGACTGGGGGTGGAGCCTCCACTCCCCGCCGGGCAGGTGTTGTCGTGATAGCGCGTCTGCTACGACGTTGAGCTTGCCGGGGATGTGAGTGGCATGCGACTTGAGTAGCTGCTGGCTCCATAGGAGGAGATGGCGGGCGAGTTGTGACATGTGGCGGGAGCGTACGCCGCCTTGGCGATTTATGTATGCCACCACCGTGGTGCTGTCCGATCTCACGAGGACATGTTTGTCCCGAACTAACGGGAGGAACTTCCTGAGAGCAAGAAGGATGGTCAGCAACTCCAGGCAATTGATGTGCCAACGCAGCGGGGCCCCTTTCCAACGGCCCGCTGCTGCGTGCCCGCTGCACACGGCACCCCACCCGGACCGGAGGCGTCGGTTGTGACCAGGACGCGTCGGGACACCTGCTGCAGGGGCACTCCTGCCCGTAAAACGCAGAGGTCTGTCCAGGGTCGGAGTGTTTTGAGGCAGGCGGGGGTGATCCTTACCCGATGCGTGCCGCGGTGCCATGCTTGTCTCGGGACTCGAGTCTGGAGTCAGTGCTGGAGTGGTCTCATATGCATCAACCCCAGCGGCGCGACCGCCGTGGAGGACGCCATATGCCCCAGGAGCCTCTGGAAAAGTTTTAGAGGGACCACTGTGCCTGGCTTGAAGGAAGCGAGGCAGTCCAGCACCGACTGAGCACGCTCGCTGCGTGAGGCGTGCTGTCATTGAGACTGAGTCTAACTCCAACCTGAGAAAAGAGATGCTCTGAACCGGAGTGAGCTTGCTCTTTTCCCAGTTGACCTGAAGCCCCAAGCGGCTGAGGTGCCGGAGCACCTGGTCTCTGTGTGTGCATAGTAACTCTCGAGAGTGTGCTAGGATGAGCCAGTCGTCGAGGTAGTTGAGAATGCGGATGCCGGCTACTCGTAGCGGGGCAAGGGCCGCCTCTGCGACTTTCGTGAAGACGCGAGGGGACAGAGACAGGCCGAAGGGGAGGACTTTGTACTGAAACACCTGGCCGTCGAACGCGAACCGCAAGAAGGGTCGGTGTCGTGGCAAAATTGAGACGTGGAAGTACGCGTCCTTCAGGTCCACCGCTGCGAACCAATCTAGATGCTGAACGCCAGCCAGAATATTTCTCTGCGTAAGCATTTTGAACGGGAGTTTTAACAAGGCCCGATTGAAAACTTGCAAGTCCAGGATTGGTCGTAAGCAGCCGCCTTTCTTGGGTACAATGAAGTAAGGCTGTAGAAACCCTTCCTCATTTCGGTTGGAGGGACGGGCTCTACCGCGCCCTTGGCTAAGAGGGTCGCGATTGCCGTGCTTAGGGAACTGGCGTGCTCGCCGTGTACTGCGGAAAAGCGGACGCCCCTGAAGAGGGGCGGGAGCCAGGCAAACTGAATTGCGTAACCGAGTCGAATGGTCCGGTGCAGCCAGCGTGATGCGTTGGGAAGCGAAAGCCACGCTTCCCAGCTCTGCGCTAGGGGCACCAAAGGGACGAGTATTCTGGGCGTACCGGCGGGGCCTCGCAGCGGGCGGAACAGGTAATGCAGCGTCGGGCAGCTTCGTTGCGGCCTGAGGCTGAGGTGCTGAGAATAGTCTCAAAGCACTTACCTTGCTCCGCGCGCCTGGCAGGGGGCGGGTTCTTGACTGAGGAGGAGGTCTGATGTTGGCGTCCTCTGGACTCATCTGAACCGGCCGGCCGGGGGACAGTCGTGGGCAGGCGGAAGGCGGGATCGCCGCGTCCGGTGTTGTGGACTGTTGTGATCTGAAAGCACATTGCTGTGAAAACGGCATTTGCGGGCCAGGTAACCCAGAGGCAAAGGAAATAGCTCTTTTATTGAGAATGTGGGTACCACAGCCCCCGTCAGGGGGTGTGGCAAATGAAAAAACAAAGGATTCTCCTCCCGGCCCTCCACCGGGGACGGAGCGGTCTTACCACCTCTGGAGCTAGCGTCTTCGGCTCTGGGTCGGCTGTGTCAGGAGCAGCTTGGGAGCCTTCCGGGTCCTGGAGGGGGTTCAGTGAGACAGGGGCGTGCACCGCCTGCGGAGTGCTCGACGCTGGGGCTGAGAGCTGGGCCCGGGTTGAGGCGGAGCAGGAGCTGGTTTCCTCGCAGGGGACGCCCTCGGCGGGCAGACAGGGCAGGGCCCGTAGCAGCAGGTCTGTGGCGGGGCATGATGTGCTGAAATGGCCTCCGTCTGCTTCTTCACCGCTGGAGAACTGTTGGGCGAAGTCCTCGACGGTGTCACCGAAAAGGCCAATCTGGGAGACAGGTGCGTCCAGGAAGCGGTTTTTGTCAGCCTCACGCATCTCGACCAGGTTGAGCCAAAGATGGCGTTCCTGGACCACTAGGGTGGCCATCGTCTGTCCGAGTGCCTGCGCTGTGGCCTTCATCGCTCTCAGGGCGAGGTCGGTCAGCTGAGCTGAGTTCCTGCAGCACATCAGGATCAGGTCCACCCCGTGCATGTTTCTGAGAGCTTTGGCCTGGTGGACTTGCAGGAGGGCCATCGCATGCAGAGGCGGAGGCAGCGCGTCCAGCCGTGAGTGTAGGCCTTCGCGTTAGCGAGGATGTTGTCCTACAGGGCTTGGATGGGAGTACGGGGAGACCCACCAGGGGTAGGGCTACCGGGGCATAGATGGTGCGCAACTGCCCTATCAACCTGGGGAATCGCGTAGTACCTGTGGCTCTCCGCCGTCGAGGGTGGAGAGAGTGAAGCGGGTGGCACCTAGACGAGCGGAGAGCGGGGCTCTCCACGTAGGCGTCAGCTCATCATGCACCTCCGGGAAGAAAGGGACCGGGGGATCGCGAGGCCGCGAACGGCCGCTGCCCCAGGAACCAATCATCCAACCGAGAAGGCTGTGGGGAGGATGGAGGGTTCCAGTCCAACCCCACGCTCAAGGCGGCCGGGCAAGCATGTCGGACATCTGAGCTGTCGGCCTCAGCCTGGGCCTGCTGGCCCGAGGCGGCAGTCCAGGGAGTCCTCGGCATCAGACACTGCACTCTCCGATGCAGCGGCGAGCTCATCTGCTTCGGACTCGGGAGGATAGACAGCCGGGCCGTGAGGCGAGCCGCTATCGCCGCGAGCGTGGACGGAGACCAGCGAGCGTGTCGAGGAACGGGAGGTTCGAGGGGGGTTACCCGGCGAAACTGCACCCGCTGCCGCCCCCAAATCACCCCCCAGTGCCAACCGCACTGTCCTTAATCCCGTGGGAAGAAGGAGCAATGCGGGGTGCAGCTGGGGTGGCTTGCTTTCTGTTGAAGCAAGCCGCGACCGCAACGTGGTCATGGTCATGTTCTCGCAGTGAGAACATGAACCATCCACAAACGCCGCCTCGGTGTGATCGCGGCCCAAACACACGAGACAACGCCTGTGGCCGTCTGAAGCAGAGAGCACTCTACCGCATCCAGGAACGACACAGGGGCGGAAAGGCATCTTGAAAAAGATGCGTCCTTAAAAGGACGTTCAACGCCGCTGTGTTTGCTCTTTTAGAGAAAATTACACTTTTAGTAAAAACTCTTTTAATACACAGTGTGTGTGTGTGTACGTGTCTGCGCTGTCGAAGCGCTCAGGGGCAACAATGCACGCCGTGCACTGAGAAGGAGAAAGCCGCTGTTGTGCGCCGTCAAGATCCAACAGCATGCAGATGGTCAGAGGAAAACAGGAACATTTAAGTGGCGTGTAACTCGCAGCAGACTGCAGACAGACCATCGGCTCCGAAGAAATTTTCTGAATGAACTCCCGTATTTGCCCCGCTTAAATACCCGTATGTCCGGGGGCGGGGTATGCAAAAACTGACTGCCAACTCCCATTGGCCCTTTTCAATAAGATCAGAGGTGAATATCGGCGCTCAAGAGAGACCCCTAGTGTCGCTTCTCCGACACAACGTGGAGAGAGCGACAGAAGGGGAACATTTGGTTGAAATATTATTTAAAATTGTTTACGCTACGCAGTATGCAAGTATTCCATTCCAAATGTAGTCTGAGATATGTAATGTCCACTTCTTTTTAAAGATCAGTCCTATTTAATATGTTAAACATAAGCATCATTTTGTTTTGTTTAATTTAATAGTTTTAATACATTTGTCAAGCTGCTAACATTGTGTGCGTACTTCCCCACTTGAAAGGGATTAACACATCAACAAGGAGATTTCAAACTGTATTTCACTCTTCTTTTATTCCAATAAAAGTTGATGAAAGGTGACAAATGAATAGAAATAAAGATATGCTATTGTAAATAAAATGAGTATCAAATAGATGTACTGTTTTCAATACAGCTCTTCACATTAGATGTATCACATAGGCTTAGCTCAATGCTGACACAGATTTAAGCTTTATACAAGACAATCTATGAAATGTGTAATTTAACCATAAATGTTTTAAAATTATATCAATATATTTATACTTCAGAACCAGATACAATTTCATGCAAACTTTTTAACATTCTGGCTTTATGGCCTAGCCCCCTAGTGCACTCTTAAATTCAACAATGAACATTTTACTATGACTTGCTCAAACAAATGAACTGAAACATTTTTAAAATGAATTCAAATCGAGAGAGCAATAACTTCTCATCATTAATATTTGCTATGCTGTTAACCAATAATTTTTTTAAAATGCAAATACATCGAAATGTCAGCGCTTGAAACAATAGGCTATTAAATAGTTCATATGTATAACAAAAACAGTTATGCTAGGTCTACGAAAAGTAGGTCACACTGTTAAACTTGCTCGGCAACTGTTGTCATTCTAATATTGGTAAGCAGCCTTTATAATTGACCAAACCTACTACTAACACAGTTTAAGTCCTCACCGGCTGCCACTCCGGAATCTGATGATACATTAGGTCTACCACACTTTGTCTGTGACAGATGTCAAATTTTAATGGAGAGGTTTGTGTCAGCTCTGCAAAACTCACTGCTTGGATGTTTTTTTTTTTGTCTTTTCCTGGTGCTGTTCTGTAGAGTTCGCTAATTGGTCAGGAAACCAGCTTTGTTTTGCATTAGTTCTTTAATAGTTATGCATTGTTTGACCTTGGCTTTTTACTATTGATGAACTATAACTATTATATAATATTTTAAATTTTAACGCATTAATTGATTATTTGAAAATGTTTTAACACTACATGTGATATTCACCATCAATATTCTAGTTTAATGCATGATTCTCCTGTGTGAGAGAACCCATTGTTAATGCGAAGGTGTTTTGGTGAATCAACACATGGTCTCAACGCTATGGCAACCCCCAGGCCAGGATGTAATGTTCATAAGGAGGAAGACTGTTAAATTTAATTGACACATCCAATTGGCTGCTAATCTTCATTTGTTTCACACTCAGACAATTAAGCTGCAGAACACAAGAAAATCATTGTTAAATACCACTGTATGAATAATACATACGGACGACTCCTCCATTCTCTCTATCACAATGGCTTTATCGCTTGCAAATGTGCTCTGTAAATCAACTGGGATTTTTGCGCACAAAGCCCTGTTGGAGAAAACATTCCTTATTCTAACACTTTTACTGACCCATAAAGCTTCAGAGGCCATTCCTGCACAAATTACCCAGCAGCATGCAAACATTAAATATGAGACTCAGATATCCATTGGGTTCTGGTCCCCTTGATTTAGGATTATTTGCATTCCGCCTGGCTTGACAAAGAGTCCATTCAAATTGTTTATGGAATCATCATGGCCGTTCCTTACGGGAGAAAGACCATTATAAAACCAGAACACCACCACTGCTGTGTTAACAATATGTGTCATTTGTAGATCCATGAATTCTGTGGCATAACACCATGCTGGAGAATTTGGAGATATGAATAATAATGTTAAGTCATTTTTAAGGTTTGAAATGAGATTATTAATATTTTACTTTTTTAAACTGTGACATGTGTGGCAAAATGGACAACTTGCTAATTTCCTGGCTCAGTATTTGATGTGAAGATTGTTTGTTGCAGTGGTTTGTGTGAGTTTCTTGATAAGAGGCAGTAGCTGTCAGTGGGAGCCACTTAAATGCTGGTGACTTCATGGGGGATTTTTGCCAAAGTGGTTTCTCTGTTTGGATTGTGTGTATTTTTAAACTCTTGGGCTTTTGGGTGGAGTTTGCTCAGGAACTGAGGGCAAGAGTTCAATATCTCACAGACTGGAGCACCTCTTGTCACACTGGAGAAGAGAGAGGGTATGAGTGAGTGATAGTAAGTGAATGAATAAATTACTTAACAATTGTGTGAGTGAAGGGGTGAGGGATTGAGTGAGTATCAGAGTGGATGAGTGACTGAGCAGATAAGCATATTATATTTGTGAGTGAGCGTGCAAATGATTGAGTAATAGATCAAATTAGTGAAAGATTGAACCAATGGGTGAATGAATGCCAGAGTGAATGAGTAAGAGTGACAGTAAGTGAATGCTTGAGCAAGTGAGTGAGTGAGTGAGTGAGGGAGTGAAAGAGTGAATAAATGAATAAATTACTGAATTGATGTGAGTGAATAGTTGAGCAAATTAGTCAGAGTACCAATGATAGAATAAGAGTGAGTGATTTATTGAGCAACTTAGTGAACTATTGTCAAATGAGTGAATTAATTATTGAGTGAGTGAGTGAGTGAGAGTGAGTGATTGAAAGACTGATTGAGTGAGTGAGAGTGAGTGAAAGAGTGAAGTTAGAGAGAATGAAATAATCATAGAACAAATTAGTGAAAGTGAGTAAATAAATCACAGAACAAATGAGTCAAAATTAGTGAATGAATGAGTGATTGAGCAAAAGAGCAAATGAATGATTGAGTGAGTCAGTCAGAGTGAGTAGATGGTTTAGCAAGTAAGTGAGTGAATGGTTGAGCAAATTACTGATTGATTGAGCAAATTAATGAGTGAATGAATGAGTGAGAGAGAGAGAGTGAATGGCTGAGCAAATGAGTGAAATTTAATGAATAAATGAGTGATTGAGCAAAACATTGAATTAATGATTAAATGTATGAGTGAGTGAGTGAGAGAGTAAATGGTTGAGCAAGTGAGTGAATGAGTGTTTGATTGAGAAAATTAGTGAAATATTGAGCAAATAAGTGAAAGACTGAACAAATAAGGGAATTCATTATTTAAGTGAATGAATGAATAAGAGAGTGAGTGGTTGAGCAATTGAGTGAATGAGAGTGAGTGCATTTTTGAACAAATGAGTGAAAGTTAGTGAATGAATGAGTGATTGATCAAATTAGTGAATGATTGAGCAAATTAGTAAATTAATTATTGAGTGAATGAATGAGTGAGTGAGTGAGAGTGAGTGGTTGAGCAATTGAGTGAATGAGAGTAAGTGAATGGTGACACTAATGACTGAAAATTAGAGAGTGAATGAATCATTGATTGAGAAAATGTGTCAACAATTGAGCAAATGAGTGAATTAATGATTTAATGAATAAGTGAGTGAGTGAGTGAGTGAGTGAGTGAGTGAGTGAGTGAGTGAGTGAGTGAGTGAGTGGGTGAGTAAAAGAGAGCGATATAACACATTTTGGCCCACCAAACTCCAGTGTAAAAACACACAAAAACACATGATGTCATAATGCTGACATGATAGACTTACATATCATGCTGAGCTTGAGGGATTCCATTTTTATTGTGTTTAAAATGACATCTTAACCTAACAAACCTGCAATGTAAAGAAACATTCTGACACAGCAAGGCCACATCTAAAACACACCTCAACTAAATGCAGAACCCAGATCTGCATAAAATAGTGCACAGAAGTGCTGCATGGCAGTTTTTATTTCTGAAGTCTGGGCTTGCATTGTTGTTGACTTAGTCTATTTTCGCAGTGGCGTGTATTTCCAGTAGAGGAGTATTTATAGGTTCTGTACCCAGAATATGCCATGTGCAAACCATAAATAACAAGAGCTACTTTCCTTAGCACTGTCTCTAACAAAGCGGCCTTTTTTAAAACCATCACCACAATGGTCAGCTTCACTGCATCCCAAACCCACAAACCTCAGCCTCTACCCTAGTGGACAGGTTACAAGTGGGCCCTGACATGGGTGGGGGAACTTATTGGGAATCAACTGGAAAAACACTAGCTACTAAATACTGAACTGAGTAGGAGGGGGTCACATCTCATGAATGATAAAAACATATGTATGGTCAAAATGGTCTTCTTCTGTAATGTTTCTGGATTTTCCCCATTAATATAAGGACTATGTGAAATGTGTTGTTTTGACAATGTGTAATGCCAGAGACATTTAGATAAGGGTTGCGGAAGACAGTTTGAGTGAGTTTAGGCTGAGGTTGCATATGTGTATGTGTGGTATCTCACAGTCAGGAGAGAGAGGGATGTTGGAAGGTCAGTGCAGGATACACAGCTCTAGTAGTAAGCAGAGGCAGACAGAGGCTACTGGGGTCAGAGCAGGATAGTGTCAGTTGTACATCTCTTTTTGATTGCTTGTGATTGCACATCTTCCAAATTTACACTCCTAATTCATTGCTTTGCAATGTGAACATGCTTTAAACATTTTCATTTTCATTCTCTATTATCTGATTTCCTCAGACTCAAGGTTAAACACACTATTGTTACCATTTTCACTTATGCAGCTCAGGAAATTGTGTAGAGGGTTCAATTAGTATGCCGCTGACTGCTTACAAAGAATGTTTCCTGCTTTTTTTCTTTTTAATAAAATAAACCCTTACCCTCTTTTAAACTCTTCATAAAACAACAAGGACATATTTTCAGCTAATCAAATATGTCTTGTGGCTTTACAGTAGGGAAAATAAGAACACAGATAGCCTGTATATGGGTAGCCTGTGTAAAAAAAAAAAAAAATCCAGTAAGTTTAAAGACATCATTGTGTAACCTAACCTTTGATTAAATAATTTGAAATGTAAATTATTATTTTTATTTTGAAAATATATTTAAATTTGAGAATGCCAGAAGGAAGACAAAAAAGCTCCTTGATCTGGTACATTAGTTCTTTGATATTTACTGTTATTTATGTGTTTTTTTTTTTTACTCATTTTCTTTTCTCGGGAATTAGCATTAGGTCAAGGCCTAATAAGTGTGAAAATAAGTAAATAAATAAATATGTTATTAATAATTGTAATTGTTTAAAAAAATTCTCTTGATTTCATGTCATTGGTGTTATCAATGTAAAATATTTGTGTCTTAAAAATATAAAAAGTTGTGGAAAAGAAGTTCCAAGTTAAATCAGAGGAAGAAAAGGCTGCTCAAATGTGCATTCAGTGCTCAGCCGATTAAACTGTCATTATGTGTACCCGCCACGAACTGGCAAAGGTGCCAGGAGAACGCTGTGCCACCTGGTGTAACTTGACAGAAATGACCTGTCATAGAGAAAAGACTGGCGACTTGCTATCACATCCGTGCCCTGCTGTTAAAATAAAAAGACAACAATGTGCATGCATGTGTGCTTGTCAGTCTAAATAGCCTCTTTCTCCTGCTTCCAGTCTTGTATGTGAGGGGCTGTTTGTAAGCATACAGTGTTAAAATTGTTTCTGGCTCCAGCACAGCCATGACTTTTGGCAAGGATCTGCCATACACCACAAGTGCATGTGGCTTGGTGTGTGTATGTGTGAGATAGAAGAAAGAGACAGGGAGATTTCTCTTAACCAATGCTACTGCTCCCTCCTGGTCAGCTTCGTTAGTGCACTCTGCCCAAGGAAGTCTATAATACATGGAGAGAGAAAACTGTTTGCATTCCCATTCATCAAAATGGAAATTGCTTGGATGGCGTAGGATCCCCTAAAAGTATACGATTTGAAATCTGCCTGTTGCTCACGTTTTTGAGCTAATCACCTGAGCTATAAATGCCTTGTGAATAATGGCAGCTCTGCTTGGCAGATGGCACCCCAAGAACACACACAGTCCCAAGTGTGCACTTGTGAATGTTATTAAATGTGAAATGCAGCAAACCAGGAAAAATACAATTTTTAAAGTCTAATTCATGCTTTTACAAGCCCTTCATAAAATAAAATAAAATAAAAAAATTTGGGAGTGATTTCTGTTTTGATTGGTACAATAGGAATATAAAGGTAATTGCAAATAATAAAATGCCACTAAACAAATATTTTTGCATATTAAGATAGCAAAATGTTTGACCCAGATGACATACCAGCAACAAGTGAATTACTGGCTTAATATACATGTGTGTATATATATATATATATATATATATATATATATATATATATATATATATATATATATATATACATATATATATATATATATATTAGGGCTGTCGATATAATTTATTAATTCAGTGCTTTTAATTATATAAAAATGAACGCAATTAATCATGTCCCTGGACAATAAAGAATATTCCTCATATCTGAGCTATTCAAACTTATTGACAACATGCAGCTAATACAGAGAACAAACCACACTTACACAGAGCAGACAACACATGATGAGAACATGTTCTTTCAAACAAACACAGCTTGATGGAGTGCAAATCTGAATGCAGGGATCTCTAGATGTGTTTTTCTTACTTTTAAACATTGTTTAACTTAACACAGCAACCTAAAAACTTTATGTTTATGCCGCAACACAACCGAGAAGCTCCAAAAGCGTCCGTCTGAAGCAGGTATGCATTGACGCATCCTTAGACAAGTCTAATTGATTGATGAAATCAGTTGCAAAATGGATTGTTGTGAACTGTAGGCCAATGATAGGCTGTTCAATAATATGGAAATAAAAAATATATTGCATTCTAAAGACACTTGTTTAAATGCTTACATTTTGGAATTGAAATATATATATATATATATATATATATATATATATATATATATATATATATATATATACATGTCTGCAAATTCTAAGCAAAGTGTGGCCACATTGAAAATCTAAAATATAACACAGTTTTGATTTAATTTGTATTTTTTTAGTCACAACATAATTCCCATATTTCCCTTTCTATTATTCCATAGTTGTGATGACTTTACTATTATTCTAAAATGTGAAAAAAATAAATAAAGAATTAGTAAGTGGCGCTAAACATTTGAACGGTAGTGTATATATTAACAGCAAAATCTGCACATTATTTCAAACTTTTGGCTGCAGGTGATCTGTATATATATATATATATATATATATATATATATATATATATATATATATATATATATATGTATATATGTATGTATGTATGTGTGTATATATAGTCAGGACATTACCAATGTAAAAAAACAGCACCGACACTATTTGAAAAAGTCATTTTTTATCAAATCTAGACAGGCCCCATTTCCAGCAGCCATCACTCCAACTCCTTATCCTTGAGTAATCATGCTAAATTACTAATTTGGTACTAGAAAATCACTTGCCATTATATCAAACACTGCTGAAAGCTATTTCGTTTGTTAAATGAAGCTTAACATTGTCTTTGTGTTTGTTTTTGAGTTGCCACAGACAGTATGCAATAGACTGGCTTAAGTCTTAAGGTCAGTATTAACAGCTTTCTCTAGAACCTTGTCAGTCAATCATTGTTTTGCGGAATGAAGGCTATACAATTCTTAAAATTGCCAGAAAACTGAAGATTTCATACAAAGGTGTACACTACAGTCTTCAAAGATACATGACAACTGGCTCTAACGAGGACAGAAAGAGATGTGGAAGGTCAGATGTACAACTAAACAAGAGGATAAGTGCATCAGAGTCTCTAGTTTGAGAAATAGACACCTCACATGTCCTCAGCTGACAGCTTCATTGAATTCTACCCGCTCAACACCAGTTTCATGTACAACTGTAAAGAGAAGACTCAGGGGTGCAGCAGGCCTTATGGGAAGAATTGCAAAGAAGAGGTCACTTTTGAAACAGAAATCAAAAAGAAAAGGTTTGAGTGGGCAAAGAAACACAGATATTGGACAACAGATAATTGGAAAAGAGTGTTATGGATCTTAACCCCATTGAGCTTTTGTGGGATCATCTGTAAGGTGTGTGAGAAGTCCCCGACAAGACCGCCACATCTATGGCAAGTTCTACAGGAAGTGTGGGGTGAAATGTCACCCGAGTATCTGGACAAACTGACAGCTAGAATGTCGAGGATCTGCAAAGCTGTCATTGCTGCACGTGGAGGATTTCATTACATATAATTTATAATTATTTAATCATTATATATATATATATATATAGAGAGAGAGAGAGAGAGAGAGAGAGAGAGAGAGAGAGAATTTTTGTTATTTGAGGGGCTTTCTCCACAAATATTTATGTATGTGATTACTTATTACTTAATTTGAGTAATTAATCAGCATCCCATGTAATTAATTCAATAAAAAAAAACAAATATCAATTGACAGACCTAATTTACAAAAGTTATAAAATTCAATTTTTGATTTTAAGGACATTTTTTGTTTACTTTTGTATGATTTATTTTGGTACACCATAATGGTCAATGTAAAATCTGGTTCCTGAAGCAGTGAAACATACAATGGAGACTTTTGAATGCCCATCAATGGAGAAAGGTGCATTTTTGGTCCACAAATTGTGTAGTTATCCAGTAGAGGCTAAATGGCTTATACTAACTAGTCAAACCTTTATCCCTTGACTCTGTCTCCCTCTTCGTTGAAGCTTTTGCAGTTTAACAAAGGTTTTGACATCTCATCTGGGTGTAGGTGTAGACCAGGGCGACTGTATATTCCATATGGCTGTCAGAGAGCTCTAAACTCGGCAGTGTGGGCGGAAACCTCCCTGCTGAGCTCTCACCCGGTCATAACCCTGTCCTAACCCTGTTGTAACCCTCTCTGACAGCTTCGCAGATGGTGGGGAAAATGGGGGTTAAAACCCAGAGGCCACATCACCGCATCCCCACGATCCCTCCTGCCCAGCACCTCCCAATAAACGGAATGACCTTGCATTGCCATTCTATCCCTTACAGAGTGAAATGATGGATCTGGGATGTGAAAGCCAGACCAGGGTCACATAAGCACCTGAAAGATTTTTTAAATAAGTATTTGGGGGGAAAGATGTTTTGGAGAATGTAGATTAGCTCTTATCAGAAGGAATATAAAATGCAGCAGTGAGTTACATGGAAATGTAGCACACATGCCTTAAATATGGAGGAGGGTTGGGTCAAAGGTATACAATACTGGCTCCTGGGAGAGACTTTGGATATTTGAAAGGCTTAAACTCTAAACTTGATCCATAACACACAGCTGAGTGGGTGGAACGTGGAAGGAAATGTTTACTGGTTTGTGCGATTCTTCTGCACGTCTATGAACATGAAGCTAAGATCGTGAAAATACCTCATAAGTTAGAGAACCTGCTCAGTCGCTTACACATGCCCCTTGCTATGTTTAAAGAAGATTTGTGGAATTTAGAAATTGTGTAAAAATACTTTATCCTATCCCATCCTACCCCATAGTGATATGGAGAAACAACTTTTTCAACAATATAAAACACGGATTTGAGTGTTATAGTGAATGAGAATGCTGAATAAAGACTTGGATCTGTTGGACTTAGAAAGACCTGGACACATTTTTATCCGTTCCTTACACAAAGTAATTACACATTAAGCATGTCTGGGAAAATTTCT
Source organism: Xyrauchen texanus (assembly GCF_025860055.1). NCBI lineage: Eukaryota > Metazoa > Chordata > Actinopteri > Cypriniformes > Catostomidae > Xyrauchen > Xyrauchen texanus. Next base: position 29,413,157 of record NC_068301.1, read on the forward strand.
TAAGTTTGTTATTGCATTTCTTAACAGCCACAGTTGATTTTAATAAATTAATTCAGAATTGCCTTTCATATCTTATTAGCAAGAGACAATTTCTGGTCTGTGATGCATGCTAATACCTCAGCTAATTGATTGATAAAAATCAGTTGGAACAACTGAAATGTTTTGTTTGGTACCAATTAAGAGCCCTGGCTGTGATAAAAAGTGCATAAAATGGAAAATCTCAGTGTTTCTATGGAATGGATGGTTTAAGGAGGGGCCATACTGGCTAAAGTGATGCAAGCTACTTGAAATCTCAACTGGTACCCATCTGTCTGATTCTGTATAGCCACCTCCACTCATAATACCTGTCGGAATTCTGACACTTTAAAGCAATGGGAAAAGCTGCTTTTCTAAAGAGCATACAGTATTTGATCCAGAGGCCATTTAGCCTATTAATATGATTCATAGCTGAGGTGGTGAAATATTAAGGTTTGCTCTCATAGGATGGACTGAATGAATGACCTGTTCGTTGGAATAGAGGTAAAGTGCGTGCATTAAAGGACAGAATCTAACCAAGGGCACCTTTGATACCTGGCAAGTTTGTCTGGATTTTGGTTGATACCTTATGACACAGTATGATGATATTTTAAAATATATTTGGCCTTTTCTCCTGTTTTATAGATAGGTCAGGTAGAGAGAGTTTGGACAGATTGTCACCCACATTAGCACCAGACATTATTTTTTATCTAAACCTAACATTATCATAATTGGATTGCATGCATGTATTGTAAGCCTAGTCTCATAGAATGAATGCCTCTATTGCTACATTTTTGCATACTGAGTTTTACATGCCAATGTCTACATTTTTCAGCATTTTCCTGGTAAAATGAATGCCATAACAACTGTGTGTTTTATTCACTTTCATAAGCACTTATTGTTTGCTCTGTTACTCACACCCTGCTATATTATTATATCAAAACACTTTTACTCTAATACATTATTTGATAACCAAGACATTTCTGATACGATTACAATTACACACCTACAAACTTATTACAGTGAGATAAAGTTGCGCAGTAGCTAACCTGATAGAGTGTTGCACTTTGGACTTGGAGACCGAGTCTTGAACATTGGGGGGAACCAAACCATTTTGGGGGTGGGGGGTCATGGGTGTTAAGGTCACAAATATAATGGTCCTCTTTGGCACTTTAATATAGGCGCTGAATGCACTTTTTCTGAATAAAGGCTTGAAATGCGATAAAGGCCCAAAAGTGTATAATATTTGGTTTTAAAAGATACATGTCTTTTAAAAGTTCACATCAACTTTTCTTTCTTTTTTGTGCTGCCTCAAAGTATGCTGAATATAATTAGAATTTTTTTTCATCACTGATGTATCTGTAAAATGTCATGACTGTGTCAGCTGGCTAGCAAAAAGAAAATACACAAAATTATTTACTGTCTTCAAGTTATCCTTCATTGTTTTTTCCTCCCTGTAGAATCTTATCACAATACGTTCTTCAAGAATTCTAACACTGCTCTTTTCCATACAAAAACATATTGACCACTGCTTTCAAGGTCCAAAGAGAAAAAAAATATTATACAAATACCATAAAAGTAGTCCATATAACACAAAACTGTTGTACAGCCTTGGAAAGCTTGGAATGTAGTGCACTTGTCTTATGGACTACTGTCATGATGTCTTTATACTGAACCTTTAATAGTTCTTTATAGTATTTGTCCTTTTTGAAGCTTGACATCTCCTGCTCATAAACTGTTATTCAATGGAATAGAGATGCATGTATTTCCTGCCCTGTACTCTTTGGTCTGTCTTGTTTCATGTTTGGAGTATGAAGTCTGGGTGCTGACTTCCTGTCTGGTTCGGTTTCTGTGTTTGTCGGGATCTGAACACTTATGCTCCATATCTGTCTGTTATTGACGTGGGTGCATCGCGCTTATGTCATCTTGGCAGCATGCACCCATGTCAATAGTTTATGTCTGTCTCTCGCGAACACGGTGCGGTGCGCCTCGAGTCGCACTCACGTTGCGCTGGGTTGCCCGGGTCGCGAGCTGTCTTCATGTTGTGCTGAGGTTCGGTCACTTTGATCTAAGGTGTCGCGAGTGTGTGTGGCCCAACTTTCACACAGGTGTCCTGTGTTGTTTTTACCTTTTTCCCCTACAGAGTTGTTTATGTTTGTTTTCCCCCTTGTGGGCATTTTGGTTGAGTTTTTTCCCTTTATTTTGTTTTTAATAAATTCCCTTTTATTTCTTCAACTCTGCACCTTGGTCCTGTCTCTGCATTCTCTGACACAAAAGGGTGCATAAATGAGTGAGTAAAAGTACATTTTCTGTTTTTAGGTGAACGTGATGCATATTTTGAGCACAAACCTGACCAGACATATTAATCTTTTTTATTTTATAGATAATTATCTTAAAAGAAGTCAAGAGAATTATCAAAAAATCTACTTCAAAAGACTGCCAGATTACCACATTCATCCAATTCCTTTACAATATACACACATTCATGCTTTGTCTTAAGCTTGATTCACTGAAAACTGCTTGTTAATGTTTTCATATTCACAGTTACGAATGACATACAAATCACTTACTTTACATGACATATTTTACATTCAAAACAGCGAATATCGCCAAACAGTGAATTGATTGCACCCTTGGAAATTACAGTTTCAATCATAAAACAGTGGTCAAATATTGCATATTTACATCTCACATGACCTTAACTGCTTGCTGATGTGCGGTGTTCCACGAGGTTCATGCTTAGCTTCTTAAATTTAAGTCTAACCTTCATTGATTTCATTGGCTATATTAATATGACTTTGACGAACAGCAACAAGGATATCAAGGATAATTATTAGGTGGGGGGGTGGGGCTTGTCCCCCTCAAAGTATATTGTGGTTACGGCCCTGGGTTAAGGATAAGGATTTCTGTTATGTTCACCTTACATTCATCTTTAAGGACACTTTTAGTTAGGTTAAAGTTTTAGGTTAGGGAGGTAAGTTTTACTCATTAAAAAATTAATCTAATGTTCACCTTAACCTTGTCTGATTACCACATCATTTCACTCGATTTTGGCGACCCCTGCTGGACATTTCACTAGTAAACTGCAGCAAAGCGTGCAATGGAGAACTTAATTATTATAATTTTTTTCAAAAATGTTGCTATTTTCATGTACATTTCATGAGATCGGGATGTATCGTGTTTTTACAAGTCATTTAAGACATCTTCTTTGTGCATGACACGAGTAATTTGTCCAAAAATAGTTTACAGAGAGATTGTTTCACTTTTAATTGGCTATATCACAATTCCAGTGGGTCGGAATTACAAACACTAAGTTAACTGTGCCTTTAAGCACCTTCAAAATTCCAGACAATGATATCAAGCCTTTAGAAAATTAGCCAATTAGCTTCTGAATTGGACTGTGTGTACTGAATTGGATGTGTACCTGTGGATGTATTTTAAGGCCTACCTTCAAACTCGGTGCCTCTTTGCTTGACATCATGGGAAAATCAAAAGAAATCTGCCATGACCTCATAAAAAAGTTGTGGACCTCCACAAGTCTGGTTTATCCTTGGAAGCAATTCGCCTGAAGGTACCACGTTCATCTGTACAAAAATATAGTATACAAGTATAAACACCATGGGACCACACAGTCTTCATACCGCTCAGGAAGGAGATGTTCAGAGATGAACGTAGTTTGGTGCAAAAAATTGCAAATCAATCCCAGAACAACAGCAAAGGACCTTGTGAAGATGCTGGAGGAAACAGGTAGACAAGTTTCTATATCCACAGTAAAATGTGACCTATATCAACATAACCTGAAAGGCTGCTTAGCAAAGAAGAAGCCACTGCTCCAAAACTGCCATTAAAAAGCCAGACTACAGTTTGCAAGTCCACATGGGTACAAAGATCTTACTTTTTGGAGAAATGTCCTCTGGTCTAATGAAACAAAAATTTAACTGTTTGGCCATAATGACCATCGTTTTGTTTAGCTTGCAATCCGAAGAGCACCATCCCAACCGTGAAGCATGGGGGTGGCAGCATCATGTTGTGGGGGTACTTTGCTGCAGGAGGGACTGGTCCATTTCACAAAATAGATGGCATCTTGAGGAAAGAAAATTATGTGGATATATTGAATCAACATCTCTATCAGCCAGGAAGTTAAAGCTCGGTCACAAATGGGTCCTCCAAATGGACAATGACCCCAAGCATACCTCCAAAGTTGAGGCAAAATGGCTTAAGGACAATAAAGTCAAGGTATTGGAGTGGCCATCACAAAGCCCTGACCTCAATCCGATAATTTGTGGGCAGAACTGAAAAAGTGTGTGCGAGCAAGGATGCCTATAAACTGCCTGGAAGAATGGTCCATAATTCCAGCAACTTATTGTGAGAAGCTAGTGGAAGGCTACCCAAATGTTTGACCCAAGTTAACCCTCTGGGGTCTGAGGGTGTTTTGGGCCCTGGAGAAGTTTTGACATGCCTTGACATTTGAGCTTTTTTCAGTTGCTTAAAAACACATTAATGGCTAAAGTCTAATAACACTGTATTCAGCACAAACTGGGCTACATTATTATGTGTGCAACATGTGTGTACATGTTTGTATTTTTGAGAAAATAACGTTTATGCATGGTTTTGAAAAAACAAAAATTTTAAGTAATTGAAATAAGGCCATATAACACGTACTAAGCATTTGTCCACAAGCCTAGAGTTTTTGCTACAAAATGATGTGAAAAACATCCTGATCACTCATTCATACAAAAAATATAGTAATTGAACTTTTGTAAGACACTTTTAGTGTTAGAAAGGTCATATGAGAGGAGGTGTGAAGTATAATGAATATTGATTGTAATTCACACCTGAGGAGATAAAGACCCCTCCCCTGGGCCTATCAATGATGAATGTGACAGAAAGAGAATGAATGTGAGGAGACTTAATGATCAAAATCAAGTTTTAAGTTAAAAGAAGTAATCTGACTATACATTCTCTTTACATAAAAGACTTGACTTAATTTTAGACCTACACTACCGTTTAAAAGAAGTCTCTTCTGCTCACCAAGGCTGCATTTATTTGATCCAAAATACAGTAAAAACATTGATATTTTGAACTATTTTTACAATTTAAAAGAACAGTTTTCTATTTGAAAATATTGTAAAATGTAATTTGTGATCAAAGCTGAATTTTCAGCATCATTGCTGCAGTCTTCAGTGTCACATGATCCTTCAGAAATCATTATAATATGCTGATTTTCTAATATGGTCATATTTAAAGTGCATTTTACTCATTTAACCTGAACACATATTTGCAAGCACACAATTTGTTGATGATAATGAGGCAGCATAAACACTAGTTAAAATATAATCTAAATATTGATATTATTTTTATATCATATTACATATCATATTTATACAATTTAAATGCCTGCTTTAGCCAAAACAGTATTTAAATATAACTAAACCTTGCTTATTAGGACATATTTCAAATTTCAATCCTCTGAATCCTGGCTGGCAAGTCTGGAAACAGTCCCACTAGTAAAATATATACATGTTCATGTAAAATATATCAACTAATTAAAACTAAATTACTTACTCATCCAAAATTGTATCCTCGGCTGGATCAAGTCTCTCTTCAAAATACAAATGTTCATCGGTGTCCCGCTCTTCTTCTGAGGAAAATTGTAACTCTTTGTCAGAGAGTTTTCTCACTTGTGTTTCATGCTATCTTTCAAACGTGTAGAAAAGTGAACCAACTTTGTTTTTAAAGGGTAACTAAACCCTAAACCAACTTTTTTTAATTAATGATCTGTAAGCATGGGGCTTTATTAGTACTGGTCATTGATTCAAGTAATTTTTTTGACATTTGTGTATAAAGTGTTTTAATTCTACAATATATGGTGTAAAAACGTCTGAGTGCTGCCCTCTTCAGGTTGAACGGTGGCTACTGCAGTTGAATTTTCCTATTGGCTGTTGCGGTACTTCCTGACGTAAGCGGTGACAGCTGACGTAAGCAGGTTCCAGCTCACCATGCCAGATTCATGTACATGTCGTCTTGCGACCGTGTGAGGAATAATAATAACATAGAGTCTGACAGCAGAGTCCCCGCTCAGCCCCGCACTCGGTTCATTCCCTCTATCCCCGCCGGGGTCTGCCCACTTTTCCAGGATTTTCAAATATTTCTAGTGGGTGGAGTCAGACTCTGAGCAGGTGTTTAGTTACCCTTTAAGGCACAGTCAGGGGCATTTGCCATTTGCACTGATCATCTCAGTACATTAGCGTATGAATAGCGCGCTCTGCTGGTGGGTGTGATCACATTAGAGATAAATTAGCTGAGCCAGGCGAAAATCGCTTTGTTTCATACAGATTACATTGCAGGAGAATATTTGTTTTAAATTGTAATCGTTTTATTTAAAAGTAGTCATTTTAAGCTTTCTTTAGACAAATGTTTCATGTTTGTGTGATAAGTATTCATGGAGTTTCAGTTAATTTTTGTGACGTGTTTCTGAAATATGCTCGTGAACACAGAGACTGCTTACAGCTCACCCTTATTATTTTCTTTATTTTACAAAAGCACAAGGTTTTGTTGTTATTGTGAGTATACACAAATAAAAGTAGACCCTTTATAGTCTCTAATAATGTCTTACACTTATCTGTATGCCCCAAAATGACAGAGAATTTTATGTTGTTTCCACTGTAATGACGGAAAAATACAAGAGGACGCGCCGGTGCGTCCGTCGACCCCAGAGGTTAAACAATTTAAAGGCAAAGCTACCAAAAACTATCAAAGTGTGTGTGAACTTCTGACCCACTGGGAATGTGATGAAAGATATAAAAGCTGAAATAAATAATTCTCTCTGCTATTATTCTGACATTTCACATTATAAAAATAAAGTAGTGATCCTAATTGACCTAAGACAGGGAATGTTTTCTATGATTAAATGCCAGGAATTATGGAAAAACGGAGTTTAAATGTATTGGCTAAGGTGTATGTAAACTTCTGACTTCAACTGTAAATTTAATACAGGACAGTTGGCAACCCTTTTATTCAGACGGATTCAAATCTTAATTTGCATGTTTGTTGTTGCAAACAGCCAGCAAAAACAAGGCAATAGAAACACTTGTTGTCATGGCATTGTTTTGGTAACACCATTTTATCACATTTAATTAATTCTGCAAACTCTTAACTTGAGTAAAATAAAGTTTATTTTGCTGTGACACTGTATGTTCCGACTAAAAGCACTGAAGTGTTCTATATTTCATTGTATAAAACCATGGTTTGAGAGTCCAATCGACTAAAATTCATCTACATACTTGCTGCAGTAGCATGATCTAACGTTAATCATTTCCACACAAAAGGAAGCAGCTTTCCTCTGGTGTTCCTTCCGTCTGGCATCTTGTATGCACTTTCAGGGTTAAGCTTATAAGATGAAAAGGATTATTACCACACAGCTGAATAGCATGTTACAGTCGCTCCAGCCACCACTAGATTGATCGATTGCTTTGTTTATCATTCATAAACCCATCTGTAATAAATCTACACCCCCCCCTTCTCCTTCCATTTATTTAGGCATAATTATGCATTAATTGATGCATGGCTGGTTCTGATTGTGTCAAACGATCCATGCGTTTAGTTGGAGATGTACAGCACACAGCCCAGATGCTCACAATGGGGAATGTGCTCATTAGCTGCCAGCTCCACAAAAGCCTCAATGACTTTCTTTTGAGTGTCTCTAGATGAGGGGAAAAGGCTTACTCTGGGACTTAGTTACCCTGAGAAAAATAAAGGTGAGTGGTGGTTATAATGTTCATCTAGACAAATGAATCTTTGCCACCCCATTGTCTGCTCTCATTGAGTTCTCCTGCATAGCCTACAATTAATCTACATGCAAGCACTACACAATGCATTGATAATGGTTAATGCTTTTTAACCCAATATTACATTCCTAAAATAGACTACTCATTTCAAGGTATTTTACTAACAGGTTAAGAGAGCAATTTCTTTTCACTGTCAAGAGACTTTCTCTTATCCAAGCTTTTTTATGCAGAGACAACTATAAGTAAACCAATTCCACAGAAAAGTGTGAACATTGTGGCTCTTTGTCGCTATCAAAAATTGCTCAATTTGTGAGCATCTGGACCAGCCCAACATGGCAAAATTGTCTCAACCAGTGGTGTAAGTTTGGGGCGAGCCTATCTGATTGGCTAACCAATGGCAGATCAGAGAGGTTTTGGACAACCTGTTTGAAATAAAATATTTGCAGTTCCGTTTATCCATTGTTCCTTTTAAATTTCAATCTGAATCCTTCTCTTTTTTATGCAATAGAAATGCCAAGTCCCTGTCAGGTTCACCATGCTGTTCTCCTTAGAGAGACACTCCAAGTTTGTTACCAGATTGCCTGCCACTCATTTTGGCCCCTCGTTGATTATGCCCACTGGAATTGGTGCCCATGCAGCCTGTACGAGTTAATAAAGTAGAGCCGCTCTCCATTCAGAAATGTCTTGACCCTGAGTAACTGAATGATAAATGAGAATTTGAGCATTGCTGTTTTGATGTGGAGATGTAATGAGAGGGAATGTTTTCACCTTGCCCTAGGCCTCGCTGGGAGGTAGACCAACCAGATGCATGACTAATCCGATACCTCAGTCAATGTTTGGGTTTCTTTAAAGATGAATGCTCTATGAGACTGGATTCAGAACGCAGTACTCCCCTCCCTCAGCAGGAATCATCATTTGATCATAGTGCATATATAAGCTTGTGGAGAATTAATTTGAAATCAGAATAACAACAGACAGGTCTGGAAATATAATAATAACAGTAGTGTTTTTGAAAGATTGTTTGCAATATAAACAGCTTTCTGTAGTTTGAGCTCTATGACAATTCCCAATTGCTTTTGATCTGCCTATTTTGCACAGTGTGAAATGTGTGTGTTTGTGTGTGGTCAGTGTTAAGTGTTGTTTTCTATCTCAGTACAAACTCAATCCCTCTGGTGGATGACCTCGCTTTATCCACATGTCTGTCAAATGTACAGACACAACACAGACACAAAATATGTTTCGGTGTGTGTGAGCATGCATTAAGGGCTTTCATTTTGACCTAGTTTGACTTGCCACTTGTGTTAGCTTCAAACCCAGTGACCCCCGTCACCGAGGGTAAAGCTGCACTGTCACTCTTTGCGTCAGTCAAAGCCATGTTTCAGCACACATATACGATAACCGTTTGCTGTCAGCCTCCAAGCCCCTGACCAGATTTACCACCAACGTCAGCTGAGACAAAACAGCAAAGTCATCCGCTCTGCACTGCTGTTTTATTAAGGAAAGTGAATGCATATAAAGAAGAAGTAAAACAGAAAATATACTTCATAACAGGTCCTATTTGTTCACAACAGTTTTTTCTTTAATGGACTCTCTTGTGGACTAGAAAACTGATTGCAAGTGCTCTATGTGATGGAGTAAATATAAAACAAATGAAATGGGAGAGGACACAAAAGAGGGAGCGTGAACAGAATACATATTCCAGTGATGGTGGCTGTTGCAGATATCGGCTATTATTGGCAAAATGTTTACTCTGACCTCTTTTATTATTTTAGTGTGCACTTTTAATCCCAAAAGCTGTACATCTGAACAGCAGTAGAAGTTAACAAAATGTTACAATCAACAAAATTGTCAAACTCGAATGAAAATAAATGATAAAGTTCAGAGCTACGGTATTTGCAATATTTACAAATGCCAGAGACAAAAAACAATATTAAAAGTGCTAAACTAAATGACAGGTATGTGTCATATACTTCAATGCTGCAGTGAAACTTTTATGGATGTATAAATATACTGACTTACTGTAGTCAATCATAAAAATACTTGATTTCTATCACAAGTTCCATCTGGGCTTGAGATCTGCAAACTGACCAGGGCTCGACGGGACCTGAGAACGTATCGGTTACCTAACGTAACCTCGGTTCTCTCTAGATGAGGGAACGAGTATTGCGTAAGCTAGCTTACGCTACGGGAAAGATTCATCTTTTCTGAGATATTGAAGCCAAAAAAATTATCCTTAATTTTTGTATCCATTGTCAACGCAGTGCGGCAGCTGCAGACCTTGAGCGGGCTAGCTAGCGAGCTCATAGGTTGCTCTGTGGCAACTGCTGCAGCCTATAGACGAGCTTGGGCGAAGTCGCATCCAATGAGAGCCGTCCGCGCGCTCACTGCATCAAAGCCCGCCAAAATGGGCGTGACTAGAGTGCATATAAGCGTAGTTCGTAGGCTGGAACCCTGGTTTTCATTGACTGAAGCGAAAAGTCGCTGCGTGGCGCGAGCACGGCCGGCTACGCAATACTCGTTCCCTCATCTAGAGAGAACCGAGGTTACGTTAGGTAACCGATACGTTCTCTTACGAGAGGTTCTCTCGTATTGCGTAAGCTAGCTTACGCTACGGGAACCCATTGTCAACGCCGTGCGTGCCAAGCATCCACTGTATGAGCCCCAGGAAATGAAGGGGGGACCCGGGGTAGCCCTTATGAGTGGGGAAATAATATTTGGCCGGCAAGAATGCGGGTCATTGATTGTGTAAAACATAAGCACATAGTGGGAAGGGAACGACAGAGCGGCGGTGCCGGTCTGTGTGGAATGTGTCCCATCAGTGCAGCTCACCAGGGGAGCTGTAGCGTATTAAACCGCTAGTAGTTTTGCCTGCAGAGCGGGCACTTCCATATTGTAAAATCTGACAAAGGTGGAGGGGGAATTCCATCCCGCTGCCACACATATGTCGTGAATGGAAATCCCGCTGGATCATGCCCACGAGGATGCCATGCCTCTAGTGGAGTGAGCCCTAATGCCCAACGGGCATGGCAGGTCTTTTGACACGTATGCAGCAGCAATAGCGTCCACTATCCATCTAGATAGTGTCTGTTTCGAGGCGGCGAGACCTTTGGTGCGCCCTCCGAACGAAACGAAAAGCTGCTCAGAGCGTCTGAAAGCGGCGGAGCGCGCAGTATACAATCTCAGTGCTCTGACCGGGCAAAGGAGATTGGCGTCACTTTCGCTATCGGGTGCTGGCAGCGCCGATAGGGAAATGACCTGTGCTCTGAAAGGAGTACCGATCACCTTGGGAACATAGCCGTGTCTAGGCTTTAAAATGACCTTGGAGTCACTTGGTCCAAACTCAAGACACACAGCGCTGACAGACAGCGCGTGAAGGTCTCCCACACGTTTGACTGATGACAGGGCAGTCAGAAAAACGGTTTTGAGTGAAAGGTATTTCAAATCCACGGATTGAAGTGGTTCGAAAGGGGGGGCTTTCATAGTTTCGAGAACTATAGAAAGATACCAGATAGGAACCGATGGGGGGCGCGGGGGGTTCATCCTTCTAGCTCCCCTGAGGAGGCAGATGACCAGCTCGTTTTTACCCCATGACTGGCCGTGCAGGGGTTCAGCGAACGCCGCAACGGCCGCCACATACACTTTGAGCGTGGATGGGGATCTGCCCTTATCCAGCAGCTCTTGTAGAAATACGAGCAGCGACGACACCCCACATGTCCGCAGGTCCAGGTCTCTGTCGGTGCACCATTTTGAGAACACAGACCATTTTGACGCATAGAGTCTTCTCGTGGAAGGGGCTCTAGCGTGTATGATGGTGTTTATTACTCCTTCTGGCAGAGCGACGGGTAGTCGTTGATCACCCACGCATGCAGTGCCCAGCGCTCTGGGTGGGGATGCCAGATTGTGCCGCGAGCTTGAGAGAGGAGATCTGCTCTCACTGGGATGGGCCACGCCGCTGTCAGTGACAGCTGCGTAAGCTCCGGGAACCATGTCTGATTCTCCCAACGCGGGGCTATGAGGAGCACTGAGTGACGCGTTTCCCTGATCCTCTGCATTACCTGTGGCAATAGCGAGACGGGAGGGAAGGCGTAAGCGGGCGTCTGGGCCAGTCCTGGGCCAGCTGCGTCCTCGCTCGAGAAAAATATTGGGCAGTGAGAGTTCTCTTTGGACGCAAAGAGGTCTATCTCTGCTCTGCCGAATAGGTGCCATAACGTCTGGACTGTTTGAGCGTGCAGGGACCATTCCCCTGGGGAATATTGTCTCTGGACAGTCTGTCCGGGCCGTCGCTCAGGTGGCCTGACACGCGCGTCGCCCTCAACGAGCGCAGGTGGCACTGGGACCAACTCAGTATGCGTTTCGTCAGATGGAAGAGGTTCCTGGATCTGACACCGCCCTGACGGTTTAGGTAGGATACCACAGATCTGTTGTCCGAACGGACCAGGACGTGGTGACCCTGAATGACCGGGAGAAAGCGCACGCGCGTACTCGACCGCTATCATTTCCAGACAATTTATGTGAAGGAGCTTTTCCTGAACTGACCATAGGCCGAAAACCGGAGATCCTCGCAGACCGCGCCCCAACCCGTGTTGGACGCGTCTGTCGAGATGACTTTTCGGCGAGATACAGCTCCCATTGTCACTCCCCGCTGATACCATTCGGCCACTGTCCAGGGCTGCAGAGCTGATATACAGGTCTGAGTCACCTTGATGGGCTGGCGGCCTGTGGCCCAAGCCCGGCGAGACGCCGGGTGTTTAGCCAATGCTGAAGCGGGCGATGTGCAGTAAACCCAGCTGAAGTACTGCTGCGGCTGAGGCCATGTAACCTAGCACTCTCTGGAATTTCTTCAGAGGCGTGAGGCTGTTCATCTGAAAAGATGCGGCTAGTCGCTGAACACGGCGTGCGCGCTGTGTAGATAAGCGAGCCGTCATTGCCACGGAGTCTAGTTCTATTCCCAGGAAGGAAATGGTCTGACTGGGCTGTAGTGAGCTCTTGGTCCAATTGACTGCAAGACCCAAACTGTTCAGATGGCTGAGGAGAACTGCTCTGTGAGACAGAAGCTCCATATGTGACTGAGCCATAATCAGCCAGTCGTCCAAATAGTTCAGAATTCGCAAACCCTGACTCCGCAGGGGTGCGAGCGCCGCATCCATGCACTTCGTGAAAGTACGGGGTGCTAAGGACAGGCCGAACGGAAGGACGGTGTATTGATAAACCTGGCCGTGGAAGGCGAATCTCAAGAATGGCCTGTGACGGGGATTTATCTGAATCTGAAAGTATGCATCTTTCAGATCGAGAGAAATAAACCAGTCCCCCTGGTGCACATGCGTGAGGAGTTTCCTGATTGTAAGCATTTTGAACGGTCTTTTTGCAAGCACCTTGTTCAAGATCTAATATGGGTCTGAGGCCGCCGTCTTTCTTGGGAACAAGAAAATAACGTCTGTAAAGCCCCGACTCGCTCAGAGAGGGTGGCACTTTTTCTATGGCCCTTTTGCACAGAAGGCTTGCTCTTTCTGAACGAAGCATGCATGCTGCTTCCGTGTTCACAGTGGTTTCGAGCCGCGATCTGAAGCGAGGAGGGCGGCGATCGAGTTGTAGCAAATAGCCCTGTTGTATTGTGCTTAACACCCACTTGGATATCCCTGGAATAGCTTCCCACGCTTTGAAGCGTAACGCTAGAGGGTGAATGGCCAATTCGCTCTGATTGCCGCACACAGAGTGCTGAACAAAATGTGTGAGCGCGTTTAGCGTGTTCATGCATGATTGCTCGCAGACAGCATGAACAGGCTGTTTTGTGAGTGACTTCTGGATTGGAATGAATGGGGAAAGAGTCACATCTGTTACGTGATGCGCCTTCATTGACTCTGACGCTCGAGCGGTTCGTAACCGCTTTATGTGAGCGTGCTCTGGTGGGGACACGAGACATGCAGTGCTTGTGTGCAGAAGTGAACACTGGATTGTGGGCACATTTTCTACACATAGGGCTGGTCGTGTGACAGAGCGGGCAGAGAATGGGCGCTACGACGCATTTGTGGGCGCCTTCATTGACTCTGACGCTCGAGCGGTTCGTAACCGCTTTATGAGAGCGTGCTCTGATAGGGGCACGGGATGTGTTATGCTAGTGTGTAGGGGCGAACACTGGGTTGTGGGCACATTTTCTACACATAAGACATGTTTGCTCTTTACAAGATTTATTTGGGTCGCCGTGAAAACGGCGTTTGAGTGCAGAGCAAGCGGGCAGTGTCACCGGCTTGTTGGCTGCTAAATTCACCACTGTAGTAGCCTGAGAGAAGGGAACTGACAGGGGCAAAGCTTTGACGGTGGTCCGCCGCGGCGGACTGAGCCGTCGTTTGTTCAACAAAGTTAGGAAGACTTCGGTTGCTCTGGTTTCAGCGTTACCTTAAATCGAGGCCTGCGGGGGCGGCGGTCTGCGGCGGCTGTCTGAGCGCGATCGAGGCGGCCGCCCTGTCGACGCTGAGAAGTCTGAGTTTGTTGAACTGGGCGCTGTGAAGAGGCTCGTGCAGGAGGCTGATCACGTGAGCGGCCTGCAGAGGAGCTAGCGCGACGCGGCAGGAAGAGGTTCATGGCTTGGGTGGCTTTCTGGACTTCTGAGAAGCGGTCAACAATGCCACTCACCGCGGAGCCGAAGAGACCGGTCGGAGAGAGCGGTGCGTTGAGGAACGTGGAGCGCTCTGCTTCTCCAATGTCGGCTAGTGTTAGCCATAAGTGTCTCTCGGTCACAGTCAGCGAGGCCATGCACTTCCCTAGAGCTTGGGCTGCAGCTTTGGTAGCGCGAAGGGCGAGGTCTGTCGCGCTTCGTAGATCAGTAACAGCCTCTGGGTGCCTGCCTTTCTCATCCCACTCCCGAAGAAGGTCTGCTTGTAGGATCTGTAAAACGGCCATTGAGTGCAGAGCAGATGCGGCTTGGCCGGCGGCGGAATAGGCACGGCCAACATAGGCGGAAGTCACTCTGCAGGCCTTAGATGGGAGCACAGGCTTGGAACGCCATCTCGCGGAGGGCGGACAAAGGTGTGCTGCTACCGAGTCCTCGACCGGGGGGATGGAGGAGTAGCCTCTCTCAGTGGCGCCGTCCACCGATGCGAGAGAGGTGGAGACGTGGGAACGGGTCCTGGCTGAAAAAGGAGCGTTCCACGACTTTGCAAGCTCCGTATGTAATTCCGGCAGGAAGGGAGCGGCGTGTGGCTTTGAAGAAAGCAGCCGTCGAGTCTGTTAGGTGCCTGCTCAGGGGGCGGTGACCACTCGAGCCCGAGGCGGTCGACGGCCTGTGTGAGGAGGCGTGTTAACTCCCCTTCGACTCCGGCGCGGGTCCTGCTGGATTCCTGGGCCGAGGAGGAGGCTTGGGAGCCTGACCACTCCTCGCTGTCCGAAGCCATGATGGAACAGCGGCCCTTATCCTCCGCCTCGTCATCCGAGATGTCAGCAGTGCGGCCGCTCGGCGGCAAATGCGCGTCCCGGGGGGGCGGGGAGGGTGAAAGCGATGCTCGAGGGAGAGGCTCCGGCGAGGCAGTCGCTTCAACCACAGTTTCCGGCAGCCTTTGTGAGCGGCGCTTCTTCCTGCGCGGCTGAAGGTCTGCTTTGAGCGCTTCGAGTCGAGCCCGCAGGGTCGACATCGGTAGCTCCTCGCAGAAATCGCATCCGCCCTCAGTGAGGGCGAGCTCTGCGTGCCCCAGTCCCAGGCAGAGAGCGCAGATGATGTGGCGGTCTCCTGTGCTGAGAAGGGCGCGACATGATGCGCAAGTGGAGCGAGGCATCTTGAAAAAGACGCTCGTACTCTTTTGTGAATAGTTCGTGAGAACTAGCTTGCTGAATAAAAGGATACGTCGTCGGATGGCGTAGCTCGCAGGATGGCTGAAGGTGGCTGAGACGGCCGGCTTCTTCTAGCGCTGTCCACGCTTGCTTGATGCCCCTCGAACGGCGACGCGGCTTCCAGGTCAGCGATGCGAAGAGCTTCGCTGAAGAGATGAAAATCAGGGTTTCAGCCTACGAACTACGCTTATATGCACTCTAGTCACGCCCATTTTGGCGGGCTTTGATGCAGTGAGCGCGCGGACGCCTCTCATTGGATGCGAGTTCGCCCAAGCTCGACCATAGGCTGCAGCAGTTGCCACAGAGCAACCTATGAGCTCGCTAGCTAGCCCGCTCAAGGTCTGCAGCTGCCGCACTGCGTTGACAATGGATACAAAAATTAAGGATAATTTTTTGGCTTCAATATCTCAGAAAAGATGAATCTTTCCCGTAGCGTAAGCTAGCTTACGCAATACGAGAGAACCTCTCGTAAGAGAACCCTAAATTAACTGTTCGAATCAGTTTTTCAAGTAGGACATACCGAACTTGTTTCATGTACACGCTGTCACTCACAGACATGCCTGAATGGATGAGTTAGTTGTGCATCAGTGTAATGACTCCAGGTGGACACGTCGCAAAGGTTCCTCCCTAGTCTCACCCGTGTTTTTGCTGGTTTATGCTTTATTAATGGTAAATTAATCAAAAAATGTACGCTTTGGACTTTTTTAATTAATCGCATGCGTTAACGCATTAATTTTGACAGCTCAAATTCTAAATAAATATAATTTTATAAATATATGTAACCTAAGTAATGTACTTAAAAGTAATTAACTTAATTGAAAGTTAGCTACTGTAATTTGATTACAAGATATGTAATTGCAATGTGTTACACTAATCTAATATGTAATTAGATTATAGTAACTAATTACTCTGTAATCAAATTACACTCAACACTGGCTCTGTTATCTGTTATTTGCTAAAATACTGAAATGTAGGAAAATATAAACATAAAAAATGTATAATAATAAATTGTAGAGAAAACTTTGCTTCCTGGATGGTTGATATGAATGTATATCCAAGGCCAACAAGGATGTTGATCCAGGAACATCTCCTACTTGGGTAAGTCACATTAAGCGCGCCACTAATAAAGTAATTTATAAATATTTTACATGCTGGCATTTTTCATCAATGTTTTTGTTCTCATTTGTCAGCTGCTTGTTTTCTTCAAAATGCTTCCACCATTCAATCTTTGCTCCCACATTCCCTTCCTTTGCTTTAATTTTCCAACACATTTAATTAAATTCTCACCTCTGTTTACGTTAACAAGCACTTTGCTTCACTGACACCCAGCCAATGGCATGCTTAATGTGACGTACCCAACTAGGAGATGCTCCTGGATCAACATCATTGTTGGCCTTGGATATACATTCATATCAACCATTCAGATTTTAGGCCTGGAGTGAGGAGTTTAAACAACATTTTTATCAACTTCTTATCATTTCCTTTTGATTTTATGGGTAGGATAGGGGTTTAGTTATGGGTTAGGGTTATGATTATTTCAAAGCGTTATTCCCTGATGTTGATCCAGAATCCATGTCCTAATTGATTAAATCATGTAATGCCCAATGGGCATAGTGTCACTTTTATAGCTTACTAATACATAAAACAAAATGTGTTAGCATATATTAAGTATGGCATGAGATATTAACTTGTAGATCATAGGACAACAGGATGCATCAAATGATTATTACATCACATTTGGTATGTGCTTGACTCGTTTATGACTAGAGGGAAGACATGACATTTGCGTGTGTTGTCCTACATGTTTGCAATGTGCACTTTATGTTCTAATGCACGGCTGTATCTCAGGCAGACATTGAGGCACTGCACATGTTTTCATACATATGATATTTAAATGTGCACACAAAGTTTTAGAGTTCCTTTCTCTCTCACAAGTGTGCTCTCTCTATCTGGTTGGCATAGTAATTAATCTTCCTCTAATTTCTGAGAGTTTACTGTAGTTGTGGGAACTGCTCGGTTCTGTTTTTCTGTGAAATGATTGCACTCGATTGCATCATAACTTTAAATAATGGTCATTTCTCTGGATCACAGTATTCCCTTTGTCGCCGATGACTTTAGCCATTCATTAAAGTGACTTGACCTTCATCCATTAATAATCTGTGTGTCTCTCTGAAGTCCCTGTTTGTCATTTTGGAGAAGACATTACGTGTACCAATATGTAAATTAGTACCTGGATGTAACTGTGATATTAAAATGCTTTCTTAATATTTAATATTTAATAAACACTTCCAATATTATTTCATGCTTTTTATTTTTTGTATGTTACGAATTGTTGAGGAAGATAGAAGGATATATTACATGTTTACTTTAAAGACACACACATTAATTAATCATTATATGTTTTATTGTTACAGCAATGTATATTTCAAACAATCAATTTCAACGTGTTGTTAAATCAAAACCAGAGAAGATCCCCTGTGATAATTTGCTCGAGGCCATAACATACCCTTAAGAGCATGTTTAGTCAATAACTTAACAACTGTATTATGATCATCCTGGAAAATCATATTACAGTAGCAATAGCATTGATAAAATATTTAATATTAATGTTGTCTATAAAAGAAAACCAAACATGGTTAGAAAATGCATAAGTTACTATAGATTACGTAAATAATTATTTATTAAATTGGATGTTGATCCAAGGTTCACACCCATGGCTTCGTACACAAATGGGTGCAAGGTCACTGGATCCCATTGGATCCTATAAGAACATGAGTGCATTAAATGGCTATGCAATGCAAATTAGTCAATTGACACACTGTACAGGCCTCTAACACCACTCAGATTTCATATTCAGAGGGATAATATTTAGGCAGAGGCTATTCGCACTAAGTGTAAATAACAACCAAAAGCATCTACCTGATACCTAAGTGCAAATAGTGGCAGATATTAATTGCATCCCATCCGCTAACATACAGTTCCCCTTCTGTCGCTCTCTCCATGTTGTGTCGGAGAAGCGACACTAGGGGTCTCTCTTGAGCGCCGATATCCACCTCTGATCTATGAAAAAAGGCCAATGAGAGTTGGCAGCCGGTATTTGCATGTCCCGCCCCCGGACATACGGGTATTTAAGCGGCGCAAATATGGGAGTTCATTCAGAAAATTTCTTCGGAGCCGATGGTCTGTCTGCAGTGTGCTGCGAGTTACACACCACTAACGTTCCTGTTTCCTCTGACGATCTGCATGCTGTTGGATTTGACGGCGCACAACAGCGGCTTTCTCCTACTTTGCACGGCGTGCATTGTTGCCCCTGAGCGCTTCGACAGCGCAGACACACACACACATTGTGTATTTAAAAGAGTAAATTCCTATTAAAAGAGTAATTTCTCTAAAAGAGCAAAACACAGTGGCGTTGAGCGTCCTTTTCAGGGCGCGTCTTTTCAAGATGCCCTTCCGCCCCTGTGTTGTTCCTGGATCGTGATAGAGTGCTCTCCGCTTCAGACGGCCACAGGCGCTGTCTCGTATGTTTGGGCCGCGATCACACCGGCGGCGTTTGTGGATGGCTCATGTTCTCACTGCGAGAACATGACCATGACCACGTTGCGGTCGCAGCTTGCTTTCAACAGAGAGCAAGCCACCCCAGCTGCACCCGCATTGCTCCTTCTTCCCACGGGATTGAGGGCGATCGCGGTTGGCGCTGTGGGCGATTTGAGGCGGCAGCGGGTGCAGTTTCGCCGGGTAGCCCCGCGAACCTCCCGTTCCCGACACGCTCGCTGGTCCCGTCTACGCTTCGCGGCGATAGCAGCTTCGCCTCACGGCCCGGCTGTCTATCCTCCCGAGCCCGAAGCAGATGAGCTCGCCGCTGTATCGGAGAGTGTGATGTCTGATGCCGAGGACTCCCTGGACTGTCGCCGCCGGGCCAGCAGGCCCAGGCTGAGGCCGGCAGCTCAGATGTCTGACATGCTTTCCGGGCCGCCGTGAGCGTGGGGTTGGATTGGAACCCACCATCCTCCCCACAGCCTTCACGGTTGGATGACTGGTTCCTGGGGGCAGCACGCCGTTCGCGGCCTCGCATCCCCCCGGTCCCGTTTTTCCCGGAGGTGCATGACGAGCTGACGTGGAGAGCCCCGCTCTCTGCTCGTCTAGGTGTCACCCGCTCCACTCTCACCACCCTCGACGGTGGAGAGCGCCACGGGTACGGGGCGATTCCCCAGGTCGATAGGGCAGTTGCGTACCATCTATGCCCCGGTAGCCCTACCTCCTGGCGTGGCCGCCCTGTACGCCCATCCAAGCCCTGTAGGACAACATCCTCGCTCAACGCGAAGGCCTACAGTGCGGCTGGACGCGCTGCCTCCGCCCTGCATGCGATGGCCCTCCTGCAAGTCCACCAGGCCAAAGCACTCAGAAGCATGCACGGGGGTGGACCTGATCCTGATGTGCTTCAGGAACTGCGCTCAGCGACCGACCTCTGACGAGGCTGTGGTACCCACATTCTCAATAAAAGAGTTATTTCCTTTGCCTCTGGGTCACCTCTCACCTCACAGTCTCAATGACAGCACGTCTCACGAGCGAGCGTGCTCAGTCGGTGCTGGACTGCCTCGCTTCCTTCAAGCCAGGCACAGTGGTCCCTCTAAAACTTTTCCAGAGGCTCCTGGGGCATATGGTGTCCTCCGCGGCGGTCGCGCCACTGGGGTTGATGCATATGAGACCACTCCAGCACTGGCTCCAGACTCGAGTCCCGAGACAAGCATGGCACCACGGCACGCATCGGGTAAGGATCACCCCCGCCTGCCTCAAAACACTCCGACTCTGGACAGACATCTGCTTTTTACGGGCAGGAGTGCCCCTGCAGCAGGTGTCCCGACGCGTTCTGGTCACAACCGACGCCTCCTGGTCCGGGTGGGGTGCCGTGTACAGCGGGCACGCAGTAGCGGGCCGTTGGAAAGGGGCCCCGCTGCGTTGGCACATCAATTGCCTGGAGTTGCTGACCGTCCTTCTTGCTCTCAAGTCGATGCGTGCCACTCACATCCCCGGCAAGCTCAACGTTGTAGTGGACGCGCTACCATGACAACGCCTGCCCGGCGGGGAGTGGAGACTTCACCCCCAGTCGGTCCAGCTGATTTGGGAACGGTTTGGCAAGGCCCAGGTAGACCTGTTTGCCTCCCAGGAAACCTCCCACTGCCCGCTCTGGTACGCCCTAACAGAGGCTCCCCTCGGGACAGACGCGCTGGCACACAGCTGGACCGTAGACCGACCGGCCGGGTGGATCGCTTGCACTTAGCGCCCTTTTCCTGACGTCAAGGTAAAGTAGTGCGCCTTCTTCCCAGGGCGCCCCACTCCGAGTCGGGCCCCTGGTCGATTCCTCCCCAGCCCTCCGGGTCCGCGGTCCAGCGGAGGAACTCGCCGACCCAAGCCACTGCGGGTACCCTGATGGCTACCCTGTACTGGTATAGGTGCTCCACAGGTAAGGCCTCCTGCGCGGACTGCCCCTGTGTGTAATTCCACGGTTTCTGTCCCCTTACGAGCGGACTCCCGTGTCTCCCTTAGGCAGTTACAGCTGCCCCGGTCGCCGTGCTGTAGCAACTCCCCCCTTTCGAGGCTGGATCTACCACCGCACCATACTTTCCACACGAGCCCTAAGACGGCCGTGTGACGTGTCTACCACTTTTCCTCCCCAAGAAAAAGGGCAGGTGTGGTCTCCGCGAGGGTCTGGGTAAGACCCCTTCCCTATATGCGTGTAAGGGCCCTGGCGTGATTGCTCTATCGCGAGAAACATAGAGAGAAAGAGGCCCAGCCAGGCTGGCCCGTTCCCATGTTGGCAAACATCGCCTTGTTTCCCTCCCAGGGTAACTAGAAGGATTCCGATGTTCTTATGGGGCATTGGGGAAGGGTACGTGCAGCCAGGTACAGACGATGCGCGGCACTGGATGAAATCCCTGCCCGCCTCTGTATCGGCGGTTCACGTACACGGTTCAGCACATGGCAAGATTGGAATGGGTCCCCTAGTGTCGCTTCTCCGACACAACGTGGAGAGAGCGACAGAAGGGGAACGTTTGGTTACGTATGTAACCTCCGTTCCCCGAGGGAGGGAACGTCACGTTGTGTCTTTCCTCTGCCATGTCGCTGAACCGAGCCACTGTTGTGGCCGGACCATTTCCGGCTCCTCAGAAAAATCCTGAATGAACTCCCATATTTGCGCCGCTTAAATACCCGTATGTCCGGGGACGGGACATGCAAATACCGGCTGCCAACTCTCATTGGCCTTTTTTCATAGATCAGAGGTGGATATCGGCGCTCAAGAGAGACCCCTAGTGTCGCTTCTCCGACACAACGTGTCGTTCCCTCCCTCGGGGAACGGAGGTTACATACGTAACCAAACGTATTGGGACATCAGTGCAGCATGTTTATTGTATTTATTTACAGTCCCACATACAACCTACACCAACCCCTAAACTTAACCCTAAGCTTCTATGACAAAAATTTACCATGGTTTTACTACAGTTACCATAGTATTACCATGGTAATTTGTAGTAAAATCAAAACTTAAAACAAAATTAAACATGTTTACTATATTAACACCATATTATTGTAGTAACACCATGGTTAATTGCAAATAAACTATGCACACAAAAAAAAAACATGGTTACTAAAATAAAACTATAGTAAAACCATGTTAAATTTGACAACCTTTATAGACATTATTAGGAAGTATTATGAGTGGAGACAGAAAACAGGATGGGAAAAAGGGGGCAAAAGGCAATCCGGGTCGAACCCGGGTTGTCCGCAGGAAAAACGGAAATCCATACGGTCGTTACACCACGCGCCACTGCAGCGACACTAGTGGGCACAGTTTGTCTTCAATTTCAGCTTTTCCATGAGACTATGGGAGTGCAAATAGCTGCACTGTGTGGGTTCTATTACACCTAGTGCAAATAGTCACTCCTTAATATGTAACATATGTAATGCATGAGTTAAACTTATGCATTTGCAAGATCTGATCATAAGCCAAACCCATTCCGATGGCTGAAATTCATCATCTGGAAAATGTTCCTCGAAGCTTGAATTCCAAGACCTGCAGAAACAAACTTGGCCCATGTATGTGACCCAGTAAGAAGGATTTCTAAGCATGGACAAAGTACAGCCTTTTGGAGAGCTGCATTTTGGCTGACATCTCTTGAAATTGCCTCCTCATGTCTTTCTTATCAAATTCAAAAGTCCTTTCCAACAGATTTTCTTGCATAAAGCAGCCAACCAAATTTCCTTGCCAAATTGCATGCTCCATGCTTTTTTAGTCGGGGCAAAATGTCATGTACTTATTTATTTTTTTTTATCCCTAATGCAGTTTTATTGACTGGCTCTTATGTTATCAAAGCTGCACAGCCTGTCTGGTAACCTTCGGAGGCATCAGGCGTTTGGGCAGACACTTGCAGGTACAATGCAGTCTGGGCCAGAGAGTTCAATCAAATAATTATGAAGATTTGCCCACTCTTAGCATGAGCTAATGAATGGAAATGACTGATTTGTATGCAGTCGGTCCGCATGGCTTAAGTAGTACTGACCTGATAAGTACTAAAGCTCTTGACCCACGGTGATGAACTTCTTTCACACTGGGAAAGATGGAAGCATTGTTTGAAAGAATGTGCTGTGAGGCAGGTCTGCTTTAACAGGAATTTTAAACAGTACCATTGAAAGGTATGCATCAATAATACTTACTGCTGAATTAACAGCTTGAACCACATTGAGCCTGTGCCATGGGGATTTGAAGTGAACGCTGTGTCGTATTTAACTTTTGAAGTATGCATTGCCCTAAATTACATTCAGAGAGGTCAATGGGAGCATAAGAGTTTTCTTGGAAGCACTCCATAATCATTACCATAGTACACAGAGCTCAGATGACCTTTTAAAACCGCAAATAGTTTGTCCTCATTTGTCAGGAAGAAATCAAATTGCAGTTCCTTCTTGAAACCATGTCAAACCTAGAGCACTATTTGATAACCTCTGAACTTTGAAATGTTATAAATCACTCAACTGAGTAAATCAGAGCCTTCTGGGATCCATATCTTGTATGCATTTGCCGCAATCAGGGTTGGTTGCAGTCACAGCCACAAATGCTGCATTGACCCAACTCGCAGCATTAATGCTGTGCAGACCAGGGCTATTTTTCAAACCAAGTACAAACAGTGGTGAACCATATTACTAGTCCCTGTGTACAACTGCAGCTGGGAGCAGCAGATGTACTGCAAACTGAGACTTGTTCATGCAGTACCAAACTTATGTTCTCTCTGTATTTGCTGAATGTTGGCATGCATCATCACGTACTTGTCCCAAAAGTTGGTTGAATGATTAAATTCAATTATGTTCAAATACAGTGGCCTCAACAATTATTTGGACCACACTTATAAATGTATGAATGTCTTTGCATAACAACAAAATACAAAAGCAAGTGGCATATATCTTATAGAAAGATAGCACATGCACACTTGAGGAGCAAAACATTCCACTAAAATAATTGAGTGTGGTTTCAAATGTTAATCCAAAAAGATGTATTGTTCGAAATTAAGACAATAGGTCTTTGGTCGAACTTAAACGTTGTAGTCCACGGATAACAACTGTTCTTGTTTCAAACCAACTTTCGTGTTGTGATGCAGACTGAAACGTGGGCAATAAAGATGTGTTCTGAATTTGACTGTACAGTATCTTCACTCCTTTCCTGTGGTTTTGCATGCACATGCTGTCTTTTTAGAGAGGAAGCTTCTATTCCCATGCCATGAAACAAAAGTGTGTATATTTGCTTGTGGTGTCTGCGCATGCCTGTGCATGTTTGAGGGTATTTTTGCAAGTGTATGTCTGAGTGTGTGTGTGTTTGTGGTTTACCGGTTTGCTCTAGAGATGGACGGTTAGATAAGCCTCTTGTGTTGACACAAGGGTGAGCATCTCAAACACACAGTTTGTCAGATAAGTCCCCCATGTCAGCAGAAAACTACAGAGAGAACACACTGAGCTCACTGACATAATGACAGTTGGTGTAGTGTCTCACTCTCAAACAAAGATAATCTAACAGAAACAGATGCACAGGGTCAAGGCCAGGGATAATAGTCAGTCCAGCGCTGTGTTAAACAGCTGAAAATAAGGTTTTAGATTAGAACAGATTTTTTCAAAATTGACTGTGTATATTTGCAAGCATAATACAGTAAATAATGGTGTATGTATATGACACATATAATTGCTTTGTTTACCAGCTGTGGTGTCCAATCCAAATTAAAGGGGTCATATTATGAGAAATCATATTTTCCTTTATCTTTTGAGATAAAAGAATTTGTTATACTGTGAAAACATTCTGTAACTTTCAAAACTCAGAACCTCCTCCCCAGAGAAAAAAAAAGCTATCACGGCTTGTTCAGAATTTTTGATTTCAGACAGGGACAGATAAATACATTTTAACACTTGAATAGATTACAACTCACATTTACAAATCAGCAAACGCCTATTCAGTTCTGAGAAACTTGGTCCGCTCAGTACTACGCAACTAGTACAAGGTAATGCAAAGAAAGCTGGATAGATTATATTATTTCAAACACCATAAGAGCTAATGATAAGAGTAAAATGTGGGCAATTCTGTCAAACCTTATGCATTCCTGGCTGTGTGTAGCACCTACACACAGAATATTCTACTGAAAAATCTCAGTGTGAATGAAGTGTAGCAGCTGAACCGTAGGATCTTTTTTTCAAGGTCCTCTGATAATTTCACTCACAGTTTGAGTGGCACATTTCAATACTGTTTTTCTGTTCAACAGGGGCCTTGATCCTTAAATGCATATTTTGGGTTTTTAGTGACCTAGGACCTCATTCCACCTTAATTCATTCCAACCTCCTCTACATTTTGGAGTTATGTCCCCACCTCTTTAGTATTCATCAACCTCTCGATAAAAAAAATATAAAAAATAGCAATTATGCCTTGTATAATTCATAAAATTATTTCTTATTTTATTTGAATAATGTTTTATTTTTATTATTATTTATATATTTTTTCTTTTGCACGCAGAACAGCGTGCTGTTCACTCTAAAGTGCACATAGATCATAGTTAAATAGACACACCATTGTCATTTTAGAATTTGTATTTAAAATATCACTCTATCCCTGTGTTTGTTGTTGGATAATCAGTCTAATGAATATTTTTTCCATTATTTGGTAGATTGGTTACTCATTTTTAAGTATTTGTTTATGCCTTTCCGAATAAGGTATTTGGCTTCAGGCACATCCCTAGTCGCAATAAATATTTGTGCTTCCATAGAATATATTTTTTATGATTATTTCATATCTATATGGGTTTACTATCACAGGATTTATATTTATTTGTTTGTTTAATACATGACAAATGAGTAATACATTCATACAAAAGACTACTAAATCATGTTGGTTTTCTGTGCAACTAATGTAAATAATGTACACATACATACTATTTGTTACTCAAGGTGGCACTGTTAGTTCTGCGACTGACTTTTGAACAACGTGGAAGTAAACTATAGCAAGTACCACACATGAACAGTATAATATGGTTATTGCCATTTGGGTGTACTTCTGAAATTCTTTAAAGCCAGATATCCAGGTATTAATCCTGAGAAAAGTCATTCCGGCAACTGTTCGGGGACAGTAAAATTTGTTAATTCACACTGCAATCCCTTTCCCTTTCCTATCTGTGCTCGTATTCACACACACCACAGGACAATCCTGTATTGACAAAAGTGACATCACTGTGTGACATCTAATGTAAAGCATCTTGAGTTTACTGATAACCATGTATATTCTCTGGAGAAGCCCGCTCTTTCATCCTCTTGTAAACAAATTATTTGCATGTGGTAAAACTAAAGTGACGGTTAATTTAATCGTCCGTGCGGATGGCGAGAGTTTGTTGTCTCTCTAATTGCACGATGGCCAGTTTTATTAATTATATTCCGACAGTTAGTTCTACTTTTATTAATGGCTTATAAGATCATTTTTGATGTGTTCGATGTTAACTGTTTTCGTGTTATTTCGTGTCTGTCAAGTCAAGTGGTTTTTATTATTGTTTCAACCATATACAGTTAGTACAGTACACAGCAAAACGAGACAATGTTCCTCCAGGACCATGGTGCTACATAAAACAACATAGGACAAACACAGAAGAACATGAGACTACACAGACTAAATAACATACCTATATAAAGTGCACGTGCAAACGTTGTGCAAAAAGTACGGGACAATAGACACAGTAAGGGACAGTGCAGCGCCAACCAGTACACAGTAGTGCAAAAAGATGACAGTTTCTAAAAATGCCAAATGTAAACATAATATACTGTGAGATAGTGTTCTATGCACATAGCAGTTATTGAGGTAGCAGCCTGGTATAAAGTGACAATAATTAAAGTGCAACTCAGGACACGTGTGTGTCAAACCAGTCTCTGAGTATTGAGGAGTCTGATGGCTTGAGGGAAGAAGCTGTTACACAGTATGGCCGTGAGGGCTCGAATGCTTTGGTACCTCTTGCCAGACGGCAGGAGGGTGAAGAGTTTGTGTGAGAGGTATGTGGGGGTCATCCACAATGCTGGTTGCTTGAGGATGCAGCATTGTTTTGTAAATGTCTTTGATGGAGGGAAGAGAGACCGCGACAATCTTCTCAGCTGTCCTCACTATACTCTGCAGGGCTTTTCGGGCCGAAACGGTGCAAGTCCCAAACCAGGCAGTGATGCAGCTGCTCAGGATGCTCTCAATAGTCCCTCTATAGAATGTATCCTCAGACTTCTAAGAAAGTAGAGACGCTGCTGGGCTTTCTTGGTAGTAGAGCTGGTGTTGAGGGACCAGGTGAGGTTCCCCACCAGGTGAACACCAAGGAATTTGGTGCTATTGACGATCTCCACAGAGAAGCCGTCGATGTTCACTCTGTGCTGTCCTAAAGTCAACAACCTTCTCTTTTGTTTTTTCCACATTCAGAGACAGCTTGTTGGCTCTACACCAGTCCGTTAGCCGCTGCACCTCCTCTCTGTATGCTGACTCGTCGTTCTTGCTGATGAGACCCACCACGGTCCTGTCATCGGCGAACTTGATGATGTGATTCGAGCTGTGCATTGCTGCACAGTCGTGAGTCAGCAGAGTGAACAGCAGTGGACTGAGCACACTGCCTCTTGCATCAAATGAACTGCCTCCTAGAACAATAGAGTGAAAGTGATAACTGTCAAAAAAAACAACAAAACAAAACAACAACATAAAACAAAAACAATCATGGTATTAAGGTGCACTGCAATATTATTCATATTAAATAAAAGTAAAATAACATAAAAAACGAATAATTTTAAATGATAATGCCATGCAACAGTTGGGCATTTGATTCAGTAATCGCGTTTGTAATTTAGTTTGATTCTAAACGGGCCTACCTCCATAAAAATAAAGAAAATTAACTACACCGACAAGGACAAGTTTTTTTTCAAGACATTAGCATTTATTACAATAAAAACATATTATTAATTTGGCATTTATTTGTTGGTGTTCTCTCTTTTTTTTTTTTTTTTACTAGCACTGACATTTTTTTAGCACACTTTTAAAACTTTACAAATAAAACTTATTAGCAATATAATATTGTATGCTAACTGTTGCTCTGCGATTAAGCACTGAGAAGCATTGACGCAAATGTCATCTTTTCGATCATGATTTCTACAAGCTGTAAAATGAAAATATAAGCTATTTTTAGAAAAAAGCAGAATTGTATCATTTGGAACCATATGTATTGTACTTTTTTACGTCTTTGTACTGATACGCCTGGCCTTCGAATGCGAATCGTAGGAAGGGTCGGTGTTGAGGCAGAATTGAGACGTGAAAGTACGCGTCCTTCAGTTCTACCGCTGCAAACCAATCTAGATGTCAGACGCAAGTTAAGATGTGTTTTTGCGTGAGCATTTAGAATGGGAGCTTGTGCAAGGCCCGGTTGAAAACTTGCAAGTCCAAGATCGGTCGTAATCCGCCGCCTTTCTTGGGTACAATGAAGTAAGGGCTTTAGAAACCCTTCTTCATCTTGGTTGCAGGAACAGGCTCTATCGCGTCTTTGAGTAAGAGAGTAGCGATTTTTCCGCGCGCAGGGAATTGGCATGTTCGCCGTGTACTGCGGACCCCGCGAAGGGGAGCGGGGGCCTGGCAAACGGAATTGCGTAACCGAGTCGAATGGTCCGGGCCAGCCAGAGTGAAGGGTTGGGAAGTGAAAGCCACGCATCCAAGCTCCATGCTAGGGGTACCAAAGGGACGATTATTTTTGAGGTACCCGGCGGTGCTTCGCAGCGGGGCGGAGCAGGTAGTACGGCGTCGGAAGGCGCTGAAGGGTCCCGAGGCTCTGGTGCTGAGAAAAGACTTGAACCGCTTACCTTGCTCCACACACCCGGGAGGGGGCAGGTTAGTGACAGAGGACGCCCTCGGCGAGCAGACGGGGCATGGCCCATGGCGGCAGACAGGGCATGGCCCATTGCTCCATATGTTTCTTCACCGCGGAGAACTGCTGGGCAAAGTCCTCGACAGTGTCGCCGAAGAGGCCGAACTGGGAGACAGGGGCGTTGAGGAAGCGCACTTTGTCGGTCTCATGCATCTCAACCAAGTTTAGCCACAGATGACGTTCCTGGACCATCTTCTGCCCGAGTTCCTGCAGCACGTCGGGATCAGAGCTACCCCCGTGCAGATCTTTGAGTGCCTTGGCCAGGTGGACTTGCAGGAGGGCCATGGCACGCAGGGCGGAAGCGGCGTGTCCAGCAGCGCTGTAGGCTTTCGCTGTCAATGAAGACATTGTCCTACCGGCCTTGGAGGGGAGTACAGGGCGACCCCGCCAGGTGATAGGGTTTTCAGGACACAGGTGGAGCGCAAAAGCCCTGTCCACCAGGGGAATTGCCATGTACCTGTGGGCCGGGGGTAGCGAGAGCGGATGAGCGAATGGCTTTGTGACGTGTGGAGAGGGGTGCCCTCCATGCAGACGTCAGCTCACCATTCACTTTCGCGGCTGTGAGTGGCGCGGAGCCCCCAGGAACCAGTTATCCAACCGCGATGGCTGTGGGGAGGACGGAAGGTTCCAGTCCAGCCCCACGCTGGCGGCAGCCCGGGCAAGCATATCGGACATCTGCGTGTCAGCCTCAGCCTGGGTGTTCTGGCCCAAAGGCAGCAGCCCAGGGGAGTCATCAGCGTCAGACGCCGCACTCTCCGATGCAGCTGCGAGCTCATCCACCTCGAGCTCTAGATGATAGGGAGGCTGGCTGTAAGGCGAGTCGCTGTTGCCTCGAGCACGGACGGGAGTCAACGAGCGTGCCAGGGGCCGGGTGGTCTGAGGGGGCGTACCCGGCAGAGCTGCACCACTGCCGTCCCCCAGATCGCCTTCATCGCCAGCCGCATAGTCCTCAATCCCGTGGGAAGAAGGAGCAATGCGGGGGGTGGCTGGAGTGGCGTGCTTTCTGCTGAAAGCGAGCCGTGACCGCAACATTGCCATGGTCATGCTCTCGCAGTGAGAACATGAACCATCCACAAACGCTGCCTCGGTATAATCGCAACCCGGACACACGAGACAACGCCTGTGGCCGTCTGAAGTGGAGAGCACTCTACCGCATCCAGGAACTACACAGGGGCGCAAGGGCTGCGTATTGCTCTTTTAGAGGAAATAACTCTTTCAGAGAAATCACCCTTTTACAAAACTCATTTAGTTTTTTTGCGCTGTTGAAGCGCCCAGGGGCAAACTGCACTGCCGTACAGAGAAGGAGAAAGCCACTGAAGTGCGCCATAGATCCAACAGCAGGCAAGCATCAGAGGAACAGGAACAGTTGTGTAACTCGCAGCTGACTGCAACATGACCATCGGTTCCGAAGAAAATTTCTGAATGAACTCGACATATTTCTCTACTTTTATACCCGTATGTCCAGGGCGGGTATGCAAATACTGTCTGCCTAAATCCCATTGGCCTTTTTTCATAGATCAGAGGCATATTCAGCACTCAAGAGAGACCCCTAGTGTCTCTTCTTCGACACAACATCGAAGTGAGCGACAGACGGGGAGCAAAACATAAAAATATTACATAATATATTCAGTTCTATAATTTACTAATTGTCTTGAAGATGCTTAAAAAATGTTACACTATCTGAGCATTTTTAGATCCATTTGTGATGGTGATGTGATTTTTAGATGCATATGTGACAGACCTGAGGTAGGCCTACAGTATGTAAGAATGTTTGACCAAACACTCATGCATTTAAGGGTTGACATTTACAACATTTAGGCATGATTTTCTGTAAAGCTGTATATTGTGAAAGGTGTCATACAAATAAAAATGACATGAAAAGACTTTTCTGAACCTATCAACCTAATGCAGGCTTTAAAAAGAATGTCAGAAGAATTTCACTCGACGACAAACTCACAACTTGCGAGAAAAAGTCCAACAAAATGCTATCAAAATGTATCTAATTTCACATGCAAAGAGGACATTTATGGTCTTAAAGGCTGGGTCAGAGAGATGGTAGAAAATGTTAATTTGACTTTCCTAACATAAGTACACGAAAAGAAGAACACCTTTTGAAAAAAAGGCACAAAGAACACATGAGTGATAGTAATGGGCTCCGTGCTGTCACAAAGATTCCCACCACTCCTTGTGCAGCATTAAACTGCTGTAAGAGAGTTTGTGAAGTGTGCAGTGCTTTTTTTGCCTTCTCTTTATTCTCGGCAACCTCTGTTACCCCTACTGTCTCACATCTCAGGAGCTGTCCACATCTGGAGAACATTTCTCTCCCTCACCACAGCCCTGTTAAACACAATATGATATTTTTTTTTCCCCTCTTCCTCCTCTTTCTTTCTTTTCCCCCTTTAACTTCCTCTTCATTTTCTGGGTGACAGGAATATGACATACTTCACAGATGTGCATTCAATGCGTCAGGAAACTGGGTTCTACTTTATATTAGGTAGCTTTAACTTCTATGTACTAGCCTAAAAATACATACAATACAATGTATTTATCATGTAACTACATGTTGTTCTGCAAAATTATAACAAGATTCACATTTGCTGCTACTTCGGTTGAGGTACGTGAAGGTTTAGGAGTAGGGTTAGGGGTTAGAATTTAGGATAAGGGTTAGGTGTAAGGTTATCAGTGTTAAAACAGATTCTTTAAATGGAAGTACAGTGTAACAACACATATGTACATAAATACATATGTTGAATCAAATGTTTAAGAACATATTTATAAAAGACAACAAATATAAAGTGGGTCCCGAAACTATTTCTTCCTCCTCTCAGGCGTTTAGTCTAGTTGTTAGTCAGGGTTTTTGCAAACCAGCTCAAAAGTCAGCTGTTGTTGTTAAAAATATGTTTCTCCAAAACAAATCGTGCATCTGGAAATCTTTTAAGTCGCGGTTACATACACACTCTGAGAACTTCAGCCTTGTCGTGATTAACCCTTAAAGGGATAGTTCACCCAAAAATGAGAGTTCTATGACAGAACTCTCATTTTTGGGTACATAAGTGTACCCATAAGTCTCATTTACAGTACTCTCCCTCATGTCGTTTCAAACCTGTTTGAATTTCTTTCTTCCATGGAACACAAAAGGAGATGTTTTGAAGTATGTTCAAACTGCTGTCTTCCACAAACTATCCTCCATTATATATTTACATACTAAATACTTGAATGTCTATCTGTGACCTGGAAAGCATTGCTGTTTTCCTCTGAAGCTGTTTTATATTACTGTATTACATTAGATTATAAATGGTACTGCTGTTAGGACTGTCATGGGTTTAATCAACGCAAAATAAGTTTTCTACAGCTGTCCGTGTGAAACTTGTGTGACTCCACTTGTTATTTAACAACAGCAGCTATGACACACACAGGGTGAATGTCAGTTAATAATTTCCCAACACGTCATGATCTGAAGATTATATTCATTAACAGAACAGTTTGCAGCTGCACTTGCAGCGCAGTACATAAGCAACTTTACAAAGTTTACACGCTCTCCTCCGAGTTGCTGTCAATACACAGACTTTACTTGTATTAATACGGAATAATAACTCACAAAGGTTTATTTCACATCAATGAAACCTGAAAACAATTAAATGAGAAATCTAAACTCTGTGTGTGTGTGCATGCGCATGCGTGTGTGCGTGCGTGCGTGCGTGTGTGTGTGTGTGTGTGTGTGTGTGTGTGTGTGTGTGTGTGTGTGTGATTAAAGGCTGGTTTGTAAATTTCTGTACACCTAGTCTATGTGTGCTATAGTGAGTGCTGTGCTGTATGCAGAAACATATGCAGCCTGACAGTACAGTTAAAGCATTCAAGCATTCTCTATACAGTCACTGAGCTCATACTGCCCTCGCTCACTGTCACACTATACCACGCTATCCTATTCAACCATCACGCCAACCAGACGCTGCCAAGGATATTCATGATAACTGTGTACGTGTGTGTGTGTGTGAGCTCCTACCACTTGAATCAGATATGAAGAGCTGATTTCTTTTCTCAAGCTGGTTATTGTTTCACAATAGCTCAATACAGTCAGGTTAGTTAATCTTCTATTTAGGGTGACCAGACATCCCCATTTCCCCAGAAATCTCCCCGTTTTTAACTGCACGTTCAAAACAGTCCGCCAAGTGAATATACATGGCAAGAAAGTACTATTGAAGCCTACTGGCAACAAGGTTAATTGTGTGCTATTTATTTTAACCAACTGTGGAGGCTGCTCGCTATTGCAGCTTTAAGTCTTTCGTCTTCCTTTACTGATTAATTGTTTGCACTAGTTTAGCCAATAAGAACAGGACCCGGAAGTAAATGTTTGCAGGGTAAACTTTGACAATATCACTTTTGAATTACTTTCCAGAAGAGTTAAAAAATAGAGAGCGGTGGAATAAGACAGTAAGATGGGAGAAGATGCCAAATTTGCTGTCACTCAGCAGCTGTAATAGAAACCCCCTTGTAGCTGTTGTAATTCGTTTTTTAAAACTAATTCCATGGTAATATAACACAAAGCATAATGTTATAAATCTACTAATATTAAAAATATATATTATATATATAAAAAAAAAAGATTTAAACTTATAAAAGGTCTATTGAAAAGAAACATCATCATCATTAACAGCTTTGAGGTGAGGCACATACAACTTATGTTATAAAGAAGTTATATTGTTAGGTATTACATAAAATGAATGCATTTAAAATAAGACAACATTAATAACATGGAAAAATAAATAAAATGCATAAAGTATCTGCAAAGAACCACAATAAATGTAAGTCAGCACATTACAGCATAGATTACATTGCGCTTTGCTGGGAAACAAGTGACTGAACGGAACAGATCAAATTAAAGGTATAATTAAGAAAAAAGGTGATAACTGATAGAAATAGTGTAATAATAATAATTATTATTAGTATTGAATTACGGGGACACTAGAAATGTCCTCATAAACCACATTTATAGCATAATACCCTTGTAATTACCAGATAGTATCCTAAAAAGAAAGTCCTCGTAAACCACTTAAACCCTTTTATTTCACAAAGAACATCCTAAGACCGTTATGAGTCCTCTTATTACTTTCTGCCATTAATGTATCAAAAAGTGATGGGAAGTCCGTCCAATTCTTTTCCACGAACCGGTTATTTTGGACGGTTTGTTTCAATGAACCGGTTCATTTTCGTCATCCCTTAAAGACGTCACTGTACATAATAATAATGCCCTGGCATCGTGGACCACATGATCAAACACATTCAGTGAAGCCATATGTAAGCGAATATTGCTAATTATTAAATTATATCAGGGGTGGAAAGAGTTCTGAAAAATAATACTCAAGTCAAAGTATGGTTACATCTTAAAAAAAATTAGTTTGAGAAGAGTAAAAGTACCTGACCTAAAAACTACTCAAGTAAGAGTAAAAGAGTAGCTCATTTAAAAGTACTCATGTGTAGTGAGTATTGATTACTGAGTTTGCCCCTTTATAATAAAAACTCTATGCTGCAATTTAAGAATATAGCACACATACCGTAATTTACATTCCCTTTTATGGCTTTTTGTCAGAAACAATACAAATTATAGGTATTTTATAGGTGTTTATATAGGTTATAGGTGTTAACTTTTAAAATACATCACTTATCTATGATATTAAAAAAATAAATAAAAGGGCGACATGTGTAGGGTCTAAATTTCCCTTAATGCCGACAAGAGATAGTTACTGTTGTTTATAAAATATGTTCAAAACAATGCAAAGAAAGCTAAAAAAAAAAAACCACTAAAAAAGCAGGGTGCGTTATGTCCTGAAAAATATAGGTGGTAGAGCAGTTGTTTGGTTCAGGGACCACATCAGGCTTTAAAGGAATAATTCACACAAAAAATTTACTTCTCTCATTATTTAATCACCCTTATGCCATCCCAGATGTGTATGACTTTCTTTCTTCAGCAGAACACAAATTAAGATTTTTAGAAGAATATCTCTTTAGCTCTTTTGTCCATAAATGAATTGGTGCCAAAATTCACATGATTCAGCATAAAAGTCATCTAATCCATGTCTTTAAAAGAGATATGGTAGGTGTGGTTGAGAAACAGATACATTTTTAAGTCTTTGCTAGAAATTCTCCTCCCTGATCAGTCAATCTCCACATTAACTTTCTCTTTTGTATTTGGTGATTCACATTCTTCATATATATCGCCATCTACTGGGCAGGGTGACACCGGCTGCCCAGCCCCATTCTAGAGCCGACGATGCTGATGCCCCCCGTCTCACAGTCCGGCCCTAAGGGCCCCGTGAAGGCCTCCAAGCGCCCCTGAGACGGAAGACCTAGGGAGGGAGAGGCCCGCTGGAACCCTGGAGCTGGTATACTGATAAACTGTCATAACCTCAGTTCCCTGATGGAGGGAACGAGACACTGTGTCCCTCTTGCCACAATACTGAACTACCTACTGAAATGGCCAGGACCCTGTCTGAATGAGTGGTTGCGAGCCAGCTCCTTTTATACCTGTATGTACGAGGGAGTGGCATGCAAATTCCACTCACAAATTCCCATTGGCTTTTTCTCAAAGATTTGGGGCTCCCGAGAGTGACTCCTATTGTCACTACATCGACACGATGTCTCGTTCCCTCCATCACGGAACATAGGTTACAACAGTAACAAAGATGTACTGTTTACTCGAGAGCTGCTTTTCCCGGATCAGTGTACTGGTGACTTCTGAACTCTTGTGACTGAATCATTATCACAAGTTGATAAACAGTAATACAAGTCATTAAACTATGATACTTTCTGCTGTTTAGAAAAATACATCAGAAACGTACATTTCACCCCCTTAATTACACAGCACACGCATGCTCAGTATCAGCAGCTCATCAGTTCTCAGTGTGTCGGACACCTCGAAAGAGGCATTCTCAGTTAAGTATACTGTTCACTCGAGTTGTACTGTTGACACAAGAAATGTTGCGACTGGAGCGTTATGTACAATTTGTGAACAAGTTGGAGCGGTTCATTGCAAAGTAGAGTAAGAAAAAGCAGATATCACCAATCCCAAAATCACATTACTCCAGGTTATTGGCTAATTTTTAATCTGAGTGTCAGGCACGTCCAAGAGACAGTTTAAGATACAGTAACATGTGAATCAGTGTTGACACGAGATGAGAACTGTTTCAAATGATTCATTCTGATTTGGTAAACTGGTTCAACTCATTCACTGAAATCAACCAGTTCAAAGGAACAATTTGTTCATGAACTGGACATCTCTAATATCTAAGCAATTGCTAGGACCGTTTTCTCTTCTCCAAATACATGTTTACAATGTTTACTGTGAACACATCCCACTTTCTTTAATGGCAAACTCTTCTGTGAAGGCCTCAATTACACTAAATACAATACTAGTAATTTGCTTGCGTTTTTTCCGACATGAACAGCATTGCACTTTCGTAAGTTACGCAATACCAGAATGAATTGCAATGAGCTCAGAGAAAATCTTCATCCAAGATAGCGGACGTCGAGTAAACAAAAATACTGATAATAAATGTATCTATTTGTATTTCATTAAATACTGCAAATTATCTATAAAAAAGTATCTCAAATAAACTAGCTCAGTCTAATAATTTTTTTGTTTTTCACCCACCTCTGTATTTTTAGGTTTGTTAGAGTATTGTGTAGTTAGCTTAGCAACGTGCTAATCATGAACTCTTTTGGAATCCATCCATTCTGCGGAATGGATTTAAACGTACTAAAATGTGTTAAATGAAACTGAGAGAACTACACACTTGGTAAAACAGCTAATATTAGGTTTTATAGCTGATATAAATAGTTAGGCAGAGGCTATTTGCACACCTGATTAAATACTAGCATAGAGTATAGGAGCATGATTGCAGCATGTCCCACAGACACCCTACATCAATCCCTACCCATAAATCTAACCCTAACCTTCCATTTCAAAAATTCTATCCTTAAAATAATAATCTAAACTAGCATTTTTTAAAAACAAATTTGCCGCTTGTTACTTTCACATGCAAATGAGCATTTGATTCACCGCAAAAGTTTACCAGAAGTTTGTAGCTCTTCGCTGGTAGTGGTTAACCTCCAGCAAACCTTTGGCAACAATGGACAATTTGCTTCAAGTTTGCAGCAAAGCTAATTTGCATGCAAAAATTACCTGTAGCTAATTTGCGGCAAATTCTTGATTTTACTACTGAAACCATAGTATCTCAGATCCCTGGATGACTCCTCCCTAGCCCTCTGGCTCGCAAATTCAACAGAGGAATTCGCCGACCAAAACCAATGCAGGTACTCAATTTACCCTGTACTGGAATAGGTGCTCCACAGGACGGGCTCCCACGTAGACTTTTCCCCCAGTGTGTATTTCCCCCTGTATTTTCCGTGTTACGGTCTCCTTGTGACCGGACCCGCGTCTCCCTTGGTCAATCCTCATGGACCCCCGGTCACGGGTTTGAAGAAACTCCTCCCTCCCAATGAGGTAGGATCTACCACAGCGCCATTCTCCACATGTGACCTAAAAGCCCATGTGATGTATTTCACCACCCTTTACCTCCCCCAGTCTGGGCAGGTGTGGTCTCCGCAGGGTCTTTCCCCCCTGAAAGAATATGCGTATGATAGCGTTAAGATGGCCCCAGCCTCTTTAACTCTATGCGAGAAACATAGAGAGAGAAAGGCGCGGCCTGCTCCCATGCTTGGCACGTCGCCTTGTTCCCCCGTCAGTGGTAAAGAACCAGAAGGCTTTGATGATTTTATGGGGCGTTGGGGAAGGTTACGTGCAGTCTGGCACAGCTGGTCGCTTTGGCACGTAAAATACCTGTGTCAGCAGTACACGTACATGGCTCAGCGCATGGCATGATTTAAATTGGACCCCCTAGTGTAGCTTCTTCGACACAACGTCGAAGTGAGCGACAGACAGGGAACGTCTAGGTTACGGATGGAACCTCCGTTCCCTGATGAAGGGAACGAGACGTTGTGTCCTCCCGGCCACGCCGCTGAACCGAGCCACTGTTGCGGCCGAACCTCATTGTCAGCTCATCAGAAAAATCCTGAATGAAACAGATGCATTTCCCTCCCTTTATACCTGTATGTCTTGGGGCGGGACATGCAAATTCTGTCTGTCAATTTCTCATTGGCCTTTTCTCATAGATCAGAGATGCAAAAGGCTCTCAAGAGAGACCCCTAGTGTCGCTTCTTTGACACAATGTCTCGTTCCCTCAATCAGGGAAAGGAGGTTACATCTGTAACCTAGATGATTTGATGCTGAAGCAAGAGCAAAATAAATGTATTTATTTAAATGGAAATGGTGCATAGTAAGGACATGGACGAATAACACAATGAATTCTCTAAAAGGGAAGCTCCACCATGTGACCAAAAGTTGAGAACTTTTGATGATATACGCATTCGATGGCCAATGAGAATCTCAGAGTGGCGGGTCCAATTGTGCTTTCAGAAATTGAATTTGCTGTATTCCCACTTGATTAAGCTGCTTTGAAATTTTTCACACCCTTAAAATGGACCTTACTTATTCTTATCTGCCTTCTGTGGTGTGTTGGTGTCCGAATTGATGCATCCACACAATAATATATACAAACTTCAATTGCATTTTTTCAGAGTGAGCTTGTGCACAGATTAATAAATGAATAAGCAGATTATACATTTATGATAACATAACAAAAGGAAATCTGTAAAGTGAACTCTCTCACATGTTATTTCCGTGCGGAATAGCAGGTGCTTTGTCCATGGCAAAGCCTGTAAAACGCTGTATGTGCAGTAATTTCTTATGAACTGATTCGCTCAGATGAAAAAAGCCCCAGTGATGTCCGATCTAGACGATCTGTGTACAGCACAGGAGTTTCCTATTGTTGCGAGTGATAAATGCTGTGTGTTTGATCTCTCCCGCGGTACATTCAGTGTGTTCCCCATTTGCCTCATAAACAACATTTTTGAGTGACCTTCAACATGCCGAGCCAGCATAAAATATGCATTTAAAAGGAATTGCTGAAATAAATATAGGGGCTGGGGTGGTGATTGCTTCTTTTGTACTGTGTTAGGCATGTACATGCATCACTGTCTGCACACGTGTGCCCGAGCCTGCTGCCCTTTCATTTGTAGCCAAATTAAGTGTGTTCAGCACATAAATAAATCTAACCTGCATACTGCATGACAGTTGCAGCTGCTTATTACGCTGCAGCTTTGTCACATCATTATCCACACTTCCTGTATGCATGCATGCATCCAGAGATGCTGTGAAATGATTGCGAGTACCTGAATCTCATCTTCACCTCCGTCAGCACTGTGTTGAGTGTTTGTCCACATGCAAGACATCAGTCACAAAACTGGAGCTGTGTCCTTGACCATTATTGAGTGCTTCAAAATCGGCACCTTCCCTTAATAGGCTTTGGGAATTGTGCTCGGCCAACCGATGTAGATGGCTGTTTATGTTTGAGAAATGTAATAAAGTCTGCAATTTTATTGGGACGCTGATCCTCTTTGGGCTGAAATTGAGTTTTCTGGACGTGACCCCTCATGGCCTTTTTTTCACAGTGATTTCATTTTGCAGATGTGCTATGTGTTGCGCTAATGAAATGCATGTTAGGAGATGTCTCCTGTTGGCCCTGAGAGATGGAGATGGCTGCTATTGAGTGACAGGATTGGTGTTATCTGAATAATAACTGCCCACTGTCTGCAGACTGGCTAGACTCACTGCATACTAAAAGTGTCTTTCTACTCACAGTATGTAGTATTCTAAGTCATGTAAATATCACTGCTTTTTAACAAGGGAATGAAAAATAAATCAACAACTCACTTTTGCAATCTGACAGTATCGATTCTTACGTATAGTTAACTTAAAAATTAAAATGGTGCAATTGTTTACTCAAGCTCATGTCATTCCAAACACTTGATCTTGACCTTCCTCCTGTGAAACACACCATTATCCTCCTAAGTTTGAGCATGACTGAGTGTGCGTTTTCCATTTCCCTTTTTGATTTGTAACTAGTAGCACCAAATAAACAAGCAAATGTTTAAATCAATCAATCAATCAATCAATCAATCAATTCTAGAGCAAATTTACTAGTTTTCCTAAAAATGTATGTCCACATATGGGGAAAATGGGACTAAGTTGAGAAAAATTCAATAATACTAAGCTATAGAAAGTCTGATTTTTTTCATCAGTTGTTTATGTTTCCAGGAGTGCTGATTATTCATGTTTTTGAGACGTTACAGACATTATATCAGAAATTATCATAATTAATTCTGATTCAAAGTAATGGAGAGTATCATTCAATCCCTGCCAGCCATGTTACATTTAATTTTAACATTCTGAATCTATGTAATGAGTATCATTGTCCCATGTCTGCCAATCATGTTGAGTGGTCCAAGCATCATCTGCAGCCTGAAACTGAACCTTTGGTCTAATTTAGTAGTGTATTGACTTATCTGCAGAGAACGCTATAGGATGTCCCTTTGCTCCCTTCCTCCCTTGCTCACTATTTAGTTAATGACAGTTCAAAATGCACGTTATTTTTATCCTAACTCCATATAAAGCCTCTGAAAGCAACATTGTTCAGCTTTTGAATGAATCCAATGATTCTCAATGTGGAAATGCATAGTGAATATATAGGATATATGTTAATGAATAGAACCATATTGTACAGTGATAAAATAAAATATAACAATTTATATTCAAATTAAGCAAAATAACCCATACATTGGTAAATGTAGAAAGCTGTTCTAAATAACTAATAAGTTCTAAGCAACTTTTCTTGGAATAATGTTCCAGAATACACATATGTGCACGTTGTGTTAGGATCGCACTGACATGCAAAACATTTATGATTTTTTAAACCAGCATTTCAAACTAAACTAGAGACACTTTACACAGACATGTTTCAATGAACAATCTTAAAGGTTTCTTCCCAGAGGAACTTTTTTAGTCTCTGTGCCCATAGAAGTGCTTTATGGGAATTCCGCCATTCAGTTGTGTCACGTGACTTGGTGCATCAGAATTTTAAATGACAGTCTAAAGTGTTGTGAACAATACTCAGTCTGTTTAAATGTATGTAAATAATTTGTTGCATACAGCGAAGCCAAAATACAATGTGACTCATTCGTTATATTTCGAGTCTTCTGAAGACAAATGAAATCTTTGGGTGACAAATATACCAAAATTTAAGTCATTACTCATTAAAACTTTCCCATCTGCTTCTGGCTGTAGCATAAACAACAATTTCATGTGAACATGTGGCCTTATTCAAGAAACATGAGCAGAACTATTGTGTGTGTGTGTGTGTGTGTGTGTGTGTGTGTGTGTGTGTGTGTGTGTGTGTGTGTGTGTGAGCGTGTATTTATCACTTTGTGGGGACCAAATGTCCCCATAAGGATAGTAAAACCCAAAATTTTTGACCTTGTGGGGACATTTTGTCGGTCCCCATGAGGAAAACAGCTTATAAATCATACTAAATGATGTTTTTTGAAAATGTAAAAATGCAGAAAGTTTTCTGTGAGGGTTAGGTTTAGGGGTAGGGTTAGGTTTAGGGGATAGAATATAAAGTTTGTACAGTATAAAAACCATTATGTCTATGGAAAGTCCCCATAAAACATGGAAACACAACATGTGTGTGTGTGTGTGTGTGTGTGTGTGTGTGTGTGTGTGTGTGTGTGTGTGTATTTATGCACTGTGTGTGGGTGACCAAATGTCCTCATAAGGACAATTTGTAAGTTACAAACCGGTAATTAAGTTTTATGACCTAATGTGATTTATGAGGACATTTATAGTGTCCCCATGAGGCAAAACAGCTTATAAATCATACTAAATGATGTTTTTTGAAAATGTAAAAATGCAGAAAGTTTTCTGTGAGGGTTAGGTTTAGGGGTAGGGTTAGGTTTAGAGGATAGAATATAAAGTTTGTACAGTATAAAAGCCATTATGTCTATGGAAAGTCCTCATAAGATATGGTAAACACAACATGTGTGTGTGTGTGTGTGTGTGTGTGTGTGTGTGTGTGTGTGTGTGTGTGTGTATGCGATCGTTCATAAATCCATTCTTACTTGAATTGTCTTGAATGCAACAATATACGTACAGTAAGAATAGTTTTACAAATAATATACTGTACACAGATTTGCTCCTTTTTCATAAATAAAGCCCATTGAATGCAATGCTTGAGCAGGAACAAGTGTGAATGAGTGCTTTTAAAAGATATTTTGTGAATAATGATTTAAGTTCACAGAGTAAGTAGAAAGAAAGACATAGTGGATTTAAAAGTCATGAGGGTGAGTAAATGATGGCAGAATTTCCATGTTTTGTTGAACTTTTCCTTTAAATTCTTTTATCTAGCCCTGTTATATATAAATCAGTCTGCCACAGCATTCCTCCTCCATCAAATGAGTGACAAACTCCGTAAAGTGGGTTGAAATGGCATGCAGCTGTTACTGTCAGCCAGA
This sequence comes from Xyrauchen texanus, assembly GCF_025860055.1. NCBI lineage: Eukaryota > Metazoa > Chordata > Actinopteri > Cypriniformes > Catostomidae > Xyrauchen > Xyrauchen texanus. The sequence continues at coordinate 29,455,695 of NC_068301.1, forward strand.
GTTTATGTCAGATAAAGGATTAATAATGCCATCAGTGGCTTTGTTTGCATGCAGAAATATTTCATTGCTCTTTAATGAGGCCGCATGTCACAAGTGTAAACTTAATTGATATGTGTTTAGGAATGTAGAACTCCCACACCAAACAGCTTTTATGGATCGCATTCTCTCAGTTAATTACCAATATTCATTTATAATGTAACTGCTGGGATATACAACCTGTCTGAGAGAAACAGGGTGATGAAAGACCCAGTAAAATGCTCCTTCCTGATAATGTTCTCTGGCATTTGGTTTTAATATGTCCTTTTGACTGGTAATGCACATCAGTGAACGTGCAGTGAAGTTTTAAACATTAGACGGAAGGGACAGGTGTGCTACATTTGCTTGTTTCAGTCATTTCCTGTTTGTGCAAAGGCATGTTTTAATGATCTCCAGAACATTTTTACAGTGTAAACATACAGTATATGTGTCTGTGTATAAGTATATATGTTCTTGTTGCATCGTATATCCACCTGTGTCTAATCATGGAGGTTAGCATTTTACTTTTAGTAGAATTATTTCCAGAACATGACCATATATGAAAAAAATATATAATAATAAATATATTACAAACATAATATGTATATAAAAAAGTAATGCATCATTTCAGGCTGTGTATCACAGTGATTTTTACACTGAAATAAAGTGTAAACCTCAAGCATCTATTTCTACTTGATCTTACCTATAAACATTACTTTTGATTATGTAACCTATTTGTCAGGTTGATTTAGTCCGATTAAATATAATTGTTAAATAAATTAACTTAATATAAATGTTAACATATTAAGCACATTTGATATAATAACCCAAATAATATGATATAATAAACATATTCAAAACAAATATATAATACATTGTTTGTTTTCATAATTTACTATTACATTTCACATTAAGTCATTAGCCTAACTGTAGGTTCTAATGTCATTGCAGTGCTATGTTGCTTAACAACATTATTAATAAATTAATTAATTATTCAACTGATGTGCTGTCATAGGTGTGCATTGCTACAATACAGCTCATCAATACATTTATACCCACACATATTTTCACAGACAAAAACAATTTAAGGGCTGTTCAAACAGGACGTGTTCTTGCATTTAATATGGCTGAACTAACGGAACTGAACAGAAGGTGTTTAGCGTACTACCTCACACAATACACTCCATAGGTACAGTAAATAGGCTTTTTCTGCCCCCAGATTCATCTGATTGGCCCATTGTTATAAAATGGACATTGATTCATTGCGATTTGTAACTTGATATGGTGTCTTAAAAATGAAGTGCTCATAGTGTGAGACACTGAAAAACTGTGAGGCACATCCAAATATGCCTGTCTAGCATGTTTACTGTGTACAACAGTTAAAAAAGTAGTGCAAACAGAATGCAATAACACATCCTGCGCAAACTACCTCTTAAAGTTTTAAGTAACTACACCTATTGTAAACAACAATAAAACAATACAATACAACAATAAAAAGAGTATAATTTCTTCTTTTCTTGTAGAGATCGACCGATAATCGGATTTTCCGATATGTAAGAATTTTTCTTTAATCGGATATCGTTTATGTAATATCGGATACACAGATAACAGGCTGCAATCAAGCGGGAGTTTCTGAAATTGCACATAAGACAACCATTGCAGCAGTGCATGTGAGAGGAAACAATGCTGGGGGTTGTCAACAGGTAAAGTAACTTGCTTTTGCAATGTATGCTTGAATTAATACATTTTATTAAATGTAACAGCCATTCGTGCTCTGGTGAGATGTGTTACTTAAATGCTTGATTTGTAGTTTAAGCAATAAATAATGGAGACAAACTCACATAGCCTACTGTACAGACAAATCCTGCAAATACCCAAAGACATAACTTTACTCCAAAATCAACTCAAAGAGCCTTGGATGAGTGCATGTTGGAAATATGATGGTTTAATTTAATTCTCTGTTGGCTGTGTGTATCAGCCTTGTAAAGTTGCCATTCAGGTAGATAATGTTAGACTGTAGATGTGCTGCTCATTGTAAATGTCAGCTCTGTCGGCAGGTGTTTCGTGAGGCAGATTCTGAAATCTAGAGACCGACAAAACATTATTTATCATTTTGATGCCATTCGGGATGGACTCTGTAATCGCAGATATGTATTTTTTGTTTTTCACTTTTCTGTGAATGTATGCTTATTCCAGCCAACAATTTGCCTTTAAACAACACCTAAACCTTTAAACTGTAGTTTAAAAATGAAGATTAGATTTTTATAATGTTTATGTTTGAGATCAGACCTGTCAATTATTTTGCCTATTATTATTGTTGTTATTGTATAAAAACATGATCACAAAAATGTGATTATTATTGTAAATGCAAAATTGTTGCCATTTTTTTTCACTGTTTAATATTTTCTCTGTAAAATAAATATGAAATAAAAAATGGTTCTGCATATCGTTTATCAGATATGCAAACGGACAAATAATTGTTACCGTATCAGTTTAAAAAAAAAAATCAATATTGGTTGATCTCTATTTTCTTTTATATTGAAAGTGTCTCTGTGGGCTCTCATACATACCTACAGGCTCGATCACACACAAAGGTTCATTCTGCAGTAGAAAATTACATATCAGACACCTTGAGCTATGTGAATGGAGTTAGTAATATGGCCTATTAAAGCAAGAAAGTGATAGAAGGAGAATAATGGAGGTGTATAGAAACAGGAGCAGAAAGAAGAGGTCAGGATGAGAGAGGGCACTCTAAAGAGGTTTAAGGGTGGATGGACAGACACAGAGTAATATAAGAGACAGCTAACAAGTAGGTGGAAATCAGCAGGGACCTGGCAATGTGATATTGTATTTTATTCTATATCTGGCTTACAATAGAATAACATTGCAATTCTTTAGTGTATTCTATAGCCATAGAAGTCACGTCAGTTTTAATAAAAAAAGTGAGGGAATAGTCCAATTTTTCTATCGTTATGCGAAAACCTTTCTGGTCAAGCTGTGTGGAGGATTTGTACCAGGGTTATTACTGTTTTCATTTGTTGCATTACATTTTTATTTTTATTTCTATTTTTTTTTTTATTGTAATTCCAATTCACTTTAGTTTTTGTTAATTTTCACTCTATTTGTTTTTCAAGTGTTTTCTAGTTTCAATTTAGTTTTTTATTTTAGTTTGATTATTTAAGGACTGCCAAAGCAAATGCATTATCTGATATAATTTAATTATATTTAACTTGTGTATATAATACCACTATAGGACCATGTGATATTTCAGTTTTTCTTTTTTAATAAATGTGCAAAAATATCAACATGTTGAATGTAGGAGAAATGGGCAGGAGTAAAAATCAGAGCGACCTTGACAAGGGTCAAATTGTTACGGCCAAACAACTGGGTCAGAGCATCTCTGAAACAACAAGGCTTGAGGGGTGCTCCTGGTCAGCAGTTGTGTGTACCTACCGACAGCGGCCCGAGGAGGGACAAACCACAAACAGTCGACAGGGTGTTGGGCACTCAAGGCTCATCTATGCGTGAGTGCAACGAAGGCTATCCCGTCTGACCGAACCGGCAGATGGTCTACTTTAACACAAGTCAGAGAAAATGTTAATGATGTTTATGGGAGGAATGTGTCCCAACACACAGTGCATCGCACCTGCTGCATATAGGGATGCATAGCCGCAGACCGGTCAGAGTGCCCATCATCGAAAGTGCCTGGTCCAATGAGTCACATTTTCTTTTACATCATGTGGACGGCCATTTACATGTGTGCCGTTTACCTGCGGAAGTGATGGCACCAGGATGAACTGTGGGAAAATGACAGGCCGTTGGAAGGAGTGTAATGCTCTTGGGAAACCAAGGGTCCGGCCATTCTTGTTGACGTCAATTTGACACGTGCCACCTACCTAAACATAATTGCAGACCAGGCACACCCCTTCATGGCAGTGGTATTCCCTGATGGCAGTGGCCTTTTTCAGCAGGATAATGCACCCTTCCACACTGCACACATTGATTGGGAATGGTTTGAGGAACATTATAAAGAGTTCAAGGTGTTGACCTGGCCTCAAAATTCCCCAAATCTCAATCCAATTGAGAAGCTGTGGGATGTGCTGGACCAACAAGTCCGATCCATGGCAGCTCAACCTCGCAACTTACAAGACTTAAAGGATCTGCTGTTACCTGTTACTGTTGCTGACACCTTCAGGGTGTCTTGTAGAGTCCATGCCTCAGCAGGTTGGTGCTGTCAGTGTATATTCATGTTTTGAAACACAATACACTAAGCAAAAAGAATTAACAACAATTACTTGAGCTGTACATCCCAAGGAAGACCCCGGCTGCACAAGAGATAAAAATAAACTTCCCCACTTTTCCGCGTCCCACTCAGAAGTGATCATCCATATGCCCTGTTCCCTTCAAAGAGAATTACCCTCCACTGTGAGAGCTTCAGATGGCTGAAAGGTGATAACGGTCAGTCAAAATTCCGTTTTTAAGTTTTTTTTTTTTTTAATCTATTTGTAAAGACCCTAATGCATGGATTGTGCTCCTTTGGAGTGCTCTGCCTTGATCAGCAGTAGTTAGAACACAGCCAGTCATGCTGAACAGTTGTGGGGGTGTATATACAGTGTATGCTAGTGTATATACACTAGCATATAGATGACCTTAAAAAGCTGCTAGATATGGACTAAAAGCAGCTAAACTTAAATGTTTATGTAAAACAATTGTAAAAAATATTGATTATTGCAGAAATTAGATACAGTATCAAGAGGTAAAATATTGCAATAATTTGAGATACTTTTACAAGGGATGTATAAGGATAAGAGAAAGCCAGCTTGGGCATAACTGATCTCCTGATCTTGTCAGCTGTGTAAGGATACAGACAAGCAACATATCCCACCATACTCAAAATCCTCCTCCCCTCTTAGCTGTCATCCATCTCTGCTCTTCTGATGGGCCTAACTGGGCTTTAGTGCTGGCATGGGAAGCTCACACCAACTGATTGCTGTGAATTAGGGAGTTCTTCTCTAACACCCCTCACTGCTACAGTCTCAGTTACAGCTGTGATGCATTCGTCCACTAGTGTAAGCATTCCGCAAGCCCTGAAATGTAATGTGTGTGTTCAAATTCTTAGATTTGAAAAGCTTTTTTTCATTTGAATTAAGCTTGTACTTATATCATTGGCAGTTTTCTCTGAACATACTTTTAAGTATGTCTAGATATGTTTACTGTAAAACAAGTAAAAATACTGGTAAGACAATTACTGTTTTTCAGTGTATAGTCATGTTTTTGTATGCACAGTTTCCCCAGTGCTGCATGTTAGCAAGCACAAGCTGATTACAAATTCTCCCCACCTAGTTCGGGCTGTCAAAAGAGGATTATCAAATATTCACTGGCTTATGTAGACCTACACCTCCTTTTTAGATCCAGAGGGAGAGAGGGGCAATTGAAGAGTAGCATCAGGATAGCAGCTCGCCTGTAGCTGCACTCAAACATCAAGGGAGTCTTGCAATAACCTAAACTCTGTACCTCCTCTACTCTGCACCCTCTTGCACTTTATTCCGCACTCTTCCTCTTCGCTCTGAGGTACCCGGTAGGAACGTCTTCTCATTTGGGAAAAGACACACGAGCAGACATCGGCACATGGCAGTTTAGGGATAATACCATATTTTCTGGTTATCATGACTGAGCAGTTCCATTGGAATGAAAAATCACAAATGAGATCCTCTTCATATTTCAGTTGCGTTTCAAAGACAGCAGTGAGATTAAATAGAGAGCTAATGGAGAATTCGTCTTATGTCTCCTACTTTTGTTTCTGAGAAAAAGACTCCAGTACTCTAAATGTAGAGAAATTCAGGAGAGATCTTAACAATGTCTTAAACTGTGCTCAGTTTTGCCAAGACATCAAAGTCTGCAATCAGATGTCAAAGATATCAAGACATCTCAATCCATTCTAATCAGATTCTTCCACAACCAAATTATCTGAGCAACTGTATGCTTTCCACATTCATTTTATAGCTCTCCATAGACTGTGCATTATGCCAACAATTGTCTCATGTGCAACTAGAAACAAAGTTGATATTAAATTATCCAAATATCTAGAAACTAAATGTTACTTTAATATCTAGAAACATAACCGTAACCTCCATCACGTCTCATATGCTATGAAAGAGTGACCTCTGAGCAATACAAATGACCTGAGGGGTAAACCATATTTCATCCTAGAATCCTTTCTTCTTTCCCAAAATCATCAACAAGGAGTCCTTCTGGGTTCAGCATTCCTTCAGTCCTCTCTCTCCACTTTCAATATCTCTCTTTTGTCCTCCACTTTCCTTTTCCATGATGAGATGGAAACTTTAAATGGAGTACACATGCCCCAGATCATAACTGGCACAGGTGCAGGGAACTCTTACACTGTATCGTGTGTATGTTTGTGTTCACTTACAGTAAGGGTGTGCGTGTGTACTGTAATTGAAATACCTCTGAGGGCCTCTGGTATGCTTCCTAATAGTGCCACAATTAACATGAAAGTGGCACTCAAACTTTCTTAAACTTTTCCAGAGACAGAGGCCCTTAACAAACACGTGTTTCTCTCTCTCTCTCTCTCTCTCTCTCTCTCTCTCTCTCTCTCTCTCTCTCTCTCTTCTCTCTCTCCATATATCTTTTTCTCTGTTCATCTGCCCCCCCAGTCTTGTTCAATATGCCCATTTAACTTGTGAATGGCTTGTGAATTGAAGATCCATTTTTGTCATCCCACCTGTATAGAACGTGTGAGCGTGTTTGGGTGTGTGTGCGTGTAAATGGTGTCTAATGACCCTCGCTCCACTGCGCATGCAGAGATGGAACCGTGATGTCATTTGTTTTGAAGTCATAAATTGATGGGATTGAGTCTCTCAGGAGCTTCAGCTGTTCTCACCCCTCTACAGCAAATTACATCACACTCTCATCACTCACCAGCAGATCTGTGTTTATCAGACGTAGCTCTTTCAAACTGATTGAGATTCAGAATAGGACAGAAAATGTCCCACTGTATCAATCTAGATCAATTTCAATGTATCTCCTACTATATCAGTGTCTGACATCATCTTGTGAGATGCCTCAGATAGTTAGTGTGAGGATCCTTTAGTAAAAAGAGTTTGATTCTCAGGCATCTGTCTTAGTATTTTTCAGACACTGTAGAAGCGATAATTAGTTATTTTCAGGCTACTGTTCAACTATAAGTCTATAAGTCTACCCTGCCGAAAAGTCCCTTTTAATTTAGCTGGCAAAGCTGATCTATCAGCACACTAGCTTCCAGAACACAGCGTAGATCATAAAATGTAGTGGTCAGCCTGCACACCAGCATCCTATGCTCAGGGCCATTACACCAGCATTCCATAATGGGTACCAGCACAGTAGGATCCCATGGTGATCATCCAGGCCACCAGCATACAAACTACAACATATTCTGGACGATCAACATATCAGCATCACATGCTGGTCAATCAGAACACTATCATCCAATGCTGAGAACCAGCACACCAGCATCCAAAGCCCAACATATTAATGGAAACCAGCACATCACAATCTTATTATGGGGACGAGCACAACATACGTTCTGGTCAACTAGCACACCAGCATCTTGTTATGGGGGCCAGCATACCATGCTGATCAACCAACATCTAAAACACAACATATTTTGGTAAATCCACACACCAGTATCCTATGCTGAAGACCAGCACACCAGCATCTAAACCTCAATTCTGGTCAATTGACACACCAGCATTTCATGCTAGTCACCCAGCACACCAGCATGCCACGCTGAGAACTAGCACACCAGCATCCAAAACACAATATTTTCAATTCAACCAGCACACTACCATCTTATTATGGGGACCAGCACAACAAAATCCAAAATAACATACATGCTGGTCAACCAGCACACAAGCATCATGTTATGGGGACTAGCATACCAGCATCCCATGCTGATCAACCAATAAATCAACATCTAAAACACAACATATTTTCGTAAATCCACACATCAGTATCCTATGCTGAAGACCAGCACACCAGCATCCAAAACTCAGTTGTGGTCAATTGACACACCACCATTTCATGCTAGTCAACCAGCATGCCTTGCTGAGGACCAGCACATCAGCATCCACAACAAAACACATTCTATTCAACCAGCACACCAGCATCCCATTATATGGAAAAGATCACCAGCATCCCATGCTGATCAAACAGTGCAACAACATCTAACACACAACATCTCGTAAAGCAGCATTCCTGGTGACCAGAACAGCAGCATTCAAAACACAACCATGCTTGTTAACATGCACACCAGAATCAGCATGCAAAATCAATATGTTGGTGTTGGTGACCAGTAATGATAACCTGGTCGATCGACATATCAGCATCTCGTGCTGGTCAACTGGAACTCCAGCAATTCCATGCTGAGGATCAGTACACCAGCATCCAAAAACACAACATATTAATGGCAACCAGCACGCTACCATCTTATTATGGGGACCAGCACACAGGCATCCAAAACAACATACGTTCTGGTCAACCAGCATATCAACATTTTGTTATGGGGACCAGCATATCAGCATCCTATACTGATGAACCAATGAACCAACATCTAAAACACAACATATTTTGTTAAATTCACACACCAGCATCCAAAATTAAATTATTGTCAGTTGACACACCAGCATTTCATGCTAGTCAACCATCACACCAGCATGCCATGCTGAGGACCAGCACACCAGCATCCAAAACCCAACATATTCTGGTCAACCAGCACACCAGCATTTCATAAAAGGGAAAAGAACACTAGCATCCCATGCTGATCAAACAGCGCACCAACATCAACTAGGCAAGGCAAGGCAAGGCAAGGCAAGTTTATTTATATAGCACATTTCATACACAATGGTAATTCAAAGTGCTTTACATAGAAGAGATTAAAATAAGAATAAAAAAATAAAAAATAAGAATAATTGAAACAGTTTAGAATATAAAATAAAATAAAATACAGTACAAACAGTTGGACACACAGTGGCACAGTGCTCATTCAGTAAATGCACAGCTAAACAGATGTGTTTTAAGTCTGGATTTGAATGTGACTACTGTAGGAGCACATCTGATCTCTTCTGGAAGCTGGTTCCAGCAGCGGCTGGTATAATAGCTAAAAGCAGACTCTCCTTGCTTAGAGTGAACCCTTGGTATTTCTAGCTGATGTGATCCTAATGATCTGAGTGATCTGTTGGGTTTATATTCAGTGAGCATATCTGCAATATATTGAGGTCCTAGCCCATTGAGTGATTTATATACCAGTAATAATACTTTAAAATCAATCCTAAATGTAACTGGGAGCCAGTGTAAAGACCTGAGGACTGGTGTGATATGTCCATATTTTCTGGTTCTGCTCAGAATCCTGGCAGCAGCGTTCTGTATGAGCTGCAACTGTCTTATGGTATTTTTGGGAAGGCCAGTGAGGAGTCCATTACAATAATCCACCCTGCTGGTGATGAAAGCATGCACAAGTTTCTCTAGATCTTGACTGGAAACAAAGCATCTGATTCTTGCAATATTTTTCAGATGATAGTATACTGATTTAGTTATTGCTTTGACATGACTACTGAAACTAAGGTCTGACTCTAGAGACACACCAAGACTCCTGACTTGATTTTTAGTTGTTTGACCCCTAGTGACAAGGTATGCATTCACCTGAGAACTTCATCTTTGTTTCCAAATGCAATGACTTCAGTTTTGTCTTTGTTTAACTGAAGAAAGTTTTGGCACATCCAACTGTTAACTTCATCAATGCATTGGTACACAACACAATTACACAACATATTCTGGTCAACCAGCATTCCAAGCAGTATTCCAAAACACCAGCATCTAAAACACAAACTATGCTTGTCATCATGCACACCAGCATACCATGCTTAGGACTCAAAATGTTGGTTTGTACAGTGTAGACCCAAGATTCAAGAAGACTTTTTTTAAATTTCTGAAATAATCCCTGTGTGGATTGCAGGACCTTGCCAGGCCAGTCACAAGGGGATATGTTTCCTAAGACCTGCGCTAAAGTACGTGCTCAACAATCAGTATTCAGAATTGATGGTCTGCACATCCCACATCCTGTTGTTTGCGTTCAGCCCGGGGTTTGTGTGGATCCCCAAGAGCAATGCAAATTTATTCTGAGTTTTAAAAGACTCAGACATTTAGGCAGTCTGAAAGTGTGTAATCAAGGCCTGTATACCTATTCATTCTTTCTGTCTACTCACACACACACACACATAGACATGCACACACAGGGACAATTAGCTTGGAATGTGTTAGCAGTCTAATATTTGAGCAAGGTCTTTTGATAAATGTGTATTGACTCAACACAGTTATGTTTATTCTTTTGTCTCCCTGGCAGTGTATTGGCTATATTTTAGTTGACAACTGTAGCATACCATAGCCTTAAGAAAAACAAGTATATTACAGCCATAATTCAAGCCTCCTTTTATAATGTTTTTTGACCTTCAAAACTTGCCACATTCAGTTTGGAGACCATAGAATAGGTCCTATTATTATACTCTGCAAACAGTCTGGTTAGATTAAGGTCTATATAGAGATTGAGAGCTACAGGGCAGAGACAGCTCTGTCCAGAGTTTTTGCTCGAACTACTTAGGAATAGTTTTCCTTTTGTATAAGCTTTGATAAGGAATCCCATTTCATTTGTTCTGAATGTGTTTTCCTGGTGGTTAAGATAAGGACAGCTGACAGGAGCTACTGTTTAGACATAAACATGATTTGACTGTACCCTAACAAATGTCAGATTTCAGTTCAACTGAAGTCTCAGAGCTTGAGCAACCATACATTATTTTATTATTTCACACAGATTAACGGCCACTTTTATGTCATAATTTTAGAGAGAGAGAGGGAGAGAGATAATGTTTTGTTGTAATTTAAAAGGTAAGTAGCCAGGCCAATTTGAATTTTCCACAGAATTGGAACACTCGTCATTCACATTTAAGATCTGAACATCTCTCCCCTTGAACATCTTTTTTAAATAAAAATAATATATATATATATATATATATATATATATATATATATATATATATATTCTATCTGGTCCTAGTAATGGCCTACCTGTAGGATGTAGCTTAGATACCCTGATTTAAAAAACTAAACAAAAGCTTAAACCTTAAGCTTAAGCTGGTTTGCTGGTCTGGTTTGTTAATTGTAGAGAGTTTAGGGGTGCTTGTCAGCTGCTCAGACTAGGAAACCAGCTGGGGAAGCAGTTGAAAACAGCAAGACCAGCTTGCACCAGCTAAGCCCATTTTATTAGCTTGGGCTGGTGTAAGCTAGTGTTTGTTTGTCTGCAGGGGAGTATTGTCAATCAAATACACTCATTCCAAACAACCACCTCAATTACAGTATTGACTGCCCCCCAATATTAAAGACACAGCCACAGGTTTAGAATTATGGATCTCAGTGAGAGAATGGAAAAACAAAAGAAGAAAAATTAACCTTGACTTGAGAAGTTTGCATCTGTTCAAAATATTGCAGTTTAGTTAAGGTCAAGAAAGGTTGCAAGGAAACAACTTTTGAAAAGAAACTGAAAGACCCAGACAGATGACAAGTGAGAAGGTAGTTTCCTTCCTTTAATGACCATATTGCAATTCATTCCCACACAGTGGAAGGTAGTGCATTCCGTCTGAGCAATCTGATGTTACTCCACTCAAATCTGATTGCTGCTCTGAAAGGAGATATTGTTTTCCTCTAGGCACCTGTGACCTGGAGGCGCTTGACTGGCTGACAAGTGAGAGAAATGCTGAGACAAAAAATAGTGGTCAAACCTGCATCATGGAGTTTGATTTCATCAGCTTAACATAAAACTCCTGCATCTAGATTTATGCAGTAGCCTAGTGAAGACTAGAGGAAAATTGTATTGCTCAGCGGTTGTACTTTCATAGATTGGGAGACTTAATGGAGTTCTCAGTTATCTCTCAATTAAGTATCAAACTTTGTCTTAGATGTTTCTCGTAAAATTCTTGTGACAGTTTGCTGTTGACATCAAGAGTATAGAGTAGTAAAATGAATTTGGATTGTACAGCTCAGATAATATGGACTTGGGAGAATTTGGTGAGAAATTCTCATACTGAAATCTTTGATTTTGTTGTTTGGTAAATTGGCAAATTTCTCACAGTGTGAGAAATCGTTAAGAATCTCTAGCAATTATTTTTTTTTTTTCTGAGTTTGAAACTGAAAAGCAGAAGATGTAAGCAAAAGTCTACATTTGCTCTCCATTTAATTTCACTACTGTCTATGAGAAACAATTAAAACATTAATGAGCTCTATATTGATTTTTTGCACAACAGAGTTCTTATTTGCTAGCTCACTTTAACTGTAGGAGACCTGGTATATCTCTTTCTCTCTCTTTCTCTCTGGATAACCTTATCTTTTGACTTCAATAGTTGTGCAAATGGCTGCCTGCCAGTATTCTATGAGAGTGATCCAATTCAATGGCTACGCTACCTAGGTGGTCTAAGCTGTATTGCCTGTTGTATTGACTTTGCTCCATGCAAGATTATCACAAACACATAGTCTGAGCATCAGAAATGTCCCTAAGGGTTCTTTTTGTTTGGAAAGGCAGAGCATGGAAGAGACATGTGACCTGATGTTGCTTGTTGTCCCAGAAGAATAGTCATTTATCACACAGCACGCTGTCTAGTGCATAAGGAATCCAGTGTCCCTAATTACATTAAACCCATTTAGTCTCTAACGGTTAACAAGTTTGGATGTCTATTGGTAAGAATGATGCAGTACATCATGGGATGTTATTAAAAATTATCCTCAAGCTTTTGCTTATCCAAACTACTCTACCCACTTTTGGCAGTTTTAGATCCCTCTGATTCAATTGAAACATACTTAGTATTAATATGATGGACTATAGCTGGAATATATGGACATTATTTAGCATTTTCCAAGTTTTTGGGGGGAAAATATGTAGAATTATTCAGAATGGATTTAAACATGGTACAATGTGTTAGACAGAGTGTAGAATTACTGTAAAACAGTTGAAGGATGGGCAAGGAGGAGGCGAGAACCGGCTTGTCAACATAAATAATATTTTAATGTAAACTTAAACCAAAAGCACAAACATAAACACACATGACGGACATGTCCGTAATTTTCTCTCTCTCGAACCATCGTCACCGGCCGCCTTTATCCCTCGCATGCCTCGTCAGGCCGATTGGGGACCGGGCGTGCGATATTCCGACCCAGCCCCACACCCCTCCGCTCCACACTCCTCCCGGCGTTATCTCAGGCCGGGGTTCCACCGGCATGATGTACACCCCCCCCCATCCCTGGGGCGGGGTGTATCCCTGCCTTCCTCGCCCTAGGAGGAGACAGGAGGGGAAAAAACATCAAAATAGGTGAGGGAAAAGGCCAACATGGTGCGAAAGAGAGAGGAGAGAGAGAAAAAGCTCACTCACCGGTTCTCTGATGTACCGTTGCGTGGTCCTCGAACACCCCTCCACACTCAGGCGGACGGCAGCCGCTCCAACCCCGGGCGAACTGGAGTGAAACCGTCGACCCCCAGTGGGTAGAACGCGCCTCCGCTTTTCTGGCGGCAAATGGGGACACTCCTCCTCCCCTGGCAGCGGCTCTACCGCTCCGGGCAGTCGGAGAGTTTCTTCCCTCCTCCCCTCGCGGACGGCGGTCTTCCCTCGACCCCTCCGCGTCTCTGGGGATGGCAGGGCACTCCTCCGCCCCCGGCAGCGGCTCCCTCGCTCCAGGCGGTCGGGGTATCCAGTCCCCACTTGCCCCGCGGACGACGGCCGTACCCCGCATCCGGGTGGTCGGGCTACTCCGTCACCCGGCAGATGGCAGCAGCGCTCCCCTGGGTGGACAGCAGTGTCGAGGACTCTGCGACGGGCATCCCTCCTCCCTCCCGGGTTTCGGCACCAATGTAAAACAGTTGAAGGATGGGCAAGGAGGAGGCGAGAACCGGCTTGTCAACATAAATAATATTTTAATGTAAACTTAAACCAAAAGCACAAACATAAACACACATGACGGACATGTCCGTAATTCTCTCTCTCTCGAACCATCGTCACCTGCCGCCTTTATCCCTCGCGCGCCTCATCAGGCCGATTGGGGACCGGCCGCGCGATATTCCAACCCGGCCCCACACCCCTCCGCTCCACAATTATATATTCTTATTGGTAGCTTTAAGGCCTGTTCACACCAAGATGTTTTTGCAGTGCAATTGTTCATTCTGAAAGAGCATTTGTAAGGGAAAAATGTATTCTGATGGCATTTTTCATACCAGGTCCGACAAACCGTCCAACGAAAATTCTGTGTTTTTGTTTTTGTTTTGGAGAGTGGTCTTATTTTATTTTTTTCATCGGACTGTGATGAAAACTGACTGACCAAATGAGATAATTTTTCCAGATACGCTGCAGCTGCTCAGTCAAACGCGTTGGTGGCGCTAATCAACTGGAAAACATTTGCATTGGACGTGCAGCTGATATGCACTCTTTGGAACTTAAATACTTCCAAAAAAAAAATTTGTTAATAATGCTTTGTACTGCTTTGTAAACCTGGTCTGTATATTAAAAGTCTGCTTTTGTCTGCTTATGTTTTTTTAATGTCTTAATGTACATTATTTAATATGTATATCACTGTGCCTGTTATATTCTTATGGCATTAAAAATAGCAGCAAGGCTCAGCAATTAATTTGCACTAAGCTCATAGTAAAATATCCCATAAAAAAGACCCTCAATATTTTACAGAGTTTAATTTGAATATTTAACAAATATATTAGAAAGGAAAGACCACGAGTCAGTGTTTTCTTTGATATTATTTTTAATTTTATGCATCCTAATTTATACTATAGCCTACTTTTATTCTTAATGTATATTATTCCCCCTGTATTTATATCAGTGTACCTTGTTGTAAAGGGGTTACAGGGAAAGGAGGAGGTGAGAACCAGCTTGACAATATAAATAATAGTTTAATATAAAACTCAACCAAAAAGACAAACACACACAGGTGTCGGACAGCTTTATCGGCCTTTATCCCTCTCAAGGGCTAATTAGCCTGATTAGGGGTGGGGTGTGTGGAATCACAACCCAGGTCCGCCATCCACCCTGCCACACTTTTATTATATTTTCCAGGCATTATGAAAAGAGAAGCTAGGTTCAGGTGTCCGTTTGGAATATATTCGTAGCAAATTTTAAAAAAACTGGCTGCAATGAACGTTCTCAAGTGTACAGTGGCCTACATAATTCTTAAATGGAAGAAGTTTGGAACAACCAGGTCTCTTCCTAGAGCTGACCAAACTGAGCAATCGGGGAGAAGGGCCTTGGTAAGAGAGGTGACCAAGAACCTGATGGTCATGTGTGGAGATGGCAGAAACCTCCAGACGGAAGCCTCTCCTCAGAGCAAGACACGTAAAAAAGCACCTAAAGGACTCTCAGACTGTGAGAAACAAGATTCTCTGATCTGATGAAAAAGATATTGAACTGTTAGGCCTTAATTTCAAGCGTCATGTCTGAAGAAAACCAGGCACTGCTCATCACCTGCACAATACAATCCCAACAGTGAAACATGGTGGTGTTAGCATCATGCTGTGGGGGTGTTTTTCAGCGGCAGGGACCAGGGGACTGGTCAGGGTTGAAAGAAATCTGAATGCAGAAAAATACAGAGATATCTTTAATGAAAACCTGGTCCAGAGCACTCAGGACCTCAGGACCCGACTGGGACAAAAGTTCACCTTCCAACAGGACAATGACCCGAAACACACAGCCAAGACACCGCAAGAGTGGCTTGGGGACAATTCTGTGAATGTCCTTAAGTGGCCCAGCCAGAGCCCAGACTTGAACCCAATCAAACATCCCTGGAAAGACCTGAAAATTGCTGCCCACCAATGGTCCCCATTCAGCCTGACAGAGCTTGAGAGGATCTGCAGAAAATAATCAATAAATCCCCAAATCCAGGTGTGAAAAACTTGTCGCTTCATTCCCAGAAAGACTTGAGGCTGTAATCACTGCCAAAGGAGCTTCAACTAAGTACTGAGTAAAGGGTCTGAATACTTGTGTCAGTGTGATATTTCATTTTTTTCTTTTTAATAAATCTGCAAAGTTATCTCAAATCTGCAACATAACAAAATGTGAAAAAAATATTACATGCTGGGGGCTCCCTGTACATCATCCCTGTCTTCCTGGATTTGGGAGGGGTCATGGGAAACAACAATAATAAAAAAAAAGCGGTACTTACACACTGTAACAGTGATAATACCAAAACCAAAAACACAATAATATTTAAAAAGAGAGAGGAGCAGCAGCGGGAGAGAGAGATGAGAGAGAGAGAAGAAAAAAAAATGACTTGCCGGTTCTCCGATATGCTGTAGCCTGGACCTCTGCCACTCCTCCATTCTCTAGTGGATGACAGATGTGCCTTCCCGGACGAATCAGAGGCATTTATCTGGCTCCTGGTGGACAGAACACACAGCCGCGTTATCTGTGGATGTAAAGGGGTCTCCCCCACCCCTGGCAGTGGTCCTCCCACTCCAAGCAGTCAGCCAGGAGCCCCTCCTCCCCTCGCGGTCGATGGCCGTTTCTCCGCTCTCAGGTGGTCAAGCTCCTCCTTCCCCTGGTGGATAGCCACGGCTGCTCCATTGGGGTGGATGGTAGTGGTGAGGACTCTACTCCGTTCCATCCCTCCTCCTTCCCGGGTTGCGGCACCAGTGTAACACAGTTCAATGGAAAGGAGGAGGCGAGAACCAGCTTAACAGTATAAATCATATTTTAATAATAACCTTTACCATAAGACAAACACACATATACACACACACACAGGTGTCGGGCAGCTGCCAGTAACTTTCGCACTGCCTTTATCCCTCTCAGGCTTAATCAGCCTAAGTAGGGGCCGGGTGTGTGGAATAAATGCCCAGCCTCACCCTCCACCCTGCCACAACCATGAAAAGAACATAATGAAACAGTTATTCCACATTAGGTAAATAAATGCTTTAACAGCGTTCAATATATAAATCTCTAACAGCTGAAGG
Source organism: Xyrauchen texanus (assembly GCF_025860055.1). Classification (NCBI taxonomy): domain Eukaryota; kingdom Metazoa; phylum Chordata; class Actinopteri; order Cypriniformes; family Catostomidae; genus Xyrauchen; species Xyrauchen texanus. The sequence continues at coordinate 29,472,754 of NC_068301.1, forward strand.
TGCAGGCAGGAGACTGGTATACATATTTGTAAAACAGCAATAGAGCCGTATAGGGGTGACTGTTTTTCAATTAATTTTTTTACATACTCTGTTTGAATAGACATTCCATTCAAAGTTCGTCTCCTAAAATCATCATGGATTTGGTGTGAACAGGCCTTCAAACAAGGAGTTCTATAATACTTGGAGAAAGCTATCTATTAGCATTCCCTTTTATCTAAATGGCAGTTGCTCGGCTTGGGAATGGCCTCCCAGAGGTATATGATTTGACATTTTATATATTTTGTAAGTGCCCATGTGACTGATCACTCCCGAAATACAGGGGAATTATTTCCTGACATGCTGACAATCCTGCTGTCCACAAGAATGTGCCCTTCACTAGCGACTATACTGAACTGTTATGTTAAAGGCAGAAGACTGGAAAAATTAAGTCCATTTCACATTTTTAAGAGATGCAATTTTGATGTTGCTTGCAAAAAAACATGGAGAAAACAAAAAGTTCTTCAGATAAACTCATCAGTGTTTACCGAAATGTAAACTACTGCCCCAAGTGGCTGACGCTGGAAGTATTGTGGAGAGTATGGGCGCATTTAAGCTCCAGTTTCTGGGTAAAATATTCACTGAGGGGTGCCAAGAGTTGTTTTTAGTTGTAAATGATGCAAAACAGTGAAGATGAATACATATTTTATTAACTCTACCCCAAACCATAAACCATAAACCTAACCATCAGTGGAGTAAATCTTCAGTATTAGTGGCAAAAGGGAACATCTGACGCTTGTCATTGATTATGTGAATACGATTACTTCCTGGTTTCAACTAGGGATGGTAACCCGGTACTCTGAGGCTGCTGACACATACGCCAATGATGCAAAACTGATACAAATGGGAAATGGCACTTGTAAGTAACTTGGCAGAATAGTGTTGACATCAGGGTACTGGAACATTCAGTAGCAACATGTTGGCTTCCCATGTAATTATTTTGGAGAAAATGCGTTTTGCCATTTTAATGGTGTAGTTACAGCATCTTCCAGCATGGGCTAAATCTGTGTAGCTTTCTGCAGAGATCTTTGGCTGCCAAATAATCTAGCGACTTGCGAGTCTATAGCAGAAACTATGTAATTACTAAGTTCATAATATATTGCTGTTGTCAAGGTGAAATGCTACACATTTTATATCTGTTGTTTAGACCTAATGATCATGAAACCCCACATGGCCCATCAGAATCATCGGAAATGTACAGTCGGTATATGGCGCTCGTTTCTTAACATCATCATGATAGTGCTGGTAATTATTGAGCAGATACCATGTGGGATGCTTCACGGTTTATGAATAATGGAGATTAAAAATGAGATTGGAAATGTCTTTATGGCTGTCATGAATCAGCCAGTATCCAGCTGTTTGTAGTGTGATCTTAAATGTTTAGTTCATCAGGAAATAGATTCCTGAGATGAGATATTACTCATTATATTTGATAGAGTGACATTTCACTGGTTGTCACATTTAACGGCCCTCGTTTTTTATTTTAGATGTATGTGAGGGATCTCTTCGAACTCTGCTAGCACACATCCATTGATAAAACAGGACCTCATTACTTAATTAAAGCTGAGCCTATTAATTAATTAAGTAATGGCATGTTAATGGTGATGTGATGCCCTGGTATTCCCTGCTTGGCCTCAATGCTAATGGTGTTAGCCCTGATGCTAATGATGTTGCAGCAAATGTGAATCTTGTGAGAATTTTGGAGACCAAAAGTAGATATACAATAAGTTTAAAGAATTTTCACATATTAAAAAACAGACAAATAAACCATCACAATAAAGACCCCATCCCCACACATGCTATGCCAGTAAAAGAAGAAATAAAGACATGAAAATATAATAGCACTAATAAATTAAAGATTAACCTTGTATGAAAAGTTTAGAAATGATCAAATATTTGCTTGACACTATGTATATCCAGAACACTCTAGATTCTCACATTCCTCTTATCCCTTTTAAAAATATTTAAGGAAATTTTACCAGATCTGAAAAAAAAAAAAAAAGTGGTTTCCCCACATTTCCATTCATAACTTTCTTCATATGGAGAACACTGCTAAATTCAGTTAACCATGTCTTTGATTTTGGAGGGGACTCTTTATTCCAGACCTGCAAAATTGTCTTTATAACTAATATCATAAGATATTGGATTGCCTGGATATGATCATAAATGTGCATCTTTGAGGATGGTAACCAACCTAAAATAGCAATGACAGGATCAGGTAGGAAGTCCACTTTGCATACCTTAGAATATAGATTCAATTCATCAGAACAGAATTTATGCAATTTAGAACAAAACCAAAATAAATCAGCCCACGTGAACTTGTTGGACTTACAGTTAATACAAAGTGGTGATACTGATGGGTAAATAGAATGCAATTTGGTTTAAGAGTAATGTAACCTATGTAGAAATTTCAATTGTATTAACGGAAAACTTTAATTAAAAGAGCATGTTTTAATCCCCTGAAGGGCTTTGATCCAAGTATCCTCAAAAATCTCCTAGATCTTTTGCCTAGGATTCCTTTAGATATTGTCTGGATGAACACACAAAATCCTGAAAAAAAGTCACATATAATTATACACATATAAAAATGTCCATTATTTACCACAGGGTGTAAATAAGGTGGCTGTTTCGTTTTCCCAATCATGTCATCTGTAAAACTGTGCTGATACAACAAATCAAAAGTTATAGCATTACAAAAATAGCTATATAATTAGCAAGTCCAAAAACTTCTCCAAGTGTCCAAAAGCCTCTCCAAACAAATACAACATAATAATTGTACATAACAACTAATTACACATGCAAACACAACAAAGACTAAAGGTTTGCATAGCATGCAGACATAATTTTAGTAATATGATTTCACAGAATTATTTTCATTCTGTGCGATTTGAGTCATCATTGAGTTTGAGTCATGTACTTGTCGCAATCTCCTGGTGACAATTTGTAATTACAGTGATTGATCACATGTCTCTGCCCAAATATGCAGGACTATCACTACTGGTTTGAACAGTCTGAACCCAATCCAGATGGTTTAGCACTCCATGACATTACAGCATTTCTGATGACATCATCTTATCCAGAAGAGCAAATGTGTTTGTAGCTAGGTAGCAAGTTTCCATGCTGTGTGCACATTGTGCTTTGTGTGGGTTATCTAATGATCTGTGAATCTGATTACTTTGTGTGTGGGTGCATTTTAAAGATAATCGCCTCCTCTAAGTAATATTATGTGATATTTTATGTTCCGTTTATTTTTTGTGAAGTTATAAGTGAAAACACTACATATGAGCAACACCTGTACGTCGATGACATATAGTAAGCTATTTTCAGTACTCCTTCCATCACTGGTCACTTTTCATGACAGTCAGGCGGAGTGTCCATAACACCCCCACTCCACCCTTGAGCTCACATTTGGCTGACACTTCCAGACTGCAGGTAATGATTAAGGTGATCATGGGCGCATTTTAACTGCTTGTTCTGGGAGTTGTAGAGGGCCAAGACAAAATGCATTTACAGCACTTCTAGAATTCATAAACCTTTTGGCGGAGCACTCAAAGCATCTGTATGTTTTGTTTAACTTGAATGAAAAATAAAGTATTGACTGCAATATTGATTGGTCTGGCGTTCCTGTAGGTTAGAGTGTACTTTATATGTACTGTGCTGTATAAAGCTGTAAATGGGCTTTGTTGTGCTGGGCATCCTCTCCACCATCCTCGGCACATTACAATAAGTGCACAGGACGGAGATCACATACACCGGAGCTCTGCTGTGTGCACGGGAGGTGCTACGAGAGCTTAGTTTAACAACATGCACTCCATTAGCTGCTGACATTTCACAGCATTGCTCCTTCACACTTTTATCTCCTCTCTTTTTCTCCCTCTCTCTTTCACTTTGTCAAGTGTTGCCCTTAGAGTGTCTAAGTGCTGTGTTTGCATAATACATTTAAGAGGTACATAAAGGTTAAACTTTAATTTCAGTTTTAATCATCAAGTAAAGTTTAAAATTTAAAGAAACAAGACACACACAAAAAAATATTCTGTCATTATTTTTTACCCTTAGAACTGGTCTAAATATATTTTGTGGTACAGAAAAAAAGATGCTAGGCAGACTGTTCCAGCTGCTCTTTTACATTTAATAAAATAGGTAGCTACTATCGTCTGTGTTTAATGTCATATCCAGTCAAAGAAGTAAATGAAAGTAAGCAGTTTTGATCTCAGTTCTGTTATAGGCAAAACATACTCTACGACAGTGGCTTTGCTTCTTTCAGAACGTGCTCCTTTCTGCCGTACCGTCAATGATGCGCAGTTCCTGTCAGAGTATTGGCAGCTATTCCTGCTAATGCAAAAGAATTTACGGACACTCGAACGAACAATCTATCAGGAAAAACATAACTAATTTTAGCTAACCTAGCTAACATGACTTTCGTGTAGGTCTTTCCTTCAAATGATTCTTTAAAGGAATAGTTCAACCAAAAATGAAAATTCTCTCATCATTTACTCACCCTCATGCCATCCCAGATGTTTATTAATTGAACACGCATCTGAGGATCTGTATCACTCCAAAGCAAGCAGTGGTCTGTATAATTTTAAATTAGAAAAATATTTCAATCTGATTACATTGAGTTTTAATGGATTACAGTTACATAAAATGTGTATCCTGATTATGTATTGGTGTTACAAGTATTTTATTACTACCCAAGCCTGGTTATGAATTGTGGTCTGACAACTACACAAAATCAAACTTGCGTAGATACAAACGTCTGGTACACGTACTTGTATAAAGTATGTTTCAGACTTTAGGGTTAGATTTAAGATTTGAGATAGGGTTAGTACTCAAATGTTTCTGAAAATTGGATGTGCTGTGCGTTTAATGTCACACCCATTCAAAGAAGCAAGTTCTTGCAAGTAGGTATAGCTGCAGGCTGGAGAACTCCAAATGGGTGCGGAATCTCCAAAAGAGGATGGAGTTACTCCAAAAGGGGGTTGCACCAACTCCAAAAGGGTTAAGGTTTGGGAAAGGGTAAGGTTATGCCTGCAGCTTTACACTTCTCTGTTCTTGTGCTGTGCGTCCCAACTGTAGCTCCAGCTATGGCCACAGCAAGGGGCAGTTCACATATCAAAAAGCAAACATTCATTCCCCGTCTGTCGCTCACTTCGACGTTGTGTCGAAGAAGCGACACTAGGGGTCTCTCTTGAGCGGCGAATATGCTTCTGATCTATGACAAAAGGCCAATGAGAAGTTGGCAGATAGTATTTGCATACCCCACCCCCAGACATACGGGTATAAAGGCGAGGAAATACTATGAGTTCATTCAGAAATTTTCTTCGGAACCGATGGTCGTGTATGCAGTCAGCTGCGAGTTCCTGTTCCTCTGACACTGCCTGCTGTTGGCTTCTACGGCGCATTACAGCTGCTTTCTCCTTCTCTGCACGGCAGTGCAGTTTGCCCCTGGGTGAATCGACAGCGCAGTTAAAAGAGTTATTTTCTCTAAAAGAGCAAATACACAGCTGGCGTTGAACGTCCTTTTCAGGGCGCGTCTTTTTAAAGACGTGTTTCCGCCTCTGTGTTGTTTCTGGATGCAGTTGATTTCTCCCCTCCTAGCAAGCAAGCAAGCTGCCTTGTGTGCCTGGGCTGCGATTACATACATGCAGCGTTTTATGAATGGTCTATGTTCTCAGTGCGAGTACATAGCCATGACAGCATTGCGGTCGCGGCTTTCTTTTGTCATGAGAGAAAGCCACTTCAGCCGCCCCCCGCGCCTCGCCTCTTTCCTACGGGATTGGGGCAGATGAAGACGATTTGGGGATAATGACGGGCTACATTCGCCGGGTAAATCCCCTCGAACCACCCGCCTCCCCAGCACACTTGGTTGCTTCCGTCCGAGCTCGGGATGAGTGCGGCCCACTTCGCGGCCGGTCCGCAGGTCCCTTGAGCTCCCGGAATTGAATGACGACATCCCCTCTGCATCGGAGAGTGTCTGATGCTGATGACTCGTCTGTGCCGCCACCCTCGGGTCTGCGTGCCCAGTCTGAGCCTGATGCACAGAGGTCCGCTATGCTTTCCCAGGTACCGCGAGCACGAGGCTGGACCGGAAAATCCTCACGGACCCCCTCGAGGACTCGGAAGGCTCCCAGGCGCTTCTGAGACATCCGACCCAGAGTCTGAGATGTTAGCTCCTGAGGTGGTAAGACCGCTCCGTCCCCCGTTGGAGGGCTGGGAGGAGAATCTTGTGTTGAAATTATTTCATCCCGTACCCACATTCTCAATAACAGAGCTATTTCCTTTGTCTCTGGGTCACCTGGCCCGCAAATGCCGTTCTCACGGCACTTTGCTTCCAGATATCAACAGTCCCAGTTCCCTGAATGTGGTACCTCCGCCCTCAGCCAAACGACTGTTCCCCGGCCGGCCGGTTCAGACGAGTCCAGAGGACGCCAACATCAGACCTCCTCCTCAGTCACGAACCCGCCCCCTGCCGGGTGTACGGAGTAAGGTAAGTGCTTTGAGTCTTTTCTCAGCACCAAAGCCTCGGGATGCACCCTTGCCTCCCGACGCCGCATTACCTGCTCTGCCCCGCTGTGAAGCCCTGCCAGGTACGTCAAAAATACCCAACTCGACACACTGGCTGGCCCGGACCATCCAACTCGGTTACGCAATTCAGTTTGCCAGGCCCCCGCCCCCCTTCGCGGGCGTCCACTTTACTGCAGTACACGGCGAACATGCCAATTCCCTGCACGCGGAAATCGCTACTCTTTTATGCAAAGACGCGATAGAGCCTGTCCCTCCAACCGAAATGAAGAAGGGTCTCTACAGCCCTTACTTCATTGTACCCAAGAAAGGCAGCGGCGTACGACCGATCTTGGACTTGAGAGTTTTCAACCGGGCTCTGCTCAAACTCCCGTTCAAAATGCTCATGCATCTAGATTGGTTCGCAGTGGTAGACCTGAAGGACGCATACTTCCACGTCCCGATTCTGCCTCGAAACCGACACTTTCTACGGTTCGCGTTCGACGGCCAGGCATACCAGTACAAGGTCCTCCCCTTCGGCATGTCTCTGTCCCCTCGCGTCTTCACAAAAGACCCCCTTCCCTTGATGCATGTAAGGGCCCCGGCCGTTTATTGCTCTATGCAAGAAACATAGAGAGAAAAGAGGCCCAGCCAGGCTTGGCCCATTCCCAGGTTGGCAAGTGTCACCTTGTTCCCCTTGTCAGGGAAACCATAAGGATTCTGATGACTTTATGGGGCATTGGGGAAGGGTACGTGCAGTCTGATACAGCTGGTCGCGTTTGCATGTATGTCCAGGGGCATGGTATGCAAATACTATCTGACAACTTCTCATTGGCATTTTTTCATAGATCAGAGGCATATTCGGCGCTCAAGAGAGACCCCTAATGTCGCTTCTTCGACACACAGTCTCGTTCCCTCCATCGGGGAACGGAGGTTACATACGTAACCTAGACGATCTTCTGTCATAAATTTTTCATGAGATCAGTCAGATTTGTTTGAGGAACAAAAGCAAATGTCCTCTTTTCCATGGATTTGAAATCTCACGTACACTTCCACATATTCAATCTTCCTATTAGACAACACGCAACATCCAATGATGTTTGGTGTCACTGATGTCAAAAATGATGAAGTGCATCTTCACTCACCTTACAGTATTTAAATATACGCAGAACTGAATTAGAAAATAATTTTTGGTGTTGGTGTTGGTAAAGTCCTTTAATAATGTCAATTATTGTGCACAAATAAAAGCATTTTCCATGTACTAAACGGAAGTGTTTGGAGAACTCAGGCTACGTCCACATTAACGCTTTAAGCTCAGGCATGCAAGAATAAAATTATAATTATCAAAATATTAAAAACTACAGTCTTTACCAACACAAAATATCGTTTAAAAGATAAGAAGCTCTACTTTCCAGTGCATGCAGGCATTATGACCAAAAATGAACAAGTGCTTTGAAATTTGCAGACAAATCAGAAGGGTTCTGTTTTGATCATTTATAGAACTTTTGCACTGTACATATTATTGCAATCAGTAAAAACATAAAACTCATCAGATATAGCGAGTAATAGCTACGTACGTCTTTGACATTAATGTTTCATTTTAACAGATGTTGCTTCTATGCCACGTTTTCACTTATAACTTGAAGAAAATGAAACAGGACATAAAATATCACATAACATTACTTAGAGGAGGCGATTATCTTTCAAACGAGCCCACACACAAGGTAATCGAAAGCATAGATCATTAGATAATCCACACAAAGCACAATGTTACATATGACCACCAGGAGATGGCGCCAAGGAAATGATACAGACTAGATGCAGACTCAAAGGTCAAAATTACAACTATGACTAAAGGTAATTATAACTATTACCTTTAGTCATAGTTGTGTTTGCATGTGTAATTACTTCTTATGCACAATTATTGTGTTTTATTTGTTTGGAGAGGCTTTTGGACACTTGGAGATGTGTTTGAACACTATGATAAATTATATTTGTAATGCTATTACTTTTAATTGATTTGTCGTATCAACAAAAAATGTATCTCTGTTACAGTTAATATGATTTGAAACAAAACAAAAGCAGTTTTCCCAGATATATATAATGTCAATTTCTTAGACTGATAGTCTCAGAATGTATCACAATCTATACCAATAAAACTTTTCAAAAGTGTTTTTGTTTTTTAAACACTCTTGGTCCACACTACCATTTCCAAACATTTCCTAAAAATTGCTTGGCCACACTGAAACGTCTGAAAACTCTTATCCCCTTACAGCACATGAGCAAAAAAAAATCTAAGAAGCATGGCAATGCATCATTTCCATGTATGGTCTGAAAAGCAATTGTCCTTGTGTTCCACCGCTGGACAGCAATTCCGAGTAAACTTCCCATTGCCTTTGAAGGAATGCTATGTGAATGTTGTACAAAGTAACTTTTATCTTTAACAACGCTATAAAATTGGAAAGCAGGAACAACAGTGCTACTACAACATTGCCCACCATCTTGAATGTTTTGGGTTGAATGGATCACATCACTGCTTCACATAACAAAACATTCGTCAATGTTTTCAAATATCATCCTTTTTTCCTGTCCACACTACAAAGTAAAGATGGCATTTTCAATTTTTTTCTTTTTATTTTCTCCCCTTTTCTCCCCAATTTGGAATGCCCAATTCTCAATTTGCCCCAAGTTCTCATGGTGGTGTAGCGACTCGCCTCAATCCAAGCGCGGAGGGCGAATCTCAGTTGCCTCTGCATCTGAGACCTTCAATCCACGCAAGAGTTGTTTGATGAGTGCATTACTGCGGAGATGCAGCGCATGTGGAGGTCCACGCTATTCTCCATGGCATCCACGCACAACTCACCATGCACCCCACCGAGAGCGAGAACCACACATTATTGTGACCACGAGGAGATTACTCCATGTGACTCTACCCTCCCAAGCAACCTAGCCTATTAGGTTGCTTAGGAGACCTGACTGGAGTCACTCAGCATGCCCTGGATTCAAACTTGCGACTCCAGAGTTGGTGGTCAGCATGAATACTCGCTGAGCTTCCCAGGCCCCCTGAGCATTTTCAAAAAGTTCAGTTTTTACTGGACAAAAATGGCGTTTTATTTTGGACAGAAATGTAGGCGTTGTCAAACAAAAATGTAATAGTGTGAACAAGGCCTCAATTATATTTAAAACTGTAAACTGAAAACTGTAAACTGTGTCTCTGTGATGCAATGAAAATTCCTCTTTTTGTTTGGAGTGATCCATCTCGAGAGACAATAACTTTGACTCGACCAATGGCCTGACTTGGGGGCGGGACTATCTGTTTGTTTGATCAATGTTAGATGGGTGGCGTATTCAGAATATTTTTTATATAATTTTTTAAAGCAGTGTTTATTTTAGCAATTCCATATGGTTGCAGTTGTGCCGCAGGAATTACATACCTCAGCTTTAAATGCAAGTGCAACCAGTTCAACATCCACTTCTATTTATAGCTACATCCCCTGAAATTCTGTTAAGTAAAGGCATATGAGTCTCATATAAATACATTCTGCTGGTTTTGCTATCGTAGTGCTTCTTATTTTGTCAGCATTTTTCTGGTATACACACCCCACACTGGGTTTTCCATGACTGTGACATTTTGTGCATCTACAAGCGAGAGTCTGTAAACTCTTCACTCTCTCCATATAGGGGATCTTCATTTACTAATGCTCTGATGATATCTGACACATCAGTAATGGGATTTGTACCCCGTATGCTGGATTAGCCCCATTTGATTAGCATGTCATTATTCCATTATGAGTCCTGAGAGCCAAAACTGTAGAAGTGAACACAAGAATGGAAAGAAGATGGGCTTCCGCACTCTTGACAGGTCCTTCTCTGACTTTACTGATTCTGTTAAAGTTTGCCATGGAAAATAATTACTATCCACTTTCTTAATTTATTAGATTTTATTCTTCCCATATAAATAATTAAAAATGGATTATGTGCCACTGTCTGTACACATTATTTTATAAATCATTGTGAAGAATAATTATTTGTTGTGCCGATAGTTTGTATTGAAGTAAAAAAAAAAAAAAAAAAAAAACATTTCCATAAACAATGGTCTTTTCTTACAGGCAAAAAACTATTGATGGACTATTATTGTTGCAGCTCCAGTTACTGATTAATCAGCAAATTGAACTGCCAAATTTGACCTCTACTTGTAAACAAACCCCTAATCCTACATATTGTAATGTAATCCTACATATGGTGTGGTGGTGGTGTAGAGGGCTAAAGCACTGAACTGCAAAGCAGAAGGTTGTTCGTTCGATCGATACCCACAGCCACCACCATTGTGTCCTTGAGCAAGGCACTTAACTCCAGGTTGCTCCAGGGGGATTGTCCCTGTAGTAAAGGCACTGTAAGTCGTGTCTGCCAAATGCATAAATGTTAAATGTTAAACAGTGTGTCTTTTTATCTGCATGTTTGTTCTAAGGACATGAATAGAGATGCAGCAATGTATCGCCAAACATCGGTATAGGTGTGTGAAAGAACATTTATTTTGTGTGGAACTACTTTGATTTGGGTGACAATGACAGCAGAGTTACAATTTGTAAGCTTGGCACTAGCTGCATTTCCATCCAACTATTTTTGTGCACAATGTGCATAAGAAATCCTGAATGTAAATGCTTGCTATCCGAATAAACTCTCAAAATTCACATAATACTTAATGCGCTAGGAGGAGGTGGATTGTCTAGAGTTCCCCATCTGTCACTCACTTCGACGTTGTGTCGAGTGAAGCGACACTAGGGGACTTTCTTGAAGGCCTCGGTTACCTCTGAACTTGATAAAAGGCCAATGAGAATTTGGCAGACAGAATTTGTATGTCTCTCCCCCAGACATACGGGTATAAAGGGAGGGAATCATGCGTCTGTTCATTCAGATTTCTTCTTCGGAGCCGAGCGGTTGTGCGATCAGCGAGCTGAGATCACTTACTGTTCCACTCATCTCTGCAGAGCTTATGCTGTTGGATCTACGGCGCATATCAGTGGCTTTCTCCTTCTCTGCACTGCAGTGCAGCTTTGCCCCTGGGCACTTCGAAAGTGTTACTAAAAGTGAATATTTAAAAGAGTTTATTTTCTCTAAAAGAGCAATACACAGCTGGCATTGAACGTCCTTTTCAGGACGTGTCTTTATAAAGTTGCCCTTCCGCACCTGTGTAGTTCAGCAGAAAGGGTACGCTGTCTACAAACAGAGGCTTTCCCACTGGGTTGTTGACTCCATCGCTTTGGCCTATCACACCCAGGCCATGCCCGCCCCCTTGCGGGTTCGAGCACACTCGACGACAATTATGGCCTCTTTGTGGGCACTGGCCAATGGCACCTCCCTAGCAGACATCTGCAGAGCAGCGGGCTGGGCAACATCCAATACCTTAATGAGATTTTACAATCTCAGGGTTGAGTCGGTCTTGTCCCATGTTCTCTCAGGCCCGAGCACATAGAACTCGGGAATGTGGATTGTCTGACCGGGTGTTCCGCTTGCACATAGCACCCTTCCCCTCCACTGAGGTGATCACGTGCACCCTTCTCCCCCTGGAGAGTCCACTAGATTCGCGCTCCCTGGATGTTCTTCCTCCCTAGACCTTTGGTCCGAGAATTCAGTGGAGGAATTCCCTGACCAGACCCACTACGGGTACTAAAATTACTCTGTACAGGAATAGGTGCTCCACAGGATGGGCCCTTGTGGATTAATCCCCCTGTGTGGGGATTTTTTTTCCGCAGTACGGTCCCCCTACGGTCCCTTGGGAAGTCCCCACTGCCCCACGGTTGCCGTGTTTGTAGCAACTCCTCCCTCTCAGCAGGTAGGATCTACCACGTGGGGTCTTTTACCCCTGAAAGAATTGGAGTTGGGAAAGAACACCTTCTCCGATGCATGTGATAGCGTTAAGATAGCCCCAGCAGCTTTACCTCAATGCGAGAAACATAGAGAGAGAAAAGGCGTAGCTGGCATTGTCTGCTCACATGCTTGGCACGTCGCTTTGTTCCCCCCTTTGGGATGCCAGGAACCTAAAAAGTGTATGCCGATTTTATGGGCCATTGGGGAAGGGTACGTGCAGTGTGACGCAGCCTGTTGCTTTGGCACGCAACTGCCTGCCCGCACCTGCATCAGCAGCACACGTACACGGTTCATGGCATGACTGAATAGGGACCCCTAGTGTCGCTTCACTCGACACAACGTCGAAGTGAGCGACAGACGGGGAGCGTCTAGGTTACTGTTGTAACCTCCGTTCCCTGATGGAAGGAACGAGACATTGTGTGCCCCTGGCCACGACGCTGAACCGAGCCACTGCAATGGCTAAACCTTATTCTTGGCTCCTCAGTGCAAAACCTGAATGAACAGAGGCATGATTCCCTACCTTTATACCCGTATGTCCAGGGGAAGGATATGCAAATTCTGTCTGCCAAATTCTCATTGGCCTTTTATCAAGTTCAGAGGTAACCGAGGCCTTCAAGAAAGTTCCTTAGTTTCGCTTCACTCGACACAAATTAACTGAATTACAACAGTAACCTAGACGTTTCACATTAGTAAAAATGTGCAATAAAGTGATGTAAGCCATTTGAGCCCTAATTATGTAAGCTACTGCACTTATTCTGCAACGTCTCCTGGCAGCATGTAATAACATAATGTACAATTGCTTTATTATTCTCCCCGAAGCAAAGAGATTGTTCAGATGCTCCATGAAAAAAAGGTTTACAGTTCATGGAAACATGCAGTTTTTGCATTTCTTTAGTCTAATTTTCAGAAATGCGCATTAAAAATGCATTTTGATGGAAGCCAAGCTACTGCTAAAATTTCACAAGGTGGAACTACCATGAAAACTTTTAACGCAACTTTTGTTAAAGTTAAGCGGAGGTTTCTTCACCTAAAAAGGGGCAAGCTTCATCACTCAGGATTCAGTAAATATGAGTTGAGCATTACAAAAATCTGAAAATCTTACCAATGTAATGTGAGCCTAACAAGAGGCTATTCAGAATGTGAGCTAAGATTTTTTATACTGAGTTAATACTGTGATTTTTTTGTTTTAGTGTGTTAACTGAGACCAGTTCCTCTGAAACATGAAAAACATGTCATTGGGTCTGTTCCAAACCCTTGTGAGCTGCCTCCAGATGCAGCACTTGAAGACATCATAGGTGTTCCCCACATGAAATCTCTTTCAAAAGGAAGTTATCTTAATGATGCTGCCTCCTAAGATATCTTGATTTGTCCAAATTCTATGGTGTCATATGTGTCCTTCCCCGGATGGGCAATCTCAGAATGCACAGTGACGAGCTCAGATGAAAAATATATCCAAGATGGTGGATGAAGCAAGATCTATTTTTATTATAAATATACGTATGATCAATTGAATACTGACAAGTGTAGATAAAAAAAATTGCTTTGTGCTATGCATATTTATGCTCATTAGAGTATTGCGTTGTTCCTCTGGCATCACCTGCATTCATCAGTTGCATGTCTTGAGTCTCCTGTGTGCTTCGCATGAGGAGCGCTATTTAAATGGTGCATGGAGTTGTTACCTATGAAGAGTGCTCAAAATCGCTTTCATATGAGGCTCCATTTCAGTTAGCATGCTACCATAGGAGACATCTGCCAATGTAGGCAGGAGAAAGCGAGGTAGCTCACTAAGTTTTGTATCTTAGTGAATAAGACCCATAGAGAATAAAGTATTTTTTTTTTATTTCTTTTGATGTTGTGTTATTCCTTTACACTGATTTGAAACAAGGTCGCATAGAAGAACAGAACCACCAAAATATTGGTATTGGCAGATTTTATTCTAAACAATTGGATAACACATCGGCACAGATTTTGTATCAGTGCATCCATAAGCATGAATGATACCTCAAATCATGTGGCTTGTTGAGGTGTGGTGTATTATTACTTTTCGAAGCAATCAGACACGTGATATTCGCCTAGTGAATGATAAAACAACCAAAAAAATTTCATTCCCAAGACTTGCATGAATGGAGGGACCTGAGCAATATCTACGGACCACAATATCATAGAGATATGGGGCTGGCTCTTTTGACTCGGAGCAGTAAGTAACCACCTAGCAACTACACAGAAAACACTTACAAACCAAATAGCAATGCTCTGGCTACCACCAACAACACTCTAGCATTGTGGTGGTGAGTTTTGCTAGCACCACTCATTTTCTTCAGAGAATGCAAATATAATGATTAATTATTGTAATGTTGTGTGATGCATTTGAGATATCATCTTTATATTTGTCTGTGCCTGTGATTTACATCACTTGATTATCCTGAATATAATAGCATGGTGTGCAATGTCCTGATTTACAGTAGGTACATCTATCTTACCTTGGCATTGTATGTATATTTTAACTCATAGCGTGTTGAAATGTAGGCATGGTCAAGAAAGCACCATACAGCACAACATTTCTCTTTATGAATCAGTTTTATAGTTCATCTATAAAACTGTGAGATGTACAGGGTTTGCACCTGCAAGTTTACAGCAAAACACATAAATCTTGTGTTACCTCTAGCTGTCAGAGAGTGCATCTCTCTATAGGAGTTCCACAGCTGGAGTCAGTCAGCTAAAGCAATGGGGTGAAAGAAAGAAAGAGATACTCAGAAGTCAGATCCAGGCAGCAGAGTTGGCATTATACATCCTGTCCATTCCTACACACACTCTGTGATGTGTATGCCTTGCTGTAGTTGAATAAAACATGTTATTAAATAATGTAAATGTCAATGGAAAATACACCTAAACTCTTGAGAAAGGTCGGCCAAGGCACAGGCTGCACCTGTATCAGATATTCAGCCATGATAAGAAGGACCTGTGTACTGCACGTCCAATCCCTGTGATCCATATTTAATTTTGTTTGCAGTCCAACAATGGTGGAATAATTATTGCAGGTAAGCTGTGTGAAATATTTAGCGATGAATTTAATGCAATACACATGAGAAGAATGTGACCCAGTGCTTATATTTTGATTTTGATGTGCAGTATATTTGTATTATTGTACTTTACATGGCTTTAGGGGCAATGTTTTAGTCATGAGAAGTGTGCAGTTGGGTTATGACGAGAGAGAAAGGTAAGTGTGAAGACATCTCTTCATAATGTTTGTTGGAGGCCTTGGTCTGTCCTAATTAGAGTCAGGATACAACCATCTTTATACGGTCATGTTGTGTGTGTGCTCTGTGTTTGGGATCTCCCCATTGGCAGTGGAATGTTCTAAGGAAAACAACATCTGTAAGAATTCCTATATGACAAAGAAGTCCAAAAACATAAAACAGATGCACAAAGTATGTTTCCCTATCGAGAGGTCTCTCCTATTGCGTAAGTAGCTTACGCTATGGGAAAACTCCGTTTCTCGAGAAATATTGAAGTCTTTATGTAAAACGCATTGCAGCTGCACAGCAGACAGAAATGAGCGAGGCAGCTCGGTCATTGGCTGTGCTGCAGCAACTTGCTCGAACCAATGACGGGGCGACTCTGAACACGCGACCAATGGCGCGTGCTCAGCTCAGCGGCTCAGAGCCCGCCAAGATGGGCGTGGCTTAGGGCTATATATTAGGCGCCCGTCATGAGAGTTCTTTAGATTTAATCTCCTTCAGCAAAGACCTTCTCTTCGCTGGATTCTCCGGATTGTTGGAGTCTTTCGCCCGCCGTCGAAAAGCCTACAGCAGCACCGCTAAGAGGACGCCGGCATCTTCAGCCGCCTTCGAAGCCTTCTGCTATGCCATCCGGCGCGCAACGCTATATCCTTTACTGCAAGCGCTCGCCCCTGCGACACTTTTGATTAGTAAAAGAGCAATTTTTTCAAGGCATTGTTGCAAATGCCTTCAGCCTGCGCCTCGTGCAGAGGACCTCTTCCTGATGGGGATCGTCACATCATTTGCACTCGCTGCCTGGGACCGGACCACGCAGAAGCTGCTCTCATTCAGGGCGGATGCCCCGAATGTGACTCCCTGGGCCTCGCCGGTAGCGCTTCGCTTTGCCGCTTTCGCCGCAATCGAGCCTGCTTCCACCGTGCTGCCGCCCCCTCCGTTCGAGCCGCGCAAGAAAAAGCACCGCTCACAGAGGCTGCCAGAGCACGTAGACTTTGGTGACGTCACGCCGGCCCAGTCTCCGCGTGCTTCACCGCTGCCTGAGACCTCCCCGCCGCCAGTCCATTTTATGAAGATGGACCAGCACCCCTCCAGCAGAGCGGTGGGTCTTGTCTCGTTCGGCGCGTCAGGGCACGACGATGAAAAGGATGACAGCCTCTCTATTGACGCTGCATCCGACGACTGGCCGGGCTCGAGTTTCGACCCCGCGCCATCGACATCAGCGGACACGAGCACGGGCACCAGCATGGACTCTGAGATCGTCCGCATCCTGTCCAAAGCCGTAGAAGACCTCGGGCTCGACTGGTCTTCTCCGGAAGAACCCGCCCGCAGCCAGCTGGACGAGTGGTTCCTGCAGGGGTGCCGGCAGGCCCCTCGACAGAGACCCTCTCCTTTCTTCTCCGAAGTGCACGACGAACTCACAAAGTCGTGGAAAGCCCCGCACTCTGCTCGCCTGAAGCCTTCTTTTTCTTCCTCGCTCTCCTCAGTGGACGGCGCAAGAGAAAGAGGCTACGAGGAACTCCGCCCCTCGAGGAGGCTGTGGCCAACCATCTGTGCCCACCCTCCACCGCCGGATGGAAAGCCAAAGCTTCTCATCCCTCGAAGCCCTGCAGATCCACCTCAGCTCTCGCCCGGTCGCGCATACGCCGCCGCCGGCCAAGCTGCATCAGCGCTTCATTCAATGGCGGTTTTACAAGTTTACCAGGCCAAACTTCTCCGCACCATGGATGAGTCTGGACCTGAACCTGAAGCTTTCAAGGACCTGTGCAGCGCCACTGATGTAGCCCTGCGAGCCACGAAGGCCACCGCCCAATCCATCGGCCGGGCCATGGCTAATTTGACTGTCCTTGAGCGCCATCTGTGGCTGACGCTAACGGAGATGAAGGATGCGGATAAGGCGCCATTCCTTGACGCGCCTATCGCTCCAAGCGGCCTGTTCGGATCAGTGGTAAAAGAATTCGCTGAACGCTTCACTGAGGCCCGGAAGGATTCGCAAGCTATGCGTCACTTCCTGCCCAAGCGCTCCAGCTCGTCTCACCAGAGACCGCCTCAGCAGCAGCAGCGAGCCAGGGCGGCCCCTCCCGTCTCCCAAAAGCCGAAGAGCAGACCTGAAACGGACACTCGACGCCGCTCGCGTTCCGCTGGCCGAAGAAAGCCGCCTGAGCAACGAGGTCCTCGGCCCAAGATCATGCTGAACCTGGAGCCTCATAAGTCTTCCTAGCAATAGGAAGAAAAGGAGAGAGTACGTGTCTCTCTCTAAAACATGTAAAACATTAC
The DNA here is from genome assembly GCF_025860055.1 of Xyrauchen texanus. NCBI lineage: Eukaryota > Metazoa > Chordata > Actinopteri > Cypriniformes > Catostomidae > Xyrauchen > Xyrauchen texanus. The sequence goes on from NC_068301.1 coordinate 29,490,669, forward strand.
CCAGTCCCCTTACAGGCGGTTGGAAATGTCTGTACAGCAGTCAATGGGCCAGTCACAGAACTCGCTCACCTGCAATCAAACGCCGTTTTAACGGCGACACACAGAAATCACGAAAAGAGTCATTTTCTGCCTGTGTCACTAAGGGTTCACATGTCCACACTAAAGTGCGCATTCCCACATACCAATACTGTCCAAACAGTGCCAAATACTTCCCCAGCTCAGGCTGGACGTCCAATAAATGTAGATCGTGTGCCTATTGTCATGTATGCACCACTACACGAGACGAAAGTGAGGAAAGATGTGTCACATGTTCTACGCACCGAGGTGCTCAAACTGATAGAGAAGGGCGCTATAGAAACTGTTCCTCTATGAGCGAGGCGGGTTTTTACAGCCGCTATTTTCTCGTCCCGAAAAAGGACGGTGGCCTCCGCCCCATCCTAGATCTCAGACATCTGGACAAAGCTTTAATGATTCGCTCGTTCAGAATGTTAACAACCAAACATATCCTCACGCAAGTTCGCCCCGGGGATTGGTTTCTATCAGTGGATTTGAAAGACGCTTACTTTCACATTACGATAGCGCCTCATCACAGGCCTTTTCTGAGATTCGCTTTCGAGGGACAGTCATACCAGTACACAGTACTACCATTCGGCCTATCATTGGCCCCCCGTACATTCACGAAATGTATGGACGCGGCACTTTCCCCCCTGAGACAGCGGGGAGTGCGAATACTGAATTATCTCGAGGATTGGCAAATCATAGCACAATCAGAGGGTCAGTTAACGACGCACAGATCTTGGATCATCAGCCATCTAGAATGCCTGGGTCTGAGAATCAATTTTGCCAAGAGCGTGCTATCCCCCAGCCAGAATATCTCTTTTCTGGGAATAGTGCTAGACTCAGTGCAGATGACAGCGCGCCTCTCATCAGAGCGCGCGCTCTCTATTCGACGCCTTGCAACATCATTCAGAACGGGCGCACACGCCCCGTCAAACGATTTCAAAGAATGCTCGGTCTCATGGCCTCGGCATCAGCGGTACTCTAGCTAGGATTGTTGCACATGCGTCCTCTCCAGCACTGGCTCAAGAGCCGTGTCCCCACTCACGCGTGGCGCTCGGGCCACTTTTTGATCAGAGCGAATCACGGCTGTATAAAAGCCCTGAAAAACGAACACGTCCTGGTCCAAACGGACAACATGACGGTAGTTTTGTATATAAATCGCCAGGGTGGACTCAGGTCGAGCTCCCTGCACTCTATGGCCAGGGAGCTCATCTTATGGTCACAACACCACCTGCGCTCGCTGAGAGCAGCGCATGTGCCAGGCGCCCTGAACCAGGGAGCAGACATGCTGTCCAGAGACAAGGTTCTCCCAGGAGAATGGTCTCTCCACCCCCTGACGGTTCAGTGGTTATGGAAAAACTTTGGCGAGGCAGAGGTCGACCTCTTTGCCTCCAGGGAAAACGTGCAATGCCCCCTTTTCTTCTCAAAGAGCACGGACGCGCTCGCCCAAGTCTGGCCGAGCCGCCCCTTGTATGCTTTTCCCCCGATCACGATGCTACCTCAGGTCATCAGTCGGATCAGGGAAGTGAGATGTGCAGTGCTCCTGGTAGCCCCACACTGGAACAACCAAACGTGGTTTCCAGAACTGATGCAGATGATGCAATCTGCCCCATGGCCGATTCTGTTGAGGCTAGACCTCCTCAGGTAGGCCAACGGGATGATTCTTCATCCCCACCCCGATCTGTGGGCCCTCCATGCATGGCCCCTCAACGGGTTCCCGAGATCCTCCCCAGTGGAGTTTTGAGAACCATCACTGAGGCACGAGCACCCTCTACGAGGCGCTTATATGCCCAAAAGTGGAAAGTGTTCAGTGACTGGTGTGATACCAAGAGCTTGACAATCCTGATAAAGGACGTTCATTAGGGAAAAACGACCTAATCATTCGTTTCCTAAGAGACGCTAGGAGGATGAACCCTCCTTGCCCCCCGTCGGTGCCGATCTGGGACCAGGCCACGGTCCTGGATGCACTCAAGAGTGCCCCATTCGAACCTCTCCGAACCGTGCACCTTAAACAGCTCTCGCTCAAAACTGCGCTCTTGCTGGCGCTCGCCTCAGTCAAGAGAGTGGGCGACCTGCAGCGCTGTCATCAAGCTGCTTGCCTGGAATTTGGACCTAACGACTGCAGAGTTGTCCTTAGGCCAAAGCACGGGTATATTCCTAAAGTGCTCTCCACACCCTTCAGAGCACAGGTGATATCTCTGGCAGCGCTATCGTCCCCAGCAGACGAAAGCGACGCTAATTTACTCTGCCCGGTCAGTGCGCTCAGAGTATATTTGGAACGTTCTGCCCTGTTCAGACAGACGGAACAATTATTCGTATGCTTTGGCGGCCGCACTAAAGGTCTCGCAGTCTCAAAGCAAAGAATGTTGCGCTGGATAGTGGATGCTATAGCGCTAGCTTATGAAGCCAAGGGCCTCACTCTACGAGGAGCATGGCCTCCTCGTGGGCTTGGTCGAGTGGGATACCCATTGAAGATATTTGTGCGGCGGCGGGCTGGGCCTCGCCTCCGACATTTATCAGGTTTTATAACCTACAAGTCCCCTCATTGCATTCCAACATTCTATCAGCCTGACTGTAGAATGGACTGGAGTATGTATATGCTGAGCATTATCTCCTCCCTTATAAGGTCCGTCTCTGACCGACTTAGAGGATTTTTTATGCATATCAGTAGATAGAAAAATGCATTCCAACATTCTATCAGCCTGACTGTAGAATGGACTGGAGTATGTATATGCTGAGCATTATCTCCTCCCTTATGAGGTCCGTCTCTGACCGACTTAGAGGATTTTTTATGCATATCAGTACATAGAAAGATGCATTCCAACATTCTATCAGCCTGACTGTAGAATGGACTGGAGAATGTATATGCTGAGCATTATATCCTCCCTTATAAGGTCCGTCTCTGACTGACTTAGAGGATTTTTTTATGCATGCCAGTACATAGAAAAAATGCATTCCAACATTCTATCAGCCTGACTGTAGAATGGACTGGAGTATGTATATGCTGAGCATTATCTCCTCCCTTACAAGGTCCGTCTCTGACTGACTTAAAGGATTTTGTATGCATATCAGTACATAAAAAACTCAGTACATAAGATATGTGCTTGTGTTTGTACTATGAGCACCCCACCATGGACCACCTTGGAAGGCGCTCTATGCTATCCCATTATGTAGCTCGCCGTTGGCCCGGCTCGTGGAATAATCACTTTGCTTTAAGGCTCAGGCATCTGCCTCTGGCTTTGTAGAGCGAAGTCAGCAAGCACGGCGTTTTGCATGGTGTTCCCATAGCGTAAGCTACTTACGTAATAAGAGAGACCTCTCGATAGGGAACGACTCGGTTACTAACGTAACCTCGGTTCCCTGAGAGGAGGGAACGAGTATTGCATAAGCTGCCGCGCTAGTGCTTGGTCAGTTCGCTTCAGTCGATTGAACCTAAAGAACACTCATGACGGGGCGCCTAATATATAGCCCTAAGCCACGCCCATCTTGGCGGGCTCTGAGCGCGCGAGCACGAAGCACGCGCCCATTGGTCGCGAGTTCAGAGTCGCCCCGTCATTGGTTCGAGCAAGTTGCTGCAGCACAGCCAATGACCGAGCTGCCTCGCTCATTGCTGTCTGCTGTGCAGCTGCAATGCGTTTTACATAAAGACTTCAATATTTCTCGAGAAACGGAGTTTTCCCATAGTGTAAGCTACTTACGCAATACTCGTTCCCTCCTCTCAGGGAACCGAGGTTACGTTAGTAACCGAGTCGATACTCTTCAAGATTCTTCAGTGGCACTTGGCAGAACCTTAAGTTCATAAAGAACTCTCTTCTTATCAAGAATATTTTTTTCAAGAATAATTCTTTAGGTGGCTGTAAGGTTATTTGGAGATTAAATAAGTTCTTAAAGGTGCAGTCAGTATTTTTTTCCCTCATTAAAAACATTTTACTTAAAAAAAAAAAATGCAATTTTGAAACATATGAAATCATGACCACTCATGTGAGATGAAGACTTCAGTCATATCAGTAACATTATAAAAGCTGTTTTATTCTTCAGTAAATGGAGAGGGTTCAATACACGTTACACAAAATCGACAGCATGTGTGGCATCATGTTGTTTACCACAAAAATTTATTTGACTCCCACCTTTTTAAAAAACAAACAAAATCAAGGTTACAGTGAGGTACTTACTGAAAAATGGAAGTTTTGGAGGGTTTAAAGGCAGAAATGTGAAGCTTTAATTTGATAATAGCACTTACATTAATACTTCTGTTAAAACTTTTGTATTATTTGAGCTGTAATGTTATTTAAATCTGCAGTTTTGCAGGTTTATGGCATTATGTCGTCATGGCAACAAAGTTGTAAAATTTCATATAAATTTACACAGAAAAGGTAAGTGATTTTATCACACTTGAATCATGTTAATTCACATACTGTTTTTGTCTTGTGGCTATACTTTTGAAACTGCTGTTGCACCTATTGTATCCATTAGAATTATTATTATTATTCTTCCCCAATGAGAGTCTATGTCAGCCTATTGAACTGTTCTTAGGAAAATTATTACATTTGGCAAACTGATGAATGAAATGTCATGATTAGTCCTCCAATGTGTAGCGGTCAGTGTGCCATGCCTGTGGAATAGGAAAGGTTGTTAGTTTGAGACCAGCTTGTGGCAACTTGAAAAAAATTATGAGTATTTGCAAAATATACCATGACTAATCTGATCTTTCTTTCTGCTTTGTTTGATATCAGCCATAACGGCTCTCCACCATTTTGGATACAATTTTATTCAAAACCTGCTGACTCGCAGCTTGGTATGTCTCTTTAGCACCTGTGAAACATTTCTGTTTCTGACACTTTTTTGGTGACTTGTGAAGCAGTGTGGGGTTGCTTTGTATGTCATATTCATGCAACGTGCTTGCTATGGTGTATTGCTTGCCATTTCAGTACTTGGCCCCATAATTGCTGCTTACAGCTATACTTATTATAATAGTTTTTTAAGAATGTATGTGTAGCTTGTAGAGCAAAGCACTGAATGTTTCTTTTGGTCATGTAATTTAGTTCTGACTGTTCAGATTTAACAATTCCAGGTCTGGATCATAATTACCATTGACATATTTTTTTAGACAAATAATTGTACATAAGGATCCATTGTAATGAACATTGTGTGTGGAGCTTGTCATAAGTTTTAAAACATTGTTTCTTGCTTAGTCTCTTCAAGGCAAATAAGTATGCTTAAATACAGTTACAGAGACACTCAAACTTTGTTTTTTTATTTTTATTTGACTCTCACTCAAATTCAGATTTATTTGGCATTCTCGGAAATCGTTAGTATTTACGTCTCTCGTCCTGGCACCGTGTCTGGTTGCCGAGCCAGTAAAGAAGGTGCAATCTGCTTCAATAAATACCCTGCCGCCTGATAAATGCCAGTTTCATTTACATTGCTTGGGCTGAATCAACATGCTCTAATGTATATTTAGCCCCTGTAAAGCCACTGCCTGATAGCTCTAGAAGAGAGCAGTCTGCCACTCAGCTAATTACTGAAGGAATGTCTAATGTGAGATGAGGACACATTTCGGGAAAAGCAGGTTTGTATTTTGAAGGCCTGTTGAGTTTTTTACTTCCTTGGTGCCTTATGCTGCATTCCATTCAAGTAGGATGGGGGATATTCCAACTTTATTTCTTGGAACATAAAGGCATTACATTGCCAGATGCTCAGAAGATGATGTTAAACATAGATACAAAACTGTAATGCTCCCGTTAGCTTAGCAGGGGTTTGACCCAGAGACGTCTCCTAGCAACCCAATTTATAAACAATGCTGCAGCGCTAGCATTTATGCTACAGGTCTACAATTATCAAACAAGAGTATATTTTACCATGTTTGGTACTCCAGTCTCTACAAACATTTGATAATAAAGCTTTAACATCATGCAATGAAGCAACGTTGACTAATTTATCGATATTATTAAATAAAAGGGAATGTTTATCACTTAATTTGTAATTACCTCAGCAAAATCGGAGTTAAAAAGTTTTCAAGATGGAATTCCAACTTCAAGTGGAATTTGTCCTTGTAGGAAGTTGGAAAATCTTTTACAACCTTTCCAAGTTAAATGGAATGCAGCATTAGAACATAGTTTGGTTATGACAAAAGGTTTAGCATGTTATTGTGGGTATGACATATTTATAGGATATAGGTCATGGTGGACTAGATCTGAACATACCCAGACATACTGAGTTAAGCATATGGACATGCTACTGTTGCTGCACAATTAGGCAAGACACAAGACATGCTGCATCAAGCATGTTTAACAAGTTGATACACAATTAGACATGAATACAATTCCCCACCAAAGCAAGAAAGCTGCACAAACACATAACACCAAATAACACAAACAAGCAAATCTACCACCAAGACTTTTGTACTGCTGCTGCTCCAAAGAGCCATGTGCACCAAGAGTATGCTACCTATGTGTGCCTTGGCCTGCTTTACTGAACGCCATAACAATAATTAAATGAACCTCTATGTGTGTCTGGGCCAGCTTGGCTGAGAAAGGCTTAAAAGGCTAATGACTGACTCATAATGTATACCTTGATGGGGAAAACCCAGAGCTATTATAAATAGTGCCATCCTTGCTATATGTGGATTTATATAAACCTAATTACCTAATATAGCGATGTGTGACAGTGCCTGATTTGGCTATGGCTTACCTTGATAAAGATGTGCTTCTAGGTGTAATGGTCAAAAGCAGACCTTACACACAACAGCAAGTCAGAAAGCACAACGACAGGTCAAAAACACAATTTTGAAATGGAAATGCTAGGTATCATACTGTAGCTTCTTACGTGATTGTCTGTGTGGATGGTTTCTAGCCAATTCTTCATGATTGGTTCACTGATTATTAAAAAATTCCATTGCAAAGGCTCACTGATTGAAAAACTGAATCGTTTGGAGTGGTTTCTCGCTCAGTAAAACAGAAATTGAACACTTTAGAACACAGAAAGCAAAAGTAAGTTATGCTATCCACCTACATTGAAGACTCAAACACCAACTGTGCTAAAATGTTGGTGGCATCCGAGCATTCATTCAATTGACTTGCATGTTCTAACTTAACAAACAATATTATTTAAAAATAATAATAATAATAATAATAATAATAATAATAATAATAATATTTTATATATATAGAGAGAGAGACAGAGAGAGAGAGAGAGAGATGGAGATGAGATGGAGCGTGCTGTCAGCTTTCTGAAGAACAGCTTTTTCAGTGGTAAAATAGCCGTCCAAGTGGGGGTTTCCTCTCTATTTCGTGGTAGCCAGTGCGCAAGAGTCATTCCCTATAGAAACCGCAATGTCCTCCGCCATTTTAAACAGTATATATCCAATGTTGAAACTCCGGTAAGAGGTAAGTACCTTGAATTCTGTAATCAATCCGTCTGTTTTGTCTCTCAGCTGTGATGAGCCTTAATGCTGAAGTTGTTCATTTACAGCCATTTAAAGTTATTTCCTAACTTTAGTAATGTAGTAGTAATACAAGAGATATTGGAGCGTTGTTCTTTGTAAATAATGACTAATGGATTCACTATACTTCATGTCACCAACTGGCTCATATTACACACAAAAATGATATTTTGCAACCACCTTCTGGCTAACATATGTAATGTATAAAAAATAGATGTAAAAAGAGACACATAGCCTACATTAGCTCTTAACACATCTGCACTGCTCTTACACTTTAGTTTAGGATGACGAACACAAGCGGAGTGATACACATAGTGAAGCGTCCGAGTGCTGATGGTGTCAGACTCATGAAACGTTTCTCGTCCAATCAGATTCGTTGACCAGGACTAACTTTTGTGTGTATTATATATATATTACATATATATTATTGATGTTGTCAATTTAGGGTTATTTTTCACATTAGATTGATCTTATCATGATGATCTCATCAATGATGCAACATGTTGCGAGCTGCAGACAGAGGGGGTGAGAGACGAGCGTCTCTGTGTTAGAGTGTGCATCAGCCGGCAGAACTTTAAATCTCTCCGGCCTCGACTCCCGCTCAGATTGGGTCACTTCCGCGACTGGTTGAAGCGGCTCTCACCGCACAGAGAATGACAGTTTTGGTTTCGGTTGCTACCAATGGATAGTTTTTGGATAGTTTTTAGGTGAAATATTGTCAGTATGTTCAATTATATGGATACAGTATTCAATTATTTTTGAAAAAAAAATCATCAATGTTATTTTTACATTCCAAAGGTTGTATTAGGCTGCCAGTGAATGTGAATGACTAACTTACTTGATTAATTTTTGTGATTTATTAAATAATAATAATAATGAATTTGTATAATTGCACATACTGGTGAAATCTCACCTTAAGTAAGTCATTGTAGCCAGCCTACTACAACCTTTAGAATAATGATGAAAATAATATTGTGGTGAATTTAAATTTTTTATGTTTTTTCCAAAATAATTGAACACTGTGTACATATAATTGGACATGCTGGCAAAACCTCATATGTTGTAAGTCATTACACTGGCAGTCTACTGCAACCTTAGAAAACCTTGTGAAAATGTTTTTTTTTTAATAACAGTGTTTGTCAGATCGTGCAAGTCAACTAAATGAATGCTTGGACACCACCAAAGTTTTAGCGCAGTCTTACTCAATGTACAGTAGGTGGATACCATACCTAAAACTAACTTTATCCCATTCGGTTTTTCTGCTGTCTGTGTTCTCAAGTGTCCAGTTACTGTTTTACTGAGTGAGAAACCATTCCTATTGATTCAGTTTTCAATCTGTGAGCTTTTGGCATGGATTTTGAAATAATTGCACACCTGGGCAGTTAACCAATCATGAAGAAAATGCTAGATACCTTCCATACAACCAATCATGTGAGAAGCTATGGTACCTACCCTTTCTGTTTCGACTGACTTTTTGTTTTGTTTTCAGATTTGGCATTGTGCTTTATGATTTGTTTTATTTTGCACTTCACAGCTACCGTAGAGCTCACAAATAACAGGTTCGAAGAACCTATTGCGCCATTCAGAGTTTCATGCCTGAACTTAGTCATTTAAGTGTTCATTTTATAAGTGCATTTCGTAGTCGCTCCAAAAAACATGGTTTATTAACAGAGAGATACCATTATCCATTTATTTTTGCATAATTTTTCAAAGTTATTGCCTCTGATAATATTTACAAAAAGGTGATGATATCACTGGGCCATCTGCCAAGTGTTTCACATTATGTGTATTGGACAGAAATGTATTTAGAATATAAACCATGGGTTTAAAAGGTCATGCTTTAAAGCTCTATATGTTGATTTATATAGATTTAGAAAAGGCTAAGAAGGTTGTATGTGTTTGGTCTGGAGCAGGGCCACAACAAAATGATCTGTGTTCCTTCTTTTTACTGAGTTATGGTAGGATTATAGTGTTCATCCACAAGGGCCACATTTTGAATGGATTTCTTTCACATTGCATATGTTGCGGAATTATGCCAACATATATTACTCTCTACCAGAATCCCAACGTTTCGAATCAAGAATGCAATATCATTTAATTTTAATGCTCCACCATTCACCATACCTTAAACGGGTCACACATGATTGAGCCAAGTATGAATATTGTCATAATATGCTGGTGATATAAAGAGCCGTTTACCATAGCTGTCATGCTACAACATGGGGAGAATGGAGCATGGAGCTGGTGTTTAGAGGAGAGGACATGATCAGCATTTGAAAACACCTGTGGGCTTAGCCAAAGTGGCAACACAAGAACTACTATCTGTCAAAACAAGAGTTGAAAAAGCTCTCTTACTCTTTTCAAACACTTTCTTGAACTCCCAGCCCTGTCAAACAACAGTCATTCGGTATAAGAGAGACAACAGCCTTTGCTGTAAACTCAAGAACATACCAACAACATTTCATACACACTAGTATCGCATAGCCAGACTTATGAAGTACTCATTGCAGCTTATCCTGGCCAGGAAAGCCCATATAGGCAGGAAGAGATCACCTGTCTGATATGTAAAGCCACACAATATTCACACAATTTCAAAAAAGGTTTTATTTTAATACACCATTTAGGTGTGGGTTAATCTAAAATGGTTCAGGTTCCCGGCCCACACAACTCCACATGCCAAAGTGTCCTTGGTCAAGACACTGATCCCCAAGTCTGCTAAGGTTAAAAATCGCTATATAAGTGCAGACCATTTACTAATAGATAGTTTTGGGAAGTTACTCAAAAAAGCAATCTACTACAAATTACCATGTACTTTTGTGAATTGTAATCAGATTATTCACTGATTACTTCATAGTACTTATTACTTTTTAAACGGATAGTTCACCCAAAAATGTATGTACTCTCATAATTTGCTCACCCTCTTGACATACCAGATGTTTGTGAATATCGCAAAATACCAAGGAGAAGAAAGTAAAAGTGGAGATGTATAGTAAAAAATAAATTTGTATCTGTTTCAAACCCACCACCTATCATATTGCTTCTGAAGTTATGGATTAATTCTGGAGTTTTATGGATTACTTTTATGCTGCCTTTATGTGATTTTTGGAACTTAAAATTTCTGGCCACCATTCACTTATACATTGCATTGTATGGACCCACAGAGCTGGGATATTTGTCTAAAAATGTTCCTTTGTGTTCAGCAGAAGAAAGAAAGTCATACACATCTGGGATAGGATGAGGATGAATAAATGATGAGAGAATTGTCCTTTTTTTGTATCCCTATAAGCTACTTTCTAAAACATTTCACATATTTTTTTGTTTTTGTTTTTTGCTAAATAATTCTAAATAATGTCTGTATTTCCTCCTTGTTCACTGTCGTACACTCTTGAGCTGTCACAGAAATGCAGACATGAACATAAAGTAATATTTTTAATATATTATACATAAATAATATTAGTTTAGAAATATGTGTAGCCCAAGTAATGTGCTTAATATCAATTAAATTAATAAAAAATGTCATTACAAGAATTTAAAATATAATGCTACACTTCGTGTGTGTGTGTGTGTGTGTGTGTATATATATATATATATATATATATATATATATATATATATATATATATATTTTTACACTTTTGACTAAAATTAATTAGATTACAGTAATCTATTTGTGAGGAGGAGGAGGGTGGAGCCGGGCCATGAGGACACATGCCCGGCCGTAATCAGCCGGGAGGGGGATAAAGATGAGCCGGAGGCACCAGTTCGAGAGAGAAAGAGATACATGCAACCGCGTGTGTGTGTGTGTGTGTGTGTGTGTGTCTATGTGTTTGTGTTTAAGTAGATTTTTAGTTCATTTATGTTATTAAAACTTTGACTGTTCAGCCAGTTCCCGCCTCCTCCTTGCCCACTTTTACTGAAACACGGGAAGGAGGAGGGATGCGCTGTCATGGAATCCTCTTCTCTGCCATCCACCAGGAGAGAAGCCGCAGCTGTCTGCCTGGGGATGGAGGGTTCAATGCCGAGTGCCGGAGGAACCTCTATCATCCACTGAGAAAGGGGAGGAGCCATTCTGCCTGCCAGGGGTCGGAGGACTCACTGCTGTCCACCAGGGGAGGAGTTAGCTGTTATCCGCCAGAGGTCGGAGGAGTGGTTGAGGACCAGGCAACGGCGTGTCCGGGGACCAGCGAGCCAGTTTTCTCTCTCTCTTCTCTCTCTGTCGCTCTACCTCAATCTTTCTTTCTCCCCTTTCCCTCCCCTCGTCTCTCCCAGTGCTCCAGAAAGGTGGGGGAAGACCTGCCGGCAGGCACAGCCAGAAGGGCAAAACCCCCCATCTAGGAAGGGAGGGGAGAAGGTCATGCGGTTTCCCGGCCTGAGTCAGGCGATGGAGGAGAGTGACGAGGAGGAGGGTAGGGCCGGGCCTTGAGGACATACACCCGGCCCTGAATCGGGCTAATCAGCAGGTAGCGCCAGTTCAAGAGAGAGACAGCCACATGCAGTACTGTGTGTGTCTATTTGTTTGTGTTTAAGTTGATTTGAGTTAATTTATGTTATTAAAACTTACATTGACTGTTCAGCCGTTTCCCGCCTCCTCCTTGCACTTTTACTGTTACACTTTTCCTTTGTAATCCGATTACACCCATCACTGTTAATAGGCTTATAAGCAAAACCATTTGAAAAATGGTGTGGCAGTCTTCGCTATAATAGAAATATAGAAAAAAGTGGAAAATATGAATGGACTTTGTGATCAGAATATCTATTCGTCCAAAAGTAATACATAGACATAGACATAAATATGGTTGCAAATTGTCCCGTATTAGCCGGTATATCCCATATTTTGTACGAAATTATGCCTATTGTTGCATATTTAAGCTGGGAAACAAGATGCTCAAATGTCACTAACCAGGCAATCTTTGGCAATTCCATTGATTTGTTTTTCATTAAGTGGTAGCTTGCAGAGGTGTAAAGTAATGAATTACAACTACTCTCTTTACAGTACTTTAGTACATTTATTAAGTATAAATAAATAATAGTACTTTTGTTTGAGTTGATTCAAAATGAAGTATTCAATTTCACTACAGTTATTGTGACGGATGTTTATATTCACTATGTAAATGAATGTTTCACTAATAATACTTCCTTTCAGTTTTATTTGTTTACTCTATATTATTTTGTCTCGGAAAGCATTATAATTTTGTTTTGAAATGTATCTGTGTTCTTTTTGGAAAAAAGTTTTATGATTAATTGTACTGGCGTCGTGTCATTTCTGTTCATCCCGCGCTGCGTACTCAGTCTGCTTTGAGCGCACTGAGGAGAGGTAAGCAGTTACGGGTGCTCTTTCAATATAAAGTATAAAAGACACCAGAAGTTGGATTGAGCACATAATATTCAATTATATTTCTGTAAAGAGTGTTAGAAGTGTGTTAAGAAGTGTTTTATGCATGGATGAACTGGATTTAATAGTTTTATACAGCGGTTTGGGTGTATGTGTGTGCGTCTGTTAAATGTGGTAATTTTGGCCAATTAATTAATTGGCCTTTGATCTCTGCAGGTGATAAAATCGCAGAAGCAACACTTTCATGCTGTACTCAGTTTATTCCATGCAGGTATGGTTCATATTTGTTCTATCTTCCATTGTGTTAATTTTGTATCAATTTGTTTTGTCTCTAATTCATGATGGATTCAAACTAGCGGTTTGCAAACATCATTGTGATGTTTGCTGAGTCTGCTTTGAACGCGCTGAGGAGCGGTGATAAAATTGCAGAAGCAACATTTTTATGCTGTACTCTGTTTATTCCATGCAGCGCCATCTATATGTTCCCCAAACAACAGCAGCAAAAAGAAAAAGAAACTCTCCAAATCAGCAGCAATTCCAGTTGTCCTGTGTCTTCTCTAAATTACATAACACAATGCAGATAGTAACAGAGTGGGCCGGTTACATTATTTTCACCACAATTACAAAGTACAAAAACTACATAATATTTCAGAATATTTGGGAAAAAGAAAGTTATAAGCACTAAAACTGTTTATAAATTAAAACGTGCTGTGCGCGGCATGACGGAACCCCAGAGGGCACAGCATCATGAGCACAGCAGCTTGCACAAACTGCTGCCGGTTTCTTCTCTTCTCTAGCTTCTTCAAGACTTTCTGCCCTCTGTAATACTGTAATACTGTGATTTTCAGCATATTTCATTTTATTCTGGAAAGGAGCCATTCATTCAGGTATGAGTGAATCATCAGAACATGTTTAACCACTGAACAGACTTCTCTTGTTTTTAAGGTAGGCAATGTTTTAACTGTGTCAAATATTAACTAAATGTAGTTTGACATGTGGGGATATCTTGTTTACTAGCTAGCGATTATATTTCTAAACTTTTAAATAACTTAGAAAGATACAATGCCAATAGTGTCAGAAATAAACAGGGACTCAGGGCAAAATGCCACCAATTTCACTAAAATATCCCTGAAATTCAAAATATGGAGGCAAAAAATGCACACGCAATGCGTTCCCGTGCTTTGTCTGATATAGTTACAATTACATACATTGCAATCTTTTGACTTTTCACTGAACATTTTTTCCCCCTGCCATCCGGTTCCTCGCACCATTGAGCGCACAGACGGGCTATTAATCTGCATCAGTATCTTTTGTACTCCCCATGTTAAATTCTGTAACCGTTTGCCCCTCTTGTTCAAAATAATCTATCCTAGCGTGTAACTCTCGCTCATGGCACTGTACTGTTCTTCCTTGCCCTGTGCTGCTGTTTATCTGTCTGAAAAGTCTCACTCGCTAGAGACCAAAGTGTGCAAGGGATGGATGTTGTATAAAGAAGGTATGAGAAATCACAAAACATAATGTAACCAAATGCTACAATTTACTTCATATCTAATAATAATATATCAATATATTAAATAACCATAATGTTAATTAAGGCTTTATTGTAATACAATACAACATATACAGAACAACCACTTTTAGTGTTTGAATCAATCATATATCTCACTAAACACTGTGTGAAATGTTTATTTTTGCCCTATTTTAATCAGTTGGCATGTAGGAGTTGAAAACAGTTTGCTTCATAATCTCATTCCATAGCTGGATATTTGCTGCAATTAGAGGATACATATTCTCTGTGATGTTGCATTAAATTAGTTTTCTACAGTATGTTAACTTACATGAATGACATACATGAATGAGAATAAACCTGAAATAGGAATGTGTTTCAGTAACAATGCACATTATGTAGTTTAGAGATGATTTAGAGACATTTAGAATGTTACAACTGACTGTTTCTATTTAAATACATGTTATCTTCTTAAAAGTTTCTGTTTGTCTCTTGCAGTAATGCAGGTCTTCGGCATTTAAAAGCTGCTAGTTTTGGACCTGTGAGGAGTTTTTTCTCTGTGATTTACTTTTCATACTTTTTACTTTACTTTTGTACTTTTTTTTGTTGTGCATCTGGCCGTCCACTTTCCTCTCTATCCTGGTTAGAGATTCTTTGTTCAAAACAGTAATGCATAGAATAGCCTTCATCTCTATAAAACAATAGACTTTTGGAGAAAATAGAATTTCTGGAGAAATGTTTCTTTTTGCCTATTTTTAAAACCAAAATTTGACCCTCAAGTGTAAATCAACTTGTAATAATTCAATACCACAGCAAATGGGGGGAAACACTGCATTGTGATTTCCGCATGGTAGCGCAACCATATTCAATTGTTCTAATAATAAGAAAATATTCTTGAGTACCAAATTAGCACTTTAGAATGGTACTAGAATGATAGGTGGCACTATGTTTGCCATCACGGGTAAAGAAAAAATGTTATAAATACAACTTAAAACAATTATTTTAAACCATAATAATAATTTGAAATTCATGATTTGGCAGTATTTTTTATAAATTTAAAAATAACAAAATGGAAGCTTATATATATATATATATATATATATATATATATATATATATATATATATATATAATATAATTTTCATAAAGTAACTTGTAATGTTATTACTTGAGTAGTTTTTTGGCAAGCTACTTATTTACTCTACTTGAGTCATAGTGTTTCTCAGTACTTCTACTTGTACTCAATTAAATCATTTCTTAAGTAGCAGTACTTTTATTTAAATAAAAAACAGTACTCTTTACAACACTGGTAGCTTGTAAACATGATTCTGTTTCCAGAACCTTTGCTCCTTTACTCCTGGATGCTGCTTAAAGCCAGCAATCATATTGTAGCTAGCGATTTCAAGCAGCAGTTGCAATTCTTGTGTGCAATGCGCACACACGGCCTCAAACAGATTAATTATGTGGATGTTTACAAACAAGGATGATAGCTATTAGATTTATATCAAACCGTTTTCACATCTGTGATAAACCTCCACAGATAACCAGCAGGTGCTGATTGTTCTACAATCTAAGCACAGCCTAAATGGAAAATACAATTAAGACCTTTCATTGTGCGGCTCTTTCTACGTTGAACCTTCATAGTGCATCTCCATTATAAATGACAGCCCTACGTTTTCATGCAGACATGTCATCAGTCCTCTCACTCAAATACTTCTTGACTTTATGCCTGTCTGGTGAGAATTGCTGATTTAATGACTTCCTGTATCAGAGGAGTTGGTGTGCGGCTCTTAGCACTGTAATGCTCTATAGCTAATGTGCAGTCTCAATACACTCTCTCTTCATGGAATTGATTTTTCCTCCAGCATCCATAATATCAAATCTTTCGCTCCGCAAAGAGATTGCAGATCCCAGGACATGACATCCTAAGTGGGGACATTGGGGCCTGTTCCCATGCCCATTTGGATGCTTGATTCATTGCTTCTGCTGGTCATGACGTATGGATTAGCCATCACAGGTAATTCAGTTAGCATCTTCAGCCCATAAGTGAATGGTGGAGGCGTGTGGCGGGGTGGATTCCCAATGTCCATTTGTGTCAGGTTTTGATTTCGTGTCCTACACTGACAGCCTTTGACCTCTATTCCGTAAGTTTGGGCTCGGCTCGTCTTTATCCCAGCTCTCTGTCTAGGTCTTTATGTGTTGTTTGGCAGTAAAGCGATAATGTTGTTTTCTGAAAAAAAAGCATCAGGCTGCTTTATGGTCATGGAATGTCACTGTGGTCCTCCCCAATCCTTTTAAAAATGATTTATCTCAGACTGATTCATGGAGGATGCGGACAGTATGGGCCTATAAAGTGTTCAAGCAGAAGATGCAAGGCTGTAACCTTATGGATTACAGGACTGGGGGGACAAAATGTAACTGGATTTGCAATACCAGGCAACAAAAAATGTTGTTAGTGTAAAAAACATTTAGGTAAGTTTACCTTTTCAGCTACAGTGCTGTGAAAAATTATTTGCCCCCAATCCTGTCATTGTATGTATTCTATACTAAATTCTTTCATGAATTCAAACAAAATGTAATGTAAAACAGAGGCAATCTGTGTAAACACAAAATACAGTTTTTAAATGATAATGTTATTAATCGAAGCAAAAAGTTATCCTAATCCAACTGGGCCTGTGTGAAAAAAGTATTTACACCTTAGTTACTAAATTCTCAAATCTATGAAACTGCATTCATAATGGTTCCAGCCAGACTAGACACAACCAGGTCTGATTACCCAGGCCAGCCCTGTTCAATCAAATCAACAACTAAATATAACTTTTTCAGCAGCATGAAGTTAGCTAAAAGGTCTCACCCAGTAGCACACTATGCCAAGGCCGAAAGTAATTCCAGAAATGAAGAGGAAAAAGGTGATTAAAATATATCAGTCTGGGAAGGGTTACGAAGCTATTTCAAAGGCTCTGGTACTCCAAAGAACCACAGCGAGTGCCATTAGCTCCAAATGGAGAAAACTTGGCACAGTAGTGAACCTTCTCAAAAGTGGCCAAAATTCCTGCAAGAGCAATGCGATGACTCATCCAGGAAGTCACAAAACATACTCTGTCAAAAAAAAAGTCTCTCTTACTGTTCATGACTGCAATATCAGAAAGACACTAGCCAAAATTGGCATCCATGGAATAGTGGTGAAATGAAAAACACTGATAACCTAGAAGAACATTAAGGCTCATCTGAATATTTGCCAAAACACACCTTGATGATCCTCAAACCTTTTGGGAGAATGTTCTATGGACTGATAATTCGAAGGTTGAACTGTTTGGAAGACAGGGTCCCATTACATCTGGAGTAAATCAAACCTAGAATTCAACAAAAAGAACATCATACCTACGGTCAAGCATGGTGGCGGTAGTGTGATGATGTGGTGATGCTTTGCTGCTTCAGGGATTAGTGTGTCTTAGAGTAATTGAGGGAAACATGAATTCTACTCTCTACCAGAAAATCCTAAAAGAGAACATCCAGTCATCAGTCCGTGAGTTGAAGCTCAAGCACAACTGGATTATGCAGCGAGACAATGATCCAAAGCATATGTCCACCTCTGAATGCCTCAAAAGAAGCAAAATAAAAGTTTTGGAGTGGCCTAGTCAAAGTCCTGAACCCAATTGAGATGCTGTGGCAGGACCTTAATTGGGCAGTTCAGCTCAAAAATACTCTAATGTGGCTGAACTAAAGCAGGTCTGCAAAGAAGATTGGGGGAAAATTTCACCACAGCATTGTGAAAGACTAATCTCCAGTTATTGGAAGTGTTTGGTTGCAGTTGTTGCTGATAAAGGTGTCACAATCAGGGAGGGGGCAGTTAGTTTTTCACATGGGTGATATAGGTGTTGGATATTTTTTTTGATTTGCTTCAATAAAAATATATAGAATATATAATATATTTGAAAACTGTATTTTGTGTTTACTCAAGTTGCCTTTGTTTTATGTTATATCTTGTTTGAAGGTCTAAAACAATTTAATATGAAAAATACACAAAAACAGAAAATATCAGGAAGGGGCAAATACTTTTTCATATCACTTATGCATACGAATCAATACACAATCACTGTGCAGTGACAAACATGCATATTCATTGCATTCTCAACTCATCAAAAATTTGATTTGGGAGTGAAAAAAAGACTTAAATTTCAGTCTGTGCACATTACAAAGATAACTTATTGCTTCAGAAGACTTGGAATAGTATGCACAAGACGTATCAACTTTTACTGGAGGTTTTGGTTTTATTTTTTTCTATTTTATTTATTTAATAGTTTTTGTCCTTTTGGGACCTTGACAGCCTAGAGTAATTTTCACTTTCATTAATGAACTCAGTACAGCATTAACCCTAAAAACCTTGTTTGGGAGAGCATTTAATTACTTTTAGCACCGCACAGTGGACATTTCAGCATGATAATGTCACCCCAATCACATGATGTTCACGAGATCAGGCTGGGAATAAACCGATGAAAACCCCATATCAGTCGACTTCTGATCTGAATAAATGTGTCCCTGAGAAGAGTGTAGCTGGAAATCTGATTGCTGGCTTTTGTGTCTGATGAGATTTTGAAGTTTATAGATGCCTGAACTCAAAGCCTCATGGTTATGATAAAAATTATGAGAATATTGCAACTTATAATGAAAGAAATGTTGAAGCTGACAAAAACATTTGTGTTTACAAAAGCCATGCTGTGGACTATAATGACAAACTTTCAACATGCTGATGAATACGATCACAATCGCCCACTGTCCCATCTGTATCCATGGCACCATGCTAATCTCTTCATTAAGTTTATGGCTGGTCAGCCAACATAACTCTTCACTGCGGCGAGCCTTTGTTGTACTGATGATGAGAACTGTGTAGTATGTTCACCAGTCGTCCTTGTCCTGGGGTCACTGCCAAAGTGTGTAGGAGACAACAGAGGACAGTGTGTGCTTGCAAATAACACCATTTCTCAGCATGCCTGCATGACCATCTTACTATACGACCACCCCCACTACACTTCAAAACATTAGCGAGGGCTGAGGACCCCACTATGCCCAAGGACTCGTAACCACCTTGAACCCGAGCGCACTGGGAGCTTCATGTCTTCTCAAAGGAGGTCTGTTAGTTTGTTAATCACACTCAGTTTGTGTACAACCAGCACACAGCTTGGGTTTTGTTTCTCGTGTAAATTTTGTTCTTTAGCCCTGTCCGGGAACAAGTCCCTGTTTGTGGCGTAGTTGAGAGGCTGGCTTGGTGACGGAGACGAAAGAAAGACCAGACTGTGATGCGCTCTGTCTTTCTGTGGACTTCTGCATTCATGGGCCCATGTGACTTAAACAGCAGGGCCATTGGTTTGGCAACGCACAACACCAGTGCATTGTAAATACCCAAATGAGTTTGGAAGGCTAATCGTTGTGCTTATTTTCATTTGGGCCATCATTCTGTAGACTTTTACCCTGTAAAGTGCCTGGAAGTAAGCGAGATAAGCGCTGAGCTGGCTGTGCAAACTCTTTTTCATTTTCAGAATTCATAGCTCGTCAGTACAGGATGAACAAAGCAGTTTTCAGTATCTCAACTTGTATAATGAGAAAAAGTGATGAAATCAAGCACAACGCAAAGAGGGCCCAGGCCAACTCTGCTTGCCTCCAGCAAATATGCAGTAGCAGATTTGGGATTGGGCTTTGTTCTGCTGGCTTCTTTGTCTGGCTCGCTCTGCGTGCAGTCTGAGGGCTAACACTACTTTAAACAGAAGACCTACTGGGCTCCAATTAAGACCAGTAGAAGAATTAATGAACAAGTCCCTAAGTCAACCTCAGCTCTCAACTGCTCTATTTATCAAACTGCTCAGGGGGACACATGGTCTCAATTCAAACTCACAATTTCTGTCTTTGCTAAATTAAATATGTGTAATGTATGTTTTTATAAACATAGATGACCTTGCCATCAGCTACAGAAGTTCCAGTCCTTTGAATATTTCTAATTTGTACCCCTCCCCTCCCCACCTTTTTTTTTTTGCTCCTCTTCATTGTATTGTGTTTCATTTCACAGTGTGCCCAGAAGCAATGTTCAGGTTTCTCTGCTGTCTATAAAAAAAAATTGGATAGTTCGAGGGCAACTGAAAGAAGAGGGCTGTTCTGCGGAGACACACTGTTCAAAGGATCATTCAGAGAAAGGAAAGTCAATGCTTTAGTATAGTTTTTTTCTGTCTGTAAATGAACAGCTTTGTATCACAGAGCATTGATCCGAAGATGTTTATTGAGTTATCGCAAGTACGTTTTAATGTTATAATGTTTAATGTTGTTTGCCAGAGTGACGTGTAACTTTAAATGTGTTTAGACAGACTCCTTGGGAGAAAACCCTGAAGACAGAAATGTAAATTAAATCAATTTAAGATGAGGATGATCCTAGAGCTAGATTTTTGTGTGATCATACTCCATTAAACCAGTCTGTTTTGCTGGTCTTAGCTGGTAAAGGTAATCCTTACTCCAACTGGAAGTTTACTCATGTTTTTTTAAGCCTTATAATCAGTTTTGTGTGAGAAACAGACCAAAGCATAACTCCTTTTTCACTACAAATCTTGACATCTGCAGTCTCCTTGGCGATCGTGATTTCAAACATGAATACACTTCCTATATCACACTTACACATATTTTGTATAATAATAATTATAATAATTATTATTATTATTGTTATTACACTATTTCACCTAACTGTTTCTATCAGTTATCTCATATGGACCTCATATGGACCCCCCACACAATGATCGAAGTGAAGTTAGGTCTATTAAGCAATTTAGAAAAGTTATATTGAGATTTAAATGCATAATACTTGTAGATCCCTTAAACTGTTCATCACACAGTTATAGACTAAATGACTTGCGGATGCGTTTTTGCCGATTTAAGCATGATGACACCATCAGATGCACAAAAACAAACACACACACGTGCATTATGAGTGGCAGGGAATCATAAAGGGAAACAGAAAAGGTGAGGTGCCTTTCATATATGTGAGTGAGTGAGCGTGAATCCAGCTGTGTCCTCAAAAAATATTGTTTGTGAGCATCAGAGTCTCCTTCCCTTGGACATGTACAACTGCTGAATTACAGCATACGAAGCACAGAGGTGCAAGTGTCGTTCACTCTGGTGTGCATAATGACACAAAATAAATAACAAACACACAAATATAGTGATCCATGTTGTGCTTTCCATCATTTGCACATTGTGATGACGCAAGTCGATGACGGAAAAGCACTGGGGTTCGACAGAATCATAATGTGTCCAGACCAGCGCTGCGAGGGTATCACAACGTGCCCAGTGTGAAAGCCAGCTTAAAGCTGCTATGGCAAGCAGCCCCCTCTGATGGTCAAAATAAAAAGCACACGATTACATTTGTTGCCGGTAGGCTTCTTGCCATGTATTTTCACTTAGCGGTCTGTTTTTAATGCGCAGTAAAAAGGGGGCATTTCCGGGGACAGCTCCAATCTGGGACAGACGTCTGGTCACCCTAACTTAGATTTAGCTGAGATTCAACAGAAAAATTAAAGTCATACACATCTGGGATGAGATGGGATGGGGTGAGTAAATGATGAGAGAATTTTCATTTTTTGGATGAACCCTTTATGCTGTTTGTTTTTTTCAGCAGTGGGAACGTCCTTTGAAAAAACATAAGATGCGTTTATAGTCTCCATGTTTGCTTGAAATGAGTCCTGAGGCTTGCCTTTTTGCAGTGATTGGCAGTAGCTTTTCTACAAATAGTGAAGCTATTAGCTCATCTACATTTCTGAGTAGCGAGACAGTAGCTTCTCAGGTTTTAATTCAAGTAGCTTTTCAGTAACAAAGCTATATTTTTGACTAGGTAGCGGCATAGCTTTGTATAATCCAAAAAATTTACAAGTCCAATCCAACAGTTCAAACTAAATCAGCAGAGGGGGAAAAAATTACATGACCATGGTTGTCCCTCGTGGAGTGGATGGCACCAAACGCCAACCCACATCTCCCAAGCCACAGAGCCAAGACGAGTACAAACTCTATGCAACCATAGTCACTTTGAATGTCTTAAAACACATGGGTTTGTATAAGTAGCATGTCTAAATATGAATTTACATGGTTTTGTTTAGTTTTTATGTGCACATACCGGTACGTATTGCACCTACTGTATACTTGTATACTGTATTGAACTTAACTGTAATATACTGTACTGAAGCTTTGATAAACGTCATTGTGGCAGGGCGGAGGGCATGGCCGGGTCGTTATCCTTCACACCCGGTCCCGTATTAGGCTAATTATGCCTCTGTGAGGGTTAAAGGTCGACTGCAGGGGATCGTGCGGGAGAGAGAGATCGTTAATGGACATGTCCGTCATGTGTGTGTTTATGTTGTCTTTTGAGTTTATCATTAAACTATTATTTATATTGAAATTTCCATTGATTACTTTACAGTCATGTGAATAAGTCTTTTAAACGCTTTGTCCATTACAGTATGCTCTGCATCTGCGGTTGAAAGAAAATGAAGTAGCTTAAATGTAGCAACCTACTTTTTGTAGCAACATATTCTGTTGAGTAGTTTGTAGTTTAGCTTGCTACATTCATTTGCGTAGCTTGCCAAACACTGCTTCTTTGTTGAAATATCATAAATCATTAAATGTTTCTGAAAACTAGAAATTGTTTTGTTACCAAAATTATTATTAAATAATATAGGTAAATATGCAAAAACTAGCGTGCAGTGTGTGTATTAGCTTGCATGTGCAATGTTCTGTTCACAGGATGCATTTATACCTGTCCTCCTGTGTGCGAGCATACATTATTTAAAGTCACTAACTCACAGCCTTTACCTTTCAGCATCTACACCAATTTTTCATCAGTTTAAATATGCATATTGTTGCGTAAACAGAACCAAGCAGTCCGAAGCACAGTTCCCAGAGACGGTGTAATGGAAAGACCCTGATAAAGACAGATCCTATCATTAACTTTGCACTCACAGAGAGGCCCCTCTGGGAACCGCGTAAATGCTAGTAGCCGTATTCCCCTAATGTGTATGTCTGTGTTATAGATTGTTTGCCATTTTGAAAAATATGCAACCATGTCTTTTGCCATTTTTTACACCTTTGCATGAGGTAACAGCTTCACCATGCATGACTGCAGAAATAAAAGCATACTGAGAGTGAATTCTATTGGAAAGTGAGCGTCACTGCACCAAACTCTCTATGAAGGGCAGAATACTTGAAGTAAGCACTCTGAGGGGGGCAGGGGATTACTCTCCCATGTGTAAGTGTTTAATAAACCCTACATGAAATAGTATGCCACTTTAACCGAATGCCACCTTAATAACTCAGAAATCATATTTATAGCTGTTAATATTATGTGTGTAATTGGCAAATACAACTTTTGCATCAAACAATGCTATTTTGTTTCATTTATTTAAATTGATTTCAAATGAAGTAGCATCACTTGATGTGGCTTTAAAAACAAACAAACCTATGAAAATATAAGGAATATTTTCCATTTATTGTCCTTGAGTGCATGAGAGAAATTGTCATCCCAGGTAAGGTCTTAAAGGGATAATTTACCATCAATGGAAAATTCTGTCAATATTCACTTACCCTTGGTTTTTCCCGAACCTGTAAACTTTCTTTCGTGGAACACAAAAGAAGATCTTATGAGAATATTGATTTCATACAGCATTCATTTTCAATGCATCTTTTATCCATAAAATAAAAGTGAGGGTTGACTGAGGCTAGCTCACAGCAGAAAACCATTTTGGGTTCCACTTCTGCCAGCCAAGAACAGAAAGCTGAGGCTGCAGTGGGCCTATTTGGACCTCTTATTTGTACCTCAGCGGAAATAAAGATTCATCAGACCAGGCTATGTTTTTCCAGTCTTTAACTGTCCAGTTTTGGAGAGCCTGTGCCCACTGCAGCCCCAACCTTCTTTTTTTGGCTGACAGAAGTGGAACCCGACATGGTCTTCTGCTGTTGTGCATTCTGAGATGCTATTCTGCTCACTACAGAGTGGTTATCTGAGTTACAGTAGCCTTTCTGTCATCTCGAACCAGTCTGGCCATTCTCCGTTGACCTCTCTCATCAACAAGGCTTTTCCATCTGCAGCACTGCCACTCACTGGATGTTTTTTGTTTTGGCACCATTCTGAGTAAACTCTAGAGACTGTTGTGCGTGTTGTGCATCATCAGTTACAAAAATACACAAACCAGCTTGTCTGGCACAAAAAAATCATGCCACGGTCGAAATCACTGAGATCAAAATGTTTTCCCCATTCTGATGGTTAATGTGAACATTAAATGAATCTCCTGACCCATATCTCCTTGATTTTATGCATTGCAATGCTGCCACACACTTGGCTGATTAGATAATCGCATGAATAAGTAGATGTGTACCTAATAAAGTGGTCGGTGAGTGTGTGTGTGTGTGGCGTTTTACCACATTTATTAATCTTGTCAATTTTAATTCATAAAATTGAAATTGATATGGAATGAAAATTAAATTATTTCAAGCTACTTCTGAACTTTTAATTTATAAATGACGAAAATGAACTATCCCTTAACATATACATTTCCCATAGGTTTCAAAATGTATCGCATCCTTTTAAATGGCAAAATTTCTGCAGTGGCCTTCAAGGGTGCAAAAATGCTGTTTGGATGTCATGTATGCAGATATTAACTACCTGTGGTTTATTTATAAATGTATGATTCTGTCACAGTTACATCTGATGATTTTGGTTTCGTGTGACTAAGCCTAGTCACTGAGCTCTGAGCTCCCAATCCCAACCTAGTTATCCCAGAAAGTGCACCAATCACTGCTGTTTGTGACAAGCTGTCAGATTTCCCAGCCGTACAGGAGACTAAATTGTAGGAAAGATAAAACGATCTCTCGCCTTGCACAAAAAGAACACAAGCTATTTTGTTTGTTTGTTATTTTGTGTGCAATCAATATAGCCACTATTTCTTTACAAGGCTGTCAGCACTCCGTCAACAGTAGACACCTAATATTCTGATTTCATTACCTCCCACTGTGCTGGCCCTCCAAAGATGGACTGCTCGATATTGGCAAACAAAGCTCACAAAGCACCTCATTCATATTCGGGCACTGGTTGGGGTGGGTAGTGGGCTGTTTTATTGCTACAAAAAAAGAAAAAAAAGCTCATTTTCTAACCTGCGAGTCTAGGAGAGAGAGAGAGATGAGGTAATGCAAGGAGAGAACAGCAGCTGATAAAGAGCTTCTCTCTCCTCTTCTGTGCTCTCTCTCTCTCTCTCTCTCTCTCCCTCTTTTCACCCTCACCCTTCATCTTTCTTTCGCTCCACTCTATCTCCAGGGCACAGACACAGGTACAAAAGAATCACAAATTGTTTTTGGCCTGAGCCCAAGTAAGCCAATCACTGTCTAACCATGGTGATCTCATTCCTATTAAGACCATTTGTTCCATTCCAAATCCAATATCTGTACTGTCAGTAATAATGTAATTTCAGAGGGGCAAAGGGAAAGAGGACAGGATAACTGGGGACGAGAAAATGCTGCTGTGTACTGTGTTTAGAACTAGCCTCAGGAAGCAAAGCATTGTGGACTATATTCAGATGTTTTCATTTGACATGAATGTGAGTGTCTTGATGGATGCTTTGTCAATCTTCTGAAGTCTTAAAGGTGCTGTAAGGACTTTTTAAATACCCTGCATAAACTATCCCTACTACCTGACAGATATGACTGAAATAGGTGTCCTGAGAAATTACACCTGTCTCTGTGACAGCCCTAAATAATGTAAACAGCAAAAACAAGTTAGTGGAGTCTCTGTGCTTTTTTTTTCTTTTAGCAAATCATAAACTCTCTCTGTCAGTTATTTTGTGTTTTCGGGTTTGCTGACATGCCTTTAGACGGCTGGTTAGCTTTTTCAGTTAGCCTCTGCTGGTAGATGCATCAACTACACCTTTATTTTGGCAAAGGTCCTCACATCCCCACAAAATGATGTCTTATCACACCCCTTGTAAAAACATTCTTAAAGTGAATTTATCACTTATATATCCTTAATAGACACTCATTAACATTATAGTATACAACAAGCATATTCTTAAGCTAAATGTATAAAAGCACAAAGAGTTACATATGTTATAGACAGATATATATGTATGTATGTATGTATGTATATATATATATATATATATATATATATATATATATATATATATATATATATACACACATATGAAACTCCTGGGGTCTAATACCTGCCTTATTGAACCTCTGTCAGTACAACTATTTTGCTATTTTGACCAGGTGCAAGCAACATGTAAAATTGGCAAAATGTCATTCTATTATCGTAGTTGTTTCACCAGAAACCATTTTTTGGGATTGTCTGGTGCTTTATTATGCTGGTTGCTTGAGTGTTCCTATTGCTGGTCGTGCAAACATTATTGGTGTGCTGCATAATTGGCTATAGCTTTTTAAAATGACTATTTAAACATATTGCAGGCAAAACTAATATATAATTAAAATTTTCTTGGAAACAGTTTTCTTGCCTCTAAAAATTTTAATTTAGCTGGGTAGAGTGTTTATATATAAACTGCAGCAGTGCTCAATGCATCATATCTTTGAAAAGATTAACTCAGACTGCCAACAATTTTTGACAGATTCCCATGCATCATTTATATATTTATGTGGTTACAAACAAATCATATAGAACAGTGAAGTTGCTCACAGTAACTTCAACTTCTCCTCCATCTTCCCTATACACAACTGCAGTATCTCACAAAAAACTGATCACGTTAAACTTTTCTCAGTTTGGTTGTGTAGCTCGACATGTCACCGGAAGTAACCAGTGTTCATTGAAAATGAATGAGATCAGGTTACTGAAGTCTGAAAAAAAGTTTAAAACAGCAACTTTAATTATAATTTTTTCTTTTCTGGCCGTCTCACTTCTTATCCTTCAAATGCGGAGTCAGTGGACCCACTTGATCAACACTGATGTGTTCTTAAGGGTAAAGGAAGATGTTTGCGGTCTAATTTGAGTTCAGTATAAGTCTCATAAACTAGACTGACTGAACTGAAGTACCACCCATAGTATGAATATTTCATTCTGTCAGTCACTCACTGTCATCTGTACTGCATTCCCCAGCTGTTGCATCAAAATTTTGCTTTAATATATCTTCATATTCTTGACATTTCTTCCACTTATATTGCTATCTTTGCAGAGCTATAACTGCCGGCATCTCCCACGACGGCGTGTTAATTGTGGGTAGCTGGCTCATATCTACGCAAGTGATCAATAGTGATTTCCCAGAGTACCTGATAAATCATGAGAACTGTCAAACAAACATGTGTGCAAACAAACTCAGCAGTACTCAACTCATGCACAGCACATATGAATTGGCTAGTCTATCTCTGAGGACCTCTTCAGAAATAATGCTTTTGTTGGGAGAAATTTTGCAGATATTCCCCTTTACCCTATAAACTAGGAAGTGCTACATTTTGATTACCCTCTTATTTTTGGAACATGCACATTCGGTATTTGGTCTTAAAAATGCATTTGCTCAGCATTTCTACTGTTGAGAAATTATTGGTAGCTAATACGTAGTTTATCGTATTTGTATGAGTTGGTGCTGACTCTTGTCTACAGAGCTGAAAGCATTGGAGCTGAACCTGCGACTCAGACATTGTTGCAGTTTAAAGTCTGACTTTTTTCCAGTGGAACACAAAAGTAGAATTTTAAAAGAATTTCTATGCAGCCATTTTCCATATATTGTATGACCACATCTGTGAAGCTCCAAAAAGACCAAAATGCAAAGTCCATACAACTTCTGCGACATATTCCATAGAGTCTGACACCCTGTCTACACTGTCACTTTGCGCCGCAACAGCTTGAGGTTGTCTTCACCAGATGCGTTGAACCGAATGTTCTAAACCATTTTTTATCTGGCGGGGAGGAGTAGCGCCAGCACGTGCTGCACAAAATAACTGTTCACTGTCGGCAAGGTGCGATCATCGTTTCATGATGTTACAATTCTGATGACCTTCTTTTCAGTCTATTGAGGTCAAAGTATACTTACTGCAAGCAATGTGCTTGCCGGCCGTGTTGCAAGATGGATGCAAGAGGGCACTTTTGTGGTCTACACAGTGACATGCATGGCTCTTGCACAAGTGTCAGTATTGATGCTTTGGGAGTATGAACACTTGGGAGTTTAAAGATTATATAACCAAGTCTTAATATGTAAGTCTTAGTGAAGATAAATAATACATTTAAAAAAAATGTGGCTTGAAAAGAAAATACATTTGTCTGCTTGCCTCTTCATTTATGCCCACACATAAATGTCTTCAACTGGCTTCTCAAAGGCTGAATAGCACTAGTCTAAAGAATAGCAACTTCTAGAGCAGTAAAAAGCTGAATGATTCACATACAATGAATCATAGATGGTGGAATTGGCTCAAATGGTTTAATGAATATATCATCATACCAGAGCTCAGACTGCTGATTCATAAAAGCCACTGATGCTGGTTAAAGTCTTTATAATCTTTTTTCACAAAACAAGGCTTTGCTAGGCAAGGGTCATCTTGAGTGAATTAGAAAGCCAGGCTTGATGTATCTGCTGCCACAGACAGCCACTCTTATGTGTGTTTGGCTGCTAATTAGTGCTGCCCTCTTCTGGAGTGTCACCTCAGCAGGCCCACACAGATGGACTGTGCTTCATCTTGCACAGAAAAAGAAGGGCTTGCCACATAGAGGGTCTTAAATTACCACTGTCACTTTAAACAGGGAATCGCCCGGAGCCCACTGCATGCTGAGATACCTTCAGGAGGCCTCTCTTTGTCCGAGGGAAGGCAGGTCACAACAAAAAGCAGTTCCCTCATGCTGACTGCTTTGAATTTCCCTCTCTCGACCTCCTGTACGGACACGGCACGAGGCGCAGCATGCTTAGGAGTAATTCGGACGCCCTCCGTGTGAATCACCATGCTGTAATCCATAAATGTATGAATGTCCAAAATGAAAGAGACTGTAAGGGTGTATAGAATAGGGTAGAAAGGGAGAGAGAGAATGGAAGTTAGGCATAGAGGAAGAGATAAATAAAATGGCAGAACTCACTAGAAGGTGCTCGGCGTGGGGCCACAACTGAAAAGCTGACCAAACCACTGCCTGAGGAGAAGGTAGAGAATAGAAGAAATGCGATTTTGGATACTTTAGTTATTTTTCTAGATGCACTTTAGGTGCTCCCTTAGTGTTGATATCTGTACTCCTCACACAGGTGAATGTTCCGATCTGAGAGCGAGAGGTGAAGGTCAAGGCAAGTTTTTACATTTCAATGAGCCAGTTTGGGATTGTAGTTTTCCCTTTGGGCTAGAGGTTAGTTCCTGACATTGTGGTGGTCAGCTTCTCCTCCTGTGCAACTACAGGTGGGCATTAGGTGAAAGTTAAGGGTTTTAAGATCTGCCTCACCTTTTTTTCACAGCGTTTAAAGCAGTCTACATAATGAATCTTGGAAGCAGCTCCCCTACCTCGTGCCCTGAAAGGTACTGTAAAGGGCTCCAGCTCCATATAATGTATTGTGGCAGTAATTGGTCATGAATTTCTCTGAAAATGTTCTCTCAGTTTTAACAATGATAAAAATGGCTGGTAAAGGTTTTAATCGTTTACATTCTCCTTTAATCTTCTGTCTTTGTGCTGATTGTGTATGCTGTGTGTGTGTGTGTGTGTGTGGGAGAGAGAGAGAGAGAGAGAGAGAGAGAGAGAGAGAGAGAGAGAGAGAGAGAGAGAGAGAGAGAGAGAGAATTGTGTTTCATGGTGAGAACATACTCAAGGTTCATCTTGAGTACACTCAAGAACATGTTTGTCTCATCACCATCTCCAGAGAATTCTCTCGTTTCAGAGAAGTTTTAACATTTTAACAACATTTTTTAAATGATTATTATTTTATGCTAAAATATTGACAGGGGAAATTAAATGTTTTAGAGTTTAACAAGATCAATAAAAAAAAATAATGTTGTTACCACCTCCCTGTTGAAAAGACAATCAAATCAATCAAATCACTTTATTGTCACTCTACCATATACACAAGTGCAACAGTGTGTGAAAGTCTTGTGTGCAGTTCCGAGCAACACAGCAGTCATGACAGTGACGAGATTAATACCAACTTACAATAAACATCAGATTTACGCAACACAATTTACATATCTAATATACACATAATTACTCACAAGACAATACACAGTATACAATAAAAAATTGTATATATAAAATATACAGTAGGTTGTATTGTGCTGTATTGAAATTCAGGCTGTCGGTTGATTGTTGTCAGTGTGTTCTTAAGAGGGAATATAATTTATGACAGTCTAGTGTGAGATTAATAAGATTACTAAAGTGCAGTGCTGATGTATATTGATCGTGAGAGATCAAGAGTTCAAAAGTCTGAATGCTTGTCATGTAGTCAGCTGGTGCGGGTCCTGATGCTGTGATACCGCCTGCCTGATGGTAGCAGTGAGAACAGACCATGACTCGGGTGGCTGGAGTCTCTGATGATCCTCCAAGCTTTTTTCACACACCGCCTGGTATAGATGTCCTGGAGGGAAGGAAGCTCACCTCCGATGATGTGTTTGGCAGTTTGCACCACACTTTGCAGGGTTTTGCATTTGAGGGTGGTGCTATTGTCATACCAGACTGTGATGCAGCCAGTCAGGATGCTCTCTACAGTGCTGGTGTAGAACCGTGTGAGGATGTGTTGGTTCATTTCAAACTTCCTCAGCCATCTCAGGAAGAAGAGGCGCTGGTGAGCCTTCTTCACAACGGCCTCAGTGTGGACGGACCATGTGAGTAAGATGGACACCGAGGAACTTGAAGCTGCTGACTCTCTCCACCGGTGCTCCATTGATGGTGATTGGAGAGGTTGTGCTCCTGACACCAGCATGTCAGAGTGTGCACCTCCTCTCTTTAGGCTGTTTCATCAAGTTTGTAAAAATGTGATCTTTTTGTCCATGTTGGTTTCATAATTTATTTGAAAAACATTTGTAAAAATAATGACTTTAAAAATGTTAATTACTATAACCATCAAGTAAAAGGTATTCAAATGTTTTCATTGAGAAAATGCTCATCATAGTAGAGGCGTAATCAAGTAATTTTTTTAATGTTTTGTCTTTAATATATTTGTGAAAACTTAATAGATCCATTCAACAAACAAGTGTCACATCATTGACCCATAAATCTGCATTGAAATTCATGCTGATCTAAGTTGGTCTCTATTGAGTAATATCATTTAACTAATAGCTTTGCTTCTTTTCATTCATTTTGAACATTTATATGTGTTTTATGGTGAGTTGTTGGAGCTGACTGCACTGTTAAACAAATATTCATCAGTTTTATATTTCATTAGTGAAGGAGTCTATTCTCCAACCCAGATTTGCTATAAAGAGCATTTGTTCTGTGCTCTGTATGTAACATAAGCCACTGTAAAACTCTTTGTCAGTCTGAGATACTGGCCCTCTTCTCCTGCAGTGTACAGTAAATACCATGTTCAGCACATTAGCGCAGATATACCTGCCCTCATTGCTGGCAGATGTCTGTGTGGAATGCTGATAATGAGGAGGAAATGTGGGACTGTTGAGTGGGTGAAAATTATCTTGGAAAGGGGACAAGAGTTTGTAATCTAGAAGCAGTCCCAAAGACGGAGACGGACAGCAGAGCATGTGCGCAAGCTGAGTTTGCTGTGTTTAGGGTGATATATGCCTTAACCAATGAAGGGGAGCCTCCATACTAGCTTGAGTGGCACTGGGCATATAAGCCTGATCGAGAGGCAATTCTTTCTTTTTTTTATTCCATTTTTCTCCCAGTTTGGAATGCCCATTTCCAACTACTTAGTAGGTCCTCGTGGTGGTGCGGATACTCTGCTCAATCCGGGTGGTGGAGGACAGGTCTCAGATGTCTCCGCTTCTGAGACAGTAAATCCACGCATCTTATCACGTGGCTCATCTTTGAGTGAAATTACATTTGTATTTGGCCCTGTATATGAATAGTATTTATTCACTTTTCAACAGTAGACATTACTATGGAAGCCAGATCCCGCTGTGAAATAGAAAATATATAAAATGCCATTCTGACTTTGTCTTATAATTGTGACTATTTCTCATGATTGCAACTCTAATACTTGTAACTGCTTCTTTATATCAGAATCAGAATGAGTTTTATTGCCAAGACGTGTGCTTACACATACATTTATATTTTGCAATTGTGACTTTATAACTATAATGTATAATATATACAGTATGTACAATTTTTTTTTTAATAATGAGCAAGACATAGTTCTGACTTTATATTTCGCAATGTAATCTTTATATATCGTGAGATATATATATTTGCAATTACAGTATGAGATATGCAGTAAAGTCACATTTGTGAGATAAAGTCAGAATGCGTGTGTGTCTATATCAAGAATTATATATCTTGGTAACAGTATTTAACACTATATATATATATATATATATATATATATATATAGTTAAAGTTATAGTTATAGTTATAGTTATATTTAGTGCCATATATCTCTTTTTTCTCTTGCTCTATAAATAAAAAAGAGCAGAGAATGTGCTCTGTAACAGAAAGCTAGAAGCCTTCTTTATTCAGGTATTTTGTTTTCATTTGGGATGATCTGTGTCTGTGTGCTGGCTCTGTGTTCCACAGCTCACTGTTGCCCCCTATGGAGACTTGAGCGACACTTGCTCCTTCTGCATGGCTCATTCTCTCTCTGCCCTGCCAAAGGATCCAGTTCCCTCTCAGTAATCTCTCTGACACGTAGCCTGGAGATGATTAATTGGCATTAAGCACATTAGTGGGGGTCTAAATTACACCCTCCACTCGTTAACAGCAAGGCTGTTCATTTTTTAGTGCATTTTCAGACAAGTATGGAATCTGTGTGACATGGGCGGACCTCGGCAAATGCTCCACCGGGTCTCA
Source organism: Xyrauchen texanus (assembly GCF_025860055.1). NCBI lineage: Eukaryota > Metazoa > Chordata > Actinopteri > Cypriniformes > Catostomidae > Xyrauchen > Xyrauchen texanus. The sequence goes on from NC_068301.1 coordinate 29,523,952, forward strand.
CTGGGGCCTTCATCAGCCACTCCATCTACTCTTTCTCATCAGGCAACGCCACCACATATAAATGGGATCGCGATGGCTTCCTGAACATGTCTCAGATCTGTCTCTCTTCCCACTGGAGAACAGACAGGGATGCATTGGGCTCGAAGGGTTGCGGCATTTGCCTGCATGTAGAAAGACCACAAAGCGTGACAGCTTATTATACAACTGCTTCCTTAGATGGATGAATTTCAGTAGCCATATCCGACTGATCATATAATTGTTAATGGACATTCTGAGACTAAACTTAACTCTTGCACTGAACTGTTTCATGTGAGATACTCTGTAGTTAAGTTCTGAGGTTTCAAGCTCGTGTCTGCCTTTGAACCCTCAATTCCACATGTTGTTGAGCACATTAACATTTTTACAGGGGTGGAAAGAGTACTGAAAAATAATCCTCAAGTAAAAGTACTGTTACTTAAAAAATTTGTTAGAGTAGATTAAAAGTACCTGTCCTGAAAACTACTCAAGTAAGAGTAAAAGAGTAGCTCATTTAAAAGTACTCATGAGTATTGATTACTGAGTTGCAAAAGCTATACCCTTTAGAATAAAAACTCTATGCAGCAATTTAAGAATGTAGCACACATACTTTAATTTACATTCCCTTATATGGCTGTTTGCCAGAAAGAATAATATATAGGTATTTTATAGGTGTTTATGATTGACAACTTTTAAAATACATCACTTATCTATGATACTGTAAACACTACATGAAAGATTTAAAAAAATTAAATAAAAGGGCGACATGATTACCGAAATAAAAAGATGAAAAAGTTTTTTCTGTAATCATAATGTATGAAAAAATTACATTAAAATCAGTTTATGTGTAGGGTCTAAATTTCCATTAATGCTGAATGAGAGAGTTGTTGCGCATGAAACATGTTCAAACAATGCGAGGAATAAACAAAATAATAAAAAAACAACACTAAAAAGCAGGGTCACTTGGCACAATATAGGCGGTAGAGCAGTTGTTTGGTTCAGGGGCCAAATCGGGCTTTAAAGGAATAATTCACACAAAAATGTTACTTCTCTCATTATTTAGCCACCCTTATGCCATCCCAGATGTGTTTGACTTTCTTTCTTCAGCAGAACACAAATTAAGATTTTTAGAAGAATATCTCTTTTGCTCTTTTGGTTCATACAATGCAAGTGAATGGGTGCCAAAATTTTGAAGCTCCAAAAATTACATAAATCAGCATAAAAGTAGCCAAATCCATGTGACTCCAGTGGTTAAATCCATGTCTTTTGAAGAGCTATGATATGTTGGATGAGAAACAGGTACATTTTTACTATAAATTCTCCTCCCTTCTCAGTCAATCTCCACGTTAACTTTCACTTTCTTCTTTTGTTTTTGGTGATTCACATTCTTCATGCATATCGCCATCTACTGAGCAGGTAGGAGAATTTATAGCAAAAATTCTTAGACTTAAATATTGATCTGTTTCTCACCCACACCTATCATATCACTTCTGAAGTCATGGATTTAACCACTGGGGTCATATGGATTACTTTTGTGCTGCCTTAATATGCTTTTTGGAGCATCAACATTTTTGGCATCCATTCATTTGGATTGAATGGACCTACAGAGCTGAAATATTCTTCTAAAAATCTTAATTTGTGTTCAGTAGAATGAAAGTAATACACATCTGGGATGACATGAGGGTGATTAAATTATGAGAGAATTTTAAATTTTGAGTGAACTATTTCTTTAAGTAGCACATGGGGAGACACATTGTCCTCCTTTTGAGATACAATGTTCCACTTTGATTTAGTTCTTGTATCTTTTAAGCCCAAAAATAATTGTGTTCTCATTCTAATAGCATGATGCACAATTTTCTGAAGTGTGTTACTGGTGGAATATTGTGCTGAAATATTGCTCTGCAAATGTTGATACTTTCTATCAGGCATAAGAATAATTATACATTTTTTTATCATCTCTACTTTTCTGGTAATTTATTATACAAATTAACACAATCTATATACATCAGGGGTCAGTATAATTACAAAACTAACAATATTATTAAAAAAATATTATTATTAAAAATATCACTGTTTTATTCATTAACATTAATACTTTTAAATCTACTTTTAAGTTATTCAGCCAAAAGTAGTGCTTGGTTTTCTCGTTTCTGTCATTGTTGTTTGATTAATAGCCTTTATATGACATAGCCTACTAGACAGTGCTCAATTCGGTTACATGTACACTTCAAGTCCAACATTTTGATGCAAATACGCTTTTTGTCCCATTGTTTAAATTCATTTTAGACATAAAAGGCTGCGTTTACATTAAATCCTCATCGAGATGGGCATTGGTGGAATTATAAAGTGTATTTGATCATTTAGGCAAGTAGCCACATTAGCACTCTTGGAGCACAAGCACATGTAAAAAGCACAAACATTAGCCGTCTGTAAATCAAACAGCACACAGCTATTGACGCCTGGAAATAAAAAGTAAATCTTTTATATTTTATCTAGATCAACCAACCAGTGGTTGTCTTGTTATCGTGATCGATGTAATGAACACCCCTGTTCTAGATGTAGAACATAGACTAAGTATAGAAAATTACTCATCATTGATATCGAGGACATTGCTCTTTCTTTTTTCAGATAAACATCAAGATTGTTTTATCGGCAATTGATAACATTGCCTTAATCTCTCACATCAACCCAATAATTTCAGTGATGGATAGCTAATTTACAGGCTACATTATAGAAACAGAATCTAGTAAGCAGAAAAATGAAATTTTCCCCGATATGTTGTCTTCTAATTAGAGGCAGGATTAATGCTGATATCTGGCTTGAGCAAGTTAAACTCACATGACACAGTCAAGCAATTGGACTTTTTCACTGCAAAAAGCCCTTTCAGGTGTGGCCGTGATGATCAGGTGATGAACTGTGTTTGAGGCATCCTCCACATCCATAACCATCATGTTGCCATAACAGTTGGCGCCTAATCTACATCTGTCATTCAAGTTTTTTGACGTGTGATTTAATTTGACAGGAGTCACGAGACTCTCCCTAGCCAATCATGTTGATAGATAAAAATAAACTCAGGACAGGGAAGTAGCGAACACAGATGGTGGGAAAATAGTGCATTAGAAGTATAGTTACAGCACTGAAAATGTACTCAAGTAAAAGTAAAAGCATAACATTTTTAAACTACTTAAAGTACAATTCCTGGGAAATACTACTTAATAACAGCAACTTTTACAAATCACTTTTTTTACATGTAGCAGTGTAGTGTGACAAAATCGAATGTATTGTACATGTAATAATGATGGCAATAATCAAATGGGTTGTCCTTCTAAAGTGTCCTCTATCTCGCATATGTAAGGTTTGAAAACGTTTGAATCCTCTCAGTGAAGGTTCGTTTTGATGCTGCATTTAAATGTATTGTACTGATTCAAAACAACGATTCACTGATTCAAGTCCCTGCTCGACTTGTGACGTCTTCTTTTTGTTGCAAACTTTTAAGTTAAATGCTACAGCTGTTCAACACTATGTTTTCGACCCAATAGAAATGATATACAACAGTTAGTTCCAGTCCTTAAATCTGATTGGACAAGAAGCATTCTTTCTTCTGCTCTAGCTTCTGCATTACTACAGCTACAATCAGAACTAAAGTGTGACGCTACATATATTGTTAGCATTTGTGCGATGAATTGCTTATATTCCTCATTTTGTAAGTCGCTTTGGATAAATATAAAAGAGTGCGGATATACAGTCCAACAACACTGGAATTCTTCACTACTTATATCACTCTGTTTCTCCTTTATCCCAGCTTAACATTTTATACAATTTTAATTAATTGTTCATTTTGATCGCATTCACTGATTTATGACCATTTCGGAGATTGCATATTTATGCCAGTAGGTGGTGACAAATGAGTGTATTGTATGTGATTGACACATTCAATCATTGAATGAGCGAGTCATTCAAACATTGACTTAAATGATTCATTTAAAAACATAGCTGTCACTACCGAAACAATAGTAGTGAAAGACGACGATTTGTTCACTTAAAAGATTTGTTCAAAAACACTGATTAATTTATGAACAAAATACCACTAGTTTGAAACCAACATATGAGAGCAGAGAGTTGTGCGTAATACTTTGGGTTCTTTTGATAACAATTTTCTCTAGTGAAGATAAAATGCACGAACTGGCATTTGTGAGAATGTAACGCAAGTTATTTAATACTATTTACATGTTTGTGGAATTGTTGTATAAAAGCAATATTTTACATGCAATCGTGCTTTTGTTCTGAATATCAGCACGGCTGTTATTCAGCCATAGAAACAAATTGTGTTGCTTCAATGTCGCTACTTTTTGTTTGTGGCTTGTGTCCCTTATTACGTTTATTTATTTATTTATTTTTTACTTCTAGACTGGAGTTTTGTTTGTGAGTTAGATTACAGTTTCAAAGTAGCTTCCTCAACACTGATTCATACATAATTAGGGTTTGAAATAAATGTATTACCTTACACAAATATCACATTTCCATGCCAGTCAGCGAAAGCACTCTCCTGTACCGCACTTATTTATCTTCTACAGCCATTTCATTTCCACTGTGCTGGTCTCCCATCACTGGCTCTTGGTGGAACTTCATTTCTGTTAATGGCTTTGCATTCTCAGGTTTAAATAAAATTGAATGTTAGATGGGGTGCATTTGCTGCACATTAGAAAATATGCATTGATCATTATCACCCTTAATGTGTTGGTTCACAAGTAATTCCATTGTGTTCACTGTATGTTTGAGTGAATCATTTGAATAGGGAGATTTATCAGTCTGTCTGCATATTTTAGGCCCGCACAGCATCCTACACTGTGAGTGGCTTATGCATTATGACCCTACAACCTTCTCCAAAAAAGCATTTTGTCTCACCTTGTCTTTTGTGACCGAGATTTTAACATGGATGTGCCATGCACACACGGACAAATCACATTTTCACTTATTAATGACAATGCTGCAAAATTAATGCAAAAATGCAACATAATTGTACTAAAGTGCTTTTTTATAGCATTTCCCTGGCATAAACTTTTACCACTTATAACACAGGTAAAATATGAATCCACAAGTATATTACATCTTGTTTTTGCAGTGTGAAGTTGTTTGTACACTCTGGAGAGTTCTGAGACTGCCCAAAATAGAAGTGGGTCAACCCTGTGCTAACACTTTTTTTTGTATTGTTTCTCTTGGTGCTGTGTAGTGGCTTGACTGTAATGTTTGAATGATTGCTGTCTACAGCACCGAGACTCAGGCAAAACAATGCAGCTATTCACTTTTGCTGACAGGAGGTCTTTTAACCCTCTCTCAATTTCCCCAAGGCTTCCTCTCTCTCTCTGTTTCTTTCTCAACCACACACACATACATATATGTAAACATGTATTTTCATTGACACATTTGTACATTCATTGGAATAACAAACCACAAAGCTATGTTTCAACATTAATTTTATATTTAGTCAATTATGATAGCTTTCCATAGGAAAGACAAATAAAAAAGGAGATGTAATATCTTGATTGCTTCTGCTTAGCAGCAAAGAGATTAGCTGGAGAGCAAATGGAGGCTTTTGTTGAAGTCTCATATTAAATCTCCTATGTGTCTCTTCTGGAGTTCTCAACTAGCTCTCAACTAGGGGTGTGCAGCAAAGCCATTATCTTCATTTGTATTTGTATCTGTTTATATGACAAAATTATCTGTATTTGGATAGCATCAAAACTAAATAAAATGCCAATTTTGAAATATTACTCATACATTTATGGTTTCTATTAATAAAATGTGCCTTGTATATGGCTTTTCATAATAATAGCTTAATATTAATAATAATTTATTATGAAGGCAGGAGGTGTTAAGCAAAATGTGAAATGTCAAGCGCACACTTAATCACGCATTGAATAACAAATACAAATTCAAACATTAAAAGAAATTAAAATAAAATCAATATAGCCTACAAACAGGTGAAAGTCTCGTAAGTCTATCAGGAATTTTTATGATAAGACACCATTATTTAGTTAAATAATAATAATAATAATAATGTTAAATTGATATAGCAACTTACCAGAGGTAGCACAGTTTAAAAAAGGGGAAAAAAAGATGGAACATGTTTCAGTTTCAGAAATATTCCGAATAGATGAATACTCTATGGAGCATTTAAACCTTTATGAAGCATTTTAAGCTTTTCTCTGAATTAAGTCTTAACCATATAATAACCTTAATTACTGACGTGAATATAAATGTGGTCAACTTTAAAAGACGGATAGACGAGCTTCGACATGAAATCAATTCAGCTCAAAAAATGTAACATTGCGTTCAGGTTTAGGCTATAAATGAATACATGGGAATCACATGGGAATCGTGTGATACATTAACAGACATTTCAAGAAGTGGAAAGTGTATATGATGCCATATCTTAATTATACATTTGTTAAAATCCAGACTGGTACAATTAACAGAGATCATAAACGTAGTCAAGACCGCGCCCATCCGATCTGAAATCAGATCGTGTGCATTTTCATTCATAAGGTTAACATTTTATAAATATTGGCTTCACTGATTCATAAATTCTTTGTCATTTTTATATATTTATGTGCATCTTGGTTAATCAATGTAAGCGCAGCGTAGTTCTAGCGGGAAGACTAGCAGCTGTTCATCATCACACCATTAGCTGGGTAATTCCTAGCCAATCACATGTAAGCCATTGCTTTATAAGTCTGCTCACAATCTATCACATTGCTGTTTCAGTGTGCTAACACGACAACCTCCACCACCACCACCACCAGTTGAGCTCTGTTCTGCACGGGGGTAGGCTCCTTGCCCCTGCCTCCTATCTCCGGCAGGATATGACGGTTCCGAGTACAACTCCCTCTGACCGCCAGGACGGGGCCTACGCCAAAGAGAGACATTACTTTTCTGTTTTACATTCATCAAATAAATGGCATCTTAAACCTCACTTAGACTTCCCTATAGAAGTCGTATGAATATTTTTTCTTTTATTCAGATGAATTCATTATTCATTATTCATGCTTTTCGGCTTTGGACACATCCCTGTCACAAACTGTGCTCAGAGTTTCCAAGATGCCAAAGTGTGCATTCAAAAATTTCAAAGTGAGCGCAAATATTTCACTTCTGAGGCCTGTAAATCCACTGTAAATCCAACATAAAAGTAATCCATAAGACTCCAGTGGTTTAATCTATATCTTCAGAAACTATACGATAGATGTGGGTGAGAAACAGATCAATATTTAAGTCCTTTATTATTATAAATTCTCCTTCCTGCCCAGTAGGTGGCCATATGCATGAAGAATTTGAATTGCCAAAAACAAAAGAAGAGGAATGTGAAATTGGCGATTTATAGTATGAAATGACTTGAATATTGATCTGTTTCTCATTTATTTATATTTGCAAATGTTATTTATAAAAAATACAGTTCCCTATCGATTCAGTTCACTCAACATTGTGGTGAAACCCAGTGAGGGTGAGGAGCGTGCACAGGCCACTGACAGAGAGCTTCTTTGCATCCTCACACCAGCAGCTGAGGAGCTAGGTCTCAATTGGTCCCCTTCAGAGGAGCTGGTAAAGTTTATCCTGAACAAGTGGTTCCTGCAGGCCGTGGACCGGAAAACTGCACCTTTCTTCACAGAAGTCCACGATGAGCTCACAAAGGCCTGGTGCATGCAGGCACGGATTTAGAAGCTGTGGGCTTTTCTTTAGTTTAAAACAAAACCACTTTCTCCATTTCTCGTGATGTTAACTGTGACAGCAAAGGAGATCTATAAATATCTATAAAACAAAAGACAAAATGGAAACTATCACAAAACACAATCAACAGAATTTATTGCAATAAAGCAGATTAAAATCTATGAAAATATAGCCTAATAACATAACTAAGAATAACTATAGTCATGTCTGTACAGTCTGTCAAAATCGAACTAGCTTCCCACAGTGACCACAATTTTATCTAAACAGCTGATTGTTGAGCACCTCTTTTTCTCTCTCTCACTGTCTCTCCCCTTCACGGAGAAACAGATGATCAACGATCTTCTCTGCAGTGAAAAGACGAAAGATATAGGCTACTTTTAAAATATTATGTGAAATATTACGTGAAAGTACACTGAACTAGAGAAAGACTCCCACATATTATGTATTGATAATCCTAGACCACATATCTGGTCATAAAAATGAACAGTCAACATTAATACAACAACGTTACATGATTTAAAAAGCAACTTATCATAAGTGCAGATGCATGGTGAGCTCTCATGGGTGTGTCAGAAAAGGGGGAAAAAAATATCGAACACTCACTCAAAGAAATGATGATTGAATGCCTGCTTATATATAGTTATATAGTTATTATAAAGTCTTTGAGGTGGAGTCCAAGTCAAGTTTCAAGTCTTTCAAGGCCAAGTCTAAGTCAAGTCTCAAGTCTTTGGTCACAAGTACAAGTCAAGTCTAATTAATAAATTTTTTTTGGCAATAGACTAGTTCTTTATCTGCAACTGGTAAGTTTAATAAACCCTGTATAAGGCTACGTATGGGTGCTTTAAGGGATTGCCTTGTTTATTTATGTACGTCTAATAAAGTGCATAAGGTTTTACTTTAATCATGGATTTTATTTATATTCAGGAAACGTCTCGGTTACTGACGTAACCTCTGTTCCCTGATGGAGGGAACGAGATGTTGTGTCGATGAGTTGACACTAGGGGTCGCTCCTGTGGAGCCCAGACATCTCTGATCTTGAGAAAATGCCAATGGAAATTGGCGTGTGGAATTTGCATGCCACTCCCCAGGACATACGGGTATAAAAGGAGTGACGCTGCAAACACACATCAGGTATCGCACTGAGGAGCCGAGCTAAAGCCCCGGCCATTTCAGCGGTTGGTTCAGTGTTGTGGCAGGAGAGACACAACATCTCCTATCGCCTGGGAGACCAGAAATAGAGCCCAGGGGCTGAGGAAACTGCTCTTTTTTGAAAATGTGGGTACTGCAGCCCGTTGGGCGTGCGGCGAAATAAAATGTTGAAAGAAATAAGGATTCTCCACCTGACCCTCTTAGGGGGGAGGTAGTGGTCTGCTTACCAGCTCCTGTAGTGCAGTTTCCTGAGTCCCGGGACTGCCGTCTCAGGGGCGCTTTGCAGCCTTCTTGGGGTTCTTGGCCCCGAGGGGCGAGCTGTGGAGGGGCTGGTGTTGGTGTTGGCACCGCAGGGGGATGCCCTGGGCTATGAGCAGACGGAGTGTGGGGTCTGAGGCTCCGTCTGGGTAGGATGTGCTGTATGGCCTCCGTATGCTTCCTCACCATTGAGAACTGCAGGGTAAAGTCTCCAACGGTGTCGCCAAACAGCCCAACCTGGGAGATGGGGGTGTTAAGGAAAAGCACCTTGTCAGCCTCTCGCGACTCGACCAGGTTGAGCCAGAGTTGGCGTTCCTGGACCACAAGTGTGGACATCGCCTGCCCGAGAGCCCACGACGTGACCTTCGTCGGTCGCTGAGCACAGCTCCTGCATTAGACCCGGGTCAGGACTACCCTCGTGTAGTTCTCTGACTGCCTTGGCTTGGTGCACCTGCAGGAGTGCCATGGCATGCAATGTGGAGGCGGCGTGTCCAGCGGCGCTGTAGGCCTTAGCCGTCAGGGACGACATCAGCCTACAGGCCCTGGATGGGAGCCTCGGATGGTTCCGCTAGGTGGAGGTGCTTTGCGGGCATAAGTGCACCACAAGTGCTTGATCCACCTGGGGAATCGTCGAGTAGCCCCTGGCCACCCCGCCATCGAGGGTATTGAGAGCGGAGGAGCTCACGGTTCGTGTGCGGGCAGTGAAAGGTGCCTGCCACGAGCATGTGAGCTAATCATGCACCACCGGGAAGAAAGGAACAGGGGTGGAGCGTGGCCGTGAGCAGCGCTCTGGCCCCAGGAACCAATCGTCGAGCCGGCTGCCCGGGCAAGCATGGTCGTCAGCTCCGCGTTGGCCTGCGTCTGAGCTGACGCACCTGAGGGTGGGAGTCCAGCTGAGTCCTCAGCGTCAGACATGACGAACCCGCTCTCCGATGCCATGATAGATAGCTCATAGTCGTCAGGCGCCCCAAACGAGATTGCGGGTCCGGAAACGGCAACCTCGCCCCAGCGCTCGTTTGGAGCATACGAGCATCATGGGGAGTAGGAGGTCCGTGGGGATATAGGCCATCAGACGGGCAGAGACATCGACCGCAGCCAGGAAATAAACACAAACGAAAAGGCATCTTGAAAAAGACGCTTTCCGTTTGCGCCACTCTTTTACAGAAAATATCACTCTTTTTGTGTTTTTATAAAAATATATGTATATATAGGGAGGTATATATATAAATATACATATAAACGAAGTTATTCACTCCGTGAACTTTTTCTGCTGCTAAAGCGCCCAGGGGTGTATGCTCAGCACAACGTAGTGTGCGAGGAGGAGATGAGCATGTAGAGATGAATGGAGGCGGCAGAGGAATTCAGCTCTGTGCATTGCAGCTTCACTCCTTTTATACCAGTATGTCTGGGGAAATTCCACACGCCAATTTCCATTTGCCTTTCCTCAAGATCAGAGATGTCTGGGCTCCGCAGGAGCGACTCCTAGTGTCAACTCATCGACACAATGTCGAGTGAGTGACAGATAGAGAACAATCAATTAACTATCCTTTTTTTTTGTCATAAAAAGAGAACATAAGGAAAAATAGCTTTGTCCATAAATCTTTAGGCTTTATTCTTTTTTGCATTTGCCCTTGTGAAAATGTACCATCATTTTTATAGTTTAAACTGTGGTATTTATTGATAACAAGACCATGGTTACCTCATGGTAAAATCAAGCATAGATCGTCACTATCATGGTCAAATGTAACATGATTTCTATAAAACGAACTTCAAAATAAAATTTAAAAACACTTATAAACTGCCTTATTAACTTCAAAAAGTTGGAACAGAAATGTATGATATTCCCTTACTTTCCTCGTGTAGCCTATTATAAATTTAACTGAGCTATAGTAGTAATATAATGTTTATTATGAACATATTTCTGCCTAAAATACTACTGTCAATACAATTATTGTTACTAAAATAAATTCATGATAAAGGTGGTGATGTGTGAAAAGTATGCTGATTTATGTCTGTGCATGTCACTTTCTCAGCATCAATGCTGTTTTGTCAGGCGGTTTAATGTTTGCTCACTGAGAGGTTTGCACCAGAGAATTCTGTGCCGAATTCATTGTAGTCACACTGGTGGGAAAATCAGTTGTAAAATGACTTGTGTTTTTCACGAGTCTATGATTTAGAGTCCAAGTCAAGTCTCAAGTCAATTGTGTATGAGTCCGAGTATAGACATTTATTTTTAAGTAATAATTTTTTTTTTATGTTTGTGACTTAAGTCACAGACTCGAGTTTCAATCTGTGACTAATGTTAACATATCCAACTTTTGAATTAAAAAATTTATTATATACAGTATATTTATTATAAGATTGTTAACTAATGTTTACAAATGGGACCTTATTGTAAAGTGTAAACAACGTATGTTTAAAAGTTATGTACAAATAGTTACCTATTATAAAAAGATCAGGTATACCTATACTCTTACTTTAAGTCAACAACTGTTTAAATTACCTTTAATTTGCCGTTCCCTTAAGAGGAATGTTAGGGGAAAAAAATCTGACATAAATTTAATAAAACATAATGGAGAATTGTATTAATTCTCTCAAGTCATTAAAGAGGCCTTTTAAATAAGATTATTTGAACAATAAGATTTTCTTTGTATGTTTTTGTCTAGTTAGATTAGATTGTAATGTATTCCTCTATTCCACATATCTACTAATCTGAAAAAAGAAGAAGATGCTCAAGTGAGGCACTGCATGGAAAACATACTCTAACATTAAGTCCCTCAATCACCATCAAGAGAGATATATGTTTATCATGTGTTTTATATTTACAATGTTCCAGCCCTGCTCAGATTACTCAATGGTGCAATATAATATTTGCAGTTAGAGGGAGAATTTGTATGCATTTCATTTTGCTTCAGTCCCAGGTGTGCTAAAAATAATCAAGCACATTGTGTCAACTGCAAGATGATTTCAGAAAATGATGTTTTGAGTGGAACCAACTCCATGAGATCTCAGACTGAATTTCATTGGAGGAAGTAAAGCATACAGAGGGCTGTTTGAGCTCTCTCCATAGCCTTTGCATAAGGATTAAATTCGCATCCCCAAACCTATTGATAATATCAGATATTAAATTTACAATAGCAGTGCTGGGTGTTTGTTTGAAAGCGTAATTTGAGGCTGGTGCTCGAAGGAGTTAATTAAAGTTCCCTGTTTCTCATATGAAACATGAGGGATGTTTGGACTTTGCATTTGGAGAAGCCCTCTCAAGAGATCCGGCTCTGTTTTCACACTGCAACTAATCTCTGTCATTCAATATGAGGCAGCGTTCTCTCAAAATGAGCAGACTGCACTCCTGTCACTAAAACAGCTCATGCAGACACACATTTCCAGCAAGCGTGTCACATTAAAACTTGATAAGGAGCATGGTTGGATGGGTCTTAAAAACAAAACTGAATATGGGCTCTCACTACTCTGGTAAAGCCACTCTGGCAGTGTTTATCAGATATGCCTGATGGCACATATTTGTCTATTGAGACAGAGGTAAGAAGGTCACAGTGGCACAAATGCATTGACTTTACTTTTATCCTCCATATGTTAATGTCAAACAGAACTATGCTCCTTGTCCTCCCATAGGAGAAAAATATCAAAAATTTGATCTCAATCTTTCATTTGTGTCTCTTAAACATCAAAATGACATGGAGACAAAGTCTCCTGATTCTCAGATGCTAAATACCCTATAATCTCATATATCTCATCTAGAGTTTTCAAAGAGATCTCAATCAAGTTCTGCTCAGAATTGCCAACAAACCAAAGTCTGCAATCAAAAGACATTGATTTCTCAAGACATCAAACTCAATCTAAGCATTTCTGATCAAATTCTTCCACGACAAAGTTATCTGAGCTTTACTATCCACATTCAATTTATAACTTTATATATGTCAACAATTATCTAATTTGTGTCTATTGATTTTCCCATAAGGAGTTTTAGGAGAAAAACCCAAGACAAACCTTGCATCCCAATCTGCACCCTATCCGCCCTAAATAGTATCCGAGATTCATAGTATGTTTAAAAGAGTGTTCCAAAGTTGCCCAGATGGTCTAAGACTGTATTTCCATTCGATTTTCAAGTTGTGTATCCATGAACTCTTTTTTGGCTAATATTGCCCACCATCCCTTGCTTGACGAAAGAGGAGTTTGACCATTCTCTTCAGAACAACAAATGTCATATGTGAAATACTACAAACATGGTGCTGAGACCGACGGCGCATCATCAGTTCATTATGTCAGAAAAGGATATGACCGATTAATTATTCTCATTTTACCATCATGTATTCTTTGATGTCCATCTACTGGATTTGTACTGCTTATTGTAGATGCTCTTGTGTGTCCTTAAGAGCTTCTTTCTCGGAAATATCTTTGAGGGAAACATAAAGCACCATATCAATTAAAAGCCGGATAATCACAAACACAATTGTCTGCTCTCATTTTATTTTTGTCATTTATTATATCAGTTTAATATAGCAGAGGTCAACGATGCATCTTTTCTTTTCCAACATGGTAAGAAGCATTGTAGGGTATCCAAAATGAAATGCAATGAAGAATGATGAATTAATGATTTTAAAATGAAATAACGAATGTACATGTCATGATTACTGTAACAGAGTGATTGACAGGTTGGTTTATGGTGAAAGGATGCAAATAATAATGCGACTAAGGGTAATTCGTTTTTAAGAAGTGATTTTATGACGTGTTAGTATGTCCCAATCCTTGCACACTTTTTTGATATGCACTCACACTACTTTTTTACATCACAAAAAGAGAACACACTTTAAATGCATTGTAAAAGTTTGTGGAAAGGAGGAAGCGTGTAGACATTTATTGTTGCAGTTTTCAGTCGCACACAATAACACACTGCTTCACACGTTATTCTTTTCAGCTTCACTACACATAAAAGTCTAGGTTACGAATGTAACCTCCGTTCCATGATGGAGGGAATGAGACGTTGTGTCGAAGAAGCGACACTAGGGGTCTCTCTTAAGCACCGAATATACCTCTGATCTATGAAAAAAGGCCAATGAGAAGTTGGCAGACAGAATTTGCATGTCCCGCCCCTGGATATACGGTATAAAGGCGGGGAAATGCGTCTGTTTCATTCAGAATTATTCTGAGGAGCCGGAAATGGTCCGGCCACAACAGTGGCTCGGCTCAGCGACGTGGCCGGGAGGACACAACGTCTCGTTCCCTCCATCAGGGAGCAGAGGTTACATCTGTAAACTAGACGTTCCCCGTCTGTCGCTCACTTCGACATTATGTCGAAGAAGCGACACTAGGGGTCCAATTTAAATCACGCCATGCACTGAGCCATGTACGTGTACTGCTGACACAGGAGCGTGCAGGTACTTGACGTGCCAAAATGACCAGCTGTATCAGACTGCACGTACCCTTCCCCAATGCCCCATAGGTCTGGGTGCGGATGCCAGAGGGTGCCCCATCCCTGAGAAAGAAGGTCTTTCCTCAAGGGAATTTGCCAGGGAGGGGCTGTCACAAGGATTATGTGGTCCGAGAACCAAGCTCGGGTGGGCCAATAGGGAGCCACTAGAATGATTGTTCCTCGTCCTCCCTGACCTTGCATAGCACCTGTGCAAGAAGGCTCACTGGGGGAAATGCATACTTGCAGTTCCCAAATCAGCTGGACCGACTGGGGTGAAGCCTCCACTCTCCACTGGGCAAGTGTTGTCGTGACAGCGCGTCCGCTACCATGTTGAGGTTGCCGGGGATGTGAGTGGCATGCAGCGACTTGAGTCTGGCTCCAAAGGAGGAGACAATGGGCGAGTTGTGACATGTGGTGGGAGCGTACGCCGCCTTGCCGATTTATGTACGCTATCGCGGTGGTGCTGTCTGATTTGATCAAGACGTGTTTTACCCTGAACTAGTGGGAGAAATTTCCGCAGGCCAAAGAAAACAGTCAGCAAATCCAGGCAGTTGATGTGCCAGCACAGCGGGGCCCCTTTCCAATGGCCCGCAGCTCGTGCCTGTTGCACACGGCGCTCCAACCCAATCTGGAGGCGTCGGTCGTGACCACGACGTGTCGAGACACCTGCTGCAAGGGGACTTCTTCATCTCGGTTGGAGCGACAGTCTCTATCGCGTCTTTGAGCAAAAGGGTTGCGATTTCCGCATGCAGGGACTTGGCATGTTCGCCATGTACTGCGGAAAAGTGGACGCCTGCGAAGGGGGTGGGGGCATGGCAAACTGAATTGTGTAACCGAGTCGGATGGTCCTGGCCAGCCAGCGAGACGGGTTGGGAAGTGAAAGCCACACATCCAAGCTCCATGCTAGGGGCACTAAAGGGACGATTATTTTTTACGTACCCGGCAGGGCTTCGCATCGGGGCAGAGCTGGTAGTACAGCGGGTTAGTGACTGAGGAGGAGGTCCAGCGTCGGCGTCCTCTAGACTCATCAGAACCGGCCAGGGGACAGTCGTGGCTATTTTTATTATTAACATGAATATTGACATACGGTAGGCTTGTGTTTCACACTAAACACAAGCTTTTTAAATTAGCATTACATCTAGAAAGAGTGTCACCTATATGTCAGTGGAGGTACTACTGTATTCTTTTACAGTTGAGTTGGTAAACCCTTCATTTTGAGTGAAAAAAATATTATATCTAGAATATAAATTGCATCTGTTTGAAACAAATACTGAATCATGGTTTTTCATTCAAAGTTTACATTTTCATGTTTATTTCAGAATATAATGGCACCAGGCAAACCTCAATATGGCATGCAGCACTATTGTGGTTCTTGAGCAATATAAGACCTTTCATTGCTCGACTGATTGGGTTTTCTATTATATTCTATTATCTGATACAGCAGTTAACACACATTGGGGCAATTATGAATTACAATCATCCTAGCAAACTACCATCTACCAACAATGCTTTTATTATAGGGCTATCGACCAGTCGTCCTTAGAGAGGGAGTGGAAAGTGACATGTAATCAGAAGTTTGATTGATGATTTGGTTAGGGTGTATTGACTTGACGTCACTCAGCCTGAAATGGTTTTTACTTCACATATTTCTCTCCATCTCTGTGACATTAGGACAGACCGCAGCATAAACCGACACCCCGGAAGCCCACCAGATGTCCTTTGAAACCATGACTCACCAGAGGCTTGTAATGACACCTTTTATAGCAGATGAGAGTAATATTGTAAGTGTTTACTACATTTGAACCATGATGAGGTGCCGTGTAAGTGTGTTTATAGTGGGCTGGGGGTCTTATGGGGCCAGCCTCATTTTGTTTACTGTCTATTCTCATCATCAGTTCCAGCCGGAAAAGGCCACCTGGGATATCAAGTGTGAAGAAGATCGTAATGCTGCAAGTTTCTCACATTATTTTACACAGGTTTTTATACACCAGTGAGACACAGCAGCTAAAAAGTGCTGCACTCTGCTTCAGAAAAGACTCTATGACATGATGTTGCTCTGCAAGAGCTAATGGAAAAAGTGCATGTGTAGGTGTACGTTGTAGTTAAGACATTGCTTTCCATTCAAAGCTAGATGTGGGATATTCCTATTTGAAATCTCCCAGTTTTGACCAGAAAGTTGTTCCATTTCCCAATGCACAGAAGATGATGTAAAAGGAAACAGAAAATCTTCTTAAAACCAAATTGTAGAGGTTAAATAATGCTATGCAATGCTGGTGTACGATTATCAACAGAAAATGTAATTCAACATCTTTTAAACACTTTTCTCTGGAAACGTTTTTTGTAAAAGTTTAAGGAAATAAATTTTCTTAAAGTGAATATTTAGCATTAGAGGTTTGACCGATATATCAGTTTTACCTATTAATCAGTGCCTATAGTTGCTTTTTGGAACTATCGTTATAGGCAAAAGTACACGCAAATATTACCAATAGTGTTTATTTTCTCCATGTTGCTCTGTGGCTGGTACTGGAGCATACTGCAGTGAGAAGAGATTGGTTCTATGGTATAACAGCGTTCTCTACAGGTTAAATAAAAACAATCTCTGACACCTCGTGAGAATTTGCTGTATCTAAATCTGTCTTTATTCACAATGGTCATCCAAATTTGTATCCTTAAATACATTTTATTTTTATTATATAAAAAATAAGAAAGGTTTCTAAATTAAAGCAATAGCATACAAAGAAAAATGCAACTATATGGAAACATGCCCTGTCAGCAAAAACATTGTGTCTCTATGCAACTTCATATCTCTTAAATTATAATAAAAAACTCATCTCGTGAAATATGTATTTGCAAAACCCTTCATCTGGTGAATATATAGGCTATAAAAAGCTTAATTTTCGGAATACAGAGCATTGTAACAGAGCAAGTCTCCATCAATGTCACTGTTTATGGACAAATGCACGATTATTATTAGGGGATATTATAAAAAAAAGACACATGTGAACCTTATATAGCATATAAACTTTATTGGTTCTTGAGCTAATGCTGATTTTGACTGACAGTGTCCCTAGAGAAAAGGGTAAAAAAATGATATGTTTTTATATACAGTAATTCCGGAAATCCTAACATTTATGACAAGAGATCGCTGATGACCTACTGTTGATGAATTTCTGCCCATACAGTATTAGCCCATTTCACAATGTTTACTTTATAGTGTTTACATTGTAATACATTGTAAATGATTGTAAAAATGCATGTTTTTGTCCCATTTTTTATTTTATTTATTTATTTTTTGTAAAAAAAAAAAAAAAAAAAAAAAAATTTTAAATAAGAGTCCCCGGGATATTTCGAGATTGCTTTTGTTAAAAGCACCATGTTATGCACCAATCTTAATTTTGGGGATTTTGGTTGCACAGTACACTGCATCTTGTTGCCTCTTTATGTCTGTGCCCATCACAGTAAGGACACTAAGGTTCTTTTTTTTACATTTAATGAATCAATTTAAAAAAGAACTGCTGATTACTCTGTCTTTCCCACCACCTTAGTTATTGTTAATGGCAAAATCCATTCCGTGATGAAAGTCTGACTTCAAGGGACAGTCTATTGCACTTTCCAAGTTGATTGGAATGCAGATATAGGGGCTATTTATGGTATATACATAATTGTGCCCTTCTATGTTGTTTTTAAATTGTTTCTATGTGAACATGTGCTGCACAGATGTCTTTGACCATTGTGGTGTGTTTTGCTGTTTTTTCAGCATTTTTAAGACACAGTTTAAGACTTTCAAGTTAAAAATCATGGTTACTTCTAAAAACACATATCGAGACACTTGCGTTTTGTTCTGTTCATTGCACTACATCTGGCATTTAAGCACAACAATGCATTCGGTCTGAAGGGTCACTTAGTTATCTGTTTAGTTCATGTGAACTTTCTGTTTATTGTCAGCCATGTAGTGTTGACTCACCAAGTTCAATGCAGAGTATTAGTATTTTATTAATTGGCAGAGTTAGGGAATGCATGGGTTTCTGCATTGACCCATGGATAGGGTTCAAAGCACAACATCGGCCCTCTGTCAGCGATGAGCATGAAACCTCAGGAGAGAGGTGTCATATGTAATCACATTGAATCTACTGGCCAGCACCATAAAGACTAGCAAAACAAAATCAATCAGTCTCGGCAAGCGAGAAACAGAGAGAAAAGGGGGAAAAGCGAGTCAGAGCGAGAGATATTCACAAGAACAAGTGAAAGGGCATAAACGTATTCAGCAGTGGGAAATATTTCACAACATAAGACACAATTCAAGATAAATAAGGCGCAGGGCATGACTTTAAAATAGTGCATTAAAGGAGCTCCTCAGGGGATTGAAATCTCTGCCTATGAACCCATTCCAAAAACGAAATTATAGTGGGTGGTAGGAATGATTTCATGGTTCACTACCTAATTTTCCAACACTTTTTTTTCCTCCCCTCCATTCGGATTCTTTTCTTTGCTTTTAAACTCCCTTCAGGGCAAATGCACTTAAATCAGCACAGAATGTGAAAGTATGTCTTTTAAAAGTTGTTATCACTTAAATCAACACTGTAACTACCTTTAGAATTCTATATTTACAATCGCAAAGAGACTTTACTTTAAATAGTATTATTCAACTTTAGTTTCACAAGTTCACGCTGATGTTCAAATAATCTTCAAGACTGATCAAAAGATAAACAAGTAAATCAATTCAGCTTGCTTTCCATAATGGATGCTCAAAATAAGATCCCCCAGAATTAATAGAAGATAGTTAAAAAATGTTAGACTGTGTTGAGATTAGCAGAATTAGTTGAACAAGCTGCTCCTGAACTTTCATTTGGAACTTACTTTATAAAGGCATCAAACCTACGCCATAGGTTACCACAGCTACGGCGGATATCGCGTATTACAAGCTCATTTGAGCTAATCACGGCCCATTCGGCACGTTTCGTGGCCGACCCACCGGCCTGCTCAGTTCTCACGATGGCCAGTCAGCCCCTAATCGGCCCCAAAGTGTGTCGGCCCACCGGGAAAATGCCCGGTATGCCAGATTAACAGTCCAGCCCTGGCCATACCCTAGGTTTTTATGAAACACCACCACTGGGAACACTACTAATGTGTCAGTAGCTTCTATAAGCTTTAAAACAAAACCGATTTCTGTTAGTCAAGTGAGTATTAATAGACCTGTCAAAATTAACACATTAAAGCATGCGATTCATTAAAAAAGATTAACGCATTTATCGCAAATATAGCATAAAAACTGGTGTGGAGGGTGGAACCTTTGTAATGTGTCTGCCCGATGTCATTACACTGTTGCACACACCACAAACAGACACACAACAGCCCTAGAGCCCTTCTACCAAGGGGAGCCTGCAAGATTTTCTTAAAATAGCATAATGCTGCCGATCCATTCACCTCGAAGTCTCTTGTGAAGCTGTTGGATTCTACGGTGCATTACAGTGGTTCTCCCCTCTTGCAGCTACGAGTGTCAGGCTGGAGTGGAATCCCCCCCCCCGAACTCTTGCAGCTCAATGATTGGTTCCTTTCTTCCCCGGAGGTGCATAAGGAGCTTACGCGGTCGTTGCGGGCACCTTTTGCTGCCGTACCCAGTTTGCGGGCTCCTCCACTCTCACTACCCTTGACAGTGGGGCAGCCAGGGAGTTTTCGGCGATTCCTCGGATGTATCAGGCAGTCGTGGTGCACCTGTGCCAAGGCACTTAAAGAACTGCACGAGGGTAGTCCTGACCCAGGATTGATGCAGGAGCAGGATTGATGCAGGAGCTGCACTCGGCTCAATGATATCGAGCCTCAAAAGTCAGCGCACGCAGTTGGTGTTGAACTGTCTGAGAACGGACCTTATTTGGCCCTGGCCCTTATTTTTGAGCAGTCGACTTGTGTCCATGGTGCAGGGGACCGTTTGACGCCTACAAAAGCATTGGGGGAGGTTACGCGATGCATGGTGTGATGGCTAGGAGGCAGAAAGAGTTCTGCCTTTCTCGCTCCGCCAGTCCACGTAACATATTTCAGTTAGTCAACGTCGAGTGAGTGACAGAAGGGGAATGTCTCGGTTACTGTCGTAACCTCCATTCCCTGATGGAGAGAATGTGACGTTGTGTCCCTCCTGCCATTACACTGAACTACCTGCTGAAATGGCCAGGACCTTGTATCGGCTCCTCAGTACAAAACCTGAATGAGTGGTTAGATTCCAGCTCCTTTTATACCCGTATGTCTGGGGGAGTGGCATGCAAATTCCACTCACCAATTTTCATTGGGTTTTTCTCAAAGATCAGAGCTGTCTGGGGCTCCCAAGGGCGACCACTAATGTCACAACATCAACACAACGTCTCGTTCCCTCCATCAGTGAATGGAGGTTATGATGTAACCAAGACTTTTTGTGGTTCAGTCACATTCATACTCAAGAATAATTATATAGTTGCATTGTTTGACTGTTTTTAAGTAAAATTTGAAATTTGAAAATAAAAACTGATGCCAACTCCAACCATAAGACATGGGATACTTCATATGCCATTATCTGAACCTTGGATTTAGGATGGACCACACCGAACCTCACCAAAATTACCGGCCAGTTTGAACAGCGTTTCACATCCCTGATCTCTGCCTGCATCACCTCGGTCTATTGATGGACTACGATCTTGAAATGTAATGCATAGACTAACAATTGCCAACAAAAGCCTTCATCAGCCAATTAACAAGGACAATTGCATCTATGTGAACGTCTGCAGTTAATACAGGCTGGAATTCAAAGACATTAGTCATTAATCTTACAGTTCATACAAAATCGATGTTTAAACACTGACCCTTAACAGTTACTTAGTTTAATAATTTTAAACCATGACTTTAACTATACATAAGTAATATTTACATTACATTTACATTTATGCATTTGGCAGACGCTTTTATCCAAAGTGACTTACAGTGCAATTATTACAGGGACAATCCCCCCAGAACAACCTGGAGTTAAGTGCCTTGCTCAAGGACACAATGGTGGTGGCCGTGGGGTTCGAACCAGCGACCGTCTGATTAACAGCCCTGTGTTTTAGCCACTACGCCACCACCACTCCAGTTGGTGTTGAACTGTCTGAGAACGGACCTTATTTGGCCCCGGCCCTTATTTTTGAGCAGTCGACTTGTGTCCGTGGTGCAGGGGACCGTTTGATGCCTACAAAAGCATTGGGGGAGGTTACGTGATGGCATCATTCATGATGTTAGCCAGAGGGCAACTGGCCCCCACAGTGAGTCTGGTTTCTCCCAAGGTTATTTTTCTCCATTAACCAACATCTTATGGACTTTTCTGTTCCTTGCCACAGTTGCTTTCAGCTTGCTCATTGGGGTTATTAATACAATTCATATTTTATTACTTATTTTTAAACACGATTAACCATCGTATTTTATGTAATTACACAATAATTCTTCATCGACATTATAGATATTACAGTTTTATCGTCTGTTAATGTCTGATCTTCTGTAAAGCTGATTTGAAACGATGTGAACCTGAAAGTGGGCATCCTGTTGGACAGCAGTAATGCAATTTGTTTTTCCCCTCAGCAGGGGCCAGAGAAAAGTAGAAGGGCGTATGTCTGTCCACAACCATCAATCTTTAACCCTGGGCACCTCCAACGGCCCAGTGCTGGGCTCTCTCATCCCTCACCCACATCTCCCCTAACACCTTACAATCACTGGAGCATAGCCCACTGAATGTATTTCAACTCAATAACAGCCTCAGAGTAAACACACATACACAAACACACACACACAAACACACAAACTCTGAATCTCAAAATCAAGTTATGGGTTGTATAATTTCTTTTTTTCAAATATTACAGTATACGACAGGTAGAAACTGTGATTGCAAAAATAGTGCCACTCGAATGTTTGTAACTAGCTGCATAAAGGCTGTTTGATATTCTTGTATCAAGTATCATAATTAAGAATTAAGTTAATGTTAGTTAAGAACAAATTATTTAAAAGTTGTGTAATTAGTTATCAGTGATTTAAAAGAAAGTAGCATAGACAAACTTCATACATTTTGTACATTTCCCTGGGTGCCGACATGTTTGTGACGTCACGTTTCCAGTTGGAAGTCTGACTTCTGAGTGAAATGATGTCCACACAGTAAATTACAAGAACTATGCTTCTGGGGCCTGGGTAGGTCAGTGAGTATTGACGCTGACTACACCCCTGGAGTCGCTAGTTTGAATACAGGGTGTGCTGAGTGACTCCAGCCAGGTCTCCTAAGCAACCAAATTAGCCCGGTTGCTAGGGAGAGCAGTCACATGTGGCAAACTCCTCGTGGTCACGATGAGTGGTTTCTTGCTCTCAATGGGGCGTGTGGTAAGTTGTGCATGGAAAGCGGAGAATAGCATGAGTCTCCACATGCTGTGAGTCTCCGCGGTGTCATGCACAGTGAGCCACTTGATAAGATGCGTAGATTAACTGTCTCAGAAGCGGAGGCAACTGAGACTTGTCCTCTGATACCCGGATTGAGGTGATTAACCGCACCACCACGAGGACCTACTAAGTAGTGGGAATTGAGCATTTACGAGGACAATTTTTTAGGTTACAAACTGGTAATTACAATGGTATTATGCTATAAATGTGGATTATGAGGACATTTCTAGTGTCCCCATAATTTATATAGCTTAAAAAACATTCTAAACCATGTATTATTGAAAATGTAAAAATGCAGAATTTTTTTTGTGAGGGTTAGGTTTAGGGGTTGTGTTAGGTTAGGGGATATAATCTATAGTTTGTACAGTATAAAAATCATTATGTCTATGGAGAATCCTCATAATGATAGGTAGACCAACATGTATGTGTGTGTGTGGGTGGTTAACCCTCAGGCAGGTTAACCCCTTAGTCGAGTAATCACACCGGGCTGATCCTCTCCCAGACGGACTAGCCTTTGCATCACCCTGCATACAGACATAGCCGTTTTCAGTGAAAATGCAGAAAATCGCCTTCCATCCCCTGTGATATCTGCTTGCCCGTGGTGGTGGTGATAAGATGATTGAGGTGACACTGGAAAGAGAGAGAGAGAGAGGAGGGGGGGAGAGAGATATGAAATGGAAAAGAGGAAGCCCAACCTACTGTATGATAGAGAATGTGAGAATGATAGGGAAGTAAGATGGAATATATATATATATATATATATATATATATATATATATATATATATATATATAGGGAGAGAAGAAATGGAATTGGAGACTTTGAATGATAAGGGAATTGGGAAAGAAAAGTGACTGACATCCATCAGGACTAAATTCAGTAAACCTCAACCGGAGTATTTAGATAATCAGCGGGATACTGCATGATTATCAAATGTCATATGTGTCACTCATTTACTTTAAAACACAACACTTTAATTGTGATTTCGTCTGAGACCAACAGGAGGTCTTATGTTTAAACTTAAAATTAAAGGCCTGTTGTGTTCATTTAACTGCATTTATGGATACAAACCAAGTTGAAGTTCTATTTCTATGCAGATACCTTTTGAAACTGATACATAATTAAATTACAAAATAATTATGCCTATGCATATTGTTTGGGGGGGGGGGTACTTAGACATTCACATCTGGTTATTTTAATTCTCACTCATAATTAATATTTTTATTTGTATGCATGCACACAACATGCATACCTCCCTACATCTGTCACATTGTGCATGTGTGCAGTTGTTAAATATGTGTCTTGAGTATTTAAATCATCCTCACCACATACAATCAGCATTCATAACCAGAGCCCTGGGCTTTGCCTTTAAAAAAAATATAAAATAAAAATGTTCAAGTCCTTTTTCTTCTTTAACAGTACCCTTATTAGGTTAATATTTGATTAAATGGTACCAGAAATGGCTAAAATGATTGCTTTATCAGTAAAGACATCCCTGTTGATAAGTCTAGCATAGTTGGCCAGCATACACTGTATTGTTGTGCTAGCACCATAACAGGGGCTGTTCAGAAAGAATGCGTGCTTGCGCAAAAAAAGTAGACACAGCGTAAATAAAAGAACAGAATGCAGGTGTCTCAAGGCATCAAGTAATTTTTTTTTCCATGACATGGCGTCTAAAGAATGTGGCGCTCCAGTGTGAGATGCTGAAAAAACTGCGAGACAGCACAAACGTCAAAGGCGTCCATTTAGCACATGTTTACTTAGAAAAATAATTGAAAAACTGTGGACAGATGCAAAAATGCGTTCGTGTGAACAAATTCTTAGGCTTCATAACTAGTTAAAACAGTAAAATTATTTGGTCAAACAATAGTATTGTATCGCTGTCCCCCTTTGGCATATTGCTGGCTCCATTTCCTGGCTCCCTTCAGCTTATTCTGGCCCCCTTCATCATATAACAGCACACTTTGACCCACTGGGAAGTCCCGGTTCTCCGCCTCTGTATGCTGGTAACCAGCAATGCTGTTCGTTTCAACAGGGCTTGATCAGTGCCTTAAGCATAACTCTAAATTTCCTTCAATGATTCAATGCCAAGAACCGTCTAGGTTACGTATGTAACCTCCGTTCCCCGATGGAGGGAACGAGACGTTGTGTCAGAGAAGCGACACTAGGGGTCTCTCTTGAGCACCGATATTCACCTCTGAACTATGAAAAAAGGCCAATGAGAGTTGGCACCCAGTATTTGCATGTCCCGCCCCCGGACATATGGGTATTTAAGCAGCGCAAATACGGGAGTTCATTCAGGATTTTTCTGAGGAGCCGGAAATGGTCCGGCCACAACAGTGGCTCGGCTCAGCGACGTGGCAGGGGAGACACAACGTCTCGTTCCCTCCATCGGGGAACGGAGGTTACATACGTAACCTAGACGTTCCCCTTCTGTCGCTCTCTCCACGTTGTGTCAGAGAAGCAACACTAGGGGTCCACTTATAAAAGTGCCATGCGCTGAGCCGTGTACGTGAACTGCTGATACAGGAGCGAGCAGGTATTCTTACGTGCAGGACGACCAACTGTATCAGGCTGCACGTACCCTTCCCCAATGCCCCATTTAAGTCATCAGGATTCCTTATCGTTATCCTGGAGGGGGGAACAAGGTGCTGGCCGCAAACCTGGGAACGGGCCAAGCCTGGCCGGGCCTCTTTTCTCTCTATGTTTCTCGCATAGAGCAACTAAGGCCGGGGCCCTTACACGCATTGAGGGAAGGGGGTCTTAGCCCTTATTCAGGGCGGAGAAGACCCTGCGGAGGCCACGCCTACCCGAGAGGGGAGGCAAGTTTAAGTGGCAAAACCATCAGAGGCCTGACTTAGGGCCTATGTGGAAAAGTTGGTGCGGTGGTGGATCCAGCCTCATAGAGGGAGGAACATACAGCACGGCAAACGAGGCAGCCGTGACTGCCTAAGGGAAACACGGGAGTCCGCTTGCCAGAGGGGACAGAACCGTGGTGTTACACACAGCGGGAGTCCGAAGGAGGCCTTACCTGTGGAGCACCTATACCAGTACAGGGTAGCTTGCAGTATCCGCAGTGGCTTGGGTCGGCGAGTTCCTCTGCTGAACTGCGACCCACGAGGGCTAGGGAGGAATCAACCAGTGTCCCAAACCTGGGATCTTCTGGGAATGAAGGTGCACTGTTTCCCCTGGTTAGGGGGAAGGGCGCTAGGTGCAAGCGATTCACCCGGTCAGATCGTGGGCGTGCTACCGAGTTCTACGGGCTCGGTACCTGAGAAAACACGGGACGATACTGACTCAACTCGGAGATTGTAGAATCTCGCAAAAGTGTTAGGTGTTGCCCAGCCCGCTGCTCTACAAATGTCTGCTAGGGCAGTGCACCTAGCCAGTGCCCATGAGGACGCAACACTCCTGGTGGAGTGGGCTCGGACCCGCAAGGGGGGGGCACGGCCTGGGTGTGATAAGCCAGGGAAATGGTGTCGACAACCCAGTGGGCGAGTCTCTGCTTGGAGACAGCGTTCCCTTTCTGCTGTCCCCAAAGCAGGCGAAGAGCTGCTCAGAGCGTCTGGTGCTCTGTGTGCGGTCCAGATAAATACGCAAAGCGCGTACTGGACACAGCAGTGAAAGGGCTGGGTCTGCCTCCTCCCGGGGCAGCGCTTACAGGTTCACCACCTGATCCCTGAAGGGTGTGGTAGGAATCTTGGGCACGTAGCCCGGTCGCGGTCTTAGGATCACGAAAGTGTCTGCCAGACCGAACTCCAGGCAAGCGTCGCTAACAGAGAACGCATG
The DNA here is from genome assembly GCF_025860055.1 of Xyrauchen texanus. NCBI lineage: Eukaryota > Metazoa > Chordata > Actinopteri > Cypriniformes > Catostomidae > Xyrauchen > Xyrauchen texanus. The sequence goes on from NC_068301.1 coordinate 29,550,731, forward strand.
CAGGTCCCCGACCCTCTTGATGGAAGCGAGCGCGATCAGCAGGGCGGTCTTGAGAGAGAGGGCCCTGAGTCCAACTGAGTCAAGCGGCTCGAAGGGGGGTCTCTGAAGTCCCGTAAGGACGACCGAGAGATCCCAGGAGGGGAACAGGTTAGGCCGAGAGAGTTATCGTCCGGGCACCTTTTAGGAACCTGACGATTAAGTCGTGCTTACCAAGAGACTTGCCGTCTACCGTGTCGTGGTGGGCCACATACACCTTGAGGGTGGAGGGGGACAGCCTCCTCTCCAGCCTCTCCTGAAGAAACACGAGCACTGACCTAACTGCGCACTTCTGCGGGTCTTCGGCTCGGGAAGAACACCACTCCATGAACAGATGCCACTTTAGAGCGTAAAGATGCCTGGTAGAGGGGGCTCTGGCTTGATTGATTGTATCTATGACGGTCGATGGTAGGCTGGCTAGATCTTCCGCATCCCATCCAAGAGCCAGACGTGGAGGTTCCAGAGGTCTGGGTGCGGGTGCCAGAGCGTGCCCCATCCCTGAGAAAGAAGGTCCTTCCTCAGGGGAATTCGCCAGAGAGGGGATGTCGTGAGGAGCGTGAGGTCCGAAAACCAAGTCCGGGTGGGCCAGTAAGGAGCTACCAGAATGACTTGCTCCTCGTCCTCCCTGACCTTGCATAGCACCTGTGCAAGAAGGCTCACTGGGGGAAATGCGTACTTGCGCAGCCCCGCAGGCCAGCTGTGTGCCAACACGTCTGCCCCGAGGGGAGCCTCTGTCCGGGCATACCAGAGCAGGCAGTGGGAGGTTTCTTGGGAGGCAAACAGGTCTACCTGAGCCAGTTCCAAATCAGCTGGACCGACTGGGGGTGGAGCCTCCACTCTCCGCCAGGCAAGCCTTGTCTTGACAGCGTGTCCGCTATCACATTGAGGTTGCCGGGGATGTGAGTGGCACGCAGTGACTTGAGTCACTGCTGACTCCAAAGGCGGAGATGACGGGCGAGCTGTGACATGTGGAGGGAGCGTACTCCGCCTTGGCGGTTTATGTAGGCTACGACCATGGTGCTGTCTGTCCTGACTAGGACGTGTTTGTTCCGAATTAATGGGAGAAACTTCTGCAGAGCCAGAAAAACAGCCAGCAGCCGGCATTTCAGCACTGACTGAGCATGCTCGTTGGAGAGACGTGCTGTCATTGAGACTGAGTCTAACTCCAGACCGAGAAAAGAGATGCTCTGGACCGGGGAGAGCTTGCTCTTTTCCCAGTTGACCTGAAGCCCCAAACGGCTGAGGTGGCTGAGCACCTGGTCTCTGTGTGCGCATAGTAACTCTCGGGAGTGGGCCAGTATGAGCCAGTCGTCGAGGTAATTGAGTATGCGTATGCCGGCTTCTCGGAGCAGGGCAAGAGCTGCCTCTGCGACTTTCGTGAAGACGCAAGGGGACAGAGACAGGCCGAAGGGGAGGACTTTGTACTGATACGCCTGGCCGTCGAACGCGAACCGTAGGAAGGGTCGATGTCGAGGCGAATTGAGGCGTGGAAGTACTGCGTCCTTCAGGTCTACCGCTGAGAACCAATCTAGATGCCGGACGCCAGATAGAATTTGTTTCTGGGTGAGCATTTTGAGCGGGAGTTTGGACAAGGTCCGATTGAAAACTCGCGAGGTCCAAGATCGGTCGTAAGCCGCCGCCTTTCTTGGGTACAATGAAGTAAGGGCTGTAGAAACCCTTCTTCGTTTCGGTTGGAGGGACAGGCTCTATAGCGTCCTTTAATAGAAGGGAGGCGATTTCTTCGCGCAGGGAATGGGCATGTTGGCCGTGTACTGCGGAAAAATGTACGCCCACGAAGGGGGGCGGAGACCTAGCAAACTGAATGGTCCATTGCAGCCAGCGCGACGGGTTGGGCAGTGAAAGCCACGCCTCTAAACTCCATGCTAGGGGCACCAAGGGGACAAGATTTTTGGACGTACCCGGCGGGGCTTCGCAGCGGTGCAGAACAGGTAACGTGGTGTCGGGAGGCAACGTGGCGTCCCGAGGCTCTGGTGCTGAGAATAAACTCAAAGCACTTACCTTGCTCCGCGCATCCGGCAGGGGGCGGGTTCGTGACTAAGGAGGAGGTCTGATGCTGGCGTGCTCTGGACTCGTCTGAACTGGCCGGCCAGGGAACAGTCGAGGGGCTGAAGGCGGGGACACCGCGTCCATGGAGCCGGGACTGTTGAGGCCTGAAAGCAGAGTGCCGTGAGAACGGCATTTGCGGGCCAGGTGACCCCAGAGACAACAAGGAAATAGCTCTATAGAGTGTAAAGAATTTAACAAAAAATTCTCCTCCGGCCCTCCACCGGGGAACGGAGTGGTCTTACCAGCTCCGGAGCTAACGTCTCGGTCTCTGGGTCTGTCATCTCAGGAGCGCCTGGGAGCCTTCTGGGTCCTCAAGGGGGTCCATGAGACGATGGGCATCCAACTTCTGCGGGGAGCTGAACACTGGGGCTGAGAGCTGGGCCCACTCGCTTGTTAGTTGAGGCAGAGCACCACTTTTTTTCTTTCTTGAAAGCCGCAGGAGGATGCCCTCGGCGAGCAGACAGGGCATGGCCCCTGGCGGCAGGTTTGCGGCAGGGCAGGATGCTTTTTTTTGCTTGAAAATAGCCTTCGTCTGTTTCTTCACCACTGAGGACTGCTGGGTGAAGTCGTCAAGTGGTGTTGCCGAATGGACGGAGCTGGGAGACGGGGGCGTTTGCAAAAGCGTGCTTTGTTTGCCTCCCGTACTGCCTGTCCATCTTTGCATTTCTGGACCATGGAGTGGCCATCGCCTGTTTGAGTGCAGTTCCTGCAGCACGTCAAGAACAGGACCACCCAAGTACAGATTTTGAAGTGCCCTGGCCCGGTGGACTTGCAGGAGGGGGCCATGGCGTGCAGGGGGGAGCGGTCTGGGACCGTTCTACCACCGAGGGTAGCCAGAGCTGAGGAGCGAGGAAGCTGGGCTTGCTCAGCTCGTCATGCACGTCCGGGAAGGAATCCGGGGCGCAGCTGTGAGCGGCGCAAATGCCCACGGAACCAATTAAGCCCGGGGAAGCATAGCAGACCTTCTTGCGTCAGGCTCAGACTGGGCTGAGACCCGAAGGTGGCGGCCCAGGCGAGTTATCCGCATCCGACGCCACTGTTACGCTCTCCGATGCAGCGGTGAAGTCATCATCCAATGCCGGGGAGCTCGAGGGACCGGACGGTAGGCTGTTAAGTGGACCACACTAATCCTGAGCTCGGGGGAAGCAGGCAAGCGTGCCGGGGAGGCGGGAGGTTTTCGAGGGGATTTACCGGGCGAAAGCGTCCCGTTATTCTCCCCAGATCGTTCTCCATCGCACGCGGCGCCTGACTCAATCCCGTAGGAAGGAGGCGAGGCGCGGGGGGGGCGGCTGAAATGGCTCTCTCTCACTACAAGAGAAAGCAGAGATCGCAACGCTGCCGCGGTTATGTTCTCGCACTGAAAACATAACCCATTGGAGAGAATGCTCATCCCGAGCTCGGACGGAAACAAGCAAGCGTGTCGGGAGGCGGGGGTTTCGAGGGGTTCACCCGGCAAACGGAGCCCGTCACTGTCCCCAGATCGTTTTCATCGCCTCGCGCCTGCCTCAATCCCATAGGAAGGAGGCGAGGCGCGGGTGGCGACTGAAGCGGCTTTTTCTCACTACAAGAAAAAGCCTACGACCGCAATGCTGTCATGGCTATGTTCTCGTACTGAAAACATAGACCATTCATAAAAACGCTGCCTGTGTGTGATCGCAACCCAGGAATGCAAGGCAGTTTTTATGGCCGTCAGAGGTGGGGAGAATCAACGCATCCAGAAACTACACAGAGGCGGAAAATCGTCTTTAAAAAGACGCGTCCTGAGAAAGACGTTCAACGCCGCTGTGTTTTGCTCTTTTAGAGCGAAATGCACTCTTTTAGAATAACTCTTTCGAGTTGTCTGTGCTGTCGAAGCGCCCAGGGGCAAGAATGCACAGCCGTGCACGAATGAGAAAGCCGCTGTTATGCGCCTTCAGATCCAACAGCATGCAGAGCGTCAGAGGATTAAACAGGAACTTGGTGTGTAACTCGCAGCAGACTGCATGCACGACCATCGGCTCCAAAGAAATTTTCTGAATGAACTCCCGTATTTGCGCTGCTTAAATACCCGTATGTCCAGGGGCGGGACATGCAAATACTGGGTGCCAACTCTCATTGGCCTTTTTTCATAGTTCAGAGGTGAATATCGGCGCTCAAGAGAGACCCCTAGTGTCGCTTCTCTGACACAACGTGGAGAGAGCGACAGAAGGGGAACTCTTAACTTTGGCAAATACAGTGATTAATTCTTTTCAAATTGTACTATTTTCATGAAACTTTTGACCAGGGGTGCATTTTCCATACAACGATGTAACCTCACTGCTTACCCACCACAGTACGGTGCATCATTGGAGAAATCTAGTCACGGCTGTTTTCCAAAACCATAGTAAACATGTTGCAAATCCAACATTCGAACCATGTTGGTTCAACAACATAGAGGTTTCCTTAATGACGTTATGCAGGGGGAGGAGTAATAACTTCCGGGAAAATTTAATTACAATAGATAATTTACAGGTACACCAGAAAGACGTTTAACACAAGAAGGCTGCTAAAGATACAAATTGGCGTGCACCTTGTAATGAGACAGATTAATTGCACTGCAATAGTGGGGTTTCCCTTTACATCAGACATTTGGGTTCCCCTGATGCACTCTACCGCCACTTGTGCATTAACATGGACACAGAAGCCGTGTTCTCCAACAGAAACTGAAGGTGTTAAAGTGCTTTCTCTTAACAGCCTTTAATCCCTTAAATGGCTGCACTCGTGATTACATGATGTTTCAGAATGCCACTTTCTACCCTGGAAACCCCGGAATAATCAGTTTTCTTAAATGCATGCAAACGTGATCAAAGTCTTGACAGAATGAAATATATACTGTATCTTTAATATTCTCTACTATATATACACTCTTCTTCATGGCTAAGGAAATGAGGTGTTTTCAATGTATAGTTTTGAACAATTGCTATGTGGGATTTTCAGAAGCGCTTCCCTGTGTGTGGTTGATACACTTATTAGGCATGTATCTGAACTATGTCAGCATCTTAATGTGAAAATCTCAAGCACTCACCTGTGAAAATGTTTTAGGCAAATCTCCTTTGTGATCCTGGATATGAATGAATGAATTGATGCATGAATGCATTAATGAAATAAAACTTTCAGACCCTGTCTGCTGTCTATCAATTTTAATGAATATACTTATATTTAATTATTTTACAAACATATATTTTACAATCTTTCATAAAACATTTGACCATATAAAATGGATTACATAACGTTTCTTATTGTTTGCATAAATTTGTGCTTTTAATTAAGCTTCTTTTTTCAGCTCAAGCGCTAACCTGTGAAGAACACGCTTTAAGCAAATCCCATGTGTGATCAGGTGTACTGATTTTAAAAAAGTTGTGTTTTATATTTTCCACGTTTGCAAACCAGTCATGATAAGATGAAACATGTAATTGCACATACCTAAAATTATATTTTTGGTTAATTAAGCACTTTCTTGCTGAGTGCACACCCATGTTCTCACATGTTTCATTAGTTCCCAAAGAAGGTGACATGGGAGACTGTGCGTAGCACCATGGCAACGCTGCTTGCCACCACAGGAAAGCTGGTATGGAGTTATTTCCATGCGACTTCATTTCAGTGGTGTTGGCAGATGCTGCTTTTCACACATAAAAAACTATAAGAGTTGAAGCATGGATATGACAGGCACTGAATTATCAGTGCAATACAAATATAGCATTAAACTATAAGCTTAATTATTGTATTACAGTTGTGATGCACTTTTTTGTTGGCAAGGAAACAGTGGACAGTTTGTTTTTGTGCATCAAAAATTTTGATTGGTCAGATGATTAACACTCATGAACCCCTACAAATGAATTATGAAATGGAAAAAAAATATAGTTTTACTTCACTGGAAGAATATAATATTTTGTCTTTCGCTTCTTTTTTCGTTCACTTAATAGAAGATATTCCCGATTTACTTGGTACATCACCACTTTAATGAGAAATTGTATATCTATATTGTTATGAATAAAAAAAAAACTATGAAATATAAAATGTATAGTCTAATGCAGTGTTTACCAATCTTTTTTCTGCCACGACACACTTTGTATGACTACAAAATTCTATGGCACACCACTATCCCAAATAGGCTAATCATCGTCAATATTTTTCCTTTTCAAGAACTTGTCCACGTTTTCAGTCCATCTTAGTAGCATCTTTACTTGTGATGTTTGAAATTCTGCTATGCAAAAAAAACAAGTCACATAGGTAGGCTACGCTGTGTGAGACACATGAGCCCTAAATGGGTAATGAAAAAACAACTAATTTGTAGATTTGTTCTTGCAATGCCACAACAAATTACAGGGATGCAAACTCATGAGTGGTGAAAAAGGTAAGATTGGTCCACAAAATTATTTTTTAAAGAATACGCTAAAAGCACTAATTCCATCTATTTTAGTGATTCTAAAGTTTATTCAAGTTTATAATTGTACAGAATTAGCTGCAAAATAAAGAGTCTTTTGGTGAGGCTTGCTTCTGTTTCACAAATTTGTTACATTTTATTAACTGATTAGTTCAGTGACTCCTTCTGGAAATGTCACTAGGTGGTGACAAATGAGCATCATGCTATGAGTGAGTCAGTGAATCATTTTAAGTTGTTCATGATTGAAATCTACCAAGAGAGTTTATAGTGTTTAAGCATTAAAAGAACAAAGCAAATCTATATTCTTCCTTCAGTCTGAGCATTATTTTTCATCCAAAAAGACAACAATAATAGTCTAATAATAGTGAGTTTCAATAACGTCCTTACCTTCTTCTTTATTAAAACTTGCATGGCTACAAATCTACTGACTTCATTATAAGAATTATAAAAATAAAGCAGAGTATCATTTTCCTACAGTAGCCTATTTAAGCTGCTGCATGGCTTTTATTAGAAAAGACCACAATAGTAGACAAATAATAATAATTTTGAGTTTCAATAATGTTCTTTCGTCATTGTAAAGCGCATTTCACATGAGTTGAGTCGAGGCGTCAACGCTCCGTTCAACGCCAGTGTCAAGTGCCACATCGCCCTCCACAAGACAACAGTTCAGAAAGCATCACAGAGGGGCGATTTTACGACTTTGCCATGTAAATAAGCGGGATGTGTGCACAATAAACATTGAAAACATGTATTTGTAAGAGAGAAAAAAAGCTTGCAGTTGCTTTGATTGCAGAAAGTAATAAATCATTTATTTTTAGATCTAAGCATTTTCTTGGTGAATTTTAATTAGTTCAATAACTGGGGTCTCTGATATTCCTAAACGATAAGGTAATATTTAATTACAAGAAATGATGAGACAGTTTTTAAATATTTCTAGTTGCTTAGTTCTCTCAGTGAAGCAAAAACGTGTTTGTGAAAAACACTTTGGTGTTAAGTCACTTCATAGACTTCAATGTATTCTGCAGCGCAGACAAGATTCATGTGAAAGACTCTAAACGTGTATAAATATCACTCACTTCTGCATATTAATCATTGCTCTTCACAATCACAAAAGTGACCGATTATGGTTTCAAAATGATGAAGAGTTCGATCCCTGAAATTATTATATTGTTCATGCATTTATTTTGTGGAATTTTATAATTTTCCACAACACACCTGTCAATCACTAGTGTGTCTGGGGAAACACTGTTCTAATGGTTAAGGGTCAAAGAAGTGTAGCGTGAATGTATTATCACATCTTGAATGGTTAAAACAGCTTTTCACAAGTTCACATACAGCTCTTGAATGAGATAAAAATTTGGTAAAAATAGTTGGTTTGCTATCCATGATGGAAAGCTGGAACATGAGACTTGAGCTCTAAATTTCCCTATTGGACTACTTAATTAATAAACTTTAGGTCATATTTAACTCATAATAGTAATAAATATAAATACAGGTGGCATTGGGTTGGTAGGAAAATGTTGGATGAATTGCCATGGAAATTATTAGGTAAACGGGTGTATACCCTTGCATTGTGATTTACAGGTTTAGAGGACAGTAGAGGGGTTCAAGGAATGCATTGGAAGGAGGAAGCTGGGACCGGCATGATAAAACACTTTTATTCTCACTGAAATATAACATAAAACAACTCCACGTGCTGCTTCCCTGCAGACACGTTGAACACACAAATACAGAGCTCTGTGTGTCTCCTCTCCTTAAATACTCTCACTGGAATGAGAGACCAGTGTGGCACACAAGTGGAACTCGTTTACCACTTATCTACCTGGCCTCGATTTGCCGAGACGCCGCTCGGACCCGCCCTGCTCGCCACAATGACCATCCATTTTCCTCCCAAAACTCCACTGAAACCAATTAACTTTATCAAAAGGATATAATAAACTAAAATAAGACAAAGAAATGTAAGATTTAAAATGTAGTTGCCCTATTTAGTTTCAACATAGCTATATAAAAAAAAAACTTTAGACCTCTATGTTACATATCAATTTTGATGCATGGATTTAATTCTTTTACATGAATATTATTTACAAATATTCTTATGAAACATTTTTTTTTTTTCATCCCTGAGCACTGTTTGATAAAGAAGTGGGTTTCAAAAAATCACCAGTATCTTCCGTATGTTAGCTTAATTCATTAACTTTATGTATTTTTTTTCAAAATGTATTTTCGAAATCTCTTGAAATGATTGGTTTTTAAGCTGTAAGAAAAGTTGGCCCTGGTTTTGAAGCTTCCACTGTTGCAGTGCTAAAAGCGGGAGCATTAACTCATTCTCTACCCTTCTCTCTCTCAGTGGGAGGAGGTGCTTCAGTAGATGAAAGTTTCCCCAGTCGTACTTTGAATTAGAATCACTCTTTGAAGCAATTTATGTTTGTGATGGAAAGCACATCATCAAAATGCAAACACCATTTAAGATGAAATCCCAACGGACTGGCTGACTTCCTTTGTCCTCCAAACTAGCCTTTTTTATCCATTTGTTCGTATAGGATATCAATGACTTTTGAACATGCCAATCTGTGTGAAAACACTCATTATTGATTTCAGGGCAATTCACATTTGGACACCAGTTAACCTCCACTGTTGTTTCTCTTGTTGTGTTTGTCCAAATCAGAGGTGAAGCTACTCGTAATTTTACTTGTTTTTTTATCCTCAAATAAACTGACAAATTTGTGAAACATGCCTTGAATCTGCAAAAAAATTTGTATCATGGCAACATGATGCAAGCAAGATTTGAATGGTCTAAACTTTTATATCCCTATTATATATTCCATTCCCTGTGAAACAATATCGAGATAAATAAAGACAGCCTATTCATAAGAATTTGGAAGTGTAAATGGTCAGTGTTCAATGGATTAAGGTTCCCAACCCTGTTCCTGGAGGCCCCCCCAACACTGCACATTTTGTATATGTCCCTTATCTGACTCGCCCAATTCAGCTAATGGAGTCCCTACTAATGAGCTAATGAATTGAATCAGGTGTGTTTAATTAGAGAGATATCCAAAACATGTAATGTTGGGGGGCCTCCAGGAACAGCGTTGGGAACCACTGCAGAAAAATAGAAATATGGACAAATTTGTGTCTTACGTTCTTTTACACAATAACTACGTCCTTGCTGTGAACTCTCTCCCATTTTGTCTTCCATTGTTCTAGTGCTATGATATTTAGCAGTGACATACTACAGAGGATTTTTGTGGATTTCTTTATAGAATTCTATTAAAAAAAAAAGGATAATTATTATTATTGATATGCATCCACTCAAATCATGGGTAGTATTCAAAGTTATTGATAGCTCTTTAATATTACTTGCTGGTGACATATCTAAACTTCAAGTACAGGAACTGATTTTAGACTTTGCAAGGAGATTATTCATGCTTCTCAGGCATCTTAGAGCAATGATCGATTTCTCAGGAAATAGCAAATTGCACTTTGCGCCACTTTATTAACATACAATGCAACCACAGATTTGCTTGAGCTCAGTTCTACCATATTCCCAATCTTTGCTTTCCTATCATCTATTTCCTTCCGATTTTCCTTTCAATTCGTGTTTTAACCTAATGGGCATGTGTTGTGGGGTGCTTGTGTAACCTGACATTATTAGGAAATTACAGTTGTCATGAGCTGAGTAGCACGGATCTGGCTCAGCCTCCCACTAGAGTCCACTGTGATTACAGAATACACTGTTTCCAAACCATGTACTCATAACAGGCTACTCACCACCTACATTTCAAAACAATACTCTGAAGCCTACCTCTTCAATTCAGCATAACATCACTCTACCTTCCTCTATATCTGTGTCTCTCTCTCTTTTACCCTGGGCTGTCTCTCCCTCTGCTCTTTCCCACGCTGGTCGCTTAGTCAGGCCCCTGCAGCACACATCTGTCTACACACACACACAAGCAAACACATGTGAGTTTGATGCACTTTATGTGCTCTGTGAGTCTGTTATGTATCTCTTATCACCCTGGGTCTTTTGTGGCTCTGTGGCCCATCTTCCTGTGCAGGGTGAGGGATAATTTAACCACAAACCTTCCCCTATGTCCTTCCCCTTTCCCCTATCTTATGCTGCTTCTAGCTGCCCTGCACCATACTGGCACACAGCACATTTACACAATCACATTTTATTTTATGTTTTTTCTAAATACAGCTTCCATGGTTGTATCCAAGTCTTATAATGTCATTGGATGATTATATCCCTCACTAATGCACATTAATTTCAGGGCAAAGGGGAAACGTCATGGGGGACGTTTCCCCTGAGGGAGGGAACGAGACGATGTGTCAAATTAAGTGACACTTCCTTGGGAGCCTCGCTTACCTCTGAACAGACAGAATTTGCATGTCCCACCCCCGGACATACGGGTATAAAGGGAAGCGGGCATGTGTCTGTCTGTCAGGTTTTTGCACTGAGGAGCCGAGAATAAGGCACACCGTTTACAGTGGTAGGTCCAGTGTCATGGCAGAAGGGACAAAACGTCTCGTTCCCTCCCTCAGAGAATGAAGGTTACAACAGTAACTGTGATGTTCACCTTCTGTCACTCACTCGACGTTGTGTCGAATTCAGTGACACAAGTTCCTGTTCAAAAGCATCATGCACTGGACCGTGTTATGTGAACTGCTGACACAGGTGCAAGCAAATACTTTTAGGGGGAAAAGACCCTGCAGAGGCCACATCCTGCCCAGACTAGGGGCAGGTGATATTTGGCTAATACACCTCATGGTTTGTCAAGCCACACGTGGGAGCGGTGCGGTGGTATGTCCTACCTGATGAGATGTCCTACAAACACAGCGACCGGGGGCAGTGAGGCTCCCAAAGGGAGACGAGGATCCGTTGACAGGGGGACCGTACTGCAAAAAATACATCACAGGGAATTGCCTGAAGAGGGAATTAAGCCTGTGGAGCCTTAGCCCAGCACAAAACACATGTGGCTCGTAGTAGGTCTGGTCACAAATTGCTCTGCTGAATTTGCAGGCCAGAAGGCTAGGGAGGAAAACATAGCCCAAATCAGCTGGACCACCTGGGGGTGTAGCTTCCACTCTCCACTGGGTGAAACCTGTCACGACAGTGCATCCACCATCATGTTGTGGTGTCCGGGATATGAGTGGCGTGCAGCAACCTGAGTTGCTGCTGACTCCAAAGGTGGAGGTGGCGGGTGAGTTGTGACATATGGCGATTTATGAACGCTACTGTCGCGGTGCTGTCTGAACGGATCAAGACGTGCTTGCCCCGAACCAGTGGGAGAAACCTCCGTATGGCAAGGAATACACCCAGCACCTCTAGGCAGTTGATGTGCCAACGCAGCCGGGGTCCTATCCAGGAGCCAGCGGCTGTGTGCCTGTTGCACAAGGCGCCCCAACCCAGTTGAGAGGTGTCTGTGGTGACCACGACATGTCTGGACACCTGCTGTAGTGGGACTCTGGCCCACAAAAAACAGAGGTCTGTCCAAGGGTTGAAAGTCTAATGGCAGGAAGGGGTGATCAACACACCGTATGTGCCGCAGCACCATGCCCATCTCGGGACTCGAGTCTGAAGCCAGCTGAAGCGGTCTGATATGCATCAACCCACGATGCCTCCCAGAGGCTGTATGCAGCGGCACTCAGTCGTCAGCCCTTGGAGTTGGCACATCAACTGCCTCGAGTTACTGGCAGTACTACTTGCCCTGAGGATGCTTTTGCCATTGATCCGGGGCAAGCACGTGTTGCTCCGGATGGACAACAGAGCCGCGGCGGTGTATATAAACCGCCAAGGCAGTCTATGCTCTCGCCGCATGACACAACTCGCTCGCCGTCTCCTCCTTTGGAGTCAGCACAGACTCAAGTCACTGAGAGCCACTCACATCCCAGGCTACCTCAACTGCAGAGTGGACATGCTGTCGCAGCAGGTTACATCCAGGGGAGAGTGGAGGCTCCACCCCCAGGTGGTTCAGCTGATCTGGAGTCGATTCGGCCAAGCACAGGTAGACCTGTTCGCTTCCCCGGAATCCTCCTATTGCCTACTTTGGTACTCTCTGACCGAGGCCCCCCTCGGTACAGATGCCTTGGCACACAGCTGGCCCCCGGGGCTTTGCAAGTATGCGTTTCCCCTAGTGAGCCTACTTGAGGTCCTCTTAGTGGCCCCTTATTGGCCCTCCCGGATTTGGTTCTCGGACCTCACGCTCCTCGCGACAGCCCCCGCCGAATTCCCCTGAGGAAGGACCTTCTTTCACCTGCGACCAGACCTCTGGAATCTCCATGTCTGGCCCTTGGATGGAATGCGGTAGACTTAGGTGGCCTACCACCCAGACACGATCACTCAGTCGAGAGCCCCCTCAACGAGGCGCCTTTACGGCCTGAAGTAGCGTCTGTTCGCTCAGTGGTGTTCTTCCCATGGTGAAGACCCCCAGAGATGCGCAGTTGGATCAGTGCTTTCCTTTCTGCAGGAAAAGTTGGATGTCCGGCTGTCCCCCTCCACCTTGAAGGTGTATGTAGCCGCTATATCGGCACATCACGATGCAATGGAAGTTAAGTATTTAGGGAAGCACGATTTGGTCATCAGGTTCCTGAGAGGCGCGAGGAGGTTAAACCCCCCCAGGCCTCACCTCGTTCTCTCATGGGACCTCTCCGTGGTCCTTCAGGGCCTTCAGGGAGATCCCTTCGAGCCCCTTGAGTCAGCAGAGTTAAAAGCGCTCTCTCTGAAGACCGCCCTCCTGACAGCGCTCACCTCCATCAAGAGGGTAGGGGACCTGCAGGCATTCTCTGTTAGCAAACTGTGCTTAAAGTTTGGTCCGGCTTACTCTCAAGTCATTCTGAGACCCCGACCGGGCTACGTGCCCAAGGTTACCACGACCCCTTTTAGGGATAAAGTGGTGAACCTGCAAGCGCTGCCCCAGGAGGAGGCAGACCCAGCCTTGGCATTGCTGTGTCCGGTGCATGCTCTTCACATCTACTTGGACCGCACACAGAACTTTAGGAGCTCCGAGCAGCTCTTTGTTTGCTTTGGCGGACAGCAGAATGGAAGCGCTGTCTCCATACAGAGGATTGCCCACTGGGTCGTCGATGCCATCACAATGGCATACCACACCCAGCGTGTGCCGTCCCCATGCTGGCCTAGGAGCACATTCTACCATGGGGCGCTGTCCCATGGCGACTCTCTAGCAGACATATGTAGAGCCGCGGGTTGGGCAACACCTAACACCTTTGCAAGGTTTTATAACCTCAGGGTTGAGCAGTTTTGTCCCGTGTGTTATCAGATGACATAAACAGGTAAGTTTGTGGCCGGGTGTATCGATTGTACATAGCACCTTTCCCCTCCCATGAGGAAGTGTGAACCCTGGACATTCTTCCTCCGTATTCTAGCGGCCGTCGAGTCTTCGGCAGGCGTCACTAAGCCCCCGTACTGAGGTAAATGCTCCACATGTGCTGGTTGTCCACTTCAAAATAGTTTCCCTATCGGTAAACCGCATCTGCTTGGACAGGGGGCCCTCTGCCCTGGGTCGCTGTGTTTGTAGTAACTCCTCCCCCCTTGGGTAGGATCTACCACGACACCGCTCCACACGATGTGCTTCCGCTCCTAACCGGTAACACCATGTGTGTATTCCACCTAACCCATTGGGGCAGGATGTGTTCTCCGCGGTGTCCTCCTCTTTGGAGGGACACCCCCCCAGCTTGGACCATATATTTGGCCCCCAGCCGAACGATTTCGTTTCTTTTACAAGGGAGAATAATAGAGAGAAGGCCCCGGCTGGGCCAGCCAGTCGTTATACTTCTGAGCAGTTAGCCGTTCCCCTAGGTGCAGGGGACCACTTCATGCCTGCCAGTGTGTTGGGGGTAGTTATGCGACAGCTTGCTGCGCTGGCTACGAGGCACACAGAGGTTTGCCTGTCTTGCACCGCCAGTCAGCGTAACTCGGTTCAGCTCTTGTGGCGTTTTCCATGGGTACCCCTAGTGTCAACTCATCGACACAACGTCGAGTGAGTGACAGACGGGGAACGTCTCGGTTACTGACGTAAACTCAGTTCCCTGATGGAGGGAATGAGACATTGTGTCCTGCCAGCCACAACACTGAACCAACCGCTGAAAGCGCCGGGTCTTTGGCTCGGCTCCTCAGTGCGATACCTGATGTGTATTTGCAGCGTCACTCCTTTTATACCCGTATGTCCGGGGGAGTGGCATGCAAATTCCACACACCAATTCTCATTGGCCTTTTCTCAAAATCAAAGATGTCTGGGCTCCGCAGTAGCGACCCCTAGTGTCAACTCATCGACACAACGTCTCGTTCCCTCCATCAGGGAACGGAGGTTACGTTAGTAACCAAGACGTTTTCCTAAGTGCATGTAAATGTGGTCAAAGTCGAATAAAAGATATGTTTGTAATGTACGATATAGAAGCCTCTGCAAAGTCAAATGATATCCACACAGCAAACTAACAAGTAACTTGTCTTCTAACCACAGGTGAAGTTCCAACCACACAACTTTGTAGTGCTGTTTGCAAATGTTCATTGAAACTACAGTTTCAGGAAACACCAAATCGTTAAACTATATTATAATGATGGAACTTGCTACCATAGTTGGCTAAGGATGATTTGGGAAACGTACCCCTGAATAAGAAAACTGGCCACAAAGGTAGAGAGTTTACGCTAATGTCCACTATATTGCCGTATGTGGCAATGCTGAGAATGCAACATGTTTTTGCGTTGGGTTATGAATTAAAAAACACATTTATTTCAGCCTTCACAATCGGATATGTTGTTTATGTTGTTGCAAAAACCATTTTGAGCTAAGTATATTTTTTTGTTAAAGAGCCCATATTATGCTCATTTAGAGGATCATAATTGTATTTTGTGGGACTACTAGAATAGGTTTACATGCTTTAATGTTAAAAAAAACACATATTTTTCTCACATTGTACATTGCTGCAGCAACTCTTTTCACCCTCTATCTGAAATGTTCTGTTGTAGCTCCTATCTCTTTAAAGCCCCCCTTTCAGAAAAGCCCAGTCTGCTCTGATTGGTCAGCTGGCCCAGTTTGTTGTGATTGGTCAACTGCTTAGAGTGTGTATCGGAAATGTAAGGATTACATTAAAGGTGCGTACACACTGCCAGCGACATCGCGCGCGACAGCGACTCAATACCATTCATTTTCAATGCGAGCACAGCGACTTCCGGCGACATGAGCTGTCGCGACTGTTGGCGCTAGATGTGGGCGTGTCCAGCGACGCAACAAAGTTGAGAAAAGTTCAACTTTGGAGGGACTAACGGAAGCGACAGCCAATAGGAGAGAAGACGGGAGAGCTCACGTGATCCTTTCTCTCTCTCTCAGCTCCTGCAGTAACGGAAAGATGGATGAAAGGCTAATTCTTGCTGTTAGCAATTTTCCAGTGCTCTATATGTCTCTTCCCACGTACAAGGACATTTTTAAGAAAAATACTGCGTGGAAAGGTGTATCTGAGATCGCGGGGATTTTATGGACCCAGACAGACTGGCGTTTGCATTTTCGCCGCAGATAAACAGCCGCTATGGCAAACAGCACGCCTTGTTTCTCATTCATCTTTGATATAAAGCATTTTATGTACTGATTCCATTTATATTTAGTCTTTTCCCTCCAAAATGTTTGTTTTTAGTGGCAAGAAAAGAGATTCGCTGTCAACAGCAATGGAGTGGCATCCGTGAATGTCATTTATAAACGTTACTAGGCGACCAGTAGTGGTAACACCCACTAGCGACTTCACCGCCAGCCACTGGCGACCTGCAGCAATAAAGTCGCTGGCAGTGTGTACGCACCTTAAGATGTAGATTGGAATGCAGGTGTGAAAAAACGTCATGTAAATAAAACAGCCTGCTTCTTTCTCACTGTTGATTGCATGCTAATGATTACATGGTTACAATGACATAATAAAAGAAATATGAAAGATTCCAGACAATTTCTTGATGAGTTATAAAATAATCAAATTTGTGACATTAACTGTTAACTCATTTTGCACAAAAAGGACAGGTTTTCTTTCATTATAGCACTTTCACAAGACGCTCTGTGAAAATTCACATGCAAGATCATGATTATATCATAATCATTGGGGTTTGCACAAAATTTTCTCTCAATCTGTTATGCTGGTAATATAATTTGTAGTTAAAAATAAACTATTAAATTAGAAAAAAAAAATATTGCACAAGAGGACTCATATGTTGGCACAGCCATTGACCAATAATATAAAAAATGGCACTCCATATAAAAAAGCTTGCCGACCCCTGAGTTATTTCATTGTTTGAGTAGCATTTTGAGCAGTTTAATCACCACAAACAATTAATTGTGATTTCTCACTTGTGTTGAAAAACCCTGGCAATACCAAGGTACATATCTCTGCATAGATACACATATGAATAGCTTTTTTTGCAAAATGTACATCAGGCAGTAAATTTTGCAGCAATTTGTCTGAGAAAAATAAAGTCACTATCAGTTCTAAAATACCATCTACATGCTGTATATATGATGATTATCATACATACTTCATTTTAATGAGTGTCAATTTATGCATAAACGTTATGATGGACAAGGCATCTGATGCTGTCAGCTCTGTCATTTTGCATAACGGCAACAATTATAGCAGGACTTTACAGCTTTATCTTACTAATGTGCAAAATTCCTTGTTCTAAGGATGTCTAAACAGCTTAATTCAAACATGCATCTGATAAGAGAAAATGTCTGGAGTTGAGAGGGAAGGTTTGAGGTTTAATTGCACCCATTAGCAGCTTTCGGAAAAAGGTTTGTGCTTATGGACCGAGATAAAAGCCCAGCTTATAACTGAGCTCATGTCTCATGTCCCAATTCCACTGTGCTGTGTGATAAACAGGTTTTCCCTCTTTTAAAGTTGGCTGAATATGTTTCAGTAAGCGGCCAAAATTGAACATCCAATGATTTGGGCATTGGGTTGTGTTTGTTCAGCCATCGGTGTAATTACTTGCCCTATATTCAATGAAGAATTCTTGTATATTTCTTAGGAGGATTCAAATTTAAACTTTGATTCAAATGCTTAAGCAATTGTACTCTGATCATGCTTATCTATGGTGTCATATGTCACATTTAAGATGCAGTTTTAGCTTAAATTGTGTGAAGTTTTATCTCAGAATTCTTGGTATGGGAAGACATGCCCTGAAGGGTGACAAAATACATAATGCAGCTCGATATGATATTTTTTAAATGACCGTGTATAGTCCATGAATATCTACATTCAGCTCCAAATGTGAGTGTGAAGTTTCATTTCTTGGTCAGACAAACTAATAAATACACATTAAAGAGATTTAGAGGTGATTTCATTCAACAATTCACTCACACACAGAGATGCATTTAATCTGCCTTTCAAGCACACACACACACACACACACACACACACACACACACACACACACACACACTTGTACACACATACACACAATCAGTGTATGTAATCAGATATCCACACTGTGCACACTGGTGCCTACCCAGCTGAATATTCTCCATGGTTGACAGGAACTGGGATATATTTGGTTTCAGATAGGAGATAAAAAAAACATTTCCAGTCAGCTACCAGAATATACAAGTACACACACACACGCGCATGCAAGCACGCACACGCAAACACACACAGGCTTTTAAACACATCTCCCTTAATCCTTAATGGCAACACAAGTCTTCACGTACCCAAGCACACAATTGAGTAGTGGTAACACAACATATCTGTGGTGATAATGAGTCCTAGGCTTTGATGGCACACACCACTCCTACACACACAAAACAGCTGTAATGTCCCAAAATGCATGGCAACAGTGCCCCCTGTCATTGCCAGGGTAACACCCTGGGCTACACCTAACAGCATCTAATTCAAACATCTCTCCATTCAGCCTTTACATAAAGAGCATGAACGTACGTGCTCCCCCTTACCAGATCTCAATGAACCCGGCGCAGACACCCAATAGTAGCAGCTGCAACCTCTGCCTCACAATCAGCTTCATCACAAGCATTTCTCTTTTCATGCACAGACATAAATATTCATTTGATCTCTCTCACTCTGGTTTCAGTGAGTCTGAGAATTAAACTGACAGGAGATAACTGTATATTTATCACAAATGGCATTTAATGGTGATTTATTAGCTGTTATCATCCTCGCTGGGCTTCAAAGCTGTAAAAATATTTTGTGGGCATCCATGATTATTGAATCCATGTATTATTTATACAGTCACACAATACCATGCTATCACAGGTGCACTTTGCATGTCCAAAGAGCTTTCTGAGAGTGGAAGAGTATCCCTCTTGGCAGTGCCTCTTAGCACGTTAACTAGTCTTGTATTTCACAGACCTGAATGTAATGGTTTTCAATGCTGGTCCAAGGGATGCTGGTGTGTTGGTGTCCCAACTAGGCTTTTGACTAGCTTAACCAGCAAGACGTCCTTGGGACTTACTTGGTTTCTAAGTAAGTAAAGATCACATAAATCACAGCTATGTAGGAAATTGGTTTCCTGGGACACTGGTCAAATATTCAGTGAAGCGGTCATTATACAAACATATATTCACCAATCAGAAAAATAGATAATAATAAACAAATATCTAAGGAAACCTACCTGTACAAGTCATAAAACATACAAATACATAAAATTATACAATGATATAAAAATGTAATAATGTAATAAAACAGATTCAAGGCTCTGTCAGTTTAAAGCCAGGGTGTTAATGATGGACTAACAGGTTGCCAAAAGCAGAGCCAATTTAAATGTTTTTTTTTTTTAATTGAGCATAATTTCGCTCCGCTAGGGAACAAAGAATTGGTGGATTGAGATGCAGATGCACACTGTCCATTTAACTGGTAGTAAATTGAACTAAGGGATTACAGTGATTTTGTTTGAATTAATTTGTGGTTGAGAGATTGTCTCTCAGTGGAATGTAATAACTCTTTCCTGCATCTCTTGATTATTTTATTGTTCTCAGCAATGATCAATTAGAAATCCTAATCTAAGATTAGCAAGTATCAGAGAAAAGTTGAGTAGGGTCTGGGTACAAACCTGCCCTCTCAGCCTCACATGCACTCTCAGCCCTCTGTGACATTACAGTTATTCTATGCCAAAAGACCAGAAATACACACACTGAGCACTTTATTAGGAACACAATAGTCCTAAAAAAGTGACCGCTGTGGTCTTCTGCTGTTGTAGCCTATTCGCCTCAAGGTTTGACATGTTGTGCATTCTGAGATGCTATTCTGCTCACTACAATCGTACAGGGTGGTTATCTGAGTTACCATAGCCTTTCTTTCAACTCAAACCAGTCTGACCATTCTCCATTGACCTTGCTCATCAACAAGGTCTCTCTCAGCTGGGCCGATCAAAGCAACCCAGCGTTCCATGAAGATAATTTCTCTGGGGATTCCTCGTTCGTCAATGAGCCAGCTGGTTCTGGTTATGAACATGACACTGGCCTTCTCGAGGGTTCAGAGCACAAGGAGACCATACTGTCTTCCATGACTCCCCAGGCTAATGCCCCTGCAGCCTTACACCAGTCCATCCTCATTGAGGTTTGTGAGTGAGTGGCCTCTCGCCTCAATATCGAATGGCCAGCCTTACAAAGTGCCACTGACCAAGAGAAGGACGTGTATGATGGGAAACTCTTGGAACTCCGCTTCTGGCCCGAGAAAACAACTTTTCCTTGTCCTCCCAGCATGTGCTAAGAAGCATGTGAGGCATTGGTGGGGAGACCCGCTCGACCTCAAACACGGTCTCACATGCTTTGAAGTGAAGGATATGATGGCCCCTGCCATTGAGCACTCTATCACCAGATACCATAATCCCTCTCAAGGGGGCCTCCATCCATCAGGCCTCTTACAAAGCCTCAGCCTTGGCTGACAGGGCCCTCAATGTCTCCTCTCTCCTCTCTGCATACCAGGCTGAACTCCTGGTCAACATGGGGAAACATCAAGAGAAAGGGACACCCACACCCTCTCTGTGGAAGGAGATTGCCACAGTTAAAGACCATGTCCTCTGTAATGCCTGTCAGGCTGTGCAAGCCTGCGGGCGTCCCATGGCTCTCTCAGTTGCTGGAGAACATGCACTCTGGCTTAATCTGTTAGGCCTCCCTGACAGTGAGAAGCGGCGCATCGTGGGTATGCCGGTAGAGCCTGGCCAGGCTCTCTTTGGCCCAACCGTCACTTTGATGCAACAGCATTGCGACGACAAGAACAAGGAGGACAGAGAGTTTAAATGATGCTTTCCTTGGAAAGCGGCACTGCGCCAGGTGGCACCCATGCAGCCACCCAATCCTCTTGCCACGGGGAGTCTTTTCCAGCACCATGGTAAGGCAAAGCCATGCAATAAACCACCTCCTCAGCAGTGTAACCCACCCGCCCTGATGAAATGCATCAGGGGGCTTTGAGTCCACGTCCTTGAAAAACTGCTCTATCCATCCTATTCTGGATCTCAGAGTATTAAACAAACATTTGAGGAAACACAATTTCAGAATGTTAACTCACGGTGCACTCCTTTGCTCAATTCATCAGAATGACTTGAAGATGTTTTTTTCCACATCAACATTTACCCCCTGCACAGGAAATTTCAATCAGGGCATATGTTACGAATTCACAGTCCTTCATTTCTGCCTCTCGCTGAGTCTGAGGGTGTTCTGTCTATGTGTAGAAAGTGGTGCAAGACATTTACCGTGTACTCGCGTAAATCACATCTCTCGGGTTCAGAGTGAATGTGAACAAGAGCAATTTTACACCCGCTCAGAATGTTATATTCCTGGGTCTGGAGCTGAATTCATTCTCCATGTGCACGCACACCTCACAAGAGCACGTTCTCTCTCTAATGAATTGTCTATCACAATTAAAGGAGGGGGTTAAAGTGCAATATCGCACATGTCTCAAATAAAAGGGTCTTATGGCATCTACTATTTAGGTATTGCCTTTGGGCCTTCTGCGAATGAGGGCATTCATGAAGTGGGTTTTATCCCTCCACTTCAGCCCATTACGCAATCTCTGTCACTCTGTTACAATGACGCACGTGTACACAGCAGCCTTGTGCCACTGGAAGAGTGCAGTGAAAAGTGGTAACAACAGATGCGTCTTTAACAGGGTGAGGAGCCACTCAGGAGGGCAGCACGGTGAATGGTTCGTGGCTGAGCAAACTTCGTTCAGCCCACATAAATTATTTGGAGATCATGACTGTATGGAAAGCTCTGAATCACTTTCTGCCCCACTTGCAGGGGCAGCATGTGCTTGTTCGCTGCGACAGTACCACAGTGGTGACACATATCAATCGCCAGGGTGGTATGCGCATGCCCAAGGATCATGCTTGAGCTCACAGGCTTTTCGTGTGGACCAGGTGTCACTTCCTGTCATTTCATGTGACTAATGTTCCAGGCATTTTGAACAGGGGCACGGATCTTCTGTCAAGGGGGAACCCGCTCCATGGAGACTGGCACCTCCACCCTCAGATAGTGGGCATGTTGTGGGAGAGATTCAGACTAGCGACCGTAGATCTCTTCGCCTCACGCAAAAATTCCCACTGTCCTATGTTCTTCTCGCTAAAGGACAAGGACGTGGCTGCTCTATGCATTCCCTCCCCTGTGCCTGTTAATACCCACCCTGGCCAGGGTTATAGAACAGGGCCTGCTCCTCATTTTGATAGCACCCAGGTGGCCCAAAGCACTATGGCAGGCAGAGATAATTCCTCTTCTTCATGCGCATCCATGGCCCCTCCCTTGCACAGACATGTTATATCAAGCAAACAGGGAGATATATCACCCCAACCTGGACAGTGTGGCTCTTTGGGCTTGGCCCATGAGAGGAAAAACTTAAGCTCAATGAGGCTCCCCCCACTTGTGGTTGCCACTATACAGAGCACTAGGGCCTCTTCCACACGGTCGTTATATGACTGTAAGTGGCAAGTGTTTGAAGGGTGGTGTGATGGGAGTGGTTCCACATCATATCAGTGTTCAGTCTCTGATATTTTGTGTTTTTTACAAGAACTTATAGATAAATGCAGGTCTTTTTCCACTATTAAGGTCTACCTGGCGGCTATTTCTGCTTGTCATGTTGGGTTTACAGCTGAATGACAGGGCAGCACCCCCTAATTCATAGAATTATGAAGGACGCCTGCCATTCTCTCCCAGTTACTAGGAGAACTGTTCCTGAGTGTGACCTCTCTATGATGCTGGAGGCTTTATCTCAGCAGCCTTTTGAGCCCATAGGAAGCATTTCCCTAAAACTGCTGTCTTTGCTCCAGCCAAGCATGTCAGTGACTTGCATGCACTCTCTGTTCATTTCTCTTGCACTTAATTCATTCTTAGTGGAGATAAGGTTTTCTTTAGGCCCAACGCAGCCTTTATGCCTAAATGCTTCCCAGCATTCTCATGTGAGGTAATGGAGCTTTCCGCTTTTCAGCCTCCCCCTTTTTCCTCTGCGGCTGACCAGAGGTTGAATGCTCTGTGTCCTGTCCGTGCCCTGCGGGTGTACTTGGATAGGACCAGTGCTTTTCGGAAGATCTCTTGGCCCCCCCTCACACTGGGAATCCCATTTCTAAGCAACGTCTCTCGCATTGGCTTGTGGAAGCTATCATTTTGGCATATGAATCTAGGCGAGTAAAGCCTCCAGGAAACCTCAGAGCCCACTCCATGAGGAGCATGGCTGCCTATTGGGCTCTGTTTAGGGGAGTTTCATTGCAGGACATCTGTTCTGCTGCCAGCTGGGCTTCTCCCCATACTTTTGTATGTTACTAATGGCTGGATTTTACCAGGACCCTGGTAGCTCATGTCCTGTGGGTGGGTTCTTCATAGCCCCTCCCCTGGAAGCTCATTTTCTTTCTTTTTATATTTATAATATAAAGAGTAAGAAAAAGGGGTTATGGGCTGGTTGGCTATTCGCATTCATGTCACCAAGCAAGCATTAACATTCCTGCCTGGGTGCTATCTTCACTGTTTTTTCTGCTATGTATTCTGCTGGGCTGACTTATATGTTTGTGCCACTAACATGTTATTCATGCTCTGCCTGTGCACAGTTCTCACTTGTGTGCTTCAGGGTTGCCAGGTTTGTGATTATGGGATGTGTAAAGCACCCCCTCTTTGTGGTGACCTTTCCCTTAACTGGCTTTCAGGGCCTCACTGTGACTGTACTGGTCAATCGGGGAGATGTCAATGTCTCCCTAGGTGGATCACGAACACCAGATGATGAAAGAGAACAATAGGTTAGTAGCGTAACACCGGTTCTCTGAAACATCAAGTGGAGAGATCCACCAAGCTTGCCCTGCTTGCTGCACGAGAAAAAAATATATACTTACTGAGGAACAACAGTGTGTGCAGGTCCTTATATTCTCTCAGGTAAGGGGTGGGTCCTTACCTGGCATAGGTCACACGCTTCTGTCTGTCTAGCCAGGCTTGGTGCAATTAGATGCTTCTGCAAAGGTTAGGTATGGATGTCCTTCACATAGGTGGATGTCTCCACTCGATCAAGCTAGAGGTAATATATGTAATCTAGCAATTACATTATTGTAGCTGAACAACTAGATGTGATAACTTCAATTACTGTTTCAGCAGGACACCGTCTTTAAAGGAATAGTTCACCCAAAAATGAATATTCTCATTATTCACTTATCCTGATGCTATCCCAGATGTGTATGACTGTCTTTTTCAACAGAACACTAATTCATATTTTTTGAAGAAGATAGAGCTCAGTCAGGTACTTATAATGAAAGTTCATGGGTGCCAGCACATTGATGTATTGGCATAAATGTCTGTTATATTATAATGCTACAAACATTAATTGAATTGTGCTTGTTTTTATTGTATATATATATATTCTACTTAATACGCTCTAACAAGCTTTCAAATTAAATCACACATTTGACTCAATTTAGTGTGTGCTCTTGCCTGTCCGTGCACATCTTCAAGCACAATAAGCCACTGCGAGGTGACGTATTAGTAGTTAGCACTTAGGGGCATTCACGATTACTCCCTGCCACTGAATGCATCATTAGCGTTTAAGATTTTTTTTTAGAGATGTATGTGTGCAATAAATCAACACGCATCCTGCAGCGTTTCCTGGGTGGTGTGTGATTGCGATTAGGCAGTGGTGTGGAGGTAAAGGCAATCAGGGTGGAAAATATAGAGAAAAGAAGCCTGCAGACAATTGCATATCATTCCCACGCCACAGGGTTTTTGCCCACAATTGCAGAAAGGCTTCAGTCTATCGCAGGCGTCTGTGTTTGAGTCTCAGACACATGTATGTGCACACAAAAACATTGCAGCTGAATGCCCTTCAGTCTATCTGGCCGTGTGCCTGGTGAGAGCTTGTTATGTGTAGGGCTGAACAGTTCAGAGAGACACCCCATACCCCCCTATCCGCCAGCCCCTCTGCCTTCAGCTGGCCCCTTTCTGCACCCGGCTTCTGTCCTCATCTGTAGGCCAGACAGACACCCTATACATGCCTTACACACTCACTCACACACACACACACACACACACACACACATGTTGGTGCGGCTATCCTTATGAGGACTCTGCATAGACATAATTATTTTTATACCGTACAAACTATAGATTCTATCCCCTAACCCTAGCCTTAAACCTAACCCTCACAAAAAATATTCTGCTTTTTTACATAAAAAAAACCCTTTGTTTTCTAAGCAATTTGAATTATGAGGACATTAGAAATGTCCTCATGAACCACATTTATAGCATAATACCCTTGTAATTACCAGTTTGTAACCTAAAATAAATTTCCTCGTAAAACACCCAAACCCGCCCACATACACACACACAGACACACACACTGCTCTCTGAATGGCTCCAAACTCATGAGCACATTTACAGGGAAAAAACAGCATTATCTAGATCTGGTAGTTCAACTTCGCAAAATTTGAACTGAGTCCGACTGAAGCATATAAATGAAATTTTAAAAGATTAATAATTGTTTTAGTCCCACAGAAGTTGAATGTTTAAATGCATGTAAATGTACAGTTTTCAGAAAACTTCCAAATTTGAATCTGTTGATTATGTAATATATTGTGTATTAAAATTTCTATAGGTGGCCTTTCAAACATTAAATTATTAAGCACCTAATGCTTCTTGAAATACCTCATAAGTTGTATGGCATGTTCATGGGTAATTCATACTGAAATATGACATGTATTTTTAAAACAACACTAACAGCTGTTGAATTTCTTTGACTTCTACCTCCTTAAATTCAAATTCAAACACAATCCTACATTCTATTAAATTCTAAATCAGTTTGTATTCAGGAATTTAAATGAAATCTAAAAGGCATTTTCATTTCAATTCTGAATGCTGTACAACACAGATTCACACACCCAATTGCAACATTTCTAAAATCTCAGGATTGTCTATATTACAAATAGTGTATGAGTGCATGTCTCAGTCTAATAAGGAATGACGTTGGGGGTTTTTATGCGCCATATTGGATTTTATACGCATAAATGTTTCAGGATCTGCTCAAGTTCATTCACATAGAAACTGTTTATTTATTCAGTGCAAATGAACCTTCTCCTTCTTTTCTAACACTGCTGTGTGTGTGTGGAGGGGGATGTGTGTCAAGCATTCACTTGAATCTGTCTAATGATACCATTGCTGGCGAATAAATGTTTTTCTTCAGTTCCTCAAATGCAGCATATCCCTTTTCGACTTGGACTAGTTCACCACCAATTCAATCACTCAATATTTTATTATGACCTTTGAATGCTCCTCTCAGCGTGTTATTGTCCCCATGTCTTTTGCGCAGTCCTGTGTTTGTCTTTATGGCAGGCCATTCTGTGTTATATTCCATATAGTCTTATCTGTAGTGGTCCAGTGGCTTGTAAAATTGAGTGGGGAGAGTTTTCGAAGATTTGACTCGGGAGCAGGAGTGACGGATTGAGTCAAAAAGAAAGGGTATTGAGTGTTAAACCAGCCAGAGCAACCCAGTGTTTTTTGTGCACAAAGTGTAAGCTGCATATCAGTGGAGCATGTGTGTGTGTGCATGTAAGTGATATATGACATATTCATACTGTATATCCAGATTACATTTGTTCCAATGTCTTGTGTTTAAGAGCTCAGGTCCAGTGGTTTCATACTGATAACTTGTTACATTGATCTACTAAGGTCATGCTTAACATAACTGTACTGTACACTGGCATTGTGCAATTATGATTCAGTTTAATTAAAATGGGAGCACACAAAAACGCACTGATCTGGTAACAGCTAGATCACAAAGGAACATAATAGAATGTAATTACAATGCTTGTGGATATGTATATGCATGGACAATCAAGCACATTTTAGTGCTCTTGTACGTGAATTGATTTTATATTTCATAATCTTAATTTTATCCAAAACCAGTTCCATTTAAAAAAACATATTAAAACCCAATGATTTTCATAATGTTCGGTTCTGTTAATTGTCTTGAACATCTGCATTCCTTTTTAAAGAATTGGTCAAAAGACTCACTCAATTTAAAATGAACTGAGTATGGTTACTGTGTTATGTGTACTTCAGGCTCATGATATTTGTGTAGTTATTGACTGGTTGTTCATTAAGACAACATTCAGAACATTTGTTGTAATAAATGGTACTTTAAATATACATACAGTATATAAACAGAAGATATAAATACACTCACTGAGCACTTTACTGGAAACACCTGAATATTACGAATTTTTTAATTATCGTCATCGTCCAACAAATTTTCCCCTTTGGCCGATCTTGAGGGTGCTGAGAATTGCTTGCTTGCATGTGAAGCGACTGAGACATGTAAACGACTAGTCACGGTTTGTTTTGTTGTTACATGCCATCGTGTTACAACAATAATAGACCGGTGTGCAACACAGTGTCATTTAAACGGTCCGACCATCAGAGCCGCAGTAGCCGAGTTTGTTGTGTTATGTGCTCGTACTCATAAAGTTAAAGTGCCTGTCTGTTTCATTCCCCCTCTCTCTCTCCTCAACAGTTCCCTGTAACTTTTAACTGTCTTGTCTAATGATAAAAAGGCAATTATCAGTAAAACCAATATCATATAATATCATATTACCTGCAAATATGCGCATATCTTGTTTAAAAAGATGTAATAAACCAACCTCACACAACTTCAGAAGATCCAGCATCCTTTGGAGCGCTCATAAATCTTCTTCTGAAGCATGTATTCTAACAGTCTCTCCTCAACAGTTCCCTTGTAACTTTTCTAATGATAAAAGCCAAATATCAATAAAACTTATATTTTCCATCTGCAAATATGCAAATATCTTGTTTAAACAGATGTAATTCTCAAACCCCACGAAATTCCAGCGTTATCTTCCAGCAATATCTTCCTCTGAAGCGTGTATTCCATCAGTCAGAATCAAAACTACAGTATCAGGATCAAAAGTTCCTCTGATTCACAAATCATGACGGTCAGTCCATGACAATCCAAGCAGGCGATCCAGGCCATTTAAACTGTCAGGAGACTGCTGCTCACACTGGATCCACACTTGAGTGCAACTTAAATGTAAAGGTGCTTCATGTGTACTATAAGCAAATGTCTTATTAACTATGTACTGTACGTACAATTGGTTTGATTTTGTATTTTTTGAGTAAAAGTGATTGCAAACGTGGAAATGCTTGCTGGACTACAGATGTAACACAATATCACCGTGCATCTGGGTACAACTACAGTATTGCCTTCCAAAACTGTCAGAAATCTAGGGGTAACCATCGATAACAAGCTAAATTTCACAGACCACATCTCAAAGACCACAAGATCATGTAGATTTACACTCTACAATATCAGGAAGATAAGACCCTTCCTCTCTGAACATGCCACACATCTGCTTGTTCAGTCACTTGTCATAACTAGACTGGACTACTGTACTCTCTCATTGCAGGCCTCCCTGCAAGTGCAATTAGACCTCTGCAAATTATCCAGAATGCAGCAGCACGTCTGGTCTTTAATGAACCAAAGAGAGCACATGTTACACCTCTCTTTGTCTCTCTCACATAATAAACATATTAAATTCAAGGCTCTGTTGCTGGCATACAAAACAGTCACTGGGTCTGCTCCAGCATACCTAAAATCATTTCTGCAGAGCTACATGCCCATCAGAAGCCTGTGGTCAGCTAAGGAACGTCGCCTTGTACCAACACAAAGAGGCACCAAAACACTTTCCTGGACTTTCAGTTTCATCATACCACATTGGTGAAGCTGACTCACTCTCTGTCTTCAAAAAATGACTTAAAACACATATTTTCCATGAGCACTTAACCAGTCACAACCAGTTTTGAATACTATTCTGATGTGAGTGAAACTTTGTAATATGGCATTTTTCGTACCACTGTCTCCTTAAGATGATTCGCTTATGTTTTCCTCTTTTTTATGTCGCTTTGGATAAAAGCATATGCCAAATGAATAAATGTAAATTTAGATGTAACATGATTTGAGATATAAAACAAACTATGGCATTTTTGAAATTATAAACACAAACATATGTCTAAAAAATAAATAAATATATATATATATATATATATATATATATATATATATATATATATATATATATATATATATATATATATATATATATTTATACTAATGTATTATATTCCCTCAGTCATGTAGCCTATGACAAATTTAATAGAGCTGAAGTAGTGATATGATAATATTTATTATCAATCAATTTCTGCCTAAAGTACAGTTAGTGTTTAGTAAATTCAAGGGTAGTGATGTAGAATTCTGTGCCGAATTTGAATGGTTTCCATTTCTCGCGCCTTGCTTCAGTTAGAATCAGTGAGATTCTAGCAAAGCTAAGAGTTTAAGAGCTCAAACTTTCAGAGCTTTCTGCTCGCTCTGATTTGTCCGTTGAGCCGTCTCCATCTACAGAGCTATACAGGTGCATTACCGAGGTTGTTTGTCCAACTGTGTATTTGAACCTGCTAAACAGATACTTCAGATGCGTCACTCGACTTCAAAATCAGATGAACCGCAGTACAAATGCTTACCAACCGGTATAATTGAGAGCCAACTGATCTAAGTCTAGATAAACGTTTTAATGCAGAGTAACTTCATGAAGGATTTGATTATTATGACTGATAAACGCCCCCCATGTAACCTAAAACCCTCCTCTCTAATAATTTGCTCTCAGCACCCCCTGG
This sequence comes from Xyrauchen texanus, assembly GCF_025860055.1. Classification (NCBI taxonomy): domain Eukaryota; kingdom Metazoa; phylum Chordata; class Actinopteri; order Cypriniformes; family Catostomidae; genus Xyrauchen; species Xyrauchen texanus. Next base: position 29,580,380 of record NC_068301.1, read on the forward strand.
CATCCTTTAAATGCCCCCTGGGGGACGGTACCACCCCCGTTGAGAACCCGTGAACTGCAGGATTGCTTTGTACTCAGCATGAGAAATGCTCTCCAATACATTATATTTACTTGCCGTTTATTTACTCTTTGTTAATAGGTTTCTCTTTATGGCTTTTTATATGGACACTGGTCACAGCATGGGTAGCAAAACAAATAACAGTATTGCATGGACATCTAACGAATTTAAACACTGGCAAAACACTCACTTTGCACTTGAATGTATGAATAGATGTTTATGTCATGTACACAATGCACACATTACGGTGAGCCATAGAACCTCTTACTCTCTGGGTGATTTCCACTTAACCCCAGTGTGACCCATAATTAATTATTTAGTCCAGAGCGATTATGATAGGCCTTTCTGATGACAATACTGCTCTTTTAAACCTATGATAATTGGCTTGACTTATGGCCACTTTACAATCATGTTAATCCTGTATGAAAAGGTTATGTGGATGGATTTGCTTTCTAGATGAAAATGTTAATCGAGGTTTGACCATACTCCCTGAGGCTTACAACTACTCCTTGAAACAGCTTATGTGTGGAGCTTTTGCATTGAGAAATGGACCATCACTGGTTTTTAAAAACCTTTGAAATGACAGCGCTGGGTCAAACACACAGTGGGAGGGGTTGATTGGTGACTCTGTTTGTGTAGCATGTGTTGTTTGGATGTAATTAGAGAGATGTCAAGCGGTCACTAAGTGCGATGGGCACAAGAGCACTACTTGTCACAGTAAAACAACGGAAGCAAAGATGCAAGTCACTCTTTTAATGTGAGAGGTCAGAACACGCGAAACAGTACAGAATAACGGGAGGGGCTGGAGAGAGTGAAGGAGTGAATCCAGTGCAGGTGGAATCCGGATGAGATGAACTATGAAGACACCGAACAGGGACACGAACCAGAAGGATAGCGGACAGGAAAACAACCGAACAAACACTGAGGACATCAAACCAACGATCTGACAAAGAGAGGAAATAGAGATGAGTATAAATACATGGTGGTAATAAGCAGCAGCTGGTGCAGTGAATGAGATCAGCTGGCACGCTGATCAATGGAACAAGCGGTAACGCCCACTAACACACGCTCAAACACACAGAACAACAATAACACGGGACATGAAGGAAACAGCGAATTCATGAATCGTGACACTACTGACGAAAGGCTTCCCAAGGTGTTTTTCCCTGGATTTAGAAGCTGCAGTGTTTTGCCACTGCCTCAGATGACCCTAAGTTGTATTCCTGCTGGGAAGCATGATAAAGTGGAAAGGAATGACATCGTTTGGACAAATAAAATCACCTTTAAAAAGCTAATGGGGTGGATGTGATACCCTTTCTGGTGGACATCCCGTGGCCTCAGCACTCAGTTCCAGTTCTCTATGTCCCGGGCTCACATTTTGTTTGCTGAAAGGGATAGTTCACCCTAAAATTCTGCCATCGTTCACTTCACTCACCCTCATGTGGTTTCAACCCTATATGACATTCTTTCTTCCATGGAACACAAATTGAGATGTTAGGCAGAATGTTATTATCTGTCACTATTTACTTTTATGACTGGTGTAGCCACACAAACATTGCCTTATGCCCTTGTTCCCCTAACAGCCAATAGCTTACTAGCCTCAAACCACGAACCGCTAACGTCAGAGGCTCAGGTGGGATAATGTCAGCACCAAAGCTTTCAAAACAACAGCAGCTTCCGATACTAAACCATATCGCTTTCATAATAATAAAGATAATTACACTGTGAACACCTGATGCAGCGATGAGAGGCACATTCATTTGATGTTATCTGGTATGGTGCAGCAACTCCAACCATTTATTTCCCTGTTATTATTTGTTACAAATATACTATATGTGAATTGATTGCTCTTATTTAATTCATTAAGTATTTAAATCACTTCTGACCTGTTCATCAAACCCAGATCGAGTTGATCTGATAGATACTGAATTAAATAACTTTTGATGTTAAAATGCTCTCGAACTATACTTCATCCACATTTCTAAGATAAGATAATGTGAATTACAAATATCATATATCATTATAAATGTTATTTGTTATTACTTTTATCTGTTGTATCAAAAGCCTGTGGCAACATTTATAAGCAATAATGAAATCAATTATTTTGGATGATAAAATACGTTTTTAAAACTCTTAAAACTTTCAAACTCTAGCTTCTTTATATTAACTCCATGCATATGGATCAAAATCCTGTCAAAACTATTGCGGTCACAGGTCCAAAAATAATAAGTGTGAATCAAAATAATAAGTGCAAATAAAACAAATAATAAGTGTAAAAATAAATAAAATGCACAGGTCAAAATAATAAGTGCAGATCAAAATAATTAGCGCATTTAAAAATATTACAAGCATTAATCAAAAATATATAAACATATAAAATTTGCTGCAGAAAGAGGGCCTGGGTATCTCAGCAAGTAAAATGCTGACTATCACACCTGGAGTCATAAGTTCGAATCCAGGGCGAGCTGAGTAACTCCAGTAAGGCTTCCTAAGCAACCAATTGGCCCAGTTTCTAGGGTGGGTAGAGTCACGTTGGGTTAACCTCATGGTCACGTCTCCGCAGTAACATGCTCAACAAGCTGCATGATAAGATGCTTGGATTGACGGTCACAGACACAGAGGCAACTGAGATTCGTCCTCGGCCACCCGGATTCGTCCTCGGCCACCAGTCACTAAGCCACAATGAGGACCCAGAGTGCATTGGTTATTGGGCATGCCAAACTGGGGAGAAAAAAAATATGCTTCAAAAACAACAGAAAAATTAGTCAAAAAAGTCAAACGCCGGAAACACCTCTGATCTTTCATAAAAGGCCCATGGGAATTTGCGAGTGGTATTTGCATGCCCCTCCCCCGAACATCTGGATCGATGGTTCAAGCTATGCAAGCGATTTCCATCCCTCACCTCAGCAAATGTAAAAGAGAATATATCCCAAAAGAGAGTATATTCCTAAACTAGCATAGCAACACAGAAAAGACACGTCTTTTTAAAGATGCCCTTCCAGTTGTGTGTTATTCCTGGTTGCAGTCAATACCTCTCGCCTTCTGATGGTTACAATCACTGTCTTTCGTGCCTGAGTGCGGCCCATGCTGAGACATCTTTCATGGATGCGTCATGTCCTCATTGCAAGGCAATGACCATGGCAATGTTGCAGTTGCGGCTCGCTTTCGTAAGAAAGATAACCACCCCAGCGGCTCCCTCCCTTGGTCTTCCTACCAACGGACATGAGGCCAGCGAGCACTGGGGGTGATTCAGGGACCTTATTGGGACCAGTTATGCCCATGGACCTCCCCATCTGCTCGTCACCGCTCAGGTTGATGCATATGAGACTGCTTCAGCACTGGCTCTGGACTTGAGTCCCGAGATGGGCATGGCGCCAAGGCACACATCACGTGGCCATCATGCTGATCTGTCGCCGTCTCTTCAGCCCTTGGAACAACCTTGCATTTCTACAGGCAGGGGTTCCCCTAGAGCAGGTCTCCAGGCGCGTCGTGGTTACAACCGACGCCTCCAAGACAGGCTGGGGTGCCACATGCAACGGGCACACGGCTGCCGGCCCCTGGGCGGGCCCGTGGCTACGTTGGCACATCAACTGCCAATACTGCTGACAATACTGCTCGCCCTGTAGAGGTTCCGGCCATTGATCCAGGGCAAGCATGTGTTGGTTCGAACAGACAACACGGCGAAGGTTTCTTACATCAACCACCAAGGCAGGTTACGCTCCCCTCGCCTGTCACAACTCACCTGCCGTCTCCTCCTCTGGAGTCAGCAGCACTTCAAATCACTGCGAGCCACTCAGATCCCGGTCCACCTCAATACCATGGCAGACGCACTGTAATGTCAGGTCACCTGTTGATCTCCCCAGAATCCTCCCATTGCCCGCTCTGGTACGTCCTGACCGAGGTCCCCCTTGGCATAGATGCGCTGGCACACAGTTGGCCACCTGTACTACGCAAGTATGCATTCCCCCCAGTGAGCCTACTTGCACAGACCCTGTGCAAGGTCAGGGAGGATGAGGAGCAGGTCCTCCTTGACCTGGCACACAGCTGGCCACCTGTACTATGCAAGTATGCGTTCCCCCCAGTGAGCCTACTTGCACAGACCCTGTGCAAGGTCAGGGATGACGAGGAGCAGGTCACCCTAGTGGCCCCTTACTGGACCACACAGACTTGGTTCTCGGACCTCATGCTCCTCGCATCAGCCCTTCCCTGGCGAATTCCCCTGAGAAAGAACCTTCTTTCCCAGGGATGGGGCACTGTCTGGTGCCCGCAACCAGACCTCTGGAACCTCCATGTCTGGCCCCGGAATGGGATGTGGAAGACCTTAGTGGCCTACCACTCACTGTGGTAGACACATCACTCAGGCCAGGGCCCCCTCTACGAGGCGCCAGTATGCCTTGACGTAGCGTCTGTTCACTAAGTGGTGTTCTTCCCAACACAAAGTCCCCCAGAGATGTGCAGTCAGCTCAGTGCTTTCCTTTCTGCAGGAGAGGTTGGAGGCACGGCTGTCCCCCTCCACCTTGAAGGTGTACATCGCGGCTATAGCCGCGCACCATGACACAGTTGACAGCAAGTCCTTGGGAAAGCACAACCTGATTATAAGTTTCATAAGTGGCACTAGGAGGTTGAACCCCTCCAGACCTTGCCTCGTCCCCTCATGGGACCTCTCTATAGTCCTACAAGGCCTCCGCGGGGCTCCCTTCGAGCCCCTTGAGTCAGTAGACCTTAAGGCACTCTCCTTGAAGTCTGCCCTCCTGACAGCGCTCACCTTCATCAAGAGAGTTTGGGACCTGCAAGCATTCTCTGTCAGCGAAACATGCCTGGAGTTCAGTCTGGGCTACTCTCCCGTGATCCTGAGACCCAGACCGGCTATGTGCCCAAGGTTCCCACAAACCCTTTCAGGGACCAAGTGGTGAACCTGTAAGTGCTGCCCCAGGAGGAGGTAGACCCAGCCTTGGCACTGCTGTGTCTGGTGCGTGCTTTGCGCATCTACTTGGATCGCACACAGAGCTTTAGGATCTCTGAGCAGCTCTTTGTTTGTTTTGGTTGACAGCGAAAAGGAAGCGCTGTCTCCAAACAGAGGATCACGCACTGGATCATCGATACCATAGCCGTCGCCTACCAGGCTCTGCACATGCCGCCCCCTGCTGGCCTACAACCAACACGTTTGCGAGATTTTACACTCTCCAAGTTGAGCCAGTCTCGTCCCGTGTCTTAGCAGGAACAAATGGGTAAGTCCGGACCGACCGGCCGGGTATACCGCTTGCGCCTAGCACCTTTCACCTTCCTCGAGCTAAAGTTGTGCGTTGTTGATTCCCAGCAGTGTTCACAAATGTGTTCCCTGGTTGATTTCCTCCTAGCCCTGTGGCAAATAAGTTTGCAGAGAAACTCACTGCCAGCCCAGTACATGTGCTAACTACGCCCCGTGCTGGGACAGGTGCTCCACATGCGCTGGTTCCCTATAGGCAACCCCTTGTAATGTATTTTCCGCTGAAAAACGTTTCCCGGTTGGCAAACTGCGTCTTCCTTGGGCAAACTGCGTCCCCTCTGCCCCAGTCTCCATGCTCTTAGAGCTTTCTCCCCAGCATTGGGTAGGACATACCATGGGAATTCTCCACATGACATACTTCCGATTAGACTCGGCAAGACCATGTAACGTATTTCCACTTAACACCCCACCCCCGACAAGGACACTGGCGTCCCTGTCGGTAAGCGAATTCTCTCTTTTTCTGGGGAGAAAAAGAGGGAAAAGAGGCACGACGAGGACAAGTCTGTCCCCATTCTTTTGAGTACTCGACTCATCCCCAAAGGGCTGTTCAACACTCACACTTGCGTCAGGGGAGGTTACGGGCCGGACCGGCACGCTGGCTAAGCGGCACACAGCAGTCTGCTCGTCACGCAACGCCGATCCACGTAACCCAGTTCAGCCAGTTGTGGCATTTTTGTAGGAGACCCCTAGTGTCACTACATCGACACAACGTCGAGTGAGTGACAGATAGGGAATGTCCTGTTTACTTTTGTAACCTCCATTCCCTGATGGAGGGAACGAGACGTTGTGTCCCTTCTGCCACAATGCTGAACTACCGCTGAAATGGCCGGGACCTTATTCTCGGCTCCTCAGCACAAAACCTAATGAGCAGTATGCACATCCCCTCCTTTTATACCTGTTTCCAGGGAAGGGGCATGCAAATACCACTCGCAAACTCCCAAAATTATTGGCAGTAAACCATAGTGGAGAAATAGCGACAATTCCCATATCTTTCATTTTCATCCGTCCGAAGACACCAGCAAATTGTGCTGGGAAAAAATTACCAAAAATGGCTGATTCTGTTTTAAACATCTAATATTTTTTCAAATTAATAAAAAAATGTCTAGGATAAATCACTCAAATACATAAATATGTCCCAGGAAACAATTAGCTTAACATTAAAAACATACATTGAATAAAATAAATGCTCTTTTTTTTCTGGCTACGACATTGCATCACTTTTCCATACAATGAAAGTGATTAAAGACTACAATATTTTCGGTTGAAAAGCTAACATCTCTTTTTGTGTTTTACGAAAGAAAGTCATGGACGTTTGGAACATGGGAGTGAGTAAATGATGACAGTTTTTTAATTGTTGGGTGAACTATACCTTTAAGAGGGTTTAGGACAATACCCCTCAGCCTTTGTGTGACTTTGTGTGTGACAGATTTGTGTGAATAAGCTACAACCAAACAAGGCAAAATGTAGCCCATTACCTCAGTCTGGGGTAATGCTAACTGTCTGAGCATTCACACATATATGCATGTGAAAACACACATGCGCTGAGCAGAAATGCCAGTGGAGCTCAGTTTAGCTTTGAGTAGTAAAGTGCCTCTCTGCTCCTAATGGGCTATAAATCAGTGCAGTCGCAAGCCTGTTTACTGCAGCAGTGTCCTGCTCCTTCACTTTACAGCCCATGATGGAAAAACCATTTAAATAAACACAGGACCCATTACATCTGAATCACTGCCACCTCAGCACAGGGAGTCAACACAAGCCAGCACACTCTGCCAAGTTTGTAACCAGTTACCCCTGTATTTTATTATTCTAAGTGAATTTCAGCCTCAGAAAATCCTGAGACGGACCAGTGAAGCAATATTATTAATCTTGTATAAATAAGAAAATCAGAAATGAGAATGGCTCACAATTGCAGGGGATTTTTGGATTAGTTTTTTTTTATATATAAGTTAAACACCTAAGATTATATCAGGTGGGGTTGGGCTGAATGTCCAAGCTTCTGTTTTCCATACAAGGTAAGTGGATAGTGATACTGACAAGCTTCAAAACGTTCAAAAGCACCGTAAAATTAGTCCATACCACTCGTGTGCTAAATTAAACTATGTTAGGGACTGGCTACTTAAAGAAAATAACCAAACGGGAACCATATATTTTATAGGGAACATTCTGTGTTTCCTTGATGGATTTAGGAACACATGAGGTGATGAAATTATGACTACATTTTGATTTAAAAAACGTATAGTTCAGACTCCATATTATTGGCAGTAGAACTGGCAGTTCATTCTGATTATTCATATAAATAAATTATTATTCAAATAATTATACATTTTACAGTGGTGTCTTTAATCATTTTGCATGATCGAACTTGCATTGTTTATAGTGCTAAACAATGTAAATTCTTGTTTGATCATGCAAGCTGCTGTGAACGAGCCTCTCTCTTAGCGCTCATAAAAGCACAATGGATGTAACAGAAAGGAAGATTTCCACTGAAGAAATTACTTAATTTTCGGGCTGTTTCTAATGTAAACCTATCCTATGCCTTGGTGCTTTTTTAAGCTTTGAAGTCACTATACACTGCCACTGTATTGCAAAGACGGACTGAGATATTCATTAAAATATCTACTTTTATGTTCTGCATAAGAAAGTCATATGTGTTTAGATTGGGCTGAGCGATATGGCTACAAAAATTATATCTCATATTTTTCAGCCTATTGACGGAATTCAGTATATATCCTGATAATTATGTATTTGCTCTGAAATTTGAAAGTCTTTTTATCAGAGGAACCACCATTTAAATCAAAAAGCCATTGTGGCCAAGTAGATTCACAATGTTTATATAATATATTATGTAATAAAAATCTAGTTAAAAATATTGTAAGCATGTATTTCGCAATTTTTCAATAAATGAACACAAGGAACAAATATATAAAATTATTTTCATGTCTATGCACCGATTTAACAATAAAGAGTATTAAAAGCAATATTTAACTAAGTATAATGTATATTTAACTAAAACACTCTTATGAATGAATATGGTGTGCAAAATAATTCAGCTAAAACTACTTCACTCACTTATTTTTTTGGAACCTAGTTGTGGTGGTGGTTTAGTGGTCTAAAGCACATAACTGGTAATCTGGTAATCAGAAGCTCGTTGGTTCGATCCCCACAGCCACCACCATTGTGTCCTTGAGGTTGCTCCGGGGGGGATTGTCCCTGTAATAAGTGCACTGTAAGTCGCTTTGGATAAAAGCGTCTGCCAAATACATAAATGTAAATGTAATGTAAATGTAGTAGAACGTTATTATTATTATGATGATGATTAGAATTTTTTATACAATAGAAATACATGTCAGTAGTCTTTACTTAACCTTCACCTGGAGCTTTTATTTTGGTGAAAGCTGAAAGTGAAATGCACAAAAATTATAGTTTATAAATTACAATGATCATTGTTGCAAATTTGGTGAAATGCTGTCATCTCCTCCTTTACTGTGTGTCTGTGATACTATGCCCCTTTTTTTACTTGTATAGTAACTTGGCAGTTACAAATCTTTGGAAATGCGCAAATGTTTGAACCTGCACTACTTTACTTTCAAAATGAATCGCACATTGCACATTTTTTTGACTTTCCAAAAAAGAAGAGAAAACGAAATCCTATACAGTCTAAATAGTCTTTACAAAACTGCGTTGGGGGCCCAGACAATAAATATATATTACATATTTTTTTTTGCATTAAAATTATTTTCATATTTCTTTACATACAGATATCCAAGTATGGGGGCATAGAAGCTCTTGTGACTGAGGAACAATACTGTATGGGGGTTCAGGTGTATCTCCAGAGAGAAACTTTTGAAAATGTAAAAGTCTGAATGGACCATTTTTGTATTTTCATTAAAGTGAGAAAGACTAGTCTACAAACTAGTTATTGTTTTGTCTTTCATCCTTGTCAGAGATGATGACATCTGAATAATTTCACAAAATTAGAACTTAAATCTATTTGTTTATTATTTAAGGCTTGGGACATGCTGATTAATAAAACTAAATTTAGAAAGAAAAAACTTTATGGTCTAAAGGGGCTCTGGAAACATGCACATCATGTTTACGCACATGTGGGGAAAAGAGGAAGCAGCATCAGTGAAGAGTGTTTCAGCGCTAGAGAAAAATATTCAAGAATACAGAGCAGAAAGATCCAATATGATGTAACCGGCACTGTTGTTTTGTCACGCTGCTCACTAGAGATGAGGAGAGGGCGTATCAGTCATCATGATGTCTTGCAGTCCAGATGGAATCAATCTGGGGTCAGGATCCGGAACACGGTGACCTGCGTAGTGGGGACAATAGCAACTTCATACAGTCTGAGGCGGCGTTACCACTGAAATCCGAACAAAGCCACTCCCAACGCAAGGGAACCGCTTGCCCTGCGCTGCTGTCAATTTTACAATCCACCTCGCAAGCTTGACCATTGTTGCCAACTTAGCGACTTTGTCGCTATTTTTAGCTACTTTTCAGACCCCTTTAGCGACATTTTTTCAAAAAAGCGACTAGCGACAAATCTAGCGACTTTTTGGACAAACCTTAGCAACTTTCCAAATTCCAAATATCGCCAGTACTGCAAGCGTGAGGTCTTACTTCCCCGCTGCGTCTGCTCTGTTCAGTGAGCGGCTGAGAGGAGCAGCACATTCCGTTGACTGCACGCCAGCGGACATAGACATGAATGAGCTGCGCATGTGCACGCTGTGTTAGCAGGAACCAATCAGTGATCACATAGCAGCTGCCTTCTCCTTTTTTTTTTATTCAAAACATTTAATTTGACCGTTTTTTCTTGGCATGCGCTTATATTCACTACTAATCAGTTCATTCCGGTTCGGTTTCTGAACTCTCCGACTTCAGATCGTATATTTACAGACTCTATACATTTTACTTATCCAAACACAACAATAAACCTTCTTCAAACTCATAAACATGTAACGTTAGCTAAGTTCCGTTCCGTTGTCTAACAGAAAATATGTAATTGAGAACCGTTTTACAGGACATTCGGCTATATACTTATATAACAACAGTATGAGCACGGTTTAGGGGAGATAACCGTTATTATAAACTGAAGTAGGCTACAGTACCGACAAATTAGGCAGAATGCAAATACGACGCGATGACGTCATTAATATGCTAATGACGCATGACGTCATCTGGCGACATTTAGCTACTTTTCGAGCAGGCTTTAGCTACTTTCCATTGAAAATAGTTGGCAACACTGAGCTTGACACTCGGTTTTCATAGGAAGGAATTGAAAGCGCTCGCTCGCATTCGTGCCAGTGGAAACATACGATAAGAAAGCCAAACTGCTAGTGTTTTTAGCAACACGCATGTCTAGATTTAGAACATGGGCTACATATAAAAAATGACTCAAAAGCTTATCGTCGATATCGTGGAGTTTTTTTATCACGATAAATATTGATATCGTTTTATCGCGCAGCCCTACTATATCTTTTTACATTTTTGTGCCTTTTGCTGCAAAACCACATTCAGTTATTTTTGTTTGCATTTGATTGTGCATTAACACATGGCACATGGAAGCAAAAACACACACACACACACGTACACACGCACACACATGTTGGTGCAGCTGTCATTATGAGGACTCTCCATAGACATTATGATTTTTATACTGTACGAACTATAGATTTTATCCCCTAACCCTAACAAAAAACATTCAGCATTTTTACATTTTCAAAAAACATAGTGTAGTGATTTGAATTATGGGAACACTAGAAATGTCCTCATAAACCACATTTATAGCATAATGCCCTTGTAATTACCAGTTTGTAACCTAATAAAATGCCCTCGTAAACCAACCAATCCCACCCACACACACACACACACACACTCTCACATCTTTTGTGAAAAAAGGCATCCATATCTAAAAAGTGTTTCTTGGCACAGCTGAACTAACACCAAAAAGGACAGATTCTAAACTCTATTAAAACACTGCAGTAACTATGCATGTGCGACGAGCATCTCTGTGTGCCAGCTCTCAGCTTGAATATTTCTATTCTGAAAGACACTGAGATCAAAATACTCTCTGCGTCTTTCTCTCTGTCTCCCTCTATTACATTTTTCCTCTTTTGTCCGTTAGGAAACAATGGTGATAATGGAGGCAACAGTGAAGAAAAGAGCGGGAACTTTGCCCAGGCATGTTCCACATCTTGTGCACGGCAGGAGAATGCTTTGACAATCTGACACTTTTAAATCCAAGCATCATTTGTATTAATAAAAGTGAGCATAATCGTCTCTCTCTCTCTCTCCATTAACAAGCAGCTTCCGGAGATCTAAAAAAATTTGATGAAATTCTTCATACAAAGTTTTTATTTCGCCTTATGTTCCATTTCATACTGAATATCGCTAATTGTTTTGCACTGCCAGTATGGAAATATTGAGAGTTTCTTGGCAAAATGGTCCCCACTAATATATGCTCTGTGAGTTTCCTCTCCTTGGCTGGTCTAATTAGCGCCAATGGAGGTGTTGTCAGCCCTCCTCCATCTCTGCAGGTTGCAGCAGCTGTTTTAATTCCAGCAAGAGCAATGCTAAATTTCATTTAGACCAAAAACCTCCACATTACATGCAGACAGGTGCAGGAAGTGCAGTGAATTCACACCACTGTGAGTGACGGATCAGTCAGCCTCCCCAGTATTTCATGTAATGTCTCATTGATGTAGCAGCATCACACTTTTTGTTCTCCCAGAATACGAGATTACGTTTCTGAGAACTGAGATTGCACAGCTCCGGGACTAGATAAAAGGTCAACTTAACAGTGATGACCAGTAGAATTATCCACACAGGGGCCGAGCCAGAACCCAATTTGTCAGGATTCTTTATGAGGGTTGACAGATTCTGCGACTCAGTGGGGAGATGGACCCATGTTATGCCAAGCATGGATGTGCAGGTAATTAAGACTGTGCTGGAGTCTTGTCACTGACATTACCCAGTGCTGTAGTCTATGTCCATTACTCATAGTAAAGCTCATTACAGAGACCAGAGGACTCTGTTTCTTATCACTATATTTCAGCCTCTATTTATGGAAATGGAGAAAGATAATTAACTCAACAGAACTTCATCTTTCAGCAGGAAATATGGACTGATATAAAAAGTCCATACAACTCATATAATGAGAGTCGACATGGCACTTATAAACATGAATATATAGCTCACGATGTTGAATTTTTCTAACTCTTCTCATGAAAAATCTGTGACAGGAGGTTGTATTTATTTTGTCAGCTAAATCTGCTTTCTGAATTTCAAAACTGCTCCCAGTGGCAGAAGTTAGTACTGCAGTCATGCACATGCACAACGCCCTGTGCAAGCACAAGAAAATCGATGGTTCAATGGATGTCACGTGATTATCGGAAACAGTATTAACCAAACAGTACTAAGGAAAGAAAACACAGAATGGGCGATTTTCTTAAACAAATGAGTAATAATTACAATAATGTATTCTTAACCAAAACATTAGCCTAACCCTAATCATACCAGAACACTGTAAAATGTAATAAATTTACTTTACTTTAAAAGTTAGGAAAATTATAAATTGTTTGGCTCAAGTAAAGTGGAGTATTCCTAGTTCACTTTCCTTGAGCCAAATAAGTACATAACTTACATGATTTTTTAAGTAATGTAAATCAATTTGATTTTACAGTGTATTGACACCAAACATGTTATTTCACTTATTTCTTTGGAAATGTAGTACAACCCCAATTCCAAACAAGTTGGGACAGTAAGAAAAGTGCTAATAAAAACAAAAATGTGTGATTTGTAAATTATATTCACCCTTTGCTATATTGAAAGCTCTACTACTACAAATTATATGATGTTTTACCATGTGAATTTCATATATTTTTTTTTAAATGTACAGTAATTTCAAATCAGATGATTGCAACACACTCCAAAAAAGTTGGGACATTCGAGTGTTTAACACTGTGAATAATCACCATTTCTTCTAATAATAGTTATTAAAGTGCACATTTAAACGTGCCTAATTTTGTTTTAAAGGTCTCATACAATAGATTTACATGCATCCAATGTCAAAAAATTTTAATATGCTCATAATTTAAATTGCAGCATTAACTTTTTTTTCCCAGTGTCACAAATGGCTTGTTCAGTGATCCGTTCTAAAGGATTCATTCTAAACTCCACATCAGAGAGCCTTCTCTGCTCTGATTGATCAGATGTCCCAGTCTGTTGTGATTGGTCTACAGCTTACTGCACGTGTCGGAAAGTAAACGCCAACTACTATATATGAGTTTCAGCTCCATCTGAATAAATGTCTGTTTTACCTTAACAATTTGAGCCCGAGTCCGATAGTGATACATCGGAGGATCAACCCGAATCACCATCGCAAGCACAACGAGAACAGGAGGTTTATCAGTGGTAAGTTTATATGTACAACACATTCTCACCCGACTGTCACGCACGACGCTGGCAGTTTGACACATATTGACGCCGGTATACCTTGGCGCATTTTTCGACGCAGGGCAGTCCCATAGACTTCCATGATCTCCCGAACCGAGCGTGCAGCGTTCAAATGTCACGCTCGGTAAGCTCACGCCGCATACGGTGGACAGTCGAGACTGCGATAAATAACAATCAAAAGGAATAGGCTGCAATGGCCCTCCAACTGTTTTGTGATGTTTAAAACCCCGACACGTCACGTTCTACATATCTCGAACCGAGCGCGCAGTGTTGAAATGTCACGCTCGGTAAGCTCACGCTAACGGGTCGAAAGTCGAGACCGCGATCAATAAAATCAAAGGAATACGCTACATGGCTCTCAACGGTTTTTATGTTTCAACGACGTCGTCGAGCCAAAGTACCCGGCGTCATAGCGACGCCACGGGGTCCTGCCCGAGCGTCCGTATGTGACGAGTTGGGGTGTGAGAATGTGTTGCAACGTAGTTTGACAATAACGTGAGTTAGCCAGTTAGCAAAGGCTAACAGCTAAAAGGCTAACAGTGCATACTGGCTGTACACGTAAATAGACCAGAGGCTGTTTTTTTGTTACCAAATTACATAGGTTAGTACAGGAATTAAGTCTGGAATTACTAAAATCTTATTTCATGTGTTCAGAATCGGTTCTTTCTTTTGGGAGTAAATAACTCCTTTTGCCGTGCACTTTGATTTAACATTTTTTTTTATTTAGTACATTCACAAACAGCTATATGACACACAACATGAAAGGTAATATTTGAAAAAACATAATAGGTGCTCTTTAAGCATTTGGGCACTGAAGACAAAAGTTTGTTTTTTGAAAGTGGAATTTTACCCCATTCATCCATTATGTGGGTCTTAAGCTGCACAATTGTACGGGTCTTTGTTGTCATCTAATGCGCTTCATAATGCACCACACGTTCTCAATTAGAGACAGGTCAGGACTGTGGGCAGGCCAATCTAGCTCCCATACCCTCTTCTTACACATTCATGGACTTAAAATTCAGGTATGTGGTTTGATGTTGTCCTGCTGGAAAATTCAAGGATATCCCTGGAAAAGACTGTGCTGGATGGCAGTATAGGTTGCTGCAAAAATTTTACATATCTATCTGCATTCATGGTGTTCTCACAGATGTGTGAGTTGCCATGCCGTGGGCACTGATACACCCCTGGCCCAAACAGACACTGGCTTTTGGACCTGACGATAATAACAGCTTGGATGGTCCTTCTCCTTTTTGGCCCGGACAACATGGCGGCTTTGTTTTTCAAAATCTTTTTGAAATGTGAACTCTTCAGACCAAAAAACACAGTTCCACTGTTCTACTTTCCATCTAAGATAAGACCGGTCCCAGAGAAGTCGGCAGCGCTTCTGGACAGTGTTGATGTAGTTCTTCTGCTTTGCATAGTAAATTCTTAACTTGCATCTGTGGATGAAGCGGCAAATTGTGTTGTCTAACAAAGGTCTACTATAGTAATCCCATGTTCATGTTCATGATATCCATTGCAGATTAATTATGTATTTTAAGACAGTGATGTCTGAGGGATCAGAGATCACACGCATTCTGAAGTGGTTTTCGTCTTGCCCTTTAGGCACCAAAATGTTAACAGATTCCTTGAATCTTTTTACTATATTGTGCACTGTAGAGAGTGAAATGCCCAAAATTCTTCCAATTAGTCTTTGGGGAACATTGTTCTCAAAGTGCTGGATTATTTGCTCAAGTATGTGTTGGCAAACAAGTCTTGAATGATCCTTGCTCTTGAAGGACTAGGCTGTTTTTGGAGGCTCCTTGTACAGTATACAGTGCTATGACACAATTGCCTCAACTGTTTAACATCTCCTGTTTCACATTGTTATTTCAACTCATCAAATTGTTATTAGTCTTAAACTGCCCCTGTCTCAACTTTTTTGGAGCGTGTTGCAATCAACTGATATAAACGTACTGTACATTTTCAAAAGAACTATAAAATTCACAAGGTAAAACATCATATAATGTGTAGTTGTGGTGCTTTCAATATAGAAAAGGGTGACTACAATTTACAAATCACTCCTTTTTGTTTTTATTAGCAGTTTTCATACTTAGCGATTGGGGTTGTATCTCGCTAGATAAAGATCAAAATGGATTTGGCCTAAAAGTCACAGTGCAGGTGATTTTGGAGCATGAACATTCAACAAGAAATGCCACTTGTCCAGAATTCACTGCATCAGGTCCAAAACTAGGTGGGAAAACATTTGGAATTAATACACCAATTTCCTGTGTGATCATTTTCAATGAACACTGAACAAGAGGGATGGAAAATGTGCAAAGGGTAAGACCAAGAGGGGGAGAGAGAATGATCACACCATGCTCCCCAAATCTGGAAAAAGTTTAGCTGAGGTTATGGTGAGGAGTGGGCAAGGTGCCCAATAAAAGGATCATTTATGCAGCTGTGTTCAGTACAGTGAGGGCCTCCGCACAAAGATGCCCTGTTCTAGGGTTGCCCATAAATTGGGGGTCTATGAATAGCTAGCTGTGCAGGACTATCGTGGCTCTTTCTCCACCACTCCTCGAGTGGGGAGAGTTTGAAAGCAATTTCCCCCTGTTAACCAAGCTGATTTGTGGGACACTAACAGCCAATGTTGACGTAGACCTCACCACTATTTTTTCCAGCCATGGCATCTCCTGGAGGGAATATCAAGCCACTTTATCACATCTTTCCCACAGAGGCTGGAAACTCAAGGCCTGTGTGTTGGATAAGGGCTCTTCTGCTCCCATCCACACTAGGTTAGATTAGACACACTGTCATCATTCTGCCAACAAGGAGACATAGTGTATCCTCAAGATGAGCAGGGATGGTTAACACAATCATGTTGGGAATACAATCCCCATGTAGCAGATCAAGACAAGTTCAGCTGGGGAGGTGGAGGGTTTTCAGATAAAACTCTCACAGCACGCTACAGTGAAACTGGCTTACTTGCAAACTGATCTAATTTAAATGTTATGTTAAGAGAACGCAATTGGATTGGCTGCCTGATTACATGTCAAAGGACCTATCAGCTTACTCGAGCTTTGGCTTGACATATTACATGTGAGCAAGCTGATTGGCTAACTAATAACAAGTTCAAAGAAACTATTAGTTTGAGCCATTCAGAGCACCAGTCCTTACCAAGAAATGGGAATGTAGACCATAAATCAGCATGATTTTGCCAAGTATGACACATGCCTGGGTCATGAAACCCTAACCTAAACCCCACCCCTAACCATTAACTACTCACAAAATCAGAGGCAAATTATGATAGATGGAAGTTTAAAAGACTGGTGTACAGGCCCCCAACCATTTCCTAACCCTATCCCCAACTCTAAACCACCTCGAAAATCATAGTTAAATTATAATGGTTGGAGGATGATAAGAATGGTGTACAGACCCCTAACTCCAACCCTAAGCAAAACCATAACCATACCCTTTCTCTTAATACCTAATTTCAATTGGTTTGTACAAATGTTGTTCTAGGACCAACAAGGATGTTCCTTCAGGAACATGTAATATTTGGCAAAATCACATTCACCAAAGGCCACGTCAGGTAGAAGTTTTAGAGCATTTAAATATTTATCAGTGTAAAAGTACCATAATAAGCACCTTCAATTACCTGTGGCCAGTGGGCATGCAGCGTAGTGGGACCCACTGAAAGTTTTATTACAGGCTGATGCATTCAGTAGCATCATTGTTTGTCATTACCGTCTCTCAGCGGCTCACACACTGTGACCACAACAGAGCCTTGGCCTCAATGGAGTGCTGCTAAAACCTGCATTTGCTGGAACACACTTAGCAATACCACATCTGCAGAGTGGCTATGCTCATCTCCTGGTGAATACATCTTTGTTGCAAGTTAGACTGTTAAAAAGGCAATTTCTTCAGTGATTCTAATATTAATAACACTTACATGGATTCACTGGGTCAAAAACCGAACTGGATTTTGCTGCATCTGGAGTTTTTGCCAATCTAAAATGGAGCAGACAAACCCAGGCACCTGCATATTAAGCCTCAGCATCCTGGCATCTCAGCAACCCACGCTGTTGCTGCCTAACCCATTACGTCTCACACAAAAGATGTTTTTCCGCCACACGTTTTGACATTTTCTTGGGAATGATAAAAAATGAATGATGACCTCAAAAGTCTTTTACATCTGCGTGAAGATCAATACGGTGTGGGCGAGTAGGTTAGGGGGTCTCAAGAGGTTGGAGAAAGGGAAGTGTGGGGAGGGGGGTCTTCTTCGAGGTGTGATCTGCCTGTACATGAGCTGCCGGATTCTCTAAGTATCGTGTTTAATTGGAGGCCCAGGCTGGGGCTGGCAGATGGGGTGCTGAGCAAGGCTGTCAGTGCAGAGTGGTGCGGCAGGGCGGCAGCAATGCTGGAGCTTCTCTCCATTGAGAGCCCGGGAGTCCTATACATTATTGATTGCTCCTCAGATAAAAGAGGATGCTATGCCGTACACCCTGCTTCTCTCGGAGGAAAATAAAAAAGGGAGACACAGAGAAGGAGAGAGAGAGATGCCCTGACTTCCAGCACAGAGTCAAGGAAGAAAAACAAGACCTTGAGAGTTTGATTCTTATACTTTTACAATGTTAGAGTATCAAAGTACTTCCAATATTCATTATTCATGGGTAGGCCCATCAAAAAAAGGTATTCTTTTACAATGCTTTATCTTTTTAAGTGGTTCTTGTAAATACCATGAAATAATATAATTTTTGTAACATCATTACTGTCATTTGAATTCTGAACATTCTATAAATGTAAGTCAATGGGTGATTTTTTTACTATAATGTCAAATTTGAAAATAAAAAGAAAAGTGTTTAGAAAATAAAGTTTGAATGGAGGGGTCCAACTGAGAAGCAGAAAAAGGAGTAATTTTAATAAAGTGCTTGACTTGCAAGTACCATAACAAAATGCATTTCAATGTCCCTCAACACAGACAATGTGCATGTGTACACCAACAGTCACGCCATGCCCATAACAAGCCATAAAATTTTTTATATTAATTTAGGTCAAATTGAACTTATAGCCAACAACCGAGGCAAATGGCACATAAACCTTCCCCTCCAACAAGAGGTGCTTGAACAGTGATCGTTGGCACAGGTTCACCCTCTCAGTCACCACACTGATGTGACGGAGAGACAATAGTGCCCTGCTTCAGGACAGTATGGAAGCTTGGCCTCGGCTGCCAGTCCACAAGGCCCATGGGACATCCACAAAGCCCATGGAAGCAGCAGATGTCGGGGCTGCTGTGCCGCAACACCCTCGCTCCTACCCTGGGGCTGTGTGCAGAACGAGCAGTGTTTATAGGACAGTGGGACAGATGGCAGGGGGTAAGGGTAGGGCTGAACAGAGTATGCGAGCAGTCTGCAGTGCCAAAACTGGATTCATAGGCATGTATGACATGTTTACCTCTGTGGACTGAAACCTATAAAAATGTGCCCTTCAATGGTGATGGGGATATGCCTCTGGACTGTTAATGTGGAGCTGCAAACAGTTATTAAAAGACAGGTTCTTCTCAATCATATCTAGCTGTTTCAGCAGATATTATAGCTCACAAATATTTTGGATGCAATGCTATGCAATACATGCTATACATATCTAAAGGATACTTTTTTTGCAATAAAATACATTTTTACTTTTGTGCACACTTATGCATATTATATCAAATGTATGTAGAATACAACACATCTATCTATCTATCTATCTATCTATCTATCTATCTATCTATCTATCTATCTATCTATCTATCTATCTTAAATAAAATGCGTACAAATAGTTGTACAAATAGATGACTAATTGTGTCTCGCAAAACTGAAGCTGCTCTATGAAATAAACGTAGGCCGGGAGGATAGCGCCATCTAGTGCTCAGGAAATTTGGGACTTCACCAAGCAGATTTACTCAACACACCTCCAAAATTGTATAAGCAGCATCCCTAGGACAAGATTCTCCACATCCCAAATGTAGGCCAAGGTGTCTGGAAAAGAAAATGACAGAAAACTATATCTTTATGCAACCAGGAATAACAAAAATGGCGAAGGATTAGTGTCATCTCTCAAGACTGGGTATGAACAAAAACAACATTATCATGGCAATAAGACTATATAATTTATTTACGGTACAAACCTTTCATGTTCAAAGCTTCCATAGTCTGAAATTAAACGGACCAGAAATCCAAACAGATGACACAGATCTTTCAAGATCTAGGCTACGGGCTAGGCCCACACATTATCTCAGCACTCATGAAATGGGCTTAAGTTGAGATGACGTGTTATTATTCATCGCAACGCCCCGTGTTTGACCATTAAGATGATGGATGTAGCATCCATATTGGCGCGCAGGTGAACTGTCTGTGTCCTACTACACCAGGAGACCCGTCTCTTGACTTTTTGAACTCGGTTGGCTTCTCCATACGACGCCAGCCATCTAAGCGCTTCGTATATCACGGGTGAGAGGAAACGATGGCATTGCCATTTATAGCATTTATGCTTTGCCGCCTCACCGACATAATGAGCACATTATGCGCTATGACTGCTGCTCGCCCCGCTCTTTAAATATTCACGTCCAGTGTACAAGAAAGAAAAGGTACGACAGTTGGTGAAGAGGGACCACAAAACAAATGTATAGTACTTTGGGTCATCAATGTGTCACAAAAAAAAAAAAAAAATGGAGGTGAAAAATTACCTACACGCAGCAAACTCTGAACGTTCATCTAACGTTAGCAAATGGTTCCAGTTTGTTTGTTTTGTTTTTGTTAGGTATTTTTATTTTTTATTATTTAACCTATTCCTAATGTTCTAGGAATGTTAATTTTATATATATATATATATATATATATATATATATATATATATATATATATATATATATATATATATATATATATTAACCCGCAAAATTCTGGGAATGGTAGTTTGTGGTTCAAAAATAAATAAATTATATATATATATATATATATATATATATATATATATATATATATATATATATATATATATATATATATATATATATATATATATATATATATATATATAATTTATTTATTTTTGAACCACAAACTACCATTCCCAGAATTTTGCGGGGATGTTTTTTTTATTTTTTTTATGGCAACCTTAAATTAACTTATATAGAATGTTCTCTAATGGTTATTTTTAGGTTTTATTATTATAACTACAAACTAACCGGTAACACTTTGTAAGTTGGTTCCACTCATTAACATTAATTTATGAATTAGGTATCATGAAAAAACAATTAAAGGAATAGTTCACCCAAAAATGAAAGGAGGAGGAAGTGCGTTATTGGATATGGATGTCTTGTTTGGAAGGCTGCGTCATTCAAAGGTCGCATTTGTCATATGGAATTTGCATACATCACCGAGGCTCTCTCGTTTCAGAAAAGGGAGTAGGACACTCAGAATGTGACCTTCTTTCACAGGAATTTGGAGGATGCATGAGGTGTATCCTTCATGGGCACTCACAACCCACAATTCTTTGCTTCAACGGAAACGTCTAAAAAGAAATATGTCAATTTGTCTGTAAATATGATGTTCAAACACAAGTAATGTTAATTCCCAAGTTGAAGTACCTCGGTAGATGGGTCCAGAGAATATAATATGTTTAATTATATTTATATATAATTAAAATAAAGTATTAGACTAAAAGTTCACCTGTAAAATCTGTTTGCTTTTCTCTCTACATCATTATAATTCTACTCAAATTTACCTCATACATTCCCTTCCCAAGAGTTTCCTTCTCACTCAAAGCACTCGCGCTTGTTAAAGAGTGGCGTGCTGTCATGGCAAATATGTTACGATGTTTCCGCTTATCCTACAAAGGCCATCAAGTTTAAATTAGGCTTGTTTAAAGGAGGACACTCGATATTCTTCAGTCTTCAAAGGACACATCCAACCTAGCATGCAGCCTTCCAAACGAGACACAGCCATTGTTTACAATAAAAACTTGCACAGAGCACAGACCAAGCACGTTCACAAACCAAAACAGTCCAAAACAATATATAATAAAATTAAAAACAAATTCCAAATAATAATAATAAAAAAACAACGTAAACATTGGAGATAGGTGCTTCCTGACTCCTCCTCCTCGTGACGCGTGACCTTACCAACGAGCTTACATCATCCCTCTCATGAGCGCACATCTCAGAGATGTACAAAAGCGAACATTTGTTGTTAAAAAGTTGTAAAGGGATCAATGGAAATGAGGAGGCGTAAACGATCTCTCTCTCAGAGGCATAATAAGCCTAATACGGGACCGGGTGCGTAGGATCACGACCCGGCCCCACCCTCTGCCCTGCCACAAAAGTACAGGTGAAACTCGAAAAATTAGAATATCGTGCAAAAGTTCATTAATTTCAGTAATTCAACTTAAAAGGTGAAACTACTATATTATATAGACTCATTACAAGCAAAGTAAGATATTTCAAGCCTTTATTTGATATAATTTTGATGATTATGGCTTACAGCTTATGAAAACCCCAAATTCAGAATCTCCGAAAATTTGAATATTACATGAAATCAATAAAAAAAAGGATTTTAAATACAGAAATGTCGGCCCTCTGAAAAGTATAATCATGCATATGTACTCAGTACTTGGTTTGGGCCCCTTTTGCATTAATTACTGCCTCAATGCGGCGTGGCATGGATGCTATCAGCCTGTGGCACTGCTGAGGTGTTATGGAAGACCAAGATGCTTCAATAGCGGCCTTCAGCTCTTCTGCATTGTTTGGTCTCATGGCTCTCATCTTTCTCTTGGCAATGCCCCATAGATTCTCTATGGGGTTCAGGTCAGGCGAGTTTGCTGGCCAATCAAGCACAGTAATACCATGGTCATTGAACCAGGTTTTGGTACTTTTGGCAGTGTGGGCAGGTGCCAAGTCCTGCTAGAAAATGAAGTCAGCATCTCCATAAAGCTTGTCTGCTGAATGAAGCATGAAGTGCTCTAAAATGTCCCGGTAGACGGCTGCGTTGACTCTGGACTTAATAAAGCACAGTGGACCAACACCAGCCGATGACATGGCTCCCCAAACCAACACAGACTGTGGAAACTTCACACTGGACTTCAAGCATCTTGGATTGTGTGACTCTCCATTCTTCCTCCAGACTCTGGGACCTTGGTTTCCAAATGAGATGCAAAATTTGCTCTCATCAGAAAAGAGGACTTTGGACCACTGAGCAACAGACCAGTTCTTTTTTTCTTTAGCCCAGGTAAGACGTTTGACATTTGAAGCCCATGTCCAGGACCCGTCTGTGTGTGGTGGCTCTTGATGCAGTAACTCCAGCCTCAGTCCACTCCTTGTGAAGCTCCCCACACATTTGAATGGCCTTTTCCTGACAATCCTCTCCAGGCTACGGTCATCCCTGCTGCTTGTGCACCTTTTTCTTCCACACTTTTCCCTTCTACTTAACTTTCTATTAATGTGCTTTGATACAGCACTTTGAGAACATCCAACTTCTTTTGCAATTACCTTTTGAGGCTTTCCCTCCTTGTGGAGGGTGTCAATGATGGTTTTCTGCACAACTGTCAGGTCAGCAGTCTTCCCCATGATTGTGAATTCAACTGAACCAGACTGAGAGACCATTTAAAGGCTCAGGAACCCTTTGCAGGTGTTTAGCTGATTAGAGTGTGACACTTTGAGCCTACAATACTGAACCTTTTCACAATATTCTAATTTTCTGAGATTCTGAATTTGGAGTTTTCATAAGCTGTAAGCCATAATCATCAAAATTATATCAAATAAAGGCTTGAAATATCTTACTTTGCTTGTAATGCATCTATATAATATATTAGTTTCACCTTTTAAGTTGAATTACTGAAATTAATGCTGAACTTTTGCACGATATTCTAATTTTTTGAGTTTCACCTGTATATAAGTATTGTTTTGTTTCTCAAAATAATAAATCGTTTGGGTTCAAAAGAACATTATTTGTCAACTGGAGTCGTGTGAATTATTTTGATGCACCCTAAATATGCATTTAAGACCATCAAAAAATGGAGTACATCCACTTGAATTGTTTAAAGGAGGATGCCTGAAATGAAATCCTAAAAGTCTTCAATTCTGTTTTGATGAAGAAAGAAACTCATTGAAGAAGGATACATCTTGGATGGCCTAATGGTGAGAAAATGATCAGCAAATTAAAATTTTTGGTTGAATTAGTCCTTTTTATATATAGTATAGTAATATAATAATATAGTAATATATAGTCCTCCCATATATATACATCATTTATTAATCTTAGTGTTAATGCAATTGTTCATTGTTAGTTTATGTTAACTAATTTTGTTAGATTATTTACCAAATTAAATAGACATGTTGCAGGGAGGATTTTTTTTTCCTACCAGAAGGGCATTGAAGTAGTCCAGTCTATATATGAAAAGAGCTTGGACAAGAAGTTGTGTAGCATGATATTAGATATGTGTAGTTAGATATGAAATGTCTGATTGGGTGGACTAATCCTTCAACTTAAATTAAAACCTAAAACTCTTGTTTTGTTTCCTTGCAATCACTGGTATTACCTTCTGGAAATGTATATCTAGTTTATAAAGGTCAATAGACTGTTATTAGAACTTTAGCATCATGGAAAGGTCTGATTAGCTTCCAGAGCTACCACTTAAAAAATGTTACGTTACTTTGATCCCCCCTTTTCCACCTTGGTTCATAAAGCTGTTTATTTTTATTACCAATCAATTAAATTTGCAATTAAAAGACAAACAAGCAGAACAAACATGAAGCAATGGCTGGTTATAGTCCTTGAATTGCATATAATTTGTTTGAGGACGTTTTACATATATTTAGTGACCCTTTGTCACACTTTCAAGAAAATAAATGGAAAATGGCTTTCTCTTAATTCAAACCCCTTTAAAAGCACTGAATGCCACTTTTTAACTGTTTGCGTAACCATGGAAATAACACATCTTGACTGGAGGAGGTAGAGGGTGTGTTAAAAGGAACATAACTTATCATATGAGGACATCCACTTTTCTAAGCAGTCCAAAAAAATACACTGTATCCCAAGGTTAGTTGTAATAAGTAGGCATATAATTACCTTAAGAGTTTGTGAAATTTCCGCACAAATGCAATTTCCATCATTCAGGCACAACCTTGAACATGGCTTATGGTTTTGCAACACTGGTTTTGTAACAAATGTTCTAAGAGCACTTAAAATAAAATACGAGAAGTTAGATAGTGCCCTAAAAATGCAATTTTGTCAGACAGTGAAAAAATACTTAAACATGGCTAACACTTACAATAAGGTTCTATTTGTTAACAACCTTAGTTAACATGAACTAGCAATGAACTTTTAAAGCATTTTATAAATATTGGTCAATGTTTACTTTAACCTATAGTAATACATAAACAAAAAAGAAAAAGGTATATAATGTTAACATTAGTTAATGCACCATGAACTAACAATGAACATTTTGAAATTATAAAGATTAATTAATGCTGGAAAAAAAGTATTGTTCATTATTAGTTCATGATTCCTAATGCATTTACTAATGTTAATGAAGGGAAGCTTTTTGTTAAGTGTCACCAACAGATTTAAAATCCATAGACCACAAATATTTGTTTTCTTTTTTTTTTTTTACTTAAATGTACAAAAGCATAATATGTAAATAAAACCTGAAAGGACATGTGCTGTAGGCTGCATTGTGTGAATGTGATCATCCGCGCATGCGCAGTGCGCGCGCTCGAGTAGCTCTTTGGCTTATGAGTACAGCGGGCGAGTGATGGGAAGCGCGTAAAGAAGCGACAGGGGATCGATTACTTACATTTCGGTAGTACTTTATTTTACCTTTTTAATATATTAAAATCTCCGGTTACATTTGCTGATATGCAGTTGCTCAGCTGAGCGACCGCTGTATTATAAACAGACTGAATATGAGGGACGTCGTTTAAATTAGATGTATAGCGACGTCTGTAATACTCTCTGCATCTGGCTTATGTAGCCTACTGGTGCTATTATGTAATGACACAGACGCGTTCAATTGACTTTATTGACTTTGCATTTATTTACATGTTTATTGTAATGAAGCATCGCCGTCGCCGGTATTTCAGCATCTCTCGATGCGCTTGATTTCATCGCAGTACATTTAACACTGATTCTGTACGAGCCTAATGCATTAACGTGTGACTTAGAAATGATGAGACAGAGCATATAGATCTTTACTGTAAAATACAAAAATGTCATGAATTTCATGAAAGAGACAGTCACATTGTTTATATCTGCTGGAGTATTTCATAAACAGACAATAGTGGGTTGAGTCATTCTTATAAACACTGTATTATAGCTGCATTTTCATGTCAAATGTTAGTATATCTGTGTATCTAATATAGCTTATACATTTGTGACTGGACAAACTGATACAAATTTTGATGATGCATGACAAACTAATTTGCATTATTCTCCCTTTAGCCTAAGCGTCTGTTATTCTGATATTCCAGTTTTAGCAATAAACCATTTGTGTCTTGATTGTTCAGAAAATGTGGGGATTTATTAAGCATAATTTGTTGACCAAATAACCTATATCATAAGGCATTGGATCTATGCATGTAACTCTGAAGTGTGTGGAAGAATACACAAAGAAAGACTTTCAGTATTGAAGTGTTGAAGTGAATGCTATGCATGGGATAATGATGCTCTTGACAGCGGGTATGAAGGAATGGGGGTGCGGACGTGTGTGAGTGAGGGAGTATGATTCACCATTGGGTGGTTTATCACTTCTAAGGCAATGTCAGCTACAATAGTCATAGATACTAGCCTACTACTAACATTCAAAAGAATGAAAACCTATTCAGGGGGTAAAATGAGAAAAATATTGACCAAAGTGATTGGTTGCAGCTATTGAAACAGCATTTGAAATTGTGTATTTTTACCTCACACCACAAAAAGGCTGGAGAAGAAAAAACAATCTTAGAAGAATTGAGATCGCATTGAGGAATGCAGGATTTAAAAAGCAGCTGCCACAATTGGACAAGTGTTTCCATATAACTTAATTACCTAAGAACTACATCAGTTGAGGCTGAGAGGGAAAATAAATGCTTTCCTCAATATTTGAGGATTGTCTTGTAGATTGCCTTTAATGATCATGGGATTGTAATCACAGGTCTGAGAGATTGTCTCTTGCTCTGAGTTTTGTGGGTCTGGTCAAATGGTCGAGTCTGGCTGTCGTGTTTTCGGAGTGCGCTCCTATATACACCACTTCTACGAGGAGTGCACAGCCTCGATGAGGGAGCAGCAAGAGGACTTTCAGAACCGGCGGTGGAGCTTAGGCCTCTGGAAGGTATTGGAAAGAAGTTTCATTGTACTATGCACTTTGTTGTTACAGTGATTCAAACCAAATACCTTGTTTTTAAGCAATACGGTACTATGGGTAATGCTATATTGTGAACATTGCCACTGCTAAATGGAGTTTTTAAGCCAGATGCACAGTAGAATAACTTCATAAAAATAATAAGGACACAATTTTGTGTTCAAATTAAATTTAAAAGGAATAGTCAAGGTTCAATACAAGTTCAATCGACAGCATTTGTGGCATAATGTTGATTACAACAAAAATCATTTTGACTTGTCCGTTCTTTCCTGTAAAAAAGGAAAAAATTGAGGTTACAATGAGGCACTTACAATGGAAGTGAATGGTGCGACATTTTGGAGGGGTTTAAAGGCAGAAATGTGCAACTGATAATTTTATAAGATCACTTGTGTATTATTTTAGCTGTAAAGTTGTTTAAATCATTGTTTTTTTACGGTAATTTTATGTTTTTAGGGTTTACAGCATTACGTCGTCATGGGAACGGAGTTATAAAATTGGATATAACTTTTCACAGTTCAGATAGTAACAATTTTATCACACTAATATTATGCTAACAACACACATACTGTTTACATCTTGTGGCTATACTTTTGAAACATTGAGTATTTGAATTGGCCACCAATTGTAAGTGGCTCGATTTAACATGGCATTGTGCTTTTTTGGAAGAACAGGAGGATGAAATTATTTTTGTGGGGTAATCAACATTATGCTACAAATGCTGTAGATTGAGCTTGACTTGAACCCGGAATATTCCTTTGTGGAAATTCATTAAGTGCTTAATTAATTAGCCTTCCTCTACAATATATAGTCCCCGACATAGTCTAAGGTTAATAGCTGGCTTTTTGTGGTGCTGTGTGGTGATATGCTCAGTAGCTTGTTCAACAGGCGTTTCACATCATACCTGTTACTAATTTTTGTGTTTCAGTCTAACAGAATTGCTGTTTTGACTAATCAGCATTCAGGACTGGAATTATCCGTTTTTAAAGTCGTTTTCAAACCAAAATTCTACTGATTCTGTTGTGATTTTAGAATGTTGTTCTTAGCCATTGTACTTTTTCTAAATGTTCTTTTACAATTGGATGCTGCTATTTATCGGCATAGCATATACAAAACCAATAGCAGTTAATTTCCTGATTGCAGTCATGAAGCTCAGACCCTCCTTTCAAACAGACTTCTGTGGTTCTTTGGTGTGCACAAATCAAATCAATTAACAAATCAATCAAACTTCAAAACCAAGCTCCATGCTAAAACCTCTTGTGTGAAAGCAATATATCTTCTGCAAGATGTTGATTCAAGGGAAAGTTGACCCAGAAATGAAAATTCTCTCATCATTTACCCTCCTTACCTTATTGTTCCCAACCCACATGATTTTCTTTTTTCCCTGGAACACAAAAGGATTTGTTAGGCAGAATGTTCATCTCAGTCATCATTCACGTTCATTGTATGGAAAAACGATACAATGAAAGTTAACATGACCGAATCTAACTTTCTGCCTAACATTTCCTGATGTGTTTGAGAAAGAAAGTCAGTGGTTTGAAAAGACAAGAGAATGAGTAAACAACAGAATTACAGAATTTTCATTTTTGGGCTGTCTATTTCTTTAAGGGCTGGGTCTGACCGCTCTCTCCCTCTCTCACTTAGGTCACTCTTGTTCTTGGTGCAGTGATACTGACAGTGGGGCTGGTGGTCATGACAGTGGGCTATGCCATCCCCACTCGTATTGAGGCTTTCGGTGAGGGGGAGTTGCTGTTCGTGGACCACCAGGCCATGCGCTACAATCGGTCGCTACACATGTGCGTACTGGCCGGGACTGGGCTTCTCACACTGGGTGGGGTTTTGATGGCAGGAGGAATCGTGACGTCTAACTTCTCCATGACTCCCACAAAACAGGAAGACTCCAGCCAACAGTCATCAAGAGGAGAACGGAAGGGGGGAACCAGAATTCCGAGTGCAATGAAAAGTCCAGCAGACCCTGTGATTAAGCCTCCCAGTCCGGCTTCTAGTGATAGAGGAGTATCTCCTCTAGCTAGGGACGATAAAGTCCAGCAGAGCTCATAAAAGAGCTGTATGATAATCCCCATTCAAGAGCCAAATTGATGTCAAAAGCGCCTAAATTATTTCAGTGAGAAATTTGAGAGTGTCTTATGTGTTATGTATTTTGTGAAGAGCCAATGGCCAGAAACATACTTTACGCTAGTATGCTAATACAAGTGTGAATGCTTGGCAAGTGCATTGCCAGAATGCTGTCCTGTTGAACATACTTAGGCCAGAAACATACTTTGCACAAGTACACGTACCAAAGCGTGGTCCGGTTGAACATGCTCAATGTGCGTTCTTGCGTTACTGTGGCGGTAACAAAGCTCAGTACGCGAGGGGACGATAGAGTTACCTTGAAAATTCTGTGCCATTAAACTGAATGTTATTGTTCAAAGTTGCGATAAATATATTAACTTTAAAGGTGCCCTCAGTAATTTTTTCTCATTAAAAAAGTTTTACTCCTAAAGAAATTAATAGTTATATTGACACAAGATAAGAAGACTCCAGTCATATCAGTAACTTTATAAAAGCTGTTTAAATATATCTGGAGAGGGTCCTCTCATGGGCTAGTCATGTTAGGATCACATGACCTGCCAAATACTACTAGCTTTATCTCTGTATTCCCCCTGTTATTGGACATTGTCCCCACATCAACTACATTAATAATGGCTGACTGTGAATAGTGCATTTCTACAATGGCATTGGTAACTGAAAACTATTGCATTTTAATAATAATGACGTATCTTGGCTACTGTCGTTTGATGACATATTCAAAAAGTGCACCTTTAACTTACATTTTCAATAGTCTCAGCCTCAGATAGCATGCCCACTGACCCCACAGTCCATTCTCTAACTGTCTGATGCATATAGCACACAAAAGTGGAAAATGCTTTCTCGATCAACTAAGCACAAATGTGATGCAAGACTATGCACACGGGACATTTTATCAGTCCGTCTGGAAGCCGAGTTGTGTTCACAAGGTTCCACATTGATAGAATGAGTGCTTTTAAGGACAAAGTAATCACATAATTTTCCCATGTTTGCCAAGTTAGTGGCACCAAATATTTTAAAGATATTCAGAGTTTTGCGGATGGCATGTAGCGGAAAGTAAAGCATATATCCACGAGCAGATCTATATTTTCTGCTTTGCTAGTTATGTCTGTGAAATTCTCTACAATGACATTTTAGTGCTGTGCTGACACTTACACTTTCCTGTGTGTTTTCTGTGCAATCATTCACAGAGACTCATGAGCCATTATATAAATACGTTTTTCTCCCATGTCGGTCTTTAATAATGGTATGATACATCACTGATAACCCTTTCCCAAAACACCACGTAATAACAAAACCAACTGTGTCGCTTAACATCTCATTAGGTGGCTTTTCCTGTCTAAATGGGCAGTTCTTGGCCAAATGAAGCTCCTAAAGAGCCCATACCTACGCCGCTGTCATAGGCCTGGCTACGCAAGGCTGCTTTCTCAGCAACATTCTCTTTAAACTATTTATCCATATTGACAGTTGTTGACTGAAAAGAGAAAATTCACCATAGAAGCAAACCATTCACACTAATGTCCGCTATATTGCCCCTTGTGGCAACATTGGAATGCAACACATATTTTCATTGTGTAATGAATTGTGTTCTGACATTTTTCAGAATGCAACATTGCACACAATCGAACTTGTGTAGTTAGAATCACATACTTGTGTAGAGTATGTTTTGACCTTTCTTACAAATTGTGCATTCTTGCGTCACTATGGCGGTAATAAACCTCAGTACTCAAGGGGGCAAAAAATCTTTGAATATTATTTAAACTTGATTTGTATCTATTCAGATGCAGTAGCTAGCTATAAACATGTTGACAGCAAACTTACTTGTTCTGTGAGATTCACTTTAAACTGTTGTTCCACCATGATAGTAGTTGACCTGGAAGTAAAACTGACCATAGAAGACTTTATGCTCATGCCCTCAATAGCGGCGGCCCTTGCTGCAAAATGTGTGATTTTGGAGACCAACGTGTGTAATTGAGCTTGCATAGCATTCATGTGCATGCGCTGAGTATGTTTTGGGCTTCTATTGTTTTTATATCACAACTGATGGTATCTGTTGTTTTGTACTTGTCTAATTATTGCCAAAATATTTATTGTATTCTTATAGTATTGATCAAGTGTTCAACCAATTTGAGGGATGCAAGTTTCAATGCAGTTCTGTTTAAACTCTCCAACTCTCACTGTCTCTGTTTCATAGTATCTGATATTCTATCAGGTATTCTACTCTTGTGATCATATCAGATTACTATATATATATATATATATATATATATATATATATATATATATATATATATATATATATATATATATATAGTTTGCATTTAAACCTACTTTTTCATCGGCCTCAGTTCTGAAGAATATGAGATGGGCAGTAACAAGATTCATTGTATACTACACTGTGATTGTCTGCAGTCTTAATATCTCATTATGTTAATGTATGTAAAAGCTCTTCTCAAAACAAGTACAATAAATCAATGTCAGCATACTCAATCTATTTGTGTGGGGGTTTTTTTCCATTATTTGTTTCTGAAAGAAGGGTCATGTCGATCAACATGTGCATCCTTTATTCATTGATGGTGTAAATGAGAGTAAACCAGCCTCTGAAAGGTGTGATCTTATGGATAAACAAGCGTTCTCTTTCATAACGTGATGCGCAAAGACTGTAAATAGATGCAGGAAACATGTATGACTCATTCAAACCCTCTTCTCCATTTCCATTAAACCAATTTCTCCCTCTTTCTCCTTTGAGTTGCTAGGGCACACTGTGAGTCATCTTTGGTCATATACCAGTAATAGCTCACAGTACGTGGGCTGTTAACAATCAATTAACCAGAGCTCCATGAACGTAGAGCCATCATCAAGAGCTGTTCACTCTGCTGTGTCAATGCACATCCAGAAAACAAGAGAGACAGACAGAAAAATAAATGTTGTTTGTCTTCAGCTTTAGTTCATATGGTTGATGCCTGTAATATTTGGCAGCTTGTTATCAGATGTTTGCTTAGAACGAGCATACCAGGTGAACTCCACTGAGTGTTGATGTGCGGCCGGCACTCAGGTGGTGTCTCAGGTGCCTTAGTCTATATTACATGTTATTGTCTGACACCTTAATGTATGTGTCGGTACCTCATCCACTGAGCATTCCAGCAAATTTCTCAAACAAAAGTCATTGTGTTCAGGCATATCTGGGCTCAGACTGCTTGAAGTGGAGAGACCGGGCCTGTGACACTGAACGGTTTCTTCGGTGTGAAGTGGGGGGTGGGGAAATGAGACAAAACTGACATGCTCCATTGACTGAGCTGTGGGAAATGACTCACTGCTCTGAGAAACTACACGACAGAAATTCAACGCGCTTATGAATACGTTGTGCTGATGCACTCGAGGTTTCTGCAATTAAAAGCTTATTGATATTTGTCCATAACAGCTGATAAAACCCAGCATTATTAGTACTTTCCTTTGAAGAATATGAGATAATTGAGGTCTCTGACACTTATTATACAATAAGTATAATGCATGGATGCAAGACCATGCAACATTAACAGATACTGTACACTGTTGTACTTAACAAATCTGTAAAAAATTGCAATAATTTTAACGGTGAAAGACTGTAAAAATGCTACTGTAAAAAACGTTAATCGGTTAATGGGTAGTTACCTTAAATGGTAATATATTTAAAAAGACAATACATGTAATTTTACAGTAAAATGTATTCAGATGTTAAAGTATGATTTTACCGTATAATTTACGGTACAAATGTATATTATGTTTAACATGCCCGTACATGTAATTTTATGATAAATTAATGTTAAAATGACAGTAAAAAAAATAATAATTAAAAATAAATAATTGAGCAATCCCACAATTCCCTACGTGACCCATTACATTACATTTCATTATATTTTATGTTACAGTTCGGCTCGTAACTGCAACAAAAAGGGTGATTACAAAATAGATACGGTTACAAAGTATGTATTTATTAAAAAATTATAGGGGAAAAACATAACAAAATGAACAAAAACAAGACATTCAAATGCCGATCAGATCATCCATGGCTTTGAGGTAGATGAGACAAAACGAAGATCTCATTGTGGTTGAGTTCTTAATCCAATGGCCCCTGCCACCTCCATATTCCTGTAAAAAGACAGAAAAGAACAAAGAGCATCGGCCCTACCCGGGTGACTAACAGGCATTTAAATACCCACAGCCCATCCAAACCAGGTGTTCATAATCTTACAATAACAACCGGAGAGCGACAGATAGAAAACAACATGGGAACTATTCCCATGACATATGGGAATAGTTCTGTTTCTTCTTATTTTTAATATCACTAATCTACATTGGAATGTTCTCTGTTATATCTGATGTAGTTTAGTTCATGTTAACTGCATTATTTCAATTTCACATGTGTTCCCCTGATGGTGTTTAGTGTTTGTTTGTGTGAGTGACACTTGAGCACTGTCTTTTCATGTTTATTGGCCATTGCTCTTGGAAAGGCCACTATTGATAAATGTTGTCATCATGTGACTTTCTGTAATAACCACAGTGTGTAGCAATACATTTTAAAGTGAAAAACAGATTTCAACAGTTTCAGAAGTTAAAAATATTGAGTTTATATAATTTAATAATATAAACGTTAATGCACCATAAAATATACAGGCATCAAAATTACATCCTGTAAAGCCTGAAGGGTGCTTACCGTAATTTTTATGGTGAATTTCTAGCAACCACAGCTGCCAGTTTTTTACTGTAAATTTAACAGGTTTGTTTTTACAGTGCATGTGCACAAATATAGAAATGCATTTTTTTATTGATTTAATCGTACAAATATTTGTTCTTTATTCCCTATTGTTGATTTAATGCAAACAATAATTTGCACATGCACCTGCTGTACCAGTCAAACATTTTGTCACACTTAACTGAATTTTAGTGTCATGATCTCAAAAACCATCTGATCTAAGGTCTTATGCTTAAATGATAGACATTTGTTTTGTACACTAATATAAATTGGGCCTTTTTTAATTTAATTACAAAACTTTTTTTAAAGATTAAATGGATAATTAGACCAGTTAGTAAAAGAAAATCAGGAAGCTCCTTTAATATTGTTTAAAATGATCTCTTGTATCACCTCTTGAAGATAATTTCCGGAGTGTAGTGGCTTCTTTAAAGTATTTTAAAATATAAGAATCTTCAATTTCATAATTTTAATAACTATTATTGTAAAACATGAGAAACTATGGTAAGCACTTTTAACATTTATTCCTTAATTTACTATTTACTTAACTTATCTATTTTTCCGTTACTAGTATTGTACTTATTTTTTACGAGTAACAGTAAAAATTTTACTATATTGTTTATATTAAAAAATATAATAAATATTGAGCTGTAAAATCTTACTAGTAAAGCTAGAAAAAACTTACTAGTAACTTTAAAATCTACTAGTAGCTGTTTTTCCATTACTAGTCCTGTATGTATTTTAGTAACACTTTCTATGAAGCCCATATTGTAAAGTCATTATAACTGCATTATAATCAGGGGTTAATTGGGCCGGTATGGTCCGGAATGGCGTTCTGGCACCTTTGATTCCAAAAAGAAGAAAACAATGCTTGTTTGTCAATCCATCCCATATATTGTATTCTCCAATGTGGTTTTTGTTTGATCCCTTGAGACATTCCATCACTATTTAGCAAGTGTACTTGTTCAAAAATAGTGTTCTGCTTCTGTACTGTGCCATGGTCTGATCTCTGATTCACAGAAATTGCATAATATGGAACCAACTGCTCACTCCCACTGTAGCAATTTGCTTAGTTTTGTTATAAAGCTGAATACACGAAGGGGTTTTGAATCAGGAATGAATCACATCCAAAGCGACATCAGATCAAAATATCATAGGCCTACTACTTGTGAACAAAGACTGTAAAAGGTTTCACTGTTATTTGTATATTGATGTGTACTCCATTTTTTGATTCAGCATATATTTAGGGGTCCAAGCACCGAAGGTGAAGGAATACTATTTTATTTGTTCAGATTTGTTCTTTGTTCTTATTTTTCTTCTTATTTTTTTTCTGCCCTAAAAGTGTCTGGGTGTCAAGTTGTAGAGTTTCCAAACTTGAGAGGATGGTTCCAAACCCCCCCACCCCCCCAGACACACATCCTTCAGACACTAGGTGGCGCTATTGCGAACAAAACAAAATCACATTTTGGGCCATAAATCTTGGGCTGTAAAGGCTAGAAACAAAATAATTTTTTCCTCTGATCCCTTGCATTATGCCAAAGTGTTTTATCGAATTTTAGTTAGAATTTTGCTCCGCTCCTTCGTTTTCCCGCTATTTTGGATTGTTTGACATTTTTTTTAAATGAACTCGTCCTAGGCCGTTTGCCTGATTGGAACCAAACCAGTGCAAAATGATTCAGCAGAGTCCCAATATGAAAATCAATCAAAGGAATTTTGAAATTCTGATTTATCGTCAAACGGTATGCCAAAACGTTCGTAGTGGGTGTGTCCATTTTACTAAAACAGTTATAACTTTTCAAGGGATTGAGGTATTATCACCAAATTTGGTTAACATATGTATAGGCTCATGCTGAGGTCACACAAAAAATATTGCATGCCTTTTACCTCTTGGTGGCGCTATAATAATTACTTATTATTTTTACAAAAAATGGCTGTAACTATGGAACCGTTGATCAGTTTGACTTCTAAATTTTGCATGCACTGTCTTTGATGGGGTGCCATCAAGGTCTATGAGCACAGTCGCACATCTTTAAAAACATGGCCGCCATCGACCAATAAGATTTCAGCAGCTTTTATATAGGGTTCAATAAGGCCGATCGGAACTAAACTTGGTATGCCTATTTGTCTCTTAGCCCAAGAGGTCTGTACAAAATTCGACAAAAATTGGCCTCCTGGAGGCGATATTGCATTTTACATGCATGTAAATTGTTGTATATGTCACTGTGTTTAAAAAAGAAACACATTATTCAGACCATGCTGTAAACCTCCTCATTCTAAACAACTTTTCCTTAAGCAACATTGGTTTGAAACAAAATGTTTAATAAATTCTTGAGATTATTTTAAAAGATTACTTTTTCGAACTAGTCATAGGCCATTTGACTGATTGGAACCAAACCAGAGCTGAAATATTCAACATTCCCAAAATGAAAAATTATAAAAGGAATTGTACCATTTTAATTTATCATCAAATGGTATGCCAAAATAATAAATATGCCATAATGTGGTTGTCCTCTCTCATCAACAAGACATTTCTATCCGCAGAACTGCCGCTCACTGGATGTTTTTTGTTTTTGGCACCATTTGGAGTAAATTCTAGAGACTGTTGTGTGTGAAAATCCCAGGAGATCAGCAGTTACAGAAATACTCTAACCAACCCATCTGGCACCAACAATCATCCATGCGATTATCTAATCAGCCAATCGTTTGGAAGAAGTGCAGTGCATAAAATCATGCAGATACGGGTCAGGAGCTTCAGTTAATGTTCACATCAACCATCAGAATGTGGTTAACCCCTTATTATAATGAATTCTAAATGTCTCAAAAAACATCCTATAATATGTTCTTAGTACTCATATATATCTGTAGCTACAGTTATAGAATAATACTTAACTTATTCATAGGTATACCTAAAAGGGTATAATGCATTACAACAGATTAAACATCCAATTTTATCCTCAAAAGTTGTAATGGAATATTCAGTATTCATTAGGTATCATAAACGTGTTGGCCACAGAAGCAGCACAGCATAAACACTAAACAGTCACAAGGATTGGCATGATTATATACAATTAGTGGTCTTGACCTGCTTTAATTAAAGTTACAAAAGCATCGTCTTTTTACTGTATATACAGTAATAAAATAAACTTGTAATATACAATATATTACAAGTCAAGCTGAGTTTATAGAAAAATGCACAGTGTACAAAGGAACACACATTATTGATGTACAATTTGTGACAGTAAGAAAAACACTTGTAAAGCTACAAGGTTAAAACAATTGTAAACTTCCACAGATAAAAGTTGATGTTGGACATGTTATAATGCATTATATTCTAAGGTATAACAGTGAATAAAATGTAAGTATTATAATGTATTAATTGAGGAAAACATTATTTATGAGATGTTACATCCTATTATTTGATACTTTATGAATGAATTATAATGCATTTATAATGCCTTTACAATCAGCTAGTGTCTATTCCATTTGTTACTAGTAACATAATTTCTTATCTCACTGGTTACAACTGCTTTTTTTGCTTGTGAAATGTAATGACTTGTCAAAATGGCTACTGTATAATTCAATACAAAATGTAACTAAATGTTTTCCTTAATTTTAAAAATAATTGTAAAACGTACTATTCAAAACATATTAGTATCCTTAAAACGTATTAGTTTTAACACACCGAGCCACCGAGATATTGCAAGGTTAGAGTCAACACACAAGTGTGGGTTGTTTTTTAACAATAGGTAGCGCTATCTCAAAACTGCTCAGGTTTACTCAGGATATGAAGTAAATTATGTATTTACATTTTCTTTTATATCTGACAATGCTTTTAAAAGATATATTGATTTTTATTTAAATTAAACATTGTTGACGGACAGTATGGCTGATATGTGAAAAATTGGTATCGTTAAAATCCTCATGACCCAAGGAGTCAAAAGACACCAACCTCATGATTTCAGGACATACAGTTCAAAAGTTATGGGAAAAAATATATATTTATGTATAATAGCTTTTGACCCATAGGTGGCAATGTCTGCAAACTGTGTATGTATCCTTAGATCATTGTCCTGATGAAGTATACCAAGTTTCATTTCAATTCGACAAACCGTTGAACCTTAAAATACAATCAATAAATCAGCCACAATGCAGAAGAAACAAACCAGACAGAAATTACAGGGTGAGACTCTAAAACATCCTCATTGCAAAACATACACACCCACTACACACACACACACACACACACATACACACGCACATGGTTGCAAAATACATTTTCCATCCATCCATCCATCCATCTTCAACCGCTTATCCGAAGTCGGGTCGCGGGGCAAAATAAATTTTATTAAAGAAATTTTGAAATTGCTAAATGTTTACTCTGATTATTCTGTTTTATACTCTTATTGTATTTTTTTCAATTTTGCAGTTAATTTCTGTTTCTTGATGTTAATTTGTTTTTTTTTACATTATAGTGCATTTACATTGAGATATTCAATTTTGATGTTTGAAATAAATTGTTGGTAGAAAAAATATTATTCTGTGTTTCTGTTGTCTCTTTATAAATCATGGTAAATGATCTGCATTTATATAGTGTCTTTTTAACCTTAGCGGTATTCAAAGCGACTCATTCACACACACATTCACACACACATTCATACACCAATGACGGCAGAGCTGCCATGCAAGGTGCTAGCCTGCCATTGGGAGCAATTTGGGGTTCAGTGTCTTGCCCAAGGACACTTCAGCATGTGGAGTGGTGTGGGCCGGGAATGGTTAGTGGCAGACGCACTCTACCACCTGAGCCACAGCCGCTAAAATACTAAACTTTGAAAATAATAGTTTGATAATGTCTGAATACAGATCCAAATGCATATCTTGTGATAAAATATAAAATTAGGTTACAACAAGCCATCAGACTGCACAGTAGTGTAGTGTCTTCAGACTTCTACTGGCATGACATGGTTTTCAAGTCATGTTATTCATATTTTGTTCACCAGATGTAAGCAATCTGCCTCCAATTTATGTTTTATTCTTATATTTTCTTCGTGTTTCAACTTATAGAAGTGTTGGTTATGAATTTTTGCTTATTTCTATATGCAAATTAAAGGTAAAATGTAGAAATGTAAATGTACATAATATAAAAATAGCAAAAAATCCCAAAAGAAATGCACAATTGTTTGTTCTTACTTCAGGGAATTTTTTTTTTTTATCATTATCATCATCCAAAAAAAAAAAAAGTATTACGTGTCTAAACCTTCCGGTTAAAAATGACAGCGAATATCAAAGTAAGGTGCCATTTTTTAAACCATAGGAGGTTATTTTTTCATAAAATTCAAAATGGCAGAGAGGTTATATGGCTGATGTTGGAAAAATTGACAGAATATTTTAATTGAAGCAGGAATTACACAATAAAGTATGGTCTGCATTGTAATAAGCACAATATAAAAATTCAGAAATCAACAAGGCACAAATTTTAAACCTGTTCTTTCCTGGAGTCAAACTCACAACCATTTGACTTGTGTTCCAATGTGCTGACCACTGGACCATTCAGTTGACACTGCCCTTACAAATTTCATTCAAACCGGACAAAGCATTTAAATATACATTACTTTTCATAAAACAAAAGATGGCAGAAAGATTTTATGGCTGATGATGAAATTATGACCCAAGGAATCCAAAGACATCATACTCATCATTTTAGGACAAACAGTTCAAAAGTTACAGACAAAAATAGCCAATTTTGACATTTCTTGACACTGTCACCAAACTAGTATCCTTATGTTTAGGGGTAGTTGTAGGGGTGGGCTTTAGGAATAGGGACCAATGACACCTTACTATGGTTACTATGGTTATGGTTGGTTGTAGGGGTGCACTATAGGGATAAGGACCAAACAGGTAGCAAGGAGTAAGAAACTGGCAAGGAGTCAGATTTTGGTACAACACGGTCACTTTTATAGGAACTGCAACATTATACAGAGTAAATATAGTTTTGTAAGAATTATATTCCAATGCTCGCTGATGATGTAAGAGATGTGAGCAAATGAAATGACATAAACTGTCAATTAAGAACATCCATTGCGACTCACGTCTTCTTACGACTTTCACCTCAGTGGAAAATTAGCTGGAAAAAAGTTTATCTAGGACGCATCAAGGATCTCGTGTGGTGGGACATACATAGAAAATTAGAAAATATGTGGAATAAAATCAAGACATGTCCATTATAACGAGCTCATCATGATATCGGTTCAATGTGTCTTCATGTATTTGTGACAAGTGCAGTTTCACATAGAGACGGAGACTGGGTCATGTATTTTATCATAAATATAGGCTAAAAAACAGTTAAATTATCTCATTGTCATAAGGACAAAAAAATGCAAATAACAGTTTCATATTATTCATTCAAATATTTATATCTGTTACCCATGCACCAGTGTACGACATATTGCCAAATGAGTCTTTCAGACTGGATTTAAGGTCATTGGTTGGTGAATTGCTCCAAGGCCTGAAATGTAATGAATTTTGATAATATAACACTAGAGAACAATACCTGAAAATTCCTCAAATAAGTGGCCAGAATGTACTGCTGTTGTTAGACAAGGAAAGTAGTTTTTTTTACATTTAGCATGTGCTATCATATTTATTAATAGTTTGGCTATTGTATAGGCCTATACAACATTACTTCATTTATATACTCTCACTGAGCACTTTATTAGGAACACTATGGTCCTAATAAAGTGCCCAACATGGTCTTCTGCTGTTGTAGCCCATCTGCCTCAAGGTTCGAAGTGAGATGCTATTCTGCGCACTACAATTGTACATAGGTGCTATGTGAGTGACCGTAGCCTTTCTGTCAACTCAAACTAGTCTGGCCACTCTCAGTTGACCTCTCTCATTAATAAGGTGTTTCCATCTGCAGAACTGCCTTTCACTGGATGTTTTTTGTTTTTGGCACCATTCTGAGAAAACTCTGGAGACTGTTGTGTTAAAATCCCAGGAGATCAGCGGTTACAGAAATACACAAACCAGCCCATCTGCAACATTCATGCCACTGTCCAAATCACTGAGATCACGTTTCACCCCATTCTGATGGTTGATGTGACCATTAACTAAAGCTACTTACCCGTATCTTCATGATTTCATTAATTGCACTACTGCCACAAGATTGGCCGATATATATATATATATATATATATATATATATATATATATATATATATATATATATATATATATATATATATATATATATATATTAATCACTTAGTGAGTGTAAATATGCAAAATAAGGGTATGGCCAAAAGTTTGTGGACACCCATTTTTAATGAACATAATTGGTTATTCCAATGAATATATTGTCATTGTAAAGAATTGTGTGCTTCCAACTTTGTGTAACAGTTTGGGCAGGACCCTTTTCTGTTCCAGCATGACAATGCCCCTGTGCACAAAGCGAGGTTCAGAAAGACCTACACAAAGTCTAGAAATAACCCCACCGAACACTTTGGGATGAATTGGACAGCAAGCCAGGGTCCACCACCCATCATCAGTGTCTGATCTTACTGATGCTCTTGTGTCAAACATGTAAGTGGGAGCAAAAAAAAGAGCTATATTCCAATATCAAATGGAAAGCCTTTCCAGAAGAGTGGCAATGTTGGGTAAATTACATAAAAAATAGTAATCCACTACAAATGATTAATGATTTCTCTAAAATTGTAATCAGATTACTATTATGTAATTGTACAAGTAATAACATTACTAATTACTTTACTTATAAGTTACTTTCTAAAACGCTTTTCCGCTCAACAAATTCAAAATAATGTCTATATTTCTTCTTTGTTTCTTCATTAGTGCACACAAGTCATACACTCAGAACCTCACATTTCTCCTTCACAATGTCTCGCTCCGGGGCCATAATTCATGGGTTCTACATAAATAATATATTAGAAATAAGCATAACCCTATAATGTACTTAAAATTAAATAAGAATGAGCAGGTGTGCAATCTGTTGGTACCTTTTATTTGTCTATCTGGAATGAAAATAGAAAAGCTGAATATATCAAATATAAATTTGGCTTCAATATATGCAGTGGAATAATAGAGTGAATGATGGGTGATTACATCAATTCATCCAATATTTAATTTACGCTTAGAGTCAGTTGCTTTTTGGGGGGCAGCAGTGTGCTGTGATCACCTATGATGTGACATAAAAATACACACTAACTAGACCAACAATCACTAGAGCTAATTCAATGTTATTTAATGCTGAACGAAGCCGATTGAAAATCTGTGTTTTTGATAAGGAGTCTGACATCGACCGTCAGCGCTCAGAGTTTTTTTGTACTTTTGTTTTTTGACAGACACATTTGAGTCATCATATTGTGTGGCATATTTAAACCTCGTCTGTCGTGAAATTAAAAAAGTTTTATTCCAGTAAGTTTTGTATCTTTGAAAGACCCATTATACAATTTCACAGTTTCACAGCCCGGTTCCTATTTGCCATCGCTGAAGTTTGTCAAACATAAAATGTTAATTGGATAGCTAAGTGAGAAATATTGCATTCAATAGAATCCACCTCCAGTCAAAAT
Organism: Xyrauchen texanus; assembly: GCF_025860055.1. Classification (NCBI taxonomy): domain Eukaryota; kingdom Metazoa; phylum Chordata; class Actinopteri; order Cypriniformes; family Catostomidae; genus Xyrauchen; species Xyrauchen texanus. The sequence goes on from NC_068301.1 coordinate 29,622,915, forward strand.
GTTGGGAAAAAGCAATATTTCAAATGAGATTTTAATTTGGATAATCTTTTGAACTTTAATAGAGCCCGAGCCAGTGGGCATATTGCGATTACCACATCATTATTAAACAAAAGTGACACAAAACCATCAATTCTCAGTCCGTGACAGATAAACGCTTTCACTGCACAAATAATATTAGTTCTGCATACTGACGCCAGCTCTTATCTGCCTCTGGTTTATTGGGTTCACACTGCTGTCAGGTGCGGAGAGATTTGACAGAAATGTTTGCATATATGAATAGCGGCACACATATGTTGGCAGATCCTTGGAGGGAGCCTGAGGTGCGGTGAATGAGACAAGTCCATATCGTCATTTTAATGAAATTCTCTCTGCTCATCAAACAGGGAGAGAGTGATTATACATGAAGAGGGACAGAGAGACGAGATGAAAGGTATGGTTTCCAAATTTCACCATCCATATTCCCTATCATTATCATATTAATGCATGCCATAAGTATGGACATGTCTTGGGGTTGAAGTGATAGAATTATGTGGGGATGTCAATGGTTGGTGGATTTAGACACAGCTGGGCTTAAGACAAGTGAAGTGACAGTCAGTCCTTCAGAACCTTTGTGATTCTGTCCTCATACAATCTCCTATTGTATTTTATAATTATTATTCATTAATTTAGTGTGGTTAATGATATAAAAATATACATTTAAAAAACAACATAATTAATCAATTACCATCTTGATTTTTTGAGAATCTGTGGCAGTAGTGGGCAGTCAGCACTCAAACTGTACAGGCAACGAGCCATGTCAAACCAACAAGAGCAACAGTGAAAACACAGCATATTTTTGTGCTCAAAGACAGCTGGAACCAGGGCTTTTTCTATCTATAAAGTGTATAGGTGGCCACTTATGGCCCTCGAGCCACCAAGGGGCCCCACAAAGCAAGGTCGTTTTTTTATTCTAAATATACTAAAAGCCGCAAGATTCAGGCAGCATTTAGACAGTTATAGGGGGCCCCCTTGTGGCCTGAGAGGGAAGGGAAAATGTAACTAAGGTAATGCGCATGCTCAACAAGGTTTTTTGTCATCATGAAGTGCACTTCCAAGTAATTCTTTTTTTTTTTTTTTTTTGCATTTTATGTAATTAATAATATATTGCAATTTTAAGTTAATATATAAAAATGTGTTAAAGACCAAGCACAATAGAATGCAAAGCGGTCAAGATGCATTTTTCAAAGGTGCAAAGTATCCGTCAGACACATGAGCACATAGAACAAAAAATAGAGAGAAGTATGCCAATAATAGCGTTATGTTCAATTATATATATATATATATCACAGTTAGTTAGTTAGTCTTTATTTTTGAAATACATGTTAGCCAGCAGGTGGTGGCAAAAGATCATTTTTGTGTGTAATATGAGCCAGTTTGTGACGTAAAGTGAATCCGTTAGTCATTGTTTACATAGAACAGTGCTATCCACATTGGATACATACTGTTTAAAATGGCGGAGGACATGTATCTATAGTGAATGACATTTGCGCATCGGCTACCACAAAATAGAGAGGAATACCCCACTTGGACGTCTATATTCCACTGAGAAAACTGACCTTCAGAACGCTGACAGCATCTCTGATTGGGTGTGGCACATGCTCCATCTCTCTCTCTCTCTCTCACACACACACACACACACACACACACATCCATCCGTCTATCCTTGTTTATCCAATGACTATTTCTTAAGTGAACATTTTGAATTACTAATGGAGGCTTGGACGCATCATTTGTTTTGAACCAGCAACGGCAGATTCTGATCGGTCGCGTAATAAAGTAGTTCCATTCACAAATGTGGTTTTATGACCGTACTCAGTTTTTCCTAATTTTTTTTTAAATTGTACTTGTTCATTGAACTGTTGTATATAAGCAATATCACACTCGCTATCATGCTATATACGCCCTAAATCAGCACTGCTGTAATTACCTATGGTACTTCGGCCTGCGGCCGAATCACAGCAGTGCTGATGTAGGGCCATATCGCACTCTTGCTCGTGTGATATTGCTTAAATATATATACAGCATAAATATAATTAATTGTATTAAAAATGTTAACTGATTGACAGCCCTGTTTATAATCTTTGATTTTAAGAAACAAAACAGGAATGGGTAATTTATTCAGAAAACAACTACAACAACACAAAACTTTAATATTTCTATAATATTAACTGACATTTTATCCTGATAATTTAGTTTTTCAATATTCATTTATCTATTTTTGTGATTTCCAAAGTTTTTATTTGATGCATTCTCTGTGTGAATTAAATTTTTTAATTGCTTCAAATAAACAGATTTCTGACTTTCTGGAAATAGAATTACACTTTTACAAATACACATTTGAAATCTATGATGAAGCATGGATTTAACCTTTTCCATATATATATATATATATATATATATATATATATGTATATACATATATATCACACTTATACATATACTTCCCATTATGCATACATATCATGTCGAACCATTCAGTGTAACTCTTCAAACGTGCTTCTAAATCAATTCTTGTTGATGAAAACACCCTGGATCGATAATCACACAAAACAGGTTTTGCAATAAGATCTTATGAGATCTCAACAAAGATAGACATGTTTTGCATTAACACAATGCAGATGCACTGAATAGTCCAGATTATCAGACCCATCTCTATTCACAGTGAAAACTAAAATGGCCTTAATCATTAGACATGAATTAGCTTTTATTTCTGAATAACCAAATGATCATACAAAAACCACTCTTGAATAACTCACACTTTCCTACTAGGTACAATTCAGATTGTACTAATATGACTCCACTCTGTCCATTCATGTAAAAGACAACCAAAGAAAATCTAATAATTACACTGGAAGAGAATTTCAAGGGCACTTTGGTAAATTCTGATGGCCAGGTTGCATAGCAACTTCATCCATTCAGTCCAACTCAGTGTCAAATACTTCTTTTCAGCAGCAATTTCAGATGATGTCATTATCTATTAACAGCTTGGACACAGGTGGCAAAATGCTCCACTTTCAAGAACCCAAGAAGTAATTCTTAGTCTATTTTTACTACTAGGATGATGTAATGCTTCTCCTGCCATGAGCTGGGTCGTTTCATTAGCCTTATAGCGCCACCTTGGGGTTCTAAGAAGAACTCCTTTATGTAAGTTTCTCTAACAAATTACATCATGTGTTTACATCGTAGGCACTGTTAAGCTGAGATGACAGATCAGAGAGGAGTGAAGGAAAAAGGTGGGCAAGGTAAGAACATTTTGAGAGAGAGAGAGAGAGAGAGAGAGAGAGAGAGAGTGGCTGAGTGAAGGTGTATGAGTGACAGAGACTAATAAATTAAATGCTACTGGAATTCTGTTTAAAAAAACTAGCTAATATTACTTTAATACCACTACAATTTACACCCAAGACAGATGTTATCAAGCCTTACATAAAGACTTTGGTAGCAGTATCATTGTACAGTGATGATATATATATATATATATATATATATATCATCACAGGTTATGTCACAGGTGCCAAATGTGGGCAACATCATGACATTGACAATGCTAAATTGCGCGTGGATTTTTTATTTTTTATATATCGAACGGTGTTACCATGGAAATACGATAAACATAAAAAAATGGGGAAAAGGAAGTGTCTTTATGTATATCACATCTTCTGCATGCATCGTGTGATATACATAAAAATTTAGCCAAATGTTTGGCCTTGTGGGCTGAACACATTTATGTGGCTACGGTAGGTCATGTTCGTAGTGCTACCAACTGGTGGTGTGGCATGTTTAACAGACTTCAAAATATCCCTCTTATGTTTACCTGAATTGCTTAAAAAAATATTTTGAATGTCAAGACCGAGCAGATTTAAAATTCTGATGGAATTCTTGATATCTTACACATTGTTGCATGGCAATGCATTGTGAATATCCCTTTCTTCCTATATTTCGGTGTTTTTGAGGCACTTGGCATGCTTAAAATGTCATTAAATTTTCCACAAACAGCAGAGTTGTTGGCCATTAGGACTCTATAGCACCCCATTTAAAATGGGTGTGTAAGACAGCCTCTGTAGAACGCCCATTTTCACCTACAGTCACCAAACTTGGTGCATATATAGTTCTCACCAAGCCGGACAGCTTTCATAATTAAAGTCATTAGCTATGCCCAACAGGATGTTGGCCATTTTGGATTTTATGAAAATCACAAGCTCTGAACTTTGAAATACTCCTCCTAGGGGACTCCTGTGACTGGCACCACATTTGTGCAACATCATGCCAAGACACTGAAGATGCTAAATTGGGAACAGATTTTGATTAATTAAATGGTGTTGCCATGGAGAGACGTTAAATTAATGGCAAAAAATGGGAAACAGGAAGTAATATCCTCTGTGTGCAATGTGTGATTAAGATCAAAATTTGTATGTATGTTTAGTCTTGGGGGCTAATCACATATTTTGGGTCACAGTCATAATGCCACCACCTGGCAGCAGAAATCATTTCCAATTCTTCTGTTAAATTTACTAAAATAACTCAGACTCATAACAGAACCTGCACATTATCCCATGATCCAGATTAATGGTCTTGATATTGTGGTTTTATAACACCCTCTTGTGGAAATTTGCACTGCTCTGACATTTGAAGGTGGTTAAATCAATGTCTTCTGAAACAGTCTAGTTGGTTTTGGGTGAGAACAGACAGAAAAAATGATTCCTTTTTCACTGTACATCTTCATATTGCAGCCTCGAAGAACAATAATGATCTCAAGTTCGATTACACTTCCTTGTACTTGGCACATGCGCAGGGCGCTAGATGGCACTGTAGGAAGTGTAATCGAGCTTGAAATTATGATCGCCAAGGAGACTGCTGCCAATTTCTTCCGCTCCAAACTCCTTTGTCTGCTCGTATGAATGTAACACATAAGAAAGTGTTTCACCGCTGTTCAAATGCACTTTGGATAGCATCATTTATATGTATAAATGTTTTCCATCTGAAAGGACTAAATATTAAATGAAACAAATGAAAATAAAATGCAAAGTAATCTCTTCAGTAATCGAAATACATTTTGAAATGTAACTGTATTCTAAATACCAATAATTGAAATTGTAACTGCAGTGGAGTACAGTTACTTTTATTTTGTATTTTAAATACATAATCCCGTTACATGTATTCAATTACTCCCCAACCTTGCCCATAACCAATTGTAGAAGGCATTGATTAAACCCCTGGAGTACAAGTAAAGGAGCATTTGAATTGAATCTCAGTTATAATATTTTCAAAATAAAATTTGAGGGACAAAACTGCATTGTTTTGTGCTAGTTGACAGTTTAATATGGACTTAATTTGATTTGTTGTCCTGTGATTTTAAATAAGACAGGCTGCAGGTATGAAATGTATGGTACCATTATAATATAAGTTTCTTTTTAAACTTAAGTGTTTAGAAATATAATCACTTTAACCCATCTCAAAAAGTACTGCAAACATATTTCATCATACCTCTGTTCTCAACAAACAATTTTCATTTAAATGCATTTGTAGGAAATTCAATTAAAACAATAGGCAATAGCATTATAAAATAAGTCTGTGAGAGGTAAATCTCTACTGTAAAGAATGTTGTATTGATGGAAGCATTCCTTTCATGTAGAACCAGACACATTTTCAGGTTCACTCAAATGCTCTTTAACCATTCAAGCACACCATGGTACTGTACCTGTAGTAACAGGCATCATTTTATTTGTATTTTTGTTTGCTTTCAATGTTCCTTAACAGCATGATGAACATAAGCCAAGACAAGTTTGTACTTAAAAATCACACACACGTGTGTTATAAACCAAATTACACTTTATATAGAAAAAAAATGGTAAAATAAATCTCTTAACAAAAAATAAAACACAAAGCATTAAAATTCTGTCAGTATTTGGTTTCAATTTCTAATGTCATTCAAAAAAGAACAGCCCTGGAGACAAGTAAAACTGCTTCAAGGGAATAAAAAATATAAATAGAAGATTTTGAATAGAAAAATCCCCATAGTAATTTTCCCAGATGCAAATTCAGACTCAACTTTTATATATTATCTGTACACACAGTAGTACACACACACACACACACACAAGCAAAAAAAGTCCCCCACACACAGAGGGTGACAAGCTGTGATGAGAAAAAGCTGTGTTCAGTCCTGCTTCTTGCCATGTAAAGCATAGGGAGTGTTTGTATCACAAGGGCTGAAGTCAGCACAAAAGCCATTAGTTGAAGGCTGAGACACTGAGGGTAATGCAGATTCTGTGGAGTGATGAGAGGCTTGCTCATGGAGACAGTGGTACTGATTCACAAAATCTGGACATTTCTCCATAAACCGGAAAAAATCATCTGAAATGGCAAAATGTACAACCACCATTAAATGAAAGGCCATTCATGTTTTCTTTAATAACTCCAAAGACATGACATGATAAAAACGACAAGATCTTGCATGAACACATGAGCCACCATGAATGAGATTGTCTCATTGCGTTCATGAACCTGCAATGTATGCCAAGATTTTCACTGAAAAACTAAAGAATTTCTGGTTGTTTCTCACCAAAACTAAATAATTTGGTTGGTCAGGATAACTAATAAGCAGAGAATGAGTGTGTTTACATGCACGTTCTTACATGATTATGCTTAAGCCGACAAAGCGTGCAGTCAAGTAAAAGCAATAAACACGTTCCTCTATCGGCGTAAAGGTCATAAACGGCTTATGAATAACCCGACTGACATGGGTAGATTTTTGCCTATTATGCAGATTTCACGTGTCATGTAAACACCTTACCCTGTATTCTTACCGGTTCATTCAATGTGTGCACGTGTTGAGTACATGCCTCTTCACGGTTTGACATTAAAAGTAGAGAATATCGCAAACTTTTCAAATGTCAGGGATTTCTTGCCTTAAGCGCTCGACAGGAGGAACATTTTGGATTTCGTGAGGTTTGTGAATTAAATCTTTTTAAACTATATATCTGCATATTTGCAAATGGTATATGATATTAGTTTTATTGATATTAGGCTTTTATCATTAGAAAGGTTACAGGGAACTGTTGTGGAGAGACTGTTAGAATACATGCTTCAAAGGAAAATGTACGAGTGCTCACAGGATGCTGAAGTTTTGTGAGGTTGGTTTATTACATCTGTTTAAATGAGATATGAGCATATTTGCAGATGGTATATGATATTAGTTTTATTGATATTTGCCTTTTTATCATTAGACAAGACAGTTAAAAGTTACAGAGAACTGTTGAGGAGAGAGGGGGAGAATAAAATAGATGACCACTTTAACATTATGAGCTCAAACGCGTCAGCCGAGGCTCTGAAATTCAAACAGTTTAAATGACACTGTCTGTGTTGCACAGCTGCCTATTATTGTAGTAAGACAATGGCACATAACAACAAAAACTGTGACTGGTCATTTACATGTCTCAGTCGCTTCAATGCAAGCAAGTGATTTTCTGTGACCTCAAGAGAAAAATATCGGCCAAACGGGAACGTTTATCTGTAATTATAAAAAGTCAGAATATCGGCCGGTTTACCGGCCTCTAATATATTGGACAACTACTAGTTAAGAGGTACTTTCCCCATCATTTGATCACTGAAACGGTTGTGTGTCAGTGTAATGACTTCGGGCAGACATATAGCAAAGGTTCCGCCCTACTCCGACCAATGTATATGCTGGTTTATTAAAGGTATATGCATTAATTGCGATAAAGAAAAATGTTAATTAAAGCTAACTTTGACAGCTCTAATTATGAACTATTTTATGCTTTGTGCCTCTGTCAACTAGTCATTGATCACATTAGTTGCATTAGTGTTAGACTTAAGTTGTGGTTGTTTTATACATTGACACACCACACACTGCAGCATCAGCAGTCTATTACATAAGTCAAACATTGACTTATAAATTAGTAAAAATTAGTAATTGAGCAAACCCTAGCACAAAGGCTTCAGCAATCAAACATGGATAAGTTAAGCAATGTGTAGGGTCTTACCAAATGTAATCTTCCCTTTGTCTTGACAATCTAAGGCCCTGAAAAGATCACTAACAGTGACCTCTCCAACTCCAAGAGCTGTTTTCAGAATGACAGCCAATTCATCTTCTATAACAGCTCCGTCCTCTTGTGCTTCAAACATCTGGAGAGACAGAACAGCTACAATAATGTCTCAATGTTCAATGTTCAAACTCTACATGTTTGAAAATACATATATCAGCATGTCAGAAACTTAACTCACCCTGAAGGCCAGTTTAATGGTCTCCAGATATCTGAAAGGTCTACAGACTACAGACAATGCGATGACATACTCTCTTACATCCATCTCACCATGCTGGGAAAACACACAATCCATTAAAATAACAACACTATTTGAGACACATTATTTAAACACACATCAAAAATGGTGGTGTTTAAACTAGTAATCAAATTGTTCCAGCAAAAACATGTTTAACCTCCTCAAACAGTGAGAAGATATCCTGGACTGCTTCATTCACGGGTTGGTTTATGTACTGAGCAAAGCCCTCCACATCCAGTCTGGTTCCACTCATATTCCTGGCCCGGGTGGCTTCCTCATACAGGACTTCATCTGTGACCCCTGTCTTTAGTCTGCAAGATGGCACAATATAATGAAAAACTGTATTTTAAGTATTTTGCATTAAACTTTTTTCATTAACATTAATTAAGTGTGTGTCTTAAAAATAAAGTAATTATTTAGCTGTTAATTCCAGTGAAAAGTGAAATTAAATGTACACAAGTATTGGAATTTCTTAGTATTTGGCATTTGCCCCTTTTTGCTTTAATGACAGAATGCGGTCAAGCTGTAATAATATATATACATTGTGTGCTTCAATGGAACAGTGGAGCTCTGTATAAAAGTGTTAACATGATCAAGGTCACAAATTTGATTATTTGATTAGTGACCTAGAAATAGTGCAGGATCTTAGTAGAGAATATTTCTTGTTTACAAAATACGAATGAATAAATAATAAAATAAATACATGCATACATACATTTCAAGATTTCCAGTGTGCTCAGACATTTTGACCCCTCAGTATATCAGATTTAAAAATGCCAGACTGTGATCTTTATATTGTGATTTAAATCATAAAAGCAGTGTGTTATTCTAAAGAGCGTAACCTCAGGTAACCAATAGCAGGGGTACGCAAGCGGGTTCCACGAGGTTAAGCGAAAATAATTGGATTCAGTAAAGAAATGTGCTTTAACCTATAAAACAAAATGTATGACTTAAAATAAAAATAACAGGGATTAGGGTGGGATAAAAATCTAGATTTTCAGATTAACCACAAATATGAACAATCCTAATACTGATTAAAATCCCAAGATCAATCTTTTAATATGCAACATTCAGCAGAGATCCTTTCACTGAATGTCAAACCAAACTTTTACTCTCAACAAACAATGTGTGTCCAAAGACGAGATCCACAAAATCCATTTGTCATTGATAATGTCTCTATTAATATCAGCAAAATAGAAACATTTAAATCTAATAAACAAGCAGTGTGACTAATTGATACTGTATACACTTAACTGAAATGCCCTCTCTGAAATGCCAGTTTTCTTAGAGACAGTACCGTTTTAGTGATTGTTCTACAGATCTATGTAAATAGTACAATTTATGTATGTAAACAACACACCTGTAACAATATTTATATACACAAAATTATGAAAAACTAATGATAAAATAAAATGTATATTTTCTAATGTAGTGAGTTAGAAGGTCCCTGTAAAATTAACAGCATTAGCTAAAATATTTCAAATGCAATAAAAATAAACATTATAACAGAAATATACCAAAAACAATTAGAAACAAATTGAGAGATTGTGAATCAAATTGGGAAATCTTTATAAATACCCAGCATTAATAGGGACGTCAATAGATCAAAATAATTAATCATGATTCAATTCAGGATGTTGCAATTACTCTTGCATATGTAACAAAGATTACATCATGTATTATTTCCCATATGCACCCGAGGTTGTCGTCAACTATAACGCCACCTGCAGTGAAAGAGAGATTGCAAGAAATACCTGGCAAAGTGATAGTTGTGAACGCCCGGCACCTACCGCTTTCTACCGAGAGAAAAGACGAAGAGCCTGTGGATATTTGCACTTGGACTGAACTGATTATTTTGATTGTATTTAAGAAAAAAAATTATTCGCACTAATTAAAACAGTTCTAATCACTAGTCTGTAACTTCCTCTTTTTATTTTGTACATTGAATAATACAATATTAATGATAACATTACATTATTTTCCAGATGATTATTGCTATATCAAGGCGCATCTGGTGGATGACATGGAGTGTTCTAAAAATTGGAAACAATTATTTTCTATGAAGGTATGTATGCACACACCATGGGCTCACCATCTCCAGAGGCTGTTAAAATATTTACTGCCCCACGTAACTCAACTTGCATAGTTTTCCATTAAATTCGACCAAAATTATTATCAAAAGGCCATAGATTATATATTTTAGTCATTACTGGATTATATATTGTGTACCAGTATCTTTCATAGAGCCTACACAATGTATTTTCAGTTATAAATATCTCTATGTGGTTTGACAGCTCGAATTAAAGCCCTATTCAATGCTACATACAAAGGAAATTGCATAATTAACGTCACCATTTCTAATTGTTCAGTTTGCAGTTACACCAGTTTCATACACTAACCTGCAAATTCAGTCACTATGTTAATTCTTGAAGAAGCACAAAAACCTTTGCAACTCTGGACTGCTATCAGCTTGCATTGTGTGTGTGATATGCCACAATCGGCTTTAGTAATCGTTATGTCACCCCCACTTGTGGTCTTCCAAACCTTTTACGTCAGGCCACATTGAAATGGAATGCAACTGACAGTGAATTGAAAAGCACACAATTCAGGTTTCTTAATTTAAATGTCAGCTTATGTTAATATATCGATGCATCAAATGTATCGATAAAATAATGTGCCGATCAATAATAGATATTTTATGACATCCCTATAGTACAAACATTTGTTTTTTAAGGTACTTGAGCCTTACTGATGGTGCTGTGGGGGTACTTGTGGCCAAAAAGTTTGGGAAACAATGACCTATAGTATGACATATTCATTCTTTTGCAATTCCTAAAAGAAGATCTAGACCAACTAGGTAGTACATTTATGTACACTGCCTGGCCAAAAAAAAAAAAAAAGACGCATACTATAATACTTCATTGGTCCGCATTTATCTTTCATTACGGCAGACATTTGTCACTGCATTGTTTCGACAACCTTATGCAACGTTTATTTCCATCGAAAGTTTCATACATGTTTGCCCGAGATCTTGCATTTATGATGGGACAGTTGAATCATTCTGTAAAGTCTTCTCCAGCACATCCCAAATACTTTCAATGGGGTTAAGATCAGGACTCTGTGGTGGCCAATTCATGTGTGAAAATGATTGCTCATGTTCCCTGAACCACTCAAACAATGTGAGCTGATGAATCTTGGCATTGTTGCCATGGAATATGCCTGTGCCGTCAGGAAAGAAAAAAAGTCCATTGATAGGATAACCTGGTTATTCAGTACATTCAGGTAGTGAGCATACTTTATTTTACTGTTACATTACATTGCTGAACCTAGACCTGACCAACTGAAACAACGGCAGATTATCAACTAGGGATGGGAATCTAACGATTCCGGTTCCAGTAGTTCTTTTAGTACTTCTGTGGAAGAATTATTGTAAAATGAGAAATGCAATTCTTATTGGATTTACTCTTCAGCACATACCAAAGACTTTCAATGGGGTTAAAGTCAGGACTGTGGTGGTTATTTCGTGTGTAGAAATGATTCCTCAAGCACCCTGAACTGCTCTTTCACAGAGAATTGTTGCAAACTGAAACATTCATCACTGTAATAATGATCCAAACATAGGCTCTTAAGTAGTTGCTTATTCAAATCCAAAAAGAGACCTTTTTTTTTTGTCCAGCAGTACGTTAACTCACAAAGCCATTTTTTACTTTTACTTACTCTGATTACAGTACTGCATCCTTCAAACTTGTGCATTTCTACTTTTGCATATCTTTATCCAGCTCACTAGAGGGTGCTGTGTTCACTGCCAAATGAACACCACCAATAAAAATCAGCCTACTGCTGTATCATCATGGTAAAATCAATCCTCAGTTTCTAATTCGTAGTAAACAGCCTGTGTCTCACTTCCTCTCATTATGAGCACATTGCTGGCAGACAGATATCTGCGTTTGATTTTTCATCAGTCAGCACAGTGTTGCTCATATTATAGAATGAAATGACTGTTTATGGCATGGCTCTAATAATGATTACTTATATATCAATACTGTGATATGTAGAGCCCTATAGATGAACTGGCTGATGGAGCGATCTGTTGAATGACTAATTCATCCCATGATCAAATCCTGCTACCTCATGTCCCCAAGACCTCATATACTGCCCTTCATCACTGTAATCGAACTAAAGCAGCCCTCTCACAACACAACTGACAGACTAACCTAATCGCTAAACTGCTCACATTACATAACAAGATTTCTTGTCATATGGTTGTCGTAGCAGTGCACATGTAACACTACAGAACCCAGATGAGGTGCACAAATTACATGATCTTCGGCCAAGATGCATGCCTGGCCAACAACGAAAAATAATTCACGCGAGAAACAAGGGTTATCACGGTCCAAGTTTTTGGTGCACTGATTTTGGCTGAAAAACAAAAGAAGAGAAAATAGATTTATTTATTTTTTTACTAAGATGTGTGCAGGCTGTCTGTGTCTGTTTTGCAAAATGAGTTGGAGGTAAATAAAATACAGCAACAACGTCAAGAAGAGTGCTCAGACAAAAAAAACAAAAAAATATTGTATTACAATAAAACACAATTTTGATCAAATTGTGGCTTTCAATTTCTAAACATAAAGATTCATAAGATGTGATTGGCTGGAGCAGTTCGCATTGTCGCTTCATCGCTCACACTATGAGATTATGTGCAGATAATATCAAACATGCTTGCAAATATAGCAAAATTAAATGCTCATACTTAAGGAGCACCTTTTTGGATGTGATCTGTGGGTTCTGTCACAGACCTCAGAAATCTATCTACGACAGCAAAATACGACCAAAACTGTGTATTGAGGGCACATCTTAACAGAACACTGCTGTCCAATAAAAAAGCCTAATAACTTATTGAATCAAAATAGACAAATGTGTTTGTGGATAACATTTGAGGTCTGTAAGGCCAGATTAAAAAGACTCTCCCATTTAAGATCTCAGCTTCCTGAACTGGTGTGCAGGTCTACTCACCTTAAACACCGTACCAGTCTGGAAAACTCCAACAAGCACGTGTGTCTGGGCAAACATAGAGGGCCTTTGGCCATAGAAAGCTGGCAATCTTCAAATGAATAATCCATTATGGGCAACCCCAGTGCCCTATGGAGAACACACACAACGAAAGAAGAGAGGGATGTAAACGGATATGCTTTATTATGGATTACAGGACCCTGGGGCCTGCCTTACCTCGTTCTAAACCTGTATGACTGACTGACGTCCGTGGAGCACAGAAGGAGAATTTAGGCATAATGGTAGCCTCAGTAACCATTCACTTTCATAAAAAATTTTTCCATACCATGAAATTGAATGGGGCCAACATCTCCTGTGCTCCACGGAAGAAAAGTCATAATGGTCTCCTATTTGAATAGCACTCACTTAGCCATGATGCGCCTCACATTGTTGGCAAACAATGCTGGGTCCCTCTTCTCCTCCTCTGATGGGGTGTATGTTGGAAGATACTGAACAGACAAAATATTGTTTTCAATAACTCTGATCTGTGCAAGCACAAGCTAAAATATTAAATCTCACAAAGCTCTCACCTCGATTTCTACAAAGTTATGTAGCTGGCATAAGGTGAGCCACAGAATCTTAAACCTGAAAGAAAGATATTGGGATTTTATTTCAATTCATAGTAACCAATCCATGCATGCACACAACACAACTAACTTGACAGTTAGTCCACACCTAGAGTTCTGATGAAAGGTGTAGTGAATCTGTTCAGAGGTGGCTGGCTACATCTCTTGAAAATATGTCCAGGAATCATTTCACTACAAAAATCAAACTAAATTATATATTGCAAATAATATATTACAATGATTTTCTGTATTATGGTAATGAGAATTGGGGGGCTTATTTGTCATGATTTGGGGGTGAAATATGGCACGATTCACAATTTAAATAATTACACACAATTAAAAAATAAAACATTTTTGTTGTTGTTGTTGCATTACAATAACAAGACTGAGATTTTCTGTACTACGGTAATGCGATTTAGGGAGGAAATGTACAAAGGAATAGTTCACCCACTGTATGGACCTACAGAGCTCAGATATTCCTCTAAAAATTATTATTTTTTGTTCAGCAGAAGAAAGTCATAGTCCATCTGGGATGGCATGAGGGTGAATAAATGATGAGAGGATTTTCATTTTTGGGTGAACCATCCCTTTACTAGTCATGATTTTGGGAAGAAATTGCAATTAAAAGGAGTAGTTCAACTAAAAATTGTTTTTATACACCCTTAAGCAGTGTATGACTTGTTTTCCTCTGCAGAATACAAATAAAGATAATTTGATTGAGATCTGATTTGAATATATCCATACAATGCATGTCCATGGGGTCCAACTGTTCCAAGCTATAAAAAGGACAAAGCCAGCATAATTTGGAGTGGTTTAATCCATGTCTTATGAAGCCATACGGTCATTTTTGGACGAGAAATGGACCACATGCTTTGCCAACACTATTCTCACCAAATACCGATCGTATCGCTTCTTAAGAAATGGATTAAACCACTTGAATCCCATGAATTATATTTATGCTGCCTTCGTGTCTTTTTTGTTGCTTGGAAGTGTTGGACCCCATTGAGTTGCATTGTATGAATATCTTTGCATCAGATCTTCATCAAAATATCTTCGTGTTCTGAAGAAGAAAGTCATAAGAGTTTGAAACAGCATAAAGGTGAGTAAATAATGAGAGAATTAAAATTGAGGTGATCTATTCCTTTATTTGTCATATAAAAAAATGTATAAATACTTTCCAATCAAATTTTTCACATTACAATAATGAGACTTTTATTATATTAAAAGGTAATAAGAAATGGGGTTGGAAATATTCTTAAATGTCACGATTTGGGGTGAAATATGACCTGGACATGTTCTTGGCATACACTCAGCTATAACAAACTACATTACTGCCATTATAAAATACAGAAAGTATAAGTAGGAGTGAATGGGTTCAAGAGAACTACAGAGAACTCACGCTCCAGGTCCTTGCCATGTCCACGAGATTGTATCCTATTGCGGAAGTGAGAAGAGAAAGAAGGGAATGAATAAGCTTAGCATCTCAAACACACATATCAAACATGCATGTTTAACCAATCGTTTCCACCTAAACAAACAAACCATCACATAGACACTCAAGTCAAGTGGTTATTATTGTCGTTCAACCATATACAGTTAGTACAGTACACAGTGAAACGAGACAATGTTCCTCCAGGACAATCGTTGTCCCATCAACACATAATGCTAAAAAGTGACTTAACCACTGGGACCTGACCTTGTTCCTCTCATAGCATAACCTTGAATATGAGTGCCCTGTTCTTAAATTCCAGTAGGAATATGCTCTATGAGAGGAGCTCAGACGTGCTCCAAATTTTCCAGGGAGTCTAAATGAAACCTGATTGCTACTTGTATTATTTATGAAAAAGATGGGGTGAAGGGGAAGATGGACAGAAAGAGAAAGGAATGGACAGGAGAACAGGGATGTCAAAATTACTGGTCGAAACTAAAATGAAAAGTAACAATACCAGTTTTTCTACTGTACCGGTAGTACTGGGACTGACAGGTGCAAACAGTCACTCATGTATCTGTGCACATGTATGCGTGTAATGAATATGCAAACAATCAAATGCATTTCCTGGAAAAAAGGCCCATCCCTTTTAGGTGTACTGGGCTATGTCCTACGTGAATGTAAAAAGTTGGGACAAAAAAAATGCATGCATGTCCAAAACAAAATGTACTTGAATAATTACTTGAAGAACTTGAAAGGTAGTAAGTGCTATGTAGTTAATTGAGAAACATTTGAAGGCTTAATTATACATTACGTTTCATACATTTTTTGTAAACTAGCCTTAAAAAATAAGTATGTTTAATAGCACATTAGTTGCTATAGAATATTAATGTGGTATCAAAAATAGTGTGGAATTTCAGTGAACGACTGAAATTTTGGCACCATGAAAACCCTAGCAGACAGAGAAAATGAAGGTATGATTCCTTTGATTGATACACTGTCCAAATTCAATGATGAGATGTTTGATCTCCTGCTTATAGAAATCAATGGGCTGCAACAAAGAAAGCCACAGGCTTCATAAACAGTGAAACATAATCCAGACAGCAATGAGTGGCTCAACATTGACACTGTAATGACACACCCTTTTGAGCGGAGAGGTTATTCTTACCATCTCGTTGGGATAACGCAACAGTACAGGCTGTACAGGAACTCCAGGGATGAATGCACCTACAAAAAAGGAGGGAGAAAGGGATGGTCAAACGAGATGAGAGAGAGAGAGAGAGAGAGAGAGAAAGTGCACTCGTTGACTCACACAGAGACTGGGTGTGGCATTTACTATAAACTATAGCTGATCCCTCCCATTTAATGTGCTGAAACATGACCCTTCTGTGCAAGAGTGAGTATGAAAGTATGCAAAGTAGCATTGTGATGAGCTGAACGTGATCACCCAAAAATGAAAATTCCAGCATCGGCTACTTACCCTCATGTTCTTTAAAAGACGAATTACCTTTTGTCTGTGAAACACAAAAATCCAGGCTGCTCCTTCCCATACACTAAAAGTGGATGTGACTACTGCTTCAGAACACTTGGAATGTAGTGCACAAGTTGTAAAGGCCAGGAGAATTTTTGGGCAAACTATCCCTTTAGATTCGGCTACAACAGAGTAAATTGAATATAGAAAACAAGTGCTATATCATTTATATGGGTGTTTCTTCAACTTCAGGCACCTTTAAGAACTGTGACCTTCTCGAAAGTAGTCTTAAAATTCACACTCTTGCCATTTCCTTTTTACATTTTTTACTAACAATGTCCAATAGTGTACAGTATGTAAAGAGTACGATAAAAAAAAAAAGGAGATTTATGTAATTTTTGTCTGAAAGTCATTAAAATTCCCACTCGTGTCATTTCCAAAACATCTGAAATTCTGCATTGTGTTTACCGTAATTTCCGGACTATTGAGCGCACCTGAATATAAGCCGCACCAACTGATTTTTAAATAAAATATTATTTTGAACATAAATAAGCCGCACCTGTCTATAAGCCGCAGGTGCCTACCGGTACATTTGAAACAAATTAACTTTACTCAGGCTTTAACGAAACACGGTGTGGCAGCGGGGGCGTGGTCAAGCACCCGTCCGGGAGAGAAAAGCGGTAAGGGCGCGTACACCTGAGCTAAATTATGTCTAACACCGGTGTCTAATTTCAGTAAGCATGGGGAGAGCGGCATAAAAAGGCAGCAGCCACAGAGCTGAGAGAGTGACACACGTCAGTCTAGTGTTGGCGCATAGAAGAACTGAGAAACTTTATAAAATTGATTGTAAACATTGCTGTGGCCATTAAAAGCCTTACCTGGAACGTCAAGTGCCCTGCTGAAAACTGTCACACTGGTGCCCGTGTGACAGTTTTCCCAAGAAGGACACGTGAAGCAGGGCACTTGAAATTAGACACCGGTGTTAGACATAATTTAGCGCAGGTGTAAGCGCCCTTACAGCTTTTCTCTCCCGGACAGGCGCTTGACCACGCCCCCGCTGCCACACACGGCTTGTAATAAAACATTTGCAGTAAACAGTAGCCTACCAAGAAAGTCATTGGTCACTATCTTCCTCCTCTTGTGCACATGAAACCACTGAAGTCATCTCCTTCGGTGTCGGAGTTGAATAGCCTCAGATTTAGTTGTCTTTTTGCACTGAGTCAATTCCTCACGCTGCTGTTTCCAACGTCTTATCATCGACTCATTAAGACCAAGATCCCGTGCAGCAGCCAGACCAATCGCCTTCAACTTGAAAGCAGCATCATATGCGTTTCTCCATGTCTTTGCCATGGTGAGGGTGACAAAATGACTACCGTAATCAGAATGATGGGATGTTTGAGCGCGCTCGATTTAATCTAAACAGTAAACAAAAAAAGTTGTTTTGACCTTAACCCGTTCGGCAATTTCATTGGTCTAATGAAAGCGTCATGCCGCCAAAAAACTGAGCACGTCACAGAATGTTTTTTTTTTTTTTTAAATTTTATAAAATTTGAAAGTGGGAAAAATCCATATATTAGCCGCGTCATTGTATAAGCCGCGAGGTTCAAAGCGTGGGAAAAAAGTTGCGGCTTATAGTCCGGAAATTACGGTAATAGAATACTGCGGTGGAAATGATGGTGAATGAAATGACATTAACTTTTTTTGAATAAAATTACCGACTCCTTAGCCATGATGTTAGCCTTAGCAAGACAATTATCTTCCGTATCCTAAATAAACAATAAAATAATATTTCAACACTTTTTTTTTCAGAATTTTGCAAATTTACATTGTGGTTGGAAATGACCTTAAATATATTCTGCTCACAAGTGATATTTAACACAGTTTTTCTTTGTTTTCTACAAACATGACTTATCCCTCATATTTCATCTCAAGCATGCACTTTACTGACACTTCTGTTGACTTGGTACGCAAGTACACTAACTTTAAAAAAAAAATATATAATACTAGTAATATCACACATATATATATATGTAAGAAGCAAAACTGCTGTGCCACAACTTTGGGACATTCATAATTTAAAACAAAATAGATGATAATTATCACACAATAAATACTGAATTATTGTTCAGATTATCATACTTTAAATGTAAATAATAATTTGTATTTATTTACATAGTTTAATATTAAAAGTCTGAGACGAGGCTAAAACAGTCAAATCTGCACATAAAATATTTGAAAACATATGTGATGAAGGCATGGACATAAACCACAGGATATGAAATTGCCCGAAATCGAAGAACCACCAAAACATATTCTCCCTCAGTCTAATCCATGTCAGTCAGACCTCACTTTTGGGAAGGTGTGGAGGGAAGAAAGATGCCCTTCAGCTTGCAAACAGCTCCTTATTACCTGCTGCTAACAGACACTTACCAACCCTTCACTGACTGTACTTCCTCACCTTTTACATAAACGGACAAAAGCAGCTCTGAAATGGAGCAGGTCAAATAATGCAAATGTACCCATCTTTCATTTGCATTTTTCATCATTGACGTGTCCGGAGTACAGTGATAAAAGAATGACACCCAAGCCTAACCAATCAGACCTGGCATCATTATGAATAAAATGAGTACAGCCAATCACAAACCTTTGAGGAATGTTTCCTATGAAATGGAAATGACAAATGGAAATGAAACAAACACCATTGGCCAGGTGAAATCAACCTACAAATGGCTTACTTGTAGTGGACTCTGCATATTAAGCTGGGATATGAGAAAGAAACTAAACACTGAATAATTACATCAGCTTTAATGTATATTTTTACATTTTTAGAAGAAAATGACGTTTGCTCACGCAACCTAGGCAACACGATTCTGGGGTGTTGTTGAAGATCACAAGTCTGATTGTTTAGAAAAAAAATAGCACAAGTCTCTTCAACAATGCATATGATTTAGGCATCATTCAGGACACACTGAAGTTTTACACTTTGGGGGCCTTTCACACTGGCAGTTTAGTCCAAAACAGAGCACAATTTGCATTAAAAGTTGGAAATGTGAATTCTGAACCCATGAATACCTGTAAGAGTTGTTCTGAGCTTGGTTGCAATGGAACTGTGGCGCAGTTCATGTGAGTGAAAAAGCAACCTGTACTCGGGTCCGCACTTGTTCAGGAAGTAAAATGACTTGCGCATGCGTTTTTGCTGATTTAAGCATGATGACATCATAAGTTGCACAAAAAACACACACATGCATCATGAGTGTCATTGAAACGTTGTGGGACACATAAATAGGTGAGGTGCCTTTTATTTATGTGCATGAGTCAGCCTGCAACCAGCTGGGTCCTCAAAAAAGATCCTCAAAGAGCATCAGATATAGTCACCTTCTCCTGGACATGTACAGTACAACTGCTGAATTACAGCATAGGATGCACATGGTCACGTTTGTGATGACGGAAAAGTACATGGGTTCGACAGAATCATATGAGAGTCTAAAAACAGACCAACGCTCCGGGGGGCACCGGAAACAATCGCACTTGGATTCAGACCGCAGTAAACATGCCCAGTGTGTAAATAAACTACTAACCTAACTATGAGCAATAGTAATAGTGACTCTACCACATAGTCTATTCAGAAGCCTTATAAGAAATATAACTGGATAAGTTTAAACTTTAGAACTCTTTGAACAAATTGAAACTCTGTCTCTGGTCTGGTTTTTGTTTTGGTGAGCTGTAAACTTCCACAGCTGATCTTGTTTGGAACAGTGAGAGTTCCAGAATTAAAAGTTGTATGGAGAAAGAGGAGGGGAGGGGATTAGAGGAATAAAGCTGATTCCATGACTGACAGAGGTGGGGATATGAGGAGAATAGACCATCAGACCACAGTGTACACAGGAAGAGGAACCACCAGATCTCTCAGTGCTGCGAACCGTGATGAGCCGCAGATTAGACAGGGAACAAAGAAAGAACAAATATACATAAAACACACCAAAACACACACACACACACACACACACACACAGGCTAAAGATTTAGGAAAATATTTGGGATACAGTCACATCGAATGTCGTTCATAATATTTCTCACACCCATAAACTCCCACAAACTCTGTGTGTGTTTAGTTAGCAGATATCGGAGGTGGGGACAGACAGAGAGAGGGCATACATACCAGGCTTAAATGCGATGAGACAGGATCTATTGGTGCATGTGCCCTCCGGAAATATCATGATCTAAAAAACAAGCCGCAGTCAGAGGAGAAATGGCTTATTAATCGGGTTGTCAAATATCAAGGTTTCAGTAGTTGGTGCTAGGCCTGTCATGATTATTAAATAACCTCCTGATCTAACTATGGATATTTGAGACAACCGTGATTATTGGGCATTCAAATTCCTATCACATTTTTAATGCAGATAAATGCCATGTTTGGCACTTTGTCTTTTAGTTGAGTCAGAGCATCACTGAGCCGCATCGCAGAGTTCAACAAGCTCCTGTCCTGAAGAGCAGGTGAAGTGCCACAATATGGTGTCTTTTTTATAATCATGTTTTAAAGTACATAGCGTTAAAAGCATACAACTACTGATATTTAAGCACATATGAAGCTGAGAAAAAAAACAGTTAGTGGGACCATTCATTTTTGGTTTCAGTTATATTTATAGATTTACTATATAAATTACATCTCAAAAGACATAATTTTAACTTGTATTATAAAATGTATTATTTTCCAATATTTTATCAAAGGATGGCCCCATAGGTATCCACAGAGGTCTGGGCTAAGCCCCGAAAATCCACTGACCTAGAACCACCCCTGATTCTCAATACCACAGAAAACATTTGCTAACATGATGTTAAACACACTCCTTTATTAGAAAAGTCCATCCATCCATCCATCTTCAACCGCTTATCCGAAGTCGGGTCGCGGGGGCAGCTGCTCCAGCAGGGGGCCCCAAACTTCCCTATCCCGAGCCACATTAACCAGCTCTGACTGGGCGACCCCGAGGCGTTCCCAGGCCAGTGTGGAGATGTAATCTCTCCACCTAGTCCTGGGTCTTCCCCGAGGCCTCCTCCCAGCTGTTATTAGCTATTAGAAAAGTTAAAGACTCAAATTAAAACTACAGCATGTTGCCTTAAAATACTTTCTAATGAAGTAAACATTGCTTTTAGTTTTGAGTTAAATACATACAGTATGTGAACTACATTTACCTTGACACAGGTAAAAAAAACTAGAGATTCTGAAAACAAGTGTAATGCAACAAAAGTGAGATGCAGACAGAAGTAGGTCAATACTAAGGTTATGTTCAATGATATGAAAATATAATGCTTTTGAAAAACTGAATTATAATATTTATTGCATATAATATTTATTTTAATCCTTATATACTAAATTATCTTTATTTGGGGGCATTTCTCAGTTGATATATGCAATCAATTCGATTAATTAAATCGGCATGTACAGTGAGGAAAATAAGTATTTGAACACCCTGCTATTTTGCAAGTTCTCCCACTTGGAAATCATGGAGAGGTCTGAAATTGTCATCGTAGGTGCATGTCCACTGTGAGAGACATAATCTAAAAAAAAATCCAGAAATCACAATATATGATTTTTTAACTATTTATTTGTATGATACAGCTGCAAATAAGTATTTGAACACCTGTCTATCAGCAAGAATTCTGACCCTCAAAGACCTGTTAGTCTGCCTTTAAAATGTCCACCTCCACTCCATTTATTATCCTAAATTAGATGCACCTGTTTGAGGTCGTTAGCTGCATAAAGACACCTGTCCACCCCATACAATCAGTAAGAATCCAACTACTAACATGGCCAAGACCAAAGAGCTGTCCAAAGACACTAGAGACAAAATTGTACACCTCCACAAGGCTGGAAAGGGCTACGGGGAAATTGCCAAGCAGCTTGGTGAAAAAAGGTCCACTGTTGGAGCAATCATTAGAAAATGGAAGAAGCTAAACATGACTGTCAATCTCCCTCGGACTGGGGCTCCATGCAAGATCTCACCTCGTGGGGTCTCAATGATCCTAAGAAAGGTGAGAAATCAGCCCAGAACTACACGGGAGGAGCTGGTCAATGACCTGAAAAGAGCTGGACCACCGTTTCCAAGGTTACTGTTGGTAATACACTAAGACGTCATGGTTTGAAATCATGCATGGCACGGAAGGTTCCCCTGCTTAAACCAGCACATGTCAAGGCCTGTCTTAAGTTTGCCAATGACCATTTGGATGATCCAGAGGAGTCATGGGAGAAAGTCATGTGGTCAGATGAGACCAAAATAGAACTTTTTGGTCATAATTCCACTAACCGTGTTTGGAAGAAGAAGAATGATGAGTACCATCCCAAGAACACCATCCCTACTGTGAAGCATGGGGGTGGTAGCATCATACTTTGGGGGTGTTTTTCTGCACATGGGACAGGGCGACTGCACTGTATTAAGGAGAGGATGACCGGGGCCATGTATTGCGAGATTTGGGGAACAACCTCCTTCCCTCAGTTAGAGCATTGAAGATGGGTCGAGGCTGGGTCTTCCAACATGACAATGACCCGAAGCGCACAGCCAGGATAACCAAGGAGTGGCTCTGTAAGAAGCATATCAAGGTTCTGGCGTGGCCTAGCCAGTCTCCAGACCTAAACCCAATAGAGAATCTTTGGAGGGAGCTCAAACTCCGTGTTTCTCAGCGACAGCCCAGAAACCTGACTGATCTAGAGAAGATCTGTGTGGAGGAGTGGGCCAAAATCCCTCCTGCAGTGTGTGCAAACCTGGTGAAAAACTACAGGAAACGTTTGACCTCTGTAATTGCAAACAAAGGCTACTGTACCAAATATTAACATTGATTTTCTCAGGTGTTCAAATACTTATTTGCAGCTGTATCATACAAATAAATAGTTAAAAAATCATACATTGTGAATTCTGGATTTTTTTTTTTTACATTATGTCTCTCACAGTGGACATGCACCTACGATGACAATTTCAGACCCCTCCATGATTTCTAAGTGGGAGAACTTGCAAAATAGCAGGGTGTTCAAATACTTATTTTCCTCACTGTAATTCATTTGATTAAGTTAATTGATTGACAACCCCACTAAAAATGTAGAAGTATAGGAGTGTTTATCAGTCAGAAGGCTGCGGCCTCGTTAGGATGGATATGTCTGCTATCTCGTAGTTAAAACGGCGTCGAATGCAGTCTCAATAGGGAGGACCCTTGAAGGCAGCCTTGTTTCGCAGCCTTTGTTTGCCATATTTTGGAGGATGCATCAAGTGTATCCATCCTTCATTGCCTTCAAATCACCCACAATCCCTTGCACGGGTCCTAAATTGTGACCGTGGAAGCAGAAACCTTTATGACATAGCCATGTACACTTTTTTCCCACTTGCAGCAATGACAATGATAAAAAATAAAAAGTAGTTAAGACAATACAACAAATTAGAAGACACAAAGCACAAAAAATAAAAGGGCAATTACATGATTTTGAAAAGCTTGAAATGTTTTAAAGTTTTTACAATCTAGGGTTCTATATTTTCATACTTGAAAGGGTTTCAATATAAATTCTAAGGATCAGTGTTGTAAAATGTAGTATATAAGAGGCTTTTTTTTTTTCTAGCTTTTTCCTAAAACAATTCAGAGATTAAGTACATATTTCTCATTTTCTGAAGTGGGTTTTCTAAACAAAGTAAAATATCATATGGTTCTAAGCATATGGTTTGCCATGCACACATACAAGTCTGTCTCATTCTAGCATTGAATAACACTGAGGAGGAGCCTAGACTACAGCCTCAGAAAAACTCATCTAGGAAGGACACAGGCCAACTAGGCTAAAGCATTCCGATTGAAAGCGGGATGAGCATTTATAAAATATCCATTGAAAGGAGGGAATCTTAAATGTAGTAGGCAAATCGTGTAAAGCAGTTGAAGACAGGGGCGTTTCTAGGGTCAGTGGATATTCGGGTCTTAGACCAGACCGTAGATACGCAAGGAAGGACACCTTTGATGAAATTTTGAAATATACATCACTTTATGATAAAACTTTAAAATCTGTGAGGTGTAATGTTCAACAATGACAAACCATGGTTTACAGCAAAACTCAGGCTATTCTTCCATTTTCTTATTATCATCTTATTCAGTGAAGAAAAAAATAGTCCCTCAAATATTGTGAATTTGCACACAATAGCCAGTGGTGGAGCCACATTTATGTGCAGGTAATCATTGAGAAAAGAAGAACAAACTGAGTTAATACCATTTGTGATTGAGAGGACTGACTCACAGCTGTATATAGAACCAAATAATCAGGATATCTGCAGGTTCAGTTTCAAATTATGATAACATTTCTGTCACATAGGCAGTGATAAGTTTTTATATCTGTAGATTTGACCACACTCCACACAACTAAGCAATTTTATATAAATAGTTGATTGAAAAAGACACCATCAAATGCATAACTTAATATCAAATGAAGAGGCATGGAAACAAATGATGGTTCACCTTTTCTCAGAACTAACTTCACTTTTTTTTGGCCATTTTTACAATAACTTCAACTTAATTTTAGTGGATGTATAAAGTAAGTTCCCCTCATGTTCATACAGGTGTCCTCGCAGAGTAACCATAGGTGTAGTTCATCACATTTACTATGAGCATGTTCAACTAACAGTTGATGACCAGAAAGTGTCCAAATACTTTGCCATGATTTTGAACAGCATATTTATAGTTTTAAAACCTACACTTTTTTGTTTTGCTTGAAAAGTGTGTTTTGTTATCTTTCTTTCAAATAATTGGCACATGGACAACTACTTTGCTATATAATGCAATTATAAGAATACAATGCATTATACATTTTTAAGTGTTGCTTAAATGTCCATATATTCTTTGGGGTCACCGTATACTGTATATTATACATTGCTTGATTGCATTATTTAAATGAACAATAATCAGATGAATAATCAGATCGAGTTTAATTAAATACTTTACACAAATGCTAAACTTTACAGACACAAATGGTGTCGAACACAAGATAGTGGTCACTTGGTTCCCAAAGGAAGTAACGAAGTGTTTGAGCGGTACCTGAGGCCACTCGCCAGCAGAACAAGCTCTGCGTCTGATCTCCTCAACGGTCTTCCTCCGAGAGTCCTGATCCGAGCGGGACACAAACACAGGCCGAATGAATTTAACAAGAGCTGAAAGAGAAATAGAGAATACATTTACATTTTTGGGTGAACTATTCATTTAAACTACAGGCAGTCATGCAAGTATATTGACCAGTAGAGGTGTTTTTACAGCCATACTTAAAAAGGTCACAGAGGCCAGTCCTGCATGAGAGAATCACACAGTAAAAAGCTTCTGGAAATCTATGTCATTAAACACACACACACACACACACGCACCAGCAATAAGCAGACCATGTGCGCAACCACTGCCAAACACACATGCACGCACGCACGCACACGCAAATGAGATAAGTGATGACAGTCACTGTCAGAGAAGTTAACCCTCATGGGCCAACTACCCCTAAACCAGTTAAGCCAGGGTGACCACATAAAACTGAAGACCAGCAATCTAAATACTCATTGTTATGAAAACCACAACTTTTGAATGTGGACACATTTGATGAACATTTACACCTCATAACAAATAGAATAGAAAAACATTTTCTGACCACCATCTCCAACAGCTGAAAGTAAAAAAAAAAAAAATACAGATGCATATATATATTTATAAAACTCACTGCCCCAGACTGGAATGTTTTTACTCTCTGCCTTCATCACTATAGAGGCCATTGTCATAGTGACAGGTATCGCATCAAAGTAGGATGAGTGGGGGGCCATTGTGAGGATGGGCGCTTCACTGGGAAGAGCTGGCCGTCCTTTCACACAGACCCAATGGAAGCCTCCAGAAAACCACATGGCTCTCATGATAGCCTTCAGGGCCAAATCCACCAGCCTGAAGAGAGAGAGAAAGAGGGAGCCAGAGAGATCAGTTAAATGGTAGTTTATCCCTCATTTCCTGACATTATGTGATGATTCAGTTGCCTTCTTTTCTATGTTAAATGGACTGTAGTCCACATAATACAGCACCTCAAGACACCACAAAATCGAAAAGAAAGCTTTGTAGCATTTAGTCCATGCCTGTTAGCATTCTGGATCATCTATGCAAGGGTACTCCTTAGTTTTGACAAACTTTAGCTGAAATACAACTGTACAAAAATGATTTATCTTCTGGGGGGAAAAAATAACCATACTGTTGATGGCAACTCTTGCACTAAATTTTTGTCCACTTAAATGCTCTAGAATGAAAACATACCATCCCCTAATAACACACCTCAAACTAGCAATAACAAAAAGTAAATGATAGTGATGTTCAAGTTCATCCAGCACTGTGCAGACCGATGAAACTGACTTGAAGCAATGCGTGTGGGTTAGAAATTGTATCCGACTTTATTCAGCGCTACCATGAGCCGAGACCAACTGACTGGCTCAGCCACTGCAGTTGGTCCAAAACGGCTGTATAAACTCTGATGATGACATGGCTTATTCGCGATTGGCCAGACTCACCAATGACAACGGTGAAGTGTGTTTCATGGGCCGAGTTCACAATGGCATATTACATATACTACTCTTTCTACTTCTGCCATGTCAGTTTAAATGTAGTACAGGTGAAACTCGAAAAATTAGAATATCGTGCAAAAGTTCATTAATTTCAGTAATTCAACTTAAAAGTTGAAACTAATATATTATATAGACTCATTACAAGCAAAGTAAGATATTTCAAGCCTTTATTTGATATAATTTTGATGATTATGGCTTACAGCTTATGAAAACCCCAAATTCAGAATCTCAGAAAATTAGAATATTGTGAAAAGGTTCAGTATTGTAGGCTCAAAGTGTCACACTCTAATCAGCTAAACACCTGCAAAGGGTTCCTGAGCCTTTAAATGGTCTCTCAGTCTGGTTCAGTTGAATTCACAATCATGGGGAAGACTGCTGACCTGACAGTTGTGCAGAAAACCATCATTGACACCCTCCACAAGGAGGGAAAGCCTCAAAAGGTAATTGCAAAAGAAGTTGGATGTTCTCAAAGTGCTGTATCAAAGCACATTAATAGAAAGTTAAGTGGAAGGGAAAAGTGTGGAAGAAAAAGGTGCACAAGCAGCAGGGATGACCGTAGCCTGGAGAGGATTGTCAGGAAAAGGCCATTCAAATGTGTGGGGAGCTTCACAAGGAGTGGACTAAGGCTGGAGTTACTGCATCAAGAGCCACCACACACAGACGGGTCCTGGACATGGGCTTCAAATGTCAAACGTCTTACCTGGGCTAAAGAAAAAAAGAACTGGTCTGTTGCTCAGTGGTCCAAAGTCCTCTTTTCTGATGAGAGCAAATTTTGCATCTCATTTGGAAACCAAGGTCCCAGAGTCTGGAGGAAGAATGGAGAGGCACACAATCCAAGATGCTTGAAGTCCAGTGTGAAGTTTCCACAGTCTGTATTGGTTTGGGGAGCCATGTCATCGGCTGGTGTTGGTCCACTGTGCTTTATTAAGTCCAGAGTCAACGCAGCCGTCTACCGGGACATTTTAGAGCACTTCATGCTTCCTTCAGCAGACAAGCTTTATGGAGATGCTGACTTCATTTTCCAGCAGGACTTGGCACCTGCCCACACTGCCAAAAGTACCAAAACCTGGTTCAATGACCATGGTATTACTGTGCTTGATTGGCCAGCAAACTCTCCTGACCTGAACCCCATAGAGAATCTATGGGGCATTGCCAAGAGAAAGATGAGAGACATGAGACCAAACAATGCAGAAGAGCTGAAGGCCGCTATTGAAGCATCTTGGTCTTCCATAACACCTCAGCAGTGCCACAGGCTGATAGCATCCATGCCACGCCGCATTGAGGCAGTAATTAATGCAAAAGGGGCCCAAACCAAGTACTGAGTACATATGCATGATTATACTTTTCAGAGGGCCGACATTTCTGTATTTAAAATCCTTTTTTTTTATTGATTTCATGTAATATTCTAATTTTCTGAGATTCTGAATTTGGGGTTTTCATAAGCTGTAAGCCATAATCATCAAAATTATATCAAATAAAGGCTTGAAATATCTTACTTTGCTTGTAATGAGTCTATATAATATATTAGTTTCACCTTTTAAGTTGAATTACTGAAATTAATGAACTTTTGCACGATATTCTAATTTTTCGAGTTTCACCTGTATGTCATTACCAAAGTGTTTATTCTGACTCCTTCAGTTCGGCTATATGCAACAAATATCAATGTTTTTATAACGGCACAATTCTCTTCTTATGCAATCTTAATCTTATATTTTTTTTTTCATAAATTATTTTAAATGATTAAAAAAAGATTTGCCCCCTTTATTGGTATTAAAATAATATAGGCCTATATTAAACTTTCTTCTTGTACACACAGGAACTGTATTAACCACAACATAACCCATTCAAATGTAAAATTCAAGTGTAAATCTAAATTGCTATCAAATCCGCTTCATCTGCAATAAAGAAAACAAACATAGCATGAATGGCTGTGAGGTTCAGCACACAATGGGAGGCAGGAAGTGTCTGGCTTGATGGCTCTTTTTTTCCAACTCCTTCCCAACTGCAACTGGCAAATCTTGCAGAATGGTAAGGCGAACCGCAGTTCATGTCATACACACCACATGGTTCACAGCTGAAACTAAAGCCTATTGGCAATCTTTAAAAAAAAGTGACAAATCCTTTGATATGTCCAACCCCAACTTCCTGTTACCACAAAAATGTATTTGGACTATCTTGTATTACACATAGCTAACTAATATTGGCATTCTATTCATGCACAAAGTTTGAAATTAACACCTGCCAACCAATCAAAAGCGGGTATTTCATGAGCAGTGGCAGGTACTTTTTGCTCATCCACCCGCTACTGTGGTGGGCACCCTGTAAACAGGAGTGACATATGACAAGAAATGCTTTTGGACACAAAGACCAAAGTCTGAAGAAACAATTATATTTTTGAGAACAGAGGAACACACACATGCACAGAGTGCTCTCTATGTAAATGTATGAAAAATCAAAGTGGCTGGAAAATTATGCATTGGGCAAAAAGTTAATTTCATTCCCCATTCATGCTATATAGACAGAGAAACTAAGTGGAGCCTGGTTTCTCCAAAGGTTACTTTTCTCCATTAACACATTATTTAAACCGCACAATGAGTATTTAAGACACAACAGCACACTTTTCTGTAAAGCTGCTTTAAAACATGACCTTTTCTTTAATAAATTTAACAAATTCGAGGTTACAGAGTGCATACAATATATGTTAATGGGGCAAATTTGTGCAGGGTTTTAAAAAGGCAGGTATTTGAAACTTACAATTTTATAAAAGCATTTACACAAATAATACACAAAATTTAACAGAAGAATTGGAGCTGTAAAGTGGTTTAATGTTTTTAGGGTTTACAGCGTTTTGTTATCATGGCAACAAAGTTTTAAACATGGATACAACTTTACACAGAAAAGGTTAGTAGACGATTTTATCACACTAAAATCATGTCAACACGCATAGTGTTTACATATTGTGGCTATATTTATGAAACCATGAGTATTTTAACGTTTACGGATTGGCCCCGCATTGGATTCAATTCCACTGTGTGCCTCAATGCAACCCATATTTTACTTTAACAAAATGGACAGACAAGTAATTTTGTATTTTTGTGGTAATCAACATTATACCAAAAACCCCATCGATTGAGCTTAAATTTCATTAATCAAAAAGGAATATTCCAGATACAATAAATGTATTCAAACTCTCTTCAGAGAATGCTGGAAATCCTGACTTGCAAACAAAAAAACATTTTGGTCAATTGGTGTAAACAGACCTTTACATGTTAAACTTAAGATTACTAAATGGTAACTCATGCTACATATTAGCAGCTCTACAAAAGATGCTGCTGACTCATGCACAGTAACGGAGACACTCATATTCTTTCAGACACACATGCACAGCAAGGAAATTAGTAGTTCTGGAGCCTGTATCTGGCCATTGTAGGTAATTCAAGCATGTATGTGCAAACTTACAGCACAATATGTAAACCTCTCCACACCTCACAGGAACAAACTTGTGCACAATGGTATTCAGAGATGCACACAGTAAGAAAAGCCCTGCTGCATCAGGTGATAGTGGAATGAATACGGTGATCGTGAAAATGCACATTTAAGGATATGAATGGAGTGGTGTGATGTAACTCAGACACTGTATGGGTGACACACACACACATTTTTACAATTTATATCAGATCAGTGAGGAAGAACAAGCACTCCTAGTCCTAGATCTGAAAGCTCCATTCCAAACCATAGAGAACTGTCTCGCTGTCTACTATCTACATAGCCTTTGGAAGGTAGTTTTCTGTGTGCCATTACATCTTGCACATAGTCGAGCATTCTAACCTTTCCAAGTATACTCTTTTGACTGCAAGCCTGTATGCGCACATGTACAATGCAAGCACACTACAACTGCTTTGTGATACTCTTTAGTCCAGTAAATTGCAATGGCATGAGCAGACAAAGCTCACGTATGCGAAAATTCTATGCATCTAGAAAAATTGGGCTGCACACAGAACTTTTCTTTTTACACCTTAAAAATTAACTATTCTAAATGTGTGCTTTCAGTAAGTTGAACTGCAAATGCCCAAAAGTGTTGTTTGTGGAGGTGAATCTGATTTAGATTTTTTTGATAGGAATGACAATGTACGTTTGTCCCTGACAGCCTCAATCTCTTCAATGGTTTGTACTGCTGTTTAAAGTGTTTTTGAATCGTTCCGCTAATAAAACATTGAAAACATATCTTTCCAAGAAATTTCAGTAGACAAAAAAACTCTGCTTTTTGACAGCTTTATACAGTGCAGGTCAAAGGATAGACGGTAAGTTTATCCCTCACAGCCTCATTTCATTCCCATCAAAAAAAATAAAAATAGCACTACTGTGAATAAGGTCTATTGACATTGCATTTAATGACGTAAACTCTTTTCCTTGGACAGCATGGCTACAGACCAGTGACGCACCTATTGGATGTCTATTGGAAGGTAAAAGTATTGCAAAACACAAGAGCTTCTAGATTTGAATTTGAGAACTTGTATAATAAATGTGTGTACAAACATGTCAATACCCCCACACATTTTATTTATATGTTTATTTATTTATTTATTAGGGCTGCACAATTTGGGGAAAATATCATATTGCAATTATTGAGGTTAATATTGCGATATGATACCATTTGTTTATTATGAGTCAACTTGCTTGGTTATCAAGGAAAATGCACAAATAGATTACTGATAATGCTGAAATTTGAATTTTTCAACTCAAACATACAACAACTATAAATGCAGTGTTTTCAAATTAAAATATATTTACAAAATTAAATAATATCTTTGCATTACTGCAAACATGTTATTTTCTCAATATCACACCTAAATAAAATAGAACAATAAATAAGAACAATAAAAATTCACAAAAATACGATTGTCCAAACAAACAGGGACATTTAAGCAGGATGTAACATGTACTTTCTATAAACTCTTTTGAAAAGGAAACTGGATATAAAAGTGTGGTTCACTCAAACCACTAAAACTGTTGTTGTGTGTATATATATATATATATATATATATATATATATATATATATATACACATACACACACACACACACACACACACACACAAATACACACACATTTTATTGTTGTCGTAATTTTAAATGTTATTTTTCACATTAGATAGATCTTATGATGATCTCATCAATGACGCAACACTTTGCGAGATGCAGACAGCGGGGCTGAGAGACAAGCGTGTGCATCACCCGGCTGAAATTTATATCTCTCCCGGTTTTGACTCCCGCTCAGATTGTCTCTCTTCCGCGACTGGTTGAAGCGGTGGCTCTGACAGCACAGAGAATGACAGTTTTGGAGTTTGTGTTTATTTACATGGCATGCTCCTGTATTATATTAACTTTAAGGATAAAGACATATCGCCAAGCTGTGATCTGTGTTTCGGTGTTATTTTTTCAGACCACTAGTTCAGTGTCTGTCTGTTTCGGCATCCATCTTCACCTGATTTCCACGCTGAACACCGAAAACGCACATGACATGACCACACGTGCCACTCCCTAAACTGAGACTGACTGGTCATCTTTTTATTAGCTGTGTAGAAAATGGGCAAACAGCTCTCAGAGAGAATGGGCTGTCACGTCCACACATGCAATTATTTATTTCATAAAATCCCAGAATTTGCCGTCATATAATCGCACAGGCTGACATCGCGATTGCGATATGATTAATCATGCAGCACTAATATACATGTTAAAGGGTAACTAAACCCTAAACCAACTTTTTTTAGTTAATGATCTGTAAGCATGGGGCTTTATTAGTACTGGTCATTGATTCAAGTAATTTTTTTGACATTTGTGTATAAAGTGTTTTAATTCTACAATATATGGTGTAAAAACGTCTGAGTGCTGCCCTCTTCAGGTTGAACGGTGGCTACTGCAGTTGAATTTTCCTATTGGCTGTTCCAACTCACCACGCCAGATTCATGTACATGTCGTCTTGCGACCGTGTGAGGAATAATAATAACATAGAGTCTGACAGCAGCTGTCAATTAATCCGTCACTACGAGTCTCAGGTGACCCCCGCTCAGCCCCGCACTCGGTTCGTTCCCTCTATCCCCGCCGGGGTCTGCCCACTTTTCCTGCATTTTCAAATATTTCTAGTGGGTGGAGTCAGACTCTGAGCAGGTGTTTAGTTACCCTTTAATGTATGATGCGCTCATTCAAACAAACAGTTGCTGGTGGAGCTGCTGCTTTTCTTAAAGAGACAGTACCAATTTATTGGTTGTACAAGTATGCATATAAGCAAACATGTAAAAAACAATTGTAATGTATAGTTTTAATGTATAGTAGTGGCACTTAAATAATGATTTTTATAATATAATTACTAAATAATTGTTATATGTGTAATTCTATTTTCATTATTATGTTCCAACCTTCTGAATATTTTGTTAAAAATGTGTTTGAAATTTTAAACAGTGAAAACGGCTTGTATCAATATTAAAAAATAAAATTTCACAATTTAAATAGATAGAATGTGAATTTAAAAAGAAAAGCTAAAATCAGATTAAAATGATCAAAAGAGAAATAAAAAATAAAATCTACAATCTCACATACTACAGTATATTGTGTGGTCATAAACAGTATATGAAAACCATACAAATGTCAAGATCCCCCTTCTCGGATTTCAGTTGCATTTCACCTATATGTCGTCAAATGTCTGGCGAGAAAAAAAACTAGCCAATGGCGATTTCTCCAACATGTTAGTAGAGGGACAAGTACCCATTTGCCCTGATAGATTTTAACTATATCATGGAGGAATTGCACAAACCTTGATCACAAGCATTTTTTTTTTATTATTTCCTTAGCACAACTGCTGTGACAAGTATGAGGAAAAATATCAAACAATGATCTTTATGCAATCATATAAGATATAACATATAAACAGGATTACGTCTCCACCATCCCAACACATATACGGTTTGTGAAAGGATATGCAAATAAAAATTATGCAATACTGCTAAAACATGCCTTTGCATTTATTTTGAATGCAGTAAGTAATTTGTTCAATAAAATCAAAGCAGTAAAGTCATATATTGCATGTCTGATGGTAGTGGGTTTTTTTTTTATATGCCACATTTCTCAGGCTTTAGAAGCCTGTTAAACGTGTGAGGAGGATGTGGATTTATCAACATTTTACAAGTCTGACAAAATCATCCAGGCCAATTAAAACATGTTAAAATTGGTTTTGTTGATAGTTCAAAAAAACACCAATATACTATATATGTATTCACTATAAACCATAGATATCTCTTTATAGTAAAACATTTTAGATTATATAGTGCTTAACAGATTGTTAAAACTGCAGTGCTGGCCATATCCTACATTGAAAGCTGATGCTCAAAAGTGTCCGTAAGCACGGTTGGCTGCTAATTTAAATCAATAGCAACATTTCAGTACTGGGACATTTCCCTCAAATCCATCTGCCATGCTCAATAAGCTTGCTGCAATGCATTCTGCAATTGCCTTATCCATAAAGGATACATGCGACGCTGCCCTAGATTTTGGCCTAAACGAGCCATCTTGTAAGGCAGCATAAGGTTGCTGCCTACTCTGTGGAAAAACCTATAAAATGATAAAAATGCTGTCTTGATAGGCAGATCACATTGCTGCTCCTATGCATAAAGTTCTGCTTAAATGTATTGCATTGCTAACTCTCAAATAACTAAATTACTTCTGGTTGCTTTTTTGCTGCAAATCACTGTCAGTATGAACACCCCTTTAGATTTAGATCTGGTAAGAGTGTACAGCCATGACAGTAGTCTGAATGCAGAGGGCATGGGTGAAGCTCACGATCAAGGGAGTGTAACATTCCCTAATTCTCGCATCTGATTAAAGTTTCTTAACTGTTGTACTTACCATCTCCACCAGGAGAGATGCTCGACTGTGTCATCAGAGCAGCCAACTGTAGCCACAAACGCAAAGGGCCAGGCCAGCAACATCATGAATGCAGCAAACAGCAAGCGCACAGGAAAGAGTGTCACAGTCATTATGGCTATCTGAGAGACAGAAACAGAGAGAGAGATTTTATAATCCAAACTATTTTCACGTTAATCCAGAAATTGCCCAAAAGGCTTTCTAACAGTGCTACAGTACACAGGAAGTATGTAAGGTATGAGGGGCATTTGCGAAAAAATATAAGAGGGGTGGTTATAGGAAAACAGAAATATGCAGTGAAACCGCATTTCGCTTTGCTAGGCTGTGCGATGCTCTGAAAGAGTGAGAAAGAGAATTTATCCAAACTCATGTTCACCTCCTCCAAACCTCTAAGTATTGTCATCTATATTTCAGAGAAAGATAGTGGATATATTTGAAACATTCTTACACAAAACGTAACATGATTTTAGTTTTACAACTTTGAGAGATTGATATCTGTAGTTAATCTCAAAATTACTTCAAAGCTTACCATAAAAAAATAAATAGGAGAAACCCTGGAGCCTCATTTCTGAAACGCACGTACAACTAGGGATGGACATTGATACAGATGTCCTGATTTGATTCTGATTCACAAGCTCTTGATTTTGATCTAGATATGGACCCATATGAATCGATTTCTGTTACAATGTCCATTTTGCTTACATATTAAAGAACTCATTTCTCAGCTAATGCTCTTGATTTGAAAGGAACATTTTAGGCAACCCTTCTAGGTACATTGGCGCCCAAAAGTTTGGAATAATGTACAGACATTTGTCTTATGGAAAGAATTTGGTACTTTAATTCACCACAGCAGCATTTAACTGATCACAAAGTATAATCAGGACATTTAAAATGTGAAAAATTACTATTACAATTTGAAAAAACTACTTAAACTACTTCAAAGAGTTTTCATTAAATAATCCTCCATGTGCCGCAATGACAGCTTTGCAGATTCTTGTTATTCTAGCTGTCAGTTTGTCCAGATACTCAGATGACGTTTCACCCCACACTTCCTGTTGCACTTGCCATAGATGTGGCTGTCTTGTCGGGTACTTCTCACACACCTTACAGTCCTGCTGATCCCACAAAAGCTTCAGAGAGTTTTTCTGTTGTCCAATGTATGTGTTTCTTTGCCCACTCTAACCTTTTCTTTTTGTTTGTCTGTTTCAAAAGTGTCTTTTTCTTTGCAGTTCTTCCCATAAGGCCTGCTGCACCCCTGAGTCTTCTCTTTACTGTTGTACATGAAACTGGTTTTGAGTGGGTAGAATTCAATGAAGCGGTCAGCTGAGGACATGTGAGACATCTATATCTAAAACTAGAGACTCTGATGCACTTATCCTCTTGTTTAGTTGTACATCTGAACTTCCACATCTCTTTCTGTCCTTGTTAGAGCCAGCTGTCCTTTGTCTTTGAAAACTGTAGTGGACACCTTTGTATGAAAGCATTGTATTGCCTTCATTCATCAAAACATTGATTGACTGACGAGTTTCTAGAGAAAGCAGTTTCTTTTTTGCCATTTTTTATCTAATATTGACCTTAAGACTTGCCAATCTATTGCATACTGTCTGTGGCAACTCAAGCTTCATTTAATGAGCCAAATAGCTTTCAACTGTGTTTGATATAATGGCAAGTGATTTTCTAGTACCAAATTAGCAAAAGGGGTGTCTGGGCCGTGATGGAGCACTGCCGGCACTGAATCAGCTGCTCAATGGGAGAGCAAGATAAGGGGCAGTTGGAGACGCAGGATCAAGAGAGAGAGAGAGAGACGTCTATGTAGAGTCAACATGTAATTTGGAATATCCAATGTAACTATATTAATAGTTTTTAAAAGCTAGGAGGGAAGAAGAGACAAAGATACAGTATGTAGAGCAGGGGTGCACACACTTTTTTACGTGATGATCTACTTTTAAATGACCAACTCAATAAGATCTACCAACTAAAAAAAACTGTTTTGTTTAAAAAAAAAAAAAAATGCTTGTTGGGACTACTGCATTTATGCCTACATGGAATTCATCTTCTAATTAATAAAAAAAAATATATAATAATGTTCAATGTTGATATCATTCAATTTTAACACTAAACCCAAAACACCTACAGCACAATATAAAAAATAGCCAGGGCATTTACCTTATTCTGATGACTTGCACTGAATGGAATCAGACAGTAGCTGCTGGTAGCTAGCCTCAAAAACTGCTAGCATCGCAATTTCGCGCTCTGTTCTCAGAAGCCCTTGGAAGGCACAAACCTAGTTGTCATGGCAACTGAATAAACAAAAATCTCGCCTGGTCAAAATGTACTCGTCAAGTGCAAGTCAGACAGAAACTAAAATATGGAAAAATATAATATTTATTTGTATTAAAATTTAACAAAATACATTTAAATTTTGTGCGATCTACCAGCATTGCCTTTGCAATCGACTGGTAGAGCGCGATCGACGTATTGGGCACCCCTGATGTAGAGGAATATATATGAATACAGAAATATTCTAATAGCTGTACTATAATATGCAAACATATTAGTTGTGGTTCTTTTTTTTTTTTTTGTCTTAGAATAAATGCTTAACCCGATTTGCAAATCATACATTATGTTTGAAAATTTACGGACTTTATATAGCATTCTGTTCCAACATATAAGGATATTTGTGGCAGTTATGTGGAGCTTGTTTACATTCTAGAAAGTTTAAAATAACAGAAAAATCCAATTGTGCTCTAGCATAATTAGATGCATATGGAGAGCCATTCCTGATTGTACAAGTACAAGCCATTAGGTCACATCACATGTTTCACTCCTATAGGCAAACCAAAAAGTGAGCAATATCAACTGCGATTCTAAAAGCAAATAGAGGAGAATTCTGGTGATGGAATGGCTCATGTAAACTGAAAATGAATTTGAATGTGAAATTAAACCACCATAGCATGCTTTAAATAACTGCTTTCTGTAAAAACACATGGTCAATCCAAACTTAATTTTCAGCACAAGAGTATTTCCTCAATTCCTGTACAAAATCAAAACTACTTCCCTTGATATATATTATGACATTCACAGTTTAAAAAGGAAATGGCCGAATCACAATTAAGTCGATGTATTTCTCTTTAAATAAAAATTATGACTTTTGTTGTATCATTCAAGATATTTAAGGCGTGACCTTATATTTTGGAAAACTGAATTGAAGACATTTTAAGGATCTGCCGGAACCCTGTTTAAGTCCTCGAATTGCTCCAGTGAGTTTAAGTTTCAGCTTTAACCCTCATAGTTGCAATTAACTTAATGTTCTTTATTTGTGGCATCCAAGAAACACTAATGCTATATGTGTAAAAATAACAATAGTAAATTAGATTTTTTTTTTTTACATGTTCCTTTGACCTAATTAAATCCCATTGGGCAGATATAATTGAGAAATTTGGCACTGCACTTCTTTAAAAGGTGATAACAGTAAAGTAAAATTTTTCTATCATCAATTTTATATGTATTTATTTTCTAATTTTATAATGTGAAATTTATATAAAAGTTATAAATATTATTTTGAGAACAAAAAAGGTCATTATGTTTCAACATCTTTTTTAAACATTCATGTTTTTTGAGATGGGCCTTGGGGCTTTCAGACTCCAAAAAAGGTCAAATTAGGTCCATGCTGAATGTCAGAATACATTTCTTATGAAGGTTACCATATATTAAAAAATAAACATGCAAAATAAGTAAATAACCTACTTGTATCATTCAGATCATAATATGTTTTGATGTAATTTTATTGAAGCTTGGTGCTAAAATTATATAAGTTTAAACCTGGTGGATTTTAGCTAGTGTGTCACAAGAATCCATGACTAAACAGAAATGCCACACACACATTCAGACCCTGAATGGTTAATGAATCTTTAATCTGCCTGAGAGTATGTGCTTCCAAGTTCCAAGAAAAATGGACTGACTCATGGCACATGCCACTTGGGTTAGCAGATATTACACCGACCATCGTTACAAGGGACTTTCAAGCATTTTATATATTTATTTTTAATTTATTAATTTTATTTTAATTGAAATGTATTTTATTATTATTTATTTTATTTTTGCCATTGGCTAGATAAGGCATAACCAAAAAAATAACACAAATGGGGAAAATAACACCTTTTATCAGCTTAGTTCTTTAAGTGTAGGACAGAATAGACTAGTTGTTCAGTTTTTGCTTAGCATGAAAAGGAACCAGAGTTCAAATCTACACCCAACATATTTATTATATACGCACGTGTGTGTGTGTGTGTGTGTGTGTGTGTGTGTGTAATTGCATATCAACTTAATAGCCACTGCGATTACCATATATTTTCGTTGTATTTAAAGTTGCAAATTTTAAGGAAGTTCCTTGATCGACAATAGTTAACGCTAATTAATGAAAATATATTAATCATCAACAATAACAATAGTAAACTTTAACCGGTGTACAGCGTGACACTCAAAAAATGCAACCATTTGCACTTTTATAGACACAAGCAGTTTTTTTCAGCACACTTAAAAAAACAAAACAAAAAAAAAACATCTAATTCATTTTCACAAAATTAGAACAGAAATCAATTTGTTTATTATTAGAGGATTGTAACATGCTGATTAATAAAGATACATTTAGAAGGGAAAAACTTTATGGTCTAAAAGGTGCTTTGAAACCACGTTAACTCATGCGGCGCTTCATGTCTACACACATGCAGGGAAAAGAGGCAACGTGTGCGGAGCGGGACAGAGCAGAAATGATGCATGTTTGTTGCTAGAGAACAATATTCAAGATTACAGTGCAGAAAGATTAGAGCTGTTGTCCACATCACTGTTGTTCTCTTGCGCTCTTCACTAGAGACGATGAGAGAGTGCAACTGTTGTAATGAAGTCTTGCGGTGCAGATGGAATCAATTCGGTGTCCGACGTAAACGAATTGTTAGCAAGGCAGCTAACATTAGCAAGTTCATCCAGTCTGACCCTACGTTACCACTGGCGCGTTGTGAGCAAAGCCGAGAGCGTTTTCAATTAATTCCAACGAAAGCAGAGCGTCATGCTCACAAGGTGGATCGTAGGATTAACAGCGGTGCAGAGCAAGCTCTCTCCTAGCGCTGTGAGCGCCTTTACATTTATATTTACATTTATGCATTTGGCTGACTCTTTTATTCAAAGCGACTTACAGTGCACTTATTACAGGGACAATCCCCCCGGAGCAACCTGGAGTTAAGTGCATTGCTCAAGGACACAATGGTGGTGGCGGTGGGGATCGAACCAGCGACCTTCTGATTAACGGTTATGTGCTTTAGCCCACTACACCACCACCACTCCGTTGAGCGGATTTCGTCCACCCCAGTGGAAATGCAGCCTGAGAAAGCCGAACTGCTTGTGTTTTAGCGACACAAGCTTACAATGGATTTTCTTTATCATGATATACATCGATATCGTTTTATCGCACAGCCCTACTAGGGACATAAATGTTGGTAGATAATGACAGAATGTTCAGTTTTAATTAATGATCTGGTGCAACACAATTTGACTGACCACATTGTAAATGCACGATTTCTCAAAAGTCTGAATATGCATGGCTTTCCTACACTGGTATTCCAAGAGTAGATTTCTTCTTCACACTGCTTAATTTGTGGAGACTGGAATAAAGTTGTCATGCCTTACACTCCCAAATACCTCATTCGACAGGTCCAATTGTGTAACACACCAGTCTTGTTAAATGTATTGGGTGTTCCCCATAACACAACTGGTTAAGACTGTCTTATGGTGCACTTCCACTGCGTTACAGTTCAACTGGACTCAACTCTGCTCATTTTACTTTTCTGAGCTTGCTTTTCCACTGCAGTTTAACACCGCCTCAATGTGGGTAGGATTATAGGCTGATCGTCATAGTTGCACCGCCTCTAAAACAGTGACAATCTTAAACGTAACACAAACATTACTCACCATAAACAATAACATGACCGCTAGCTGTGTGCTACTAGCTCATTGTGCTGCATAAAGCAGTTGTTCCTTGGTGATTTTAAACAAGTGTAACAGTTAAATTGGCCTGATTGTTTTAGAAGCAAGCTTCCAGTAGCTGGACAACTAAATAAAGTGAAGCTTCCAAGCAGAATATAGAGTTAACATAACAAAACGTACCATCCTCCGCCGTGGCTGAGCCCTGGGCACTCTCTCTCCCATTGCTTGCTGGTCTATTGCCATAGATGGCGTCTATTTGGTCAAACCACTTCCACTTATTTCTGTTTGAACCACTCCGGCTGTTATGTATATTATTTCACATTGTTTCATTTGTCTGCACCTTGTTTATTGACCACGGCGTGGTTTTGCGCATAGCCATTTCTTTTTACAATTCGAAAGTCGTCTGAACACATGATACTGCTATCGCTGTTGCTAACTAAACTAGTGGGTTGATGTACCTTTTCCAGTGACGCTGGTAGTGATGATTCTCTGACCAATCAGTGATCTGCAGGGTTTTGATGTCACGTTTATTATCGGCTCGGCTCGCTTGGAACTTCAACTGAGGTGGTACTAAAAAAAGTACCAGGTACTATTCACAGTGGAAAACCCCCAAAAAGCAAGCAGATTCGAGTCAAGTGGAGCTGTACCATGCAGTGGAAAAGCCCCATTAGTGAGATCAGAGCATCTCTGTTAGAGCAGTGATTAAATGTGGATGGGCTCACACGACAGCTCTATTAGGAAGAGATGAACCGAGGATGCTGTGGCCTGTTTAGTGTTTATTTATTTATCTTGAGCAGCTGTCAACACCTGCGGTCCGCCCTGACAAAAATATTAAACTGATTTGGAGGCTGAGGCAATGGCTCTATTGGCAAAGTGAGGGAGCGAGAGAGACAGTGATAAAGAGAGATGCATTCTGTTATTTCTTCTGGCGAAAACACAGGAGAGAAAATTTTGAAGAATCTTTACACCGTTCATGAAGGACAAAAAAATGTCTTCTGAAACCAAGCTTCACAGACATGTCACTATGAAATGCCATTGTATGGAAAAGTACATTGTAAAGGTTCTTCAGAAATTCTCTTTTTGTGGTCCATGGATAAAACAACTGCACAGAGC
Source organism: Xyrauchen texanus (assembly GCF_025860055.1). NCBI lineage: Eukaryota > Metazoa > Chordata > Actinopteri > Cypriniformes > Catostomidae > Xyrauchen > Xyrauchen texanus. The sequence goes on from NC_068301.1 coordinate 29,665,371, forward strand.
AGTTGAGGAACAACATGAGGGTGAGTAAATAAATTACACATTTATTATTTTTGGATCAGCTATTCCTTTAGGAACAAGAATTATTAACCCAATCTTAACCTTTACCCACTCCAACCTATTGTATCATGTCCCAGAAGCAAAAGACACACCACTGATCCCAGCCTATGGGGTCCCATTAACAACCTCCCCCCATGCTCTCCATCCCTATATTCCATCTGCTCCCAGCCTAAGGGGGGGGGGGGGTGCATCCAATCTCTACCGTTAAGAAGCCATATTCACCCTAAGCTGTATTCTGCAGCTAAAGCTTTTAAAACCACTGTAAATAGCAGGTAGATAACGCTTCTTCCTTTGAGTGGTGTTAAGAGCTACTATGAGTCACGAAAATAAATAAACAATACAACACCTATAAAATGTAGGAATGAAGATGTCTTCAGTGACGTGGCCTATCTGAAAACTGGATTGTTACATTTACAAAATGGGAGTAGTACTTGATCATGTAAAATTTGGCACCATGACGCTAGGGAGTTGTAGGTGATTCAAGTCTTCTGGGTGTAGCTATGCAGTTGCTGGTGTCCTGAATAGTGATATTCTGACATTTTTAATTACAGCATCGGCCGATACATATTCCTGTTTGGCCGATTTTTTTCTTGAGGGTGCCGAAAATCGCCTGCTTGCATGAGACGCGACTAAGACATGTAAACAACCAGTCACGGTTTGTTTTGTTGTTACGTGCCATTGTATTACTACAATAATAGACCGGTGTGCAACAGTGTCATTTAAACAGTTTGCATTTCAGTGCCGCGGCAGATGCGTTTGAGTGCTCATCTGTTTTATTCCCCTTCTCTCTCTCCTCAACAGTTCTCTGTAACTATTAACCGTCTTGTCAAAGGATAAAAACGCAAATATCAATAAAACTATTATCATATACCATCTGCAAATATCTAGTTTAAAAAGATGTAATAAACCAACCTCACAAAACTTCAGCATCCTGTGAGTGCTCGTAAATTTTCCTTTGAAGCACGTATTCTAACAGTCTCTCCACAACAGTTCCCTGTAACCTTTCTAATGATAAAAGCCTAATATCAATAAAACTAATATCATATACCATCTGCAAATATGCAGATATCTAGTTTAAAAAGATTTAATTCACAAACCTCATGAAATTCAATTTTTTTCTTCCCGTGGAGCGCTCATCTAATATTTTCCTCTGAAGTGCGTATTCTATCATCCAGAATCAAAAACTTCAGAATCAGGATAAAAAGTTCCTCTGATTCACAAATCATGATGGTCACTCCATAACAATCTCAGCAGGCGATCCAGGCCGTTTAAACTGTCAGGAGATTGAGGCTCGCGCTGGATCCACACAAGAGCAGGAGAGCAACTTCAAGGCTGCATCCTAAACCAGGAAAATGCTGCCTCCAGAGGATGTATACGGACGTAGGATGAAAATAAGGTACTTTTCAAGAGTTCCATTCATTCAAAACCGCTGTCAGTTAAGCCATTAACTGATTAGGCAACAAAGTAGCATGTCAGCTGCCTACATTTCAGATGCAGCCCAAGGTAAAAGCACTTCACGTGTGCTATAAGTGAATGTCTTATTCACTATGCACTGTATGTACAATTGGTTTGATTAAATATTTTTTTGAGTAAATGTGGTTGCTAACGTTAACATGCCATCCATGGTTGCTGGTCTACTGTGTGTTCTGTTATTTCCTTCTTCCTGATATAATAACAATTTCTTCGTGCAAATAAATAAAAAAAATGTGATAACTAAACAGAAATCTGAAGAAAAATGCAATCTACCATTTAAAATGCAATATAATTTTTTAGTTTTCTGTGAAATTGAATAAATGTTGTGCCAAATAAGTGTTTATTTTATATATATATATATATATATATATTTGTTTTGCAATTTTCTGCTTGTTATGTAATATATTAAATTGTGTGATAAATCTGCATTGTATCGGCATATCTCTGTATATCGGCCATTAAAAAACACAGTGTAGAGCTGAAGAAGGCAGGGCCGGGCTGGAAAGATGCACGCCCGGTCCCCAATCAGCCTGATGGGGCGCGCAAGGGATAAAGGTGGCCGGTGAAAGGGGGTTAAAGGGAAAGGAGGCGGCGAGAACCGGCTTAACAATATAAATAATTATTTCAATAAAAAGACACACACAAACACATACAGGGCTGCTGCCCGTAATTCTCTCTCTCTCTCTCAAACTATTGTCACCGTCTGCCTTGTCCCTCGCTCACCCCATCAGGCTGATTTGGGACCAGGCATGCGTCATCTCTCCGCTCTCCACTTATATCGGTCGACCACTAGTTCTGAGTGGTTACATACTGGCCCAAGTCAAAAGAGAAAACCTCATGACACAAAGCCAATGAGGTTTGATGTCACTAAGTGCCACCACATTTTATTTGTGCTCCGTTTACAGGAGTTGATCGATGATTTGTTAGTGAGTGATAACCTACATTTTGGTTGGTTCAGCATATGCCTTCAGATGTCTACTTTTATTATAATTTTGGGTGCTTTTGTTTTAGCTTTAAAATGTAAATCACCATCGACTGCTATTGTATGGAAATCAGCAACCACCATCTTTAAAATATCTATTGTGTTCTGCAGAAGAAAGTCATACTTGTTTTTAATGACATAAGGTTGGGTAAACACAGTTATAACAGAATACTATGAGTGAACAATTCCTTTAAATCAATAGGTTTGTTTTGTGTATTTTTTTTATTTTATTATGTCATGAAATTTATATGAACATTACAACATTTTGGCAGTTCAAAATTTAAGTGCCGTATATCACGTTTGGTTGCAGGTTTCCAGTTAAATGTCCAGCTGGTTCGTATTTGGATGCAGTTTTCAGATGAATTTTAGATAATTATCTTTTTAAAACATACCTCCCTAACCCAAAACTTTTGCTTGAACTTAACAACAGTGTTTTAAAATATAAATAGAAACAGATCAATATTTAAGTCCTTTTTTACTATAAATCTCCACTTTCAAATTCTTCTTTTGTTTTTGGCAATTCGCATTCTTTGATCAAATCGCCACCTACTGGGCAGGGAAGAGGTCACTTGCATTGTATGGACTTCTCACCCACACCTATCATATTGCTTCAGAAGACATGGATTTAACCACTGGAGTCTTATGGATTACATTTATGCTGCTTTTGTTTTGTTTATTGGACCTTCAAAGTTTTGTCCACCATTCACTTGCATTGTATGGACTTAAAGAGTTGAAATATTCTTCTAAACATTGTGTGTTTAGCAGAAGAAAGAAATGCATACACATCTGGGATGGCATGAGGGTGAGTAAACGATGGGAGAAATTTCATTTTGGGGTGAAATCTCTGTCTAAGCCAGAAAAAAATCTGCTTTGTACACAACCACTCTACACCAATCAAAGAGTGTGTAGAGAGAAAAGGGTGGCATGACATGGAGCAGTTGAATCAGTCTTGGCAATCTGAAGCATCTAGTGTAGAAGGAAAATTCTGACTCTTGCTAGTGAGCAATTCCCAGCACTCTTAAGTTCTTGCTACACTCCACATTCCTTTAGGATCACCATTAATCAAGATCTCCAACAACATAAGCTCTAGTGTCACTTAAGGGAACACACTAAAAAGCATCCAAGACTTACAGTGCCTCCAGAAACAGTGACGTGCTAAGCTCATGCTTACAACTGGTCGCCTGGAGAGCAGTTATAGAGAATTTGAGGTCTTCACCATAGCTGCTCAAAGATATGTTACGTAACAGTAAAAGCACTAAAAAGGACTCGGCACACTTGTCAGGACATGTCCATGAAGAAATGCCATCAAGAAAAATAGAAACCCAAGAGAGCAATAGCGGCTTTCCGGGGTTGAAATGTAATGCAAATGTATAGCCTCACAGCAGGAATTTCCAAGCCTACTCATGACCACTTTATTGGTCTCCATGGATTTTTGCCAGCCTGCTACTTGAATGAGAGTAAAACTAATGACACTTGAATGCTGAAAGCTGTCTGATTAGTACAGAAGTCTTAAGGAGCTTCCTCCCTTTTACAAGAATATGCACAAAAAACGTTTTATGTGCCATGTCAGCAGGGGGCAGTCATCGCGCCTCAACAAACCTCAAAAGCTGTGCAGCCACAGAATAAAAGCAGATCAGGATGTGTTCTTGACAGCTGGACAAAGCACAACAGAATACAGGGATCTCAAGGACGCGATTTTCATTGTTTCCACTACTTTTAACTTTCTACAGCTCCAAAATAGTCCATCTGACACAAGTGTAAATATATACATTTTTTATTCAGCGTTTTTACCGTGACTTCTCTTCAGCTCCCGAGGCTTTATGGGATAGAACAGTGTCCAGTGGGTGCGCAATTCATAATCTCGCTGGAAATAGGTCATCCGGAGTATTTCTCGTTTACAGTTTTGTGCATACTGCACAATTGCCATACTGCTTTTGGCATATATAATAGTGAAGTATGCATATTCAGACACATGGTTTTAGTATTTGTCTACACTGCACCAAATTAAAAAAAGGAAATGGTCAAATCTATGCTCATGTCCATCCTAACATCTCAGCATGAACATATTCATGCATATGCTGTGTCTGAAAGACTTCACTCACCATTCAATACATGCAATATGAGAGCATAAATGACTGATTTAGACACAACTGTACACATAACTTTGTATATGACGTTAAAGTCACGTTGCATCCAGAATGATAAAAAAAAAAAAAACTTGTAATAAACTAAAATCGCACTCTAAATCTAATAACATTTCAAATTCCTTATGTATTCAAATGGTTTGAATCAGGTTGGTACTTCATGTGGCTTTTTACTTTTCAGACCACAAACACTACATAAAAATGATTAATTATTTTTACTGCTTGTCTGATCAAAACCTACTTCCTAGTGCTCAAAGATCTGACCTTGTCTGGTTTATGAAATCTGAGCACAGTGTCCTTCAGAAGTCTCTAAACTCCTCTCTACCTGATGAAACGTGAGGATAACTGTGGATTCTATTATCAGATCGGTGGCTCTGAAAGATTTCCTGTGTGACAGTGTCTTTGCTTTCCATTTCCCACAAACAACAGGAAAGGCTGTAGGGTGGATGGGAAGATAGAGATAACAGTTAAACAGGGGGAGTGGTTTAAGAGATTGAAACACTGTGTTCTCACATATCTCCTGTAAAAGACACTTGAAACCACTTGAAGGCAATGACATAGATTTAGTTTGAAAATGTGTGTTTGTGGGGGAGGGGGGGTGCTAAAATAGAATTGTGACATCCATCATCTGAAGGCGTGATGCGGTGCGACGTGACGCAAAGGTCGCTTCCAGTGTGAATAAACTTGTTGATTGTAATGCAAGCTTTATTAACAAAGTGTCAATGTAGAGTTGTGATTTTGCGAACTTGTTATATTGATAGTTGTGGGAGTGAATTGCAATGAGGTAGCTAAATAATTATAGTATAGCTGGAGTGTCATTAGCAAAATTGCAGTACTGTTCTACCTACTTACAGTACGAGTACAATTTTTAAAAATGTATAGTCCCTCTCTGCCCAACCATACAAAATGTTCTGCTGGGCAGCGTTTCTCTTCTATTTAACCTCTACGAAGCATTGTAGATATTTGCTAGAATATGTCAGAAGCACCAAAAAGCACATAAAGGCAGCATAAAAGTAATCCTTAAAACTCTGCTGTTGAAATCCATGTTTTCTAAAGCGCTCTAATCGATTCTAGGCAAGAACAGACCAAAATATTATATTTCTCTGTACATCTTGACATTGTAGTCTCTAGGCACGATCATGATTTCAAACTTGATTATACTTCCTGGTGCTTGACGCATAGGAAGTGTAATCGAGCTTGAAATCTTGATCACAAAGGAGACTGCAGATGTCAAGGTTCATAGTGAAAAAGGAGTTACATTTTGGTCTGTTCTCACCTAAACTTAATTAGAGCACTTCAGAAGACATGTAGTAAACCACTGGAGTTTTATGGATTACTTTTATGCTGCCTTCATGTGCTGCCTTTTTTGGAGCTTCAAGGTTTTGTCCACCATTCACTTGCATTGAATGGACTAAACAGAGCTGAATATTCTTCAAAAAAATCTTTATTTGTGTTCTGCTGAAGAAAGAACGCCATACACATCTGGGATGGCATTAGGTTGAGTAAATGAGAGAATTTGTATTGTTGGGAAAACTCTTCCTTTAAGACAAAATTTGAAAGAAACTATGTTAATTTAGCACCATGGACAAATTTAGAACGCAGTACTGCTGCAGAGACCATATATTATCATATACTTGTGTGAGGTTCAGATACTAAAATAGCCCCTTGCTAGTAAAAGCTCTGCAGTTTACATTTAGGAGATGCAGATTTTATGTTAATACTTCCATCACAGTGTCAATGAATCAAAGTTGTCCATTTAATCACCTGTATTTTTTTATACACCCAGGAGTTCTGTATTATTGTTTCATTATAAATATGGGGCCGCGCAATACAGGGAAAGCGTTTGAAATGCAGACGCTTTTGTGTTTGTTTGTCAGTTTGAAAGTCTTTCAAAGAAACTTTGGGCACTGTAGTGGAAAAGTACGTTATCATAGCCATGGTTGGTAATTTATTAGACGCCCTCCCGACCCATATATCTCCTACACCTGCGAGAATTTTGATTTGAGAACTCACTGATTTTAAGCAGGAAAACACGCCGCGTGTCGCTGATCGCTAAATATAAACCAAATAAGAATGCCCATAGTGCTCTACCGTCACACAAATGCTCAACTCATTTTCCATCATATGTATACTGACACTGGGAATTCTCAATCATGGTTTACTGTACGGCGAAGTTGTCTTTACCTTGAGTTTCTGCAAAGGAGTAAATCTTAACTCGTGCACGAAAGGATTTTTAAAGTGTGAAGAAACCACCGAGTCTTCTCCATCCTCCGCTGTGTGTAGTTTTTTGTAAGCAAACCTCATTCTAAGAGGAATATCCCCAGCAAATGCTTCAGCACGGTGTCCGTCTTGTATACTAAGCACTTCTAGACTGCTGTAGTTTTACGTGCGCTACAATTCAGTTGAGTCGCTCGTGCTGGGCTTCTATGTTGACGCTGCCCGCTCCTGTTACAGTTTACCAAACGATCAGCATCACCGCACGAGTTTCTATTGTGCGCATGCGTGATAAACGCAAGTCCTGACATCACTTCTGAGCTGTCTAACTAAGCACTGTCGGTATCTTTCATAATAGTGACAGGGAACTGGTTAGTTCTCGCTCTACATTGCCTAGGGAATTATTTACGTGTACAGCACACGTGCTCAAACCGCCGGGATCTTATCGACAAAACATCTTTCCGCAATTGGGAATGATTCATAGTACTATTCCGCTTATAAATGGTAGTCATTCATGTGTTCAGTCCTACAGTTGACAATAACATCTTAAAAAGGGACTTCTCATAGCATAATACTTCTGAATGCTGATCTGTCCAAGCTAGCAGGAATAAGGTTGTTTATCGGTGCATAAACATAACTGAGGGCTTGGACACAGTCCCTCTATGTGACCAAGCAAATATTGCTTTCTTAGTATGCATTATATATTTTCAAATAAATGCAATACAAACAGTTTCCAATTTTCTTGGTACTCCATCTAGATGACATATTTTAAGAATAGAATTGCATGGAAGAAAACCTTATATAATGGCATAAAGACTTTTGCAGAAAAAGGTCAATAGTTTTGATTTTACTGAAGCAGGTTAGGAAAAGCATTTGAGTAATGACGCTTGAAGTATCAGCATTGGGCGCCCTCTGCTGTACAAAAAGGAACAAAAATAATGTCTGGAAGACAGGGATGACACAAATAATGTCTACCTCAAACATCATCATGAATTATAAAGAAGTTGTTACACATGAACATTAAATTAATTTGAATCATCTTTGCAAACTTAGAATGCATCATAGAATTTAGTATCATCAAAGAAACCTGGACACTGGACCCCTTCTTCTGCGGAACACAAATGAAGATTTTTAGAAGAATACAGTGAGAATATCTGATCTTAATTCTGTAAATCCATAAAATACAAGTGAACGGTGACCAAAACTTTGAAGCTTCAAAATATACACAAAAGCAGCAGAAAAGTAATCCATATGACTCCAATGGTTTAATCCATGTCTTCTGAAGTAATCCAACCGATTTCATGTGAGAACAGATCAAAATAACGTTTGACAACTGCAGTATCCTTGGCAATTATGATTTCAAGCTTGATTACACTTCCTACAGCGCCATCTAATGTTTGCAACAAGCAAAATGAAGTGTAATCGATTTTGAAACCATCGTCATACCTAAAGACTGCAATAGCATACAGTTCTCACCCAAAATTGTTTGGATCTCTTATGAAGACATGGGTTAAAACACTGGAGTCATATGGATTACTTTTCTGCTGCTTTTAAGTGTTTTTTTGAGTTTCAAAATTTTGGCCAACATTCACTTGCATTGTATAGACCTACAAAGCAGAAATATTCTTCTAAAAATCTTTATGTTCAGCAGAACAAAGAAAATCATACACATCTGGGAGGACATGAGGGTGAGTAAATAAGACAATTTTCATTTTTAGGTGAACTATTCCTTTAATGTCTGAATTATGTTTAGTTTTCAGATGAGTAGGTCCAACTTTATTAGAAACTCTACATGCTCAGTACAACAGTCAAGTCATCCTCACTTAATTTGAGATATAAAGCAGTGGTATGACAACAAATACTAAAGCCTCAAATAATTCACCCCTGCCGCTGCTTGTGTCTGGGGTGAGATTTGCAAAAAACAAACAGCCTTCCACGGCGGCAGACGAAAAAGCAGTCTTTGCAGCGTCTTTTAAGAGCAGTTTTTGTCTTCATGCCAGCGGACGGCTGAACGCACACAAGCTGCTGGCATTGTCCAAGCAAGGACGAGAGGAATGGAGTGTGTAGTTTGCAAGGTGGGTTGACGACTGCCCTGAATCGTGCAGTTGCAGCTGTGATGGTGGAGATGCATCGCTGTGCACCGGCTGCAGGTAAGGAGCTAAGGGCAGTACACCTAGCAACTTGGGAGAATTGCCGAGTCAAGGAACCAATAAGACAGGAGAGCTGCAGTGGTGCCATTATCTCAAAACCTGAAGAGAGAAAAAAAAGAAACTTTGCATGTGCATCAAGTAATTTCAGTAAGACTGCCTCAATCATTTATTCATTCGCAAGTACCCTAATTCAAAGTCTAAGGCTGTTTTGCCAAAGACGGACCACTTGTATAAAAATGAAAGGGAGAAATTGTAACGCCCAGTATGGTTAATGTAATAAAAATCCTGCCTTTCAGGTAAAAGGAACCAATCACCTTTTATATAGACAACGCCTGTCAGTCAACTTGAGAACGCGCATGCGCATTAATTGGACCAGCGTGATCCGAGCTAAAGAAGCCCTATTTATGATCAGTGTTGTCATATTTCACTGCTGATTTTATATATGTTCTTTGATCGTAAACCAACCGTTTTGTAAATTTCGATCCTTCACCATTTAAGTAGACAGAAGCTGCAGGTTTATGCCGCATGTGTAGAAAATAGCTGTCCGGCAGCTTTCCAAAGATGGCCACCGAGTGGACTGACTAGCCTTGAAAGGCACTTTGGCAGAGTCTGGGTCAGAACAGATTACCAATATTCGTTATTTTTGTATAGTTAATATTCCTAGCTGCAGCCTAGAACAGAGAACTGACCTCCTTTCTACATTATGTACTTTATGAATGCCGATATGCAACGCTTCATTAAAACATATCTTGCAAAACACTGTAAACATCACACTTAGTGGTTAGGCTAGCTAACACCAACAACCTAGCTGAGCACTTTCTCTCTAGCGCCAACTAAATTGATGGGTTTTATTGAAACGATCAGGACCAAACAATCAAACCAAAACAAATGCATCACATACCTTTCTGATTTTACCGTAATTAACGCACAAATCCCGATTTAAACCCAAAATGCATAAGTATGAAGCAATGTCACTATAGTGACAAGCAGCATGCTTCATACACAAGGCAACTGTGCGACTTCTTATGACGTAATGACTTTGAGGAAAGTCGTGATGCACGCATGCGCACACACTTAAGCCAGAGGTCTGTTGTTGTGCTTTATAAAATAAGAAATACATGTTCTAAATAAACTTGTATCATGTATGGTAAGATAAACATGTTTAAATAAACATAAAAGTAGTAGAAATGAACAAATCCGTTGTTCTCAGACAGCAGGGGGCAGCAGAGGTAATGATCATCACGGGCAAACATGGCAGCCACCCTTCCAAAGATCTTGTCCTCAGGTAAAAATACGAGGACTTTGCTCAATGTTTTGAAAGTATCTGCAGTTTCATCCCAGCAATACAGTGTTCTAGTTTCTAATTATGGAGAAAAAATTACACATACCGGACAGGTAAGGATAAAGAGATATAAGCCCCTAATATACAGTAGGCTAATTGGATTTCTGTGTTCTCTATTTATTCATTAGCAATTGTTGACATCTCGATGTTGCTGAATCGAATGTCATGACTTTACTTACATTAATTTAGTATTTCATACATTGAATTACTTGTTTCAATCAGTGATGGGACAACGTCAAATCCCGCTGCAGAGCTGTCAGTGTTATTATGGAGTGGTAGCTCTTAGTTTAACGGTTGCTCGTATATTATTGCAGGTCTATGACGAAAATGATGCGAGAAGAGCTAGATTCGCCGGTAGACAAAAAGAGGTAACGACAAATACACATAGTTCCCAGACAGTTTTAGTAAACTAACTATTCAATTGTACATGTAAACTTGGTGGCAATCCGTGCTCTGATCTAGTCATACTGTAAGGTAAAGCATTGCATTTACATTTTGATACAGTAAAGGCAATGAGTAAAATACAGTTTGTTGACACATGGATCTTTTATACTTTAAATACACAGGTGAATGAAAACTTTGCAATCAACTTGGTTGCAGAAGAACCAGTGACACATGTAGAGTCAAGTGTGGTGTCCTGTGATGGAGGTGGAGGGGCTCTTGGCCACCCCAAGATTTACATAAACCTGGTAAGAAAATGACAGTCTAGATGGCATTTACACTCACTTAGCACTTTATTAGGAACACTTTGGTCCTAATAAAGTGCACATCATGTTCTTCTGCTGTTGGAGCCCATCCGCCTCAAGATTCAATGTTTCGTGTATTCTGAGATGCTGTTCTGCTCACTACAATTACAGAGTGGTTATCTGAGTTACTGTAGCCATTCTGTCAGCTCGATCAATCTGGGCATCCTCTGTTGACCTCTGTCATCATCAAGGCTTTTCTGTCTGCAGTACTATCGTTCACTGGATATTATTTCTTTTTGGCACAATTCTGTGTAAATTCTAGAGACTGTTGTGCATATTGTGCAGGAGATCAGCAGTTACAGAAATACTCAAACCAGCCCGTCTGGCTCCAACAATCATGCCACGGTCCAAATCAATTAGATCACCTTTTTCCCCCATTCTGATGGTTGATGTGAACGTTAACCGAAGCTCCTGACCGAATCTGCATGATTTTATGCATTGCAATACTGCCACACGGTTGGCTGATTAGATTATCGCATGAATAAGTAGGTGTACAGGTGTTCCTAATAAAGTGCTTATTGAGTGTATTAACTCACCTTAGGCTATTACTTAAAGGGATAATCACAAACATTACTTTTGCAAATAGAAAAGATTAGAATAGAAGAACAGGGAGACCTGCAACAGATGTCATGTACCACACAAAGCCCCCCACAGAACATTGTGCCAGTCTGAGATTACATGAAGAGACAGAAGCAATTGAGACAGCCGAAATAGATAGAAGAACTGTGGCGAATTCTCGATCATCCTATCTGCCAACAACCAAGATTAACTGTTTCCAGGTGTACCTAGGAGAATTGGTGCTGTTTTATAGGCAAAGGTGGTCACACCGAATATTGATTTTAGCTTTTTTTTATGTTTACAGGACTTTGTATGACATTAAGTGATACATTAAAACTATTTCATTATTTTTTATGACATCCTCCTTATGCATAATTATTCACAAGTGCCTAAAACTTTTGCACAGTACTGTATTCATATAAAAATCTCATCTGGGATGGCATGAGGGAGAGTAAATGATGAGAGAACTTTCATATTTGGGTGAACTATTTCTAAAGGAATTTTTCAGGCTTAAAGCAAGTTGAGCTCAATCAACAGCATTTGTGGTATATTATTGACGCTTGCAGTGGAAGTGAATGAGGCCAGTCCATAAACATTGAAATACACACTGTTCAAAAAGTATAGCCACAAGATTATACATTACACATTATACATGACTTGAGTGTGTATTATGTGTATACATTTGCTCATTAACCTTATCAGTTGTAAAGTTATATCCAATATTACAACTTTGTTGCCATGATGACTTGATACCGGTAAACTCTAAAAGCTTTTATCAAACTAAAATCATGTAAAACAGAGATTTCCTAACACTAAATTCATGTTAACACATATAATGTTTACGTCATGTGGCTAAACTTTTGAAACCGTATGTATTTCATAGTTTATGGACTGAACCCACTCACTCCCATTGCCTTATTCTAACCATATTTTTTAATAAATGGGGATTGAGTTGAAAATAGTTTTATGGTAACAAATATTAAGCCACAAAAGCTGTCTATTGAGCTTAACATTAACCCAAAATATTCTTTTAGATGCAAAAGCGTGTTTCAATAAGAATTTGATGTTCCTGAAGAAAATACTTGATTCGGTTGAACTAATCACATGTTTAGGTATTAAAACATATGTGTGCCCCCATGTTGCATAGAACATATTATTTATAATAGTGTCATGCATTAATTCATTAACTTTTTTCACAGGACAAGGACACCAAAGTTGGCACGTGTGGATATTGTGGGTTGCCGTTTAAGCAGAAACATCATCATTGAGGCACTGTCATTTTTTTGTGTGGTCTATACATTATTCCCCATTGAAAAAATGTCAACTTTTTCTCTGTACAATAAATTATTATTACGTTATGAAAGCTGCAGCCTCTTATTCTGATTTTTATTGATTCATTTTTTTGGAGCCTTTAGAAAAATGTTATTACCTACAAACTTCAGAAGTGTAATTCCTCTAGACTGATTTCATTGGTACAAAATGCTCATGCGTCAATACTACTTTTCACAGACAGAGGGCGCACATGATCTTTTCAAAAGGCCCAGCACTTAAAAGAATTGAATGGAAATTGATTTGTCAGCATTTCCTAAAACATTTACCATACTATTGACAAGAGGAAGATGTATGAAATAACTATTTGAGTTTTAATTTGGATGTTACCTTCCTGCTACACCTGGTTTGCTCCACTCCCATTTGGATCTTCTCTCATGTGGTGATAAAATAAACTTAATAAATAGAAAAGGCTATATTTATTACTTTGTATATTCTGCATATATACACACACTGTACATTGAATTACATAACTAGGAGAAGAGCAACCCTACCTTAAAATTATAACAGTTTGTTTTACTGTTGACTGACCTTTGATTTAACCCAATAATTCAATTAAAACCAACTAAATAAATTCAAGCAGTTACATTCTGTTCCACAAAATCAAGATGTCAGTCATCACCCAATTGCTAATAGATAAACAGACATGCATAGCAATCCAAAGCCTGTGTAGTTAGACTGATTGTACTGTTAGCAAAGCTTTGCTAGAAGTGTATTGAGCAATACTGTTTAAGCCAACAATAAGTCATTCTTCAAAGGCCTTTATTCCTTTTTGGTTTGGTTCAGTAAGTTTGCAATGGGAGCATGCAAGCAATATCTTGAGTGAATGTCATGCATATGTGCCCTAAATGATCTGACAGGTCTTATGTATAAAATCAAATACTGTCATCCAGCTCTGAAAAACAGACCTGCCAAGACTGGACGCCTCAGGCTTACATATCCAAATTGATTTTCCTTTTACAACAGATGCTCTTGGTTAGTTTATGACTTGTCATTTACTTAGTTTAACAGTTTGAAGCAGTTCTAAGAGGTAAGACATAAAAAGGAGAAAAGACTGAAAGAATAGAGCAACCTGCATCTTTATGTCCCAACGAACTATGACTACGTCCCTGTCTCGTCCTGCTAAGATTGGTGAAAGTCAAGGGGGATCTCGCTTGATAAGAAACACTAGTGCGGAACAATGGTTGAGGAAGATCATATATATATATATATTTCATCAAAAGTATTCTCTGCCGGCATGGCCATGCCAAATTGGCCTTGTGGCGGTGTGGAGGAAACACAGTCTCTAGTGGTGCATGCAGTGGAACTGAGTTTTCCGGCTGGCGGCCCTCAGGTTGAGAGAAAGGCAGCCACGGTGCTATAATTGGGGCTGGTGACAGAAGGCAAGAGACAGCGTGATGCCAATTAACCCTCATCTGTGCTATGTCCTGTCCTTTATGTGTGATAGGTAAGGGAAAAGCTTCATTGTTAAGGGCTGGTGCTCTTTCTTTATCAAGAGGTGTCTAAATTGCAGGTGGTTGGCTAGTTTAAACATTGCTCTGAGCAAAATCGTGGGGTGAAACTGAGCGTATGAATTGTGCTGCATATAAAAGTACATTGTCTATTATTTATAACGCTAAAATGAAGCCAGCATAGATACAGAAGGTTGCATTTTCTCCGAAAACGTCATCTTTCACAGTATAAATTGCTCTGTAGTACTTGGCAGGTGCTGTATCATGATGTATCAATGCGATTCTTGCCCTTTTCCATTTTAGCAGTAGCATAAATGCTTTTTTTTCATTTACATCATTTCATATAAAGAGAATATCTCAGAAGTATTTACTTTTTCAGAACAGCCTTTCACTTCACTCACTGAAAGACACATCATTGGATCAGCTAGTTCCCCTTATAATTGCTCTTCCGAACTGTCACCAAGAAACTGAAGGTCTCTGTGATATGGCCGTTACCTTCATAACAGTCTGCACTAATCACAGTCTGCCCCATGTACTAGAGTCATGACCTTTACTTATGAGGCTGACCGTGTCATGTTTCTCAGTGCTGGTACAGGATCCACCAGGATAACTATTGCCTGAAGAGAATTTCATGTATGAAGCAATGTGTGTGTCTGCCCTTCTAAGTAAAGATAAAGAGCTGAAACCTGCTTGCAATAAATGAATGAAACGAATAAGTGAAAAATAAACACTATCACTTACTTCATATACTTTTAAACAACATATGTTTATGTTTACTTGTTTGCTGATTGCTTAACTGCTATACAACATAATGGCCTATAGAGGCAATAATCAAAAGACTCCTAAACACATGAATTGTAATTTTTCATGTAGGAAATCATGAGCACTCACATTAAAATGAAGACTCCAGTCATTTCAGTCGCCTTATAAAAGCTGTTTTATTCTACATGGACAGGTTCCGCACATGGGGGCGGCCATGTAAGAATCACATGACCAGCTGAATACTACTCGATTAATATCAGTACCCATCCTGATATTTGACACTTTCACTCATTGATTAAAGTAATCATGGTTAAAGTAAACACTTGCTCCTCTGAAAGGTTGCTTGTGTATGTCACCATGGGCCATGTTTACAGGAGTAGAATGTTGTTGTTTTCTTGACCTTCTGTGTTTAACACACAAGCTCAACACATCCCAACCATGTAATCCGAAGCTTGCATAACTTCATGTGATTTACATATACATTTATGCATTTGGCTGACGCTTTTATCCAAGTGACTTATAGTGCACTTATTACAGGGACAATCCCCCTGGAGCAACCTGGAGTTAAGTGTCTTGCTCAAGGACACAATGGTGGTGACTGTGGGGATCGAACCAGCAACCTCCTGATTAACAGTTATGTGCTATAGCCCACTACACCACCACCACTACATTACATTACATTACATGGCTGGAGAAAGTAGATGATACCAACACTGTAAATACCTTGGTCGTGATTCCTATTAAGCTTGACTATGTGGACAAAACTAATGCATTGTTTTTATACATATTTCTTTTTTTAAATGGAGAAGCTGTACATTGTATCAGCCTTTGCCTCTGAGGAACATTTTTTATGTTTTTCTTTAAAAAGTGGGATTACTTTCTAAATCTTTAGAATGAAAATTACTCTGTGGTCCAGTGATGCAGTGAATATTTAGATTTTAGCCTAATAGTCGGCCTACGATGTAGGGTACAATGGGGCTAAAGGCACACCTTAACCCTTCTATTGTGTTGAAAATCTGCATACACCTTTTGCATTTGCAGGTAAGTTTTGACCCGGTGGATTTTTAAGCTTATAAAAAATTATTAATCCAATTGTTTTAATCAAAAAACATATTGTAGATCATTGTTAACTTTCTAGATGTTCATACATGTACAATTATTTATACTTTTGACATGTTAACTAACCAGTTCTGTTAGTGAGTTTGCATGAGACTGTGTGTGTATTTGTGTGTATGTTTGTAAACTAGATGCAGTCCCATTTTGAGACAAAAAAGTGTGTGTGAGAGCATGGGAAAGTGTCTAAATGTAAGTAAAAAAAAGTCGAATTCAAAATGTGCAAAAATATCTGCAAAATAGCACGTGTAAAGCCACAATTGATGCCCCGGTCAATATTGAAATACATTTAGTTTTACTGAATATTTATGGAGGAACATAATTTGTGTGAATATAAATAATAACGAGGTTGTTTTGAATAACATTTTATTATTTTTTTTTAAAGGTGGCTCCCTCAATTGGGGTAAAAAACCCCCAAGGGGTTATATTGATATCATGTAGATACCAGGGCAAAAGGTAAAGGGCACAATTTGTGAATGTATGTCTTTTGAGACAGCAAGATGCTTTTTTTAAGTAACAAATTAAGATAATGCTTATTTAAAAAAAGGCTGCACAATTTCTTGTTAACTTCATGTAAGCAATCTCAAGTATTCTATAAACAAATTAATCTACATTGTGATTTGGATCAGTCAATATGAGCCCACTTTGAACATTCTTCATACCAAATCTATTCCTCCCACATACTCTTTATAGCCCCCCATCAACAATAGGGCTTTTTACCTCAAATACCATCCTTTACTGGCCAGTTATTGAAAATGTTTTTATATAATCACTTTGAACACAATTGAAAATGAAAAATTACTATTTTGTCTCAAAATAAATGTGATCATTTCCAGGATATTCATTAGCTACACACATGTACAACATTTAAAAAATATATAAACTTTTAGATCAAATGATTCTTATAATCAAACTTTAGACATTACACAAAATTATCTCATGGAACAGGAACATGCAATTGAGTGACAAATTCCAAACACTCCTTATATAATGTACCTTTCTCTAGTAGACTTTAAGGAATATTCCGGGTTCAATGCAAGTTTAGCTCAATCGACCACATTTTTTAAATCCTTTTGATTACCACAAACAATTATTTTGACTTGCCCCCCAAATGTAAGTGCTTTTATAAAATAATAAGCTTAACATTTCTGTCTTTAAACCCTTCAAAAATTGGCCCCATTCACTTCCATTGTAAGAGTCTCACTGTAACCTTTTTCTAAAGAAAAGGAGGGACGAGTCAAAATAATCTTTGTGTGTGTTTTTTAAGTATGTAAGCTAATTCAATACAGCTTCAAAATTCAGGTTTGAGGTATTACTGTGTGTAATTTATGTTGTAGAATAAAACATCTGTTTACCACAGACCTTATTTTACTCAAGTTCAAAAACTCCATTATAAAAACCCAGAGGAAAACCCAGAGGAAACACATGGAGAATTCTTTCCGTTCTTTCCAGTGTGCAGATAGTTTATTTACTGAAAGGTTGGATGTCAATATTTATTACCTTATATATAAGTTATTTATACGGCCGAAAAAGAAAGGAATTCTCGGATGATTTCACCCTGAATAATTTAGCCTGAAATTTTTAATCCCTTACAAGGTTGTGGCAGGTTTCTCCTCTGTTCTGATGAATACTTTATCATCATCATCATCATCCTAAGCTTCAAACTGAAGGGGAAAAAAAAACACCAAATTAAAAAGAAAATAAAATACAGAGTGGCTTTAATCGCATTAACAGACAATGAGTCATCATCTCCATAGCTTAATGTTTATTTTTATTTTAATTTATTTTTTAGCCAATGATTTGACAACGAGTTCCATGCACAAATTGTTTATTTTTCTGAAGGAGTAAAATACGTTTTAAAATGCCTCCAATGAGGAAGCTATTGTTAATAGCTCAAATAACTCAATAATTTGGACTGTGAATGTTTTCCAACTACTTTCAAATAAGACAAGTATGAAGGCATACTATTTGTTAAATTATGATAAATTAAGCTTATACTTTACTTCTTTCACCGGGGATTAGCATTAGACGCTCACATGTGTAATGAGTAAACCGTTGGTTTTTAAAAACTGAGCTTCTAATTTCAGAGGCGGTATTTGTTCATGTCTCTGGTGACTGTGTCTCGTTTGGAAGGCTGCGTCCTCCGGAGGTCGCGTTTGTTGGCCGCATACGTCATCGAGACTGTGTCGTTTCAGAAAAGCGAGTAGGACACTCCGAATGTGACCTTCTTTCGTGGGAATTCGGAGAATGCATGAGGTGTATCCTTCGTGGGCACTCACAACCCACAATTCTTTACTTCAACGGAAATGTCTAAAAACAAATTGTGCCAATTTGCCCATAAATATGATGTTCAAACGCAAGTAATGTTAATTCCCAAATTGAAGTACCTCAGTAGATGGGTGCAGAGTATATAATATGCATAATTATATTAATATATAATTAAAATAAAGTAGTAGACTAAAAGTACACCTGTAAAATCAATTTTCTTTTCTCTCTACATCATTATAACTCTCCTAAAATTTACCTCATACATTCCCTTCCAGAGTTACTTTGTTCCCTTCTCACTCAAAGCGCTCGAGCTAGTTAAAGAGCGGCGTGCTGTCATAGCAACCATGTTACGTTCCATTTCCGTTTGTCCTACGAAGGCCGTCTCGTTTTTAGACATGTTTAAAGCAGGACACTCGGTATATTGCAGCCTTCAATGGACGCGTCCTACGTAGCACGCAGCCTCCCAAACTAGACAGCCTGTGAAAGCCAGCAATTCCTTGTTGACATGATCAGTCTCTTAAAGGTATAGCCTATTCTGGGTTCAATACAAGCTCAATTGAAAGCTTTTGTGGCATGATATTGTTTATCACAAAAATACATTTTGACTTGATCCTCCTTTTCTTAAAAAAATCAAAAATCTGTTTTACAGTGATTTACTTACAATGGAAGTGAATTGGGGCCAATATTTTAACGTTAAAATACTCACTTTTTAAAAAGTATCGCCACAAGACAAAAACAGTATGTGTGTTAACATGATTTTAGTGTGATAAAATCACTTACAAACCTTTTCTGTGTAAAGTTATAGCCAATTTTACGACTTCGTTACCATGACGATGTAATGTCAACAAACCCTAAACAACTGTAAAAAATGTAAATAAACATTTTACAGCTCAAATAATACACAAGTTTTAACAGAATAATTAATGTAAGTGCTTTTATAAAATTATAAGCTTCACATTTCTGTGTTTAAACCCATCAAAAATTGGCTCCATTCACTTCCATTGTAAGTGCCTCGCTGGAACCCAAATTTTAGCTTTTTTTTTAAAGAAAAGGAGGGATGCGTTGAAATGAAATTTTTGTAGTAATCAACATTATGCCACAAATGCTTTCGATTGAGCTTAAATTGTATTGAACCCGGAATATTCCTTTCATGTAATGCTTCACTGATTACGGTTGTAGAGGTACCGCTGATTTAACAGTTTAGCAGTTTGACACTTTGAGTATTTGAATTTGTCATGACTCGGTGATTCTTACTTCAATCTTGATCCAAAAGAAAATGGGGAGGAAAAGATCAAGTTATTTGTGGATGTAGAAGATGTGTACCTTTATAAAACCGATGCCCGGGAAATAAATTTTATAGGCCTGTTAAACAACATTATGCCACAAATAGGCTACTGTTGATTGTGCTTAACTTGCATTGAACCCAGAATAATAATTTAAGAACATTTCAGCACCACGGACAGCGAACAACAGCAAAAGTCACGATTTCCCTTATTTCCCTTTATTTTGAAGAGCTGTGAGATTACAAACTGATACTTCAGATTGGCGAAATCTGTTTCTTGTGCTATTTTCTTTTTCTTTCTTTCTTTCTGTATTTATTTTGTGACAGTTGTGACATTTTACAGAACCTGAAAGTGAAAAGGTGATAAATCTTTCTAAATTCTACGTTGCTGTGTTGACAAGTTATAAATATATAGCTAAACAGACTTTTTCAGTCTTTTTTTTTTATATATTTCATCTAATATACAAACAACAGCTTATAGATGCAAACTAATAATTGTCATTTTAGAGCTTTCCAAACCTAGCGTGTTACAATTGTGATGGCATAACGGTTTGGTGACTCATAATGTCAATTTTCAGTAAACTGCAAACATTTGTGGAAAACTAGCGTCCCATTATAAATGATCATGAGAAGAAGTAATAGGTCCTGAGTGTTCATGGTAGCTATTCTGTGTGAAAATGGCGTCAGTCCAAAACTCTGTGGAGTTGCTGCAAGTTTGGTTTAAGTTGGTGTGCCGGAATAAAGGATCGGGAAAGACGCCGTCAACCCAGTTTCTCAGAGTGGCCACTGGAGACTCTTGTTGCCTCTTTTTTATGTCTGAGTCTGAATCTGAGTTTGTAGAGCATGATGTTCCTTGACCTTTATGCATACATGAAGAATAATCATCTTGGCTTAACGAAGTAGCAGTCTGTGCAAGTGACCAGATTTTTGGTTTGGTCTCAATGGTCTTTTGGTCTCGCTGAATGTAGAACTTTGCAGTTTCAGAAGTTGGTCTCAGGAGGTCTTCACTGAATTCAGGAACATCTCTCGAAAGTTCGGTTATGGTGTCATGAAAAGGCTCTGTATCTGGACATCCATGGGCCTCGGAGCGAACGCGCACAACAAACGGCGGTTTCAATTCGCACTCAGAGCCATCTGAATCCACAAGATCTAAATCTTCCAGATCGCTATGAAGTTGATCTGTGTCATCTTTTCCATTGTTGTCTGAAGGTATGTAACACACATAAAACAGGTTATAAGATAAACAACACTGAGTATGATAAACTTTTTTAAAAAAACTAAGTTTAAACCGTAGCCACACCTAACAATGGTATATGCAATGGTTGTATGCCAAGAAAAAAATGTACATCAAAAAGCTTTCAACAAACCATTGGTTTTTAAAGGCTCCGCCTGTGACTCATCCTTATCTTCTTGGTCGTCATCGGACTCTTTCTCTTCTGAGGTCTTATTGCGTGGCGACCACGTCATCTTATTCTCCTTCTTGAGTCTCCGGCGCGCATTGGCGAACCAGGTGGACACCTGAGTAAGGGTCATCTTAGTGATGATGGCCAGCATGATCTTCTCACCCTTGGTGGGGTATGGGTTATTTTTATGTTCCTGCAGCCATGCCTTTAGTGTGCTGGTGGTTTCTCTGGTAGCATTTTTCCTCCTTGTACCCACATCCATGGATCCATATCTAAATAACAATGGCAAGTATTTGTGCAGGCTTTCCAAATACAGCTATTGCACAAAAAGCACATGTATGAAACCATCTTGAAGGTAAAAAATGTAGAAAGAAAAAAGGAGATTATCCTTACCCATATCTGTTATATTGGTACTGTCTGATTGGATCATAGTAAGCAGAGCTTTGGGAAACTCTTGAATGTTCTGTCGCTGACACATCTTTGTCACTGAGTTTGCCCTATTATAAAATCAAAAAACCAAAAAGAACAAAAATGACCCCTATCTCAAAAACAAGGTCTTCCAAACAATCTAAACATTGAAACTGGAATGAACTATTGGAATGAAAAAAAAAGATGCATACCAGAGGATAGAATGAAGTTGAATTTGGCCCATAAGTGCTGCAGGTGTCATAACCATGGTTCTTTGAACAGGAGTTGCCATAGAAAGTGGTGGGGATGAGGTTGTGCTGGCCAGAGGCCACAAGTCTACTTTCATATACCGGACAATAAAGCGAGGCTTGAGGAGAAGTCGCCACTCCAGAGTCCGACAGAGCACCACTACTGGCCCCATAGCAGGTGCTCAGGGCATTAGAGGACATTAAGAGCTGCCAAAGAAAAACAAACAAGCTATAGCAGGCTATGGCTTTGCAATGAAAAATTTTATATTGTAAAAAAGAAATCCGTAAAATGTACAGTAAATTACCAGCAGCTGTGTTTGCCAAACATTTACCGTAAAAAATACAGTGTTTCAGGCTTTACGGGATGTAATTTTGTAACTTGATACACTAATATTCTGGAACTATAAAATCTTCTTTTCACTTTAAAATGTATTGTTAATCACTGTAGTAATTACAGAAAGGCACATGATGACATAAAGTTCATCAACGAAGGAGATGTCCAATACATGAAGAGACAGTGCTCAGTGTCAATCACACAAACACAAAAAAAATTAGGGTAACACATGTGAAATTAAAATAATGCAATAAACTAACTAAACTACATAAAATATAACAAACAGCTATTCTCATAAAATATAATAAAATGTGATGGGTCACGCAGAGAATTCTGGGAACGCCTGATCATTGTTTTTTACCGTAATTTTAACAATAATTTACCATACAATGTACATTTACTCTCTTGTTAAACAATATAATTTTTTACTATTAATGATATGGTAAAATTATACTTTTGCATTTGAAAAACATAATTTTTTACAACATTTACCGTGAAATTACATGTATTATCTTGTTAAATTCATTATAATTTTTACTGTAAATTTTAAGGTAATTACTCGTTAATCAATTAACATTTTTTACAGTCTTTAACCATTAAAATTACAGGAATGTTTTACAGTGTAAGATGATTCTGCCTTTGTTGTTGTTTTTTTTATTGAGCTTTAAGCCTATAAAGTCTACTGTAATATTCCTTACTGATCTTACTGTAGCAGCTTGAATTTACAAATTTTTCATATTCATGATTTTGCAATTAATGACACTGACATGCAATAAGTTTAACATTGACACTCTGATGTAAAGTTACACAAGAAACTTACCTGGGGTGTTGCAGGGTATGGGTAGCCAAACTGTGTAAATGACATGATGAGTGTCCAGCAAAAAGGAGAAGGCTGCAGTCTAAGCTGCAGGTCATCAGTTCATCGGGGAAATCTTCCATTAACAGTAGGCAAACAGTCCCAGCTTTGTTATCTTGGTCTCACAGACAAATAACCATAATTGTAATAAAAATAAATGCAAAAGGCAGTAACAAGGATTCGCCTCAGCTTGGTGTCGCGTTATTTGTGAAGTTGGACAGATTCATAATAAACGTTGGCACAGTTGCGCGTTGTTTTAAACACCGATGACTCTGACGTCAGGTGAACAAATTTAGAGGTCTAGAAAACAAATTCGAGATGTTGCGAATCACGCTAAAAGTTGTTCTGTACGCAGCGAAACAGTTTAAGTTCAGAGTCAAACGATGCGCTTCTGTGCTTTGAAGCCGCACTTACTTTGAGAGACCTCCCTCTACAGAGCCCGCGGGGTCTCGTTCACATTAATGAGGGCGTGTTCAGTTTCCCCTCGCTGGAACACATCTGACTTCAGTGCATATAGACAGCTCGATCACAGATGATTGATGACCACCGAGAAATCATTACCATAACTGACTTTCTATGTTTCAAACACGTTCGTACAATTAAATAGTACTGGAAATGGGATAACAACAATTACTGGACTGTAAAACGTACACAAAATAATCACATGTAGGCTTTATTAAGACGCATTAGTTGAAGATCGATATCTGTCAAAACACTGTTCAGTCCAGTTCTGACATCAATAGCATGCCTGAACTAATTATTATGGAATGTTGTGGACACACCTGTATGAGAGAATAAAACGATGCGTTATGGAGAAAAGTATGTAAAAAAACAAACAAACAGTATTAATGCTTAAAGTTAAGTATTTGGAAATGTTTGGGTACATTATTTTCATTTTTACTGGCAAAGAGTGTTAGATATGTGTCTTATTTTAAAATACATTTCTCTCACAATCAGATAAATGTTACGGTTCTACAGTCTGCAAAACTATCTGTAAGCAAAAAAACTGACATAGGGAAGTAGACTATATGTGACTTTTAATAACACAGAAGTGGCTTAAAGAGATAGTTTATCCCAAAATCCCATTTACTCATCCTCATGCCATCCCAGACGTAAGTGACTTTCTCTCTTCTGCAGAATGCAAACGAAGATTTTTAGAAGAATATTTCAGCTCTGTTGGTACAATCAATGCAAGTGAATGGTGACCAAAACTTTGAAGGCCCAAAAAGCATTTAAAGGCAGCATAAAAGTAATCTATATGACTTCAGTGGTTTAATCCATGTCTTAAGAAGTAATATGATAGATGTGGGCAAGAAACAGATCAATATTTAAGTCCTTTTTACTATAAATCTTCACATTCACTTTCACATCTGAAAATTACATGTGGTGCCTGTTTAGTTTCACTTTCACATCTGAAAGTGGAGATTTATAGTTAAAAAATGAGTTAAATATTGATCTATTACTCTCCCACATCTATCAGCTTTTGAAAACATGGATTAAACCATTGGAAATGTATTCATAATTTGTATGCTTTTTGATTTTTTTTACTTTCAAAGTTCGGGCCACCATTTACTTGCATTGTACGGACCTACAGAGCTGAAAAATTCTTCTAAAAATCTTTGTTTGTGTTCTGCAGAAGAAAGAAAGACATACACATCTGGTTTGACATGAGGGTGAGTAAATGATGAGAGAATTTTCTTTTTTGCATACATTTTAAATACCTTTGGATTGTTAAAATCTTATAATCAACGTTTTGTTGTGTATAGCAATATTCAAAAAGATCTTTAGAGGTAGAAGAATTTTTGGCACTTACTGAACTATCCAAAACTGAAATCTGATACATGGCAATATAAAGCATATATACTGTATTAAATGTGTGTTCATGTAGGCCTACATGCTTTTCATATTCTTATACAGTACACATATGCAGCATATATTTCAAAATACTACAATTTTCATATATGCAACATGCACAGAAATGTAAGCGCATCGTAGTTCTAGCGGGAAGACTAGCAGCTGTTCATCATCACACCATTAGCTGGGTAACTCCTAGCCAATCGCATGTAAGCCATTGCTTTATAAGTCTGCTCACAATCTATCACATTGCTGTTTCAGTGTGCTAACACGACAACCTCCACCACCCCACCACCACCAGTTGAGCCCTGTCCCGCAAGGGAGTAGGCTCCTCGCCCCTGCCTCCTATCTCCTATCCTATCCTATCCTAGGATATGACGGTTCCGAGTACAACTCCCTCGGACCGTCAGACGGGGCCTACGCCAAAGAGAGACATTACTTTTCTGTTTTACATTCATCAAATAAATGGCATCTTAAACCTCACTCAATCCTGCGTGTCTTCCCGATAGAACTAAATATATGTTCATATATGGCCATGTAACTAATATATGTATGAGAAGAAAATGGGCATTATTTTGGTCTGCTCCCATTAGTACACTTAGTAGTCCACTTCGTAGTTTTCTACACAATTTAGTTTAGTTCATCCCCATTTTATAAGCCTTGTAAAAGCAAAATCAAAAGATAACACAATATGTATTTTTGGACATAAATCAATCCTTTGTGCACTTAGATTCAGTGATATCTCTTAGAGTCACCTTAAATGTGTCTCTCAGCCACCTCTGGACTCTTTCTTCATTGTGGCAAAGAGGTTTGGACTGTTAGAGTTCATTTAATATGTATAATGCATGAGGGCACTTCTGTCATTTACTTGACACTTTTTTTCTGAAGACCAGAAGCTCCTCCAAACTCTTCATTAGAGTTTAAAACACTGACAGATATCCTCCAGACTGAAAGAGCTCAGTGATTGGAATCTTGCTTGTCTGGGCAGCAATATATTTAACACAACTGATTATGTTGTCGCTGTCACATCTGTGTGAAGTAACTGGTATTTCACCTGCTGTGGCATTTCTTTCTTTCTTTCTTTCTTGTTGCAGAACTTACATTTAATGTTTCTTCTGTTTTTTTTTTTTTATTATTTTTTTTATTTTTTTGTTGTTTTTTTACCTAACAATTATCAATAAGTCATATTGCTATCTTCAGATAGTTGAAAATAAACCACTCTTCCATATTAATAATCTTAGGATCTATTGATCTTCTGTTCTATCATTTATGCAGTAATAAACACTTTTGCAATGATGTTGAAATATATGGAATACACTCAATCTGTGATTATGTTATATTCTCTATTCTTACCACTATTCATATTGCATAGTTTACTCTACTGTCCAGTTAAACGGTATTTACCTGACCCAGTGATTTTGTTATTGGCTTTCCAAGCGGTTCTGTGATGGTTTTACCTAGTACAACATTAACATGACTCTGTCATAATTGAGGCCACGAGTGCAAGAGACGTATAAAGTGTTTATAAAAGAAGTTGCAGAAAAAGACAAATAAGGCACATGTGGTGCATTTTGAATGAATGATTGATGTGCAGAAGACCTTGTAAAGAAAAGACCTGGGAGCTTATCATAGTATAATGAACTCTGGGAATATAAATATGTCAGTATGCACTTACATATTCATCAAGGAATGAATAAATATGTCAATGC
Source organism: Xyrauchen texanus (assembly GCF_025860055.1). NCBI lineage: Eukaryota > Metazoa > Chordata > Actinopteri > Cypriniformes > Catostomidae > Xyrauchen > Xyrauchen texanus. The sequence continues at coordinate 29,692,054 of NC_068301.1, forward strand.
ATTTCAGTAGTCCAGGAAAAATGCTACTAATAAACATAACAAGTTAGTAGCATACAGTTGTTTTTAGTGACAGTCCAACAGCTGCATTTGATTAATTATAGTTGGACTGATATTAGATATTCATTGTGGTGATGGAAGTGAATTGCCTTTCTACTGCTTGCAACTGTGCTACTGTTGGTGAATTCAACATTAAGTTCAAACAATAGTTCCTCTCGATTTAGCTGTCATTTTTAAAAATGACAGTCAAATGTAGATCACATAATTACTTTAGGTACCTCAAACTTCCAAAAGACAGCTTTCTGTTTCACAACCATACGAGTTAATACACAGGGAAGGAGAGTGAATTGACAAAACATGTTTGGATCTCTTTGATGTTTCTATATGATGCAGACCAGATTAGAAAAGATACTTTTGTAGGACATCCAACCACTATGCAATTGAAATGGAGCTCCTGGATGGACAGCTGCTAGATAAAGTTACATCATAATCTCCTGAAATGTTTGTCTCAATAATTGAGACAATGGAAGATGAATGGTGTGGAAACGGGTCTGTTAGATGAAGAGACCATCATTCATTCTTACAGGCAAATACAAATAGCCAGACCTTTGACTGACAGGTTTTTTTTTGTTGGTCTTGAGATGCACCACATGAACAAAAGCTTTATTTCCATTCCAAACTCCAAACACAGACAACAGTGCTTGTTCAATATATGAGCACTCTTTTCATGGAACAAATGAAATGTCATTCATGTGAGTGAACACTCTTTCTCCTGTCTCCAGGGACAGTGGATAGTGGGGCTCTGCTCTATGAAATTGACTTACTTTCAAAAAATAGAAAGGTATAAATCTCCCCTCGATTGACCCTCAACCTCTGGCTACTTTCTCCTACTCTCTGTCTTTCCATTTTTATAACACTTAAGTCTGTCCAAAACCTTCCCTCATCCCCTTTCTATCTCTGGCATGTTTGCTTTTGCATTTTGCTCTGGATGGTCCAGGTGGGACCAACTGCATGCTCTCAGGCAGTCTATTCATTCATCCAGGCAGAAAAATGGAGGGTTGGGGGGAGAACAGGAAATGGAATGGGAGTTGACTCTCATCTCACACACTTTAGCCCTGAAGAGCTGCACCTTGGGGAACAGTGTCAAGTGATCTCTGACACTTCATTCCCCCTCTACACAGGAACCCTCTCTGACAGACACAGTCAGGGAAGAACTCCAAACTGATGCTTGCTGGAGCATCTTAAAGGAATAGTTCAACTGTAGTGGGGTAAATGAAGCAAAAACGCCAGAGGGCTGTTTGTTTAAACAGAGGAAAAAGGTGAGGAAGTCGTGCTGAGGTAGGTGCGTGGTTGCTCTGGTCTGTGCTGTGTCTGTGAGTAGGTGAAAGGGTCCGTAGTGCAGTTCAGCTCAGGCTTATTACTTAGGGTGGACAGAGCCGGTGGGAGAACAAGAGAAGAGCAAAGAGTGCGTTAGAAACAGCCAGCATCTATGAGATCTTCCCCCTTTAATGACTCTCCAGCAATCTTTAAATCCCCCTCTACTTGATGAGACAATGGGGAACAGGTGTGTGTGATTAGCCCAAGCAGTGCCGTTGATTATGGGATATCATTTACTCACCCTCATGACATTCCAAACCCATTATGTGGTTCTATCATTCTTGTAACTCAAAAGGAGATATTTTGAAGAATGTTCACACTGCTCTTTTCCATACAACATAAGCATACAGTTACCTAAAGCTGTCAAGCTCCAAAATGGACAAAGATAATGCACCATAAAAGTAGTACATATCCAGTATGGCTCATGCTCTATGTTCCAGCCATATATCTTTGTGTGAGGATCAGGCCAAGTTTTTAGTTGTTATTCACTGAAAACTTTGCCCACTGCCATAGCTTTCAAATGTTATATTCGCATTCCGCATATTCAAACTTTGACCAATATTGTATTGTGTCATTGGCATCAAGCCTGATGCAACACTTATCAGTGCACCAAGTTCGAATATTCACATGCGTAAATGACTGAAGCAAATTCTTGAGCAATTCTTAAAGGGGAATGGACTTTTTTAAGACCTTAAAAAGAAACTATCTGTGCCCTGGTCTCTGTGTAAGCACTGTCTTTACAAGATTCACTCAAATAAGACATCCTGGTTTAATATCAACATAGTTTCATGACAACTCGTGACAGTTCGAATGAGATGGCGAAATCGTAAGATATTGTATAATCTTTATTCCCATGGAGACCAACCAATCAACAAATATAATTTTAAATTAATCGATATAATACAGGCATAAAATACAGTTTAATGACCTCTTATACAACTTTATTTTAAGAAAGGAAACATCTGTGAACAAATTTGGTTACTCATTCAGTTTTTATTAAAGGGATAGTTCACCCAAAAATGAAAATTCTCTCATAATTTACTCACCCTGTTGCCATCCCAGAAGATTTTTAGAAGAATATCTCAGCTCTGTAGGTCCTTACTATGCAAGTGAATGGTGACCAACATTTTTAAGCTCCAAAAGCACATAAAGGCAGCATATAAATTATCCATATAAATCAAGTGGTTTAATCCAAGCCATCTGAAGTGATCTAATTGATTTTGGGTGAGAACCAACCAAAACTCCTTTTCACTGTATTGCCATATTGCCATTGCAGTCTCTAGGCATGATCATGATTTCAAGCCAGATAACACTTCCTAGTTCTTGACGCCTGTGCAGAGCGCTAGATGGTGCTAGGAAGTGTAATCAAGCTTGAAATCATGATCGCCATTGATGCTGCAGATGTCAAGATTTATAGTGAAAAAGGAGTTACTTTTTGGTCTGTTCTCACCTTAAACCTATTCGATCGCTTGAGAAGTATGGAGTAAACCACTGGAGACTGATTGATTACTTTTATGCAGCTTTTTATACTTTTCATGTGCTTTTTGAGCTTCAAAGTTTTGGTCAACATTCACTTGTATTATATGGACCTACAGAGCTGAAATATTCTTCAACAATTCTTAATTTGTGTTCTGCAGAAAAAGAACAACATACACATCTGGGATGGCAAGAGGGTGAGTGGTTGAGAGAATTTTCATTTTTGGGTGAATTATTCCTTTGAATTCAATGTGCCAATAACCTGTAATACGCTTTTCCCATATTTTTCCAAACCCAGATGATTTAATTCCTTCATATCACAGTGAAATCACAGTGAAACAGTGATTTTCCTATTAAAATTATGGTTAGGTTTAGGTTTATGGTTAAACTTTAAGATACAATTATGATAACATTGTTAATTGGTTTGTTAATTTTTCTCTATGAGAGTAAAATTCGTTTTTGTACTCATGCGATTTCTTACAATTTTGCAATATCGTATTATTATTACAACTTGTCATGAGACTGGGTTGACGAATATCCTTTTTGGTTCTGGAACATTATCGTCAACTAATCCGATTATAGGGTTCGGCTTAGTTCTGGGGTTCAGAGCATTCTGGTTAGCTATATAAAAATTTCATAGAAATCTTTCTTCAGGACTAACAAAGGCTGTTGAGACAGGACTTTGTCCTACTTGTGTAAATCACATGGGTTAACAGCATAAATATCTAATTCTTGTTTAAGCTTGTTTAAGAGTTTAAGCTTGGACCAATCATCTTTGACAGTATTATAACTTAATTAGACCATTAAATGTGGCCATGTTACTAGACATGAAATACCTTCATATGTCAGAAATATGCATTGTGCTCTACATTCTTTTGACCTGATGGTGATATGAAATTGATATTTGGATTCTTTCAGATGTATCATGATTTATGCCTATTTTCACTTTGCTCTGGGATATTGGACCTGAACATTATTTATCAGTCTAGGCTTGAGTTACTTTTCCACATGTATTTTTGCATAAATGTTGGCAAAAACTTTGTTGTGGTTTCATATGAAAAGCTCTGCATTAAATTATAGAAGATACAAGAAAAGAACCCATGCAGTGAGCCCAGCTTGACGGTGCTAATGGAACTTGGCCTACACTTTTGTCAATTATCATTTAAATGACCAAAATCATATTGTTTCCACTATACACAAAGCCTGATGTATCCAAGAGCTCAACAAAAATGCTTTTAGTCCTCTCCAGAAAGGGTCTGGACACTGTGGTCCTTGCACATGTGTAGTCTAGGGAGTGTAGACCATATTTCTGTGCATTTCATTTAGCAGGAGAGTGGTGAGGTCAGGGTATATAGTCTTTACTGAAACCTATAGAGTGGACGTCATCAGAACTAGCCCACAGTGGTGTATAACAGAGTCTGTGGGAATCTGAGAGTTCACTAGTGAAAATGTTAAATTTTTTGCATAGTTTTCTAATTTATTACAACTTTCATTAAAAAAAATTCAAATTTAAGTGAAAAATTGAAATGTGAAATTGACACAAAATTTTCACAAATTAGCTTGTTTGATTAGTGACAGTAGATATACAGTATATATATATATATATATGCTGCCTAAACAGCACCAACCCACTGAGGAATGGACTCTACAAGACCCCTGAAGGCGTCCTGTGGTATCTGTCACTAATACATTAGCAGCAGATCCTTCAAGTCCTGTAAGTTACGAGGTGGAGCCACCATGGATTTGGTGGTCCAGCACATCCCACAGATGCTCAATTTGATTGAGATTTAGGGAATTTGGAGGTCAGGGTAACACCTTGAACTCTTCATCATGTTCCTCAAACCATTACAGTGTGGAAGGGCGCTTTATCCTGCTGAAAGAGGCCACTGCCATCAGGGAATACCACTGCCATGAAGGGGTTTACCTGGTCTGCAACAATGTTTAGGTAGGTGGCACGTGTCCTCAGCTGACAGCTTCATTGAATTCTACCCGCTCAACACCAGTTTCATGTACAACAGTGAAGAGAAGACTCAGGGATTCACTTAAGGGAAGAATTGCAAAGAAAAAGCCACTTTTGAAACAGAAAAACAAAAAGAAAAGGTTTGAGTGGACAACGAAACAGACATTGGACAACAGATGATTGGAAAAGAGTGTTATGGCTCTTAACCCCATTGAGCTTTTGTGGGATCAGCTAGACTGTAAGGTGTGTGAGAAGTGCCCGACAAGACAGCCACATCTATGGCAAGTGCTACAGGAAGTGTGGGGTGAAATGTCGCCTGAGTATCTGGACAAACTGACAGCTAGAATAACAAGAATCTGCAAAGCTGTCATTGCTGCACGTGGAGGATTTTTTAATGAAAACTCTTTGAAGTAGTTCAAGTAGTTTTTTCAAATTGTAATAGTAATTTTTCACATTTTAAATGTCCTGATTATACTTTGTGATCAGTTAAATGCTGCTGTGGTGAATTAAAGTACCAATTTCTTTCCATAAGAGTAAAATCTGTACAGTATTTTAAACTTTTGGCTACAAGTGTACGTATGTATGTCTAATGACTATGCCATTCCCATAAACCCAACACAAGCATAGCAAATTGGATTACATGTATGACAGAACAGTGTAGAACTACCAGGTACATGGACGACAACTTCTGGTCCACAACTATTATCAATTTCTTTACACACTACATTTTTATTTATTTATTTATTTTTAATAAAGTAAAACTTGTTGAGGGAAAGCCAAGAGTGTGCAAAGTTGTTATCTAGGCAAAAGATGGCTACTTTGAAGTGGCTAAAATATAATATATATAAATTGGCCACTGAATAATTACACATTACCTATTTGTATTACTTGTTGAAGACTTTATTATTATTCTACAATTTGTAAAATAGCAATAATAAAGGACAAGTATGTGTGTCCAAACTTTTAAGTAGTTTATATAGCAGATTTATACATTGTTTGTTAATGGATCTGGATCTATAATGTCACTGTTACGTAGCCTCATTATGAGATCAGCTGGAGATCAGCACAGCAGAGTTAAGAAGGATGATGGAGAAGTATGAAGCAGTGAATGTTTAAGGAATGTTCAAGTTTAGTTACGAACACAATCTAGACAGCTGTGTCGAGTTCCAGGGAGCTCTTGGTAGTGTATGTGCGTCTGCTTGGCTTGTTTTCCAGGCCAGTGCCGCAGAGAGCATGAAAGCTCTTTAAAGTATGCATTTCCCTGTCCCACTGAGAGCAGCGTATTCCTCCCCATCACTTCCACTTCATTACTCCCTCACCAGCCATGTATTATTCACCCACATTCAATCCATCCTCCACTGGGACCACCGTTAGCTTAAAAACCATTTTAGCCTCTTTTACTATCTAAAGTCTCTCTTGCCCGGTCTAGTTTTCTTTCTATCTGTTCCCCTCTCTCTCTCTATTTCTCTATATTATTTTCTCTCTTGATTCCTTCATAATCTAACTCCAAACTAACAAAAGAATAGTTTTCAATAAAGGGGAACTAAATGTAAAAAAATAAAAAGCACATTCAATTGTTCTTCAAACCATGCCTACCCATATAATAGCTACTTTAAACTAAAACAAAAGCTTAAGAATTTTGGTCAGAATCGTAATGCATTTCATAATGCATGGCTCTTCACAGTTGCTGATAGTTTACTATTAGACATATCCACATTTCTGCTCTGTTGAGAGTGGATGTGAAAAGGTGGAGAGTACAATGTCACATGCTGAATTCAAGCGCCACCATCTGGACAATCTGAGTAATGCAGGTACAGAATATTGGAAGTGACAATCCACAGCCATCCTTTGACCCTCTTATAATTTTAGCACGATTATATGGGTAGGTCAATCAGTTGTGCATATACTGATCAAATGTACATCCCTGTGAGGAGTAGGACATATCATCAGGACAAATGATATGTGTAAACCTCACAAAATTAATATGTAAGGACTTGTGAATGGACAAGTAACACAAATAAGGACTTTGAGTTATGTTGTGACTTTTCTTGTAGTTGTGGTGTGCATTTTTACACATACAAACTTTGTGTGTGTGTGTGTGTGTGTGTGTGTGTGTGTGTGTGTGTGTGTGTGTGTGTGTGTGTGTGTGTGTGTGTGTGTGTTTCTGAGAGGGGTATGCAATAATGGAGAGGAAATGTGTAATGACAGCTCCGGTCAGGCAGAGGACTACACAAACCTCATCTGGAGGAGAGCAGCCATGTTGATGGGCCAACTATGATCCTAGTATGACGTGTGATCAATAGACTTTTAATAGACTACATCAATACTACCATAATCTGTATTTGTACCATGCTCACTCACACGCGCGCGTGCACACACACACATAAACACACACACAGAAAGTTTCAATCTGTCACTGTGATATAAATATTTTTCCACTTTCTTTTTCAAAGACTGAATTATGTATTGTGTTGTCAGAACGATTTGTATTGATGTGCATTGTGAAACTTACTCTCCATATTCATCGTTTTTGACAGATAGGTATTTTTTCTATTTTTTATTTGCTCAGAAAACTTTAAACATCTTAATTTGTGTACACTTAACCCTTACAAGAATAGTTCAACCTAAACTTAAAAAAGTAAAGCAACCAGGTACAAAGCATTTTGAGTTTACTCAACCTCAGGAAAATTAGTTGTACCAATTTAACAATTCAAGTTAGATCGTAAGTTCCATTAACTAATAAAATTAGGTCAGCAATCTAAAAAAATATTAATGATTTTTACAAGAAAATCTAAGTTCATTAAACTTGCATTTTTAAGTACAGCTGACCATAATTTCCAATGCTCTTGATATGAAAATGTATTCTTTATTAAGCAGATCTACATTTCTACACAAGTTCATAAGTCAGCCCCACCAAGGTAGAAGTTGGACAAATATAAAAAGTGGTGTAGATAAATGTTACTTAAAACTTTTAAGTTAAGTCAACTTAATAGCTGAATAAACATCATCAAAGCGAACACTAATCACCCTGAAGGTGACTTTATACAAATTACAACTTTACAGCAAAACATAATTAAAAACACACAAAGAGCTAAACATCTATTAATTCAAAACAGATTATTTACTAACTATTTACATATTCTCATAAGTTGACTTGCTTTGACCAAACACACTTAAATAAATTCAACACCAGGGATTGTGTAGGTAATGCCCACAGCTACAATGCGTCTCTAGTGGTCATGCTCAGTAGCAGTTGCAACAAAGTGTAATTTATTGTGCTTAGACTCAAGGTTTCCACAGATTTTTACCCAAAAATTGTCAGGACCTTTCCAAGGCTTGATGTTTATGACTACGAGATAACATCCTTAAAAATATCAGTTAAAATCAAAGTTTTTAAATTCCCTGATATGTCCTGATTTTCCATGTCTGTGGGAGGCCTGAATTTATAGACTTAGTTTCACAATGTTTCCACAGACAATTCACTAAATGGACAATTATATAGGCCTACCGTTGTTTTGCAAAAAATACACGTTGTCAACTAGTAAGATTAAATAATCATTTTTTTTTTTTTTTTTTATACATTAGATAACTGTCCAATCAACTTTTAAAATTGAGTTTATCTGACAAAACTGTAGTTGGATTTTTTTTTAGTCACTCTCGTGTTGTTCCAACTCTGTATGACATCCTTTCATCTGAATGGTGACTGAGACTGACATTCAGCTTTACATCCATCCATCCATCCATCGTCAACCGCTTACCCTGTGTACAGGGTCACGGGGGGCTGGAGCCTATCCCAGCTAACATTGGGCGAAAGGCGGTGGACACCCTGGACAGGTCGCCAGTCCATCGCAGCAGCTTTACATACTTCAGCTTTTTATGGAATAAAGAAATTCATATAAGTTTGGAACAATGTAAGGGTTAGTGATTGATGAAAGGACATTTTTGGGTGAAATATATAATTCAATATTTGTAAGAAGTTAACTTTTTAAAATTGACGTCAATATTCGCCCCTGAAATTGATTTGCTGGGGAATTTTATTACCTTTATGAGGGCAAATGTTTTCCTAATTGTTTTCGTTTAAAAACACAGAGTGATTTGTGAAATACAAAAGTAGCTGTATACAGTTATGCATATATAAACAATGCCAAATATAATAACACAGTAAGCTCTCTGCTAGAATACATTTTATTAGTATGTTAGATTATACTGCTTCCTACTCTCACAGTAGATTTTGAGGTAATCGATATTTGTTGGGATCCCCAATTTTCAATGTGTTGCAAGCTATTTTTAATAATAATAACAACAACAACAAAAACACTTCATATTAGCTACACATTTTTATATCTCACCATCAGTGACGGCAAATACAGATATCTGACTACTACAGGACACTACTTTGTCTACAGAGGCACTAAACCCATATAAAGGCCTAGAACAGTCTATTATGAAATACATTTTACAATAAAATGCTACACATAAGATAAAAAAGCCCTGTGACGTTTGCCTCAGTCACCATTCACTTCACAGATGCAATGAAAGTTCCACGGAAGAAAGAAAGTCATGCTTGTTTAGAACAAATAGGATGCATAAATTTGTTTAATTTTTGGGTTAGCTTAATTTTTTTAACATAGACCCCCCAGACACAGACCACCATGGCTCGACCTCATTCCCAGTCTATGGTATACACACACTCTCAATGTTTCAACCTCCATTTGGTCATCCCTCAATGATGGGGTATCCCATGACACTAATGATTCTCAAATGATTTGGACAACTATCGCACAGCTTGTCAGTACAGCATTTGATCCTAGCATTGCTTTTAGACCACCAGTTATACATCTGTTAGCATGAGATAAGAAAATGGCCCACAACCTTGCAGCAGCAGCAGCAGCATTGTTTGTTGATAATAGAAGAATTCTGCAGAGCTTTTTCTTTTTTTTAACGCAGTACTGAGTCAATGATGGTTGGATAAATTACCTGCTGTTTGCCAATTGAACTCCCTCAGATAGTGACAGCCGTCAATACCGCTCCACTTCTCTCTTTTCCCAGGAGGGTCACTCTACTATTTCAAGGGAGTGCTCCACTGAGAATTCAGTGAGATCTAGCATACTTTATCCATTCTAGTTCTAAAGTGCAAAGAGAATCAGGCAAAAAGAGAGTGAAAGAGAAACAGGACACCCGCCAACTGTTTATGTGACCAATGATTAGGCACAAGCTGGCTGGGGTTAATATGGCCCATTTGACTCAATTACATAAAGCACTGACTGGGGAAGGGGATGAAAGAAAGATCAAATGACAGTCTTTCACTCTGTTCCAATACCTAGTTTATCATAGGCATGCTCCCAATGCAAAAGCTTTTCCAAAAGGTAGGCGGCAAGAATATGTTACTTTCTAAGACACCATCTTTTGGCTAAAAGTGGCTAAAAAGGGAGTATCACATGTATAGTTGGTGGAGAAGGCAAATTCATAACGAACTGCAATGAGTAAAAAAAGAAATGAATAAATAAAAAAAGAAATCCAACCAAGATGGTGGATGAAGCAACATGATTCAACTTCCGAATGTTCATGTATCGTAAAATCAACCCTATTCTGCCGAATTACTGACATGCACAATCCCCCTTCAGACATTTTTACAATAGTTCAAATGTGTTTTCCCTTCCCACTGACACCTGGAAGTAATCATGTAAACATAAACAATGGTAAGTGCGTTTTGGAGGTTGCATGTTTGCTCTAAAATGAACATTTTAATCCACTGATGGTTAGATTTAGGGTTGGGCTTTGGGTTAGTGGGTGTACATCCTGCTTTTGGTGCCACCCTGTGCACAATTCACCTGAAAACTGGTCAACAACACTTCCAGCTTCGGCCACTGGGGGCAGTGGTTTAAATTTCGGTAAGCACAGACTAATTGCGGCAGCAGAACTTTCTACCTCCTCTAACCAAATTCTCAATGTGATTAGTCAGGATGAATTAACCTATGGTAAGTACAAATTGAGTCAATATCTATGTGATACTATACTATATATTTATATACTATAAATTTATACCATAAACAATGGAAACATTGGTAAATGGTTCACGCTGCAACCCCCCAATGTTCAAGCCAAATCTACGCCCTTGGATAAAGATATGTAAGGGATAATTCACAGTCAGTCCAACATTATTTCAAAATAAACCCTGATGGTCTTGGTCAGATCTTGTTGGCCATCATCCAGAAGGGGTGTATTTTGTGATAATGACCAGCTGACTGCACATGATATGACTTTTTACATGAACATTTTCAAAATAAATAAATGGAAATATTCGTTTGAGTTCATATTATTTTATTATGTGAGAATAATGAGTGCTAGAAACATGAAACATATTTTCATCAACAGTATTTTTTTAAAATTAAAACAGTTTGATTGCTGTCATGATAATTTTGTTTTGTCAAAGGAAAAAAAGTATATATATATTTTTTTATTTTGTCAAAGAATACAAAGACAAGAAACACGACTTGCATATTAATAGACATTTTCGGCAATAAACTGGTTTATAAAATTAATACAGAATATCGCGTATTTAGCTTAGCAACATGCTAACACCAAACTGTTGTAATACATTCATACAGGAGACGAGTCCACTTTGTACCATTTGTATAATACACGGATGCCTATGTAGAGTGTTCCAAATCAGTCACTTATGAAGTTTCATGATGGTTAAAATGCTGCCTTAAAAGGTAGTTGCCTATGTAGGCAGTAGACATCAAGGCACCTCACTAGCTCTGTCTCTTTCTGTTCCTTTCCCTTAATAAGTTTATCATTCAATCTGTCCATCACATTGCCTGCGTCCACATAAATGTGCCCCACATAAAACAATCTCCTTGAATAGAATTTTCAAAGAAAGTGATTTCATTAATAAAGATGATGAATGCACACAACTGACATGCTGACACTCGTATAACAATAAGCATAGCCTTTGTGGTCAGCAAGCTTTGTGAAGGCTTCTGTGCAGATGGACATATTGACAGCCATCAGATAATTCCCACCCTCTCTTTGTAATGAGCTGAATAATGGCTGGTTTAAACACCATAGCCAAACAGATGAGTGCCGTTTACATTAAAGCACAATCCCATTAGTCTCCCTTTAATAAATGACCTATTCCTGTACAGCAAGGGGGGCTGACTCGGGTGTGCCCATCTTCTGCTGATAGGGGCAGAGCTTAATGAAATGGTCTTTTGTGCGCTTGGTTGAACTCATTTGATTTTTTTCTCTCTCCCTGCAGACTTCCTGTATCCTGTGATAAGTCCTCGAACCACTGAAGCCTATAATGACTCCATTACTGAGACCCCGCCAGACTGTGAGTGTGTGTGCATGTGTGTGTGTGTGAGAGAGAGATAGGGAGAGAGAGAGAGAGAGAGAGAGAGGGAGAGAGAGAGGGAGAGAGAGAAGTAGTGTTTATGTATGTGTGCATCCCATTATCAAGTGTAATCATTTTGCAGTCAAGCTGGTAATGAGGTGTAATATTGCCCAATATGATAACATACACATGCAAACACCCCTCCCAATTTAAATTCACACGATACTTATATTTAAAATATATACATTCTTCTCACATGCAGTGGAAACCTGCACTTATATAGGTAATCGGCTAGTAAGTTTCATGAGCCGAAACAACCCTTATGTAATAGGCCGTCAGTCAGAGAGTTTAATCAACAGGGCTCTGTTCATTTCTACAAAGTTGCTTTCCACAGTGCTCATTTATCCTTGCTTTTTATTGGCATTGATGTTGATCTAAATGAATAATCTAGAGATGAGAGTTATTTATCAGCATGTCATTCTAGATTGGCAGCATGACATGAAATGCACTGCAGAAAAAAACAAAATGACAATCCTTCTTTCAAGCACACATTCATATCAGTGCCAGAATCTTCATTAAGTTATGCTTTTTACATTGTTTGTGAGGTAAAAGTTTGATGGGTTGTTTTTGCCAATTTAAGTAGATTACTAGATCTGTATTAAATATGTAAAGCTATTTTTAATATGAGCTCCTGTTTTTACCTCTATGTTGGTGTGCAGTCGACAAACTGTAGGAAAAAAGATAGATCTGCTGTGTTCTTAGAACACTTATACAATTTACTGAAGTGAATAGATATAGTATATAGACAAGATTGTTTATACATGAAAACGTACAGACATAATTCAAAATCATTATAATAAGACTATTATTGTTGTCTTTTGATAAATGTCATGATCAGCAGCTCATAAACTGTATGGAAATTATAGATTTGCTTTGTTCTTATAATACTTTAAACCTCTACTAAAGTCTCTTTGTAGGTTTGTAGACATTTTAAAGGATTAAAAATGTTTAATCTTTGATTCAGTGACTAACTAATTTCACACAAGACACTCATTTGTCAGCACCTTCTGGAATCACCAGAAATAGTCACTGAATCACTTGGATACATTTAAATCCCACAATGAAATAATTAATAGCACTTGCACAATTCTCATTATTGTAAATGGTTAAATAATTGAACTCTTGAATCTTTAAAATACTACAAATATTAAAAGTAAATGATACGTATATATTAATATAATACTTATATCATACTTATATATAATATATACTGTAACAATAATACTGCAGTGTAAGTGATGGGTCTGTGTGAGCCACCTACTGGCAGCTGTTCCCCCCCACACACACACTTTTAAAATGACTGCTACGCCCCTGCCATCTACTACAGTGGAAGACACACAAGGTCAATTGGCAGTTAATTTTCTTTTTGCCTCCCGAAGCATGAAACATGCATATGCAAACACTTTCTCCTAAACATACTCACACTCTCTGTAATGAAATCATCCAAGTCCTTTCTACCATTGACTTGTCACCACAAACCTTGTTTCATGCAATTGCAATTACCAAAAGTGAGTGAATTCTACAGCCTTAGGGGAAAATCCATACTGCAATTCACATGCATCAAACTGAGTTAATCTTTATTCATCTTTAACACTTAATGTCCATCAGACAATTATAACAGTGTTGGACATTTAAAGACAAAACACAATCTGAGTAAACTCATGACACTGAAATAATAATAAAAAAAACATAAAATGTGGTATAAAACACTTAAATGCATTAAACTGATTAAAATGAAATAAGAAGAGAAATTACTTTTTCCATTAAATGTAAACAATTGGTTTATGTAGGAACCAGGAACATTATTTATTTTACTGTAAAAGTGTGCATATTGCTTTATTACAGCCAAACATCAAATTTTGCTATAAATGCTAAGACAGTTTATTTTTATTAAGACCATTTTTATTTCTAAATAAAAACTATTTTTATTATATTTTAAAGTGAAATATTTTTGTTAAGTTGTATGGTAAGAGTTAATGTAGAGTTTACAAATTAACAGGTGTTAATTATTTTTACATTTCTTTAAAAATAATAGCATTGATTTACCTCAATTAAAACAACATTTAAACCTAATTTAAATTTCCATCAAAATAAATAGTGTTATCCTTAAATAACATACATCTTATGAATTAAGAATTTAAAATTAATAAAGAACTACATGTTATTTGTACATTTAAATAAAAGTTTTATTATTAAATTCAAACATGTTTACATCTTACCCATGGCATTTTGAACAAGAACATAACCACAAATACTGTAAAACCATTGATGTCTCCACATAATGATTAACTATGACTAACTATGATATTATGATTAACTACAGGTTTCTATAAAGCATACTGTATTTTTGTTTTTAAATTAGTAGCCTAAACACATTAGGAACAATAATTACAACTGCAATAGGTGTAATAAAAACTAATTAGATTACTCACTCCCCTAATAGATATTAAGTATGAATTGAAACATTTCTGCAGAAATGCAGTGTTCCTACAATAAAACCATAGTACATTTTTGTCACAAGGGAATATACCTTACACTCTCAGGAACACCTCAGTGGTTTCTAAATATGGTCTAAAATGAGTCTTGTGAGGGAGACTCTGTAACAAAGCACTGAGGAAAGATCTTCTGGCTCTTCTCCATTAAATTCTAGAACAACCACAGAAATTCAAGCACATGCTGCAAACACCAGGGACAAGGATTAGGGTTTGAACATCGTTGTTAGAATTGAATGTAAATCTTTTGTTTGTTGGTTTTTACTGTCTTTGCCAACTAGTTCTTGCAACTCGAATGGTCCGTGTGTCACAGCGAAGATGGATGGGTCACGCAAACAAACCAACAACTGAAGCGATATCAAAGTGCACTGTGGGACCGAGTACAGCTCTCTCAGCCCTCAGCAGGACTGTCTGCACTGATTTATAAATGGACGAGTAATAAACGCTCGTTTAAATAGCCCAGCCAGACAAGAGACTCCACAGAGCAACCTACTCAAGCATGACACTTCACTAAAGTAACAAGGCTCATATTGGGGTAATTGTATCAACCTTCTGTGAGGCCCAGGGCCATGTTTAGAGGTCATAAATCAACTAGCGGCCTCCTTTTGACACGACTATCAAGGGGTTTCTGTGTACTCTAAATAAGTCAGTACAAAGTCATTATTTTGAATGCGGATGTTGTGGCTGTCTTAGTTTGTTCAATAGCGAAACTTAAAAGAATAACTAAAGTCAAGTCCAGTGGAGTTAGAACATCATTAATCCTAGGCAATATAGTTTATTTCCTTCTCATAAGTTATTCTCTTAATTTTGTGCATTAAACGACAAATAAAATGGAAATTCTGTCCTCAAACTCACCCTCATATCCTATCAAACCTGCTAGTGTTTCGAAAACTTTGTTTCTTCCATGGAACACAAGAGGCCCTGATTGTTGATGGGCAAGCAATACCAACTTTTTTTACCATCCAATGAAAGTGAATAGTGAGCTCACATCTCCTTTTATGTTACACAGAAGAAAGAAAGTCATTTGGGATTGGAACTAGAGGTCGACCAATAAATCGGTTTTGCCGATTCATTGGTGGCGATAGCAACTTTTAAGACTATGCGCTATCGGCAGAAATTAACGCAGATATTTTGCTGATAGTTTTTGTCTCCGTGGGTGGAATTGAGTGTTTTGAAGTATGAACACAGGCTCTGGAGGTAAAATATGGCTTCATTTAACATAATAATCCATACTTATTGTATATACTCACTTCGATGTGTATTCCCATCAATGCACACTACCCGGACGGCTTTTGTGTTGCGCGCGGTTTCCGTGTTTTTCAGGCGATGTCTGTATCTAAAAGGTGATTGGATCTTTTACCCGTAAGGCAGTACTTCCTTTCTACATCCATTGATTGTGTTGAGTGTTCCAATTTCTCCCATTCATTTTAATTGAAGTGGCCTGTCTCTGCTAAATAGTCTCTGATAATAATCAAGTGTTCTAATTTGAAGCTAGTATATGGAAACGTGCCCTATCAGCACATACATCATGTCTTGTAGTCTTTATGTCTGTACCTGTCACAGAAAGGAAAGACTAAGGCTATGTTCAGACTGCAGGCAAATCAGATTTTTTCTCAAATCTTTTCAGGCAGACTGTCCGAACTATTAATTGCAATTGATCAAATCAGATTTGCATGTTCAGACATAACCAACCTATCTGCATGCGTTGCTTTGGTAACGACGTATGCGTAACCACGTGACGATGATTTCAAAACAGAAGTGGGAAAAATGGAGGTGCATCATCTCGGTAACCAAATAAGCGCCCTGTCTAGTCGCGGTGAAGAACTCCTCCATCGCACAAGAAAAACTTGTAGGAGGAGACTGGTAAATATTGTGATGTTTCGTGCTGCAGTCACCGATTTTTGATGTCATCGTTGTGTGACATGTTAAAGCGACACAAAAGACCATTTGATATCCGAATTGAGCAGTCAGAGCGTCCGGACTAGGACGCATCTGAAAAAATCAGATTACAATTGCATTTGAAACCACTACCCAAAATCAGATTTCATGTGGTTTTTTGCTGTCCAGACTTTCAAAATCATCTGGATACAATCTGGATATGCAAAATATTGTATTTTTAGTGGCAGTCTGAACAAGGCCAAAGTACACTTTCTTAGAAAAAAAAAAAAAAAACATTCAGTAAATCGATTTTAAAAACTTTCATTTTGGCTTTTTCCACCACCTTAGTTGTCGGTACCTGTAAAATAGAATATCGGTGAACATTCATTTGGAAAAACAGGGAGATGAGTAAATGATGAGTACATTTTCCTGTTTGGTGAACTACATTTAGGATTGAATCATTAGTTTCAGCATTAAAATGTTAAATATACTACAAACACTTACAAAAATTCTAATAAATTGTTTATTTGCTCTTACAATTACTTTGTGAATCAGACAAATGGGATTACTACATTAGGGTTAATTGGAGTAATCTGGGACATTGCATAATGTGGGACACCTACATTTTTGCATATTTCTTGCTCTGTCACAAGCAATTATTACAAATATATAATCATGATGTGGTTATCACAATAAATGTCAAAAAAAGTGCAAATTAACCAAATTCAATGTTCTTTGTGTCCACGCCTGAGAAAAAGTCCTAATCATCTAGAGACAAGTGTACTTTTGCAAATAGTTGATGCTGAATTGAAACAAACATCTGGTGGTAAATTCAGATTTCTAAAACAGTTCTGAATTTCTTTTACTAATTTTGCAAGTGCCTGTACTGACTTGCTTTCTCATTTCAAAGGGTTTTGCCTCTTAGTCTGAGATCCTATTCACCTTTCTCAGATAAAAAGACATGCATGGAACTGATCAAGTCGAATCACAGCAAAGACAACAAACTCTCGGCCAGAGTCAATTCAGTTGGCGCTCACTTCAGCTCTTCAGCAGAGCTTAGGAGAGCAGAAAGAAAGAGCCTCCACAGGGTCACAAATTCAAAGGAGAGTTCTCCTTAAGACTCATGGGTAAAAATCTCCTAAGCCTATTTTGTTTTCAAACACTGCTGTCTCCCCCTCAGTCTCACAGCGGGGCTGTGGTATCCAAACATGTCTTCATTTACTCACTGTGTGTTAGTGTGTTCGCAGAATTCCCTGCTGAAAAGGACGTCTCAAATACGCTATTATTATCGCTTCATCAACTCTCATTCGGTGTTTTTCTGACCTCTCACCCTGGGCTATGGCAACAGTAAGAAAAATGTCCATCTTGATTGACAGCACTGAGAAAATCCGGCCCCTCCCCTCTTCACCAATAGGCATTTCAAAAACTTTGGGGAACAATGGAGGTTTGGGTGTAATGGATCAATGAGGGGATGATGACTGTCAAAAGAGCACATACTCCTCACACAAACCTGATTATCTCAGCGTGACGGAGGCCAGTGGGAGAAGCAGGGAGTGCTGTGGGGAGGTCGGCCCCCTGCTGGGCACCTCCAATTGGGCTATCGTGGAACACGAGGACCAGGCTGTCAGGCCTTGCCCTCTCCCATCCAGCAGGGGCCTTTACCAAATCTATTCATAAGAGCAGGGGCGATTCTCTTTCATCAGCATCTCAGTTAAGTTGGGGGATGGAAACTGCGACCATTGTTCAGCACAAGTGGTGAAAAGACACTTCGCTCTGCATACCTCAACAAGCAACACTTCCTTAAATAGTGCGAAAGACACCCATAGCTGAAGCCCCGAAATATCCTCTTTATGTGCCTTGTTGAGAATGTGAAGGGAAGGATCTGGGACAGAAAAGAGCAACAGGAGAGCCCCATCTCAGATAAAGCCCTAGCTAATCTGCTTTCATTTGGGCTTTGGGAGCAGCAGTAGATGTTTGTCCTCGTTGCACCTCTGTTTCCAGGGCAGACATACAGTATTAGAGGCCTGCAGATTAGTCATGGGGATGAATACATGTAGATTGGATGTTTAGGCTGCTTTTCACATAATTTCAAAGGGTGAGATCTGTTATCACAAAATCCTAATCTCAAGACACGGGTTGGAGCATAATAAGTAAAAGATAATGTTTGTGTGTGCATGTGTGTGTGTGTGTGGGTGTGTGTGCTATGTTTATATTACATTGTGGGGAACCAATGTCCCCACAAGTATAATAAAACCTGAGATCTCCTACATTTTGGGGCCCAGCCAGCAGTCCCCACGAGGGAAATAGCTTATTAAACATACTAAACAATGTTTTTTTTTATATATATATAAAAATTCTAAAAGGTTTCTGTGAGAGTTTTAGGCGTAGGATTAAGGTTAGGGGATAGAAATGATTGTTAGATCTGTATAAAATCCATAAAATGTGATGCTATAAAAACAAGTTTGTTTGTGTGTGTGTGCGTGCGCGTGTGTGTGTATGTGTGTGTGTTTGTGTGTGTGTGTGCATGTGATCTTCATGCTGGTGTAGCGGGAGGCCTCTAAAATAAACTATCAAAAGTTGATTAAAGATTTACGTGTGTGTATATATATATATATATATATATATATATATATATATATATATATATATATATATATATTATTTTAGATTGACATTCCGCTCCAAGTGGGGGTGAAATCAATATAATATAAATAAATAAAGCAACAAGTCACAAGAAGCCATGGTACTATATATAAGCACTGTAATAAATAGTACCTTTTTTCTTTTCATAAAAGGCAACAATAATATAATAAAAGACACCGATATTAAATAAATAATGACATAAGTACTTGTAAAAGCTGAACGGTGTCTTTTAAAAAGATTTCAGGTTGAATGCAAGTTAAGCTTTCTCGACACATGTGTGGCATAATTTGATTTGTCCATTGTTTTTTTTTTTTTAAAAGCAAAATCTGGGTTACAGTGAGGCACTTACAATGGAAGTGAATGGGGCCAATCCATAAACTTTAAAATACTCACGGTTTCAAAATTTTGCATATTCCTTTTTATTTTAAGAAAAGAATGGACGAGTTGAAATTATGTTTATAATAAGCAGCCTTGAGTATCTTATTGCTTTAATAAAACTACACCAGTGTTCATTACATATATAAGTACTTAATTGGGATTTCATAACAATAATATCACAATAAATAATTATTTATCCAAGTAATATAGTTCATTTACCTAACTGTAGGTGATTGTAGATATGTAGAATTGGCATATTAACAGACCTTATGTAGGGTAGCTACCATATGTCTTACAGGCATACACTCACTGAGCACTTTATTAGAAACACTATGATGGTCTTCTGCTGTTGTAGCCCATCCGCCTCAAGGAACATGTTGTGCATTCTGAACAGAGTGGTTATCTGAGTTACCTTTCTGTCAGCTCAAACCAGTCTGGCCATTCTCCGTTTACCTCTGTAATCAAAAATGCATTTCTGTCTGCAAAACTGCCTCTATTTGTTTTTGGTACAATTCTGGGTACATTCTAGAGAATGTTGTGCGTGAAAATCCCAGGAGATCAGCAGTTACAGAAATACTCAAACCATCCCGTCTGGAACCAACAATCATGCCACGGTCAAAATAACTGAGATCGCATTTTTCCCCATTCTGATAGTGGATGTGAACATTAACTGAAGCTCCTGAACCATATCTGCAATACTTTATTCATTGCACTGCTGCCACATGATTGGCTGATTAGATTATCTCATTAATATGTAGGTGTACAGATGTTCCTAATAAAGCACTCAGTGAGTGTATTTTAAAACGTTTTGGCAGCTAAATGATCCACACCAAGGTATACAATAGTACAAACCTTTGAAAGGACTTTACATCTAGCCCTTAGCTTAATTTTCATTCTCTGGTTTCAGATTTGTTGCTCATTCGATCAAATTTTAGGTTCTTAACTATCTGTTTTATAACATCATTTTAAAACCAAATCATGAATACCTTTGTCACAGACTAATTTGAACCTATTTGGCTGAACTACACAGCGTTTTTAGAGCAGTACGAGTCCTCTCTGCTCTCTCTTATCCCTCTCTCCGTGTAGAGCTCACCTCTGGGGCCAGCAGCCCGAGGCTACACTGCACGCACTGATTATTTCACCATAATTAAGAGTCCGCAATCTACAGGGATGCATCCCTTTTGCTGTGTAAGCTACCTCAACCTTCATCCTGTAACGTTACATCAGTATCATTACTATTTTGATTTGATTCAGCCCTCTTCAAAGGATTCAAGAGCCACACGCTTCAGTGAAACACACTACCTTATAAAATCAGTTAAGAAAACAGGGAGTGACCGATTCCATGTACTGTGAACAGGGAGACATTGGCTGTACTGGCTGCAGTGTGATTGACAGCTGGGTTGAATCTGTATGGACGAACTGTGAGAATAGGATCTACTGGTCTTGTCCAGCAGGGAAAATGACTGTGTGTGACTATAGCTTTGACTGGCAGGTGGCAGTTCTGAGGAGATACAGAACACGATTCCTTCGCAGGGGGCTAAGCAGACACAGGATTGGCCAAATCATCAATCACAGGAATGATTGACAGGTGTTGGCATCAGAAGTGTGGGCACTAACTTCAGATGTTGATGCTCCCAGCTAAAAAATACAAATTAAAGGGAGTAATCAATCTGTGTCAACAGTAGCTTTCCATTATGTAAAATGCAATTATAAAACTGCATGAATAAACTTAATACATTTACTGTAGGTTGCATTAGTGTTTCTAATCATACTGGTTTATGTTATATTAGCTTGACCAAGTTTTATTTGTTTAGTGCTTTTCACAAAATACATTATTTCAACACAGTTTTTCAAAAGGTCATGTCTTAAAGGGATATTTCACCCAAAAAGGAAATTTCTCTCATCATTGACTCGTGTCATCCCAGATGTGTGTGACTTTCTTTCTTCTGCAAAACACAAACAAAGATTTTAATTAGAATTTCTCATCTCTGTAGGTCCATACAATGCAAGTGAAAGGTAACCAGAACTTTGAAGGTCCAAAAAGCACACAAAGGCAGCATAAAAGTAATCCACATGACTCCAGTGGTTAAATCCATGTCTTCAGAAGCAATATGATAGATGTGAGTGAGAAACAGATCAATGTTTAAGTCATTTTGTACTATAAATTCTATTCACTGCCCAGTCGTTGCCAATATGCACAATGAATGCAAATCGCCAAAAACAAAAGAAGAAGAATGCGGAAGTGAAAGTGGTAATTTATAGTAAAAAAGGACTTAAATATTGATCTTTTTCTCACCCACAAATCAAATAACTTTTATGCTGCCTTTATTTGCATTTTGGACCTTCAAATTTCTATCCCCCTTTCACTTGCATTTTATGCAAGTTAAAGGGGGATAGAAATGAGTAAATGATGTCAGGCCTTATTCTCATCATGAGTAAATGATGAGAATAAGTTCCATTCAAGTAAATTGGAACTTATTTCAATAGAAAAGTTATATGGCCGCCAGGTGACCTGACTTGCCTTAAAGGGACTTTGAATATACATGAATGTGCAAGAGATTTGTTTTTTTTTTTTTAATGAATTTTGTGCATTTACCTTAATGCATTTTTGGCAGATGCTTTTTCAAAAGCATCATTGCATTCAAGGTACTACTTTTATGATACTTCTGGGTGCTTTTATAATCTTAAAAATTATTCACTATCAACTGCCTTTGCATTGAAAAAGATTTTTTTAATTTGTGTTCCGAATGAGAAAGAAAACATGCAGGTTTTGTACAATTTGGTGAACATTAAAATTATTAAATAATAATTAATATTTTCTATTGCAATGGCAAATGATAAGGAACACTTACAAGTTTTAAATGAAATATCGACCACTGATAGCTGAATAAAACCTATATTTACAGTATATCAGTTTACTATATAATAAATATCATTTAATTTGATCATTTTAGGATACAGCCCAGTCCTAAACAGTTTTTAATTACAATAATTGTCTATTCGCATTGGTGCAGTGCAGAGCGAGTGTATTTGAACTGATATGAAGTGATCCACTGACCTAAGCACCAGACCTCCACCGTGTGGCTAAATTCTGAAAGATGATCTGTTGACATCTCCATCACTGCAGGACACACACCCTTTACATTCATAGCAATGGCCTAAACCTTAACGTTACATTGTGTCGTTTACCCACGTCCGTTAAGATGAGTTTTAAAAAAAATTTAAATAAATGTAGACAAAGAGCACAGCCTGACAAGAAAATCAGATAAAGATTTATTGCTTTACACTTTCTATAAAACTCAAAATGCATCTAAATAGACTAAAAGTTTGGAGTTAAATAGGAATTTGTGCAGGGCATATCAAGGTAATCTGGGCCCCCTGATTATATATTGCTCTGAGCCCAGTTCCTATTAAACAAATAGTTTGTAATTTGTTGTGGGGCCCCCTGTACCTTTGGGCCACCTTTTACCCTTTTAGCTACAGCCCTGAATTTGGGCAGAAGTAGCCTACACAAGCCACGTGTACAGTAAGAGTATAATGGACAATGTGCAATCCCTTAGTTGAAAGATAGAGGGCAGCCTTGTGACAAGAACAGTCAAACAGCACACAATTTATCAACGTACAAACCGTCAATTGTCAAACAATTATACAATTAAATAGTATGATTGAAAACAATGAACAAATAACACGTGTAAGTTTAAAATGTACACGTTTATTAATTTAGCACAATTAGGAAATGGTACAAACACACAATCTCACACAACCAAATTAGCCGACTCACCACAACAAATAATTACAGCAACGAAAATATAGCCTACATCATATTTCTTAAAAACGTTGGTGATGAATTTATCTTTACTTTGCTTTGTAGTGTGCAACAGGATTTTTATTTCACCTAAAAATATATCTCCGAACACACGTCAGACACCCTGCAGTGGCTGTCATTTAAGCGGTGTAAATAATTGAGGAATAGCATTTGCCGCCATCCCCTGCATGATATGTGTCTATAACAGAGCATCAGATCTTTTCTTTGAGAGGAGTGTGATGTTGTGACACACTGAGTTCTCCTCAACAGCTAATCGATGGAGGAGTCACTGACAGTCTTTTCAAGCTGTTTCCAATATGGGCTTCCTATATATCCTGCATGTTTAATGAGAAAGCGTTAGGTCTACTATGTACAACACTTTGGTTAGCATGACAAATTCATTACATTAATGTCATTGTTAAGTCATTGTAATAGTTTTAAAATTTAGAAATATAATAGAAATAATTAAAAGATGTATAAAAATATTTCAAAAAATAAAACAGCTTGGAGAGTGAAAACTTTTCAAGCTAGTTAGCCGCTAGTTAATTAAAGCTTCATGTCAGTAAAGTCAATTTCAACATATCACACCTTGCAGCTATTTCTGGCACTACGTCATGTTAGCTTAACCTTGCCAAGACACCCTGAAGCTAAGCTTGCTGTTGAAACAAAACAGAATTAGGTTACAAATGTCTAACAGAGACGTGTGGGCAAACTGATACAGCAGACGCCGCCGGATTAGGGCCTGTTTTCATTTAATCAAGTTTTCAATAAACCTCTGAATGTTCTGATTTTGTCACGAACAAACGAGCCTTGTACGGATGTTTGTCCAGGAAAGCTGCTCACCTATGCCTGGGTGAAATAACTTCCCTCCCATGATCCTCTCTGCCGAGTCTCACTTGCTATGGGATTATGGCATAATCAATCACGGCTCCTCATTACCACAACAAAGTGCTGTTAAAAATCCTAAAGCTTATTTACATTTTCTACAAAATATGAACTTTATTAAATGGTCGTATGAGTCCTCTTTTGCCTGTTAACCACAAACATTTTTAAAAATATTCTCAAACCACTTTTCATAAGTGACTCATCTTTTGTCCTTATGAAGAGGAAACGATGTGTGAATATTTCAGAGGTGCTGGACTCAGGGGAGGCTCAGCATAAACAGGTTTTGTAATTCAATGTGTGAAGACTTCAGAGGGCTTTTTCTCGCCTGTTAGAGGAAGACAGGGGAGAGAGAAAGCCTATTTTAGTTTGCGTGAAAGCCTATTCTAAAATTCAAAATATTTATATGTGAAAATAAAGAAATCAATATGTTCTCGCATTCTGTTGTTGATTCCAGGAAATGTATATTTTGTGCTTCACACTATCAGCACACACACACACACACACACACACACACACACACACACACACACACACACACACACACCCATGTTGGTCTACCTATCATTATGAGGACTTTCCATAGACATAATGACTTTTATACTGTATAAACTATAGATTCTATCCTCTAAACCTAACACAACCCCTAAACCTAATCATCACAGAAAACTTTCTGCATTTTTACATTTTCAATAAAACATTGTTTAGTGTAATTTTTAAGCGATTTGAATTATGGGGACACTAGAAATGTCCTCATAAATCACATTTATAGCATAATACCCTTGTAATTACTAATTTGTAACTTACAAAATTGTCCTCGTAAATCACAAAAACACGCACACACACACACACACATATTTTTAAAGAACTCTGTGTTTCATGCCAGGAAATGAATGATCTCTTGAGTAAAACAAAATTTGTGTTGTTTGTGTTATAAAGGACAAAATATGAAAGCTACAAAACACTGTTGAGCCACAATTAAGAGTGAAACAAAGTCGATTTAGTAGGAGATAGTAAGACAGGGGTATAATTACATGACAAAAAAACTGTTTCATTTTTTCTCCTACAGTTAATTAGATATCAAAGATACAGAATCAAGTCCCAGATTGTAGTGTGTGTGTGTGTGTGTGTGTGTGTGTGTGTGTGTGTGTGTGTGTGTGTGTGTTAAACAATTGCATCTTGAAAATAATTATTTTGCAATAAAGTATGAAAGGCTGTTCCATGTTGTGAATAAAATCACAGTAAAAGAGCATCCATAGATGGGCCGATTAAGCAGGGAGATTCTATTAGTATTAGTAGATATTTATACGCAACACTTCCGTGTACATTTTTGATTACTTGCATAGACACTGAAATGTACAATATAAACATATTCAAAGCAGCATCTAAAATGTTATTACTTTTACATATAAACAGCTTTATAAAGATGTACAAACTTTACGAATGCTATGATGACTGGTTGAAATGGAAATTCCCGGAACCATTATGAGGATATTGCTGCAGGTAAAGAAGTTCAATACTGAAACACAATCATATTGAGGAGCTCTCATTTATCACTAAATGAGCGAGTATGAAATATAAGTGGAACTTAGTAAATGTTATAGTGTAACATAAACATACATTTCACTTATTTACTCATTTGTGAGTGCTTTTGTAATTGTTCAGAATCTTAAGATTTTTTGAACCCCAAAGGATTTGTAAACATTTTTACATCTATAAAGATGTTCAGATATAATGGAGTTTATGTTTTAGATGCTGTCATTACATCGGTATTGGATGTTTTGTTGTCTATGCCAGTGTACAAACTTTTACGTGATACTACCACACTTCACGTACATATGAATACTCATGAAATCATGTTGGAATATTCAATAGACCACCTGCTACCACTTCAGACTGTATTCACAACATAGGACGACCTCAACTCCCTTATGGCTTTTATGAAATGGATATACTACTACATAAGAGAATATTAAGATCAACATTTTTCATGAATACATTACTAAGCAAATTCGGTTAAAATTTACATTAATGTTCCTTTTGTTAAGAGTTTATGAAGGGTTTATTAATGATTAATACGTAATTTACAAATAATATGCAGTTATAACAACATGAATTGAAAGGGCAACTTTCATGCAATACTTGCCAGATAGTGAGCATTTTAACTTGAAGGTAATATATAGTATAGAAATGCTTAATACAAACCCTAATTCATACAAATATTAATCCAAAAACATAAATGCCCTAATTCATGATTTATGTCACAATGCAGCTAAATAGATTGTTATTGTGATATTTAAAGGTATATTACCCACTATAATAGGAGGAGTTTTTTTTATGCTAAACAAGTGTTATTAAGCATTTATAGCATGTGAATAAAATAGCTCAATATGTGACAGGTATTGTATGAAAGTCACTTTTATGCATGTTGTTATAACTGCATATCAATGATTTATAATGCATTTGTAAATTACTTATTACTCATTAATGTACCCCTTTATAAACCTTTTACAAAGAATACATTATTATAAAGTGTTACCAAGAAGACATAGTCATGGCATGTAAATCAAGGTTAATAGTTGGCTTTTATGAGTGCTCCACACAGTAGCTAGTTAAATAAAAAAGCTAAGTAGTTTATTTTAGCACAGATGGAACACTGCATTGACCAAGCAGCATCCAGGATTTTATCTGTTTTTATATTAGCATATATTGCAGGTAGCCTATATTTTCATAAATTACTTATATTGATGCATGCAGACAGGTTAGCAGAAGCTGTATGCTAAATGTCATCACATATGGCTGCTGCTCCCTCTGGACTGTCCTGTCAACCAAGCAAGACTCCTTCCTGATGTCTTTACAGAACCAACAGGATGAGCACACACTTTATCAACCAGTCATCAATCTTTCATCGGCCTCTTATTCATAATTAATGCCTTTACACAGCGGTTGATTGTGGTCCATACAGGTGTGTGTGTGTGTGTGTGTGCACTTAAATATAACATATAACAAGGTTATGTGGTAAAATGTGTCAATATCGATGTTCACGAAGTCACTCTTGCAGACATGAACACACTCCTCATTTCTGCTGGAGGAATAAATCCAGACGATTTCCCAGAATACATTACACAGGAAATAAGAGGAGACCTCTGCTCTCTCTTGGACTTCAGATGTCTTTGTGCTTCTAATGGAGGAGCTTTCCTCTGATATGATTGAAGACAGAAGAGCTCTCCTGGCGCACCCCCAGGCCAGCTTCTCAAAGGGAAGGAATAGATTATCCCCCTCACTGAACCCCAGCAAGTCAGACAGCCAGTGCAGGACATTATCATGCCAAAATATGGCATCACTTAATATCCATGGCAACGAAATGTCAGTAGATCTCCACACTGCATGCCAGAAATGTAACATCCTTTGGCATTAGATACATGGGCCAATTCATTTACCAATGAAAACTGTACAATTCAAGCATTCAACAAGTTATCATTGCAGTTTTCATGTTGCGTTCCTGTTTATAGTGGTGGATTTCAGAGGTAATCACTGTAGACAGAAGCCTGAAGGGGTATTTGCCCCCCACCACCCATATTGGTTAGTAGATTTAATTTTGAATGCAACTTTGATAAAGAAAAATGATCCCACTTTGTATCAGGTGTCTTTAACTATGTACTTTCATTAAATAGTGTAGGGTTAGGGTCAACAGTGTAATTACAGGTGTAATTACATGAGGATACTTTACAATGTAAAAATCATGTACAGTATCCCACATTAATTTTTTTAATTTGGTAAATCTCATTGAGTTCTACCAATATGCAAATAATTTGCATTAAACTACAAATTCAGTCATAATCTACCAACCCTTATTACCTTTTTATTGTGGAACATAGTTACTATCAAGATGCCAAAGCTGCGCTTTTCCATTCGACAAAAATGCATGGTGGTCACTTGCTGTCAAGTTTACTTACACTTTAATTGAGTAAAAATAGGAGATAACCTTCAAATGATAATTAAATGGTTTCATTCAAATCAAAAGTATTATTTCATATGACTAAAGCAATCAGAAAAATTAGGTTACACCAACAAAAGGTCTTAAATCAAGTTGAAATGTATTCTTGAGATAACAATTACAGGTTTACACTTTTTCAGTGTATAAAGGTATAACTAATTTATAAAACCGTTTTTTTTCTGTACTCATGTCTTATCTTATTTAAGGCACCAAGAGAAAAGGGACCGCTACTGGAACCCTTATTAAAAATTAGTTGTGTGACGCCCCTGACAGTAGATTTGTACAAAGGATGGTTTGGTCCCAGTGGGGTCAGGGCAGAGTGATTGACACAGGGGTGTGTATTATTTTCACATGAGTGGATTTGCAGTGGAGGGAAGGGTTGAGGAATAATGCATTAGAGCACTCTAATCTGGTTAGGATAATCTCAGTCCCACTGCTGAGCTCTGAGAGAAAGAGAGGGATGCTCGGGGAGATGCTTAGGAGCGCTCAGGAAAGGGAATGTCAGATGGAGACCCTCAGGTTGAATGATATATGAATGTGAATGACTGCTACGCCTGATCCGTTCTTACAGGCTGACTGTGTGTAAGAGTACAGTATTTTCAGCTGAACAATGGATTGACGTCATGAAACATATGAAGATAACATTACAAATAAAGTAAAAAAGTATGTTGTTAACTGAACAGTTCACTCAACTGGTTAATTTTAGTATCTTATTATAATTTTAAGATACAATTAGGGCTATTTGCAATTAATATCGTGGCAAATATCACAAATCCTGTCAGGAACAGGTCATATTTCACCTCAGAAAAGAGGTTTATCAGTACAATATAGTAAAGAATTACAGAATTACCTGAATGATGCTATAATAACAATCACAACTGAGAATAACACAAAAAACAAGTAATGATGATCTAATGACAATCACAATTGAGAATAATACAAAAAACAAAACAAAACAAAACAAGTAATGATGATATAATAAAAATCACAACTGAGAATAACACTCAAAACAAAACAAGTAATGATGAGCCAATAAAAATCACAAATGAGAATAACGTGCAAAACAAAACAAGTAATGATGATATAATAACAATCACAATTGAGAATAACACGCAAAACAAAACATGTAATGATGATATAATAACAATCACAATTGAGAATAAAACGCAAAACAAAACATGTAATGATGATATAATAACAATCACAATTGAGAATAACATGCAAAAAAACATGTAATGATGCTATAATAACAATCACAATTGAGAATAACACGCAAAACAAAACAAGTAATGATGATATAATAACAATCACAACTGATAATATCATGTAAAACAAAACAAGTAATGATGATATAATATCATTCACAACTGCGAATAACATGCAAAACAAAACAAAACCAAACAAAACAAGTAATGACGATATAATAACAATCACAACTGAGAATAACATGCAAAACAAAACAAGTAATGATGATATAATAACAATCACATTTGAGAATAACACACTAAACAAAACAAGTAATGATGATCTAATAAAAATCACAAATGAGAATAAAATTCAAAAGAAAACTAAACAAAACAATTAATGATGATATACTAACAATCACAACTGAGAATAACATGCAAAAAAAAACAAAAAAACAAGTAATGATGATATAATAACAATCGCATTTGAGAATAACACACAAAACAAAAGAAGTAATGATGATCCAATAAAAATCACAACTGAGAATAACATGCAAAACAAAACAAGTAATGATGATATAATAACAATCACAACTGAGAATAACATGCAAAACAAAACAAGTAATGATGATATAATAACAAACACAACTGAGAATAACATGCGAAACAAAACAAGTAATGATGATATAATAACAATCACATTTGAGAATAACACACTAAACAAAACAAGTAATGATGATCTAATAAAAATCACAAATGAGAATAAAATTCAAAAGAAAACTAAACAAAACAATTAATGATGATATACTAACAATCACAACTGAGAATAACATGCAAAAAAAAACAAAAAAACAAGTAATGATGATATAATAACAATCACATTTGAGAATAACACGCAAAACAAAAGAAGTAATGATGATATAATAACAATCACATTTGAGAATAACACACTAAACAAAACAAGTAATGATGATCTAATAAAAATCACAAATGAGAATAAAATTCAAAAGAAAACTAAACAAAACAATTAATGATGATATACTAACAATCACAACTGAGAATAACATGCAAAAAAAAACAAAAAAAGATGATATAATAACAATCACATTTGAGAATAACACGCAAAACAAAAGAAGTAATGATGATCCAATAAAAATCACAACTGAGAATAACATGCAAAACAAAACAAGTAATGATGATATAATAACAATCACAACTGAGAATAACATGCAAAACAAAACAATTAATGATGATATACTAACATTCACAACTGAGACTAACATGCAAAACAAAACAAGCAATGATGATATAATAAATATCACAACTGGGAATAACATGCACAAATTATATAATAACAATCACAACTAAGAATAACACAATAAACAAAACAATTAATGATGATATAATAACAATCACATTTGAGAATAACACAATAAACAAAACAATTAATGATGATATGATAACAATCACATTTGAGAATAACACACTAAACAAAACAAGTAACGAAGATGTAATATCAATCACAACTGAGAATAACACAATAAACAAAACAAGTAATGATGATATAATAACAATCACATTTGAGAATAACACATTAAACAAAACAAGTAATGAAGATGTAATATCAATCACAACTGAGAATAACATGCAAAACAAAACAAGTAATGACAATATAATAACAATCACAACTGAGAATAACATGCAAAACAAAACAATTAATGATGATATACTAACAATCACAACTGAGAATAACGTGCAAAAAAAAGTAATGATGATATAATAACAATCACATTTGAGGACAACACTTAAAAAAAACAAGTAATGATGATATAATAACAATCACATTTGAGAATAACACGCAAAAACAAAACAAAACAATTAATTATGATATAATAACATTCACAACTGAGAATAACATACAAAACAAAACAAAACAAGTAATGATGAATTGAGAATAACACACAAAACAAGTAATGATGATATAATAACAATCATAATTTAGAATAACACACAAAACAAACAAGTAATGATGATATAATAACAATCACAACTGAGAATAACATGCAAAACAAAACAAGTAATGATGATTCAATAAAAATCACAAATGAGAATAACATGCAAAACAAAACAAGTAATGATGATATAATAACAATCACATTTGAGAATAACACACTAAACAAAACAAGTAATGATGATATAATAACAATCACAACTGAGAATAACATGCAAAAGAAAACAAAACAAAACAAGTAATGATGATATAATAACAATCACAAATGAAAATAACATGCAAAAGAAAACAAAACAAAACCATTAATTATGATATAATAACATTCACAACTGAGAATAACATGCAAATAAAAACAAAACAAGTAATGATGATATAATAACAATCACATTTGAGAATAACACACTAAACAAAACAAGTAATGATGATATAATAACAATCACAACTGAGAATAACATGCAAAAGAAAACAAAACAAAGCAAGTAATGATGATATAATAACAATCACAAATGATGCAAAACAAAACAAAACAATTAATTATGATATAATAACAATCACAACTGAGAATAACATGCAAATCAAAACAAAACAAGTAATGTTGATATAATAACAAACACAACTGAGAATAACATGCAAAACAAAACAAGTAATGATGATATAATAACAATCACATTTGAGAATAACACACTAAACAAAACAAGTAATAATGATCAAATAAAAATCACAAATGAGAATAAAATTCAAAAGAAAACTAAACAAAACAATTAATGATGATATACTAACAATCACAACTGAGAATAACATGCAAAAAAAAACAAAAAAACAAGTAATGATGATATAATAACAATCACATTTGAGAATAACACGCAAAACAAAAGAAGTAATGATGATATAATAACAATCACATTTGAGAATAACACACTAAACAAAACAAGTAATGATGATCTAATAAAAATCACAAATGAGAATAAAATTCAAAAGAAAACTAAACAAAACAATTAATGATGATATACTAACAATCACAACTGAGAATAACATGCAAAAAAAACAAGTAATGATGATATAATAACAATCACATTTGAGAATAACACGCAAAACAAAAGAAGTAATGATGATCCAATAAAAATCACAACTGAGAATAACATGCAAAACAAAACAAGTAATGATGATATAATAACAATCACAACTGAGAATAACATGCAAAACAAAACAATTAATGATGATATACTAACATTCACAACTGAGACTAACATGCAAAACAAAACAATTAATGATGATATAATAACAATCACATTTGAGAATAACACACTAAACAAAACAAGTAACGAAGATGTAATATCAATCACAACTGAGAATAACACAATAAACAAAACAAGTAATGATGATATAATAACAATCACATTTGAGAATAACACATTAAACAAAACAAGTAATGAAGATGTAATATCAATCACAACTGAGAATAACATGCAAAACAAAACAAGTAATGATGATATAATAACAATCACAACTGAGAATAACATGCAAAACAAAACAATTAATGATGATATACTAACAATCACAACTGAGAATAACATGCAAAACAAAACAAAACAAGTAATGATGCATTGAGAATAACACACAAAACAAGTAATGATGATATAATAACAATCATAATTTAGAATAACTCACAAAACAAACAAGTAATGATGATATAATAACAATCACAACTGAGAATAACATGCAAAACAAACAAGTAATGATGATTCAATAATAATCACAAATGAGAATAATGGGCAAAACAAAACAAGTAATGATTATATAATAACAATCACATTTGAGAATAACACACTAAACAAAACAAGTAATGATGATATAATAACAATCACAAATGAGAATAACATGCAAAAGAAAACAAAACAAAACCATTAATGATGATATAATAACAATCACAAATGAGAATAACATGCAAAAGAAAACAAAACAAAACCATTAATTATGATATAATAACATTCACAACTGAGAATAACATGCAAATAAAAACAAAACAAGTAATGATGATATAATAACAATCACATTTGAGAATAACACACTAAACAAAACAAGTAATGATGATATAATAACAATCACAACTGAGAATAACATGCAAAAGAAAACAAAACAAAACAAGTAATGATGATATAATAACAATCACAAATGAGAATAACATGCAAAAGAAAACAAAACAAAACAATTAATGATGATATACTAACAATCACAACTGAGAATAACATGCAAAACAAAACAAAACAAGTAATGATGATATAATAACATTCAAATTTGAGGATAACACGCCAAACAAAACCAGTAATGATGACATAATAACAATCACATTTGAGAATAACATGCAAAACAAAAAACAAAACAAAACAAAACAATTAATTATGATATCATAACATTCACAACTAAGAATAACATGCAAAACAAAACAAGTACTGATGACATAACAACAATCACAATTGAGAATAACACACAAAACAAGTAAAGATGATATAATAACAATCATAATTTAGAATAACACACAAAACAAACAAGTAATGATGATATAATAACAATCACAACTGAGAATAACATGCAAAACAAAACAAGTAATGATGATTCAATAAAAATCACAAATGAGAATAACGTGCAAAACAGAACAAAACAAGTAATGTTGATATAATAACAATCACATTTGAGAATAACACACTAAACAAAACAAGTATTGATGATATAATAACAATCAAAAATGAGAATAGCATGCAAAAGAAAACAAAACAAAACAATTAATGATGATATAATAACAATCACAAATGAGAATAACATGCAAAAGAAAACAAAACAAAACCATTAATTATGATATAATAACATTCACAACTGAGAATATCATGCAAAACAAAACAAAACAAGTAATGATGACATAACAACAATCACAATTGAGAATAACACACAAAACAAGTAATGATGATATAATAACAATCATAATTTAGAATAACACGCAAAACAAAACAAGTAATGATGATATAATAACAATCACAACTGAGAATAACACGCAAAACAAAACAAGTAATGATGATTCAATAAAAATCACAAATGAGAATAACGTACAAAACAAAACAAGTAATGATGACATAACAACAATCACAATTGAGAATAACACAAAACAAGTAATGATGATATAATAACAATCATAATTTAGAATAACACACAAAACAAAACAAGTAATGATGACATAACAACAATCACAATTGAGAATAACACACAAAACAAAACAACAAATTATGTATAATAACATTCACAACTGAGAATAACATGCAAAAGAAAAGAAAACAAAACAAAACAAGTAATGATTATATAATAACAATCACAACTGAGAATAAAACACAAAACAAAACAAGAAATTATGATATAATAATATTCACAACTGAGAATAACATGCAAAACAAAACAAAACAAGTAATGATGACATAACAACAATCACAACTGAGAATAACACACAAAACAAGTAATGATGATATAATAACAATCATAATTTAGAATAACACACAAAACAAAACAAGTAATGATGATATAATAACAATCACAACTGAGAATAACATGCAAAACAAAACAAGACATGATGATTCAATAAAAATCACAAATGAGAATAACGTGCAAAACAAAACAAAACAAGTAATGATGATATAATAACAATCACATTTGAGAATAACACACTAAACAAAAAAAGTAATGATGATATAATAACAATCACAAATGAGAATAACATGCAAAAGAAAACAAAACAAAACAAGTAATGATGATATAATAACAATCACAACTGAGAATAACATGCAAAACAAAACAAAACAATTAATTATGATATAATAACATTCACAACTGAGAATAACATGCAAAACAAAACAAGTAATGATGACATAACAACAATCACAATTGAGAATAACACACAAAACAAGTAATGATGATATAATAACAATCATAATTTAGAATAACACACAAAACAAAACAAGTAATGATGATATAATAACAATCACAACTGAGAATAACATGCAAAACAAAACAAGTAATGATGATTCAATAAAAATCACAAATGAGAATAACGTGCAAAACAAAACAAAACAAGTAATGATGACATAACAACAATCACAATTGAGAATAACACAAAACAAGTAATGATGATATAATAACAATCATTATTTAGAATAACACACAAAACAAAACAAGTAACGATGATATAATAACAATCACAACTGAGAATAACACGCAAAACAAAACAAGTAATGATGATTCAATAAAAATCACAAATGAGAATAACGTGCAAAACAAAACAAGTAATGATGATATAATAACAATCACATTTGAGAATAACAAACTAAACAAAAAAAGTAATGATGATATAATAACAATCACAAATGAGAATAACACGCAAAAGAAAACAAAACAAAACAAGTAATGATGATATAATAACAATCACAAATGAGAATAACATGCAAAACAAAAAAAAACAATTAATTATGATATAATAACATTCACAACTGAGAATAACATGCAAAACAAAACAAGTAATGATGAATTGAGAATAACACACAAAACAAGTAATGATGATATAATAACAATCATAATTTAGAATAACACACAAAACAAACAAGTAATGATGATATAATAACAATCACAACTGAGAATAACATGCAAAACAAAACAAGTAATGATGATTCAATAAAAATCACAAATGAGAATAACGTGCAAAACAGAACAAAACAAGTAATGTTGATATAATAACAATCACATTTGAGAATAACACACTAAACAAAACAACTAATGATGATATAATAACAATCACAAATGAGAATAGCATGCAAAAGAAAACAAAACAAAACAATTAATGATGATATAATAACAATCACAAATGAGAATAACATGCAAAAGAAAACAAAACAAAACCAATAATTATGATATAATAACATTCACAACTGAGAATATCATGCAAAACAAAACAAAACAAGTAATGATGACATAACAACAATCACAATTGAGAATAACACACACAACAAGTAATGATGATATAATAACAATCATAATTTAGAATAACACACAAAACAAAACAAGTAATGATGATATAATAACAATCACAACTGAGAATAACACGCAAAAACAAAACAAGTAATGATGATTCAATAAAAATCACAAATGAGAATAACGTGCAAAACAAAACAAAACAAGTCATGATGACATAACAACAATCACAATTGAGAATAACACAAAACAAGTAATGATGATATAATAACAATCATAATTTAGAATAACATGCAAAAGAAAACAAAAAAAACAAAACAAGTAATGATTATATAATAACAATCACAACTGAGAATAAAACACAAAAACAAAACAAGAAATTATGATATAATAATATTCACAACTGAGAATAACATGCAAAACAAAACAAAACAAGTAATGATGACATAACAACAATCACAACTGAGAATAACACACAAAACAAGTAATGATGATATAATAACAATCATAATTTAGAATAACACACAAAACAAAACAAGTAATGATGATATAATAACAATCACAACTGAGAATAACATGCAAAACAAAACAAGAAATGATGATTCAATAAAAATCACAAATGAGAATAACGTGCAAAACAAAACAAAACAAGTAATGATGATATAATAACAATCATATTTGAGAATAACACACTAAATAAAAAAAGTAATGATGATATAATAACAATCACAAATGAGAATAACATGCAAAAGAAAACAAAACAAAACAAGTATTGATGATATAATAACAATCACAACTGAGAATAACATGCAAAACAAAACAAAACAATTAATTATGATATAATAACATTCACAACTGAGAATAACATGCAAAACAAAACAAGTAATGATGAATTGAGAATAACACACAAAACAAGTAATGATGATATAATAACAATCATAATTTAGAATAACACACAAAACAAACAAGTAATGATGATATAATAACAATCACAAATGAGAATAGCATGCAAAGGAAAACAAAACAAAACAATTACTGATGATATAATAACAATCACAAATGAGAATAACATGCAAAAGAAAACAAAACAAAACCATTAATTATGATATAATAACATTCACAACTGAGAATAACATGCAAATAAAAACAAAACAAGTAATGATGATATAATAACAATCACATTTGAGAATAACACACTAAACAAAACATGATGATATAATAACAATCACAACTGAGAATAACATGTAAAAGAAAACAAAACAAACAAGTAATGATGATATAATAACAATCACAAAAGAGAACAACATGCAAAACAAAACAAAAGAATTAATTATGATATAATAACATTCACAACTGAGAATAACATGCAAATCAAAACAAAACAAGTAATGATGAAATAATAACATTCAAATTTGAGGATAACATGCAAAACAATACAAGTAATGATGATATAATAACAATCACATTTGAGAATAACATGCAAAACAAAACAAAACAATTAATTATGATATAATAACATTCACAACCGAGAATACCATGCAAAACAAAACAAATAATGATGACATAACAACAATCACAATTGAGAATAACACACAAAACAAGTAATGATGATATAATAACAATCATAATTTAGAATAAAACGCAAAACAAAACAAGTAATGATGATATAATAACAATCACAACTGAGAATAACACGCAAAACAAAACAAGTAATGATGATTCAATAAAAATCACAAATGAGAATAACGTACAAAACAAAACAAGTAATGATGACATAACAACAATCACAATTGAGAATAACACACAAAACAAGTAATGATGATATAATAACAAACACAAATGAGAATAACATGCAAAAGAAAAGAAAACAAAACAATTAATGATGATATACTAACAATCACAACTGAGAATATCATGCAAATCAAAACAAAACAAGTAATGATGATATAATCACATTCAAATTTGAGGATAACACGCAAAACAAAACCAGTAATGATGATATAATAACAATCACATTTGAGAATAACATGCAAAACAAAACAAAACAATTAATTATGATATCATCAAATTCACAACTGAGAATAACATGCAAAACAAAACAAAACAAGTAATGATGATATAATAACAATCATAATTTAGAATAACACACAAAACAAAACAAGTAATGATGATATAATAACAATCACAACTGAGAATAACATGCAAAACAAAACAAGAAATGATGATTCAATAAAAATCACAAATGAGAATAACGTGCAAAACAAAACAAAACAAGTAATGATGATATAATAACAATCACATTTGAGAATAACACACTAAACAAAAAAGTAATGATGATATAATAACAATCACAAATGAGAATAACATGCAAAAGAAAACAAAACAAAACAAGTAATGATGATATAATAACAATCACATTTGAGAATAACATGCAAAACAAAACAAAACAATTAATTATGATATAATAACATTCACAACCGAGAATACCATGCAAAACAAAACAAATAATGATGACATAACAACAATCACAATTGAGAATAACACACAAAACAAGTAATGATGATATAATAACAATCACAAATGAGAATAACATGCAAAAGAAAAGAAAACAAAACAATTAATGATGATATACTAACAATCACAACTGAGAATATCATGCAAATCAAAACAAAACAAGTAATGATGATATAATCACATTCAAATTTGAGGATAACACGCAAAACAAAACCAGTAATGATGATATAATAACAATCACATTTGAGAATAACATGCAAAACAAAACAATTAATTATGATATCATCAAATTCACAACTGAGAATAACATGCAAAACAAAACAAAACAAGTAATGATGACATAACAACAATCACAATTGAGAATAACACACAAAACAAGTAATGATGATATAATAACAATCATAATTTAGAATAACACACAAAAGAAAACAAGTAATGATGATATAATAACAATCACAACTGAGAATAACATGCAAAACAAAACAAGTAATGATTATCTAATAAAAATCACAAATGAGAATAACATGCAAAAGAAAACAAAACAAAACAAAACAAGTAATGATTATATAATAACAATCACAACTGAGAATAAAACACAAAACAAAACAAGAAATTATGATATAATAATATTCACAACTGAGAATAACATGCAAAACATAACAAGTAATGATGACATAACAACAATCACAATTGAGAATAACACACAAAACAAGTAATGATGATATAATAACAATCATAATTTAGAATAACACACAAAACAAAACAAGTAATGATGATATAATAACAATCACAACTGAGAATAACATGCAAAACAAAACAAGAAATGATGATTCAATAAAAATCACAAATGAGAATAACGTGCAAAACAAAACAAAACAAGTAATGATGATATAATAACAATCACATTTGAGAATAACAAACTAAACAAAAAAGTAATGATGATATAATAACAATCACAAATGAGAATAACACGCAAAAGAAAACAAAACAAAACAAGTAATGATGATATAATAACAATCACAAATGAGAATAACATGCAAAACAAAAAAAAACAATTAATTATGATATAATAACATTCACAACTGAGAATAACATGCAAAACAAAACAAGTAATGATGAATTGAGAATAACACACAAAACAAGTAATGATGATATAATAACAATCATAATTTAGAATAACACACAAAACAAACAAGTAATGATGATATAATAACAATCACAACTGAGAATAACATGCAAAACAAAACAAGTAATGATGATTCAATAAAAATCACAAATGAGAATAACGTGCAAAACAGAACAAAACAAGTAATGTTGATATAATAACAATCACATTTGAGAATAACACACTAAACAAAACAAGTATTGATGATATAATAACAATCAAAAATGAGAATAGCATGCAAAACAAAACAAAACAAAACAATTAATGATGATATAATAACAATCACAAATGAGAATAACATGCAAAAGAAAACAAAACAAAACCATTAATTATGATATAATAACATTCACAACTGAGAATATCATGCAAAACAAAACAAAACAAGTAATGATGACATAACAACAATCACAATTGAGAATAACACACAAAACAAGTAATGATGATATAATAACAATCATAATTTAGAATAACACGCAAAACAAAACAAGTAATGATGATATAATAACAATCACAACTGAGAATAACACGCAAAACAAAACAAGTAATGATGATTCAATAAAAATCACAAATGAGAATAACGTACAAAACAAAACAAGTAATGATGACATAACAACAATCACAATTGAGAATAACACAAAACAAGTAATGATGATATAATAACAATCATAATTTAGAATAACACACAAAACAAAACAAGTAATGATGACATAACAACAATCACAATTGAGAATAACACACAAAACAAAACAACAAATTATGTATAATAACAATCACAACTGAGAATAACACGCAAAACAAAACAAGTAATGATTATCTAATAAAAATCACAAATGAGAATAACATGCAAAAGAAAAGAAAACAAAACAAAACAAGTAATGATTATATAATAACAATCACAACTGAGAATAAAACACAAAACAAAACAAGAAATTATGATATAATAATATTCACAACTGAGAATAACATGCAAAACAAAACAAAACAAGTAATGATGACATAACAACAATCACAACTGAGAATAACACACAAAACAAGTAATGATGATATAATAACAATCATAATTTAGAATAACACACAAAACAAAACAAGTAATGATGATATAATAACAATCACAACTGAGAATAACATGCAAAACAAAACAAGACATGATGATTCAATAAAAATCACAAATGAGAATAACGTGCAAAACAAAACAAAACAAGTAATGATGATATAATAACAATCACATTTGAGAATAACACACTAAACAAAAAAAGTAATGATGATATAATAACAATCACAAATGAGAATAACATGCAAAAGAAAACAAAACAAAACAAGTAATGATGATATAATAACAATCACAACTGAGAATAACATGCAAAACAAAACAAAACAATTAATTATGATATAATAACATTCACAACTGAGAATAACATGCAAAACAAAACAAGTAATGATGACATAACAACAATCACAATTGAGAATAACACACAAAACAAGTAATGATGATATAATAACAATCATAATTTAGAATAACACGCAAAACAAAACAAGTAATGATGATATAATAACAATCACAACTGAGAATAACACGCAAAACAAAACAAGTAATGATGATTCAATAAAAATCACAAATGAGAATAACGTGCAAAACAAAACAAAACAAGTAATGATGACATAACAACAATCACAATTGAGAATAACACAAAACAAGTAATGATGATATAATAACAATCATTATTTAGAATAACACACAAAACAAAACAAGTAACGATGATATAATAACAATCACAACTGAGAATAACACGCAAAACAAAACAAGTAATGATGATTCAATAAAAATCACAAATGAGAATAACGTGCAAAACAAAACAAGTAATGA
Source organism: Xyrauchen texanus (assembly GCF_025860055.1). Classification (NCBI taxonomy): domain Eukaryota; kingdom Metazoa; phylum Chordata; class Actinopteri; order Cypriniformes; family Catostomidae; genus Xyrauchen; species Xyrauchen texanus. The sequence goes on from NC_068301.1 coordinate 29,734,077, forward strand.
TGATATAATAACAATCACATTTGAGAATAACAAACTAAACAAAAAAGTAATGATGATATAATAACAATCACAAATGAGAATAACACGCAAAAGAAAACAAAACAAAACAAGTAATGATGATATAATAACAATCACAAATGAGAATAACATGCAAAACAAAAAAAACAATTAATTATGATATAATAACATTCACAACTGAGAATAACATGCAAAACAAAACAAGTAATGATGAATTGAGAATAACACACAAAACAAGTAATGATGATATAATAACAATCATAATTTAGAATAACACACAAAACAAACAAGTAATGATGATATAATAACAATCACAACTGAGAATAACATGCAAAACAAAACAAGTAATGATGATTCAATAAAAATCACAAATGAGAATAACGTGCAAAACAGAACAAAACAAGTAATGTTGATATAATAACAATCACATTTGAGAATAACACACTAAACAAAACAACTAATGATGATATAATAACAATCACAAATGAGAATAGCATGCAAAAGAAAACAAAACAAAACAATTAATGATGATATAATAACAATCACAAATGAGAATAACATGCAAAAGAAAACAAAACAAAACCAATAATTATGATATAATAACATTCACAACTGAGAATATCATGCAAAACAAAACAAAACAAGTAATGATGACATAACAACAATCACAATTGAGAATAACACACACAACAAGTAATGATGATATAATAACAATCATAATTTAGAATAACACGCAAAACAAAACAAGTAATGATGATATAATAGCAATCACAACTGAGAATAACACGCAAAACAAAACAAGTAATGATGATTCAATAAAAATCACAAATGAGAATAACGTGCAAAACAAAACAAAACAAGTCATGATGACATAACAACAATCACAATTGAGAATAACACAAAACAAGTAATGATGATATAATAACAATCATAATTTAGAATAACATGCAAAAGAAAACAAAAAAAAAACAAAACAAGTAATGATTATATAATAACAATCACAACTGAGAATAAAACACAAAACAAAACAAGAAATTATGATATAATAATATTCACAACTGAGAATAACATGCAAAACAAAACAAAACAAGTAATGATGACATAACAACAATCACAACTGAGAATAACACACAAAACAAGTAATGATGATATAATAACAATCATAATTTAGAATAACACACAAAACAAAACAAGTAATGATGATATAATAACAATCACAACTGAGAATAACATGCAAAACAAAACAAGAAATGATGATTCAATAAAAATCACAAATGAGAATAACGTGCAAAACAAAACAAAACAAGTAATGATGATATAATAACAATCATATTTGAGAATAACACACTAAATAAAAAAAGTAATGATGATATAATAACAATCACAAATGAGAATAACATGCAAAAGAAAACAAAACAAAACAAGTATTGATGATATAATAACAATCACAACTGAGAATAACATGCAAAACAAAACAAAACAATTAATTATGATATAATAACATTCACAACTGAGAATAACATGCAAAACAAAACAAGTAATGATGAATTGAGAATAACACACAAAACAAGTAATGATGATATAATAACAATCATAATTTAGAATAACACACAAAACAAACAAGTAATGATGATATAATAACAATCACAAATGAGAATAGCATGCAAAGGAAAACAAAACAAAACAATTACTGATGATATAATAACAATCACAAATGAGAATAACATGCAAAAGAAAACAAAACAAAACCATTAATTATGATATAATAACATTCACAACTGAGAATAACATGCAAATAAAAACAAAACAAGTAATGATGATATAATAACAATCACATTTGAGAATAACACACTAAACAAAACATGATGATATAATAACAATCACAACTGAGAATAACATGTAAAAGAAAACAAAACAAACAAGTAATGATGATATAATAACAATCACAAAAGAGAACAACATGCAAAACAAAACAAAAGAATTAATTATGATATAATAACATTCACAACTGAGAATAACATGCAAATCAAAACAAAACAAGTAATGATGAAATAATAACATTCAAATTTGAGGATAACATGCAAAACAATACAAGTAATGATGATATAATAACAATCACATTTGAGAATAACATGCAAAACAAAACAAAACAATTAATTATGATATAATAACATTCACAACCGAGAATACCATGCAAAACAAAACAAATAATGATGACATAACAACAATCACAATTGAGAATAACACACAAAACAAGTAATGATGATATAATAACAATCACAAATGAGAATAACATGCAAAAGAAAAGAAAACAAAACAATTAATGATGATATACTAACAATCACAACTGAGAATATCATGCAAATCAAAACAAAACAAGTAATGATGATATAATCACATTCAAATTTGAGGATTACACGCAAAACAAAACCAGTAATGATGATATAATAACAATCACATTTGAGAATAACATGCAAAACAAAACAAAACAATTAATTATGATATCATCAAATTCACAACTGAGAATAACATGCAAAACAAAACAAAACAAGTAATGATGACATAACAACAATCACAATTGAGAATAACACACAAAACAAGTAATGATGATATAATAACAATCATAATTTAGAATAACACACAAAAGAAAACAAGTAATGATGATATAATAACAATCACAACTGAGAATAACATGCAAAACAAAACAAGTAATGATTATCTAATAAAAATCACAAATGAGAATAACATGCAAAAGAAAACAAAACAAAACAAAACAAGTAATGATTATATAATAACAATCACAACTGAGAATAAAACACAAAACAAAACAAGAAATTATGATATAATAATATTCACAACTGAGAATAACATGCAAAACAAAACAAGTAATGATGACATAACAACAATCACAATTGAGAATAACACACAAAACAAGTAATGATGATATAATAACAATCATAATTTAGAATAACACACAAAACAAAACAAGTAATGATGATATAATAACAATCACAACTGAGAATAACATGCAAAACAAAACAAGAAATGATGATTCAATAAAAATCACAAATGAGAATAACGTGCAAGACAAAACAAAACAAGTAATGATGATATAATAACAATCACATTTGAGAATAACACACTAAACAAAAAAAGTAATGATGATATAATAACAATCACAAATGAGAATAACATGCAAAAGAAAACAAAACAAAACAAGTAATGATGATATAATAACAATCACAAATGAGAATAACATGCAAAACAAAACAAAACAATTAATTATGATATAATAACATTCACAACTGAGGATAACATGCAAAACAAAACAAGTAATGATGAATTGAGAATAACACACAAAACAAGTAATGATGATATAATAACAATCATAATTTAGAATAACACACAAAACAAACAAGTAATGATGATATAATAACAATCACAACTGAGAATAACATGCAAAAACAAAACAAGTAATGATGATTCAATAAAAATCACAAATGAGAATAACGTGCAAAACAGAACAAAACAAGTAATGATGATATAATAACAATCACATTTGACAATAACACACTAAACAAAACAAGTAATGATGATATAATAACAATCACAAATGAGAATAGCATGCAAAAGAAAACAAAACAAAACAATTAATGATGATATAATAACAATCACAAATGAGAATAACATGCAAAAGAAAACAAAACAAAACCATTAATTATGATATAATAACATTCACAACTGAGAATATCATGCAAAAACAAAACAAGTAATGATGACATAACAACAATCACAATTGAGAATAACACACAAAACAAGTAATGATGATATAAAAACAATCATAATTTAGAATAACACATAAAAACAAAACAAGTAATGATGATATAATAACAATCACAACTGAGAATAACACGCAAAACAAAACAAGTAATGATGATTCAATAAAAATCACAAATGAGAATAACACACTAAAAAAACAAGTAATGATGATATAATAACAATCACAAATGAGAATAACATGCAAAAGAAAACAAAACAAAACAATTAATGATGATATACTAACAATCACAACTGAGAATAACATGCAAAACAAAACAAAACAAGTAATGAGGACATAACAACAATCACAATTGAGAATAACACACAAAACAAGTAATGATGATATAATAACAATCATAATTTAGAATAACACACAAAACAAAACAAGTAATGATGATATACTAACAATCACAACTGAGAATATCATGCAAATCAAAACAAAACAAGTAATGATGATATAATCACATTCAAATTTGAGGATAACACGCAAAACAAAACCAGTAATGATGATATAATAACAATCACATTTGAGAATAACATGCAAAACAAAACAAAACAATTAATTATGATATCATCACATTCACAACTGAGAATAACATGCAAAACAAAACAAGTAATGATGACATAACAACAATCACAATTGAGAATAACACACAGAACAAGTAATAATGATATAATAACAATCATAATTTAGAATAACACACAAAACAAAACAAGTAATGATGATATAATAACAATCACAACTGAGAATAACATGCAAAACAAAACAAGTAATGATGATATAATAACAATCATAAATGAGAAAAGCATGCAAAAGAAAACAAAACAAGTAATGATGATATAATAACAATCACAACTGAGAATAACATGCAAAACAAAACAAGTAATGATTATCTAATAAAAATCACAAATGAGAATAACATGCAAAAGAAAACAAAACAAAACAAAACAAGTAATGATTATATAATAACAATCACAACTGAGAATAAAACACAAAACAAAACAAGAAATTATGATATAATAATATTCACAACTGAGAATAACATGCAAAACAAAACAAGTAATGATGACATAACAACAATCACAATTGAGAATAACACACAAAACAAGTAATGATGATATAATAACAATCATAATTTAGAATAACACACAAAACAAAACAAGTAATGATGATATAATAACAATCACAACTGAGAATAACATGCAAAACAAAACAAGAAATGATGATTCAATAAAAATCACAAATGAGAATAACGTGCAAGACAAAACAAAACAAGTAATGATGATATAATAACAATCACATTTGAGAATAACACACTAAACAAAAAAAGTAATGATGATATAATAACAATCACAAATGAGAATAACATGCAAAAGAAAACAAAACAAAACAAGTAATGATGATATAATAACAATCACAAATGAGAATAACATGCAAAACAAAACAAAACAATTAATTATGATATAATAACATTCACAACTGAGGATAACATGCAAAACAAAACAAGTAATGATGAATTGAGAATAACACACAAAACAAGTAATGATGATATAATAACAATCATAATTTAGAATAACACACAAAACAAACAAGTAATGATGATATAATAACAATCACAACTGAGAATAACATGCAAAACAAAACAAGTAATGATGATTCAATAAAAATCACAAATGAGAATAACGTGCAAAACAGAACAAAACAAGTAATGATGATATAATAACAATCACATTTGACAATAACACACTAAACAAAACAAGTAATGATGATATAATAACAATCACAAATGAGAATAGCATGCAAAAGAAAACAAAACAAAACAATTAATGATGATATAATAACAATCACAAATGAGAATAACATGCAAAAGAAAACAAAACAAAACCATTAATTATGATATAATAACATTCACAACTGAGAATATCATGCAAAACAAAACAAGTAATGATGACATAACAACAATCACAATTGAGAATAACACACAAAACAAGTAATGATGATATAAAAACAATCATAATTTAGAATAACACGCAAAACAAAACAAGTAATGATGATATAATAACAATCACAACTGAGAATAACACGCAAAACAAAACAAGTAATGATGATTCAATAAAAATCACAAATGAGAATAACACACTAAAAAACAAGTAATGATGATATAATAACAATCACAAATGAGATTAACATGCAAAAGAAAACAAAACAAAACAATTAATGATGATATACTAACAATCACAACTGAGAATAACATGCAAAACAAAACAAAACAAGTAATGAGGACATAACAACAATCACAATTGAGAATAACACACAAAACAAGTAATGATGATATAATAACAATCATAATTTAGAATAACACACAAAACAAAACAAGTAATGATGATATACTAACAATCACAACTGAGAATATCATGCAAATCAAAACAAAACAAGTAATGATGATATAATCACATTCAAATTTGAGGATAACACGCAAAACAAAACCAGTAATGATGATATAATAACAATCACATTTGAGAATAACATGCAAAACAAAACAATTAATTATGATATCATCACATTCACAACTGAGAATAACATGCAAAACAAAACAAGTAATGATGACATAACAACAATCACAATTGAGAATAACACACAGAACAAGTAATAATGATATAATAACAATCATAATTTAGAATAACACACAAAACAAAACAAGTAATGATGATATAATAACAATCACAACTGAGAATAACATGCAAAACAAAACAAGTAATGATGATATAATAACAATCATAAATGAGAAAAGCATGCAAAAGAAAACAAAACAAAACAATTAATGATGATATAATAACAATCACAAATGAGAATAACATGCAAAAGAAAACAAAACAAAACCTTTAATTATGATATACTAACATTCACAACTGAGAATAACATGCAAATAAAAACAAAACAAGTAATGATGATATAATAACAATCACATTTGAGAATAACACACAAAACAAACAAGTATGATGATATAATAACAATCACAACTGAGAATAACATGCAAAACAAAACAAGTAATGATGATTCAGTAAAAATCACAAATGAGAATAACGTGCAAAACAGAACAAAACAAGTAATGATGATATAATAACAATCACATTTGAGAATAACACACTAAACAAAACAAGTAATGATGATATAATAACAATCACAAATGAGAATAACATGCAAAAGAAAAGAAAACAAAACAATTAATGATGATATAATAACAATCACAACTGAGAATAACATGCAAAACAAAACAAGTAATGATGATATAATAACAATCACAAATGAGAAAAGCATGCAAAAGAAAACAAAACAAAACAATTAATGATGATATAATAACAATCACAAATGAGAATAACATGCAAAAGAAAACAAAACAAAACCTTTAATTATGATATACTAACATTCACAACTGAGAATAACATGCAAATAAAAACAAAACAAGTAATGATGATATAATAACAATCACATTTGAGAATAACACACAAAACAAACAAGTATGATGATGTAATAACAATCACAACTGAGAATAACATGCAAAACAAAACAAGTAATGATGATTCAGTAAAAATCACAAATGAGAATAACGTGCAAAACAGAACAAAACAAGTAATGATGATATAATAACAATCACATTTGAGAATAACACACTAAACAAAACAAGTAATGATGATATAATAACAATCACAAATGAGAATAACATGCAAAAGAAAAGAAAACAAAACAATTAATGATGATATACTAACAATCACAACTGAGAATATCATGCAAATCAAAACAAAACAAGTAATGATGATATAATCACATTCAAATTTGAGGATAACACGCAAAACAAAACCAGTAATGATGATATAAGAACAATCACATTTGAGAATAACATGCAAAACAAAACAAAACAATTAATTATAATATCATCACATTCACAACTGAGAATAACATGCAAAACAAAACAAAACAAGTAATGATGACATAACAACAATCACAATTGAGAATAACACACAAAACAAGTAATGATTATATAATAACAATCACAACTGAGAATAAAACGTAAAACAAAACAAGTAATGATGATATAATAACAATCACAACTGAGAATAACATGCAAAACAAAACAAGCAATGATGATATAATAACAATCACAAATGAGAAAAGCATGCAAAAGAAAACAAAACAAAACAATTAATGATGATATAATAACAATCAAAAATGAGAATAACATGCAAAAGAAAACAAAACAAAACCTTTAATTATGATATACTAACATTCACAACTGAGAATAACATGCAAATAAAAACAAAACAAGTAATGATGATATAATAACAATCACATTTGAGAATAACACACAAAACAAACAAGTATGATGATATAATAACAATCACAATTGAGAATAACATGCAAAACAAAACAAGTAATGATGATTCAACAAAAATCACAAATGAGAATATCATGCAAAACAAAACAAAACAAGTAATGATGACATAACAACAATCACAATTGAGAATAACACACAAAACAAGTAATGATGATATAATAACGATCATAATTTAGAATAACACACAAAACAAAACAATTAATGATGATATAATAACAATCACAACTGAGAATAACATGCAAAACAAAACAAGTAATGATGATTCAATAAAAATCACAAATGAGAATAACGTGCAAAACAAAACAAAACAAGTAATGATGATATAATCACATTCAAATATGAGGATAACATGCAAAACAAAACCAGTAATGATGATATAATAACAATCACATTTGAGAATATCATGGAAAACAAAACAAAACAATTAATTATGATATCATCACATTCACAACTTAGAATAACATGCAAAACAAAACAAAACAAGTAATGATGACATAACAACAATCACAATTGAGAATAACACACAAAACAAGTAATGATGATATAATAACAATCATAATTTAGAATAACACACAAAACAAACAGGTAATGATGATATAATAACAATCACAACTGAGAATAACATGCAAAACAAAACAAGTAATGATGATTCAACAAAAATCACAAATGAGAATAACGTGCAAAACAAAACAAAACAAGTAATGATGATATAATAACAATCACATTTGAGAATAACACACTAAACAAAACAAGTAATGATGATATAATAACAATCACAAATGAGAATAACATGCAAAACAAAACAAGTAATGATGATTCAATAAAAATCACAAATGAGAATAACGTGCAAAACAACACAAAACAAGTAATGATGACATAACAACAATCACAATTGAGAATAACACAAAACAAGTAATGATGATATAATAACAATCATAATTTAGAATAACACACAAAACAAAACAAGTAATGATGATATAATAACAATCACAACTGAGAATAACATGCAAAACAAAACAAGTAATGATGATTCAATAAAAATCACAAATGAGAATAACGTGCAAAAACAAAACAAAACAAGTAATGATGATATAATAACAATCACTTTTGAGAATAACACACTAAACAAAACAAGTAATGATGATATAATAACAATCACAAATGAGAATAGCATGCAAAGGAAAACAAAACAAAACAATTACTGATGATATAATAACAATCACAAATGAGAATAACATGCAAAAGAAAACAAAACAAAACCATTAATTATGATATAATAACATTCACAACTGAGAATAACATGCAAATAAAAACAAAACAAGTAATGATGATATAATAACAATCACATTTGAGAATAACACACTAAACAAAACAAGTAATGATGATATAATAACAATCACATTTGAGAATAACATGCAAAAGAAAACAAAACAAAACAAGTAATGATGATATAATAACAATCACAAATGAGAATAACATGCAAAACAAAACAAAAGAATTAATTATGATATAATAACATTCACAACTGAGAATAACATGCAAATCAAAACAAAACAAGTAATGATGAAATAATAACATTCAAATTTGAGGATAACATGCAAAACAATACAAGTAATGATGATATAATAACAATCACATTAGAGAATAACATGCAAAACAAAACAAAACAATTAATTATGATATAATAACATTCACAACCGAGAATACCATGCAAAACAAAACAAGTAATGATGACATAACAACAATCACAATTGAGAATAACACACAAAACATGTAATGATGATATAATAACAATCACAAATGAGAATAACATGCAAAAGAAAAGAAAACAAAACAATTAATGATGATATACTAACAATCACAACTGAGAATATCATGCAAATCAAAACAAAACAAGTAATGATGATATAATCACATTCAAATTTGAGGATAACACACAAAACAAAACCAGTAATGATGATATAATAACAATCACATTTGAGAATAACATGCAAAACAAAACAAAACTATTAATTATGATATCATCAAATTCACAACTGAGAATAACATGCAAAACAAAACAAAACAAGTAATGATGACATAACAACAATCACAATTGAGAATAACACACAAAACAAGCAATGATGATATAATAACAATCATAATTTAGAATAACACACAAAACAAAACAAGTAATGATGATATAATCACATTCAAATTTGAGGATAACACGCAAAACAAAACCAGTAATGATGATATAATAACAATCACATTTGAGAATATCATGCAAAACAAAACAAAACAATTAATTATGATATCATCACATTCACAACTTAGAATACCATGCAAAACAAAACAAGTAATGATGATTCAATAAAAATCACAAATGAGAATAACATGCAAAACAAAACAAAACAAGTAATGATGACATAACAACAATCACAATTGAGAATAACACACAAAACAAGTAATGATGATATAATAACAATCATAATTTAGAATAACACACAAAACAAACAGGTAATGATGATATAATAACAATCACAACTGAGAATAACATGCAAAACAAAACAAGTAATGATGATTCAACAAAAATCACAAATGAGAATAACGTGCAAAACAAAACAAAACAAGTAATGATGATATAATAACAATCACATTTGAGAATAACACATTAAAAAAAACAAGTAATGATGATATAATAACAATCACAAATGAGAATAACATGCAAAACAAAACAAGTAATGATGATTCAATAAAAATCACAAATGAGAATAACGTGCAAAACAACACAAAACAAGTAATGATGACATAACAACAATCACAAATGAGAATAACACAAAACAAGTAATGATGATATAATAACAATCATAATTTAGAATAACACACAAAACAAAACAAGTAATGATGATATAATAACAATCACAACTGAGAATAACATGCAAAACAAAACAAGTAATGATGATTCAATAAAAATCACAAATGAGAATAACGTGCAAAACAAAACAAAACAAGTAATGATGATATAATAACAATCACATTTGAGAATAACACACTAAACAAAACAAGTAATGATGATATAATAACAATCGCAAATGAGAATAGCATGCAAAGGAAAACAAAACAAAACAATTACTGATGATATAATAACAATCACAAATGAGAATAACATGCAAAAGAAAACAAAACAAAACCATTAATTATGATATAATAACATTCACAACTGAGAATAACATGCAAATAAAAACAAAACAAGTAATGATGATATAATAACAATCACATTTGAGAATAACACACTAAACAAAACAAGTATGATATAATAACAATCACAACTGAGAATAACATGCAAAAGAAAACAAAACAAAACAAGTAATGATGATATAATAACAATCACAAATGAGAATAACATGCAAAACAAAACAAAAGAATTAATTATGATATAATAACATTCACAACTGAGAATAACATGCAAATCAAAACAAAACAAGTAATGATGAAATAATAACATTCAAATTTGAGGATAACATGCAAAACAATACAAGTAATGATGATATAATAACAATCACATTAGAGAATAACATGCAAAACAAAACAAAACAATTAATTATGATATAATAACATTCACAACCGAGAATACCATGCAAAACAAAACAAGTAATGATGACATAACAACAATCACAATTGAGAATAACACACAAAACATGTAATGATGATATAATAACAATCACAAATGAGAATAACATGCAAAAGAAAAGAAAACAAAACAATTAATGATGATATACTAACAATCACAACTGAGAATATCATGCAAATCAAAACAAAACAAGTAATGATGATATAATCACATTCAAATTTGAGGATAACACACAAAACAAAACCAGTAATGATGATATAATAACAATCACATTTGAGAATAACATGCAAAACAAAACAAAACTATTAATTATGATATCATCAAATTCACAACTGAGAATAACATGCAAAACAAAACAAAACAAGTAATGATGACATAACAACAATCACAATTGAGAATAACACACAAAACAAGCAATGATGATATAATAACAATCATAATTTAGAATAACACACAAAACAAAACAAGTAATGATGATATAATCACATTCAAATTTGAGGATAACACATAAAAACAAAACCAGTAATGATGATATAATAACAATCACTTTTGAGAATATCATGCAAAACAAAACAAAACAATTAATTATGATATCATCACATTCACAACTTAGAATACCATGCAAAACAAAACAAGTAATGATGATTCAATAAAAATCACAAATGAGAATAACATGCAAAACAAAACAAAACAAGTAATGATGACATAACAACAATCACAATTGAGAATAACACACAAAACAAGTAATGATGATATAATAACAATCATAATTTAGAATAACACACAAAACAAACAAGTAATGATGATATAATAACAATCACAACTGAGAATAACATGCAAAACAAAACAAGTAATAATGATTCAATAAAAATCACAAATGAGAATAACGTGCAAAAAAAACAAAATTAGTAATGATGATATAATAACAATCACATTTGAGAATAACACACTAAAAAACAAGTAATGATGATATAATAACAATCACAAATGAGAATAACATGCAAAACAAAACAAGTAATGATGATTCAATAAAAATCACAAATGAGAATAACGTGCAAAACAACACAAAACAAGTAATGATGACATAACAACAATCACAAATGAGAATAACACAAAACAAGTAATGATGATATAATAACAATCATAATTTAGAATAACACACAAAACAAAACAAGTAATGATGATATAATAACAATCACAACTGAGAATAACATGCAAAACAAAACAAGTAATGATGATTCAATAAAAATCACAAATGAGAATAACGTGCAAAACAAAACAAAACAAGTAATGATGATATAATAACAATCACATTTGAGAATAACACACTAAACAAAACAAGTAATGATGATATAATAACAATCGCAAATGAGAATAGCATGCAAAGGAAAACAAAACAAAACAATTACTGATGATATAATAACAATCACAAATGAGAATAACATGCAAAAGAAAACAAAACAAAACCATTAATTATGATATAATAACATTCACAACTGAGAATAACATGCAAATAAAAACAAAACAAGTAATGATGATATAATAACAATCACATTTGAGAATAACACACTAAACAAAACAAGTATGATATAATAACAATCACAACTGAGAATAACATGCAAAAGAAAACAAAACAAAACAAGTAATGATGATATAATAACAATCACAAATGAGAATAACATGCAAAACAAAACAAAAGAATTAATTATGATATAATAACATTCACAACTGAGAATAACATGCAAATCAAAACAAAACAAGTAATGATGAAATAATAACATTCAAATTTGAGGATAACATGCAAAACAATACAAGTAATGATGATATAATAACAATCACATTTGAGAATAACATGCAAAACAAAACAAAACAATTAATTATGTTATAATAACATTCACAACCGAGAATACCATGCAAAACAAAACAAGTAATGATGACATAACAACAATCACAATTGAGAATAACACACAAAACATGTAATGATGATATAATAACAATCACAAATGAGAATAACATGCAAAAGAAAAGAAAACAAAACAATTAATGATGATATACTAACAATCACAACTGAGAATATCATGCAAATCAAAACAAAACAAGTAATGATGATATAATCACATTCAAATTTGAGGATAACACACAAAACAAAACCAGTAATGATGATATAATAACAATCACAACTGAGAATAACATGCAAAACAAAACAAGTAATGATGATTCAATAAAAATCACAAATGAGAATAACGTGCAAAACAAAACAAAACAAGTAATGATGATATAATAACAATCACAAATGAGAATAACATGCAAAAGAAAACAAAACAAGTAATGATGATATAATAACAATCACAAATGAGAATAACATGCAAAAGAAAACAAAACAAAACAATTAATTATGATATAATAACATTCACAACTGAGAATAACATGCAAATCAAAACAAAACAAGTAATGATGATATAATAACAATCACATTTGAGAATAACACACTAAACAAAACAAGTAATGATGATATAATAACAATCACAAATGAGAATAACATGCAAAACAAAACAAGTAATGATGATTCAATAAAAATCACAAATGAGAATAACGTGCAAAACAAAACAAAATAAGTAATGATGACATAACAACAATCAAAATTGAGAATAACACAAAACAAGTAATGATGATATAATAACAATCATAATTTAGAATAACACACAAAACAAAACAAGTAATGATGATATAATAACAATCACAACTGAGAATAACATGCAAAACAAAACAAGTAATGATGATTCAATAAAAATCACAAATGAGAATAACGTGCAAAACAAAACAAAACAAGTAATGATGATATAATAACAATCACAAATGAGAATAACATGCAAAAGAAAACAAAACAAGTAATGATGATATAATAACAATCACAAATGAGAATAACATGCAAAAGAAAACAAAACAAAACAATTAATTATGATATAATAACATTCACAACTGAGAATAACATGCAAATCAAAACAAAACAAGTAATGATGATATAATTACAATCATAATTTAGAATAACACACAAAACAAAACCAGTAATTATGATATAATAACAATTACAAATGAGAATAACACGCAAAACAAAACAAGTAATGATGATTCAATAAAAATCACAAATGAGAATAACGTGCAAATCAAAACAAAACAAGTAATGATGATATAATAACAATCACATTTGAGAATAACACACTAAACAAAACAATTAATGATGATATAATAACAATCACAAATGAGAATAACACACAAAACAGAACAAGTAATGAGCATATAATAACAATCACATTTGAGAATAACACGCAAAACAAAACAACAAATTATGATATAATAACAATCACAACTGAGAATAACATGCAAAACAAAACAAGTAATTATTATCTAATAAAAATCACAAATGAGAATAACATGCAAAATAAAAGAAAACAAAACAAAACAAGTAATGCTTATATAATAACAATCACAACTGAGAATAAAACGTAAAACAAAACAAGAAATTATTATATAATAACATTCACAATTGAGAATAACACCCAAAACAAAAAAAACAAGTAATGATTATATAATAACAATCACAACTGAGAATAACATGCAAAACAAAACTAGTAATGATGATATAATAACAATCACATTTGAGAATAACACACTAAACAAAACAAGTAATGATGATCTTATAAAAATCACAAATGAGAATAATATGCAAAAGAAAACAAAACAAAACAAGTAATGATTATATAATAACAAACAGAACTGAGAATAACATGCAAAACAAAACAAGTAATGATGATCTAATAAAAATCACAAATGAGAATAACATGCAAAAGAAAAGAAAACAAAACAAGTAATGATAATAACAATAACAATCACAATTGAGAATAACACACAAAACAAAACAAGTAATGATGATCTAATAAAAATCATATTTGAGAATTACACACAAAACAAAACAAAAAAATGTCTATGCACAAAACAGCTATGATAATTTTATATGGAATTACACTTAAATGTCATGAAAATAACAATCACAATGCACAGCATCTTAGTGGTCCAAAACAGGCTTCATTTAATTAATGCAGAATATAATTTCCTTTTTTAATATTAATTTCGGAGTGAAATATGACCTGGACATGTTCTTGTGAGATTCACACAGAAGGTAGGTATGTGCTTTATATTTTGGATTTGAACCAAATTAAAACTGTCGCAAAGTGAAAATTGAGTTTTCCTGACCTGTTAGATTGAATAAGGCCGATTATTCCCTTTACACAAACAAATACTGCAAAATGGAGTTAATAACTGCATCCATATTTACTATATAGATATGGAAATGAATATCAGGGCAGATTGAATGTGTTTCAATACAGTTGACTTGGAAATGAGAGCGAGATCTTTCATTACCATCACAGAGAACCTAATGTGGGTCTGACTCCATCATTTAAATGTGATTGGTTATGCACTGAGAGGAAAAAAAGCACATTAGGTATGGGGCTTTCCTCTTATTTTATTTCTTTTTAACTCCTGAGGTATAAACCTTGAGTTTTTGACGAAGTGGAAAGCTAATACACACATACACAAATAGACATAACATGCTTATGGAAATGTGTTTGTGCAGGCACTGCCTCATATACTAACTGCAACACTTGCTAATACCTACTTTAAGTAAAACTATTTCCTTCCTATGTTTCTGAGTTTTCAAACTTAAAAATATATATATTTTTAACCCTGGGTATATGAAAAGTTGTTCTGTTGAATGGTTTAGCTACTAGTTTTATTATACATGAGCTCTTGAGTTGATTTTTCTGGACATGGTTAGTTTGTCACAGCCTTTTCATTTGATACAAGTGCCAATTAAAATTGGCCCAGTGACATGAAGGTCATATGGTAACCAGCAGGGTCGTTGCCATGGCAATTATGAACAGCTGGTCTTCCATAATGCAAAATGTAACTCAACGTATCATATCCATAACTTATCGGATTAACAAAGTCAAATTCATATGAACCCATCACCACATTACACTGGCTTATACCTTTATATCAGCACATGTGGAAAAAAAGTCAACCACAAAATTAAACTGAACGTTTATAAATACTTTAATATAAAATCAATTTACCCACCAATAAATCTTGAATGCATGATTAAGCATTGCATTCTGAAAGTCTACTAAGGGACATGGGCATCAGTATGGGCTGATCCATAGTGTTGATATGCCACGCCACACTCTATAGCATCTGTGTCTGCTAATGAGCTGATTTCAGTCCTGTTTTATCTAATCTCCCAGGATTGGCCATTAGCATCTCCAAAAAGAGAGAGAGACTGAAAGAGAGAGAGACTACTCTCACTATATTAAAAGCTCTAGTGTGCGATTGATGGACAGAGCAGTAGCAGGGAAGCAGTAACACTCTCCCGTCTAAAAGCCTGTACTAATAGGTCCCTTATGGCAGCAATATGGCAACAATGCGGAAGAGGAGCCAAGAGGTTAATTTGGTCCTGCCCAGGTGAACCAGCCAGTCGCACCCTTGCACATTTCTCTCCCCTCCTTTCCACTCCAAACACTTAATGATTATTAACATGCTTCAAATGCTTAAGGAGCACTGGGAGTCTCTCTCGCACTCTCTCTCTCTCTCTCTCTGGCGCACTGGAGCGCGAGGGGAAATCATTATGCTAATGAGCCTGCAGCCGCTGTTTTTATTTCCTATAATCACCCTCGTCTCCGTGGCGATCTTCAGGGATGAGCAGGAGTACACACACACACACACACACACACACACACACACACACACACACACACACAGACATACAATTATTTGCAGCTTTATAAATATTTCCCCTTTTTCTCGCCACATTTTTTTCAAAGGAAGAACAAAGGAGCCAATGCGTTTATAAGAGTCTTTGTTTCTGTGTGGGAGAGTGAGGAGTGGGGAATTAATCAAAAGCCACCAGAGCAAGTAGCTGTTAACTTTGTCTATATCGTTTGGCTCTGTCGTTTGAAGTTGCACATTTGGCAGCAATACACAAACATTCAAACACATTCAAACAGTTAATCAACTAAGTATTTTTCATACTTGGGCTAGTAACAGTAGGTAAATACTTCAAAATGGCAACTCAGGTGAATTTGGATTGCTGGGAATGTCGCAGTAATTATCTTCTAGTCTCTTTTAAAGGTTTTAGCAAGGTGTGTTTGCTTTATTAGAAAATATTGGGGGGTTTAGCCAAGCCTGTAAATGTGCTGAGCTCTTCATTGGCTCTTGGGGTAATTCAGACCCCTCTAGAGCTACACTAATGAGGGTATAATAGCCCCTGTGAAATGTAAATAAAACTCAAATCCCCTCACAGAGGGAGAGGAGGGGCCAGATGGGGCGACTCCAAAGGCTGGGAGGCTTTTTCTCGATTTCTCCATGCAGTTCATCCTTTTCTCATATATATCAGTCTTCCCTTCCTCTTCTCACGTTATCAGCCTGACAAAAATTTTTATGGAGCTCGGCCGATGTTCGTCTGGCAATTTTATTCATTTAGTTTACTTTATTTTACAAACACAAACACACACACACACACACAACTGTGCACTTTCCCTCGGGACTGCAGGAGGAATCTGGTTCCTCTAAAGACGGCGTTGATAAACAGACGCTACAGGGAAGACCCAATCCCTTTGATTGATTTTTTAAACACATTATTCATACATCCGGACTGGCTCAAGGGTGAGATAGGCTGACAGAGGCATTTGAAATGAGCTGAATTGATAGGAGCGTGGGACCCACAGTAATGTATTATGCATTATAGACAATGATCAGCCATTACAAATCACCTAAGGGCAGGCAATAGATTGAGTTCTCTGGAATATCTGATAAACCGCTGCTTTGAGGAGAACAAACACACACACTGAATGGATTTACCATCATTCGGTGCTTTAGCCAAAGCTCAGAATATAGCGCTACCCGCAGGGCAAAAAAATGCTGTGTTGCCTTCTTTCTTTAAAAATAAACAGTATAACAAACTTGTATGGGTCTTTCAGTCAAGGTCTTACTTTGCAATAGAGTTGCTATTGACAGAGGGCCTTTTAGTTTTTGTTCAAAGCACGTACAACAAAAGATTGAATACAGATGTACCTGACTTGTACTTTGACTTGAAGATGTCTTTGGAAATTGATTGCTGCTCAAGTGCAATACTCCTGTAGGGCAGTGTTTCTCAACTGGTTTTGCTTCAGGACCCTGATTATATATTGAACATTAAGTGGTGAGTGACTTAACACAGTATATACATTTGCCTCATACAACATTAAACAAACAAATTCCCTAAAATCAAACATTGAAATGAATTACTATTATCATTAACAGCAAAATCTACAATAATATGCTGAAGTATTTGCACATTGTGGTCGGCAAAAAACACGTTTACCCTTTTTGTGAGGATCAAATTGTATATAATGGTATTTTCTATTTCTTTGATTAGATTTGTTCGTGGTTTTCGAGCATGAGGTTAACATGACCAGATGGAAAATCGACATGCTGTTTCCGAATGTTCATGTATCCTAAAATCGAACCCATTCTTTCAAATTACTGACAAGTGACATTACCCATGAGAAAATTCCAACGTGTTTACCATTTCCTGTGATCCTCCAAGACACTGGTTCTGGTCCCATGGAAACCAGGAAGTAATTGGGTTCACATAAACAATGGTGAGCCTGATTCGGATGTTGCATTTTTGCTGTCAAATTTATTTTTGCTGCACTGACGGTTCGGTTTAGGGTTGGCATTAGGGTTAGGTAGTAATATTAATAATTTTATGCACTATGAACTAATATGAACTAACTATAAACAATTGTGTTTTTCTTACCTATTATTAACTAAGATTAATAAATGCTGTTACAACATCAGTTACAAGTAAAAATCGGGGCTGTCGATTTAATGCATTGATTAATATGAGCAATGAGTAAAAAAACAAAGAAGAGCTCTTGCTTTCAAACACAGCTGGAAAGAGTGCAGAGGCATAGAGACGTGGTTTTTCTAAGTTTCAACTATGTTTAACTTGACAAACCATCTTAAAAACTCTGTTTATTATGTGACACATCCAAAGTGAGATGCTCCAAAAGTGTCCATCTGACTCATGTGTACATAGACGCATCCATAGAAAAGACTTTATTATAAGTCTACCTCAGACAGATTGACTAATTCAACTGCAAAACTGTTCGCTCTGGACTGTAAGTCAATAAAAGTCTTATGTTCAATGATGTGGAAACAGACACTACCTTTACAAGCCACTTTTTGTATTGTTTAATCAATGCTTTGTGTGTCTACCACAACAATGCAATGTATTTAAATGGTCAGATTTATTATTTTATAAATAGTATATTTATTATTATTTAAATATAATTGCTTATTATTATTTAAACACTGTATATAATTATATTAATATTAAATTATATTTATTTGCAGGCCTTTCTAAGAAAATATTGATATATGCAATTAATTGCGATTAATTTGATTCATTAATCAATTTGATTAATCGTTTAAATCGATTGACAGTCTTATTAAAAATACAACTCACTTTTGTCACCAACATTTCAACCTCAACAACATTTCCAGTTTGGGCATTGGTGTAGAGTTTTTAATTTCGGCAAGTAATGACCGATTTCAGCAGCAGAATTTTCAGCCTCCTTTTGCCGAATTCAGTGTGATCATCTTGCATTTCATGCAACCTGTCCATTTCAGCATCTGCCTAATTTGGCTAGCTTCTACCAAGATGAAATCGCACCAAAAATGTTTGATTGGAGGCACTTTGATGTCTTTGATGTCAACAACAAAAGAAATAGGAAGCGTTCTCTGCCTTTCAAAGCCCTTATTATGTTGCTATTTTAACTTTGCTCGATTATATGGTTATTTGTATTTAATTTTTTGCACTTAGCATTATTTTCCCTGCTGTCTGCGAACCTACCAGAACAGATGTGCAACCCACCAGTTCTGTAGGGGAAATAAAAAACAGGAAATTCAAAACACAATTCTAGCATCTCACTGCCTCAAAGTGAATGACAGAAATGCAGATTCATTACATGATACATTAGTAATTTAGCAGGGCTCTGGAATCCCGGCTCTCACTAAACCACCGGTTTAGTATAAATCCTTTAGAGCATTCGTTCTGACAGAGATGGAGGCGTTTCCACATCATTAGTGGCAGGGCAAAATGCCGAAAGCCCCACTGAACACTCACACACACTTTTCCATTGGGCACAGATGGGGAAGCATTCCTCTCATCCGAGCCATGAGCAACCTGTTTGTTTCTAGGTGGAATTCTTCCGCTGAGACTCTCCAGGTAGCATGGCCGTTTACCTTTCTATTCAAGCATAATACTGCAAATGATGCCAAACTATCTAGACTACTGTGATGTGCAATGCACCATACTACTTGTTTTTAATGCATACTCATGCATTCATGGTTAATCTTATGCACAGACAATAAGAAAATAAGAGACAACATGCTCAGTTTAGTTTTGTTGGGATATTACTTTTCTTTGGCAGGTAAATGTCCTTGCAGGGTAAAAATATATTAAAAAGACAAATTGTACAAAAAATGCATTTAGAAAAAAAGATGAAATGCTGCAAGCATGATGGCAATGTGCAGCATGCATATATATAAATATAAAATAAATGAACAGATATGCCCAGAATGAGTAATGCCCACCAGTTAAACAATACAATCGTTTTCAGCTGTATGACCATTATTACTTGCTGTCTGCTGAGCCAATTCACTATTAAGAGCAGAGATAGCCTTGAGGGAGTCTGAACAAGATACTCAAGAAAATCAAATAAGAAACTTACACGATGAACTATGAATCATATTGTGTACTATGTTTATGTGTGTGTGTGTGTGTGTGTGTGTGTGTGTGTGTGTGTGTGTGTGTGTGTGTGTGTGTGTGTGTGTGTGTGTGTGTAAAAGAAAGTAAGAAGGCATTCTATGATTTTAACAAATGTGTGCTTAATTATGCAGAAAAAATACAGAGTACAGAAATATTTAGTTCAAATTGTTTAGCATATTATTTTATGTGGTTTGATCACACTGAACAGCGAAACATTGAGTATTGTCGTATGATACTGACAGTGCTGGGCGGATTACTTTTGAATTGTAATCAGGTACTGATTACAAATTACATGACGAAAATGCAATCAGTAATGTAATTTCATAGATTACATTTTGGGGTAATTTAATCATATTACTTATCATATTACTTTTGGATTACTTTCAACCTAATTCTATTTTATGTCATATGCATCTGAGTAGGATAATATATGCCATTCTTTATTACTAACAAAAAGATCCTAAAAAAAAGAGTTCCTTATGACATTTTGAAAAGTGAATTAAACATTACATGAATGAAATAAACATTAAATCTAACAGCAATGACAGAGCATGGCCAGAGTTTATAATTCAAAACACTGAGACATCAAGTTAAATTTAAGTGCATAAAACAATAAAACAATAGCAGCATTACGAACATTAACGACAACAGCAAAGACGTTGCCTAAGTCAAAGCTTTCATCTAAAAACACTGAAACACTTTTTCAGCTTACTGAGAGATATACATAAGTAATCCATTGCCTATTCCTGAGCTGAGGTGCAAGATATTATCTTTTGAACAGTAACAATAATCTAAAAGAGCAGAATATTTTAAAACTGCAGAGTTCCACCGAGTCAAGTTTTATGCCATATTTCATGCAGTGGATTCCAATGCATCAGCAGCAACAGTAGAGTGATGGGCTTTATTCTATATTGCTGCACATTTTGCAGTTAAACTATTGTGCACCCTGCGGGCATGACTCTTAGAGATGGCATCCCTAGTGGAACTACTACTCAATCTTTTGAAGTAATTAACTTCAGTGTGTGAGCTGGACACCATTCGTGAGGTAGTAAGAAATAATATATATTTTTAATCATATAATTCATTTAAAGTGCATAAAACAATAGACATGAACAAACAGTAAAGAAAATCAACAGCAATGACATTACTAGGTCAAAGCTAACACTTTAAAACTGATCTCATGAAAAGTCATATACACGTATAATGTACGAGTTGGTTATTTCGTATGGTCTCACATGTTGTGTTTGCATAAACTTGTACGACTTCACTACGTGCAAATTCCAGAATGTCTAACGTGGAAGTAAGCATGAGTTCCGCGCACAAGGCGTTAAGGACATACTTATTAATATTATGCCCTAACCCAAACCCCTTATCTAAACTTAACCAATCAGTAGAGTGTGTAAACATGATAGGAAGATGTTGTGTGTGACAGGAGCAAGTAATTGACGCGTATTAGATGGAAACGATGTCCAGCAACGGCATTGGCTGTAGTGAAATTCAATGGAATTCAAATGAGTGCAGTCGCACAATATCAAACGAATTACCGGTAGCCAAATTTCGAAAATTCCTACGAATCCTGATGATTTTGATGTGAGAGTGTGTTGCGCATATCTTACTGTTATATTGTATATATAACATATATTATATATGTTACTGTTGTAACATAAAAGGAGCACATGCACAAAATGTTCATCTGTGATACTATTGCATTTCAGGGTAAGAATTTGATGATATTGATATGAAAATGATCAATAAATTATTAAACATTTTCTGCTGTTGTCTTGTTAATATGTAATCATGTACTCTATAAAATGTAACTGTAGTCTGATTCTGAGTATTTAAAATACAATTTAATCCAATTACAAGTACTTGATTTCTGTAATCTGATTACATAATACAAATTGCATGTAATCCATCATTACCTAGCACTGGATACTGATAAATGGGGACAGCAGGAACTTTTGCCCCGGTCCTGGGCTTGAGGGGGCCCGGATGGAGACAGCGTGCAACCGCGAATACCGTCCTGGTAGTGCACATTGATGGGATAACTATAATGTTACCACTGCACTGTGCGGTACTTAAAAACCGCAAACCTAAATTTTATGAGCTGTATGGAAAAACATGGGCAGCAGAAAATGGGAGTCGATCAAGTGAGTACTGTATCAAGATGCTTGACTTATAGAAAATGAAAGGTGGATTTAATTCAGAAACACTGAATTCAGCATGTTTGTTAGAGAACATGCAATGCGTTCCTAATAGAATATTCATACTGTATTAGTGGTCAACAGATAATGGGTTTTCAATGGTCTATTCTTAAATCTGAAAAATTAATGTTAATAAAAATTATATTCGTGTTTATTACAAAGTAGGAAATAAGAAAATGCATATTCTTTGGTGTGTTGGAGCTTTAAAAATGACTATAAATTATCTTAAAATGAATATTAATAGTAAAACAAAGTATGTCATATCAAATTGTGTTCTGGATATGGGATTGTTTAGTTTGCACTCTCTTATGTTTTAGTTTATTTTCTTATAAAACACTAAACAATTAAGACAAAGAAATGTCAAGGATATTTAAATATGATCAATGCTAAAGGTTAGTGCCAGTCTCAGATAGCATGAAATACTCACAGACCAGTCACAGAAAGAATGATGTATATTGCAGCACAACTGGCAAAAGTTGGCAGAAAATCCATTCTGATTGACTGGCTGCTATAGGCAACTCGTATTAGACATGGGTGCACAGGTTTTTATCAGTTTATCAGATAAATTAACAGGGGGCTACAATGAGCACCTCCAAGAAATTGATTGTTTTTTTTTTTTTTTGTTGTTTATGCCATTTAATGTATTAATAAAATTAAAGAGAACTACTTGAAGCAGATTATGTGATTAAGTGATTATTTGAATAATTTACAATTTTGTTTGATGTCATACAACGCTTAATAATACAATTAATAAAAAATCTACCATCCGGGGGGGCCTCCAACATACATTTTGACTGGAGGTGGGCCCACTGAAAAAATGCTGTACCGGGCCCAATAATTCCTAACTGCACCCCTGAATGTAAGACACATTAACTACACAATTTGTCAAACAGGAGCAGGTTACAATTTCCAAGGCCCCAAGCAACCGTCCAACTAGGGGACCCCTTTCACCGCCAGACCGATATTTTTCAGCCTGTCGACAATATTCGGTATCTCAATAATTGTTTATTTGCTAAGAAATGGCAGGTTTTCACATAATGAAGAAAGAATGGTATTTAACTCATTTTTTACTATTTAGTCTATTTTATAATCCACATTTGGATGGACAATCAAAAACTTTGAAGCCATTTTCCTCAGTTTCACCATTTGGGGAATTTACTGTGTTTTAGCTTTGTAGGCCAGTATATTTTGGTGGTCATCATTATATCCACAACCACAAAGTGTACTTGCACACAAATGATGAAACCACACACACTTTACCACAAGCCTCTGCAAAAATGACCACAACAATCATTTGAAACATAATGGCATAGATTCATATTTTTTGTAGCCGTGTGGCTTTATGTACAGTAACCAACAGATTATGTGTTTCTATACTGATACCCCAAACTGAATGTGTGTAGTTTACTATGACTTCCTGTATAATAACTGCCCTGATTTTGCAAACCTATGAGTCAAGCGTAGACTAAACGGCTAAAATGTTTGCTTACAGTAATCATTACTTCTGTGATTCTACATCCCATCCATTGTGACTAGGGTGGAGTAAAGGATGCTAGTTACAATTCTCAAAATTAAAGGCAAATACATTCTCCTTCTAATCTACGTAAAACATAGAATTAACAGAGAACATTTTGATCATAAGTTTGCAAAGAGGGAAGAAACCGTACATGATGTATGGCCTCAAAGCTGGTGGATAATAATGACTAAAACTTTGCAGACAGCCAAAATATTGTAAGTACATCAAACAGTAATTTTGAGAAGGCTGATCTCAGACAAAGACTTGGGAAATGCCAAACTAGGTGATCGTTCTGTGTCAAGTGCAAACAAAAAAGAACAACCCAGCCAATGAGGCTGAGACTTGCCATTCAACTGTATTAAGGGATCACCTCTTTTCTTTCTTTTATCTTATAGCAGGGATTTCTAGGAGCCTAAGACATTGCCTTGAGTAGACTTTAGCAGACTGGCAGGCACCCATGCCACAGTAGCTGTGTCTTTAAAGAGACATATGAAGAATGCAGAGAGAGTGCTTTGAAACATACCCTGTCATCGTGCTATGAATGCCAAGTGCTTAGATAGGACCACACCACCCTGTGTTCACTGTGCCGTGGATGATCGGAAATATGAGGTTAAAAATACCCCGATTTTATATTTGTAGCAGGTAAGATTATCTGGGATATATGTTGTCAAAAAGACAAAATACAAAAAAAAGTTTCAATACTTTTACCGTGCCATGATATTATCTTTGGTTGTTGTGGTATGTTGTGGTATACAAAGCCAAATGAAATTCATTCCTCAAAGCAGATGTAACAAGACAAAACCCAGAGTGAATTTTCTAGCTCTCTTTCATGAAGCAACCAACGAGACTACATTCATTAGCTTAAAAAATCTAAAAACTTTATATAAGAGGAACACTTAATATTACTTTCTTCTAAATGAGACTTCGTTTATAACATTCTTTGTGTTTACTTCATAATTGATTCTCAAAGGAGTTCTACTTAATGAGATGTTTGTGCACATACGCTATAAATATGTGCTGGTGTTTAAAATATAATATTTCACAGTAAGTAACCATAAAATGCCTAGTATTTGTTGGTAATTTAGACCAAAAATTTGATTTGCACTAAAAGAATATACCTCATTAAAAGTACAAATAAAAAATGAATAACTGTGAAAGAAAATATAACAATACGAAGAACAGAAGAAGGAATATATTTAATCATAACCTATATACTAAGGAATGAGACTCATACACGCTTCTCAACTCTTACATTACAGTATATGGGATATACATATATTGACCCAAACACAACAAATTCTGCATTAAACGTTATTGACAAGCCATTTTATACCCTTAACATGACCGTAAAGGATCTCAGTTCATCTGGGAAAGCAGGAAGCGGCCGCTGGATCCACATTCAACAAGACTTTAATCAGACAGAACATCAAACTGAAAACACAGCAACATAAACACACACACAGAGCGGCATGTGTCTCTCACTCTCCCCTCTTGGTTTGGACTGCCCCTCCGATCTCACTGCAAAACACAAATAGCTGTTAGATATAACACCCACAGGTGGGATTCCTTACCGCTGTCATCTTCCGATCTCGCTCACCATTCACAAATCGGTGCTCGACCACAGCCCCACCTACACATGCCCCCATTGCCCGACTCAGGCCAGGGAGCCCTCCATTTCTAGAGAGGAAGTCAGTAACAGCCATCTGTGCCCCCGGTCTGTGGACCACCTCAAACTTAAATGGCTGAAGAGCTAGATACCAACGGGTGATCCGCACATTGGCATCATTCATGCGATAGAGCCACTGGAGCGGGCATGGTCCGAATAGAGGGTGAAGGCCCATCCCAGGAGGTAATACCGAAATGTATGTATCACCCACTTGCTGGCCAAACATTCCTTCTCAATGATACTGTACCTCGATTCTCTCACCGAGAGCTTTCGGCTGATGTATAGCACCGGGCTCCCAACCCTCCTGTCCGACGCATTGGTCTGTAACACAAAAGGGGGAGAGCAATTACGGCCCGCCGCAAAGTGCCACTTTCCCCCACGTGAATGCCTGCTGACACGGCCCCGTCCACTGGCCCCCTTTTTAGCCCATGCCACTTTGCGAGTAATTTAAAGCTTGATGTGGGTAGCAATACAAGGACTTTATTTCCCAGTGTAAATTGCCGTAGCCATGCTCCCCTGTTATACAGCCAGGACTGACGTTCTTGAGCCTGTAACAAATTCTCCTGTGATAGCTACCCCAATGTGTGGAGTTTTGCTCTCAGGTCAAGAACGTATTGAATTAAATTTTTACTGTTTAAAGGTCCCTCCTCCCAATTTTTCCTTATGACATCCAAGATACCAC
This sequence comes from Xyrauchen texanus, assembly GCF_025860055.1. Taxonomy (NCBI): domain Eukaryota; kingdom Metazoa; phylum Chordata; class Actinopteri; order Cypriniformes; family Catostomidae; genus Xyrauchen; species Xyrauchen texanus. The sequence goes on from NC_068301.1 coordinate 29,761,857, forward strand.
AAGGCTTACGACCGTACAATAATTTTAATGGGGAAAGCTTGCAGGACCTCTTGCACTGTGAATTAAAGGGATTCGAGCCACTTGTCCCAATTCAGAGCAATTTTGTGCACAAACTTACGAATCATGTTATTCAGGGTCTGAATAAACCGTTTGACCAAGCCATCCATTTGCGGGTGATACACGCTTGTCCAAATCGATTTAAGCCCCAATAATTCGTACAGCTCGCGTAGTGTATGTCACATGAAAGTAGTGCCTTGATCAGTGAGGATTTCATTCAGAATCTCGACCCGGGAGATGATTCTGAAGTGTGCCTCCACAACAGTATGTACTGAATTGTTGAGTAGAGACACTGCTTCCGGATATAACATTGCGTAGTCCACCAGAACCAACACAAAGCGAAGCCCGTGTACAGTCCACTCTAATGGCCCGATGAGGTCCATGCCAATTCTTTCGAAGGGGACCTTGATCAAAGGGGCCAGCAGATTCACCAGCTGACATTCACAGCATGCCGCACACCACGTGCAATCATAGCCACGAATACCCGGCCAATAGAAAGGGGCCATTAGACAATTTTGTTTTTTTTCTCACACTAAGTGACCCGCTATTGGATTATGATGAGCCGTCTGGAATAATATTTCCCGACAGTTCTTCGGTACTAACAACTGTCTTGTATCCTCCTTTGGCTGAGTGTCCTGTGTCACTCAATACAACCGATCCTTAATAATTGACAAATCTGGATGTCTGGCTGGTTGACCATCAATCATTTTCACTTGATCAAAGGCGTGCCTAAGGGTCTCGTCTCTCATCTGCTCCAGAGGTAAATCCCCGGCAGGGAATCCTCTAAGGGCTGGAGAAAAATACGGCCGACCTCGCTCAGCGTCAGTGTGCAGAACCACTGACGGTGCTGTCCTGGGCTGCAGCCGACCCATTTCAGGATGGCTTTCTTAAAATCAGAATACCCCAGGATGTTGTACACCGGAAGTTGGTGTGCCATGATTTGGGCTTCCCCAGAGAGCAGCAACTACGAGCGCAGCCACTTCAGGGCTCAGGCCATGTGCTCGAAGAGCTCCAGGAAGGCCTCCGGGTTGTCCTGTGGGGTCATCTTTACGAGCGTCACATGGGGTCTTGCTGCTGGGGTTACGGCACCACTGTTTATTTTCTCACTCCAATGCTTTTCAGCACACGTAAATGATGCCCACACACACACACACACCCAGCTGCAGGTTCTGCATTTTACAGCACTAATATATATACTGTATATATCTATAGGACGGACGGACGGACAGACGGACTCATAGATAGATATTTTTGGGTTGATGAATATTTCTTCATCCTTCATCCAATACACTAGCCCAGTGATGGCCATAAATCCACCATTTTTTCTCTGCAGTGAGTGCACATTCACTATAAAATGTTGCATGAGCACTGCAACTCTAACTAAGTTTACAGTAATGAAAACACGCTTGTGATTCAGGTGATACCTTTTTTAAAGATCAATGTCAATATTATAATACACTGTTTTTAATGTGGATTGACGGCAGCAGTCATGCTTAGGATAATTTGTGAGTCACAATTAGGGATTCAGAATTCATCAGGACGACTTCTAAGCTTTCGTGGGTTTAGGAGCTACATTTAGCATTAAAATTCCTCATGAATTACTCTTAGAGTTGCTCAAAAAATTATACATTAGGAGCTACTATTAGCCTTTAGATTGTTTGTGAATATGGGCCCTGGAATATAGAGTGCAAATAGAGTATTACTTTTTATGATCATTTTTATGTTTTTGTTTTTCAACAGAGACATTCTGAAAACTCCCTTTGTGTCCCACAGAGTAAATAATTACACAATTTTCCAATAATTTAATCTTAAAATGTAGCCTTAAGTAAAGTTAAAGAATGATCGTAAATGAGTTGAATACAGTATCAGAGTGACATGTAACATACAAACCAAGGGAAACGTTTTGGTGGTGTTGGCAAAAAAGTCCCCCAGTGATATTTCATCATTAGAGTGAATGTGTTGATAATAAGGATGTGCACTGTCACCATTAGGAGTAAACTGTTTAAATGAGAACAAAATATTACTGAGAGCACCTTTAAAATTGACTGACTTCCTCCTCATACTTTGACTTTTTACTTATTGTCCCATCTCAGGCCTTGAGAACAAACTTCTCTCAGTCAGCAGAAGAATACAATCTGCACTATCATAACAGCGTTCCAGTATCCTTTCTGATCCTTCCACAGATATGCAAAACACATTAGCATTAGCATCTATCCAGACAGTTTAACATTGGAGATGACATCATTCCAACATTCCTGCTAGTGGAGTGTGTGTGAGAATAGGAGATGATGTAGGGTGGGTGTATTTATTCTGCTCTACTCACTCAATCCCCTCATGGCTCATTAGTGTGTGTGTGGCAGGAAAGGACACTGACGTGATGATGGGGGTCAGAAACACATGGACACAGGGTAACGAGTCCCTCTCCAGGAACCTGCTCCACAAAGCTAACTGCTCTTTAATTAGACACACAAATGCTCACACATACACACACCTAGACAATCTAACCATCTAAACAACACTCACATGTGATTATTTACCCACTGTAGCAAAACTCAAGCATCTTCATCATCATCATCATCATATTTTTCTGATTGCTGTAATGGCTGTATTAAATGTTATGAGTATTGACTTTATTTTGTAATTAAAAAAAAATACAAATAAAAAAATATTTCAATAATATTCATAAAATTATTACATTTTGCATGAAGTTTAAGAAAAACAATTGAATAAAGCAAAAATAAAAATGATTATCCTGTTATAATGACATAAAAACTGGTCAAGTCAAGTTCCAATGCCAAAGATCGCAGTTAGCTCACTCTCTAGTCTACAGTTTTAGTTAAAACTTGCCAGTTTTCTCTGGTTGTTACACAACCATGTTTCAAATGGACTTCTCATAATGACTCTTTTCTCAGGCTGTTGTTATACAGTATGTATAGTGCTAATTTCCGTTTATTATAGATGGCAGGCTTTGAATATATTTTGAACAGTAGAACTGTTTTCATCTGGAAATTCCGGCAGGGCTTTGTGTCATGTGCCATTTACTGTGAGATGTAAACGACATCTGTTCATTCTTGTCCTTTGTCCATCCTGCTAGAACACTCAGAAAGAGAGAGGGGAATGTTTGTGTTTGCACAGCGGATCTAACCAGTCTAATTTATCATCAGGGTGTATATTAAACCATGCGGTGAGCAGAGATAGTGCACAGGATAAACTGAATTGAGCTAAGAGACAAGTATAAGCTTCAGAAAAGCTCTGAAAATTATGAACCTTCATAGAATTAGCCCTCTCATGTAATTTTGTATGCAGATAATCACTTTTAAATACTCTAATGAACTTAAATACTTTAATAGTCTCTATAAGACTGTGTAATTCTCAAATATGTTGTTGTACTGCAGTAAAGATTTAGTATTCTCTGCAAATATGCTCCCTACTGTATGTTAAAAAAGTGCATTAATATTCTAAATAATGTAACATTGGCTTTTATTTATGTATTATTAATATTAACATTGTTAATATTGATGATATATTATAATATTATATACAATTTAAAATACTCTAATATATTGTTGTGCTGCAGTAAAGATGTTGTATTCTGTGCAAGTATGCTCACTATGTTAAAATATTTCATTATTAATTATCAGCATTAATTATCCTTAATAAAAGTGTAATTTAAATGTTTTTATATATTTATCAATACTATATTGTTAATTTTTTATGTATTATGATAATATACCAAATATATAATAAATATTAAATGTGTATTTACTTTGCATTTACATTTATGCATTTAGCAGACAGCATTATTAATATAAATAAACATTTTTGTTTTTTATTATTAAACTAAAATATAATTATCCTATTTTTGTAAATAAAAAAAACACATTGATATAATATAAATACATATCTCGAATGCCTCTTATTTACAAAATGATGTGCATCAAACTCAGAAAAAATACCATTCTAAGACTCGACTGTGACTGCTGTGTGCATTTTCAGTTCCCTTTTTGATTTGTAACTAGTAGCACCAAAAAATAAATAAATAAAAAACTATACAAATAAAAATTATTTGACTTGATTTGACTTTTGTGTTACAATGTTTTTTCATCTTTGGCAACAAAATCTCAATGTTTTCTCTTTGCGCTGTCAAACAAACAAGTGATAGCCAGTGCTGAAGCATTTTACCAATCCTAAATTAGCATAATTAATTATGATACAAATCATGGCCAGTATTGTCCAATCACTGCTAACCGTGTTAAAATAAAATGATACATTATAAATTCAGAATCTAAGTACTGATTACCATTTTCCCATATTTGCCAACCATGTTGAGTTGTCCAAACATCATCTGCAGCCTGAAACTGAACTTTTGATAGGAAATTTGTATTGAATGCACTTAGGCCTCATAGGAAAGCTATATAAAGCTCCCTTGCTCCCTATTTAGTGAATGACTAAACCTCCAGTGTGTTATCAGTCTGCAATGGTCTTCAAAATTCATCGATTTGCATTATAACTCCATATAAACTTTAGTGTACATTGTGTTTAGCAGCGTGCCGTTTCAGAATAAATCACTCAAATGTTTAAAATGGCATATCTGTTGAAACTAGAGACTCTAATAATTTAACTCAAACATGTTTCAATATAAAAACTTAATTAGGTTTCTTACCAGATGTAGTTTTGTTGATGTTTCTCCCAAAGAAAAACTGCTATGGTCAGCACCATGTTGTTTCATCACATTACTTCGTGCTTTACCTTTCCTGACAGCCGAGAGTCTTCTGAACTGAGATCAGTCAGTTTAAATGAATTAAAATTATGTGTTGCATACAGCAAAGCCAAAGTGCAATGTCCAAGAATGTGCATGCAGGGTGGCACGAGGATATAACTTTTATACTGACATAAAAACTGATAAAGTCAAGTCCCAATAACAGTTTCGTGGCTAGCTCACTCTTTTCTCATTCTGTGCTTCAGGTAAAACATCATTGTGAATCAGTAAACCTAATCACAGGTTAAGAACAATCAAACAACTCAAGAGTCATAAAGCATTACTATTTTAGAATTAGCAGGATTTGATCATTCATGGTACTTGAAGACAGTTTATCCTGACTCTGAACTGCACAGGCTTTTAAACACATTCTCTCTTAAGCAGCTTTCATAAATACAGTATTTGACCTCGGCATGATTAGGTCTCATAATACCCCAGACTTACTCTGCCAGGCCAACCCGAGGCCTGAATGAGGCTCTTGTACGATGTGTTTGTGTGGATCCCTGCAGGCCACAGGGTTAATAAGCTAGTGATGATGGCAGCCAAGCACTGTTGACCTCCGCCAATATGATTATTATGCCAGGTTGAACCTGAGAATAGGAAGGTCTCCATCAATTGAAATATTATTACGCCTCCTAGCTGTCCATTAGCTTCTTTAAAAAAAAAAAAAGGATCCGGTACTGAATGGCATGTGTCAAGAGTAACTGGATCGCTTTTTGGCATCTTTTATGGCAGAACAGATAAAGCCGAATGTTTGAGGTGGATTAGCACTAAATGCCGCGACTAGATGAAGGCTGTTGATTGACTGCCAGCACTGCTGGTTGTTACAATATGCTGAAAGTGAAGTCTCTAATAAGAAGCTCAGCTTCCTGTGCTGGTGCTACAAATATGTTAAACTTCTCAAAAATGTATCTGCAAAAATGGAAAAGTAATAATTTAGTGACCAAATTAACCACATAATTTTTTTTATTATTATTTGTATTTTATTTTTTATTATACCACCCAACACAGATTCTTCCATATACATACCCGTCACATTTGTATTTATTTTTCGGGCAGGAACAAACTTTTCACTTATCCAAAAGTTATTAAAAACGTTTTACTTAATGATTTACACAATACCAACATTGCTCAAATGTTGCTATTTCACAGTTTAAGGGAATTCTCAGTTATGCTTCTCTTAACTATACACTTTGTCTATTATGTTTTTTCTAAAATTCCTTGGAGAAATAAAACTAGACAGAAATCAGACAATAATGACATTTAGTAAAAATACAGATCTAGAAAATGTATTGGAATAGCTTAGACATTTGATGACATATATTTTGACACTTTAAATGAATGTTCCCTTCATTAAGGTTTTATAAATGAGTTAGTTAATGACTAATAAGTCATTTATAAACACATTATAAACCATTGGATTGCAGTTATAACAACATTAATAAAAAGGGCAATGTTATAAATGCTAAATAAATACACTATTCATACTTTTATTAATCTAGAAACATAAAATGCACTAATTGATGACCTCAATGCAGCAAAAATAGACTATTATATTGAGATTAAAAGGAGGCGTTATATAATTTTGTTACAGTCTGCTTTGTTAATTTTAATTGCTTTAATGTCTTGAGTCACTTTAGTTCTCATTTTTCTGGTCATGTTGATGTCAAATAATTGTGCTAATCCAATTGGTGTACCAACTTACTTAGTCCTTGTTATCTAAAGCCCTCTGCAAAAACACTTTTCTGGTCTTCATGCTCATTTAGGCCTACAGCATTTATCAAATATTAAAGGGTAACTAAACCCTAAACCAACTTTTTTTAGTTAATGATCTGTAAGCATGGGGCTTTATTAGTACTGGTCATTGATTCAAGTAATTTTTTTGACATTTGTGTATAAAGTGTTTTAATTCTACAATATATGGTGTAAAAACGTCTGAGTGCTGCCCTCTTCAGGTTGAACGGTGGCTACTGCAGTTGAATTTTCCTATTGGCTGTTGCAGTACTTCGTGACATAAGCGGTGACAGCTGACGTAAGCAGGTTCCAACTCACCACGCCAGATTCATGTACATGTCGTCTTGCAACCGTGTGAGGAATAATAATAACATAGAGTCTGACAGCAGCTGTCAATTAATCCGTCACTACGAGTCTCAGGTGCCCCCCGCTCAGCCCCGCACTCGGTTCGTTCCCTCTATCCTTTATATAAAGTGGGGTCTGCCCACTTTTCCAGCATTTTCAAATATTTCTAGTGGGTGGAGTCAGACTCTGAGCAGGTGTTTAGTTACCCTTTAAAGCCTGGTGACCATCAAACCATACTGAAATTTATGTACATCGCTTAATATTTTGGGCTGCTCCTTAATAAATGCTTCCCCTTTATACTTGTCCACTTTAAATGAAGATACATTTCTATAGGTTTACTAATATTGAATACGTGTTATTAAGCATTTATAACATGTGAGGTAAAATGGCTCACATTTGGCAGGTACTGCAAGAAAGTCGCCTTTTTATGCATGTTGTTATAAACAAATGTCAATGATTTAGAATACATTTGTAAATGAATTATTACTCATTAATAAACCTCTTGATAAACCCTTAAGAAAGGACACATTACTGTAAAGTGTTACTCCAATGGAGTTCATTTTGAAAGCTCTGATTTAGTTTGCAGACTTTGGAACTTGTTAAAATCTCTCCTGAAACTCTAGAGGAGACACATGTGAGATATCTTGGATCTTTTTTCTCAGGGAAAAAAAATCTTAAAATATTTTAGCTGAGCAAAAATCTCCATTTGCTTTCCATTTGATCTCTTTACAATCTAGAAGAAACAATTGAGATATTATAGAGATCTCATTGGTGCTTTCCTATGGGCATGCAATGGCTGATTAATGCTTTCTTTTCAGATTGCAGACAACAGAGACTTCTTACCAATGTTAACTTGTGTTTACCTATACATGAAACTAAAGTTGTTAAACACATTCCGGCAATCCACCAATCAAACTACGGCTGAAAAATGTACAGATTGGTTACTTCCCACTCACGTTAGGTCTAAACTTTAACTACTGCAGAAGAATAGGTGCACTGCTTTTGTTCTCACTGTAACCAGGGTGCTATTCAGATAATATTATGTAAAAGGCCTGACCCTTTCATGCCTTTTCCCTTTACCCTGAGTCCCAGCCCTGAAACGACACCAAAGACATTGTCCTCTCAATTACTGATGATAATTGCCATGTAATGAAGTTAAGCATTTGTGGGATTTACAAGCTAACATTGACTATGTTTCTTTTCCCCTAGTCCTCTCTCTTTCTCACCCTATATCATTCTGAATGAGCTCCTCCCTTTTCTTTTTAACACAAAAGAATTGCATACAATATGCAGCCGGTTGTTAATGTCTTTTATGCAATTCTCAGTTTTTGGCCTTTTTACTCCCTCCCCAACCCTGTCTTTTATTTTTTTCTGTAATTTCTTTCAATCTTTTTACAGCCTATCCTAACAGCATTGGTGCATGGGTGCATTGGTCCATATGTGACTCTGGCCTGTGTGAACTGGCATAAACTGAACTGTGCATTTTCTATAAAACATCTGTGCAATAGTGGATAGGACAATGAAGTTTCAACTGTAAAATAGAACGTTGTGTATCTACCTATATGTATATTATGTGTATTGTGTAATGAGAAGTTGACATGCAATACTCTGGAAGTATATCACATATCTTGTGATGTGACATGCTATGCTATACAGTACACTATAGTATCTACTCGTGCTATGCTCATATAAAAATATTGTAAATTACAGCATTTTGCAATTATCTTGTAATTACTATGCATGCAGCTTTCATGACTTTGTAATTGTCCTTTTAGGACCGCTGGACCGTTTAAATTAAACTAGTTAAAGCGTTTAATTTCTAATTGGTTTAAAAATCTGTCTATCTATCTATCTATGGTTATCGTCAGATCTTTCTCTATTTTTCTCAGGATTTGGAAGTTCAGACTGAATGACCACTTTCTTTTCAGCCACCCAATAAGCTGTTAAATGCTCCCGCCGTTTAATGGCGTCTAATGATTACCACTTACACACCCAGGACAATATGGACAAGCCCAGAATTACCCATGGGGGCCGAATTCGCCTGCGCTTGCCCGCGAATCTCATAGCAACAGTTTGAATAGGAGGTGAGTTTAAAGCAAATTGAGAGGATGCGACCATGTCACATTCGTAAAAAAAGCTTTTTCTTTCTCACACAGGGGCTCTGTGATGGAGTGCCAAGTCATGGACAATCCTACTGTACCCCAGCAACCTCTGACCCCAAGCCAAGCTCCCAGTGACCCGATCATAGTAGCCGGGCAAAACCTTTGACCTCTTTGCAGAACGCTCAGCGTCTCAGCAAACAGGACCTTGCAGACTGCAATGCCACTGCACAAAAGGAATGAACTGAATAGACTGCAAATGGACAGATCTACACAAATGACAGGTCAACAATATGTCTAAGAGCTTTGATCTATTCACACTTTCAGTTTGAGAGACAGCAGAAAGTGAATAATAAATAAGCTGTCTCCTAAGGACATATACAAAAGATGTTCGCCATGCATTGCTTGTTTCTTAATATGCCTCATAAGGTCATTTTAGAGTGGCTGCATTTGCTAGATTTACAACTTGATTGTATAACGTTTTAATCAATGCTGAAAGAAAAAACCTGCACTTGTTCACAGTAACACATTTTTCCCCATGTTTGCCAGGTGCTTGCCCATGCAAAAGTCACCTCCATGATGTTGGGTGTTGTTGGTGGTTTCCAGGGTGTTGCTATGCAGTTGCTAAGATGTTATGAGTGATTATTAGTACTTTGTCATGCATTTGCAAGAGTATTTGGGTGGATGCAAGGGAGTTGCTTACTAGCTCAAGTAAAAAACAATTATGTGATATTCCAACATTATCACACGGGAAGTCGGCATGATGTTTCCGCAAGTTACAGAACCCTAGATTGGCCACAATATGCTGACTCACTCACATGCGTCATCTCCTATCAGACACTCTTGCATTGGCTCAAATATGTTTAACTTTCCTTTTGGTGCGAACAGAAGTGTGTTGCATTAGCAGTGTGTGAGACCTGGCTTGAAAAAAGGAAATAATTGCATTTGCATAATCAGTGATGTGCGCGTCTTGGAGGTTAAATTTTTCCTACTAAAGCCCCGTTCACACAGCGACTTCTAGCGAAAAAGCTACATGATATCATTCATTTTTCAACAAGAGCTGGCAATTTCTGGCAACATTAGCGACAGCAGCCTCTGGCGACTACATGTAGACATGTACAGCGATTTCAGAAAGTTGAGAAAAGTTTAACATGCAATGAGGAGTGACTTTTGGTAGCGACAACCAACAGGAGATAAGTAGGTGTCAGTGGAGCTCACGTCATCCGTCTACTGTGAGATACTGGAGTCGAGAGCAGCCTGGACAGAGGAGATGGTAAAGTTCATCTGGTTAATGATATTGTGACAGGGCGGAGGGTGGGCCGGGTTGTGATTCTACACACTCGACCCCTTATCCGAGAGGGATAAAGGCCGATTGCGGACGGTGGTGTGACAGAGAGAGTGTTTACGGGTTGGTGTCTGTCATATGTGTGTTTTTGTGTCTTTTGGTTTAAGTTCTTAATGAAATATAATTTGTATTATTTAGCCGGTTCTTGCCTACTCCTTTCCATAACTCCCATTAAACTGGTGCCAAATCCAGGGTAGGAGGAGTGATACGCCTTAGTGGAGTTCTCGCCGCTACCATCACAACAACGGAGCAGCTGTGGCCATCTGCAGGGGGACGGAGGAGCCCGGCCGCCTGGAAGCGGAGGAATGGCCGCCGAACGCGAGGTGAGAAGGGGCACCTAGCCGACTGCCTGGAGTGGGAGAACTGCTGCCAGGGTTGGGGGAGACCCCTTCTGTTCCCCGAGAACATGGTAGGGCATTCTGAAAATGAAGCTCACATGTGTCCATATGCCCAACAACACTAACTTTGGACACTGGGGGCAGTGTTTTGAATTTCAGTAAGCACAGACCGATTTTTCAGATTTCACTTTGAAATCACTCGGGATATTCCGGTCCCAATCTGTGTACCTGTTGAGAAAGTCAACAAAATTATTATTGAAGAGTATGCTTGAGATTAATTATGAGACAAGTGACAATGTTTGAAAAACAAAAGAAAAATCAAGGTAAACCTGTGAGTAGAATATTTTTATGGGTGTAATTTCCAATCAAGATGTAATTTTGCAAAATTATTTAAAATATGTGACGATGTTATCTTATTGCAACACATTCTCACCCGCCCACCCGTCACATACGGACGCTTCGGGCAGTTTCGTCACATATTGACGCGCCGGGTATACCTTTGGCGTCATTTTTCGACGCGCAGGGCAGTCCCATAGACTTCTATGTATCTCCGCGAACCGGAGCGTGTAGCGTTGAAATGTCACGTCTCGGGTAAGCTCACGCCGCGAACGGGTGGAGAGTCGAGACCGCGATAAATAACAGTCAAAAGGAATAGGCTGCAATGGCCCTCCAACTGTTTTTTGATGTTTAAAACCCCGGACACGTCGTAAAATGACGCCGTTCTACATATCTCCGAACCGGAGCGTGTAGCGTTGAAATGTCACGTCTCGGGTAAACTCACGCCGCGAATGGGTCGAGAGTCGAGACCGCAATCAATAAAAATCAAAAGGAATATGCTACAATGGCCCTCCAACTGTTTTTTTATGTTTCAAAACAGGACGCGTCGTAAAATGACGCCAAAGGTACACCCGGCGCGTCAATAAGCAACGCCAAGGGGTCCTGCCCTAGCGTCCGTATGTGACGAGTTGGGGTGTGAGACCGTGTTGCTTATTGTGTGTATTTAGGATAAATTACATGTTAACTGAAATGGGCCTAAGCAAGACAAATTCCTAGCCAATCACATGTAAGCCATTGCTTTATAAGTCTGCTCGCAATCTATCACATTTCCATTTCAGTCTGCTAACATGGCAACCTCCACCACTCCACCACCACCACCACCAGTTGAGTCACGTCCTGCACAGGGGTAGGCTCCTTGCCCCTGCCTCCTATCTCTGGCAGGATATGACGTCATCTTAAATTTCACTGAAGTCTGCGTGTCTTTCAAGAAACCCACATTGCTAAAAGTTACAAAGTTGAAAAAACAACCAAATACTGTACATATGTACAGTGTGTCTTTTCAATAAACAGATTTGCCATGTACAATCATTTAACAAAGGTAGTAGCACATCTCTTCTCAACAAGCTACATGATCACAAATGTATCAAAGTTTAACACTTATGTTCAAATATTAAGAATGAGTAACAGTAATAGTGAGGTTTACCATAAAGATTAATTCTGAACTATTGCAGCTATTGTATCTGCTGTGCTAACCTTTATAAATGGGATAAGGTAACTCTGTAATATAACCCCTACCCTCACGTACCACAGCAATAGAGCCTTAGTGGATGAAATGGATTAGGAGATGCTGTTATCGTGGTGGGAGTGGAGAGAAGGTGATAATCTGCTGAACTTCAGACAGACCTGCTGAGGCTTTTCCCTCTAGAAGCCCCGAGGGCAGTAAATGCAGTAGAGCCTCCACTCACTGACACAAATGTGTGTGTTTGCACAGTTTAAACAGCCACATTCTATTCCTCAGAGACAGACTCTCTACACACTGCCAAAAAGCCAACGGCAGCAATTAGATAGAGCTGTTTTACGATGTGCCAGAAAGACAGAGACAGACAGAGAACGACCTGTGCAGTTAGAAAAGAATAAAACAATTAAATATTTGGAGAAAAGAATATGAATAGGAATAAGAGAAGAGGGAAAAACAAAGCAGGCATGGAAATGTATTGTTAAAATAAAACAATTGATTGGTCCCTATAGACTAAGCGCAATCTTGAGTTAAAAGAAATGTTTTGTTCCATTCGTTTTAAAACTTGACATGCAGTCTTACAAATGCAGCACTCCTTGCGTGAGACTGAAAAACAGCTGATGCAACACAACAGTCAAACCAGAACCAATAACAGTTTGGTGTGAATGGCCCCTCGGGCTATATTAGAAGGCATAGCCGTAATTCTGCAAAACTTCTCTTCCACTGCAGCTTTTAAATCTTATTCATGTTTGCGTACATTCAAAAATGCCATGTGAAGACAATGATTTTGGAGATTGACAGCGCCTGCACTTATTCAGTCTGTCCTTGCATTGTATGGAGAAAAGCACCCGGAACAATCTGCTTAACTAGTAAATGGTTACACAATTTAAACATTTTGGATGATCTATCCCTTTATGCAATATACTGTAAACATTGTGGCTAGAAAACTGATATGATGGCATCTGTAACATCAAACTTTTTAAGCATCCATATTTCTGATGTCTCATTTTCTAGACTTGCTCTAAAATTATACATAGAGAGTAAAAGAAGAAGAAGAAAGAATGAGAGTAAGTGAGATGAAACTCTCTCCTTTGTTAAGAGATCCACACCAGCTGGGCACCACACGGGGCACTATACTGGGACAGATGGCAGCATCACCCACACTGCTGCCTCATTCCAACCTGTGCTGGCAGAAACACTGCTAGCCAACCATGCAGAAATCATTAACCCTGAAGGGAGACTGTCCTACTAGGCACTTTGAGGAAGGCTGGGCAGAGAAAGGAGAGTTAGACAGAGGGAGAGGGATAGCGGGTGCCCCTTAAAGTGACCTACGCTGAGACAAGCTGTCATGACTTAAGTAATTATCCAGATTTATATATATATGTGTGTGTGTGTGTGTGTGTGAGTGAGAGAGAGAGAGAGAGAGAGAGAGAGAGAGAGAGAGAGGACTCCTACTTTATTTCTCTGCCACTATTTCATTTCTACATTCCCTTATTCAAAATGAAAAGTATGACTGTTACCTTGGTCAATGGCCTCTGTTTGGCCTTTGTTATTGTTTGATGAGGAAGATTAGCATTGGTGTAAGACCTGAATCATATGAGCTTATTTTTTTGTGACCCATGTCTGCTGGGTGAGAAAACAAAGCTTTGGTTAACTGCTTGCATCACAGAGGTGTTGCCTTTGGCAAAATATTTTCTAAAACAATAGCTAACACAGGCCTCATTAATTAAGCTTCATTACATTGCCCTTCCACAAATTGATCTGGCTTTGTGTGTATGGGGTGTGGGGTTTACTTGGATATACTTTGGCGGCAAAATTGTCTCTAGAAGTTAGACAGGGACATCTTAGGGGACATCCTCAAACGTAAACATTTATTATTGTTTTTTTTTGTTTGTTTTTTTAATGATTATTCTAACAATGCAAAATAGTATCTTGTAGGGTTGGGGTTTGGGTTAGTCTATATAGCATTTAAAATTAGCTGATATTTCAAATATCCCCACAAGGAGTAAACTCTGAAATCACCTACATTGTGGGGACTAGCCATGAGGAAAAGGACTTAATAAAACACTAAACCAGTTAGGTAAAGTTTGTCTAGAGAATCTTTGATGTTGGCTTGAAAAAAAAATGGCCCAACAGACGGTCAGATGAACAGACAGATAGATAGATAGTGAGAGAGAGAGAGAGAGAGAGAGAGAGAGAGAGAGAGAGAGAGAACATTAGTGTGTGTGAGTTTTGACAGTTCTATTTTGAAATCACAAACATTCCGTGACAAAGTCTTGGCCTATTCAACATTCTGTTAAGTCTATGGGATGTTTGGTATTATCTATTATACGCTATGAGAACACTGTAAGGCCACATTCGCAATAATACATTTTTGTTTGAAAATGCATTCATTTTTCTACAATTATGCCTCTCATCCACACTGCAATGGCATTTTGAAAACATTTTCCATTACTGCATAGTTTGGAAAACGATGAGTTAGGAAATTTAAAACTGAGTTTTGAAATTGGAACGCATTAGTGTGGACTTGGCCTAACTCTGAAAAAACATAGTAGCCAGTACAGTCTGAAGGTCTGCGCCAAGTTTGGCGGATGTAGCTTGAAGGCTATGCACTGTAAACACCAATGTTGCCATTACTGGACAAATCAAGTTGTCTTAATTAAACATTACATAAAATATCAAGTTTTTGGCTCATAACTCAAATATATTCGTTCATTGAACTTATTTTTCTTAAAATTCAGGCTTATAATTTACTTACAGAGTATTAATAACTCAAACTACTGAGTGCAGGATTGAGGATATAAATATGTGTTATTGAGAATTCATAGAGGATTTAGCTCTTTTGTAGAATTATATATGTTGTTTTGTTGAAAATATTTGTTTCTTTGATGTCACCATTAGGGTAATCTGTGTCACCGTTGGTCAATTTGGACCCTGTTGAATCTCGTTTTTCCTTTTGTGTGTGCAACTGAAATACAGGTGTCTATGCATTTCTGTGGAGAAGTTTATTTAATGACTGACTTAGAATCAGTTATAATGTTTATTATTTAAGCTGTGTTATTGTATGACCTAAATTTGAGTCCATTCAATTCAAATTATTAAATTGATACAACAACATTTAAAAAGCAAATATAAGTTAAGTGTACTTGCATCAAGTTATCTTAACTTAAATAATTAAGTTAATTCTATATGGACACTAAGTTAAGTGAACTTAAGTACACAAGTTTTGGAGACACTATAGCTCGATTCAGTTAAGGGAATTACTTAATTGAGTAAACATATTAGGGTTTTCAGTGTAGGATGTGTTACAATTGATAATTTTGGTTTTGGGATATTGGATAAACCCTAAACAACGTCTGTAGAATCAAGCCAACATAATAATGTCTTAATAAAAATCTAAAAATTCCAAAGGTTTCTGTGAGGATTATAAAAACACTAGAAGTAAATGGAAAGCCCCTGCCATAACAGAATAGCAAGTTTGTGTGTACACACATTGGTTATGTCAGTACTAGAATTTCCCATCTTAGTATTGCACTGTCGTGTTGTGTGTTTACTAATACTGGTCTGTCCCTGATTAGTTAAGAGCCACATGGCACAGAAAACAGCCCTTCAAACACCCGGTGACTTACACCAGGCTGAGAAAAGAGTAAAAGAGCAGCAACTGGGACTATTTAGGGTAGGGAAGTGATAAAGCAAACAACAAGAGGGCTATCAAGAGTTAATTGCATCATTAACTAGGAAAAGAAATCACAGACTTGCTAATTGGTTTATGTATTTGTGGTCCATGAGAGATTTTCACTCTCTGCCTGTTGGAATTTAATGAGGAGAGAAGAAGGTTTTAGGGACTGGGATGATAAAATGTTAAGTCCAAAATATGCTATTTAAAAGTACAACTCTTTATACAGTATACTTACAAAATCAATTCAGACAAAACCAAGTGGAATTTTTTCTCAATTTAGGGGGGTTTATTGAACTAAATTAAACACTCTGTTGGATTCTGTTTAAACATAAATAATTAATAGCCCATGATTAATAAATGTAGCAATAGGACATGAGGTTGTTACTGTCTGAAATTAATGATATATTCTCTTTTAATCTTAGCCATGTTTAAATCTATAATAAGGCCAATGAGCACTTAATGACAGTCTGGCGTCTGTACTGTGAACATCAGCTCACACTGGTTCTGCCCGAGCCGCCCTTTTCTCGAACCCTCACAAATTGTCATGACAACATTGTGTCTGTACAGGCTGCTGCCCTCATTCCGGAATATACCGCACACACCGCATATTGTTCTTGTAATTATAAACCCTTCAGTTTGGGTGGGATATAGACTCTGATACCAGGGGTGAAATTTCCTCAAGTTGAGGCCAGGATCATCTCAGGAAGTTTTGAATATTTTTCGACAGGAAGTTGAAACATATGGGCCACACTCCAGGTAATGCCAACATTCTTTAGAATATTACAGAGGCCTCCCTTACATGAAAAGACTAAAGCTCCTCCTAAAATATTCTATCTGCTCCTGCCTGACATATGTTTGTCTTTCTAGTCTGTCTCTTCCAGGGCCTCTAATTTGATACAGTCCTGGACGTTGTGTGTATCTCAGGGAAATCCTGGAATATAGCATTGCATTAGGGGCCAAAGGAGCATTTGTAACCTCACATTGACATTCAGGGTACATCAGATGCGATGCCAGATGTAGGTGTCTGATATGTCCAATCTGATTACCTTGACTACCAACAAAAAGTTTCAAGAAGGCAACTTTCAACTCACCATTTAGCCTGTTTAATGCTAAAGGCTGTATGCACTTTTATAGGATTTGGCCTTTCTATCTGTCCTATTCCTCCAGCAGTTTGTGATCTTTAATCTAATAATACTCGTGACTATGAGCTGTAAGGTAACTATGGAGATCACGTAAGCTTACCGTCTTTAATCTTTTTCTTGCAGTTTGGGTAACTAATACCTGATTAAATCCTGGTGCAGACAAAAGGCTTGATGGTGTCGATTGATGTAGCCTGTGCTCCATGGGGGTTGGTGAGTGGATGAAGGCCTGCTATGTAAAGGATACCCTCTTTATCCCACCCCATGAGGGGTGCTTAGTCCTGGGGGAGTCAGACCGTCCCCAAGGTTCGGCAAACCAAAACACACTCACAAACTGACCAGATTTTAGCAATGAATGTAACAGACTGTTCTTTTGGGTAGTTCCATAGTGAGATGATTTGACAGATGGTGAGAGAAGTCACAGCATGTATAGAATTAATGAAAATAATTGAGTTAAACAGACATACTATGCATATACAGTACACAAACCCTGGGGATACATCGAGTCCCTTTTAATCTAATAAGGAGGCATGATGCATTTGCATGCAGGGTTATCTAAGGCATGTCACTGAATGAACCAAATCAACAAAGTTCAACTTCAGGGTACCTTTTCCAACCAACCCACCACCTAGCCAACAAGCTCTCATGCCCCCTCGTCTATTGTGTTAACTACCGAACCCCCTCTGAGCATCAACGAACACAACAAAGCACTGGGCAGAGCTTTAAGCTTCTAAGATTAGCAACCTAGTGAGCCTGAAAGCAATGCTAATGGCTAATAGTGCATGCTAAGCATTAAACTGACCAGCAGTGAAACAAAGGAATAAATAAACTGTGAAACAAATTCAAATGCAGAGCCTCTGAAACGGGCCTGCTTCAATGCTTTTTGTTGCCCTCATGAAAGTGGGTGGAGGGGTTTGCCAATTTAGTCAGCAATCATGTAAAACATCTGTTAATTCCAGAAACTCTGCTGGAAATGATGGAGTTGAGTTTAACAGCAAACAGTGTGGATTAGAAGTGGTTAATTGGTCAACCGATGACACTGAACCGGCCTGGCCGTACTCAGGTTTGGACAATGATCTACTGTATCAGGCCGCTAGCGGTTGACCTTTGCTAGGCGGAGTTCATGTTATCAGAGGATCTCTGACATTTTAATGACACCTATTGAATCTCTTAGGAACCGATTATATATAAACTTTAACCCACCCGCCAATTGCTAATGAGTAGGTATTAGCAGAGCCCTTTTCCCTCAGGCTGTGCATCATGACTTAGTACGAATCTGATCAAACATTTTGCCGATATCACGTACTATTGCAGTAAACCATTCTCTACCAAACTGCCATGGTGTGCTTTCTAACAAATAACAACCAATTTAGAACTAACAACCAATTTACCTTAAATGTTGACATGTTATATTAATTAAACCAACACAGTAATCTACAGAGCACTTAAAAGGGTCATCAGTGATAAAATCTCTCAATCGCTCCCCCTCATTCTGCCCTTCCCTTTTTCTGGCTTTTTTGTCTTGCCTCCTCAAGTAGGGAAATGAAGCTATGATGGCATCAAACTGCTGTTCATCAATGGATTCTACACTCATCACTGTGTCTTTGTCACTTACAAAAGCTCAACTGCACAGTCATCTTTTAAAACACTCCAGGGGTAATTGGCTGAGTGGTGCAGGACAATGTGTGTAGAGGTCTAAGGAAATCCTGAAAGGTTAAAGAAGTTTGGTAATGTATTGATTTCCAAACGAATCTTGAAATGTCTTTATCTTATTATTAGTGAAGACTAATTTGCTCTATTTTGGTGTGTGTGTGTGGGGGGTTCTTCTACCAAAAAAAAAGAAAAGGAAGAGATGCTTTTAAACGGCATTGAATGAGTTCCTATCTATGCTGGCCACTTGATGGCTGCTTTTCCTGAGCTATCTGGTCTTGCTGATCCATTTAAAAATAAATAAATAATTACATTATTTAATTATTTTTGTAGAGAAACCCATACACATTTTATAATGTCTACAAAATTATTTTCAAGCATTTAAGCATAATTGGACCTAAATGTTTTTAAGACACAAATAAACATAAATTCAGTCAAGTGCGTCCAAACTTTTAACTTGTGGTGCACTAATTTAGTTATTATAAACTAGCACAAGACTAAAATTAATATAGCAATGATATATAAAAAATTATGGCAAGACCAATGATTACTGAAACTGTGAAAAAGAGAATCAACACATGGTATCTGAGATCAGTAGCTAGTTCTATTTAGAGGACATTCAGCAGGAAAGGACATGTTGGCATCCTATACTGTCATCTAATAGGACAACACACACACAAATACACTTCATTCTTATGCCAAAGTCTAATGCGATACAAACAAGCACTCAAATTAGGATAATTAAGCTCCTCTTCGTTAGGATTAAAAAAATGTCTTACTCAATAGGATTTTTAAATATCTGGATTTTATGGACACAGTGAAGCACATTAACAATCTAAAGACAACAGAATTGATTTTTATTCACCATATATGCAAAGGAAAGAAAACCCATTAACAAAAGCAGTGAAATTCCTTGCAGCTACAGTCACAGTGTAGTGACACACACGCACGTACACACACACACACACACACAACCACGCACGTATACACACACAAACACGCACACACACACATACAAATGGTCATTAATGCTTTCAGTTTAATGGCTCATTACAGAGGGAGGCAATGTTTAGCCAACAGTGTTAGAAAGGTCAGCGACTAGGATGGAGGTTAGAGAGGTGAGGATATTCACCAGATGAGGGTATCTGGGTGAGGGAGGGAGGAATCTCTAGGACCCATGGGAATTGGAGTCTTACCCTCTGTTAATGGACTGCAAAATGAGCCCCAGTCCCCCGTGTCATCAAATCAGATACAGAGGCAGATGGAGATGGAGTGAAAGATGACAATCAGGTCAGACCCTTCATATTAAAAATGTGCTGTTCCAACGCTCACTGTCGGAGGTAGAGACAGGGAAGCAATCATTCCAATGTCACATGTTTGCAATAAGATAAAAGCTTAACATGCACACAGGAAAAAATTAAAAACAGTGAGGCGACAGCATTTTCAGCATTTCAAAGACGCTTTGATTATGTGTCAGCATCAAACTGATCAAGGTGTGAGCATTTCTCTTTAAAGCAGTTTTGGCATTAGAACCCAAAGTTACTTTTCCCTTCTTGGTCATTTTATGAAATTCACACAGCAGAATTTCCATGTACATAAGGAGTTGACTCAAATTGATCTTTTTCATGGCCTGCAAACTGAGACCAACCTCCAATTATAGCTCCAGTGCCAGGAAAAGAAAAAGACTAACAGGGTGTACCACATATTTGGCTATGTAAAAGACTACTTGCACTTGCACTGCTGAATACACAACTGACTTACCTTGACTGTTGTGTTTACAGTAACAGTGTTGTGCCATCCCTATTTAGAAAAGTATCTTTGAACACTAACCATAGAGAACAAATAAACTCATTGCAAATATCATAAGAGCACGTGAAATTAATGAATGAATGTTACATTTATATAGCGCTTTTTCACAGGGAACAGGGGACTCTCCTCAACCACCAACAGTGTGCAGCATCCACCTGGATGATGTGATGGCAGCCATCATCGTGCACAGTATGCTCATCACATACCAGCTTTTGGTGGAGAGGAGAGAGTAGAGTTATAGAGCCAACTAATGGATGGGGATTATTAGAAGACCATAATTGAGAATAGCCAATGGGGGGGAACTTGACCAGGACACCTGGGTTACACCGCTACACTTTTTGAGAAGTGCCCTGGGATTTTTAATTACCACAGAAAGTCAGGACCTTGGTTTGCCATCTCATCTAAAGGATGGTGCCTTTTTACAGTATAGTGTCCAGTCACTATACTGGGGCATTAGAACCTACACAGACCACAGGTTACTCTAATACTGTACCTCTTCCAGCAGCTACCTTGGTTTTCCACAGGAGGTCTCCCATCCAGGTACTGACCTGCTTAACTTCAGTGGGCAACCGGACTTGAGCTAAAGGGTGAAATGGCTGCTGGCCATGAAATTAGAAGAATCAAGGGAGAAAACCTAAGAGATAGGGAACAAATCAATGATCCAACAATTTGGGACTCTCGAGGATTTTTGATGTCTTCAAAGTTAAAATGAACAGCAAAGTGAAAGGAGTTTCATTTATTTGATGATAGGCACTACAAAGGTTTTTCATTTGGCATCTTTTAACAAAATACCACCAGCCATATATTCTCTTTAATGTTTTGTGCTGGTGAGGAAAGTGTTCCACATCCTTTCCAGCATTATGAAAGGATTTTCTAATCACAAACTTGCTCTTCCTCACACACTCGTTGGCTAAGACTAGTCTAGTCTAGACCTAAATGGTGATATACCACTGACTGTTTTTATACAGTATAAAGCAACTGTAATTAAACTAACTGCAGAAGATACCTTATGCTATGGCCATAAACATATATTTTCTTTAATTCTAAAAATAACAAAGGTTTATTATTTTACCAAATGAGGACATTCTTGACCAAAGGGAAAGTTTGGGTCAGATTTAGCCAGTGTTGTACAAAGTACCCAATTGTCATAAATCTGTATAATTTGTAAAAATTATTAACATTTTTAGACAGTGCACTAGACAGTAGATGGGGGGGTTGCATGTGCTTCAACAGGTTAAAGCTGAAGTACTGTATATGTAATTTCTATGCAACTAGCGCCACCGAGCAGAATTGCAGAAATAAGCATTGTTTTCAAACAGTCTTATGAATGTGGTAGAAGCATAGTTCCTTGTTAATTTGGTGTGTGGACATTATTTGACTTCACTGAGGCTTCTATATCTTTTGTGCCATATACAGTAGATATTTAATTCTGTCAAGACTTTTACCACATTTACAATCACTTAAGAAAACTGCTTTTTCTGGGGTTTTGCAGAAAGTGATGTTCAAATGTCATGTAGATGTAAATTCAGCTGTTTAAGGGATTAAAGGCTGAGAAAGTGCTTGAACATACATGGCTTTTGTCAGAGAACACGGTTACGTGTCCATGTTAACGCATAAGTGAAGTACTTACAGGTTTTTTAACAGTGCGCATATACGCATCGGGGGAACCCCAAAGTCTGATGTAAAGGGAAATCCCACTATTGCAGCACATTTTACATAGTGCATGCAGCTTTCTTGTCTTCAGCGGCTTTCACACAATAAACATCTTTCTGTAGTATGTGTAAATTAGCTATTTTAATTGAATATCCACAGAAGTGATTCCTCCACCCCAGCGTAACTTTATTAATGACAGCTCTATATTGTTGAACCAATGTGGTTATAATGCAGGATATGCAACGATGTTACTATAGGTTCGGGAAACAGTAGTGACTAGCTAAGTCTTTTCTCCATCGTTCTATGGTGGTTAAGCAGTGAGTTACATTGTTTTATGGGAAGTGCACCCCAGTTAGGCCGGTCCCAAACATGCCATTGGTTAAGTCAGTGTTGTTGTGTCAGGCCAGACAGGCCTCTCAAAGCAAACAGAGGAATTTTTATAGTGCCACAGAGACAGTGTTTACAAATTGAGAAAATTAACCTATGAATGGTTAACTTGTTGCCATCTCAGCTGGGAAAGGAGAAAGTATTTAAACACTGAAAAAGTTACACACTTCAGCTTGAAGTAATTGTAAAGATACCGTATTGGAAATGTACTCAAGTAAAAGTATCTCGTAAAAAAATAGTTATTAAAGTAACTGATATTAAGTAAAAATCATATCACCCATAAATGTATCAGTATTTGATAACCCTCTTAATGTTTAAGACAAAAAGGTAACACAGATTAAAACTTACATGTACAGTTTCTTCTCTTATTCTAAAGTGGAGACACAACACACATTGTCAGTGGTTCCCTGCATGATTTTGATACAGATTTGTGAATCAAATAAACAAATGTATCCAATGATTTGACTCAAACAATTATTTCGCAAATCAGACTTCACAATCATCGATCCGCATGAAGTTTACATTTGAAAAAGTAACTAAAGGGTCTGTAGAGAGGTATCAGAGTAAAAGTATTAATTTTCTCTTCAAAATGTAAAGTAAAAGTTAACAGAAATATTTATACTTGAGTATATAAAACAATTAGTACTTAAGTAACCTACAGCATAAACGTATTTGTACTATGTTAGCCTACTATACACCTCTGGATTGACCTATATTCTGAGGACAAATTTCCCCAAAAATACAGCTAAGTAAACACACACTTCTTTTAACACTTGATAACGTCTTTGGTATAGGTGCCATCACCCATTTACAATTTCAAAATCCCTACTGCCAAATGGAGGAGTAGCTGCTGTAATTAAACCATTAAATCCCACTCTCTGCTTCGCAGGACACGAAGAGAATTGACTAACCAGCTTGCCAAACTCATTTGCTACTCGAGCATGAAATTATGACTTTTTTGGATAAATAATTACAAAGCCAACATCTGATAGCAAGGTGCACCCAGGGGGAGGATTAGCGCAGACAGGGGTGTTAGCCCTCATTACCAGCAGTGGATGAGAGGAGGAGAGAGAAAATATACTGGGATGGAGAGATAGGCTGTGATTTTAATTGCAAGCTTCTCTGGTTGGCTCCTTATCACAACCTCTCAGAGGGATCAAATGGCTCCTCTGAATGGAGCATTTCATTAACCTGTCACCTTATCACGGGACAACCTGTGTGATGCTAATGTGCAAATTACCATAAACGGGATCGTTTGTTTCCCTGTTGGACATTAGTGAGACCCTCTTTGGCTCGCCGTGTGAACGCATGTGTGTGTGCGCGCGCAATGAGAGGGAGGGGAGCGATGAAGATGATTCTCTCCGCTCCATCAAATCACCATTACGCCCCATTATTACCGTTTTCTCGACTCCACACGATCAGACGTGGAAGCAGATTGTACATACTGCAAATGCGGTGTGTAAAGCCCTGGGCTGCGCATTTGGCCTGATTTGGCAAAAGTGCTAATGCACAAAATGATTAAAACATTCAATATTGATTTGGAGGTAATATTGCATTGCACAATCAATGAATAGTCAAATGCATTTAGGCATGAATAGCCAGTAAACCTGGCTAACCAAGGCTTCATTTACAAAAAGCTCAAGTAATCTTGATTCTGTAGTGTCATTTTGCATAACTGGACATTTCCTTTGAAATCCCGACATTTAGAGCAAGTCAGCGATCACAATGGTGAGAAAATATTGACAAAAATATTGATTTATATTTTGAGAAATGTATACGTTTGTAAGCTAATAGTTTAAATATTTCTCTAATTAAACCAATGCAACTGGCATTTAAAGGAATGCCAAAATGTGTACTATATTTCCAAAGACAGTCCTATTGTTTTGTGTTTTTATGATGTTAAAATATTAGATATTTGTTGTCATATTTAACACTTTTACGTGAACAAGTCGTATGCAACTGATGTAATTCATTTACACTGACACACAAACACAAAAATACACACTACAGTCTACTTATCGCGTGACCCCGGATAGGAGGGGCCTCGTGCTTAAGTAGCATGCCAATCAAGCCGTCAACTTCAAATTGTGAGAGGTCCAGAGGGTAGACGCATCACTAGACGTCCCTACCACCGAAGAGACTGCGCTTCTGCACCAAACCAGAGTTATTACTGTGATTTTGAAATCCGTTATCACGAGTGGATTGTCCATCTTTGCTATAAATCTCTGTCAGAGTTCTTTGGGAGTTGGACATGTCGTTCCCCCAGCTGGGTTACCCACAGTTCCTAAACGCCTCCCAGGAGGTGTACGGAGCCGAACGAACGAGTGTCATGCTTACCTCTCCACGCGAGGGAGGCTCCGACAGCAGCGCAAGTCCCGCGACTACAGCGGCTGCGATCACGCCGATGCTGGGCATGTACGCGAATCCGTGGACCGTGCAAAATTATAGCGCCTTCTTACCTTACAACAGTGCCGAACTGGCCCTGCTCTCTCAGATGGTAAGATCCAGTGGTTTTCAATATTTTTTGGAGCTCTTTAGAGCGGAAAGCTATTTGTGCAACACTTTGAATTGATAAATGAAACTTTAAACATGACCCTTGGAGTTCAATCAAAATTGACAGAACATTTCTAAAACGATTCAAACGTAAATAAAGTAAATACAATTAGCTACCAGCTTTTATCAAATATTTATAGTTGCGTAATGTATTCATAATTACAATATATGGTCCAAATGTTTAAAAAATGGTCCAGTGATCCAAATGGTTCAAAGAGATCAAATTATATATTTTTGTGTCACACCATCCGACACAATTAAAACAAATGAAATGAAAAGTAGCATCAAAAATCCTTAAAAATCAATTAACGGGTTTTTAACGTTTTTCGTTATAACTCATTTAAATGACATGATCTCCATTTTGCTTTTAGGATAGCTCCATATTGCTATCCTTGTTTTTATTATTATTATTATTATTATTATTTATAATTATTTAGCGTTTCTCTGGTGTTTTGTTTTACTTTAGTTATCCATAATTGAAGGCATACGTGTTAGGTTCTTGGTTTAACTGATCGCTTTACGTCAACTGAGGTTAAGCAACTATAGTTTCCCACCGAGATGAAATAGTAATCTCACTGTTTCAGCTTTTCAACATCAAAACAAGGAAATTGCATTTCCATACTTTGAACGTTGTTAACCTTTATAGGCTATTTCAGGAGCTTTCAAACGTTTTTCTCATGATTAATTTTCCCATTCCCAAGGGATCGCAATATGAGCTGAAGGATAACCCCGGGGCTCACCCACCAGGATTTGCAGTCCACACTGCACCTGGTTTCTACCCATATGGCCAGTACCAATACGGGGATCCGTCCCGGGCCAAGAGCGCAACTAGAGAAACCACCAGCACATTAAAGGCATGGCTGCAGGAACATAAAAAGAACCCATACCCCACCAAGGGTGAGAAGATCATGCTGGCCATCATCACTAAGATGACCCTTACGCAGGTGTCCACCTGGTTCGCCAACGCGCGCCGGAGACTCAAGAAGGAGAATAAAGTGACATGGGGACGCAGTGCCGAGGATAGAGACGGACGGATCTTCGACAGCGACAACGAGGACGACGCGGACAAGAATGACGACGAGGAAGAAATCGATCTGGAGACCATCGATATAGACAAGGCCGATGAGCCCAGAGGAGATCATAGCAATGGAGTAGAAAAAGAAACATCGCATGATCAGCATGAGAGAGAAAACGTGGAAACACCACGGATATTATCCTCACAAGCACTAAAAAACATGGACAATCCTCTGCCGAGTAATACAGAACAGTGTGTGGTAAAAAGTGTTGGTGAGTTATCTCCGAGTGGGCCGTTATGTCAGAGGCCTGGAAACAGCAAACCCAAAATTTGGTCCCTGGCGGAGACAGCGACAAGTCCTGATAATGCACAGAAAGTCAGCGTCCCCTCGACGCCTGCAGGCCTCAGAGCCTCACCATCTACACATCCAGCTTTCCTCTCCACTAACGGAATTTATACATGTCAGATTGGGAAACTACACAACTGGGCGAGCGCAGCTTTTCTAAGTGCAAATTCTCTGATGGGTGTGCGCTCACTTTTAAGTCAAAACAGTCACTTCCCAAACCACAGCCCCGTTACGAACCCCGAAAAGAAGCCCCCATCTTCCTCTGGGTCTCCATGTCTAGAGGCTGACAGTGAGAACTCATCCGACAGTTTCAGTCCCAAACATAATGGTTCGTATTAAGTATGTAATAAAATTGTCAAGATAGTAACTGATTATTTTTGTCACTTTTTAACACCAACAGCATTTTGGTTGCTGCTATAATCTGTCTAATTTTGTTTGCGCAAAATGTTCATTCATTTAGGCTATGCTTTTAATTTTGTATAGATCAAGAAAACATTCAGAGAATTGAATCTCCAACACTCGCGTCCAGGCCACCGTTCCCAGTCATCCATGACAGGTAAATTTTACGCACACGTCGTTTTTATTATTTATAAACACTGGCTTTAATTACCTCAAACTATTCGCTTCATGAGTAACTAAATACAGCTTTATATCACAAGCAAGTGTCACTTTTAAACAACTTTTCTTAATTAAAACTTTCATTATTTTTACTAGTGTTCAATATCATTAGTTCATCATTACTTAATGTATATTTAAATAGTAAGACATTTCGTAAAACTTGGATTTATACATTTTCATAGTTCTACTTGTAGATGGATGAATAAACAGCTTTTGAAATAAATAAGAATAAACATATGTTGTTTGCTAATGACATCTTAATTAAAATGATGAAAAGTGTAACAGCAGAAAATCAGTAATTTGCAGTAGAACTATAGTCGGTGTGTCATAACTGATTTCATTTCCTGACTAATTTGTTCTCCATTTGTGTCCTTTTCTCCACTCAAACAGGTCTCATCATGAAACATCACAGCGCGCACTGAAGACTATTTCATGAACACAGAACTTATATCTAAATCCTTTAAATTATTTAACGAAAATAAAATGTGACAATAAAACAAAAGCATATACGTCATCGGATAGTGTATTTCTTAATACACTCCCATCCTGCAATATCAGTTTTGTATTTTAATTTCATTTCAGCATGTTTGAGTTGACCGTGTAGCTCGCCTGCGTTACTTTTACAGAGTTAATAAGAAATATTTGTCATAAATTGTAAAAATGATATATTTTTGTGTAATAAAGCAAATGAGATGAATTGTGTTTCTGAAATCAGTTATCCTAAACTGAATAATTCTGCGTAATTTCCTAAAAATCCACGACTGCAACAAGAATAATTGCGCAGGTCTGTTTTGTTACTTTAGCATCACTATAATTTGAGTTTTTACACGAACGTGAACGAAATGTTGAATGCTACACAGAAGTGGTAAAATAATATTTAAATAGTTTTGATAAGTCTTCTTATGAACATGTGATCTTCAATAAGCATCACAGTTATTTCACAACATTTCACTTATCAAAAGATTTTACCGGCACAATGTAAGTATGCGTAAATGAGTAGAAGATGTAGTTTAGCCTAATGATGACCCAATAATGAAAAATTAAACTAAAATAAAACGTTATAAAGAAATAATCATTAAGGCAACGGCGACATCTATGGGCGGCTTTTCTTTCCAATGCAAAACAACTCAAATTAAAAAATTCAAAATAAATCTAAAACCTATTTCTCTTTCTAGAACTACAAAACATCATCAGTGGTATTCGTAATTATTTGTCAAAGAATAGTCTAGTACAACTGTAGAAATGTCTTTTAAAACGGCACCGGTGTCTTTTAAAATATGGTATTAAAGTGATTTATTTGAAAATGGTTAGAAAAATGGTTAACGTGGACACATACTTTACGATTAAAATTATGTAACAAAATTGCAAAACGAAATTAAACTGAAAGCAGTTTGCTGAAATGCTTAAACAAATTACTAGGATGATACAATTGTTTGTGAGAGTTCATACCGCGGTTTCAACAGAAGGCGAAAGCTCTCCTTACACAACCCCGACAACTGACTGAAATATGGAGAGAGGAATATGGATCGCAGCTGTTCAAATGCCAGCGCACAGCATGTGTGTTCTAGTCGGAGGAGAGAGGGGTGTGCATGGAGATTATGTCAGTGATAAGCAGAATATAAAAGGCTGCTGAGAAAGGACAGAACTTCACCTGAACTACTGGAGCTCTGTGGGGTCTCAACACTCAAACGCCCCCAAAAGTTTATTATTATTATTATTATTATTATTTAAAGATTTTCCTTTTAGGAAAGGAAAAAAAAAGAAGTAACCAACAAGTTGCAGAATTCTGTGATTGCACGCGCCCGGTAATATTTTGCGATCCGTGCACTAAATAGAATTTAATAACATTTGAAGGTAACAATTAACGCAACAACTTACATTAAGAAGTCATTAACAAACATTATATAACGAACAGATAACTGGTTCATATACATTAAACAATGAATCAGTTGCATGGCACTTTTGTTTTAAATGTACACACCCCTATGATCTGTAAAGGATTATAATGTAATAGCCTATTGTATATTATTATAATCTGTTGTTACCCATACACGCGTCAACAACAGACTAAATGGGAATTTCTCACTTGCAGGACCTCTAAAGTGACGACCTTCCGCAAACCTTCAGAGAAAATAAACCGCAGTGCAGGCCATAAAGGTGGTTGAGAAAACAAGAGCTGAAGGTTTATATGAAGATGTGAATTAATTCTCAATGTTTGGAAGTGTGTTTATATTCTGTTTGCAGTGTCACAGATGCTGCAGTAATCTACGGGGTTTGAAGAGGGAGGAACAGAGAAAGTTAGTGACAGAGGCACATCTGGATCGGGTCACATTCTTGCTGTGTGACAAATACACTGATTTACGGATCCCCTAATCAAACGCATGATCCACAATCAGAAAAAAGAGATTTTTTGAAAGCCTTTCGGAATAAAAGACGTCAGCAAATACTGAAGTTCAAACCTAAAGGTCAGGACGGGGCCAAGAGTTGTGGGAACTCAACCAAAACCATTAAACCATTGTTTGAAGTATTATCTGCTTGACATGACAATGCAGCTCTCCGATGAGTGTAAATATTTGTGGTGTATCTACAAAAAATTATTATGTTGAAATTATTGCTATATATTTTTGGCTGTACAATGGCTTTCTTTAATCCAGTCATAGAGAAGATTTATTAGGTTTAATTTACCACTTCATTTCAATATATATATATATATATATATATATATATATATATATATATATATATATATATATTATATCCAAACCTATACAAAGTTTAAAAAATAAAAAACAACAACAGAGTTGAAAAAATTAGAGGTTAGAAATGGTCTTTTCACCTTGAATTACAGAATAATACAGGGAATAAAATAAACTAAATATATGAATAATTTAATATTTTGTCACACCTGAAATAAAGATTTATATATAAATAAGTAAATAAATGACAAATAAATTCAGAAAAAAAGTGCAAATGTCTCTACTTTGCATACGTACCCCATATGTAAATGATTTTGAAACACAGAAAGCATAAAGATGCATATAAGAATGCATAACCCATACTAAAAACCTTGAGTCTTTAAACAGCCAACCCAAAACCTGAATATTAATCTCTTTAAATGAAGCATTTTTGCCCATCTTTTGGTCCAGCTGGTCAGGTGATGTGTCAATCAAAGCAATGATGCCAGAGAAGATGTCTGTCATGTTTAGGCATTTCTGTGCTATGCTAATGGCGCTAGTCCTGCCTGGGCCTTTGTGGCCCACCCGTGATAAGACATTAAATGGGCGCCTGTTGAAAGGATAGGTTTAGGCTTCATGAAATGAATATATTAAACCAAGAAGGTGTGAAGGACGAAGAGATGGGTGGAGGTAAAAGAAAAAGAATAACTGAATAAAATGGAGAAAAATAAGCAGTAAGCGAGGTGGGGAAAGCGTTCAGATGTTTAAAAGGGGATGGGTTTTTCTTATGAAAAAAAAACATGAGAAGAAGACATAAATCAGACTTCGCATTTGGAATTAGTTTCAAAATGTGCCTTCTCAGGTGAAGGTTCAAGGTGAAGTCTGTGTATCATAACTACAGGCCTAACCTGAGGCCAACCTAACAGACCAAAGCCCTGGTGGACTATCTGATGCAATCAGTTTCTCAAAGCATATAAAGGATTAATATCCAAGTGTAGGAGAGAAGTGTCCAAGCCCCATCACCACATGTGCCGATATCTGTAATCCTGTTAAATCAACTTCATACCTAGTCAAACAGTCTGTGCTGATGCACGGCAGAGTGAGATCTTACAGTCCTCCACCTAGTGAAGGAAACAAACTCTTCTGAATGACTGACAAACCAATACTCACACACTCTTTCTCTTTTCAAAACACAAACCAATATGCACATGCTCACACACCCATTTAAAAACATATATAATGATATTACAGAGCAATAATTCTAAAATAGAATGGAGTAATAGGGCAATAAAGAGACAAAAAAATAAATAATCATATTTAAAATGTTTGGGGGGTCATAGTGCATCCCACTGTATCTGTTTGTGACCATTTCAGTTGCCTAAATTAATTAACTTATTTTACATTAATGGACTACGTGTGTGTTATAAGCTATGAATTCATGAATAAATATGCAGTCAAGGTTAATAAATGCCCCTGAAAATCGATTCCTGGGACAAATATGCCCCTTAATTAAAAAAAAAGAGAAAAGTATGGCACATAGAGCAATACAGCTTTTTTAATTGTCGTAAAATCAACATACTTACCAGCAGCAAATAGCCACAGTAAAATTACTGTAAAACTAATGACAGTACTTTAAAGCATTCAGTACAATGGCTTACATTATATTTAAACTGCTTGAATTATTAATAATGGTAGTTGATTGTATGCCACACATATTAAATTACAGTGTGATCACAGTATTGTAGAAATGAACACATTAAGCATATTTACAGTATAACTGTGAGACACTGTAAAAAGTGTTAACCTCCAATTGTTACCTTAAGGAGCCATTTCTACCTGCTCTAACCCTTAAAATTAGTTTTACTGGTGTAATCTAATGCATTCAAGTTAAATCAGAAATGTTAAATAATATTTTTGATTTGAATACAACTTAATTTAATTAAGATTAGGATGACATTTTTCAGTGTACAATGCTGTTAAATGCTCATCTGGTAGAGATATGACTGGTCCTTTACATTGATGAGGATATTAAGAATGAAACAGGGGTCACTCTGACAGTTTACAGCAGCATATGTGCATTCCCTTGCATATGTGCAACTTTTTAGCTGATTACATGCAAATACATATAGCCTATATATTGAAACTCAAAAATGCTCTCTCTGGCTATTTTCTGTTTGAATCAAGCCAATATTAGTTAATTAATTTTAATAGCAAATAGTGATCAGAGTAATTCTTTTCAGGAATACAATGTAGTTTGATGGCAACTCAGTGAGGAAATTGGTCTATAACACCCTCAGTTATTCCAAACGGAATCAAAGGGCGCCAACATAATGCAAGAGATGAAGAAAAAGCATTCAGGAACAAAAACAGCTGACACATTAGCCTGTTGCTAAAAACATCGGAGAACAGAACTCACAACAAAGATGTGTACAATACACAAATCATTTCACAGAATGTGCTGTTTAAACAAGCATCTGTTAATCCTTTATACATTGCCAGTTCAATATCAGCTGAACATTTTAAGACATGAATGCCTTTAATGTTTCATGCTTTATTAATTGAATTAATTGCTTGATGAATATAATTAAAAATCCTAGCTTTAGATAGATCAGATTCTGAATGTACTGCCACATTTTTTGTTATGGGTTGAATATATGGAGTCTGATTTGAGCATTTAGGCCATTTATTTGACTCCATCTGTTTTCATTTGTATAGTCTTATTATTTTGATTGTTTAATAGTTAGTGTGAAATGGTGTAAACAAACCAACAGCATCAAATTATGTCAATTAAAGAACATAAACAGCCAAAAGGTCTTGTAATGAAAATGATTTTAGGTGTAATAAAAAAAGGTTTTGAGCGTTTTAACTCTTTGGCAGCAATATTAATTTATTTAATCCAATCGAACACATGTATTTTTAATTAACTCATTTCAATGTCTAAATGTTTGAAAAAATAAAGATAACATAGTTGACAATAAAATACTACTAACAACAAATCTGGCCAATAAAAAGTCAGTTCACTGGTGTAAGATCAATATTGAACGTTTGTGTCTTATACTAAACAAATCCTGTCTGACGTTATTAAGATTATTGTCTTCATTCTAAATTAAGAGCTAATGCTTGGCATGCTTTGATAATTATATGGGCTTTATCTTCCTCTCCTACGTCAGTACAGAAAGACAAAACACTGCATTTTCCCAACCCCTTTAAATACACTCTTCCATTCGACTTGGTATGTTCAGGCAAGTCTTTAAATAATAAACAATCCTGATGTATGCAAGTCAATTTCCCCTCCTCCCCCGGACCAGCACACCACAAGACGATCCTGTTGCCCCTGTTTACACCTCAGCATTAAAACAATTGCAGGATGAAAAGAGGACAGTCAAAATATGAATTCCCTATATGAAATTCAAGGTTATTTTGACTCCATCAGAGAACTGTTTTTGACATATGCTATTCTTTAAATGAACAAGTTTTCACTTTCTTAAAATAAATAACATTGTGTGACTCATTGTTTCATTTCTTCCCCAAAAAATAAATAAATAAATAAAATCACGGTGTTTCCAAATAATAAATCCTTCTTCACAGGGACCAAGGGAGGGGAAAAAAAAAACAGATGTTAGAAGAGCCACAAAAAAAAGAAAATAACTGCAAAACAGAAAACTGCATGGGCATATTGTGCAAAACATCTACTATGTTTCCATTTCAAAGACTGACAACACTTTTTGTCTGGTCATTGCAAAAAGCTTTAGTTTACCTTCATAAGACTTGGAATATAGAACCAGTCATTTGGACTGCTTTTAAGACACTTGCATACTTTTATGGTGCTTTTGCATCCTTTTGAAGCCAACAAGCTCTAGTTCGATTTCATCGTAATTGCATGAAAGAATTGACCAATAGGGTACAACAGGTTTAAAGGCACAGCTTAAGGAAAATGTGCTTTATTCTGTTTACAAAGTGTTTTTATTATACATTATTGATGGAGCAACCCCATTTGTGTGGAAATAAAGACTAACAGGAGGTTGATTTAATTAAAATGATTTAGCCCCCTTGCACCCCATTCAACATTTCTTATTTTGTGTTTTACAGGAGATAGTAAGTCATACAAGTTTGAAACAACATGTAAAGTAAATAATGAAAGAATCTTCATGGTGAATTATCCCTTTAAAGGCTTAGATTTTTGTGCTCTGTTGGACTTGCTACAGTTTGCTTACCATACCAGCCCAGGCATGAATGATGCCAGACTTTTTCTGTCTGATATCTTTGTAGTCACCTGGAGAAGAGGAGTTCACCATCCTATGAAAAAAAAATTATTACCAAATTCAACACAGTGGCATGGATACAGGTCCACAAGGAACATTTAATCATTTTCATTTGAAAAGACTACTCATTCAACAAGTTTACAGTACAAAAAATGGCCTTAAAAGTATATTTTTCTTCATTAAAAAAAATTTACCCTAAAGAAAATGATAGTAGGCTTAATCCGGCCATGTTGAGATCACATGAGCAGCCAATGCTATGCTGATAACCACCCTAATATTTAAGCAGGTACTGCTGCAGCCCAAGTAGGTATAGCTGCAGTCTGGAGATCTCCAAATGGGGGCAAAAGCTCCAAAAGAGGGCAGCGTTACTCCAGAAGGGGCGGGGCTACTCCATAAGTGGGTTGAGTCAACTCCAAAAGGGGGAGTCACTTCCACACAAGGATAGGGTTATGGAAAGGTTTATGTTAGGGGCTCCCTATATCTTTGCTGGAGGTTCAGAGATTACACCCTTTTTGTAGCAATTTCTGCTGCTATATATATTTCTGCTGCTTCAGACCGGATATCTCCAAACTGGGGCGGAAACTCCAAAAGATGGTGGGGTTACTCAAGAAGGGGGTCGGAAACTCAAAAAGGTGGCTCATCCACCCACGTTTAGGGTTAGGTAAGAGTTGGGTTAGGGGCTCTGCATGTCTTGACTGCCAGTTTAGAGCTCCCGCCCCTTTTTTTGAGCTCATTCTGCAGCTATATCCTTCTCTTAATGTTGGACATTTTTGCTCATGGATTATACAGTCATAGATAGGCCTAGCTAGATGATTGTCATTTCAACAGTGTTAAATCAACTGATCAATGCATCACACCACGTTATTTGCAGTAACATGGATATTCTTGTGTCAAGAACAATGTTGTTTCTGTAATAATCACTATGATTTATTCTGATAACAAAGTTGAAATATTGAGCTTGATGAGGCAAGTGTTTAAGAACTACTGATAAAGACTGTTAGAGAAATCTACCTCTGTTGTGGTCAAAAATATAGTAATATTTCAAAAACTGCAAAGGTAATATTTAATGTGATCACTGTACTCATTCATGTAATATTCAAAGATCCATCCTCACAACTTTCTTCAGTAGGCCTATAGATATTTGTGGAGAGCACTGTGTTTGTACTTCATAGGTTTATTTCTTCTGTCTCTATCTAAAGCAATACATGTTCCAAAACCCATGCATTCTCTGCCAACTGCCATAAATTCACATGTGTGCATGTAACTTCCACCTGTATAGACTGTGCTACAACAAACAATTGCAGAGATTCTCACTATGTTTGAATGTCTACACACTACGCTGATAATGTCATGAATAACTGTATAATGCTGCCACCTTGTGTTTCAAACAGTAACTCATGCAGATACAGGACATGTGCCTTTCATCAGCAGAATGAAATATCTTCTTGTTTCAAAAGACATTTGTGAGTAATCACATATGCAGTGAAGTGAGCCTTTCCAAGACTTTTAATATCACTCACCCTGTTGTCTCAGAACCGCGTTTCCCCCAACAGTCTCCCTTACATCTGATTGAACTAATGAGCCAATTAGTAGAGACTCCATAATCTGAACTTGGTGAACTGCATGTCAAACAAGAGAGACCTTCAAAATGTGCAGTGTTGGGAAACAAAAAATTACATTATTTTACATAAACCTCAGTGTAGCAACATACACTCACAGAACACTTTATTAGGAACACTTTGGTCCTAATAAACTGCCCGCCGTAGTCTTCTGCTTTTGTAGCCCATCCTTCTCAAGGTTTGACACGTTGTGTATTCTGATATGCTATTATGCTCACTACAATTGTACAGAGTGGTTATCTGAGCTAACGTAACCCTTCTGTCAGCTCAAAATAGTCTGACCATTCTCATCAACAAGATGTTTCAGTCCACAGAACTGAAATAAATACTTAAATCAGCCAGTCTGATGTGAACATTAACTGACGCTCCTGACCCATATCTGAATGATTTTATGCATTGCACTGCTGCCACACGATTGGCTGATTAGATAATCGCATGAATAATTAGATGTGTACAGGTGTTCTTAATAAAGTGCTCAGTGACTGTAGATTTGTTGCTGTTTCTCATCCTTTCCATCTTAATTTGGCCTGACCGTGACAGTTCTTTCTTTTCAATCCAGCTTTTAGTTACACATCTGGGAAGATATTAACATATTTTCAAGTTACAGTGGCCCCAAAAGTTGATCCATTGTTAATGTGATGAACTACACCTGTGGTTATATGTGTGAACTTCCACTAAAATTACTATGGTACTAGTTGTTTGACAGTAATTGCAAAAAAAATTACGTTTTATAAGAATAGATCTAGCATCATTATTTTGCAGATAACAGTTTGTGAATTTAAATCTTACTATATTATTTTGGATTATATCTAGTTTACAAATGATGCTAGAGTAACACAATGCTCAGGAAAAAACCCTCAAATAATGCTAGACACTTGCTTCATTTGCTCATTGCTTCTTTCTTGTATGTATTTAAAATATTTTTCCTAGTTACAGCATCTTGCTTCCTTCTCAGACTGTGAAGCAGATATTTATTTATTTAGTAGCTTTTTTAATGACAATTATTCTTTTGTACATACACCCCTGCAAGGTTAAGTAAGTAAAGAAGGGAAACTGTGTGCTGTTGAATTCAAAACATTCTCCCCACTGGGTTCAACCAAACTTCTAGCTTCTTCCAAAGTACAAACAACTAATCAGAAGTTTCGTCGCAAGAAATCTTGCTCCAGGGGAGCCGCAGGGCCTTGGCCTGTGTGTGTGTGTGTGTGTGTGTGTGTGTGTGTGTGTGTGTGTGTGTGTGTGTGTGTGTGTACATGTGTGTACTTAGCTATAGTTTGGGGACAAATTTGTACCAAGAAGAGAGCTATATCAGACAAAACTCCCATTGGGGACATTTTGGGATGGCCTTATTTGGAAGAATAAGGGCTAGTTTATTGTAATTTTAGTTAGTGTTATATAAAAACAAAATAAATCTATGGTATTTTCCCATTTAGATATCTACTACATTTTTTTTTAATCTTTTATATTATTTTTAAAAGTTTGGTAGATGTTTACTAAAGACAATCTGTGGCAAATTAATTTGCTTGGACATGACATGGCATATGGCAAGAACAAATAACAAATGAAGTCCGTAGAGCTCTCCATAAGTCTGAATCATGGTTGTATTCATTGATGTTCAAAACAATTATAAAAAATGGCAATGCATTGACCACTTAGTAAAAGGTTTAAGACAGCCAACATGGAGTTTAAAAAAATAGCATGTAAACAGCATTAAAGCATGATTGAATTGGATTCGAACACACGACTCCAGGAGTGGTAGTCAGCACTGACGTGCGGTCTGGGTAGGCAAACTAGGCACTGCCTACCCTGCCAAAATTCAAAAATAAAATGTTTATTAAATAATAAACTTGTATTTATATTTTTACTTTTTATTCTTGTGATTTATATATGCAATATGTGTGTTATTCCAATTGTTTAGACGTTATGATGACAAATGTAGCAGTTACGCATAATCAACTAAAAACAAATGGTAGAATAAACAGTGCTTTTACGGTCCATTCATTGCAGACGACAAGCGGAAAACCCATGTTGCGCATGCGCACTTCGATCCTGTATTCTTTAACATGTACGGCAAAAAGCACAAATCTGCTGTGCCTTTTGACGTAAATATGTTATGCCCGTAATCATCTCCGTTACGTATCAGACATGGACCAATTAAAATCGAGATATTCCTGGACATTTGCGTAGCTAACGTCATCACACCACAGCTAGCGTACATGTCTAATCCCCGCCAAATTCAAAATCAAAATGACAGCACCGGCCGTAATCACGGAATTAAGAAATTTTTCCAAGCTCGATTTTAATTCCAAATATGAGTTAATTGCAAGAGGGAGGTCTACGCCAGCCTTAGATGGACTAGTACAGCAAAAGGGCCCAAAACTTATCCGATCATTTCAAACTGATTGGTATGTAAGAAAAGATTGGCTATATGGCTGTGCGCTTGTGTGTGTGTGTGCGTGAGAGAGAGAGAGAGAGAATACACGATATACATCCTGATTTGTACATTTCTTGATATGCCGCGCTTGTGCGTAACGTTCACTGTTTACGCGCTTGTGTGTGTGTGTGTGTGCGTGAGAGAGAGAGAGAGTACACTCTGTATATATACATCCTGATTTGTACATTTCTTGATATGCCGCGCTTGTGCGTAATGTTCACTGTTATTACGTATTATTAGCTTAAACTATAAATCAGGTAATCTGGCTTTCATAACTCAGTGCCTAGCCTCTTTAAGACATCACCGCACGTCACTGGTAGTCAGCGTTTTTACTCGCTGAGCTTCCCAGGCCCAGTCTAATATCATTCTTAAAAACATAGTAGTGAGGCAGATTGGAATTGTGACCTATTGTAACTAAATTAGAATACCAATAGAAAAATCACCATACTCTTTTGGAATAGTCACTTTTGTTTTTTGTTTTACAGCCTGAAATCAAAAGCTGAAAAATTAATTCCAGCTTTACAAATTGTGCCATACAACATTCAAGATAAAAAAGCAACAGTCCAGAAGTTTATAAAAGATACAAAACTATATCATACCCCTGGATTTAATACTTTGTAAAGCAACCTTTTGCATTAATGACAGCCATCCGTCTGTTTAAATATGTCTCCACAAGCTTTGCGCACCTAGATTGGTGAACATCCATTTTCCCTTCAATCCTGACCAATTGCACAATCCCCACTGAAGAGAAACATAATGTTGCCACCAGCAACTTCACAGTAGGTCTGGGTGGTGTGCTGTGTTTGGTTTTCTTCAAAAATAGTGCTTCGAGTTGTCTCATCTGACCATAAAATATTTTGCCAAATGGCATCAGAATTCTCCACATGCTTTTTTTTTTACTCTGCAAAGTGCAAACGAGAATAAATGTGCCACTTTTGGTAGAGGCTTTTTTATTCTTGCCACCATGCCATACAAGCCAGCTTTAGGGAATTGTTGTCACATCCACAGACTGATCAATCACAAGGGCTTGTAATTCCTTCAAATTTGCCATTGGCCTCTTGATAGCTTGTCTGATCTTTTTTAAATTGTACATTTTATGAATTTGGCAGACACTTTTATCCAAAGTGACTTACAGTGCACTTATTACAGGGACAATCCCCCAGGAGCAACCTGGAGTAAAGTGTCTTGCTCAAGGACACAATGGTGGTGGCTGTGGGGATCGAACCAGCAACCTTCTGATTAACAGTTATGTGCTTTAGCCCACTACGCCACCACTACTGATCAATATCCTCCTGGCACAGTCATCTAGTTTTTGGGGGGATAACCCAATCTAGGCAAGGATTTTGTGCCTTTCCACAATTTTATTCCAGATATCTTTTGTATGCACCTTTCCAACCATCATGAAATCTTGAAATAATTACCATGCACTTGTGATAGAATCCGGAACAGCCAGTTTTATTCTGCTGTAATCAAAACCACTACAATTGATGTCAGGTGGTGGCCAATGAGCAAGTTTGTAACTGTTATTCTTAGAGGGCTGATCACTTATCTAAAATATATATTTTACTAATTATTTTTTGATTATGATTAGTTTCAAAATATTCATTAATTTAAAATAATTTCAATATAACAAATACATTTTCACTTTGATGTTGAAGGTTATAATGTGTACATACAGCTGGAAAAGGATAGATTGAATTTATTTACATTTATAGGGTGTAATGTGGCAAATGATAAGGATTTTGACAAGGTATGTTTACATTTTATAAGCACTGTAAGTCTCGCTAAACTGTAAAATTGTTTTGTCAAGTAATTGAAAAATGTACCTCATGTGGCAACATCTAAATTAATTAATTATACTTAATATCAAAGTCAAATAAATAAAAAATGACTGAAGGGTTTTCTCAGTCTTTACTGACAGTATCTAGCATATTGAAAGCTGATTTGTCTTTTTGTATATCTTTGCACAGTTTAAACCAAACAAATCTTATCATAGAAGTGTCCAGCTGAGGGCAGCAGATAATGTACTGTCACCTCTAATGCCATAAATGCAGCCTTAGTGGTGAGATGACTAACTGAGCAGAAGACCCATTCCAGGACTTTTCCAATTGTATCTTCTCTTTGTCTGTTTTTACTTTAAAAAAATACAGTTTTTTGAGCCTATGTACAACATCTATTAAAACATATTTCCAAAATGGTCATACACTTGTATAAAGCCTTGAATGGCAATTCAATAATATCATAAACTTGTGGCAAATGCCACTAGGCATAGTCCTGCTCCTAAAAGATAAAAATAACCTAGAGTTTCAGAAGATCCCTTAGAAAAACATTGTTTCAATGGCTCTAGACTCATACAAAAAGGCCCATGTATGTGAGGTGACTGTTGGGTGTTCTTGCTACTCAGAGCAGTGCAGGAAGTTAAACATGACATGAGAGAACAAAAAGTGAAATGACCCAGTCCAGAATCGAACCTGGGTCTCCAAAACGAGCATTTAATATTTCAGACCATTTGCACTGACCAACAAGGCCATTGATACAACAAGAAAAACAAACAGTTAAGATGAGATGTGACCTGTGGTCTTAGCCCTATGATGGCAATCAGACCAGTAGAGTGAGACAAGATTAGCTACTCCCTTTCTACTGCACCGGTTCTTGTGTGTCTAATAACCATTTGTGTAACACCAGGTTTGAAAATGTAGAAGCAAGCTAGGGCAGAGAGAACTATTTTCGGTTTTGTCCTCACACAAGGCTATTTTATGACTTTAGAACACTTGGAATATAGCGCATGAATCAAATATGAAATACCATACTTGTATGGTAGTTTATGGTGCTTTTTTGTCCCTTTGACACCTTAAACTCAGGTCCAAAGGGGGACGCTATATCGTGAAAAAGTTTACGCTTAAAACATTAAAGTCTCCATATACATCGGTCAGGCATATGAGGTCTCATTTGAAAGCTTAGAATATGACAGTTACAGAGATAACCATCACATCTGCATTTATGTTACTTAAAATATCAAAATAAGGCCTCAAACATTCACATTAAGAATTAGTGCCCCACAGAAGAAATGGGGTAGAAATATTTATAGCACATAAATTGACATTCTATATATCATATAGAGTTCTCACTCTCAGGAATGTGACTGTATAGTTAATTTTGCTGCCCTAATACCACAGTTCAAAAGATTTTACAAAGAATCAGAAAGTGAAATATGATTTCTTTAAGTCATCAAATTCAAACATCTCATTTATGATCCGATTAATCCTGCTGAAATCTCCAAATTGCTGAAAAGTTTACAAGTGCTTTTAGCTTAGGAAGTTCTAAAAAAATAAATAACTGAGCCATTGTTTACATGTTTGTGAGCTTGCTTGGCTGAATAATCCAATGTTATATTTTAGACATCCAGAACAAATTATATTGTTAATTATTTTTTATAATTAATTATTGTTAAAACAATCATCAGAAACATATGTTTTCGACTATTGATCATAAAATTATATCATCTCAACGGGGAGGATCACAGCTTTCTAATGACAGCTAGATTGAGGTTCTAGTCCATTCAAAGGCTAAGATATTTAATGAAAACTCAAGGGTGGTGCTTGAACTGAAAATTACACCGAATGTCTATGGATGAACATAAATAAAATGCAGCTAAAATTGAGGGCTAAAATGTGTTAGAGCTCCACCAACATTTCAGATCTGTATATTGTGATAGAAAAAACATTCTAGTGCTTTCTGCCACCTAGTGGAATAAAATGAGACTTTTCAAAGGGAGGTTGAGTGAACAGAAGTACATGTTTGCAAATTTAGGATGAAAAACAGCTTTTATCATAAGATAATAAACAAATACAATATTATTTATGAATAATTGGAGTCATTTTTTATTTGGGTGGTTCTCTGAAAAATTAGACCAATTTTTTATCAATTAGTCCACAGTATGTGTGAATGGTGAGCTTTTAAGTTTGAGTGTAAAAGTTGAGGGTGGCCCAAAAATCCAGTTTAAGGGGTCATGATATGCTTTTGTTGTATTAAAAGCATAAGAAAATGGGTCATTCATCAATTGGAGTGGCAAATGTGAGACAAAAATGTGTCAAAATTCTTGTTATTAATTTAATAATTTACTTTATTTGTTTGTGTTTAAAATAAGACTATTAAGCTATATCCAGGACATTTAGATTTTTCATAATTCTAATAAAATACTGGTGACAACTGCTTATGTCTGTGGTGTTCCCAGTACTGGAAGTGAAATTCTGGGTTTTCTAAAATGAGTAGATATAGATATAAAATGAATATGACATTTTTTTGATGTTTTTAAATGTATTTTTTTTTATTTTATTTTTTTACTTTAAATTACTTTAAGAAGAAAAAAAAAAAATAACCCTTGGTTACTGTGCATTACAGACAGACACCTTACTGTCATGATAATCAAATATTTCATAGATTATTTAGGAAGGAGATGAACTTTAATAAATTCATGACATTAAACATTTGTATTTCACCTGGAAATTGATGGTATTTAGACTTAATTCCATTTTTAAAACATTAAATTATATATATATATATATATATATATATATATATATATATATATATATATATATATATATATATATATATATATATATATATAAAATGAAAAAAATGACCACATTTTATATTAATTTCACTTCTGTAAAAACATACATGTAAAAACATACATTTCATTAATGTGACAAATTAATAGATTGTGTCAGGCTTTTGGAGCGTTTGCTGCCATCTGGTGAAAAAAAAATACATAACTTGAAACATAACTTCATAACATAACTTGAAATAAATCTCAAATCCAGTAGAAGTCTATTAGTGATCCATTGATTTAGATCGACCTAGTCTCTGTAGCATAGTGCTGAAACAAACTTAATTTCCAGATGTATTTCACAAGTTATGAGCTTGGATATATTCTTAGACATCATCAAACAATATTATTTGTCAAAGTTTAGCTTTTTTTTTTGTTTTGAAGTTTCAGTTCTTGCACTAATGCTACATTATGTTTAAAGTCAAACCTGAGGTATTATGAAGAGAAGACATAAAGCATTTTGTTACATTAAACATCAAAATGCCATAATAAAAATATCTATAAAAACAAACAGCAATATACAGATGTGAACAGCAATGAAAAGTGATAATACAAGTTGTGTATTTGTTGCATTGCAGCTGATGGATTTTTATTTGACAAAATGTAAAAAAATGCTCTGCAGTGTAAAATTAATTTCTTTGTGTGTCTGTGTGTGTGTGTGTGTGTGTGTATTCTGCATTGTGGATGTGCTAGAGTCTCACCCCATCATTTCTTAATGGGTGTGTTCCACATTGTGGCTGATTGATTGATTTGAGTTTATAAATAAAGAAAATAAAATAATTATCAGTGTAACAGTCTCACTTATTAATAACCTATGGCGTGTCAAATTTGACCCGGAACAGTAAAGTGTCACACTTTTTGTGCAACCACTTAGACTCATCAAATCAATTCCAGTTTGTGTATGTGTGTGCGTGCGTGCATGCATGGGTGTGTGTGTGTGCGTGTGTTCAGATGGCAAGTGGGGAAAAGTCGCTAAGCTTTGTACTGCTCAGATGAAGGAAAGCATTTTTAATCATTTTTAAGTCAAATGGATCAAAAATTACCTGATTGGGTGCGTTAAAATAAATGTGTGAAATTTTGCAGTAATCCTATTTCAGTTAAGGGCACATGTATTTTCACATAAAGGAAAAAAGACCTGACGAAAGAACAGTAGTAACTTTAAAGTATTTATTTTTAAAGGCTTAAAGTCATTTTAAAATGTGAAAACTTCAAATAAGATTAATTGGGTTTAATATAACACATGAAATGATCAGAAATGTGGCAAAATATATGCAAATTAATAAGAGTGAACTCACCATGAATTCCTCAGAATAAGCATCACTTACCATAACCTTTACATACAAGATGTAGTCTAAATAGAACTCCCTTCTATTTAGTAATTGTGGTAACACCACAGAATTTTTTTTTTTTTTTTTCTTAATTTATTTAATCTAATGTTAATGTT
Organism: Xyrauchen texanus; assembly: GCF_025860055.1. NCBI lineage: Eukaryota > Metazoa > Chordata > Actinopteri > Cypriniformes > Catostomidae > Xyrauchen > Xyrauchen texanus. Next base: position 29,805,939 of record NC_068301.1, read on the forward strand.
AAACTAAATCATTTTCATAATATAAGCACTTAATTTGTTTTAAATTTGTTATTTTGTTGTAATTACATCCCCGGATACCACTTTAATATATGAGGGAAACTTGCAGATTCTGTTGTCATCTTTCTCCATTTCAATTAGTAGGTCCTTGAGATGGTGCGGTTACTCATCTCAATCCAAGTGGCCGAGGACAAGTTTCAGTTGCCTCCCCTTCTGAGAGCGTCAATCCACGCATCTTATCACGTGGCTCGCTTTGCATGACACCGTGGAGACTCACAGCATGTGGAGGCTCATGCTACTCTCTGCAATCCACACACAACTTACCACATGCCCCATTGAGAGCAATATCCCCTAATCATGACCACAAGGAGGCTACCCAATGTGACTACCCTCCCTAGCAACAGGGTCAATTTGGTTGCTTAGGAGACCTGGCTTGAGTTCGTGACTCCAATGGTGGTAGTCAGCATCAGTACAAGGTGAGCAGCCCAGGCCCTTCAGTGAGTGTATTTTAAAACAAAAATTTTACTTTAAACAATGCACAAATTGCTTTCACACTGAAGAATACAAATGTGTGAAACATCTGATGGCTTATAGGTATTTAAAGTTTATTTCTACTGTTGCAAATCTGAGGGACACCATCTGCCACTTAAATGAAGAATGGCCCTCATACTACCATCTATGTTCCACAGAAGAAAGTCATATGGGTTTGGAACAAAAGGGGGGTGACTAAATTATGAGAGTTTTTATTTGTGGGTGAACATTCCCTTTAATACTGCTGACAGAGAAGTAAACAAACCACTTTTATCTACAAGAGATGCTGATGTTTGTAGCCGGCTAGCCTGCTTAGCATTGCTTATTCTTATTCTCATTCGTTCATCGTTTTATCCTTGTCATTTACCATGTGTTTCAGTTTTTAGGCTTTTCTACTGTTTCATCTGTAACAGATGTTGCTGCTGGCACCTAGATCGAGTCTGTTTTTGTAACATTCTAGCTTTTTCACCATTGCTTATGTATCTGTTTTCAAATTTTATTCCTTAACATCTGCCATTTTTCAGCATGCATCAGGGTTCCCCCACATCATTCTCTTATCGCGATTCAACTGCGTGATCCCCCATGGTAAAATGATCACGCTCATGCTCTCAAGAGAGCAACTTGGAAAATGGAGCACAAGTGGAAGAATACAATATTAGAGGTATTTTGCAGTGCATGGAAGGATAGTGTTTGTCGCTACAGACAGGCACTAAAAGCTGCCAGGTCATCATATTTGAGCAAACTCATAGAAAATAACCACAACAATCCTAGGTGTTTATTCAGTACTGTGGCTAAATTGGTTAGGAATAAAGCCTCAACTGAACCAGATATTCCATTGCAGCACAATAGTAATGACTTCATGAATTTCTTTACTGATAAAATAATCAGAAATAAAATGTGAATTATGCAATCATCTGTCACAGTACCTCAGAAAACAGTGTCTCATAATTTTCCTCATGAAGAGCTAACAAAACTCACCGAAACGTCAAAAGCCACAACATGTATGTTAGATCAAATACAAACTAAGCTCTTAAAAGAGATATTCCCTGTAATCTCAGAACCAATTCTTAATAATATTGACTCCCAAGAAACTTTAAAATGGCAGTTAGCAAACCGCTTATTAAGAAGCCACAACTTGATCCTGGAGAACTGGCTAATTATAGACCGATTTCAACTCTCCCTTTTATGTTGAAAATATTAGAAAAGGTAGTGTCCTCCCAACTTTGTTCATTCCTACAGAGAAATAGTATATATGAACAATATGAGTCAGGATTTATGCCCCATTACAATACAGAGACTGCACTCTGATCGCGGCTGCATTTCACATCTATTGCTTTTAGATCTTAGTGCTGCATTCAACACAATAGATCACGATATTCTATGGAATAGGCTAGAGAATTTGTGGACTTGCATTAGCATGGTTTATGTCCCATTTAGCAGACTGCTACCACTATTTCTATGTGAATGAGGAATTGTCAAACCAAACAAATGTTAAGGACGTGCCACAGGAATCAGTTTTAGGGCCTCTGCTTTTCTCCTTGTATATGCTTCCCCTGGGAGATATTATAAGGAATCGTGGAATATGTTTCCACTGTTATGCCGACGATACCCAGCTTTATATTTCTTCAAAACCAAAATTTCACAATTCTCCAAATTAGCAGAATGTATCAATGAAATCAAAGATTGGATGGCCAGAAACGTCCTTCTACTCAATTCTGACAAAACAGAGGTACTAATTATTGGACCAAAAACCTCTAAATACAAGCCGCTAAAATATAATTTGACTCTCGATGGATGTACTGTCACGTCGTCTTCAACAGCGAAGAACTTAAGTGTTATATTTAATACCAATCTGTCCTTTGAAAATCTAATTATCAATGTTTATAGAACAGCATTCTTCCACCTAAGAATTTGGCTCCTTTAGTTTGGTCTGCCGAAACCAGAAACATTGATCATGATCTATAACTCTGCAATAAATTAAATAGCATCTATCCTAATGTTATTCAATTTGTATACCTGTCTCAACCACCAGAACCGGCTAGATCCAGCTCCATTCCTACTTCATGTTGGACACCACAGCTACGTATCTCTGAGTGATGATGACTAAATGCAGCTGGTGCCAGCCAAACATCACTTCAGTCTATTACGATGGACTTCAGAAGATGAACTGATGCTAACTCCAACCATAAGACATGGGATACATTATATGCTATTGCCTGATCCTTGAGATTTATGATAGACCTCACCGAAATTACCAGCCAGGTTGAAATGCGATGCACCTTACTGATCTCGGCCTGCATCACCTCGGTCTAATGATGAACTACACTCTTAAAATGGAATACATTTTACACTAATATGCCAACAAAAGCCTTCATCAGCTAACTATCAAGGACAATTGCATCTATGTGAACTTCTGTAGTTAATCCAGGATGAACTTCAAAGACATTAGTCATTAATCTTACAGTTCTTACAAAATCTGTGTTTAAGCACTGAACCTTAACACTTACTTAATTTAATCATTTTAAACCATGACTTGCACTGTACATAAGTAATATTGGCATTATATTCATGATGTTTGCCAGAGGGGAACTGGCCCCCACAATGAGTCTGGTTTCTCCCAAGGTTATTTTTCTCTTAAGAATTTTGTGTTCCTTACCACAGTCACCTTCGGCTTGCTCACTGGGTTTCTAAATACAATTACTATTTAATTATTTATTTTTAAGCACAAATCACAATCATATTTTATCAAACTACACAATGGTGAATCTAAGACATTATAGATATTACAGTTTAATTTTCTGTTAATGCATGATTTTCTGTAAAGCTGCTTTGAAACAATGTGTGTTGTGAAAGGGGATGGACAAATAAAAATGACTTGACTTGACAATTATAGATTCTGAACTGAAGAGGGCAGTAAATGCATTACTATAATGATCACGCACAGCAAAGGAAAAAAATCCTTACATCAAGATTCTATGGATCCTGTGTGATTGTAACCCAATCACTTCAATGACAAACAACAGTAAAGTCAAAAATTTATTAAATATTCAAGCCATTTTTTAAATTCAGAATTGGGAGGGCAATTGAACCACAACGAACGTCAACTGAAATGTCATCGAGAACATTTTGTTCTGTCATACTGTCTCTCCTCCAATGTTTAGCATCGACCGTCCATTACCAAATTATCTCAATGTGCCCTACAGAAAAGACCAATTTAAGATGTTGCATGACTTGAACCATAACAGATTCATTTAATATTAATAACTCCAACTGCAAATCCAGATGAAACACATTTTAAAGGTACAAGCATTGTCAAAAAATCACTGAATGAAAATCTTTGCACACCAGTCACTGTGGTCATGTACTTTGTTACTCTGAGCACGGCTGGTGCACAGGTCTTTGGGAGGACACAGAGACAGAGCAAGTCAGGCAGTAGAGGACAGCAGGTTCTTTCTCACAGCTTGTTACCCATGGGGCCGCTGATCTAATTCTAGCCTCGCCCTGGTTCCTCCGTAAATGGCTGGACGTCTTAGCTTAGTGCAGAAGAGAAAGGGCTATATGATGTCCACATATATATCAGCATTAAATTAGTCTCAGTGTCTTATAATTATGAAATCCTTGTAATGAGTTTCCATACAATATAATCAGTGGCAAATGGTGCTCTCCATAATGTAGGAAGAGGGAAAATGGAGGGGGGCAGCAGCAGAAGTGTTAGAATCACCAGTGGAGGGAGATATTTAAGGGATCATTAGTATATATTCAGTAGCTTAAAAAGTAGGTAATAGCAACTGCATTATTACCTTAAATACATTCGGTGCACCTAGTAAACAGTCTGCAGTTGTGGCAGTTCTGAATTGGTTTTGCTCCAGAAACAAGAATATTTCAGCTCTATAGGCCCATACAATGTAAGTGAATGTGTGCCAAAATTGTGATGCTCCAAAAAGCTCATAAAGGCACCATAATCCATAAGACTCCAGTAGTTAAATCCATATCTTCAAAATTGAAATGATAGGTGTGGGTGAGAAACAGATCAATATTTGTCATTTTTTGCTAGACGTGCTTCTCCCTTTAAATATTCGGTTATAACATGTAAGTTATGATCATTTTGGTGCTGTTTATGATCAAATGAGGACGCTATGAGCCCAGAAACTTTTACCCAGCTTGCATTGGAGTTTAAAGATACTAAAGCATTACATATAAATACAATAATGTACATTTGATAAAATGTGTTTACTCTTTATATTAACATATATATTAAAAATGACAAACAGAATGAAGATTTATTGTATTAATATATTATTTATTAAGAACAACAAGTAAGGCCCAAGTATTTTAAAAGTTCATATGTGACGATGTTTCTGCGACAGCCCCAGAGCTCCGATGCTCAGTGTATATGTCAGCATCCAAATTCACTCACTCATTTCGTTCACTCACTGCTAAGATAGTGCAATCACTGCCATTCACTATATAGGAAATAGTGAATCAGTGAACGATTTTGGACACAGCTAGTCTCTTCGCCATACGATCACCTCACGGCCACACATCTCTGGCACGCAACTCGCTTTTCACGTGCAGAAATGCTGTCCAGTTTTTAATCACATGAATGGCAAAGCAAAAGGCATTTACACTTAACTTGGATGTTTACATGGATTTAAATTTAATCAGCCTTAAGTAACTGCGATAGTTTCCAGTAAATTTATAAATACTGCTTATGACATGCAGGATATATTGCTGCACTTATTTAAAAATGTACACTTAAAAACTGATGTCATAAGAGCCCAGTTACAGAATCACCCTGAAAATGACCATCACATTAAACAGAAAAGCCCACATTAGCATTTGAGCCAAAACTTACCTCAGAGTGCTGCCATAAATTGAAGCTGAGATTTTAATCTTGAAATGTCAAGCTTGTCTTTAAGGCACTGAATGACGAAACTGTTCTTTTTCACTGTGCAGAGTGAAGAAAGTGTTTCACTTTGAAGAGCTTGATGCTCTAGCAGTGATAGACTCGGCTTGAGTGACAGTCCGTGACGAACTTCCTAAAAGTCCCATTCAATAATCTCTAAATAGATTACACATTAACTCAAATTAAACCCAGTAATGTAATGACAGGAACGACGCTACCCATAGTAAAGAAGTAAAAGTACATTTTAATTAGAAATTTACTTGAGTGAACTCAAGTAAATTTTCAAAAAGTTACTAAAGTAAATGTAACTGAGTACTTAGTAAATGTAGTGTGTTACTTTCTACCTCTGCTCACTGCATGTAGTCAACTTAAAATTGCTGAAGAAATCATTAATAGCCCTTCTGTTTCAGCTACATACTGTTAAAAATTCAAAATGTCAATGGATTTACATTATCATGGTAGAAGCTTTGCATACAAGAGATAGTGTCAGCCACACTCAGATGCTCAATAAATAGAAAAAGATTGCTGGTCCTGATAGGACCATACAGGAAATTACAATCCATACATTCAAATGATGGATTGTGCCTTTTGAAATATCAAACAGATTTATTTTCCACACAAATATGATAATGATAGCTCAGAATTCATCATTAAGTAACCTGGCATGTTAAATAAAGGATAAACAAAGCTGTTTATCTCTGTCATAAATGTGTAAGGCCCACAAATTTGCAGACTTTTATAAATGTCATTGTTCTAAAAAATGTAAATTCTGTTTACAAATGGATAAATAAGATCAATAATTAAAAATGTTGCACTTGGCAAATACACATGTTTACACTCAGCATATGCAACTCAAAGGTTGCAGGTGTTTGCATTGCATCTAACATTGACAGAATTGCGCACACGATTGTGGCATTTGTAGGGCAGGGGTGAATCTAACCGGAGGGCAGTAGACTGATCCCATACTTCCCATGTCATCCATGTAGCTGAGGAGGTGAAACACAAACTGCAGAGGGAGAAGTAGGATAAACAACCCTTAAATGTTTCTTACAGCTTTTATATGTACAGTACGGGGAAAAAGAGCTTTAGTTGTCACTTTTCTCAGGGTAGGTTAATACATGAAAGTTTTTGTATAGGCACATACATTGTAGTCATATACCTCCCATTGTAGTCTTAGGCTACAATGGGAGATAGCTAACCCTTTTCTGCAATTAAATAAATAGTTTGCCCAAAAATTATAATATTCTCATAATTTACTCACCCTTATGCCATCTCAAACTCAGACTTTTTTGTTCTGTGGAACACAAATTATTTTTTTTAAGGAAACTTGCCACCTTCAGGTCTGCCTGCCCAGTCTGATGTCGACGCAGAGCTGACCACCATGCATGCCTGGTCCACCGCGAGTGTCGGGCTGGAGTGGAACCCTCCATCCTCCCCTGAGCCTTAGCGGATGGAGTATTGGTTCCTGGGTTCGGGATGCCATCTCCCAGAACAGACTATTCGGCGACATTGTCGAGGAGTTTGTCCAGCAGTTCTTGGCGGTGAAGAAGAGGCAATACAGCATATCTTGCCCCGGTGCGGCTCATGATCCCGTACCCCATCTGCTTGCTGAGGGCATCCCCCTGCGGAGGTGAAGGTGCAAGCGGCTCTGCCACAGCCCGAGCCCAGTCCTCGGCCCCAGCGTATAGCCTCCCGTAGGAAACGGACACCCCCACGCCTCACGGCCTGGCACTAGCACCCCAATGAAGACTCCTTTTGTTTCATGTTCGAACGAGCTGCAGTACCCATATTTTCAAAAAAAGAGCAGTTTCCTCACTCCTTGGGTCACAGAGCATGTGTTTTCGACCAACGTTATCACGGCGACTGGACACTGAGCCCCGTTAAGGGAAGTGGCCATTCGCATCCCAAATATCTTGACAACTGACTGATTCTAGCTCACTCTCAAGAACTGTTGTTTGGGCAAAGGGACCTGGTGCTCAGGCACCTCAGCCGCTTAGGGCTTCGAGCCAACTGGGAAAAGAGCAAGCTCTCCCCGGTACAGAGCATCTCGGCATGGAGATAGACTCAGTCTCAATGATGGCGTGCCTCATGAGTGAGTGCTGCACTGCCTAAAGTCATTCAGGCGGAGAACACTGACGCTCACGTCGCATGTCACATCCTGGGCAAACTCAACACCACAGCAGACGTGTCGTGGCAGGTGACGCTCAGGGGAGAGTGGAGACTCCATCCCCAGGTGGTCCAGCTGATTTGGAGTCAGTTCAGCAAGGAGCAGATAGACCTATTTGCTTCCCGAGAATCCTCCCACTCCCCACTCTGGTATTCCCTGACAGGGGCCACCCTCGGCACAGACGTGCTGGCACACAGCTGGCCCCGGGGGCTGTGCAAGTATGCGCTTCCCCCAGTGAGCCTACTCGCACAGACCAGGGAGGATGAGGAGCATGTCATCCTCATTTCGCCGTACTGGTCCAGCCTGGTTCTCAGGGATGGGGCACAATCAGGCACCAAAGACCTAAGTGGCCTACCACCGGCGGTGGTTAACACGATCACTCCGGCAAGGACTACTTTTATGAGGCAGCTTTATGCCCTGAAGTGGTGTTTGTTCACGAGTTGGTGTTCTCCCCGGCGAAGACCCCCAGAGATGTGAGGTAAGGTCAGGGCTTTCTTTCCTGCAGGAGAGGCTGGAGGGACGGCTGTTGAGGGTGTATGTTGCCGCCATAGCGGCACACCACGGCGCAGTGGATGGTAATTTCCTAGGGAAGCACGACCTGATCATCAGGTTCCTGAGAGGGGCCCGGAGGCTGAATCCTACTAGGCCATACCTCTTCCCTTCATGGGATCTCTCCGTTGTCCTCCTGCGCCTTCGGAGAGCCCTGTTTGAGCCCCTAGAGTTAGTCGGGCTTGACCGGGCTATGTGCCCAAGGTGCTCAAGACCCCTTTCTGGGATCAGGTGGTGAGCCTGCAAGGCTGCCCTGGGAGGAGGCAGACTGGAGCGTGCTTTGCGCACCTACTTGGATCACACGCAGAGCTTTAGGGGGCTCCGAGTTTGTCTGCTCTTTGTCTGCTTCGGTGGACAGCGGAAAGGGAATGCTGTCTCCAAACAGAGGCTTGCCCACTGGATCGTGGATGCCACCTTGCTGGCATACCAGGTCCAGGCCGTCCCCACCCCTTTGGGAATACGAGCACACTCTACAAGGAGTATGGCATCCTCATGGTAACTGGCCATTGGCACCTCTCCAGCAGACATCTGCAGGGCAGTGGGCTAGGCAACACCCAATACCTTCATGAGATTCTATAATTTCTGGGTTGAGCCTGTTTCCTCCCGTGTGTTGTCAGGTACGAACAGGTAAGTGTACGGGACAGCTGGCCAGGTGTATCGCTTGCGTACAGAGCTTTTCTCCTTCGTGAGGCAAAGATGTGCACTTTCTTCTCCCATGCGAGTTCAAAAGTCTGTGGACCCTAGATGTCATTCCTCCCTAGCCCTGTAGCAGGTGAATTCAGCAGAAGAATTCCTAGCCAGACAAATACGTGTGCTAGCATGCCCTGTACTGGGGTAGGTGCTCCACAGGTGCCGGTTACCTCTGGTAGCCCCCTGTTATGTATTTTCCATGGTACGGTCCCGATATCGGTGAACCGGCTTCTCCCTTGGGCAGAGCCCTCTGCCCCGTTCGCTATGTTTGTAGAGCTCCTCCCCTTTGGGCAGGACCTACCACTGCACCGCTTCCATATGCGGCTGGTGAGCCCACATGATGTGCTTGCCGTATGTTACCCTCCCGGGCAGGATGTGGTCTCCACTGTGTCTTTTCCCCCTGAAAGAATAGGAAAGGTTAAAGAACACCTTCCCCCGGTGCAAATAATAGCATTAGTTGGTCCCAGCCATTTCTAATACTCTGTGGAGAGAAAAAACATAGAGAAAAGACAGCGACTATTTCTCATTGGCGTTTTCTCAGAGTGTTTGGGACTCCCAAGAGCGACACCTAGTGTCACTACATTTCCTCCATCAGGGAACAGAGGTAACGAGAGTAACCAAGATGTTTTTCATTTATAAGATATATTATGATTTTTTCTAGATTTATAGTGAAAAAGGAGTTACATTTTAGACTGTTTCTGACCCAAAACATATCATATCTATTCAGATGCCATGGATTAAACAACTTGAGTTGTATGGTTTACTTTTATGCTGCAATTATGTCCTTATTGAAGCTTGAAAATGTTGGTCCCCATTGACTTACATTGTATTTGTTATCTTGTACTTCTAGTTACTAAGATATAGCTCTTCTGACACCTGAACACAACATGGGACTTTGAAGTGCCAGTCGACCATTAAAATGACAGGTATTATTAGTAATCATTATTATTAATTCAATTATCTGGTGATGCTGTGGAGAAAGAGGAAAAAAAAGATATAGATATAAACTCACTGAGTGATGGATAGATATCAAGACAATATTAAACAATTATAGATATAATAATAATAGTAATAATTATAAAAATAAAAGTAGTAGTAGTAGTATTATTAGTAGCAGTAGCAGTAATAATAATAGGTAACCAAAAACCGAACCGGTAATCCCCATGCCGACAAGATGTGCCAATCACACCCACTGACATCACTAGAACAGCCGCCAGACCCAGACAGATAATTAATTATATAAATTATAAGTGGGGGGGAGTGAATGAGGAAAAATTGTTCTGTAATAATTTAATATCATATTACCACCACTTCTACCACCAACAATAATAGCAATAATATTTAAATGCAAAATGTACATATATAAAATTAATGAAATAATATAAAGTATAGCATATAGAACATTATAATATATATAAATTACATCAATCTATAAATAATTGTAGAACAGTATATTAAACAATACTCTGCATTGTTTGTCTATAATAGAAATAGTTTGTATTTACTTACCATAGAACTTACTATCATTATTATTAATCCGTTTTATGTACAATAGAACTTGGAGGTATTAACTCCCAGCTAGTTTACTCCCACCTTTCCCTTCCTCTTTTCCTTCTCTTGTTATTAGAACAAAATATGGGAATACAACAACATAAATACAAGACAAACAAAACAATAAACCAAAAACAAACAAAACAGGTATTGCATGTGATTAAGTGAAGTGTAGGTGCGAGGTTGTGCTGTGCATGTGTACATCTCTGTTCAGTATGTACTGAATTATTTTTTTTTTTATAATAATAATAAAAAAGGGATGTGGCGTAAGTCTGTAGTTTTATAGATATATGTTTCCAGAATATAATATTAATAATCACATGTAATAAGTGTAGTAATAGGAAATAAACTTGATATATTATTGTATATTAATAGGCTATAAATATAATTATGATATGATAATACAGTTATAGTTATTAGAAAATACTTGTTAAATAAACTATATGTATATAAAGGTATTTCCATAATTGTGTCAATAATAATGACAGAGATGACAATGCTGACAATATTGATAATAATATTGATGGTAATGAAATAGTATTAACTATCATAATGGTAATAATAGATATGGCAATAACAACTATAATAATATGAACAATATATAATATCAACATGTATATGTATATATACTGATAAAACCACAAATTTATAAATATTTTTATAAAGATATGATTGGGAGAATGTGTGGGTCTGGTTCCAGGTGTTTGATTTCGATTAAAATAAATAAAAAATGGGTTCCAGATGTCATTAGATGTAAATATATTCTTCTTGTGGGTGAATGTTATTTTTTCTAATGTGATGTATTCTGTAAGAAGATTGATCCAATGCTTGATATGAATAGATTTAAACCCATTTTAAATTTTTTTAGGTGATGTGTGTCCTATGAATAATCTTGTACTGTATGAGTTGTACATTTGTATTGCTAAACATAGAGAAAGTATTGTTACAGATTTCTTTCCAGATCTCAGTCTTTTAGACACATTCTGTATATAGCAGATGGGTTCAGATGAGAGAGAGGACACCAACTCATCAGCCCTGTCTTTGAGCAAGAAAAGTTACCGGCTCAGTCCATAAAACAGATTTATGGTGAATGTTGTTCCTTGTATTTTGAGAGGTTAGAAAGGATGCCTTAGGGATGAGACTCATCGCACAACATTCTGTAAATGGTTTCTGTGGCAGGAAAATGTCAGACTGAGATTGATCCATTGACCTGATCTGATGGAGAAAGGTGGGGGTGAAGCGCGATGAACAGTGACTTCCTGTCCCTGTTCAATCCACGGAGGCATCACCCTGTGCTGTCAGAGTGTGTGTCCTCTGCTATGACCTTCATGAGATAAGAGAACAAGACATGCATCTGTAGAAGCTCTGCATGAATTTCTGGCAGTGCATGCTTTATAGGAGAGATTGAGGCAAATAAAGATTTGTGCCAAAATTTCAAGTGTACAAATGCTTATTTTTTATTTTTTGTTGTTTTTGACATGGATTTGTAGGATTTTTCTGTATGTTCAAAATGGTCTTCAGTTAGAATATTTTAGTATTATTTTATATAGAGTATATATATGTAAGAAAATAATTAATTATTAATTATTATAATAATATATTTTACCTTTTAACCATTATTATGTGAAATAATTTCTAAATAAATAAATAATACAAATGTATACAAATAATAGATTAATAATATTCAATGGAGTAAAAAGTGTGACAACTAGTCTCAGTCTTCACTATAACAAAATGTTTCATTTTAATTCCTCTGTGTGGACAGGATTGTGAGGTGTGGGTGTGTGAGGAAAAAAGACAAGGACCATGGTGACTCAATCGCAGTCAGAAATCTGATTACGGGACACAATATTCCATTAGCTGCACACAGTCTCACAGCCACAGAGGCTTGTCAGTCTAGCCACATACTCTATTCAACTCCACCGCCACTGATTCAGATTTCATCTAGATAACCCCCCTTTAATTCAAGCTGCCATCAACAGGGTATCCAAGAAGCATTTTTCACCTTGAGAGTGAAGAATTTTTGTATTTATTAACTTACATAAAATTTGCACTTTACAATTTTGCAACAACTGCACTCTATGACATCAGACTCGACTGGGGCAGAAAATGCATTTAAATGCATGCACCTCATTAATATGTAAGGTTATTTTGAGGGCAGGGGCAGTCATTAGATTATTATGTGATTTCTGACAGCATTTTCTCAGCATAATTTGCTGCTCTTATTCTATCGCCATGACAACCATGTCACCATTGACTTCAAGGATTTTAGAAGATAAAGCATGTCTACAAACAACTAGACCTAAACAGCCTTATAAATATGAATAAAGAGGAAAGAGCATGAATATATTAAATATATATTACTTACACATAATGCTAATGGCAATTATGTGCTCATTATGAATGTATTAAACAAACTCTTACTCTCCCCTGCGAATTCTTTAGTTGCATGTGAAATAAGAATGTTTGCTAGAAAATAAACATTCTCTTCTATAGAAGAGTCCACCCTGGATCTATTATACTGATGTTTCAATTTTACTAGTTTACTAAACTAAAATTATAGCTTGCATCAAGCTACCTGTCACGGAGCGCTCAGCTACGCCTCCCGCTGGTTTCACCCGCTCCCTCTCCCCGGAGTTTTAGAACTGCACTTCCCATCTTTCCCTCTGGTCATTATCTATCTCCATCCCTGCCTGGTTTACCTGATTATCCTCATCACCGTCACCTGTTCATCATTATCTCCCCTATATCTGGACTGCCCCGTTCATTATCACTTTGCGAAGTGTTGTTTTGCTCAGCTGACATTACCAAGCGTTATTCCCTGATCCCTGTTATTATCTGGACCCTAGATCTCTGCCTGGACTCTCGACTCTGTGAACCCTTGCTGCCTGCCCTGACCCTTGCCTGAGTCTGATTACGAGTACTGGATTGTCCCTACATCTGAGCCTGTTTCTGTTTATGTCTGCCTCTCTCTGTTTGATCGCTTGTGTCAATAAACTACTGCAAATGGATCCAAACGCCTCTGCCTCTGTACTACACTACCAGTAATTAATTACTGTAGTGTTGTGATGGGGATGAAATTGGTTGATGGATGTGAATCCATCCATCCATCCATCGTCAACCGCTTATCCTGTGTACAGGGTCGCGGGGGGCTGGAGCCTATCCCAGCTAACATTGGGCGAAAGGCGGGGGACACCCTGGACAGGTCGCCAGTCCATCGCAGTGATGGATGTGAATGCCAGATTTAATTAAAGGGCAAAGAACTAAAGGTACATGTAACTTATTTTGTTAGCTAATGTCTCCCCTGCCGTGGGAGCCAATAGAACAGTTTGGAGGAAAGTTGTGAAATTTGGCACACTGATTTGTAAGGTGTCTGAATAGTCCTGTGACTCATTTGGGAGTCTCCACGTCAAACCCTCTTGTGCCAACATCAGCTAAAAATATGACTTTTCTTCTGCTTATAACATTTAAACAGTTTTGTGTATAATAATATATTTTGTGAATTGATTGCGCTTGGTGGTTTAAATTTCCAGCATTTTGGTCCCTTGAAATCACTAAAAGTATTGTTTTTTTGTGCTGTTAGTCAATCAAAATTTGTAATTGTGAATAATTGCATAATTTTTCATTGTTAATTACGATTAATAGCACATTTTAAGTGTTGAAATTTGACACTTATTTTCCTGTCAAAATGCATTTCAATAATGTAACCAAATAACACCTTCCACAGAAAAAAGATAGCAATGCACTAAAATAGCACCAATTCAAGTAACATTAAACATTTCCCAAAGTCCAAGTGGAAGATTGACTGTTTGAAAGAACTAGTCCCCATAGGTTGCATATTCATTGCAATGTGCATGAAATCTCTTCAAACTTGATCCTCCACATTATTAATTGGAAGGCAAGCTGTGGCTATCCCCTTTGGATATGGCATTCACATGATTCACGTCAGGGCGTCAAGCGCTGCTTTGAACTCCACATGAAAAGCGCTGCAGACAGTGGCCATGTTTGGTATGGCAAACTACCCTTACTACTCTAATTGTATCTGTCATATCTATGTATAACAATAATAGTAACTGAGTAATATGGTAGTATGCCATTCCAAAAATGACCTCCGTCTTGTTCTGCTTTTAGTGCTGGCATTGCCTACGTAATCATACCTGAATTGTCCCATGATCATTACCAGATGCTTTGAAAGCTCAGCGGCAATGGGTACAAAGTTTAAATTATTTTAAATTTGAGCCACAGTGTTGAAAGACCCTCCACAGGAAACAAGCAGCACAGCGGTCCCTAATCAGTGCCATATTTTGTGTTTAGCTTGTAGGTGATAGTTAAGATTTTACATACTTCTGTGGTAAAATTCTGACATACAAAGGATTCAAAGTCCTATTTTCTGTCACAAGTTCCATTGGCATTTATTTTGTGAGAGGTCCTTTCTCCATCCCTTGATCTTTGGCACAGAATCGTTGTTGTGTTTTTCTGACGTGTACAGTACATCAGTGTAATGTCCCCACAGGACACATCGCAAGGTTCCGGCTTACAAAGCATTCAGAATGTATTCAGACCCCTTCATTTCTTTTCACATTTTGTTATGCTGCACCCTTATGCTAAAATGCTTTCAATCTACACTCCATACCCTATTACAACAAAGGAAAACAAATATTTTTGAATTCAATGCTTAGTTGAAGCACCTTTGGCAGCAACTACAGTCTCAAGTCTTTTTGGCTATGATACGACTCTATCAGGTTGGATGGGGACCATCGGTGGACAGCAATTTGTAGATCTCTCCAGAGATGTTCAAATGGGTTCAAGTCCGGGCTCTGGCTGGGCAACTCAAGGACATTCGAGTCCCTAAGCCACACTTGCATTGTCTTGGCTGCGTGTTTAGGGTTGGAAGGTGAACCTTCGGCCCAGTCTGTGGACCTGAGTGCTCTGGACCAGGTTTTCATTAAGGAAATCTCTGTATTTTGCTGCATTCAGCTTTCCTTCAATCCTAACCAGTCCCACAGTACCTGCTGAAGAAAAACACCCCCACAGCATGATGCTACCACCACCATGCTTCACCGTTGGAATGGTATTGCGCAGGTGATGAGCGGTGCCTGGTTTCCTCCAGACAAGATTCATCAGACCAGAGAATCTTGTTTCTCACAGTCTGAGAGTCCTTTAGGTGCTTTTTATGTGTCTTGCACTGAAGAGAGGCTTCCGTCTGGTCACTCTGCTATAAAGCCCAGATCAGTGGAGTGTTGCAGTGATGGTTGTCCTGCTGCAAATGTATCCCTTCTCCACACATGATCTCTGGAGCTCAACCAAAGTGACCATCGGGTTCTTGGTCACCACTCTTACCAAGATCCTTCTCCCCTGATTTCTCAGTTTGGCCAGGTGGCCAACTCTCGGAAGAGTCCTGGTTGTTCCAAACTTCTTCCATTTAAGAATTATTGAGGTCACTGTGCTCTTGGGAACCTTCAATGCAGACACATTTTTTGTGCCTCAACACAATCCTGTCTTTGAGCTCTGCATGCAGTTCCTTTGACCTCATGGCTTGAGACCTTATATAGACAGGAGTGTCCCTTTCCAAATCATGTCCAATCAACTGAGTCTACCACAGGTGGACTCCAATTAAATTATAGAAACATTTCAAAGATGATATATAAAAATGGGATGCACCTGAGCTAAATTTCAAGTGTAACAGCAAAGGGTCTAAACACTTATGTCAATGTGATATTTCAGTGTTTTCTTTTTAATAAATTATCAAAATTATCAAAAATCTGGTTTTGCTTTGTCATTATGGGGTATGGAGTGTAGATTGATGTGAAGAAAATCAACAATCTGAAGCATTTTAGCATAAGGCTGCAACATAAAATATGAAAAAAAAATAAAGGGGTCTGAATAATTTCTGAATGCACTGTATCACTTACATCAATGTAGGCCTTGCTTTGCCTCATAATTTGTTCTCGCAAATATATTTGTTTTTGTTATTGATAGATGTTTGTTCATTTGATTTGAGGATTTGCGGACAAATTTCTGTTTGAAGACTAGTTGTGTTTGTATACATTATGAGAGGTACAGTATTTGTGGCATGGGGGCGTGGTAATGTGTCTGTCTGCGGGAGAGGGAGAGCGGTAAGGCTTGTCACATGGGTTATGATTACTCTAACACCTGTCTCTTATTATAGTGATGGTGGAGGGAGACTTGATAAGGCATGCCAGAGTGTCAGTGTTGGAGAGAGAGAGATTGACACAAGAGTGTATTACCTGAGAAGTGGACATTATCAAAGAATCTAAAGAGTGTATGAGAGTTTTGTTTGTTTACACTTGGAGAGGAGTGTCCTAAAGGTGCATACACACTGCCAGCGACTTTGTCGCTGCAGGTCGCCAGTGGCTGGCGGTGAAGTCGCTAGTGGGCGTTCCAACTACTGGTTGCCTAGTAACGTTTATAAATGACATTCACGGATGTCATTCCATTGCTGTTGACAGCGAATCTCTTTTCTTGCCACTAAAAACAAACATTTTGGAGGGAAAAGACTAAATATAAATGGAATCAGTACATAAAATGCTTTATATCAAAGATGAATGAGAAACAAAGCGTGCTGTTTGCCATAGCATCTGTTTATCTGCGGCGAAAATGCAAATGCTGGTCTGTCTGGGTCCATAAAATCCCCGCGATCTCAGATACACCTTTCCACTCAGTATTTTTCTTAAAAATGTCCTTGTACGTGGGAAGAGACATATCATAGAGCACTGGAAAATTTCTAACAGCAAGAATTAGCCTTTCATCCATCTTTCTGTTTCTGCAGGAGCTGAGAGAGAGAGAGAGAGAGAGAGAGAGAGAAGGATCATGTGAGCTCTCCCGTCTTCTCTCCTATTGGCTGTCGCTTCCGTTAGTCGCTCTTCATTTGAATAAAGTTGAACTTGTCTCAACTTTGTCTCGTCGCTGGACACGCCCACATCTAGCGCCAACGGTCGCGACAGCTCGTGTCGCCGGAAGTCGCTGTGCTCTCATTGAAAATGAATGGTATGGAGTCGCTGTCGCGGCTGTGCTCTCATTGAAAATTAATGGTATGGAGTCGCTGTCGCGCGCGATGTCGCTGGCAGTGTGTACGCACCTTAAGACTAATAGTGTGCAACGGACCAAAAAAAAAACACTGACCTTGAACCTGTTTCATTGTCTCCTGAATCCTCCATTGCTCACAAACTTAAAAACTATCACAGTATTCAATCCCATTTAACCAGATTCAACCTCACGTAATAATGTTACCTAAACACAACCTAGCAACTAGAAACATCCAGAAAATAGACCTCCGTCATGATCTGTGTTCCACGTCTCATTTCCTGCCAGGAAAGCAGAAAATTCTGAAAATTAACTTCAGGCTTTTTCCTGATTAGCCAGTATTTATCTGTAATTATAAAAATGTTCTTCCCTGTGAGGAGCAGTCATTCAAACATAAAAAGTGCTGAGGATAATCAATTAAGGGGCCTATAGGGGCCAGAATGTTCATGGTCTCCAGCGATTTCCAAAAGTCACTAAAGAGGCCTACTGCAACATGCTCAGTCCTTTATAGCATTCTGGATTTATCCGATTTTATAGGTATATTAAATACATAGAGTTCACAATTTACTTATGCTACTTTTCTCTGGAAAACTTTAAAGGTAAAGTGTGTAAATTGTTATGTTAATATAACAAGACTTCTTACTGTTTAAATGGATACTTCTCCCAAAAGTGAAAATTCTCTCATCATTTACTCAACCTCATGCCATCCCAGATGTGGATGACCTTCTTTTTCTGCTGTACAGAAACAAAGATTTTTAGAAGAATATCTCAGCTCTTTAGGTTCTCACAATGCAAGTGAATGGGTACCAACATTCTAAAGCTCCAAAAACCACATAAAGGCAGCATAAAAGTAACCCATAACACTCTATTTTTAAGATCAATCCCTACTTTCACATTCTTCTTCTTTTGTTTATGATAATTCGCATTCTTTGTGCATATCGCTACCTACTGGGCAGGGAAGAGAATGTATAATAAAAAAGACTTAAATATGTATCTGTTTCTCACCCACACCAAGGCGGACTGGCCATTGGAAGAACCAGTACTTTTCCCGGTGTGCTGGCTGCAAAATGGGGCACGATATGCCAAAGTGGGTTACGATATGATGAAGGGGATCACAAAAAGCCGAAGAGTATCACAAAACAGTGCTGCAATATGCTGAAGGGGGCCGCGATATGCAGAAGAGGACAGCGAAACACATTGCCAGAACCCTTCCCACACCTATTATATAGCTTCTGAAGATATGGATTTAACCACTTGAGTCTTATGGATTACTGTGGAAATTGGGAGATGAGCAAGATGGAGAACAGTTCAGCGCAGAACTCATCCAAAAATAGTTCTCCCGTTCTGTGGAAACCGGACTCCTGAATGACACAGTTAAGTTCCAGGTAAAACCATATCTGAGTGGCTCCAAAAGTACTGATGAAGTGATAATTGAGAAGATATGGGAAGCTGCTAATTTTGAGTGGGAGAGACAGACACATTTAAAGAAAGCTGTGACTTCCAAACCCCAAACCGCAGAGCATGTCTGTAGTCTTTAACAGCATGTTGGCAGTGATGTAGCAGCACCAAATAAGAGAAAAGAGGCACAGGCAAAAGAAAGTAGCATTATCAGGGGAAGAAAGAGACAGAAACCAGACAAAGAGATGGATAGTGACACTGCCAAAGCAATTGAAGATATTAAAGTAAATGTGATGGAGATGACTAAAGTCTTTAAAGAGACAATGAAAGCAACCAGGTCACATTTGAACTTACCTATGACAACACTAAGGGCTGTTCAGGAAGGACACCTGTCACGGGGCTTCAGAGAGTGAAGGCT
Source organism: Xyrauchen texanus (assembly GCF_025860055.1). Lineage (NCBI taxonomy): Eukaryota > Metazoa > Chordata > Actinopteri > Cypriniformes > Catostomidae > Xyrauchen > Xyrauchen texanus. The sequence continues at coordinate 29,825,190 of NC_068301.1, forward strand.
GATGTCGGGAAATGAGAGAGGGCTGCTGCACTGGACCCCCCAGTAGTCCATTCCATCAAGGGGTCCCAATCAAACTCAGAAGGGCTATAAGCACCCAAGCTTGCACAATCCAACCAAAGCAGAGAACGAAAGCATATCCAGTTGACTGCGCACATAGCTGAATTCACTTCAACTTACAACCCACTGTCCCCTTCTACGCCAGCACTTCTTAATGTCATCGGGAAAAGGTGCCTCATCCGCTGTCAGCTCAACAATGTTCCAATTAAAGCACTCCAGGAAACAGGAGCTCAAACAAGCATTATCATTGCTGAATGGAGAAGACAATACCTACCTCACACTGTCATTAGATCCATTGAGGAGCTCCTTGGCCCAGGAACTTTGACAGGACTGGCTGCAAACCACACCAAAATCCCTTTTGACAGCTGGGAAAATATGATCTTTCGATTCCACAATGACACTGACACAGAGGAGCCTCTACTAGTACCCATGTTAGTGTCAAATGACCCAAAAGTGGCAGAAAAACCCATCATTGGTTACAATGTTATCGAAGAGCAGAGACCAAATTTCAACACTGCCCATAGAGTAAACAAAGCCTTATCTATATCTGTAAACACAGCTAAGTCAAGTGTGTGAGAAAAAAAGATGGGAGACTAAGACTTTGTTGTGATTACCGTGAACAGCAAATCTTTACCTCACAGGCATCCAATCTCCAGAATCCAAGACATGTTAGATTCACAGAAGGGTATGTCGTGGTTCTTGGTTTTAGATCAGGGAAATGCCTACCACCAAGGGTTTCTTGACACAGAGAGCCGACGCTTAACAGCTTTCATTACACCTTGGGGATTGTTTGATTTGGCCTTAGTTCAGCCCCAGCCTTGTTCCAAAGGAATATGGAAACTTGTCTTGAGGATTTGAGAGAAGTTATGTGTCAGCCTTGTAGACGACAATCTTGTTCACAGTTCTTCTGTTCTTGAGCATGTGAGTCACATCCGTACCATTCTCCAGAGTTACCAGAAACATGGAGTGAAACTCAGCCCACATAAGTGGGAACTTTTCAAGAGGAATGTGCATTTCTTAGGTCTTATAGTGTCGAAGGATGTATATTCTATGGATCCCGCCAAAATAGCCCTGGTACAAGCACTGAAGCTCTGAACACCAGCTACTGTAGGAGATGTGAGGAGAATTAAGGTGTTTCTCTCATACTATAGAACATAAATACCCAACTTCAGTTTTTGACCGCACCATCACAAAGCGCTTCTACAGAGCTAAGAGAAAAGACAAACCAGACACAAACCAGAACTAAGTCAAAAGTACAAGTACCTCCAAGTACACCCATAACATGGATGCAGGCGCACCAGAATGCGTTAGACACTTTGATCGACCAGTTAACAGAACCACCCGTTCTTGCACAGCCCGATTTCACCCAACCGTTTGCAATTCACTGTGACACCTCACAAGACGGTTTGGGGGGCCGTCCTATATCAGAAACAGAATGGGAAGATTGCGTAATTGATTGCGTATGGGTCGACAACTCTTACACCACCAGAGAAAATTACCACCGGCCGTAAATGGGAGTCTAAGTACATAAGAAAAATGGTGTGGGTTGTATTGAGAGAAAAAAATATATTGTTTGCATAGGTTGAAAATGCTTGTAAACATTAACATTAATATTCTTTTGACTCCTACATTTGTCTATATACCCGTTAATAAATTTTTTTAGTAGGGGAAGATATAATGGTATAGACTGAGAAAAAGCATAATATGACATGGGATAAAATAAAACCAAACGAATATGCAGTATATGTTTGTGAACGCACACATATTATGGACTTGTGTATACTGGTGTGTGAGGGAGCTAGTTAAGCCAAGAACAATACTTCACTTGTGCATGAAGAAGAGACACAGCCAGTAGTATGCATTCTAGTGGTGAAAATAATATACAGTTCACCTTTCATTTTAATTAATCAAATGTCAAATCTCCATAACAACCAGTCAATCATCCAGTTATACCATAAAGTCTACGGATGACTGTTTAACTAGCTTCATCAGTTAAGTTCGCCAGGGGAATACTACTCTATGGCCTACCAGCTAGACAAGCACTAGACCAGCACTAACTAACATATACCAGCATTGACCAGCATGGAAATTGATGCTGGTCTATGCTGATCTATTTAGCGGGGATGAAAGCATTTTCGAAGAGCAGTTAGTATTTTTCTCATGTAATAGGAAAAGTCATCATAAGCTGGTGGCAAATTGACCTTTTAGTCATATAATTATTGAGACAAAAGGATGAACAGTATAAGCATGTTGAGACAAAATGCAGACAATTAAGAGATTAACATAGTTTGGTACGGAAAGTGCAAATCAATCCCAGAAGCAACATCTCAAGACATCAGCCAAGTTAAAGCTTGGTCACATTGCAAATGGGTCTTCCAAATGGACAATGACCCCAAACATACCTCCATAGTTGTGGCAAAATGTCTTGAGGACAACAAAGTCAAGGTATTGTGTCCATAACAAAGCCCTGACCTCAATCCGAAAGGCAATTTGTGGGCAGAACTGAAAAAGCATTTGTGATCAAGGAGGCCTACATACCCGACTCTGTTACACCAGTTCTGTCTGGAGGAATGGTCCAAAATCAAGCAACTTATTGTAAGAAGCTTGTGGAAGGCTACTCAAAATGTTTGACCCAAGTTCACATTCTTAAAATATAGTGATCCTAACTGACCTAAAACAGGGATTTTTTCCATGATTTGGTTTGGTTAAGGTGTATGTAAACTTCTGACTTCAAATGTATATTGCTTCCTTTATATTTTAGGAAGGGCATCCATTGCAAGGGGATGGTCTTATTTGAAGGTGCTGGGCTAAAAAAAGTTTGAAAACCCCTGCAGTAGATGACAGACACAAGACGGGCACTATGAGAGAGACAGTGAAATGTATGGATAGGGAAAGGTTAGGTGATTGGGAGGGGAAGAACAAGGTTGTTATGGATGAAAATATAGGATGTTGCCCTAACAGAGGTGGGAATGACAGGAGGGAATTATGATGATGTGGGATTTAGAAAGAGAAGAGAAGTGGTGCCTGCAGCTGTGGTCATACCCGGACACATTAAAACAAAAAGATGAAAAAAGATGAGGATATAAAAGAGGGAGGCAAGACAGTGAGAGCAAAGAAAAGGAAAAAATACTGTCACAAGTGATGGTTGTCGTGGCAGCAACCTGCTGCCTGCAAAATGTGTTGTTTTTCCTGAACAAACACCCACATAGATTTTACACTATTTAGGCTTTTTTTCACCTTGCTAATAATCAGAGATGAATGGACACAGAGATATTGATTATGCAAAGAATAGACTTCCTGTTCTTGGACAGCACAGAGGAATATTTACAAAGGATAACCACTGATCAAACTAATGATTTTTTCTGTCTAAGTGTACACTCCATTCCATCAAGTCCATATACACTCAGATATTGGCTTTTCTTTTTTTTATTACCATGCGTGTCTATGAATTTCATTCATCGATTTGTTTGCTCAGGGTACATTACACCAACATTAGCTGCGGTTTGTGGTAATCGAATGCAAACAAACAATATATACGATTTCCGCTTTACAATTGCTTTGGCAAACAACATTATATGAAATGGGTTTTACAGAGGATTTGGTTGGCTTTTGAATTGACAACCTATTATAAAACAATTCAAATACTTGCAGGAGCAATTTTGGGGGTGACAGGTGGAACAAAGAGAGGAAGAGGAGACAGGGCAGTAATATATTTCTTAGATTGTGACATCACTGAGCCGGGCACTGATGCAGGCTTCCATTACTAAAACGTTCACCCACACACTTATGAACCTCTCAGACATTGTGACCATGATCTTTGCTCAAAAAAGGGTAATAATAAAGGCTAACCCATATAAATTAATAATTTCTCAGATATTAAACTCTAACTATATGTTTATAAACCTGTGAAAAATGTGAAATACTAAAGCAAAAAATTTGTCATTTTCCCTGAAGCAATTCAGGATGAAATTTCAGGATTTTTTTAAATGGGTGGCTGATATAGGCCTACATATGAAATTATTGGAGGTAAAGAGAGAGAGAGAGAGAAACTAAAGGAGCATGACGTCATTTAGAACAAAATCTGGCCAAAAAGGTGTTTCTGTGTTTGTTTTGGTGGTTCATAACAGCTCGCCTGGGCAAACTTTCAGGAAAACTTCTCACCTTCTGATAAACACTTTCTTACTGCCATTGATCACGTGATCAGCAGGTGTGGCCTGAAGCTCCACCCACTTTGAGGTTGCAGCTATTTCCCATTCAGTCAGTCAAGTAAAGTCACCATGAACACACTGGAATTCAGATTTATTAGCGAGCTGGTGCAAATGTACCTACAGTACATCTGTACAATCATTTGTGTAGAGACATTTATCACCATATCATGTTTTTTTGTGTGTGTGTTTAATTAGTATATATAAAAGGAATCAAATCTTCTCAAATACCCTTAAGTGCCCATTCAATCATGTGGCATATTGCTGTGAAAGCCATTTGAATGGCTTTCGCTGCAATATGCCACATGATTGAATCTAGCCATAGTGGGGATGGCTCCATCACTGTTCTTTTGTCTGTATTCTGCACATTAAATCTCTTTTATACATCCATCTTTACAATCAGGGTTGGATTGGTAATCTGGGCCAACGCACTTTGGTGCTGATCAGGGGCCGACTGGCCATCGGGAGAACCGGGTGGGCCATCCGCGAAATGGACCGAATGGGCTGCGATACATTGAAATGAACTGCCCTGTTATGCAGAACTGACCGAAAACGGTGCCGCGATATACCGAAAAGGACAGCGAACCACGACCCCCCCCTCCCAGTATCAGTGTCATCATAAATAACAATAACAGAGTGTAATCAGCACATATTTTGGCCATTTATAGCATGTTAGCACATTAGCATCATTAATTCAGAATGTAGGCTATATTATCTATTGCATGTAGAGTATATTACTATAAATCATCATTGAGTGGTAAAAACAGCTTCTTTTACTGGTCTAGTGTGAATTCTGCTGATAGAATGAGGCATAAAGTCATTGATAACACATTTTAATGTCACATTAGTTAAGGTTTTATATGTAGTCTTAGCGTCTTCATATTTAAATGTACTTCTAAACGTCTTCCACAGCGGCGTGGCCGGTGTCTGAATGTTCGCAAACAATATACCACTCCTCAGCTATTTTGAACTTCTATTGACCTTTGAATGAAGAATGAAGAAGAATTTCTCAGGAAGTATATCGGGGCCTTAATACAGTGCACTACTTCTAAAGCATTTTAACAGGGAGTTGAATGGTTTATCCAAACAATTCACTGAAGACACACTTAAAAACAGGCAGATGCTATTTGCACCCAGGTGCATATAATAGTAGATGCTATGTGCACAAATAAATGCACATGCCACAAAAAATGGCAAATACTATTTGCACCCCAATTTAAATACTGGCATTCGGTATAGAGGCATCACTGCAGCATGTTTATTTTGTTTATTTAAAGTCCCACAGACACCCTACCCCTAAACCTAACCCTAAACTTCAAAAAAATTAACCATGGATTTATTACAGTAGACATGGTTAAGCCATAGTATTTGTAGTAAGACCATAGAAACCAAAAAAATGAACCAAGGTTACTATAGCCATGGTTACAACAATATTACTAAAACCATGGTTACATTTTGTAAGGGTTAGTCTCCTGAGACTTTTGCAAAATGAGAGATACATTTTAGACACAACCAATACCAAGCCGTGGAAGAAATCCATCACCCCCCACATCCGGATCAGGAAAGGAACTTCCACCTATTCCCTGAATCAAACTTCTCTAAACTCCACAACCTTCACCTTGACCAAATCACTGCAAAGAAATCAACCACTATGCTCATTTTTATTTATTATTATAAGTAGTGTTAAAGGAAATATTAAGAGTGGAGACAGGAAACAGGATGGGCAGGAGGGCGGGACAAAAGACTGATTCGAACTCAGTTTCTTGCACAAAAACTTAACTCTACACACCAGTGCAACATCAGTTGTGTTCATTAAATTTCAATGGTCCCATCGCACCAATGATGCAAATAGTTGTGCTGCATGACAGGTGCTATTTACACCTGGGTGCAAACATCTTAAGAAGATTACAGAGAATTGAACATGTGTAAATGTAAAAAGAAACAGACACACAGATATAGACTGCATTATCACACTGCAATCGGTTATGTTTATTGATATTAAGAAACCTGGCTCCCAAATCACAGCTTTGCCCAGTTTATCCTTTCCTCATGCAATCTGTTCTTAGTCTTGTGCATTATGTAGGCAGTAACTGGAGTGCATCCAGGGTGTATTTATCATCTTACCCTAACTGCAGATGGGCACCCAGCAGTACAGCAAGGCAGGGAGCAGAGAGAGGAGAGAGCAGTGTGCTGGATAAATATTGCTCATATCAGATTAGCCCCATACTGCAGTGGAGCCCAGCTGATGAGATCAAGTTTGACTCATGTGGGGAGATCTCACATTAAAACTCACGCAAACGCTCTGCATGTGCTTTCCCTCTCTCTCTTTGTCTCTCTTTCACAAAAACACATCAGAAGATGTGTTCAGAACACAGCCGAACATGTAAATCATTACTCTAGCACACATACAACCTGCAGAAATGACTGCCAAAGAACAAATGTGTCTGCAAATGTTTTGAGGAATTGCCTATTTGACTATTTGTATCACTCCTCTTCTCTGTGTTGCAGATTGTGCAGTAGTGACTGGCATTTTTGAGTCATTGCTTATTTTGATTTCATTCAGATTCATTCAGTGACTATTTCTGGAGATTGCATATTTACATCAGTGGTGATTGGTGACAAATGAGCACTGATATATACATAGAACTGGATCACTGACGCAACGGTAAACTGCCAGTAGGAGGTGAAACAACTGGAAGTGTTCGAGTGGCCATCTTGGTGTGCCCCAACTGCCAAAGATTTTCACAGACTGACAGTGAATCAAGTAACTCTGAACAAACACTTCGATGTTCACAATATCTCTGAAAAAGTCTGTTTGTATCTTAGCATATGCCGAGTTTACACTACATGATTTTAAGCCCGATTTTCGCTCGCCGACAGTTTTGTGGAGATTGCCAACAAAATCCCGAAATCATAGGCAAGCCAGAGTTTGCACCCGTGAGCGACGATCGCAATGAATGAATTATCAAAGACGCGATCTGAGAGAAGTGCCGACTCATCACTGATGTCAGCGAGATATCTAGAATGTAAAATATCTGGACCTGTCTGTGATTCCAAATCATGCAATGTGAAATATGTTTTGACTGAATACAACTGCAGCGTTGACCTACAGCCAATGAGAGAGCAAGAAACGCGGCACGGGAAGTTTCAGTGGGAGGAGTCCTGATGTACCTGCAACAGAACATCAACATGGCTGAGAAATCAAGAAACTCTAATTGGACCGAAGAAATGGAGGAAAATTAGTGGAACATTGGCAGAAGCACCAGTGTGTTATGTGGGGTGCGGAAGCAGGACAAGACGGACAAGACGGACAAGAGGTGCGGATCCAAACGTGGTTTTTATTGACTTTAACACATAAGAAATAAAAGGTAAACACAAAGGAAAGTCCACGATGGGAAAACTGGAAACTTAAAACACAATGAAACAGATTAAACACGATGAAACAAAACACAAAGAAAACTAAGAACTCGGGTAGGGAACACGGACCAGGCTTGGCAACATACAAGAAACGAACGACAATCGACAGAGACTAAACAAAGAACCAGGGTTTAAATACACAGACAAAGTGGAGACAGAACGAGACACAGGTGGAAACAATGATGAGTGCAGGCAGTGAGGGAGGCCGGGAATTGTGGGAAATGTAGTTTTAGACAAGGACAGTGAAACACGGGGCGGACAACAAAGAAAACGTGACATGGAGCGTGAATGGTGACGGGTGAAAAGGAAAACACGGAGCAGACAAGCAAACATGACAAGAATGTGAATAGAGAAACATAGAACACAAGACAACAGTGAACATGACAGAATAAAAGAAACTACAAAAAGACTACAAAACCAAAACAGGAATTAAACTAAACTTCACGATGACAGTACAAAAACAAAAGACAACAGGGAACATAACACAGTGTCTATTTGATGTTTCATCCGAACTGTACCACAACCGAGTGGAGAAAGAGAAGAGTTGAAGAGAAATTGCCAATTCTTTTGGACAGTCAGGTAAGCAAATAGAAGATTTTTCAGTAGGAGGTACCTTTTCATATTGTAACCAATAAAATATATGATTAAAAACATACACATAATATTCTGAAATGATTACCATATGATCATGCATTTGTTTTCATATCTCGTATCACTTCTCGTGTGTACTCTGTTGTGAAACGTCATTTGGAGTCCAGGCAGAGTCGTCGGGGATTCGTCAATAGTGAAACGTTTTGTAATGTGTTCACCCCTGTCGCCGAATTGTCGTGTAATTTGAAAATGCTACGACTTCCATGACAAAACAGACAGTTGTGTAATATGAACGGTACCACGATCCGATGTCTTTGAAAGTCCTGTATTGTGTATGAGGCATTAGTTTAATTTAATTTTTTACATTCAGCTGCTCTGTTTGCCACTGAAGTTTGTTAGACATATACTGTATGATATAGATATACATAATTCAATCAGGCTTTCAAGAAACAGGAAAAATTGACAACTTTAAATAAATAATTACTTAAAAGTGTAGGACGTTTGTGTTATAAGGATGTACATGCAGATTTCAGGTATAAAATCAGTGATTAAATGGCCAATGTTTACTCACTGAAATGAGATGTTTTTCTATTAAGTCAGTAGGCACACTGGAAAGTTTGGGCAAAGCAATATGGCGGCACAGTGGCTTCAATGCTATGACGTCATGTTATGAGTGAGTCATTTAATCATTAACTCAACTGATTCTTTTACCACCAAAAAATTGGATGTAGAAGACCCAATGGTTGTAATTCATTACCTAATTCTGTTAGTAATTGTTTTTGAAATTTTGACCATGTTGGTGAATTCATTAGTGGAACGAAGAGCAAACGCACCACCATGATGATTAGAGATCCACAAAGGTTAAAGAGTTAAAAAGGCATAAGTTTGGTACATTTAAAAGAACTGTTAGATCAAATCAGTATTTTTTTTAAATATTGTTGCACTTGATATTTGCAAAGAATTTCATCTGATGAACAAGATTAAAAACTTGCCTAAATAAGACACAATTACATTAAAAAGATAAGATTTAGTCATTTTTCATGCATTTAACATGGAAAATGTATCCCTTGTCTTTTATTTTTGCTTTATCATTCAGCTCTTATTGTGATTTGCTGGAGTTAAAAGGTGATTTTAAGTTTAAGGTGGTTTTACAAACATAAAAGGACATTTCAATGATCTTCTGGCATCTATAAATACTCTTAAAATCATCAATCAAGTCTTGACCATCATTCGGGCAGGGGTCTGTTATATTGGAAGCAAACAAGTCATTCACTTAAAATATTTGTTCAAAAACACAGACTGATTTACAAATAAAACACCACTAGTTCAGAGTGGAGTTGTGCTTGACGCTTTAGTTCTTTTAGAACCATTTTTGCTGGCGGAGAAGAAATGCTACTTAAACTGCTTATTATAGGCTATTCTGTTACAGCAAACAGTTAAAAAATTGTGAAACACAAAAATGCATGACACAAGCAAAAATGTAAAAGAATTTAGAGGAAAATATTGACGAAAGATAGTTTTACTTTGAACTTACATTTGTTTTTAATGTGAAATTGAATGCTTTAGCTTAGTGACTATTATTGCTGATTATTTGTTATTTTTAACAAGCACCATCATGTATTAATCCTAAAGTAGAAAACCTTGTCATATTTATTTGCTAATTTAAGTACATTTCAGTGGTACATTTTTCTTTACATTTTGAAGCTGTTGTTCCCAGCATGCACCTGGATATATGAATAATTAATGAGCTTGCATTGTATATTGTTGTTATGTTTGGTAATGTATTATTTTGTGAGGTCTGTGTGCAAACACTTGTGATATAAAAATTAAGTAAATCTTTCTTATAATTTTTTTCAGTTCATAGGCCATTTACAAAAATATGATGATATTGGAATTTTGGTTTGCAGGACAGAATTTATTTGTTTTCATTTGCTGTCTGTGCTGAAAAGGGATTAAAAGTTGTCTTAATAGGAATTCTCTCCAGGATGTAATTAATTCCCATTCGTGTCAGTGGAGAAATGAGACTTGAGTCTGGGATTTGTTGGCAAGCAGTGGCAGACAGCAGCTGGTTTGCTGACCCACAATGCTCCTGGAGCCCTGGGCCAGTGCTTCTCATTCTACACACATCTCTGTCACTGAGAGTTAATTAAGCAACAATTAAGCACCTCTCCAAATTATGATGGTTAATTGTTATCATTTAAAATTCAGCCGAGAGCCTGAAAAAAGACAAATTGAAATTGTTCATTCAATGAGCTAATATAACCACGGATGGGTGAATTGCCACTTCAAATTGTAATTTCTAATGTTAAGAACAGTTTTTACAAAACAATATCCTAAAGTCTTATCAAGCATAACTCAACAATTATTATAAATGAATAAAAGACCAAATGAAATTCTTCATTCAAAGACAAAATGAGAGCAAATATTTCTGAAATGAATATGTTATTAATATATTAATAATACTCATGCAGTGTGACTAATTAGAAGAGCAACTTTTCTTTTCAACATGAACTCTTTAAATTTGTCATAATGATCGATACAAAACATCATCAGTCAGTTGTCATAACCATTACCAAAGTAATGATGGTAATAGTCCCATAATTTGGGAACTGAATTTTATGCACTGAATGTTATCTTGATATATTACATATTCTTGTAAAATCACACAGCTTGGCAGCATTGTAGTTAATTGTTGTTTTTAATAATACAATTGTATTTTGTATTCTAACTAATTTTAGATTTAAATGTGTCACGAACCCCGCTCCCTCGCTCCGCCCCCTCGAGCTTCCACGCTCGTTCCGTCCCCTCGAGCTCCCACGCTCGTTCCGCCCCCTCAAGCTCGCACGCTCTTTTTGCTCGCTCGAGCCCTCACGCCCACTTTGCTCCTACTCGCTCACATGCTCGTAGGCAATCTCCCTTCCTCGAGTTTCTCACGCGTTTCCAATCCCCCAGAACATTATGACCACCTGCACTCGCGTCATCTGCACTCCTGCACATTAGTTTCACCTGAACTCGTCTCATCACCTGTCATGGTTTACACCTGCACTTGCCCCTATATATATCACTACCCTTTCGTCTCACGGTTGTTGGTTATTGTATTTAGTTTCCCGTGTCTTTGCCCCCCGCTAGTCTCATCTAGTTTTGACCTCCTCTCGTTCACCTCTTAGCTTGCCAGCTCCCCTTGTTCCCCTGTCTTTTGCTCCCACTAGTCTCGTCATTTTCCTCTTGATTCCTGGCTTTCAAGCTCCCCTTGTTCCCCTGTCTTTTGCTCCCTCTAGTCCCGTCTCGCTGAATCTGATTACCCTGGCTTTGACCCCTACGCTCTCGTTGACCACTCTCTCCTGGATTTGCCCCTTTACCCTATCTTGATTCCCCGGCTTCGATTTAACGCTCACCCTGACCATTCTTCACTGGATTTGCCCTGTTTTTGTACTGTTGCCTGCTTTGTTGGAATAAAGCAGTTTTCTCCGACATTGTGACTGTCTCGTCTTGTGTTTGTGTGTGCGGGTTACAGAATAACCAACCTCACCGTAGACAGTCACAATGCATCACGCGGAGAATTCGTGCAGCTCACTAGAGCGGAGGTTTTCAGCGCACTCTGCCCCAGGATCTACCGGTGGGAGACATGATCGCGCGCTCACAGCCCAGGGCCAGCAGGTACGTGCGATTTTTGATTTTTGTCACCCTGCGTCACCTGTGTCTGCCCCTGAGCCCGTTTATGCTTCCCATGCATATTTGAGTGCCGTGAACTCTCCACCCCCGGAGAGGTTTTTTGGCTCTTCGGACGCTGACCAAGGGGTTTTTATATGCGAGGCAGCGGTTGTGTAACTCATAACCCCGCCCTCGACATTAAGGAGCCTTGGGGTTGCGTCAGGGGAGTCAACCCTTGGAGGTTTTTGTTATGGATTTTTGTGCCCTGGCGTACCAGGTGAATTTTGATGAGGTGGCTCTGAAAGACATTTTTCAATGTGGACTGAATGAGCCAACCTCATCATTCATGCCAGGTGGTCGCTGCTCTCTCAACCTGGCTCAGTTTATTGACCTCGCCCTACTGTACGCTGGTTTCTCGTTTACTGTGGGGGAGGCAGAGACTGAACCAGCATTCCATACCACGGCCCCCGTCTTGAAGCCTACCACGGCCCCCGTCTTGAAGCCTACCACGGCCCCCGTCTTGAAGCCTTACACGGCCCCCGTCTTGAAGCCTTACACGGCCCTAGTCCCGAAGCCTGTCACGGCCCTAGTCCCGAAGCCTGTCGCGGCCCTAGTCCCGAAGCCTGACACGGCCCTAGCCCCGAAGCCTTACACGGCCCTAGCCCCGAAGCCTTACACGGCCCTAGCCCCGAAGCCTAACACGGCCCCAGTCCCGAGGCCTGTCACGGCCCCAGTCCCGAAGCCTGACACGCCCCTAGCCCCGAAGCCTGACACGGCCCCAGTCCCAGGGCCTGTCACGGCCCCAGTCCCGAAGCCTGGCACGGCCAGCGAGTCAACACCCATGCCCGCCATGGCCAACGAGCCAGCGCCCATGCCCGCCACGGCCAACGAGCCAGCGCCCATGCCCACCACGGCCAACGAGCCAGTGCCCATGCCCGCCACGGTCGGCGAGCCAGCGCCTGTAGCCTCGACCGTCCCCATGGCCACGTCCCCTGTTGGCCGAGGATGCAAGAGAAGGAAGAGGGCCCCTTCTCCCCAGTCTCATCTTGTGCTCAAGACCGCAGAGGTTCCCTCAGAGTCTTCCACAGCTCTACTGACCTCTGCTCTGCCCTCAGAGTCTTCCACGGCTCTGCCGGGTTCTGCTCCGCCCCCAGAGTCTTCCACGGCTCTGCCGGGTTCTGCTCTGCCCCCAGAGTCTTCCACGGCTCTGCCGGGTTCTGCTCCACCCCCAGAGTCTTCCACGGCTCTGCCGGGTTCTGCTCCGCCCCCAGAGTCTTCCACGGCTCTGCCGGGTTCTGCTCCGCCCCAGAGTCTTCCACGGCTCTGCCGGGTTCTGCTCCGCCCTCAGAGTCTTCCACGGCTCTGCCAGTCTCTGCTCCACTCTCAGAGTCTTCCACGGCTCTGCCAGCCTCTGCTCACCCCTCAGAGCCCTCGCGGCCTCCACCTCTCGAGTCTCCCAAGGCTCCTCCTCCCAAGCCTCCCAGAGCTCCTCTCAAGCCTCCCAGAGCTCCTCCTCTCGAGCCTCCTAAGGCTCCTCCTCTCGAGCCTCCCAGAGCTCTACCTCCCAAGCCCCCCAGGGTTCTGCCTTTCAAGTCTCTCGAGCCTCCCAGAGCGCCGCCTCTCAGGGCTTCTCCTCCCAAGTCTTTCAAGGCTCCTCCTCCCAAGCCTCCCAGGGCTCCCCCTCCCAAGCCTCTCAGGGCTTCTCCTCTCGAGTCTTTCAGGGCTCCCCCTCCCAAGCCTCTCAGGGCTTCTCCTCTCGAGTCTCTCAGGGCTCCTCCCCCCCTCAAGCCTCTCAGGGCTTCCCCTCTCGAGTCTTTCAGGGCTCCTCCTCCCCTCGAGCCTCTCAGGGCTCTGTCCCTCGAGTCTTTCATGGCTCCACCCCTCGAGCCTCTCAGGGCTCCGGCCCTCGAGTCTTTCATGGCTCCACCCCTCAAGCCTCTCACGGCTTCGCCTCTCGAGTCTCTCAGGGCTCCTCCCCCTCTCAAGCCTCTCAGGGCTTCCCCTCTCGAGTCTCTCAGGGCTCCTCCTCCCCTCAAGCCTCTCAGCGCCACCTCCATTGGCTCCACCTCCTGAGCCTTCCAGGCCTTCCCCCCTAAAGCCTCTGTTGGCTCCACCTCCAGAGCCTTTCAGGCCTTCGCCCCTAAAGCCTCCTTCGGCTCCACCTCCAGAGCCTTCCAGAACCCCACCTCCAGAGCCGCCTACAGTGCCGCCTCTGACGGCACTGCCTTTCACGGCTCAGCCCGGACTTCCTGACCCTCTCCCTGTCCTGTGGCCTCTTCCCTGGCCTCCGGACCCTATTCCTGTCCGGTGGTCACCTTCCAGACCCCCGGACCCAGTCCCTGTCCTCCAGTCGCCTTCCAGACCCCCTGACCCGTTCTCTGCCCTACGGCTGCCCCTTAGATCTCCCGACCACCCGCCTGTCCGCTATGTTCCCCCGGACCTTGCCTTGATACTGCCCATTGACCCCATGGACTGCCTCATTTCCCTCTGTGCCCCTTGGACTGCCCTCAATTTTGTTTGTGTGTTTTGTGGGTTGTCTGTTCAGGGTTTTTTGTTTGTTGGGTTCGTCCAGCACCACTTCCTCGCAACCGAGCGTGGCCGTCAGGAGCCGTCCGTTTTAGAGGGGGGAGTACTGTCACGAACCCCGCTCCCTCGCTCCGCCCCCTCGAGCTTGCACGCTCTTTTTGCTCGCTCGAGCCCTCACGCCCACTTTGCTCCTACTCGCTCACATGCTCGTAGGCAATCTCCCTTCCTCGAGTTTCTCACGCATTTCCAATCCCCCAGAACATTATGACCACCTGCACTCGCGTCACCTGCACTCCTGCACATTAGTTTCACCTGCACTCGTCTCATCACCTGTCATGGTTTACACCTGCACTTGCCCCTATATATATCACTACCCTTTCGTCTCACGGTTGTTGGTTATTGTATTTAGTTTCCCGTGTCTTTGCCCCCCCGCTAGTCTCGTCTAGTTTTGACCTCCTCTCGTTCACCTCTTAGCTTGCCAGCTCCCCTTGTTCCCCTGTCTTTTGCTCCCACTAGTCTCGTCATTTTCCTCTTGATTCCCCGGCTTTCGAGCTCCCCTTGTTCCCCTGTCTTTTGCTCCCTCTAGTCCCGTCTCGCTGATTCTGATTACCCCGGCTTTGACCCCCTATGCTCTCGTTGACCACTCTCTCCTGGATTTGCCCCTTTACCCTATCTTGATTCCCCGGCTTCGATTTAACGCTCACCCTGACCATTCTTCACTGGATTTGCCCTGTTTTTGTACTGTTGCCTGCTTTGTTGGAATAAAGCAGTTTTCTCCGACATTGTGACTGTCTCGTCTTGTGTTTGTGTGTGCGGGTTACAAAATGCAATTACAATGTTTTCAAGACACACAGTATCCCATTGGATCACTGACCACTTATGAAATGATTTAACAGGTACACTGTAAAATGATAACCTGCAATTGATACCTTACGTTTCTATTTTCAAGATTTGTTGGTGTTATCTATGTAGTCAGGTTGATTCATCCATATTAAATCATATTTTTGACTTGAATGAAACAAGTAGATTTTTTAGGTTAAATGACAAAACATTTATTTTAGTGATAATCATGACCAGTCAGTCATAACCAGTTAATCTTGGTTAATGTTAATTTCAACATATAGTAATACCTTGTACATATAAAGTTGTATATGTTAACATTAGTTAACGCACTATGAACTAATATGAACTAACAATGAACAACTATATTTTTTTACTAAATAACAATAAAAAATAATAATAAATGCTGTAAAACATATATTGTTCATTGTTAGTTCATGATATGTGTTATCAATGCAGTTTCTGGAGTCTAAAAAACAAATGTTAAAACAACTTCCAAAATACAGCATGTTTTCCACTGAGCGGAATATTCTCCAGTGCCAGAAACCCATCTGATTGAGGACACGAGAGACACCTTTAATTGCATTGAGTACATACTATACATCTGGTCTTGGTCAGACTATGTCCACTGTGCAGGTTTAACAGGATTTATCTGAGCTGGTCTGAAAACAGCAGCTGTTTCTCAGTGATTAGCACATCATACATCAAAAACAATCAAAAGTTTTCTAAATAGTTTTTTTAGTTTTTTATATAATCTGTGATTGATATTTATTCCAAATCATCTGACAGATCTTACACACATTTAAAGTCATATCCAATTAGGTTCTTCCTCCGCTTAAGAAGAATTATGTATCGCATCTAGAGATCACTTTGTAATTTTAAACATTGCTTGGTTTGGAGAAAAAATTCTAAGTGCCATTTCATGTAAGAGTGACCTACAGGCCGATGGTAATTAAAGAGTGTTGCACAGAAGTGAAGGAGAGGATACAGTATGCACCTTAGCTGTACTGACCTTTTCTACTAAGGTTGACAGCTATACTGTAGCTGTGAGTTAGAGTTCAGGATGCCGTCTAAAGAACATTAAGGAAAGTTCCAGGTTAAATCCAATTCAGTCAGGGCCACTTCCGACAAATGAATACAAACTTGAATACTTGAATAAATACGTTATTGACTTAGACAACTGAAGCATCTGTTGGTGTTCGTATGGTTATGTTCTGGGCAAGTTCCTTTCAACACAAACCATGTTAGTGTACTCATGCCGTATGTAGACGCTCTGTACACAAGAATCTCTTGGGACCAACTTTCAGTAAGTGTCTCTTTTACTACACTGTTGGCAGTCTCAAGAGGAATGGGATTATATCACCTTGTTGTGGCTCTGGCAATCTGAGGCCCATTCAGGGAGTTCACATGTTCCCACAGCAGCACACTAAAGCAGTAGCTTCTATACAACCATAGACACACTAGGGTGAATTTATGTCACAAATGGAAAGGGTCTTAACATTACAAGCTTTATGTAGAGATCGAAAGCATGCTTCTTGTATAGTGCAGTAACTTCACATTGCCGTCATTGGAATAATGCCTAGTTGGGGGATGGGGAGAGATATTTCACTTTAAGTGTGGAAATATTTATGTACCCTTGACAGCTAAAGCAGAATGGAAATGCACTCCAGACCTTCTTGGGAAATAATACAGTCACTGTTGGAGGAGAAAGCATCAACATTTCATGGTAAGGGAAAACAAGAGTGTATTCTTGGCAGCTTGAGCATGCAAGCGCGTGTGAGTGTGTGTGTGTGTGTGTGTGTGTGTGTGTGTGTGTGTGTGTGTGTGTGTGTGTGTGTGTGTGAGCGTGTATTTATCACTTTGTGGGGACCAAATGTCCCCATAAGGATAGTAAAACCCGAAATGTTTGACCTTGTGGGGACATTTTGTCGGTCCCCATGAGGAAAACAGCTTATAAATCATTCTAAATTATGTTTTTTGAAAATGTAAAAATGCAGAAAGTTTTCTGTGAGGGTTAGGTTTAGGGGTAGGGTTAGGTTTAGGGGATAGAATATAAAGTTTGTACAGTATAAAAACCATTATGTCTATGGAAAGTCCCCATAAAACATGGAAACACAACATGTGTGTGTGTGTGTGTGTGTGTGTGTGTGTGTGTGGCACACTGTGAAAATCCTGTGTGTCTAAGTAAAAGCATCCTGGGTGATTTACATTCTGAAACTAAATACCATGGTACAGAGATGTTCTCAGATGGTAATACCATGGTACTTCGATATGCTCAAAAGTACTGCAAGATTACTATATATTTACATAATACTTCAAGATACCTCAAAGAATAACATACTAAAACATGCTATTACCATGTTACTACAACAGGGCTTCTCCTGAAACATGGTATTACATGGTATACAGTATGTCTCAAAAACCATACAGTGGACATTTCATCTCAGAACTTCTGCAACACGTGTAATAAACCGTGTAATAATAAGAACAGAAAAATGGACATAAAGTCTCCAAAGGGGAAAGTGTCCAAAAACAAAGAGGAATATGGTCTTCAAACGGTGAATAGGGCTATGTGAAGGAAGAGTAGTGATGAAACGGTAAGGTCAAGATGATAGTGTGCGGGGTCCGGCAGCAGCACGCATTCCCCAAGTGGTTTCTGAGGCAGGTGGGGCGGCGGCTCCTCTTGAGCAGTGCGGCTTCCCTGGGCTTTGCATGAAGAGAATAGTGGGCCGGCATCCGGTCCGCAGTCTCTTGCTCACCCTCACACAGTGGCGGAGAATGCGGATACTTCAATGAGCGGAGACAGTGCTGTTCGAACCAACAGTAACGTCACTCACTGTCATGTTTAACCTGTGTTTTCTCTGCCTCCGCCTGGGTGAGAGCAAGGGGGTGAGCTGGCCCGGAGAGGTATCCCCTATATTGCTACTCCGACTGTTGGGCCTGGTTGATGATGTAGCATTCCCAATGGGCAGGAAGTAGTGTGTAGGGAAGTAGTCCTAAGTAGTGTGTACCTCTGGCTCCGGACTAAGTGTTCAGATAGGGGCATGGGAGGAGGTGCCACCGGAGCTATGCTTAGGGGAGGGGAATGTGGCAGAATGACCCAGGAGCCGGTAGGGTACCGGCAGAATTAGATGCACGCCGGATCCCCCTGGACACTTTATTATTTTCCATTTGGGACTTTTTATGATTATTTCCAATAAACGCCTCTCCGAGGATTGATGTCACACCCATTGTGTCTGTCCCTTGCTCACCCCACCACAATCATTTTGCAAAAATGTCAGCATTGTTACATCATTTTCATGAGATTAGGCTACTAATAACTGTGTCCTATGAGAAACAACAGCATCTCACTCTAGGGTTGTCGTTTACTGGCCTGAAAATCTGAATCCTCTATTGGGTCGCATTCAAATTTTGTGAACTTTTTGTCTTACTGGGGACATCAGTCCATAAAAATTTGTGTTTGTTTTAAGCCATGAATTCCAAATATTGGTACCTGAGATTCAAATGGACATCCACCCCAGCAATCTCTAGTAAATGAAAATTAAATAAATTGCTCCATCCTGTAAACACAAAGGATTGTAATTGGTTCATCCGGTCCATCACTGCAATTGCTGAGAAAAGAAAAATATACCACGTGACCAATCATTCATTCACGTTCACTTCAGCAGTGGTCAGGATGACATTGGCTTGCACTAAGAAAGTTTTTGAGAGGAAAGGAAGAAAGGAATTCAGCTCAAGAGGGGAATTATTATTAATTCAAGGAATATTAAAAGAATTAATGATTGCATCACATCAACATTCCGCGATGAGTTGAAGTAAATGTACTTGTTAATGCTTAGAGCAGTGCTGCCCTACAAAGGCCTTAACTCACTAGAGTGTGGAACTGAGAAAAATGACTTTCAAGTTTTTTAGTTGTCCAGCCAAATGTATAATCTGGCAATTAGATGTTTTAGTAATGAAATGTATCATTATAAAACAATCTTGAGCTCAAACTTGACTTTTGACCCCTATTTTGAAGTTACTGTACTCTGCATTTGTATTGCAAAAAGTTAGTAGTCACGCCAAGGCAATAGGCAGTGACTTCCACATTATCAATATTTGGTTGCTGATCACCATTTACAAAATCATTATAGTAACACCTGTATAAAATATAGTGATCATTAAATTTATTTTGGATGATTTACAATTACTTATAGCCATGTTCTTATTGCTATCCTGTGCTTTGGTTGTATTCTGATGGCATTTTTAATACAATAGACATGACACATACCTACATAGAGGTAAAGAATATCTTCAATTGGTGTGCAGCAAAACTAACAGGTTGACTGCAGATATGTGACACTGAATTATATGAAAAAATACAAGATAAGCATATTTCTAATGAGTAAACATAACATAATTAACAATGGAATTCAAAGATATAACATATCAAGTACAAATTTGTTAAATTTAAATTTAATAAAATGCATTGGATTGGAATAAGAGATTATAAATCATGAACAAGTGAACTTGGAATTCTGTTAATTTCTTGTTGTTTCATGGTGTTCTTACTCGTCATCCTCCACAATATTGCTCACAGTCAGTGAACACCAGAAAGCCCTCCTGTTGTAACAGAACCACAGACTCGAAGATAGTGTTGAACCCGGAGGTGTAGTTTATTGAAGGGAAAAGGGGAGTTGGAGAAACTGAGTGCACACTGCAGTGCAATGGAGTGGAAATAAAGGGAGTCTGATGAAGGGGCGATGAAGTGAGGAGCTTGGACACACCTGAGTGTTGGAGAGGAGAACTTCGTAGGAAGTAGCTGGGATGAAGGAGCTCGGAATGGTGATCACGGGAACGTGATGCTGGAGCACTAGAGTTAGGAGCTTTGAACGTGCCGGAGCATTAGAGAGGAGAATCTCGTAGAACGTTGCTGGAACGAAGGAGCGAGGAGCGCTAGATGAAAGCCAGGAAACATCTTGGAGTAGGAGCAGGTAAGTGAGTCTATGTTCATGTGTGAGATCAGACAAAGAGTGAAAGGAGAGTGGAGCTTATATGTTGTGAGGCAGATTGATGTGGAAACAGGTTTCAGGTGCGGGTGATTAGTACTCTGGAGAGAGGGAACGTGGAGTGAAAGTGCTGGGAGTGTCAGGCTGAAATGTTACATTACCCCCCCCTCCAGGGGCTGCTCCCGAGGGGCGTGTAATCCGGCGTCTAGGGCGCCAATGACCACGAGGAGCAGGACGATCTGGGTGGGTATCGTGGGAGTGAGAAAGGAGGGTGGGATCCAAGATGTCATCACGAGGGACCCAAGATCTCTCCTCTGGCCCATATCCTTCCCAGTCAATGAGGTATTCTAAGCGACCTCTATGGTGCCGGGAGTCCAGGATGTCTCGGACTGCGTAAGCCAGACCGTCCTCTAGGAGTAATGGTTGGGGAGGAGCATCCGTAGGGTCCTATTCCGTGGATCGAAGAGAGAGGGTCAGGTGGTGAGGCTTTAACAGAGAGACATGAAAGGTAGGGTGTATACGGAATTCTGGTGGAAGTTGGAGTTGGAAGGTGACAGGGTTAATCTGTTTGGAGATTGTGAAGGGACCAATGAAACAGGGACTTAGCTTTTTGCAAGGGAGGCATAACCTGATGTCTCTTGTGGATAGCCAAACCTTTTGCCCAGGATGGTAGGTCAGAGTGGGAGCTCTGCGGGTGTCAGCAGAACCCTTCTGGCGGTGTACTGCTCGTTGTAGGTGGTGGTGAGCCAAGTTCCAGACTCCCTCACTCTCTCGGAACCAGTGATCGACGGCTGGCAGCTCCGAGGGATCCCCGGACCATGGGAATAAGGGAGGTTGGTAGCCCAACACACATTGGAAAGGGGTGAGCTTGGAGGAGGATTGACGTAGGGAGTTCTGGGCGTACTCAGCCCAGGGAAGAAAATGACTCCAGCGATTTTGTCGGTGATGACAGAAGGTTCTGAGGAAGCGCCCGATCTCCTGTATCTTCCTTTCAGTCTGCCCATTGCTCTGAGGATGGTAACATGAAGTGAGACTGATGGTCAACCCCAGGAGAGAAAAGAAGGCCTTCCAGACTCGGGAGATAAACTGAGGTCCGCGATCTGAGACTATGTCTTCAGGGACTCCGTAGCTGCGGAACACCTGATTGAAAAGGGCCTCAGCAGTTTCTAGGGCTGTGGGGAGTCCCTTGAGAGGAAGTAGTTTGCAGGCCTTTGAGAAACGGTCCACTGCGACCAGGACGCAAGTATAACCTTCGGAAGAGGGTAGATCAGTGATGAAATATACTCCTAGATGTGACCAGGGACTGACGAGGAACAGGTAGAGGAAGAAGTTTGCCTGCAGGAAGTCGGCGCGGGGTTCGGGAGATGGCACATTCCACACATCCTTGGAGAAACCTTTGAACGTCAAGTTCCATGCGAGGCCACCAGAATTTGTCCTGGAGAAGGGAGAGAGTTCTGTTACTCCCCGGATGACCAGTGCCCAAGGAGGAGTGAAGGGAATCAATGAGGATTATACGTAGGGAAGAGGGGACGTAGGTCTTGTCTGCGGGGCAGTTAGGAGGAGCTGGCTCGGTGACGGTTGCCTCGGCGATGTCCTCGTCCAAGGACCATTGAATGGGACTAACCACCATGTTGGGGGAAAGAATGGTATCTGGGACTTCCTGGATCTCCTCTGGAGCATAGAGACGAGACAGTGCAGTCTGCACTGACAGAGAAGTCGAACCGGGAGAAGAAAAGGCCCATCGTGCTTGTCGAGGGTTCAGGCGGCGAGCCTCATGGAGGTATTCCAGGTCCTTATGGTCAGTTAGCACAAGAAAAAGGTGTTTAGCTCCTTCAAGCCAATGCCGCCACTCCTCTAAGGCTAACTTGATTGCCAGAAGCTACCGGTTACCAATGTTCGTAGTTGATCTCTGCTGGGTTGAGTTTCTTGGAGAAGTAGGCACAAGAGTGAAGTCTGGACGGTTTCCCCTGTTGTTGGGAGAGGACAGCTCCCACGCCAGTGGTGGAGGCGTCTACTTCTACTAGGAAGGGCTTGTTAGGATCCGGATGGTAGAGAAGGGGAGCCGTGGTAAAAGCTACCTTGAGTCGTTGGAAGGCCAAGGAGGCCGAGGGGGACCAGGCTAGGGACTTAGGCTTGGATTTCAGGAGTGAAGTCAGAGGAGCAGAGAGGGAGCTGAATTTCTCAATGAAACGGCGGTAGAAATTGGAGAAACCCAGAAAGCGTTGGAGCTCCTTAATGGTCGTAGGAGTGGGCCAGGTTCGCACAGCCTCTACCTTACCCTCATCCATCTGGATGCCTTCAGGACAAAGGTTGTATCTGAGGAACTGGAGAGTGCGCAAATGAAAGGAACATTTTTCGGCCTTGAGGTATAGATGGTGGTCCCTAAGCTTCTCTAGCACTAGCTCGACATGCCGGCGATGGTCCATTTCATTAGTGGAGTAGATAAGAATATCGTCGATGTAAACGATGACGAACCAATTGAGGTACTCCAGGAAAACCTCATTCATGAAACCCTGGAACACAGATGGGGCATTGACCAGACCATACGGCATCACCCGGTATTCATAATGGCCAGTTGGGGTAACGAATGCAGTCTTCCATTCGTCTCCCTTCCGAATGCGATTAAGATTATAGGCGCTGCGTAGGTCATGCTTGGTAAAGATTGCCGCTCCTCTCAGCAACTCCAGGGCAGCAGGAACTAGGGGAAGAGGGTACCGGAACTTCACAGTTATCTTGTTGAGGGCGCGATAATCAATACAGGGGCGGAGACCTCCATCCTTCTTGGCCACAAAGAAGAAGCTAGAGGCAGCTGGAGAGGTGGATGGGCGAATGTATCCCTGGGAGAGAGCCTCCGTGATGTACTCCTTCATGGTGGTCTGTTCTGGAATGGAGAGAGGGTAGATCTTACCTCTGGGTACAGGTTCGCCCGGCAGGAGGTCGATAGAGCAGTCCCAGGGTCAGTGAGGTGGTAGCTGTGATGCCTGAAGGGGACAGAAAACGTCCTGAAAGTGGGAGTAGCAGGAGGGAAACTCTCTGGACTGTGAGCTGGTCGGGCTTTCGATGGTAGTGGTGTTTAAATGGACAATAAATTCCCTGGAAGTAGTAGGGAGGTTTGGAGCAGGAAGGTTGGGAAAACAGGTGGGGAAGCATTTGGTTCCCCACTTCAGAACTTCAGCAGACGACCAGCAGATGACAGGAGAATGTTGGACAAGCCAGGGGCGGCCTAGGATTATGTCAGTAGTGGAGTTATCGAGTACCAGTAGGGTGATATCCTCCGAGTGCAGGCATCCTACTTGTAGCTTGATGGGGCCGACCCAGTGACGGATATGCCCCCTGCCTAAAGGTTTCCAGTTATGGTTTGGATCTGGAGACAGGGTTCACAGGTGTGCTTCTGGAGAAGGAGACGTTTGCAGAGCGTGTCGGAGATGAAATTGCCGGTTGACCCAGAGTCGAGGAGTGCTGGTACTGAGAAAGAGGAATCAGAGGCAGTAAGTGAGACCTTAGTTAAGAGTGGGGAGGAGCAGATTCTTGGAGCGTGTAAATAACTCACCAAAGGGCGAGGTGGCCGAATGGGACACGAAGAGATTACGTGTCCCTCCTTTCCACAGTACAGGCATAACTTCTGGG
Organism: Xyrauchen texanus; assembly: GCF_025860055.1. Classification (NCBI taxonomy): domain Eukaryota; kingdom Metazoa; phylum Chordata; class Actinopteri; order Cypriniformes; family Catostomidae; genus Xyrauchen; species Xyrauchen texanus. The sequence continues at coordinate 29,849,092 of NC_068301.1, forward strand.
TCAACCGGCGTTGGCGCTCAGCAGGGGACAGGCGGTAGGAGTCCGGCTGCATGTTGTCACCTTCTGGTTCATGTGAATAGCTAGAGGGGGGTTGGACTACAGCTGGAGGATGTGGTAACGCGGGCAGCTCGGCGAGACAAGACCTCATACGATTAGCCACCCGGATAGAAAGTAGTATGAAGCGCTCTAGACCCATAGCATCATCAAATGAGGAGAGATGTAGTCGTAGCCGCGGTTCCAACCCCAAGCGGTAAACGGTGAGGAGTGACGACTCATTCCATCCGCTGGAGGCTGCGAGTGTGCGATATTTCAAGGCGTAATCGTTGATGGAACTCCTTCCCTAGAGGAGATTATACAGTTGTTCACCTTGCGAAGTATCCCCTGCAGGGAAACCAAAAACTTCCCGGAAGTGTTGGGTGAAGCTGTCAAAGGATTGGGTTATGGGGCTATTGGAGTCCCAGAGAGGTTGGGCCCATTGTAATGCTTGTCCTGTTAGAAGAGAGATGATGAATGCAACCTTAGAGCGCTCGGTGGAGAAATTATGTGGTTGCATCTCTATCGTTAACGAACACTGGGTCAGAAAGCCACTGCAGTACTCCACCACTCCTGAGTAGGGTGCTGGATTGGCAACGGGTGTCGAGGAAAGACCCGGAGAAGAAATAGCGGAAGTGCCGGTGGATAGTGGAGGAGCGGAGGGATCCAAGTTGCGAGTTAGCGCTTTCCGAAGAGCATCTACGAGGGCTTGAATGGGATCGGGTCCTGCCGGGTTCATGATTGTTGGTGGTCTGATCTTCTGTAACAGAACCACAGACTCGAAGATAGTGTTGAACCCGGAGGTGTAGTTTATTGAAGGGAAAAGGGGAGTTGGAGAAACTGAGTGCACACTGCAGTGCAATGGAGTGGAAATCAAGGGAGTCTGATGAAGGGGTGATGAAGTGAGGATCTTGGACACACCTGAATGTTGGAGAGGAGAACTTCGTAGAAAGTAGCTGAGATGAAGGAGCTCGGAGCTCGGAATGGTGATCACAGGAACGTGAAGCTGGAGCACTGGAGTTAAGAGCTTTGGAGCATTAAAGAGGAGAATCTCGTAGAACGTTGCTGGAACGAAGGAGCGAGGAGCGCTAGATTAAAGCCAGGAAACGTCTTGGAGTAGGAGCAGGTAAGTGATTCTATGTTCACGTGTGAGATCAGACAAAGAGTGAAAGGAGAGTGGAGCTTATATGTTGTGAGGCAGATTGATGTGGAAACAGGTTTCAGGTGCGGGTGATTAGTACTCTGGAGAGAGGGAACGTGGAGTGAAAGTGCTGGGAGTGTCAGGCTGAACTGTTACACCTGTTTGGGGGCATAAAAGGACATCGATTTTTGATGGTGTCCTTCTTTGCCTCTTTAATTCCCCGGTCATGTGGTCAGAATCTGCATGGGTTTGTTTGAAGAACAGGCTCCTGGAGCCACGTCGCAGCTGAATCACTGACATCTTGCCCAACTTTGGTGCCTTTTTGGTCTTAACACTGGAGTGGCCATCCTTCCAATTCAGCACATTAGCATTCTTAATTTCAACTACTTCAACCTTCCTGGAATTTGAGCTTGACACAACACTCACAAAATCCTCAAAGTCATATGCCACTCCTCCAGGATGATTTCTCATCTTCTGCTCAACACCATGGTGAAAACTGTCAGCACTCATGAAAGTGTGTCCCTTCTCAAAGTATTTTAGAGTGATATCCTCCATAGAGGTGGTATCACCATTAACAAGGCAGACCAGGGAGGATAGCAGGCACCAATTCTTGTTTTGGGCAGAACAGTTGTACACCCAGAAGATGCTGTGGCATATGTCCCTTTCTTTCTCTAGTGCAGTCACATAGGCAGAGGTGATCTCTGCTGCACTTTGCCCTGCCATGCCCTCATTCCAGACCACACAGATGGTGTTTTTTATTTTTCTTCTTGCCTACAGAGGCAAAGGTCTCATGGAATGCCACGATACGCTTTGTGAAGATTGATGTTTTCAGACCAGGCATAATAGGCAACATGATAACTTTTTAAGGTCCACACTCCTCACTGATGTGTACTTTGACCAGTCATTCTCTGCATCAGCCTGGTATGTCATCCTGCTCTGCACGGCAGACTCCTTATGCCCATGCCACCTCTGGCACTGCAAGCAGTCCATGACATGACCATCCCCATCATGGTCATTTTTCATGTGCTGATCCTGCAGTAGGCACTCCTCACATTCTTCCTCTCCAAGCTTTGCAAAGCTGATGTTCTTATGCTTCACAGCTTTGCGGTAGCTTACATAGGAGCAGCTGTTGCCTTTTTCCAAATAATAAGCATAAATGACCTTGATGTTAATGTCGCTAGGGAGGTAGCGACGATGTAGTGCATGCTCCCTTCGATAGTGGCTGACTGATGGGTGGAAGGATTCAATATGGACATATAAAGGCTGCATGTTCAGTTTGTTGGCCGGTGTATGTCTTCCTCTTTGGTCTCTTATAATCAACTAATTTCCTATCTCTTTCCCCATTACAGAGAGCACCAGGCTGTCACTCGCAGGGTGGTACCCCAAAGTGGCCAAAAATAAAGTTTTACAGACCTGCTGTGGGACCTGATCTTCATTCTTTAGCCTGTAAACAAGGGACCTGCCACGCCGACTTGTTTTTCCATCCACACAGGTAGCTGGCTGACACTGTGGAACATGAATGCACGTCTGACTGTGTATTCCATGTCCCAGTACCTGTTCCAGATTTCCTTACTTCTCTCCTCACTAAATTTGTCTGAGCATTTTTTTCTGCATTTCTGGCCACACGATCTCTCATTGGTGGGGCTTTGGATGGAGTGAAGGTGGGCTCTGGTGCTGACAGTGGTGCTGTGACTGGAGCGATTGTGGGCTCTGGTGCTGGTAGTGGTGCTGTGACTGGAGTGAGGGTGGGCTTTGGTGCAGGCAGTGGTGCTGTGACTGGAGCGAGGGTGGGCTCTGGTGCTGGTAGTGGTGCTGTGACTGGAGCGAGGGTGGGCTCTGGTGCTGGTAGTGGTGCTGTGACTGGAGCGAGGGTGGGCTCTGGTGCTGGTAGTGGTGCTGTGACTGGAGTGAGGGTGGGCTCTGGTGCTGGTAGTGGTGCTGGTAGAGATTCTGTGGCTGGAGTGAGGGGAAACTCCATAAGAGCAACAAGGGTGGTGTCAGGTGTGCTGCAGAACAGCTCATCGGAACCAAATGCCTAGAAACTAATATCCAGACAAATATCAAGAACTGTCCATGTTTTTGATTTGTGTGCTGGATCACAATCAATATACCCACAAGTAACTGAAATGAACAGAAACAAATTACAATTGGAGACATGCATGGGAAAATAAATGGAACATGAACATGAAATATTTGAACAATATTTGATTAATTAATGTTAATGTTATCAAATTGGAGAAATGCCTACCACTGTCCAGAACAATCTTTTCTTTTTTACTGGTGCTTTTGGACCACAAGGAATATCACTACAAGCAACTGAAAGGAATAGAGCAAACAATAATGATGATGATGATAATAATAATAATAATAATAATAATAATAATAATAATAATAATAAGGCATGAAAGGAAATAGGAATAGGAAATAAAATTGTATATATATCCAATAAATGTAGGAAATAATATTGTATGGTCCATCAAACATTTGTTTTTACCAATAGGCTATTTGTTTAATCAATGTCTATTTTAACAAATTGGGCACAGCCACAGGCCTACAAGGTAGTTTCACAGCTGGTTAATCAAGGGATAAGATGCTCCAATGCACAGCGCTCTCTAACTGGTGGATTGGCCAATCTCAAAGGCTATAATATAGAGTAATGTGACTTTATTAATTGTTTTTCTTAATCTGACCATAACTGACATCCAGACAAAAAGTTATACTTGTGGTTGGATACCGTTTTGAAATCACTTTATTTATTGCAGTGTTCACTAACGTAAAAGGATAAAAGATAACCTAAGCCTAAGTGCTTTTAAATCTAATTGAATGATAGAAGCCTAGCCTAAAAGATAGACTTGTGGATTTATGTGAATGCCAGCAAGTAGGAATAATGCTCAGAAATCATAATGCTTGTGGATTGTTGTGGATTAAACATCTGCGATGAAGTTCATTGCCATGGATTTTATCGGATTACTAGAAAAGGTAGGATACATTTAATTGTTAACTGTTACTACTGATTTTATGTGTGATCATGCTACGCTGTCATGGCATTCGAGTCCACACTCGGGCAACTAGACAATGTTGACAGCTGTCACTAACAGGCTGGCCCTGACTGAATAATCTGTATTATGGGGAAATGTTTTTGAGAATATTTACGATTACTTCTTGCTGGCAAGTTATCAAGTATTTGCTTGTTTACAGTGCTTTGTTATATGGAGCTGTTTGGTATCCTATTCATTGGATAGCCGAGTAGCCTATTTATGCTATAGGCTGCTAGCTAGCTAAATGAAGTAGATTGTGATCTATCTATCTAATTTGTTTGTCAAATGCATTTTTTGTGTTACACAATTTCTTACCTTGACCTTGATGTCGGCGTTTCAAAGCCATCTCAACCATCATTTTCCCTCTAGAGGCCATCCTTAAACACTATAGTAAAAACACTCAACAATATTTGTTAACTACACTTTTATTCAGGTATCGAGTGTGTCAGATTGCTTCAATGACAGATGTACGACAGTTACACAGGCTACACCGTAATCTACACGCGGCAAACTTTAATGTAAAAACAAAGGCAGAGTACCGTAACTCTATGCCGGCACAGTAAGTTCATTTTGACACACGGCTAAACAAAGGCAGAGTACCGTAACTCAATTTGAGCGTTTCAAAACATAGTCAAAGAGCGCTAACTGGAGATACAGGGTTCTGCCTTGGTTTCTCCTGGGCTTTTAGAAGTTACTGTAAGGACAACAGATTATTTTCTCGAAAAATGGCAAAATTGACTCAAGATACTTATCCACATGATAAAGGAGGTCTGGAATGTCTCAAAAATATAAATAACTCATTTTCGACCAAAAATGTCGTTACGGCCTTTTGCCTTTGCACGGCAGAATATTACTTGCATGGCCATTGAAAATTATATTACAAATATATCGAAATACTGTTTATAAGCAGGTAAATTTAGGACTGTCAGAAAACAGAAAACTAAACTAACCTAACATAAACAAACATGAACACAGATTAGTGAATGAGTTCAACAGAAAATGAATGTAAATTATCTGTAACTGAGTAAATTATCTTAAATGTAATATATTTGATATGGAGTCTATAGACCATTCCTTGAACAAAACATTAGAACCTCGATTTGAGATCGGTTTACCCAAATAACTTAAGTAACCACCAGAGTTACTGTAGCTAAATGGAGGTTTGTTGTACTTCCGATACATTACATTGCATTGCCTTAGAGGCGGCTGCAGAAGGAAGATGAGACTTTTACATGTTTTAAAAACTTTGTGGAACTCGCATAGAAATATTGTGTAATTAATAATATAATAAAACAAGATAATATTAAATGCTTTTTCTGACCGATGATGTCACAGGAAAGTAAGCGCCATTGTAATTGATTGCAAAATCATCCAGGCCATTGCAGCAGACCCCCCTGTTTCATGTTACCTGCCATTCTACAGCTCTTTATTTTTATGGTTACCAGTAACTTATGACAGCTAAAAGCAGTACAGCAACAGTAAACAGAACTGAGAAAATAACAAGCCTATTTGCCACATCTAAATCTCTGATACAGTTTCTTTCACATTATGCTGATATATTGAGAATAACTTGGAGGAATAGTTTATTCAGAAATTGAGTCCAAGGCTAATATTATAATCACCCATTGTGGCTTATAAGTACGAGGTTTTGCCACAGCCACAGGGAAAACTCAAACAATATTTGTTTGGAGAGGAACATAAGGGAACTGCCAAGAGCACACATTGTAATGTGTCGTGTGAACTGTGCTGCATGTGATAAATGCTCAGTAGCAACTCTAGATGTGCCTTTTCTATTAAATTACTGGATATTGTCAAGATCAATAAAGCAACATAACAATTCATGGCATGTCATATGTAACATGTATTATGATATTATGGCAGTATAGGTGAATTTTCTCTAAAATGAGAGATATATAATGCTCTCAGAATTGAGAACATCCAGAAAATTGCATAACATGAAGTATGACTGTGTCTTATATAAGATATTGAGATATGACAGATGGATTTTGGGGCCATTTTAATTCCACTATAAACACTGGGTCAACAACATCAAGATAACAGAATGTTGGTCATCCCACACAACAGACTTTATTCTCGGTCTGCCAGACTGAGACGGTTTTTGAACCAATGATTCAAATCTTTCATTTTTAGGGGGTGTAGTCTCAATGACATTTGAATATATTCTATTCTTAGATTATGATCACAAAAAGAAAGAAAAAACCTTTCACTGGAAAAGAGATCACTAATGCACTGAAGAAAACAGTTTTATGTGGGTCAATGATTATGACACTAATTTCATTTTGTCCAGAAGTTATTAAAAATCAATATAAATTCACTTGTTTTATTTCTAAATTAAAATAGATTTGAGACAAACATTTTATTTGATGTAATTTTCCAGATATTGCAATACATATAAAAAGTCTTAATAAATGGTGTGACGAGGCAGGCAAAGAATGAGGATCTAAGTGCAGCTTTAATGAAACAAACAATAAACAAGGTAACTCAGAATATATTAAAATGCAGGAAACCAGGCACAGAACATGTGAGAACTGACAAACTAACCAGTGAAACATGGGCTTAAATATACAAAGGAACAAACAAGGGAACAAGGAACACCTGTGGAAACAATCAGGGGAAAACCAATCATAAAATAAAACTACAAAGGACTACAAAAACTAACAGCAAACAGGAACTAAACAAGCATTTCAACATAAAAGCAGAAAAACAAAAGACAACAGGGAATATGTGCCAAATGGTTTACATTCCTGAAATAAAATAAAATAAAATGAAAATTATTTTGGCATAGTCTTATATTATTATTATTTTTAAAATATTATGACTTTGAAAAAAAATTTATAAACAGGAAATTATATTATTATATTGTAAATTTTAATGACAATGTGTGAAGGTTAAAACGTTTTTTTTTTTTTAAATAAATATAAACAGACATTTTGACCTTAGTTTAGTCTAAATAACAAGTGAAATTACCCAAGAAAACTTCTTTCCAAAAACAAAATCTATTTTATACCTTAAACATGTAACAAGCCTACAAAATGTATGAAACCAACACAAATACAAAGATGACATATCTATGAACTTGGCACATGCATTTCAAACTACATTTTTAAAAGATGTTATCCTTTTCGTCATGTCGAACATCCTAGATTGTATTGTCCCATATGATGCACATGAGAAGAGGCCAGTCTGTTTCCAGGCAAAGTCTCTGTACCCCTGTCTGTGTTGTCTTTAATAATGGATCTTAGTTTTCTTGAAAGAGAATGTTTGTTGTTATCGCTCTATGTCTCTGTCTCACACATTTTTGCCTCGTACTGAATGGCGGGTGGATAAAGGCAGTTGTAGGATGACAGTCAATGGTTCAGTGGCTTGGTGGACATCGAGATGGTGTTTGGCTGTGATGGGGATCTGGAGGACAGCAGCAAGATCAGAGGGTGAGACGTCCTCTGAGACGTGTCCCTCTGATCATCTGGTGCTAGTCACACACAGACAGATGGTTGCCCCACCACTATAGTTTCAAAGACCACTAGACCATAAAGCTGCATATTTTCCCTCTCTCACTGTAGTATCTGACAATGCATGTGTGATATTGAGGTGAAATGTAAGAGGATGTTATCAGGCGCTAATAAAATCCTACCTACATTATTACCACCATTTGTTGTACCATGGTAATTTCATTTTATTCTTTGATTTAAACACCCTGGTACTTAAATATGGTAATTAGCATGTACCAAGGTATACGGTCCAAAGGTCTGAGACCACTAAGCAAAATGCTTCTATTTTGCAATTTTCTAAGTGAAAAACCCTTTTTTTCCATTACAAATTATGGAAACACTTTACATGAATTTACCCTTTGTTAAGGGTTTATAAATATTTTTATTAATGGCTAATAAGTCATTTACAAACACATTATAAATCATTTATATGCAGTTATAGCAACATCCATAAAAAGGGCAACTTTCATCCAATACTTGCCAAATAGTAAGCATTATAAATGTAAGTTCTAAATGATTAATTAATACACTTATTCATACTTACATTAATCAATAACATAACATTAGTTAGTGGCAGTGGTGGCTTAGCGGTCAAGGCTCTGGGTTACTGATCAGAAGGTCAGGGGTTCAAGCCCCAACACCACCAAGACACCACTGTTGGGCCCTTGAGCAAGGCCCTTGAACCTATCTGCTCCAGGGGTGCCGTATCATGGCTGAACCTGCACTCTGACCCCAGCTTAGCTTAGCTGGGATATGTGAAAAATAAATAATTTCACCATGTATAATGTGTGACAATTGATCAATTAAATTAAATTAAATTAATTAATTATGGTGAGATTAAAAAGAGGGATTATGTAATTTGACTACAGTTCTCTATGTGTTTATATGAATTACTGTAATGTCTTGACTCTTTTGTGTTGTCACTTTCCTTGACATGTTGATGTAAAAAAAAATATTTTACCCAAAGTCCTCTACAAAAACACTTTTCAGGTTTCATGCTCATTCACAACATAAATTACAGTATATCATATCATAAATCCTGATGACCAATAAATGATCATGTTGGGAACTGATTAATAAATGCTTTACAGGTGTCCACTCTAGATTAAGGTACATTGTCAAAGGTTACTAATATTGTTTTGTGTTATTAAGCATTTATAACTTGTAAGGTAAAATGGCTCACTATTTGGTATCAGGTATTTCATGAAAGTCACTATTTTTATGCATGTTGTAACAGCTGCATATAAATGATTTACAGTTCGATGTATTTGTAAATTAATTATTAGGTATACTGAACCTTAAAGAAATATTCCAGGTTCAATTCAAGTTGAGCTCAATGGACAGCATTTGTGGCATAATGTGACATAATGTTGATTAACCAAAAATTATATTAATTTCGACACCTTCCTCCTTTTCTTTAAAAAACTATAAATGAGGTCTCAGTGAGTCACTTACAATGGAAGTGAATGGGGCCAATTTTTGGAGGGTTTAAAGACAGAAATGTGAAGTTTATGATTTTATAAAAAGCACTTGTTTTGGTATTGTGGCTATACTTTTGAAACCATGAGTATTTTAATGTTTACGGATTGGCACCCATTCACTTCCATTATAAATGCAACACTGGGACCCAGATTTTTGTTTTTTGTTTTATAGAAAAAGAAGGACAAGTTCAAATGTATTTTTGTGGTAATCAATATTATGCAACAAATGCTGTCGATTGAGATTAACTTGTACTGAACACAGAATATACCTTTAACAATAGGAACATTAATGTAAAGTGATACCAAATTCTATTATCACAAATTTGCTTACATTTGATTTATTGACCTAGATATAAATCACAAATGTTTCTTTAATTGTTATATTTGACATTTCCTTTGTTTTAAACTCTTAAAAGTCCTAAAACTTATGTTATTTTTAGGTTTAAGGGATTTTTTTTAAATGTATTCATAGCCATTTAAACCATTGTTACAATCTATAACAATGGTTCCCCTTCTGTCGCTCTCTCCACATTGTGTCGGAGAAGCGACACTAGGGGTCTCTCTTCAGCGCCAATATATACCTCTGTTCTATGAAAAAAGGCCAATGAGAAGTTGGCAGATGGTATTTGCATATCCCGCCCCCGGACATACAGGCATTTAAGCGGGGCGAATACGGGAGTTCATTCAGAAAATTTCTTCAGAGCCGATGGTCGTGCATGCAGTCTGCTGCGAGTCACACACCAGTTTTATCCTCTGACCATCCACTGGCCAGGGGCACCTCCCTAGCAGACATCTGCAGAGCAGCAGGGTGGGCAACACCTAACACTTTCGCGAGATTCTACACTCTCCGAATTGAGTCAGTATCGGCACGTGTTCTCTCAGATCTGAGCCCGTAGAACTCGGTAACACGCTGACGATCTGGCCAGGTGAATCGCTTGCGCCTAACGCCCTTTCCCTCAGCCGAGGTAAAATAGTGCGCCTTTGTTCCCAGAAGACCAGCAAATCTTTCTGATCCCTGGTTGATTCCTCCCTAGCCCTTTTGGGTGTGCAGTTTATCGGAGGAACTCGCAGACCCAAGCCACTACGGGTTCTCAATCTACCCTGTACTGGAATAGGTGCTCCACAGGTTAAGGCCTCCTGTTCGGACTCCCCCTGTGTGTAAATTCCACGATACTGTCCCCTCACGAGCGGACTCCCGTGTCTCCCTTAGGCAGTTCCAGCTCCCTCGGGCGCCGTGCTGTAGCTTCCCCCCTCCACGAGGCTGGATCTACCACCGTGCCAACTTTCCCACATATTACCCAAGCGACCATGTGATGTATTCGTCACTCTTTGCCTCCCCTGCAGGGTAGGTGTGGTCTCCACAGGGTCTTCTCCCCCTGAAGAATAGGAAATGGGGTAAGACCCCCTTCCCTTAATGCATGTAAGTGCCCCGGCTGTAGTAGCTCTATGCGAGAAACATAGAGAGAAAAGAGGCCCAGCCAGGCTTGGTCCGTTCCCAGGTTGGCAAGCATCACCTTGTTCCCCTCACTAGGGTAACCAGAAGGATTCTGATGACTTTAATGGGGCATTGGGGAAGGGTACGTGCAGCCTGATACAGCTGGTTACCTTTGCATGTAAGAATACCTGCCTGCTCCTGTATCAGCAGTTCACGTACACGGCTCAGCGCATGGCATGATTGAAGTGGGACCCCTAGTGTCGCTTCTCCGACACAACGTGGAGAGAGCAACAGAAGGGGAACGTCTAGGTTACGTATGTAACCTCTGTTCCTCGATGGAGGGAACGAGACATTGTGTCTTCCCCGCCACGTTGCTGAGCCGAGCCACTGTTGTGGCCAGACCATTTTCGGCTCCTCAGAAAAATCCTGAATGAACTCCCGTATTCGCCTCGCTTAAATGCCCGTATGTCCGGAGGCGGGATATGCAAATACCGTCTGCCAACTTCTCATTGGCCTTTTTTCAGGTATATATCGGTGCTCAAGAGAGACCCCTAGTGTCGCTTCTCCGACACAACGTCTCGTTCCCTCCATCGGGGAACGGAGGTTACATACGTAACCTAGACGTACATTGCCATGCCATTCTATGGTATTGACACTGGTATTTATTTATTTATTGTAGGAGGGGGCTTAAACAAAAGTGACACATGGACATTGCTTGTTTTTTTGTATTGGAGATACTTAATGGCGGCCGGTGTAGCAGCGCGGCGTGCTGTTGTTGTGGGGGAGTTTGCACGAGAGTTTTCTCGAATCGAAACGGAGATTTACCATACTGAAGACGGTAGAGTCATAGTTGAGGATGAGCTGCTGAACTTTATTATGATTAAAATGCGAACACTAAGCCACGATGATATTGTGTCGATTGTTATGAGCAGTTTCAGCTCTGAGCGTATTGAGTCTTCAAAGGCGGTTTTGTCGGAGCTCCTTCCGCACTACAAACAATGGATTTCCCATAGGGGACAAAAGAAGGACATTAACAATGTCAAAATGTGCCTGCAAGCGATTAATGAGTGCGGTGAAGAGATCCCAAGATTTGTATCGCATTTCCTGGATGAATTACCCCCGTCTCGTTTAATCACGTTGATGTGTCTGCGCTCCTCTGGAAAATGCAGCAAGTTAATGCTGACATTGACTACCTAAAAAGAACTATGGGAACTCAGGTAGCTGCCTGTGAAACATTGCGGGAGGTTTCTGTTAAACTTGACAGTCGGCTGTGGAGGGGCACTGAGGCCTGGATGCTACTCTTTCGGCTGCCTGCCTCTCTGCTGTGGAGTTACAACCGGGTTCTGCGCTTGGCGCGACAGGTCTTCCTTTGACTGTACTGGAGAAGCAGCTGGGCCCTGATTCCGCCTCCTGCACTCCTTCTGGGGTTGATGGATGGCTGACAACAACGCATGGCGGGACTGACGGCAGTCAAATAGCTCAGTCAGTAGATCCAGCCCTGGGACGAATGCAGACCCCCTCATGGAGCATGGTGGTAAAGGATGGACGCCGACGGAAGCAGGTCCGACTGAGGCAGGGACCTGAAAACCCTGCCCAACGTAGCCCTACACCTCGCACTGTAAAAACTCCAGCGAGGTATGTGAGAATGAAAACTGGCATAATTGGGACTGGTGAGGTTAGTAACATACTAGCTGTCAAAACAAAGATGGTAAAGGTATTTGCTACAAAGTTTGATCTCAGTGTAGATGCCAGTACTCTCAGCGAGTATTTAAAAACAAAGCTCGGTCGGGAAGTGACATGTAGAAAAATAGAGGCGTCGCAGAGTAGATTCAGTTCCTTCTGTATCTCCGCTGAATGTAATGATGTGGTTGAGTTGTACGATCCGCAGCTTTGGCCCGCTGGGTCTTTCGTCCGACGTTATTATGAGCCTCGTCGCCCTAGAGGTGCAGACAGAGGTCGGTCTGGTCCAGAGGTAGCCCACCGCTCTTGTGCTGAGGGGCTGTTGCATGATATCGATGATGGGGTGCCTGCTGTAGTGGTGGGCGAGGATGGGATGAAGGCCAGCTGTTCTGCTGGGAGAGACTAAACATATAGGGGAATTATCACACTACGTCACACTGACGTCACGCAGGTGCAACTGCGCATGTCGGATGCAGAAGCTGGCCGCTGAAACAAACCCGGGAAAATGTCGTGTTGTGCAGTGGGTTGCCAGAATCGAAAATCTGTAAACAAAGGTCTGAGGTTTTACCGAATACCATCAACTCACACTCCTTTTAACGCCAAACGCAGACGTCTTTGGTTACAAGCCCTCAGAAGAATCGACTGGAACGACAACCTAATTAAAAACGCCCGACTCTGCAGTTCTCACTTCATATCAGGTAAGTTGCGCTAAATCACCCACATCACTCGATTTAGTTTATAACAAAAACTCTGATGTATTAAGTACACTTATCTAACAATAGAATAACGAACAATGTATGAGTTTGAGACTAGCTAGCTTAAATTACTAGCTAACTTAACGTTACCTTTGTTCAGTTGCGTTACGTTGTCTTGCTAGTTAACCTGACAGTTAGCTAGCTAGTCTAGTATCTAGCAAGTGTACCTAGTATTTGGCTAATAATGCGGTTATAGCGAACTCAGACTAAATTTAACTGTAACACTAACAGACCTAACTTTTTGTACAGGAGAGGTGTCCATGGACTTCAGTAGTCCTGACTTTGTCCCGTCTGTTTTTTCCTACTCAACCCAGTGTGAAATAAACAAAGGCGATGCAAAACTTGAGAGGTAAATATTGTCACTTTCACCTCATTTAGTTGCTCACTGGGATCACATCATTACTCACCATCCATTCTCTGGCCACTAAATGCTTGGCCATTTCGTTTCGTCGTTTGACCATTGACAAGGCTCTATGGCAAACGGATCTGTAAGACGTATCCCACTCATTAAGGTAAGCTTAGTTGAATAACAGTTCTTATCGCTGGGTGACAAGCTGTTGTAATACGCGGAGAACATTTTAAATATGTACCATCTAATCAATATAAAATGTAATGTTGATATCTAACTACTATGTATAACGTAACGTATTATTTTGCTAGCTAACTCCTCTCCCGTGCTCTCTCTTCTGCAACCATGTTGCGCGCGCATCCCGAATGTTTACAAACATATAATTGGCAAATGCGTGTTGTCTCGTACAACTCCCGCGGGTTGCGAGTAGGCCATACTGCTACTGATAGATCAAAACGTTTAGTTGTGGACACAATACTGGACGAGTGTGACATTCTGTGCCTGCAAGAAACCTGGCTGGCGAAACAAGACCTGGATAAGTTGAACTCTATACATGTAAATTTCCATGGGGCTGGAGAGTGTACTACCGACCTCAGTACAAGGCTGGTTCGAGGTAGGATAGCTGGTGGTGTTGCTATACTGTGGAACATTAAATATGACTCAATGGTGAATGTGGTGCGCCTAAATGTTGACTGGGCCATAGGGCTAGAGTTTAATTTTAATGAAAAGAAATTTACTGTTTTAAATGTTTATACACCGTATGAATCATATGAGCATGAGGACGAATTTCTGAACAGGCTAGCTTTTATTCAGTCATTCATAGAGGATAATAGCTCATCTTGTGTTAATGTTATGGGTGATTTTAATGCTGACATGTCAGATAGCAAATCTTTATTTGCAGTACATCTGCAGCAGTTTTGTAATGAGTCTAAATTAATTCTATCGAGTGTAGCTTTCTTGCCTGAAACAAGTTTTACGTATGTTAGTGATGCGTGGAATACAACATCTTGGTTAGACCATATTGTGACCACAGCTGATGCTCATGCCTCGTTGGTAAATCTGGAGATTTGCTATGAACTTGCTACATCTGATCATATACCTATTGCTGCTCTGTTAGATGTTGAGTATGTACCTCTGTTGTCCAGAAATAATAATGTTGCCTCTTCAAGTAAACTGGACTGGTCAAAACTGAGTAAAGAGGTGGTGGTTCAATACTCATTGCTAACAGAGCATTATTTAAATAAAATTGCTCTGCCTCATGAGGCCCTTATGTGTTCAGATATGAATTGTAAGGATGTGCAACATGTTGAACAAATTTGTGCCATGTATGATGATATTGTGAAATGTCTTAATGCTTCCAGTGATCCCTTTTGTAAAAGTAGATGTAAGGTATTTAACATTAGACCTGGGTGGAATGAGTTTGTAGCTGAGAAGTATGCTGAGGCAAGAGAGGCTTTTAGACTTTGGTCAGAGGCAGGTAGACCTAGACATGGGGTACTGCTAGATGTGAAAAAACAGGCAAATGCTAGAGTTAAGTATGCACTCTGATTTATTAAGAAAAATGAAAATACAATAAGAGCGGACTCGCTAGCCAGAAAGCTACAGAAAAACAACTTTAATGCCTTTTGGCAAGAGGTAAAAGTAATGAATTCCAATAAAACATCTTTACCAGCGGATATTGAAGGTATCAGTGGCCCCGAAAAAATAGCTGAGCTTTGGCGGGAACACTACCGGGACCTGTTTAATTGTGTTAAAAGTAACCCAGGTAGAATTGATAATGAACATATTGATTTTTCAACAGATATGATAATTAGAGCAGTAGATATTCATGGTGCCATTAATATGTTGGAGAACAACAAAGCCTGTGGTATGGACGGTATTACTGCAGAACATCTAAAATATGCCAGCCATAGGCTCTGTCCTTTACTTTCCATGTGTTTTAATGGTTGTCTGGTCCATGGTGTCCTGCCAAATGCTATTATGTCTGTAATGTTATTGCCGGTGCTTAAAGATAAGGCTGGTATGCTCAACAGTATTGACAATTATCGACCTATTGCAATAGCAAGTATCTTGTCTAAAGTACTGGAGAGGATACTGTTAACCAAGCTAGAAATGTATGTCCTTACTTCCGACAATCAGTTTGGGTTCAAAAGAAAACATGGAACTGACCTGTGTATGCTCTTAAAGAGATTGTGTCCAGGTACAAAAGCTTGAATACATCTATGTTCCTATGTTTTATTGATGCGTCACAGGCATTTGATAGGATTAATCATGAACGATTGTTTGTAAAATTGTTAGACAGAGGTGCCCCTAAATTTTTAGTGAGAATTTTAGTGTTTTGGTATGCCCACCAAACATTTCTGGTTAAATGGGACAATGTTGTATCCACTCCTTTTCATGTTAGTAATGGTGTGCGCCAAGGAGGTATCATGTCTCCTTTTTTATTTAATTTTTATATGGATGAATTATCAAACCAGTTAAATAGGTTGAAAACTGGCTGTCTTGTGGGCAACACTATTGTTAATCATCTTATGTATGCTGACGATCTGGTCCTGCTTTGTCCATTTAGTGTTGGGCTGCAGGAAATGTTGAATGTGTGCTCTCAGTATGGCCTTGATCATGACATAAAATATAATGCTAAGAAAAGCCACATAATGATAGTTAGAAGCGATGAGGACAGGAAATCAATTTTCCCAACATTTTATTTGGCAGATAGTCCTCTTGCTGTGTGTGAGGAAACTAAATATTTAGGTCATGTCATATCCAATGACTGGACAGATGACAAAGACCTATATCGTCAGCGATGTAAAATCTACTCTCAAGCTAACATGCTTATAAGGAGGTTTTCTTTGTGTTCTGACTTTGTGAAGTGCTCTCTGTTTAGAACCTACATCACACTGCTATACACTGCTCAATTGTGGTCTAACTATAAGAAAAAGAGTATGCAGAGACTCAAGGTTGCATACAATGATGCAATGAGGTTGTTGCTTCGTGTCCCTAGGTGGCATAGTGCCAGTCATTTGATTGTGTCTACTAGAGTGCCATCTTGTGAGGCACTTTTAAGACAACTTATGTTTAGTTTTATGTGTCGCCTGGACAGGTCAGTGAACCATATAATTGAAGCCCTAGTAAGTCCGCTGAAAAGCTGTTATAGATACACCTCTAGGTTAAGACGACACTGGTGTAATAGCCTGTATATCCTATAGGCTAATATGGGAATTTGTATGTGTTTATGTATGTATGTATGTGTTATATGGACCTGTGTCTGCAATAAAGCTTTAATAATAATAATAATACTTATACAGAACATTCGTTTAACCAGCAGTGCTTTACACATTATATCCATGGAAGATTTTCATAAAATTGTATTCATGGAACAGTTTCTGAGCTGTAGCGTTTTAATGGTGCGGTTAGTATAGAGAGCCCAAGTCTTTTTCTTTGAAACAAATTTGTGCTAAGAAATAGCAGGGAGGGGATCTCTCCTCATATACCACACTAGCTTAATTTATTTTATTTTTTTTTTGCCCTGTTTTGGCATGGTTGCTAAGGAAACAGGGACACAGGGTGTACAGTCAGTGGTGGCTTAAGCAGCACATGAAAAAAAATCTGAGGAAGATAAACAAGACAATTGAAAGAGTCTATGTGATTTGTGCCCTCATTAGTATACAGTGCATTCATAAATTATTCAGACACCTTAATTTTTTCACATTTTGTTACATTGCAGCCTTATGCTAAAATGTTGAAAATTATTTTTATTTATTTATTCACATCAATCTACACTTTATACCCCATAATGACAAAGCAAAAAGCTACTTTTTTTTTTTTTATTATAACTTTTTGATCAAATTTGAAGCACCTTTGGCAGAGATTACAGCCTCATGTCTTTTTGGGAAGAAGCAACAAGCTTTATCCACCTGGTTTTGGGGATTTTCTGCCATTTTTCTCTGCAGATCCTCTCAAGCTGTGTCAGGTTGGATTGGGACCGTTGGTGGACAGCCATTTGCAGGTCTCTCCAGAGATATTCAATTGGGTTCAACTCTGGGTTCTGGCTGGACAACTCAAGGACATTCACAGAGTTGTCCCTAAGTCACTCTTGCATTGTCTTGGCTGTGTGTTTAGAGTCATTGTCCTGTTGGAAGGTGGACCTTCAGCCCAGTCTGAGGTCCTGAGTGCTCTGGACCAGGTTTACATTAAGGATATCTTTGTATTTTGCTCCGTTCAGCTTTCCTTCAACCCTGACCAGTCTACCGGTCCCTGCCGCTGAAATTCACCCCCACAGCATGATGCTACCACCACCATGCTTCACCACTGAGATGGTATTGCGCGGATGATGAGCAGTGTCTGGTGTCCTCCAGACACGACACTTGGAATAGAGGTAAGAAAAAGGTGATTGAGAAAAAAATTATGAATTTTATTTATTTATTTGGCATGTTAGGCCAGCAGAGAAGGCTTTGATGGACCTCAGAAATCGCCACAACCAGAGTGACCATTGGGTTCTTGGTCAGTTTTTCTTTTTAGTAAATTTGCAAAGATATCAAAAATCAGTTTTTTGCTTTGTCATTATGGTGTATGGAGTGTAGATTGATGTGAGACAAATTAAATAAAGCATTTTAGCATAAGGCTGCAACATAAAATGTGAAAAAAATGAAGGGGTCTGAATACTTTCTGAATGCATTTTATAAAATGCATGCTGCAGGGTTGTGAAATTGAATTTATTGATTCATTTAAAATTAGTAACAGTGGCCAAGTTTAACTGTCCTATTAGTACTTCATGCTTTGAAGTACTCTAACCTTTTGAAAGGGTCAAAGAAAAAATGCTCGTGGTTGGTTTATAATGCAAAAATCCTTCACCTTCCATGAGCCACATTGCATCATCTGCCTAAAAAACACTCGACTCTCTAGAGACGAACATAAAAAAAAAAAAATCCAGAATGAATGGATTTTTATAAAGCATGACAGTTTTATGACGCACAGTTCGGAGGCAAGGCAATTCCACAGAGTAAAGACTATTTGAGTTGTACATCTCTATGTACCTGCATTGCAACTTGGTGAGAGGCAGGTTGATGAAAAGATGAATAGATGTCCTTCTCCACGACACAGCGCTGTGATGTTGGAACACACTGTCCACGCAAATGCAGATGCACACATAATCACAAACTTCTTTAAACAGCTTTTCTCAGAAGCAATTTAAAGGCATTGAGCTTTACCCAGATATTCAGGCACTACAAGCTTCAGCCCTTATCATTATCTAAGAACAAGGGCTCTCGATTTACATTTTCAACCCCAGCACAGTTTCAGAATGAGAGCCCTTACATTTAGAAAATTCTGTTCTTTACTGAATATATTTGTAGAACTCTTGATGAATGTTCCTTTGATGTAAGCAGTGAAGACTAGCTGTTGATCATATCTCTTTGATGATATTGCTTTACTGCTATGTTGGAAGACTTCCATCCCTTTTTGTGCTGATGCAAATGATAAATAATACCTTTGAAGTGTTTAATGTCTAGTTTAAAATATATATTTTTTATTAAATGTTTTTGTCTCAGCAACACTGTTACTGTTTGAGCTTCAGTTGTCTTTAAAACATATTTTTGATGTCATATAACACTTTAAAAAGTATAGGAACATGATGCATGTGAAAAGCGATGTATAATACAAGATGCCAATAGATTCTAGTCACTCCATCTTGAAACTTTACAAATTTAAGTTAGGTGAAATATGACCAGCGAATTTATCACAGTCTCATGACAACTCGTAACCATTTGTACGAGATGGAATCATTACATATCATACATTTACATTTACATTTATGCATTTGGCAGACGCTTTTATCCAAAGCGACTTACAGTACACTTATTATATTGTTGTCATATTGCCAAGTCTATTATTCCCATCGAAAGACCAACCAATCAGCATATTATATTCCTAATAAAATCTTAGTTTAGGTTTAGGGTTTGGTTTGGTTAAGACTTTATGGTTAGGCTTAGATTAGGGGTTAAACTTAGAAAAGATTGTAATACCATTCGTTAGTTCGTCTATTGTTCTCTATGGGTGTAAAAACAATACATTTTTGTACTTGTCAACTTGTACGATTTCTTACTATTCTGTCATCTTGTACTTTTGTTACGAGCTCTCTTGAGATTGGGTTGTCGAATTTGTAAGGTTTATCCAGAGAGGGTCAATCTTCACCCCCTATGGCTGACACACAAACACATACCCCTCATCTGCTGCCCACTGACAAAGTCCCAACCCTGCCAGCTGTCAGCAAATGATGGACAACAGAAGGGGTCCTAGTCACCCCTAAATCCATGACATGACTGGGGTGTTTCCTTATGGCCTATGTCTCACAGCCCATATGTTGTTATATTGCTTTTATAACGTGATGGCTGAACACTGTGGTCGTCAATGCTTTTTTTCCCCTTTTAAACAGCTTTCCTTACTACACCAACAGGCATGCTGACGTCCTGCATGATGATTAAGCTTAGATGACTGTTTACACTCTGTGTAAACACCTACATCTTGAAATATAGAGATATTCCAGTATAATACAATTTACTATTTTTTCATAATGTCCATCTCTTTTACTAAATTAATTTTACACAATCTACTGTAAAGAACTGGTTCTCTGATGGGTTCCCATCAGTTCTGAATGGGTTTTAACTATGCTAAATGCAAATAATAACTAATACAAACTAACCATACAATTGGGCATGGTTAGGAGTGCAAAATTAATAGATTTATCAAAACTATTAGAGAACACTTGTATCTTTTGTTTTAAATTTATTATAAATTGATTCAGATAAATAGTGCAAAACAGCTTACGCTGTTGTTTATGCATTTATAAAATTTCAATTTCCTTATTCACACAGTGTGATATTGACAATTTTACATAATGTTGGGCCTTGGCAGTTAATGATAATATTCATATATATTTGTTTAGCAGATTTTAGTTTGCTTTTTTAACATAAACACTTTTGGCATAACTGTATGTCTAATGTAAAATCTGGGTCCTGATGTAAAAGCATTTGAGAACCACTGGTTTAATAGACATTGTGACATAATTTTCTCTGCTGACATCAGTATCAGATAGAGATGACAGAATCAGTGGGTGTGTGTTAAATGAGTCTATGAAATATATATGGGTTGGTGGGTTCTATTTAAGGACAATGGAATCATCTGTAATACTGATAGCCAGAGGCTGTGTAGGCTTCTTTATTACAGTTTCCTTGCCTATTCTCCTTAAGACAAGGCCTATCATACTTGCAGACTAATCACTGCTGCCATACCACTGCATGCCCTGCAGCTTACCCTGATACATCACTCTCACATGTCAACAGAATGCAACAGTAGGGTTCCCATTCATTTACTCCATAGCAAAATAGATTTTTAAAGCATAAACCTTTCAAGACAAACTTACCATAAGCTCCAAGATATTTAAAGTGATGGTAATGAAGTATGATTTCAACATAATTTCAAATATTTAATCATGTTCTAAAACCAAATTGAAGAACTACACTACCCATAATCCTGAAGAGAGTTCAACCAATCAGAGAAGTTGGTGTTACTACAATATGGAAAGATAAACCATGTTTTTGAATGATGTACATTAATCGAGTTGGTCTCCCTACACTCTAAACCTACTTATTTGTATATATCTAAGTATTTCGATTTTTACTTAATCAATTACTATAATTCAAAGGTTTCATATTGTACTGTCATTTTGTATTCAGTTATGTCAGTGGTTCAGTGGAAAAGCAGTCCATTGCCTCATAAAATAGTGTTTTATGAGGCAACAGTATATGCCTCACAACATATACTGTTGTGCTTCAAAATAAAGCTTGTATTGTTGTGATTCATTTCAGATCTGGTTGGTTTGGTTTGGTTCAAGGCTCACTGTAGAACCTATTGCAGACTGATCTCACAGTAAATTCGGAAACAGTAGGTTGAATTGATTACCAAAATTCAAAGCAGTGCATTCAGCGCAGTTCCTGCAGCACATCAGGAACAGGACTACCCAAGTGCACATCTTCAAGTGCCTTGGCCTGGTGGATTGCAGGGGGACCAAGGCATGCAGGGCAGAGACAGCTTCCAGCTTCAGTTTCCGGGTGAAATGCCCACAGAAGGGCGCCAAAACCAAGTTGTAAAGTGAGTTTTTTTTGCTGTAACCATCATTGGAATAAAAATGTAATGTCAGACAGCACCTCCTAATCACGGTCTTAACTTATTAAGTGAACAGGATTACTTCCTGGTTTCAACATGGGATGCAAACACTTTGTGGGCTTCAGACCCTTAAGTATTGTCCCAAGCCTCTGATATTTTTTGAAGAATCAAGTGTGTTTCACAAAGTCTTTTTTCAGCCACTCCATAAAAGCAATGGGTGCTGGCTGTGGTAGATTACTGCTTGAGCAATACTGCTTCTGTTTACTGCAGAAATTACCATCAACAGGGTTTTTAAAACCCTCGCATTTATAGCCAGCTGGCCATTAAGTGAGACTGTCATCACTTGGCAGGTTTCAAACCATCATTGTTTCAAATAACTGATGAGGTAATATGCATGTGTAGCCAGGTACTTTCCACTGTTCAGTGATATTGAGATCTTATATCTTACTTCTATGCTTAATATTTGTTCACTGTTTAAAATGTGACCTGGTAAGTTCCTCTGAGGGCGAAGCCCCTAATCACTTCCAACCCTAGCATTGCCCCTGCTTTGTATTATAAAGTAATTTTGTTGTACTTGGCTTTATGTATGTGTGTGTGTGTGTGTGTGACTACTGTGATTTGAGTACAGCATTAGAGCCAATGGTGGCAGTACACCACAATCCCTCTGATCCTGCTATGGTTAATGGTGTTATCTAACATGAATCAAGACTAAAGAGCATTCAGGCAGTGATTCAGCCCTCTTCATACACTAATGATTTGCTCTCATACACTCTACCATCAGTCTGCACCATTCTGTAGTGCTCTCTCTTTTGCAATTTATACTTAAATGTCGAATAATCAATGACATAAGTGAGGATGAGGGGAGCGAGGGATAAAGAATGGGCAGGGGTAGTGAAATAATGGTAGACAAATTACAATAATACAACAAGGCAAGAGAGATAGTCCCAGAAAGGGAGAGAAAGGCTGTTCCAAAACTTTGTGAGCTACCATACTGCCTACTGCAATAATGGACAGCTGCCCTCTAAGGGGACTTTCAGGGCGAAAGTGTTCTTGGGATAACAATGCTAGATGCAGCGCACCAAATGTAAAAGGATGCAGGTGTCTTAAAAGTTATTTTTAACTTGACATGGCATCTTAAAAATATGCAGCTCCTGTGCGAGATGCAGGAAATACAGAAAGACGCAGTGCAACAGTCAAAAACGTGCTTGTTTACATCGAAAAACAATAAAAAAAAAAAACAGCACATTAATGGATGCAAAACGTCTAGGTTACAATTGTAACCTCTGTTCCCTGATGGAGGGAAGGAGACGTTGTGTCGAAGAAGCGACACTAGGGGTCCAATTTTAATCACGCCATGTGCTGAACCGTGTACGTGCGCTGCTGGCGCAGGTGCAGGCAGGCAGTTGCATGCCAAAGCGACAGGCCATGTCAGACTGCATGTACCCTTCCCCAACGCCCCATAAAATCATCATAACCTTCTGGTTCCCTACACGCCGTTATGGGGGAACAAGGCGACATGCAAAGCATGGGAGCAAGCCGCGCCAGCCATGCCTTTTCTATATATATTTCTCGCATAGAGCTAAAGCGGCTGGGGCCATCTTAACACTATCACACGCAAAGGCGTTCTTTCCCAATTCCTATTCTTTCTGGGGGAAAGACCCTGCGGAGACCACACCTGCCCAGGCTGGGGAAGATAAAGAGTGGTGAAATACATCACATGGGATTTCAGGTCGCATGTGGAAAATGGCACAGTGCTAGATCCTACCTTATTGGGAGGGAGGAGTTGCTACAAATGCGGCAACCGGGGGACAGCGAGGATTGCCCTAAGGGAAACGCGGGTCCGCTCACAAGGGGACCATACCGCTGAAAATACACACGGGGGACAAGTCCACATGGGGGACCGACCTGTGGAGCACCTACTCCAGTACAGAGTAGTTTGAGTACTCGTAGTGGGTCTGGTCGGGGAATTCCTCCACTGAATTCGCAGACCAGAGGGCTAGGGAGGAGTCATCCAGGGAGCCGAGTTAGTGGGATCTCCTGGGATAAGAGCGCACAATATTACCTCAGTGGAGGGAAAGGGGGCTAGGTGCAAGCGGTAAACCCGGTCAGTTGTTACCACATTGCCGAGTTCTACCGGCTCGGACCTGAGAGAACTCGGGATGAAACAAACTCAATCCTGAGATTGTAAAATCTGGTAAAGGTATTTGGTGTTGCCCAACCCGCTGCTCTGCATATGTCTGCTAAGGAGGTGCATTTGGCCAGTGCCCAACAGTGTGCTCGAACCCGCAAGGGGGAGGTCACGGCCTGGGTGTGGTAGGCCTCTAAGGAACCTGATAATCAAGTCGCGCTTACCCAAGGACTTGCAATCCACTGTGTCGTGGTGGGCCGCGATAGCGTTTACATACACCATCAAGGTGGAGGGGGACAGCCTCCCCTCCAATCTCTCTTACAGGGATGAAAGCACTGACTGAATTGCACATCACTGCGGGTCTTCAGGCCACCAATTTGCAAACAAGCACCACTTCGTGGCTTAAAGTTGCATGGTAGAGGGAGCTCTGGCTTGGTTGATCATGTCTACGATGGCAAGTGGTAGGCCAATTAGATCTTCCGCATCCCATCAGGGGCCAGACGTGGAGTTTTTAGAGGTCAGGGTGCCCCGTCCCTGAGAAAGAGGTCCTTCCTCAGGGGAATTTCCTCAGGGAGTGGCTGTCGCGAGGAGCATGAGATCCGAGAACCAAATCCGAGTGGGCCAGTAGGGGGCCACCAGAATGACTTGTTCCTCGTCCTCCCTAACCTTGCACAGCACCCGTGCATGAAGGCTCACTGGGAAAAATGCATACTTGCGCAGCCCCCGGGGCCAGCCATGTGCCAGCGCATCTGTCCCGAGGGAAGCTTCCGATAGGGAATACCAGAGCGGGTAGTGGGAGGTCTTCTGGGAAGTGAACATAACTACATGTGCTTTGCCGAACCGTTCCCAAATCAGCTGGATCAACTGAAGTTGTGAAGCCTCCACTCTCGCTGAGCAAACCTTGTCGCGACAGCGCATCCACTGCCGTGTTGAGGATTCCCAGGATGTGAGTGGCGTGCAACAACTGAGTTGCTGCTGGCTCCAAAGGAGGAGATGGCGGGCGAGTTGTGACATGTGACGGGAGCGCACGCCGCCATGGCGATTTATGTATGCTACCATCGCGGTGCTGTCTGAACAGATCAAGATGTGCTTGCCCCGGACAAGTGGGAGGAACCTTTGTAGGGCAAGAAATACAGCCAGCAACTCTTGGCAGTTGATGTGTCAACGCAACAGGGGCCCTTTCCAGGAGCCAGCAGCTGCATGCCCGTTGCACACGGCGCCCCAACCCTGTTTGGAGGCATCTGAGGTGACTGGAATGCTTGGAGAAACCTGCTGTAAAGGGACTCCTGTCTGTAAAAAACAGAGGTCTGTCCAGGTTTTGAAAGTCTGGCGGCAGGTGGGGGTGATGAGCATGCTATCATTGAGACTGAGTCTAACTCCATGCCGAGAAAAGACATGCTCTGTACCGGGGCGAGCTTGCTCTTTTCCCAGTTGACCTGAATCCCTAGGCGGCTAAGGTGCCTGAGCACCTGGTCCCTGTGGGCGCATAGTAACTTTTGGGAGTGGGCCAGGATAAGCCAGTCATCGAGGTAGTTGAGTATGCGAATGCCCACTTCCTGTGGCCCTTGTGAGGACGTGAGGGGACAGGGACACCCCGAAAGGGAGGACCTTGTTCTGATACGCCTGGCCATCGAACGTGAACCGTAGAGAGTGTCGGTTTCGAGGCAAGGTAGAGACGTGGAAGTACACGTTCTTCAGGTCTACCACTGCGAACCAATCTTGATGCCGGATGCAAGTTAAGATGTGTCTTTGCATGATCATTTTGAATGGGAGTTTGTGCAAGGCCCGGTAGAAAACTCACAAGTCCAAGATCGGTCGTAAGCTGGCACCTTTCTTAGGTACGATGAAGTAAGGGCTGTAGAGACCCTTCTTCATCTTGGCGAGGGACAGGCTCCATCACGTCTTTAAGTAGAAGAATCTCCACACGCAGGGTGTTGGCGTCTTCACCGTGCACGAGGTAAAGCGGACGGCAGTGAAAAAGGGGTCGGGGACCTGGCGAACTGAATCGCGTAGCTGAGTCAGATGGTCCTGGCCAACTAGCGCGACAGGTTGGGAAGTGAAAGCCAAGCGTCCAAGCTCCATGCGAGGGGCACTAAGGGGACTATTTGACCTGGTGAAGCTTCGCAGCGGGGTTGGGCAGGTAGTGTGGCGTCGGGAGGCAAAAGCGCGTCCTGAGGATCTGGTGCTGAGAGAAGACTCAAGCACTTGCCTTGCTCCACACACCCGGCAGGGGGCGGGTAGTGACTGAGGAGGATGTCCCATGTAGGCGTCCTCTGGACTCGTCAGAACTGGCCGGCCGGGGGGCAGCCGTCGTGGGTCCTGGGACTGCTGAAGCGTGGTGCCGGGTTGCCGTGAGGATGGCATTTGCGGGCCAGGTGACCCAAGGAGAGAGGAAATTGCTCTATTATTGAGAATGTCATAACCGCAGCCCGAAGGGTGTACGGCACAGAAAATATCTTTAACTGAAGGTTCTCTTCCCGGCCCTCCAGTGGGGGATGAGTGATCAGCTTACCAGCTGCAGAGCAAACGTCTTGTTCCCTGGGTCATCCGTCTCAGGAATGCTTGGGAGCCTACCAGGTCCTCGAGGACGTTCGGGAGACAGGGGGCATGCGCTTCCTGTGGGACGCTGGGGCTGAGAGTTGGGCCCAGGTTGAAGCGGAGCTGCCTGATGTTTGGAATCTGCAGGGGGACGCCCTCGGCGAGCAGACAGAGCAAGGCCCGCGCTGGTACGGTGGCGGTGCATGATGTGGCCTCCGTCTGTTTCTTCACCGCTGAGGACTGCTGGGTGAAGTCGTCAACTGTGCCGCCGAGCTGGGAGACGGGGGCGTTTGAGAAAGCGTGCTTTGTTTACCTCCCGTATCTCAACCAGGTTCAGCCATAGATGACGCTCCTGGACCACAAGGATGGCCATCGCCCGTCCAAGTGCCGGCGATGTGACCTTTGTGGCACCGAGGGGCGCAATCAGTCATTCAGCGCAGTTCCTGTAGCACATCAGGAACAGGACTACCCAAGTGCACATCTTCAAGTGCCTTGGCCTGGTGGATTGCAGCTGGGGGGGCTCCAGGCTGTGAGCGGCGCCCTAACCTGGGAACCAATCGTCTAGCTGTGGGGGGGGGTCTGGGCTGAGATAGCGGACATCTGCGCATCAGGCTCACACTGGACGAGCAGACCTGGAGGTGGCAGCCCAGTCGAGTCATCAGCATCAGACGCCACTGTGCCGCTCTCCGATGCGAAATCATTATCCAGCTCTCACCTTGAGCCCGGACGAAAACAAAACGAACGGGCTGGGGAGCGGGTGGTTTGCGGTGATTTACCTGGCGAAACCGAGCCCGCTGTATGCCCCAAATCGCCTTCATCGCCAGCCACGCCGGCCCCAATCCCATAGGAAGGAGGTGAGGCATGGGGGCGGCTGAAGTGGCTTTCTCTGGTTTTGTGGGAAGAAAGACGCGACCACAACATTGCCATGGCTATGTTCTAGCACTGAGAACATGAACCATTCATAAAATGCTGCCTGCATGTAATCGCAGCCCAGGCACACAAGGCAGCTCCTATGACCGTCAGAAGTAGAGAAAAATGTAACCGCATCCAGGAATAACACAGGGGCGGAAAAACATCTTTAAAAAGACACGTCCAGAAAAGGAAGTTCAATGCCAGCTGTGTATTGCTCTTATAGAGAAATAAACTCTTTTAGGAAAACATTCTCTTTTAAAAGTGCTGTCGAAGTGCAAAGCTGCACTGCTTTGCAGAGAAGGAGAAAGCCGCTGATATGCGCGGTAGATCCAACAGCATACGCTCATAGAGATGAAGTGAACAGTCTTGGGAATAGTAGCTCGCTGATCACACAACCAGTTGGCTCCGAAGAAAATTTCGGAATGGACAGACGCATTTCCCTCCCTTTATACCTGTATAATTGATTTGGAAAGCTTATAAATGATAAGCAGCAACTTTTGTGCTCCTCACAGGAGACCCTGCAAGTGATTTCAATACAGTTTGAAGTTAGCATATGCCAAGGCACTGGCTCACTGACGTTCAAGGCTGCAGGCATTGGCTGGTTGGTCGTGGTAAGCGGAGGCTGGAGAGCAGAAGCCTTTCCTTTTCTCCTCCTCCTCCGGGCGGACGAGACAGGCAACGCTGGATCGCTGACCGTGGCTGGCGTGGGTTCAGGCTCGCTGACCGTGGCTGGCGTGGGCTCAGGCTCGCTGACCGTGGCTGGCGTGGGCTCTGGCTCGCTGACCGTGGCTGGCGTGGGCTCTGGCTCGCAGACCGTGGCAGGCGTGGGCTCTGGCTCGCAGACCGTGGCAGACTTGAGCTGGGGAGCGGAAGCCTTTCTTCTCCTCCTCCTCCGGGCGGACGAAGTTGGCAGCGCTGGCTCATTGACCAAGGCAGGCGTGGGGGTTGGCTTGCTGGCAGGTGGGGCAGGCGTGAAAGGACGAGCCATGGATGACTGGAGGGTCACCACTGTGGGAGGAGAGGCAGGGTCCTCCTCAACAACGTCCACAGTGAACGGCGAGCCGCATGCCAGCAGGGTCTCCTCCACGAAATCGTGGAGCGTCCAGCCGCGCGTCGCCGGTGGCAACCGCTCCTTGAGCGAACTGGTCAGGTTGTCCTGGAAGAAAACCACCAGCGAGGAGTCTGGGAAGTCTGTGTTCCCAAGATGGCTATGACTTGCCTTGAAAGGGACTTTGTTTACACAAATATTGTATAAAATAATACATTTTTATTTATAGTGCACTGGCACTGTTTTTATTGAAACTTTTCGGTATGGAATGAAATATAAGTTTATTTATACACCTAACCCATGTTTTCTTAATTGCACACATATATCAAAAAGGCAAGCTCTGCCCTGCATGCAATGCTGTCTAAGAATTGGTCAAAGCAAGGTATCGAAGTAGGCAGCATAATTAAGATGCCTATCTTCAGGAACAGACTTCTATCAGGAAGACTCGCAGACTTGAGTGACTATAAAATGACTATAAATTTGATGAATATAAAACAGAAAAGTAATGTCTCTCTTTGGCGTAGGCCCCGTCTGGCGGTTCGAAGAAGTTGTACTCTGAACCATTATATCCTGGCGTAGATAGGAGGCAGGGGCGAGGAGCCTAACCCTATGCAGGACAGGACTCAACTGGTGGTGATGGGGTGGTGGACAGCAATGTGATAGATTGTGAGCAAAATTATAAAGCATTGGCTTACATGTGATTGGCTAGGAATTATCCAGCTAATGGTGCGATGATTTACAGCTGCTAGTCTTCCCGCTAGAACTATGCTGCGCTTACATATACATGTCAGCTTGGATTTTTAAACAGCAAAGGTGTATGGACCCATTTAACAGACTGTGATGATGCGTTTCCGCCTTATTTAACAGTGTAAATCTAGCAAACTTTTTTTTTTATTATTTAGAGTAAATGTATAACATTATACTGTGCATTATAGTATATTGCCATAGACTTTGTTTTTAAAAATGAGTTACAACAGATGCGGTGAAGTTTCTGATACAGCTCTTGAGAGAGTGATGGTAAAGTTGATTTTTTGAATTTTATGGGAGCATTTTAGTTTTGTTGCATCATTTCACTCACTTGCAGTGGACACAGGTAAGCCAGTGCATGTACTGTTGAAAATTATGTTAGGTTCTATTTGATTCCAAAAATACACATACATATATTTTTTTAGTATACAATTTTGTCAGATGTGCTACAATTCAAGTCAAGTCAAGTCAAGTTTATTTGTATAGCACCTTTCACAACAAAGGTTGTGCTTTGCTTTCAAAGCAGCTTTACAGAAGATCAGCATTAACAGACGATAAAACTGTTCTGTCTATAAAGTCGATGAATCATCATTGTGCAATTTAGATAAAATACGATTCTTGATCGTGTTTAAAAATAATTAAATAATAATTGTATTAATAACCCCAGTGAGCAAGCTGTAGGTGACTGTGGCAAGGAACACAAAACTCCATAAGATGTAGATTAATGGAGAAAAATAACCTTGGGAGAAACCAGACTCACTGTGGGGGCCAGTTCCCCTCTAGCTAACATTATGTAAACATTACTTGTGTATAGTTAAAATCATGGTTTAAAATGATTAAACTAAGTAAGGGTTAAGGGTCAGTGTTTAAACATCGATTGTGTTTGAACTGTAAGATTAATGACCACAGTCTTTGAAGTCCATCTTGATTAATTGCAGGAGTTCACATAGATGCAATTGTCCTTGTTAATTGGCTGATGAAGGCTTTTGTTGGCAATAGTTAGTCTATGCATTCCATTTAAAGATCGTAGTCCATCAATAGACCGAGGTGATGGAGGTTGGAGTTGGCATCAGTTCATCTTCTGAAGTCCATCGTAATAGACTGAAGTGATATATGGCTGGCACCGGCTGAATTTAGTCATCATCATTCAGCGACATGTAGCAGTGGAGTCCAACACGAAGCAGGAATGGACCTGGATCCAGCCGGTTCTGGTGACCTCAGGATAGGAGTCCCGAGGTTGAGATAGGGAAACAAATAAAACGATGTAAGCATGGATGCCATTAAATTTATTGCAGAGTTAGAGATCATGATCACTGTTTCTGGTTTCTGGTTTCTGGTTCCGGCAGACCCAACTAAAGCAGCCTAATTGTGGGTTGGAGGATAAATTAGGTGTATGCCTGGCTAAATAGATGAGTCTTTAGTCTAGACTTAAATTGAGAGAGTGTGTCTGCATCTCGAACAGTGTTTGGGAGACTATTCCATAGTTTAGGAGCCAAATATGAAAAGGATCTACCTCCGTTTGTGGATTTTGATATTCTAGGAACTATTAACAGGCCAGAATTTTGCGATCTTAATGAACGTGTTGGAATATAGCGTGGTAGAAGATCACTTAAGTACTGCGGAGCTAGGCCATTCAAAGCTTTGTACGTAGTTAACAGAATTTTAAAATTAATACGGAATTTATCAGGTAGCCAATGTAACGATGATAAAATGGGGCTAATATGATCATATTTCTTGGTTCTTGTTAGCACTCTGGCTGCTGCATTTTGAACCAATTGAAGTTTATTTATTGATCTTGCTGGACATCCTCCCAGTAATGCATTACAATAATCTAGTCTTGAGGTCATGAACGCATGAATTGCGGAAAAGGAAGAATGCTGTTCTGAATGCTATATATTCTGCAACACTGGTCTGCAGCAGCAGGATAAAGCAGTCAGGCTGAAACGTTGCGCAAAATCAAGCACAACAAATGTTGAGTCCACTGTGCATGTGTTAGTATATGCATTCATTAATCATTTTGTTACAAAGCAGCAGAAAAATAGTACAGCCAATTGAAAAAAAAATTATAATAATGCTTTATGGGGCTTGTTTACCAAACATTGATACTCAATCCAGATTAGTATTTCTTTCTGAAATCTGTCATATGAATCTCAGTGGATCTGCAGTAATACGAGATGGTTTTGTTCAGTTGGGGCTGAATTTGTGATGTGTGTCTGTGCAGGTAACGTACAGAATGGGAAATTAAAGCAGGTGTCTGATGGGTGATGTATGTTCCATTAATCCTCAACCTAATCTTTTGGATCAGCCTATTTATCTTAAAAAAAGACAGAGGTATACTATTTTCATGCAGCTGCAGGATTCTAATGCAAGGTTGCATACAGAGGAGGCCATGGAAAATGGGAGAACACATGCCAATGTCATTGTTAAATGATCTGTGCAAACTGTGAATACAAAAAAAGTTTCCACTGAGAGTGAGCAGTGTGACTACACAAGACTGATCCCATTCTAATCAATAAAATTGCATGCAATAGTGTGGACAGCTTTGTTGAAAATAATAGGAGCTATTTAGTTTTATCACATCGTGCTGAACTCTTTAAAGGATGGTTCACACAAAAACAATTGAATTCCCTCATCATTTATTCACCCTCATGCCATCCCAGATGTGTATACATAAACAATATGTATCCGTATATATATAATTTTATATAAGTTTGATTATATTTACAAAATGTGTTTTTACTTCATCTTGCTGCCCCCTTGGAAGTTTGCTGAAGCCCCTTCGTGAGCCTCGTGCCCACTGTAAAGAACCACTAAATGGCACCCAGTTGTCGTTTTTAAGAAGTGTGCTGTGTTGTTCTTGTAATGTTCTAACAGAACAAAGAAGCAGTCTGTTATTTGTATCACTATGGTTACCAAACATGGAGGCTAGGCACAGACGAGAATAATGAGCTGTCATGCTTCTCCACCAGCCTTGGCCTCTACTAACCAACAAACACAAATGCAGCCTTGCCAGCCAACACAAAGGAGATGCAATTAGACAGACACAAACACACAATTAGCCAAAACAATCTAATAAGCAGACACCTTTTCTAAATGATTATACCAGTACAGAAATATGTGAAACATACAGATGAATTTCAAACATCCCTTAACCTTGAACATTGACCATTACAAGTGCTATTATATAGCAGGATAGAAAGATGTATTGTGAAGTGGCTTCACTAACCTCTCCATGTTCACTGCATCACAGGTTCAATTAAATATGATTCAATAAAAATTATGACAGAATTAATGGTTACAAGGCAGGACTATATGTGACAATAAACGCAGAATTTTATAACATTTTATGGGGACATAAATATGAATATTCATTTTATGGGCACGTTTTAATCTAGTTTTGATAATTATATTTCAGAAGTTCTTGAATTCCTTTTGATTTTCCTTCAATTTCGTATCTTTCTCTTCAATAGAAGGAGAGATGAATGGATGTTTCATCTCTTTGGGCTGATTTTAGATGGTAACGCATTTCTCATTGTGCTCATCTGAATACAGCTTGACTGCTGTCCCAGCAAAATGGGTCAGGGTGATATATGATCATACAGTGTGAAAGAACAGAGCCTACTCTCTCTCTCTCTCTCTCTTTCTCACTTCTATTCTCTTCCACTGCTTTTTTTATTTCATTTTTTCTCATCCGCTCTGTGGCTTTGATAATATTTTATACATGTAACATGAATTTTTGAAATTTTTATGATCAAAGGTATGATTCATTCAACATACAGTGGTGTCCAAAGGTCTGAAAATGATTCTCTTTTACATTTGTCTAATTTAATAACATGTTCTTTACAAATTATTTCATAGCATCAAAATTTGGTTGAAAAAGTAATGGGATACTGAAGATTCTGTCATAATTTATTCATCCTCATGTCAATCCAAGCCTGTTTGATTTTCTTTCTTATGTGGAACATGAAAGGAGAAAATAGAAAAAAGATCCTGTTTATACAATGGCAGTTGGTGACTCATTTGAAAGCTTAAAAAAGGACTCAAAAGTATCAAAAAGTAGTCCATGCAGCTACTTACAGGCATCCGGTTTTGATAAGACGCAATGATTTGGTTTAGCGCTAAAGGAAATGCAAGTTATTGTGTTAAGACGCATGCCATTGTGAACGAGCTTCCCTCGTGCGCTCATTAACATTCAACGGACATCAACATTTTAACTGAAAAAATTACTGGGTTGGTTCTCACCTAAACCTATTTTATGCTCTCAGAAGACTTGGAACATAATGCACTAGTCACGTGGATGAACATTACTCATAAAAACATTTGCAAACTAAGTTTGTTTGCCGAATTCTATGTTTTGTTTAGGTTTGCTGATTAAATTAACACTAGAGGCGCTACAACTAGGGTTGCCCACCATCCTGTAAAATACGGGAAAGTCCCGTATTTAAAGATGAAAGGATACATCCTGTGGCAAGAGGGACACAACATCTCGTCCTCTCCATCAGAGAACAGATTTTACGACAGTAACCAAGATGTCCCCCTTCTGTCACTCACTCGACATGTGTTGATGTATTGACACTAGTGGTCCCTATCTAAAAACGCCACAATACTGAACCATGTTACATGGACTGCTGATGCAGGTGCAAGCAAGCTGCTGCGTGCAAAAATAGCAGGTGCATCAGACTGCACATAACCTTCACCAACGCCCCAAAAGATGTCATATAGTTCCCCAAATCCCTGAGGGTGGGAAGCAACAAAACTAGTAAAACTAGCATGGAGCAGGCAGCACCAGCCGCAGCCTTTTCTCTCTTTATGTTTTCTCTCTGAGTGTTAGATGTGGCTGGGGCCATCTAATGCTATAACACGCATCGGGGAAGGTGTTCTTTTCCCAACCTTATTCTTTCAGGAGGAAAAGACTTTGCTGAGATCGGCTGTTGTGGGCACCGGCAAAGTGACCCAGAGAGTGAGGAAACTGCTTCCTTTGTGACAATGGGGGTATCCCAGCCCATTGGGGATGCACCAAGCAAAGGAAAGAAAACAAAAGATTCTCTACCCAGCCCTCCAATGGGGAATGGATTGGCCTGGATACCAGCTCTGTGGCAGACGTCTCTCTCTCTCTGGGTTGCCTGTCTCTGGAGCGCTTGGGAGCCTTCTGGGTCTGCTTCCTGTGGGGAGCTCTATGCTGGGGCGGAGCTGCCTGGGGTTTTACCACCGCAGGGGGATGCCCTCGGCGAGCAGACAGAATGCGGGATCTTGAGCTGTGGCAGGGCAAGATGTGTTGAATGGCCTCCGTCTGTTCCTTCACCGTCGAGAACTGCTGGGCAAAGCCCTCTATGGTGTTGACGAATAGGCCGATCTGGGAGATGGGGCGTTGAGAAAGCGAGCCTTGTTGGGGTCCAGCATCTCGACCAGATTGGCCATTGCCTGTCCGAGTGCATGTGCTGGGACCTTCGTGGCCTGGAGGGCAAGGTCGGCTGCCGAGGGCAGTTCCTGCAGCACATCAAGATCAGCACTACCCAAGTGCAGATCTCTTAGTGCCTTGGCCTGGTGGACTTGCAGGAGGGCCATGGTGTGCAGGACAGAGGCGGCCTGTCCAGTGGCGCTGTAGGCTTTGGTCGCCAGAGACGACGTCAACCTACAAGCCTTGGAGGGAAGTGATGGTCGAACCCGCCAGGTAGCGGCATTTTGCAGGCACAGGTGCACTGCAACTGCCTTATCCAGCTGGGGGAGTTCCGTGTACCCGTGGACCACCGTCAAGGGTAGTGAGAGCGGACGAGTGAGGGAGTTGGTTTCGGGCAGTGAAAAGGTGCCCTCCACAACTTTGTCAGCTCATCATGCACCTCCGGGAAGAAAGGAACCGGGGGGGCGTGGCTGTAAGCGGCGCCCCAAACCCAGGAACCAATCATCTAGCCATGAGGGCTAAAGGGAGGACAGATGGTTCCAGTCCAGCCTGACACTCGCGGTGGCCTGGGTAAACATAGCGGACAGCTCGGCGTCAGCCTCAGACTGGGCCGGCACGCCTGAAGGCACTATCCCAGTCGAGTCCTCCGTGTCGGAGTCAACCAAGACACTCTCCGATGCAGCAGCGAAACTCTCATCCAGCTCGGGGGCTCTGAAAGAGACATCAGACTGCCGGTAAGGTGAGCCGGTCTCATCTATGAACCGGATGGGGGCAAACGAGCGTGCTGGGGAAAGGGTGGTCCGCAGGGATTTACCAGGTAAAATAGTGCCTGTAAAATTCCCAAAATATAGGCGCGATGTGGGGTCGGCTAGAGTGGCTTTCCCCTGGAAGAAGGAAAGCCACGACTTCAACGTTGCCATGGTCATGTTCTCGCAGTGAGAACATGAGCTGTCCACAAACGCTGCCTCTTTGTGATCTCTACCCAGACACTAGAGGCAGCACCCGTGGCCATCAGAATTGTAGAGGTAACGACCGCATCCAGGAATGACACAAAGATGGCAGGGCATCTTTAAAAAGACACATCTTTAAAAAGACATTCACCGTCAGTGTGCTTACACTTTTAGATAAATATATATACTCTTTTAGAGAGCTGTCGAAGTGCTCAGGGACGTAGTCTGCACTGGCGTGCAGAAGAAGAGAAAAGCAGCTGAAATGTGCCATATTTGAAACAGCGTATGCTCTTTAGAGGTGAGTGGAACAGCACTGGGTTTTACTCAGCTCGCTGAAACACAACCGATTGGCTCCGAAGATAAAATCTGTCTGAACAGCCACACGCCTCCCTCATTTTATACCCGTACGTCCGGGAAGGGGCATGCAAATTCTGTTCGGCAATTCTCATTGGCCTTTTCTCAAAGATAAGAGGTAACCGAGGCTCTCAAAAGAGACCCCTAGTGTCACTACATCGACACAACGTCGAGTGAGTGACGGAAGGGGAACATCAGCCACTATTGCACCCATAACAACTTTCGAGAGAATGAGAACTACAAAGGTGGCAACCAACAACTGTGCGTTTTACTCACTTTCAAATAAATCATGACTATAAAGGCTGGTGATGACTATGATTTTTCACTCTATTATTCACACACTACCATGTTATAATACTGAAACACATTAATGCATCATTTGAAAACTATACATTTTAACGCTTCTATGAGAGACACATCTACATTTATAAACCTATCAATTCACAATTGAAATATTTACAAACACAAATAAATAATATAAATAAATAAAAAAATCACTCACATTTGCCACCCCCGCTGGACATTTCACTGGGAAACTGCAGCGAAATGTGTAGTAAGGCACGTCATTTTGCTTTGCAAAAAATTTGCCATGGCCACATAATGTTCCTGAGACCAGGCTGACTTTGACATATTTCTTAATTTAATAACATTGAATGTTACTAATTAGCTACTTCTCAAAATACAAAAATTTGCTGTTTATTGCAGGTTTAAATTCCCATATTTTCAATGTAGACTCTTTTCATCTTAAATTAATCTAGGTTTTATTTCATTTTCTTCACAGGCTTTGTACCTCTGGCTCTCTCTTTCTCGATCCCTTTATGCTAGTTTTCCTCTATGTCTTAGTTCCTCTGTGTATGTTTGTGTGTTGTCTGTCAGTGCAGTCTCTGCAGTCAGGCTTGACTGCTGCTCTGATATACATGCTTCCTTGTGTTTCTACTTTTTCTGTATTAACTGTCATTTCACTGACGCTCATGTATCTGACCAGCAGTTATGGACCAATAGATAAATCCCTCATGGTTTGTTTCACTCATATCAGATGTCAGATGTATACACAGCAGGTGCACACCTGGGCTACTTATACTTGGTGTGTGTGGGGAGATAATTAAAATCGCTTCAAAAAACATACTAAACAATGTAAAACAATGTAAAATGCAGAATGTTTTTTGTGAGAGTTAGGTTTAGGGGTATGGTTAGGGGATATAATCTATAGTTTGTACAGTATAAAAATCATTATGTCTATGGAGAATCCTCATAGCTCCACTAAAACGTGTGTGTGTGCGTGTGTGTGTGTGTGTGTGTGTGTGTGCGTGTGTGTGTGTGTGTGTGTGTGTGTGTGTGTGTGTGTGTGTGTGAACACTAAAGGAACTTGTGTACAAATATGTGCAGAAACAAAACATTATGCATGTTGAAAATATATGCTCATATTTAGGGGATATTTTAATTCATCTAGAGGAGTGTTGTCAATAGTGTTTGTGACATATGGCTTGCACCAGGAACATTGTCATGAATGCTAGCAGGAAGGAGGACCCAATCGCAGGAATGAGTGAACACAAAAACTTTAAACTTTGTTTTTTTGTTAAACAAAGGAAAACAAAGATGAACATAAAACTCTCAAGGGGAGAGAAACAGACTAATACAAACAAGAACAAAATAACTACGATGACTGACCAAAAACAGGAACAGGATAAATACAGGAAATGACCAACCGACAGACTTAAAGCTCTGACCCAAGCAGTTCCCCTTCTGTCACACACTCGACGTTGTGTCCATGTAGTGACACTAGGGGTCGATCTTGAGAGCCCAATACACCTTCAACTCTTTGAATAATGGCCAATGAGAATTGGCGAGTAGTATTTGCATGCCTCTACCCCGACATACGGGTATAAAAGGGAGGCTGGAATGCAGATTCATTCCGATTTTTTCTTCGGAGCCGAGCGGTTGTATTTCAGCGAGCTAAATACTACTACAGATCCATTCACCTCTTCAGATGTGTGTGCTGTTGGATATACGGTGCATTCCAGCTGCTTTCTCTCCACTATGCACTCCATGGCAGACTACGTCCATGAGCTCTTTGACAGCGCCTTAAAAGAGTTTATTTATGCTAAAGAGTATATTTCCTCCATTAGAGCAGGCACAGTGACGTTGAATTTTTAAAAAAAATTATTTTGAAGGAAAGCTGTCCCCCTCACTGGTCCTTCTACCTACAGGTACAAAGCCGACCTTGTTGCCGCTGAAGGCGATTCGGGGGCTTCAGTGGGTATGGTTCTGCGGGTAAACCCCCACGGACAGCCCACTCCCCGGTACGCTAGTTTGCGCCCGTTCAGTTCTCGGATGAGAAAGGCAGCTTGCCTCAGTGCCAGCCTAATGTCTCTTTCGGATCTTGTGAGCCGGATGAGATGTTGATCATTCCTGCTGTGCCCGCTGAGCACTACCACCTGGCGGAGTCGCCTGGCACTCCATTCCCGAGCCTGTAGGACGACGTCTGGCAACTAAAGCCTACAGTGCCGCCTCCGCCCTGCATCCATGGCCCTCTTACAGGTCCATCAGGCCTAGGCTCTGAAAGAGCTGCATTAGGGTAGTTCTGATCACGGTGTGCTACAAGAGCTGCACTCGGCGACCGATCTCACCTTCCGTGTGACTAAGGTCACAGGGCATGCACTCGGGTAGACGATGGAGCTTGTGGTCCAAGATTGCCAACTGTGGCTGAACCTGGTCGAGATGAGGAACGCGGACAAGGCACTGTTCCTTAATGCGGCCATCTCCCAGGTCGGCCTCTTTGGCGACACCATCGAGGACTTTGCCCAGCAGTTCTTGCCAGTAAAGCAACAGATGGAGGCCATTCAGCATATCTTGCACCAGCATGGCTCAAGAGTGCGCACCGAGGGTGTCCCCCTGCGGCGACACAAACTCAACTGGCTCCACCCAAGCCCAGCCCTCAGCCCCGGAGTAGAGCCCCTGCAGAAGAGAGACGCCCCCCCACTTCTCGGCCAGCTGCGAAGATCCCAGGAGGGGTTACAAGCGCCCCTGAGATGGGACACCTGAGGATCGAAATGTCTGCGGGAACTCCGGAGCTGTTAAAAAAAGCTGTAATTGTCAAAAAAAGAGCAGTTTCCTCTCTCCTCGGGTCACACCGACAGTGCTCACAGTCGCTGCCCACATGGCTACCAGACACTGCCTGCAGCCTGGGCCTCACAAACGTGGCGCCCCCGCCTTCGTGTGCCCCACTGCATCACACAAACCGAGTCTCGAGGATGGCCCAAGAGGCCTTCCTTCTCAGTTGCCAGCCCGCCTTATGCCGGGCGTGTGGAGCAAGGTAAGTGCTTCAAGGGTCCCCTCAGTGCGGCTGCCTCGGGTCAGAGCACCCCTCCCTGACCTGGCAATAAACTGTGTTATGTGTAAATCAGATGTTTATTGTAATTGTCATACTGCTATGTTGTTCAGAACTGCACCCAAGACTTTCAACCACTGTTACATTTGTGTATATGGTTGAGTGACAATAAAGGCATTCGACTTGATTTGACCAACTTCACAAAATGATTCAACAAACACAAGAGGAAGAAGGCTCAATATAATTAGGAAGACACATGAGGGACAGGTGCAGAAAATCAACATGACAAGAACTAAATGATGAGGAGTGGCAAGAGGAAACAAGTGGACAGGGTCAGAAGAGTGCATAACAGACAAAAACACAATAGAACAAATAACACCCCCAAATGCCTCCTGCCATCCAAACCAGACCGGCCAGGCCGAGGGGCAGATGGGAGGATGGGTGGGGAAAAACAAGTGAACAACCTAGACAGGAGTATGGACCCAGCTTGCCAGTAGTCCAGGGCGGAGCTGGAGGAAAACCAGGTGACTGGGCAAACTGTGGGGCGGCCAAAGGGAACTGGACAGACTGTATGACGGCCGCGACTGGGGAATGGCCTCTGTGGCCGTGAGTGCTGATAGCAACTGGGGAATGGCCTCCGTGGCCGTGAGCGCTGGCAGTAACTGGGTTATGACCCCCATGGCCGTGAGCGCTGGCAGCAACTGGGGAACGGCCTCCATGGCCTTGAGCACTGGCAGTGACTGGGGAACAGGGCCCCTTCTCCTCATCCTCTTCTGGACGGTCGGCAGCACTGCTGCAGGAAGGGCTACCACCTCCTGGTGGTTAACTCTAACCCCTCCATAAGGCATTAGGATCACATACAGTGTTTGCATAGACTTTCTCATTGTCCGTCATTTTGAGGGACAGGGTCGTAAAAATTCCGTCATAATCTATTATTACCCGTCATTTTAATTTTCATATTTGAATGACAATAAGACCTTTTAATAGCTTTAATTTTCTTTCACTTTTTCATTTTTAATCATGAATTTACAGGACGAGCATATAGCAGATTGTGCATTTATTTATTTATGAAGAGAACAGATTAACAAC
Source organism: Xyrauchen texanus (assembly GCF_025860055.1). Taxonomy (NCBI): domain Eukaryota; kingdom Metazoa; phylum Chordata; class Actinopteri; order Cypriniformes; family Catostomidae; genus Xyrauchen; species Xyrauchen texanus. The sequence goes on from NC_068301.1 coordinate 29,889,165, forward strand.
AGAGACACCACACGAAGCAGATTCATGTTTTTTTCCCCGTAGTGACAGCAGAGGCCACTAAAACACGACATATGTACAACGCAATATTAAAAAAAAAAATACGATTAACATATGAACAAAACACATAAAAAATTTACTTAACAGAACTCAATCGACAACTCTCCTGGTCCGCATCGACTTAAACTGGGTGCTCTCCTGTGAATAATCAAACGCATCAAGGGAGACTGATGCTGAGGTAATTGTCATAAGATTTTGTGTCTTTGCCTCGGGCAGACGACTTCTCCTGTCAGTTTTAATTTGGTTCTGGAGGCTGAACCCAGCATCAAGTGCGCATTGCCCTGCACATGACAAGAGTTGCAGAAAGCTTCACAGAGGGGCGATTTTACGAGATTGCCATGAAAAAAAGAAGGTGTGCACAATAAAAATTGAATACATGTACTTGGAAGAGAGAAAAAAAGATTGCAGTTGCTTTGATAGCAGAAAGTAATAAAAGGACTAATTTATGTTTAGGTCTAAGCTAGGGCTGCACAATATATCAAAAAATTAGCGTTATATAGTATATGATAATAGTATATGCGATATCCATATCGCTGAGAGGTGCGATAAATAAAAAAAAAAATTATGTGCCAAGCATGTGTGCATTGCATGCATAAGTTGTTTATCCAAATTTGACCAATCAGATGGGGTCTTATACCCGCCTCACCAGTGGCTAGTGGCACAGAACCTAGCAGTGGCTCGGAGCAGAGAGGGTGGAAAATAAAAACTAATGGCAGGAGTTGAGACAAGCGAGCCGGAAAATGACAACAGCAAAGAACTTGTGGCTAAAAAGAACAGTACGTCTGAAATATGGCAATATTTTGGCTTCAAGAGAGAAGACGTGTACCAAATGCAAGTACTCTGTAAGTCGTGCCAAAAAGTTGTGGCCACGTCGAGAGGAAATACAACAAATCTCCACAGTCATCTGGAACGCAACCACAGGGAGCAATATAACGACTTAAAAAGTAAGCTCAAAACTGCCAACAAAATGCCAAGTAAGGTTAACAATAGCAGAGTCTCACAGACAACCATAAATCAAAGTTTTGAAAGTGTAACTCCTTATGAAAAAACGTCGAAACGCCACAGGGAATTAACAGAATCTATCACACGCTTTTTAGCTAAAGACATGATGCCTGTTAACACTGTGAGCAGAGAAGGCTTTGTGAGTCTAATTAACAAATTGGACCGGAGACATCAGCTTCCATCGAGAAATTATTTTTCTCAAGTCGCAATTCCACAGATGTATGACACCTGCGTCAAGAAGTATCTCTGTATACCTGTATTGTATACCTCAGTTCACCTTCAGAGAGACTTTTTAGTACAGCAGGAAATGTTGTGACATGCCAACGCACATGTTTAAAACCGAACAAGGTCAATATGCTAGTTTTCCTGGCAAAAAACCTGAAATAAAATTGCTTTCATTGTTAAGCACATATAGCATTGCATTGTGCTGAAATATAGGTTTAGGCCTACATGTTATTACTTATTTTATTCTTGTGGATGTTGACAAGATGTAAGTATTTCCACTAAATACAAATTTATTTAAGGCCTGTACAATTTGTTTAATAGTATTTTTATTTTATTTTTTAAATATCAATTTATTTTTTTCATTAAAAAATAATTTTATTTTAAAAAACAGGCAAGAAAGGGAATATTTTGTTTAAAAAATGCTCTTGTTTCAAGATGCTCTTGATGATTACATGGTTACATGTGAATAAAGTAATGTTTGAGAGTAATGCATTTTATTGTGTTTTTCAGTCATTCATAGTTTTTTAAATTGAAGAATATCTATTACCTGTTTATTTTAGTATTATTTTTAAAATGACTAATAAAAATAGAATTTCTTTAGGGAAATATTATATCGCAAAAAATATCGTTATCGCAATATTCAACAACAATATTGCATATCGCATATTTTCCCAATATCGTGCAGCCCTAGTCTAAGCATTTTCTTGATTAATTTAAATTAGTTCAATAACTGGGGTCTCTGATATTTGTAAACGATAAGGTTATTTCATTAAAATAAATTATGAGACATTCAATGTCTCTTCACAAATCTGGAAAGTTTTTAAATATTTCTTGTTGCTTAGTACTCTCAAAGACATTATTGGTGAGGCAAAAACATGTGTGTGAAAAAAACTTTGGTGTAAACTGGAGTCAGTTCATAGATTTCAATGTATTCTGCAGCGCTGACGTGAGTCATGTGAAGTCACATTTGCACATTAATCATTGCTCTTCACAATCACAAAAGTGACCGATTATGGTTTCAAAACAGCGAATTTCTCTGAAAGGTGAGGAGTTTGGAACCCTGAAATTTTTTTCATGCATTTATTTATTTGGTTGAATTTGATAATTTTCCACAGCACACCTGACAGTCTTTCACGACACACTAGTGTGCCGCACAGTGGTTGGGAAACACTGAGTTAGAATGTTTGTAAATCTGATCTTTTTAAGAAGTTCAACAGATTTTTATTAGCTTGTGATGCTTTCCAGATGAAAAGACCTTAAACAGACATCTCGGAGATGTACCTGTGCTATCTGGTACATAAACATTGGATTCATACGTGCCTTGATGTTGTCCTGCGAAGGCAGTATTTTTCAGCTCTCAGGCACAGCCATCCTCTCAATCTCTCCTTACCATCCTCCTCCTTATAGTCCCCTATGGCTGTGTATAGTGGGGTGAGGAATTGGCATAAAGCTGCTGCCAGCAAGAGCTGACAAATTTCAATAAGGGGAGATGACACAGAGGTGATGACTCCAGCAGTCCGTCTAGGCTGAAAAGAGGAAGTATCTGGCAGACAAAGGGAGATTTAGCTTAGCGGCTAGGCAGCTGCTGATTTCGTTCTAAATTGTTAGTAGTATTTAGATTCGCAAAATGAACACAAATAGTGCAGGCTATATGCATCGTTTATTTGCACATGCTGTCAGCATTTTAGACAAGGAATTATAATAAATTTTTCCATGTGTGGTAATAGTTAAGCATATCAAACCTCATTGGTTCTTGCATGTTTTGTGACCAAACGTCATAACACAAGAACCAATAAGGCAGGATGTTATTGACATGTCGCCATTTTTTATTTGGGCTCTGTATACACGAGTTGAACAAAGATTTTATTTTATATAAGAGTGAATAATGACTCAAATTATGGTCTGTTCATCATACAAAGTGATCATATGACATCAGAAGACTTAGAATATGACATACAAGTCACATGGACTACTTTTAAGACACTTTTTGGTATTTTTAAGCTTTAAAGTTTTTTAATAAGCATTGTTCCCCGTCTGTCACTCATTTCGACGTTGTGTCGAAGAAGCGACACTAGGGGGTCTCTCTTGAGCACCGAATATGCCTCTGATCTATGAAAAAAGGCCAATGAGAATTAGGCAGACAGTATTTGCATACCCCGCCCCAGACATTCGGGTATAAAAACAGAGAAATACGTCGAGTTCATTCAGAAATGTTCTTGAGCCGATGGTCCTGTTGCAGTCAGCTGCGAGTCACACACCTGTTCCTGTTTCCTCTGACACTTTGCCTGCTGTTGGATCTACGGCGCACTTCAGCGGCTTTCTCCATTCTCTGCACGGCAGTGTAGTTTGCCCCTGGGCACTTCAACAGCGCAAAAAATCTAAAAGAGTTTTATAAAAGAGTAGTTTCTCTGAAAGAGTTATTTTCTCTAAAAGAGCAATACGCAGCTGGCGTTGAACGTCCTTTTCAGGACGCGTCTCTGTACAGATGCCCTTCCGCCCCTGCGTAATTCCTGGATGCGGTAGAGTGCTCTCCGCTTCAGACAGCCACAGGCGTTGTCTCGGGGCGGGGTATGCAAATACTGTCTGCCTAATTCTCATTGGCCGTTTTTCATAGATCAGATGCATATTCGGCGCTCAAGAGAGACCCCTAGTGTCGCATCTTCGACACAACGTCTCGTTCCCTGGAGGTTACATCCGTAACCTAGCCGTTTGTATGGAAGGAGGCGTGTTTGCTCAGAGAAGAATGATAATGACTCAATTTGAAAAACACCTGCCACAGTGCTAAGACAACCTAAAGTGCCAAATCAAGTTGAATGAAGTGATTAGTGAATAAGATGCAGGTTTTAATACTGTGCATTAAAAAATGTGCAAATGTTTAGTGAATTTGCAACTAAATGTTTCTTTTGGTTTCTGAACTCTATTACTGTAATATTACACAGCAAAAAAAATCCTTTTGCCAAACTTGCATGAGATTTCTTCAAATATTATTTTGAAAAGAGTATGTCAAAGAACAAATTTATTCTGAATACTTTGGATTACTTCTACAACACTGGTAGATTTTTTCACTTGTTTTGACTTTAAAAACTCTGCCATTACAGTAAGACAAAATACATGTTAAAAATACATTCTCTGAAAAACCTAAATATCTTATGCAGTGTTGTTTCTAAAACATGACAAATCAAATGATCTTGTTTTAAAGAATGTATTATATTTTACATGAAATCAATACAAAAATTATTATCAAAAATATGATGTTTGCCCTTATATCAAAGGTCTTACTAGAAAATAGAAATGATGATCCAACGTGAATATTCTTGATAAAAAATCATCCCTGGTAACATGTGCATGTAAAATGGCTTAAAATAGCATTTTAGCTTAGCATAACGCTGACAGTATCCACAAGGTTTATTTCTATTTCTTCTGCTCCAAACTTACTTCAAACTTACTTCTCTGTCTGCTCGTATGTTACATACATCATAAGAAAGTGTTTCACTGCTGTTCAAATGCTCTTTGGATCGCATCATTAATACAATTTTTCATCTGAAAGGACTAAATATTAAATGAAACAAATGACAATAAAATGCAAAGTAATCTCTTCAATAATCAAAATACTTTTTGAATGTAACTGTATTAGAATTACCAATTATATAAATTGTAACTGTAGTGGAATACAGTTACTTATATTTTGTATTTTAAATATGTTATCCTGTTACTTGTATTTCGTTACTCCCCAACCTGCTTACAGTATATGCACAATGAAATTGTGAAAGTTTTGTGATAATTTACTGTACATATTTGATTGCAAAGCAATGCATAATAATATTTGTCTCAATGGAAAAATCATTTATTTTAATCTTCTGGGTAGATGTTGTGTTCTATAGTTTGCCATGGGAGATATATGGGAAGTGTATTCAAATTCTGTCTGTTAATACAGTCCTAAATGTGATGTGACATACAGTATAGTTTTATCTCACTCAAGGTAATCAACACTATATATCTCGCAAAATTATGATACAATGTAAATGTCACTTGGTTCAAGGGACCTCTGAGTTCATACAATGAGACAGCATTGACAAAAGCCAACATAATAAGTGACAAAATCATCAGACGTACTGTCAAATCACTGTTAGACTATGGGATGTGATGCAGGAATTAAACTTTACAGTGTATAGGAGGATGTCAATTTCTCATTACTCCACATCAAAAAGACAGGAGATTCAGTGGAGCTGTGATACTATGTTTGTACAGCACAGATAAATTACTTTATGATGCCTGGAACATGATGTGACAGGGCATCCAGTTGTATGAGAGCAGAACTGAATTTAGAAAACTGTAAATTGCAATTTCTGAATTTGCCTGCAAATTGGATGCAGAATTGTCCTTTGAATTTAAGGAGGTAGAATTGAAATGGAATTCAAAGAAATGAAAGACTGCTATAAGTGTTGTTTTTAATAAAACATTTAAAAAAAACTATTTTAATAAGATTTACACATAATCATGTTACGGTGTACACCCAGGAGTATTGCAAGAAACATTACAATTAGATTATAGACATTTTCTAAGTCTGAAATGCCATAGAAATGTGTACTAATATATATATATATATATATACCTGAATCCCCAAATTAAGTCAGTCCTTCATTATAGTGGACAGATTCGGTGTCAGCACTGTTATCGCTATAATGGTAATACAAGGGCATGTAGTATTGGAAGGGGAAAGAAGACGAGTTATTGGAGAATAGAAAGGGAAGGAGAGGACATAAAAAATGCGGAAAAACGTGAGAAGGATTATTCTGATTATCTTACCAATCAATCAGGCATGATATAAGATATTTCTCTTTGAAGCACTGAGTGGCCTAAGTGGAAAAATAAATTTTTGGGACTGAAAATGAACCAAAGGCCAAGTTTTCCCTCAGAGGGCATAAAAGATTTACTCCATACCACCTTAATAATACATTATTGTTACGAGGAGGAGAGTGTGGTCGGGCCGCGATGAAGCATGCCTGGCGCTGAGTTTGCCGCAAAGCACTTTTATGTTATGTTTGATATATCTTCTGTCATTAAAGTTTGCATTGCTGTTCATGAATTCCGTTACTCTGGTGCCAAAACTCGGGAAGGAGGAGGTATGTGCTGTCGGAGGCTCCTCACTGCTGTTGGAGGGTCTCGACACTGAGGAGGTGTGGTAAGGTGGTACTGGAGTGGTTCACCAGGAGGCGGAGGAGCCCGATGCTATTCGCCAGGAGACGGAGAAGCCGCTGCCGGTCACCTGGAGCGGAAGAGCCGCTGCCAAGGTTAGAGGATTTCACTGCCAGTCCCCAGGGGTCGGAGGAGCCACGGACGTCTGCCTGGAAGCGGAAGAGACTGCTGCCATCTGCCAGGAGGTGATGTCCAGTGCCATCGCCCGCCTTCGCAGAGGGCTGCTGCCCAGCTGGCCGAGGACTAGGTGGCAGTGTGTCCAGGGACACTTTTTATCTCTCTCTTTCTCCTCTCTCTCTCATTCTGTCTCTCCGGCTTGCTCTTTCTCTCTGCTCTCATCTCTCTCTTAGTTTCCCAGGAGGCAGGGAAGGCCGGCTGGAGGAAGGACGGCCGAAAGGGCAACACCTACCCTCCAGGAAGGGTGGGGGGGAGTAGGTCACCCTAGAGTTTTCCCTTGCCTGAATCTGGAGGTGGAGGAGTGTGACGAGGAGTAGGGAGTGTCCGGGCCGTGATGATGCACACCTGGCACTGAGTTGTCTGATCAGTGGCAGAGAGATAAGTAGGGGCCAGAATGCCAGTTCGAGAGAGAGAGAGAGAGAGAGAGAGAGAGAGAGAGAGAGAGAGAGAGAGAGAGAGAGAGAGAGAGAGATGCACATGCTTTTTGTCTGCATCTTTGTTTTGTTTGCAGCAAATAACTTTTAAGTTAAGTTATGTTCTGTCATAAAAGTTTACGTTGCTGTTCGGGTGGTTCCCGCCTCCTACTTGCCCATTCTGTGAAACTTGTTACAATAATATATAACTCATCTACTTGGTTTCATGTTCTGTTTAATGTGCCCCGTGGAGGGAGAACATTGATATTTCAGAAAAAGCTGGACTTATGATTCTATATCAGTCTGCATTAGCTATATTTACAGTATGTATTTTCATTGCAGCACACGAGGACTATTCTAAAGTAGTTACATTTTACTTTGGGATTTGGAGAGTTCATAGCCAAACACTTCAAATATGGTTTGTAATTTTTAAAATGAATTAACAGACAACAAAGGTAGATCAAATATTGTTTCTGATGATCATTACAGTGTTTGCAAGGCAGCACTGTTTTGACATTCCTGAATCATTATGGATCAACATGATCTCACAAGAAATCGTCATGCAGCTTCTGATTGTTCATGCACCCTGAAATTGACCCAATTCTTGAGATTTCTGACAAGCACCATCCCCATGAATCATTTTTCATCAATTCAAATGTATTCACCCTTCCTTGTGGCACTACTGATAACGCATTACATGAGCAATTTCCGAGACACAGGTTCTGGTCACATTGAAACCAGGAAGTAATTGCGTTCACATTCGAAATTTATTTTCTCTCAAAAATTTTATTTTTACTCCACTAACGATTAGGTTTAGAGTTGGGGTTTGGGTTAGGGGAAGAGTTAATAAAATATGCATGTCTGATGACTGTTTTACATTGTTTACAACTAAAAACACATCAGGCTTTTGACACCACTCTGTGGACATTATACCTCAACAAAACTTCCAGCTTCAGCCATTGGGGGCAGTGGTTTGAATTTCGGTAAGCACAGCCCAATTTCAGCAGGATAACTTTCAACTTATTGTTGCCGAATTCACAGTCTGCCTGATTAAGGTTTGTTCTAATCCCCTAACTATAAGTATTCAACTTGTGCAATTAATTTAGTTTAATCTGCTTAATGTACAGACTATATTTCAATTTGTATATGTAGATAATTTCAGCTTTGCATGTACAATCTATACAATTTTTTAGTAAACTACAAATTTTTTTAAGAAATTTAAGATAAAATGTAAACAATCTCTCATTGAATTACATTGATAGAATGTTCAGTATTCAGAAAAAAACAGATTGTGATGATGTCATCGTAATTAGCATAATTTGTTTGCAAATGGCTCTATTATTATTATTATTGGCTACAAATGAATGAAATGCATGATAAAACCACATAAACAAGCCCATTTAAAGAGCTTTCTCTGCACACAGATTAAAAATAACAAGAAGAAGAAGAAGAACAAATAAAATGTAAAAAAAAATCACTACCAAGTTTGAAAAGTGTTGAGTCAGTCCTGTACTTCCCAGTCTCAAGAGAGGACTTTGACCTAAGCAAAAGTGAAAGCTGGAGTCTCATGTTATGTACTGTGAAGATTCACAGTAGACAAGCTTCAGTGGAGAAGCCTCTCTTTCCCCTTCTGTCGCTCTCTCCACGTTGTGTCAGAGAAGCGACACTAGGGGTCTCTCTTGAGCGCCGATATTCACCTCTGAACTATGAAAAAAGGCCAATGAGAGTTGGCAACCAGTATTTGCATGTCCCGCCCCCGGACATACGGGTATTTAAGCGGCGCAAATACGGGAGTTCATTCAGAAAATTTCTTCGGAGCCGATGGTCATGTCTGCAACTGCTGCATACTACACACCGAGTTCCTGTCATCCCTCTTTTGCATAACTGTTGGATTCCACGGCGCACAACAGCGGCTTTCTCCTGTTTGCACGGCTGTGCATTCCTGCCCCTGGGCGCATCGACAGTGCAGATTTAAAAACTCTCACGAGTTTTTTCCCTAAAAGAGTGATTTTATTTAAAAAAAGTAATTTCCTCTAAAAGAGCAAAACACAGCGGCGTTGAACGTCCTTTTAAGGATGCGTCTTTATAAAGATGCCCTTCCGCCCCTGTGTTGTTTCTGGATGCGGTAGAGTGCGCTCCGCTTCCGACGGCCACAGGCGCTGTCTCGTGTGTCTGGGTAGCGATCACACCGAGGCTGCGTTTGTGGATGGTTCATGTTCTCACTGTGAGAACATGACCATGACAACGTTGCGGTCGCGGCTTGCTTACAACCGTGAGCAAGCCACTCCAGCCGCCCCCCGTATTGCTCCTTCTTCCCACGGGATTGAGGACGATGCGGCTGGCGATGGAGGCGATTTGGGGATGGCTGCGGGTGCAGCTCCGCCGGGTACGCCCCCTCGGACCACCCACGCCCCAGCACACTCGTTGATTCCCGTCCGTGCTCGAGGCAGCGGCGACTCGCCTCACAGCCAGTCAGCCGACCCTCTTGCGATGGAAGCCGATGAGCTCGCCGCGACATCAGAGGGCGCGGCATCTGATGCAGAGGACTCACCTGGGCTGCCGCCTTCGGGCTTGCACACCCAGGCTGAGGCTGATGCACAGATGTCCGACAAGCTGTCCCGGGCAGCGTGGGCTTGGATTGGAACCCTCCATCCTCCCCACAGCCATCACAGCTGGATGACTGGTTCCTGGGGTCTGCGCGCCGCTCACAGCCTCGCCCCCCCGGTTCCGTTTTTCCCGGAAGTGCATGATGAGCTGACGTCTTCGTGGAGAGCACCCCTCTCCACTCGTCACACCGCCACAGGCTCGTCCGCCCTCGCCACCCTCGACGGCAGAGCGCGCCACAGGTACGCGGCGATTTCCCAGGTGGATAGGGCGGTTGCGATCCATCTATGCCCCGGTACCCCTACCACCTGGTGAGGTCGCCCCGTACTCCCTTCCCGGACCTGTAGAGCAACCTCCTCGCTGACAGCGAAGGCCTACAGCCCAGCATGCCATGGCTCTCCTGCAGGTCCACCAAGCCAAGGCACTTCGCAACATGCACGGGGGTGGCCCTGATCCCGACACGCTGCAGGAACTGCGCTCAGCGACCGACCTCGCCCTGAGAGTGACGAAGGTCACAGCGCAAGTGCTCGGACAGGCGATGGCCACGCTAGTGGTCCAGGAATGTCAACTGTGGCTGAACATGGTCGAGATGCGTGAAGCCGACAAGACTCGCTTCCTCAACGCCCCTGTCTCCCAGTTCGGCCTCTTCGGCAACTTTGCCCAGCAGTTCTCCACGGTAAAGAAGCAGACGGAGGCCATCTCTCACATCATGCCTCGCCGCAAGCTTGCCGCCACGGCCCATGCCCCATCTGCTCGCCGAGGGCGTCTTCCCGCAGCCAGAAGACAAGCTCCTGCTCCGCCTCAACCCGGGCCCAGCTCTCAGCCCCAGCGTCGAGCAAACCGCGGGAAGCGCACGCCCCCTGTCTCACGGACCCCCTCGAGGACCCGGAAGGCTCCCAGGCGCTCCTGAGACAACGCACCCAGAGTCCAAGAAGTTAGCTCCAGAGGTGGTAAGACCGCTCCATCCCCCGGTGGAGGGCCGGGAGGAGAGTCCTTTGTTTTTTCATTTGCCGCACCCCTTAACTGGGGCTGCGGTACCCAAATTCTCAATAAAAGAGCTATTTCCTTTGTCTCTGGGGCATATGGCCCGCAAATGCCGTTCTCACGGCACTGTGCTTTCAGGCCTCAACAGTCCTGGCTCCATGGACGCGGTGTCCCCGCCTTCAGCCCCACGACTGTTCCCCGGCCGGCCGGTTCAGATGAGTCCAGAGGACGCCAGCATCAGACCTTCTCCTCAGTCACGAACCCGCCCCCTGCCGGGTGCGCGGAGCAAGGTAAGTGCTTTGAGTTTATTCTCAGCACCAGAGCCTCGGGATGCCACGTTGCCTCCGGACGCCACGTTACCTGTTCCGCACCGCTGCGAAGCCCTGCCGGGGTACGTCCAAAAAACCCGTCCCTTTGGTGCCCCTAGCACGGAGTTTAGAGGCGTGGCTTTCACTGCCCAACCCGTCACGCTGGCTGCACCGGACCATTCGACTCGGTTACGCAATTCAGTTTGCCAGGTCTCCGCCCCCCTTCGTGGGCGTACATTTTTCCGCAGTACACGGCCAATATGCCCATTCCCTGCATGAAGAAATCGCCTACCTTCTATTAAAGGACGCGATAGAGCCTGTCCCTCCAACCGAAACGAAGAAGGGTTTCTACAGCCCTTACTTTGTTGTGCCCAAGAAAGGCGGCGGCTTACGACCGATCTTGGACCTGCGAGTTTTCAATCGGACCTTGTCCAAACTCCCGTTCAAAATGCTCACCCAGAAACAAATTCTATCTGGCGTCCGGCATCTAGATTGGTTCGCAGCGGTAGACCTGAAGGACGCGTACTTCCACGTCTCAATTTGCCCTCGACATCGACCCTTCCTACAGTACGCGTTCGACGGTCAGACATATCAGTACAAAGTCCTCCCCTTCGGCCTGTCTCTGTCCCCTCGTGTCTTCACGAAAGTCGCAGAGGCAGCTCTTGCCCCGCTCCAAGTAGCCGGCATACGCATACTCAATTACCTCGACGACTGGCTCATACTGGCTCACTCTCGAGAGTTACTATGCGCACACAGAGACCAGGTGCTCAGGCACCTCAGCCGTTTGGGGCTTCAGGTCAACTGGGAAAAGAGCAAGCTCTCCCCGGTCCAGAGCATCTCTTTTCTCGGTCTGGAGTTAGACTCAGTCTCAATGACAGCACGTCTCTCCAACGAGCGTGCTCAGTCAGTGCTGAAATGCCTCGCTTCCTTCAAGCCGGGCGCCGTGGTCCCACTAAAACGTTTCCAACAGCTCCTGGGGCATATGGCATCCTCCGCGGCGGCCGCGCTGCTGGGGTTGATGCATATGAGACCACTTCAGCACTGGCTCCGGACTCGAGTCCTGAGACGAGCATGGTGCCGCGGCACGCACAACGTAAAAGTTACCTCTGCCTGCCGCCAGACCTTCAAACCCTGGACAGACCTTTGCTTTCTAAGGGCTGGAGTACCCTTGCAGCAGGTGTCCCGATGCGTTCTGGTCACGACCGACGCCTCCAAATTGGGTTGGGGCGCCGTGTGTAACGGGCGCGCAGCCGCAGGCCAGTGGAACCGAGGCCCGCTGCGCTGGCACATCAACTGCCTAGAGCTGCTGGCTGTTTTTCTGGCCCTGCAGAAGTTTCTTCCGTTAATTCGGCACAAACACGTCTTAGTCAGGACAGACAGCACCACGGTCGTAGCCTACATAAACCGCCAAGGCGGAGTACGCTCCCTCCACATGTCACAGCTCGCCCGTCGTCTCCTCCTATGGAGTCAGCAGCGACTGGAGTCACTGCGCGCCACTCACATCCCCGGCAACCTCAATGTGATGGCGGACGGGCTGTCAAGACAAAGCTTGCCCGGCGGAGAGTGGAGACTCCACCCCCAGTCGGTCCAGCTGATTTGGGACCGGTTCGGCAAGGCCCAGGTAGACCTGTTTGCCTCCCAAGAAACCTCCCACTTCCCGCTCTGGTATGCCCGGACAGAGGCTCCCCTCGGGGCAGATGCGCTGGCACACAGCTGGCCCACAGGGCTGCGCAAGAACGCATTTCCCCCAGTGAGCCTTCTTGCACAGGTGCTATGCAAGGTCAGGGAGGACGAGGAGCAAGTCACTCTGGTAGCCCCCTACTGGCCTACCCGTACTTGGTTTTTGGACCTCACACTCCTCACGACAGTCCTCCCTGGCGAATTCCCCTGAGGAAGGACCTTCTTTCTCAGGGACGGGGCACGCTCTGGCACCCGCACCCAGACCTCTGGAACCTCCACGTCTGGCCCCTGGACGGGATGCGGAAGATCTAGCCGGTCTACCATCTGCCGTCGTAGATATAATCAATCAAGCCAGAGCCCCCTCTACCAGGCATCTTTACACCATAAAGTGGCGTCTGTTCGCGGACTGGTGTTCTTCCCGAGCCGAAGACCCGCAGAAGTGCGCAGTTAGGTCAGTGCTCGTGTTTCTTCAGGAGAGGCTGGAGAGGAGGCTGTCCCCCTCCACCCTCAAGGTGTATGTCACGCTATCGTGACCCACCACAACACGGTAGATGGAAAGTCTCTTGGTAAGCACGACTTAATCGTCAGGTTCCTAAAAGGTGCCCGGAGGATAGCTCCCTCCCGGCCTAACCTGTTCCCCTCCTGGGATCTCTCGGTCGTCCTTACGGGACTCCAGAGACCACCCTTCGAGCCGCTTGACTCAGTTGGACTCAGGGCCCTCTCTCTCAAGACCGCCCTGCTGATCGCGCTCGCTTCCATCAAGAGGGTCGGGGACCTGCATGCGTTCTCTGTTAGCGACGCTTGCCTGGAGTTCGGTCTGGCAGACACGTTTGTGATCCTAAGACCGCGACCGGGCTATGTGCCCAAGGTTCCTACCACACCCTTCAGGGATCAGGTAGTGAACCTGCAAGCGCTGCCCCGGGGAGGAGGCAGATCCAGCCCTTTCACTGCTGTGTCCAGTACGTGCCTTACGTATCTACCTGGACCGCACACAGAGCACTAGACGCTCTGAGCAGCTCTTTGTCTGCTTTGGGGGACAGCAGAAAGGGAATGCTGTCTCCAAGCAGAGACTCGCCCACTGGGTTGTCGACGCCATTTCCCTGGCTTATCACACCCAGGCCGTGCCCCCCCTTTGCGGGTCCGAGCCCACTCCACCAGGAGTGTTGCGTCCTTATGGGCACTGGCTAGGGGCACTGCCCTAGCAGACATTTGTAGAGCAGCGGGCTGGGCAACACCGAACACTTTCGCGAGATTCTACAATCTCCAAGTTGAGTCAGTATCGTCCCGTGTTCTCTCAGGTACCGAGCCCGTAGAACTCGGTGGCACGCCCATGATCTGACCGGGTGAATCGCTTGCATCCAGCGCCCTTCCCCCTAACCAGGGGAAACAGTGCGCCTTCATTCCCAGGAGATCTCAGGTTTGGGATACTGGTTGATTCCTCCCTAGCCCTCGTGGGTCGCAGTTCAGCCGAGGAACTCACCGACCCAAGCCACTGCGGGTACCGCAAGCTACCCTGCACTGGTATAGGTGCTCCACAGGTAAGGCCTCCTTCGGACTCCCCCTGTGTGTAATGCCACGGTTCTGTCCCCTCTGGCGAGTGGACTCCCGTACTTCCCTTAGGCAGTCACGGCTGCCTCGGTTGCCGTGACGTATGTTCCCCCCTCTATAGGCTGGATCCACCACCGCACCGACTTTTCCACATAGGCCCTAAGTCAGGCCTCTGATGGTTTTGCCACTTAAATTTGCCTCCCCTCTCGGGTAGGTGTGGCCTCCGCAGGGTCTTCTCCGCCCTGAATAAGGGCTAAGACCCCCTTCCCTCAATGCGTGTAAGGGCCCCGGCCTAAGTTGCTCTATGCGAGAAACATAGAGAGAAAAGAGGCCCGGCCAGACTTGGCCCATTCCCAGGTTGGCGGCCAGCACCTTGTTCCCCCCTCCAGGGTAACGATAAGGAATCCTGATGGCTTAAATGGGGCATTGGGGAAGGGTACGTGCAGCCTGATACAGTTGGTCGTCCTGCACGTAAGAATACCTGCTCGCTCCTGTATCAGCAGTTCACGCATACACGGCTCAGCCGCGTGGCACTTTTATAAGTGGACCCCTAGTGTCGCTTCTCTGACACAACGTGGAGAGAGCGACAGAAGGAGAACGTCTAGGTTACGTATGTAACCTCCGTTCCCTGATGGAGGGAACGAGACGTTGTGTCTCCCCTGCCACGTCGCTGAGCCGAGCCACTGTTGTGGCCGGACCATTCCCGGCTCCTCAGAAAAATCCTGAATGAACTCCCGTATTTGCGCCGCTTAAATACCCGTATGTCCGGGGGCGGGACATGCAAATACTGGTTGCCAACTCTCATTGGCCTTTTTTCATAGTTCAGAGGTGAATATCGGCGCTCAAGAGAGACCCCTAGTGTCGCTTCTCTGACACAACGTCTCGTTCCCTCCATCAGGGAACGGAGGTTACATAATAACCTAGACGTTCTCTATCTCTCTCCTGTCAGAGCTCATCCCTTTGACCTAAAGTATTTTATTCTCCGTATAAAAGTGATCCTCAGCAGTATTCATGAAAATAGATAAGTATGTGGTTATAGATAATAATATAATTAAGTTGATAACTTGTTGATAACTTAATAAATTATTAGGTTTTGCAGAGAAGAATTGGAACAATATACATTTTTGTGGATTTTCAATGGAAAAAAAGACTGGTGACCAACTGTTGATTGCCAATATCTTCCAAGTAGTTTTTAGCCCAGTACTTTTCTGTTTCTAGGAGTCATGTCTATAAGGTAACCCTCCATGAGACACTTGGCAGACTTTGGCAGCCGGGCGGTTACCTTCTGGATACAGTCATTTCTAGAGTGTTCTGATCTCTATATATGCACTCTCTAAGCACTTCATTATGAATACTTTGGTCCTAATAAAGTGCCTGACATGGTCTTCTGCTGTTGTAGCCCATCCACCTCAAGGTTTGATGTGTTGTGCATTCTGAGATGCTATTCTGCCCACTACAATGTACAGAGTGGTTATATGAGTTACCATAGTCTTTTTGTCAGCTAGAACAAGTCTGGCCATTCTCCATTTACCTCTCTCATCAACAAGGCATTTCCATGTACCTAATAAAGTGCTTAGTGAGTGTAGATGGGGTTCCTTCTTCAACGTAAGCCTTTTTTTTTGTTTACAATTTTATCAGCTACCAAGCAAAAAGTTCAGTTGCTCAGATTAGTAATAGCACACATCTTTCCATGTTATTTTTGAAGTATAATACATGTCTGTAGCATGTTACCTGCTCTGATCTACTTAGCAAACAACTAAAGAAATCCATTAATTGTAAATAATCCAACATTTTTCAAATCATATTTTGACGGCTCTCATTAAAATTGAGCATATTGTGTATATTTGAATTTTTTACATTTTTGCCATTCAATTTTAAATAAACATATTTAGTTTGCTCATACCACATTTACATAAACAAAGTTGCATCAATGATATTAAAGAAGTTGTTCACCCAAAAAAGTAATTTTAACAAGGTTGTTAAAAGTAGCACACATTCATGTGAAGACCTGAGATGTTTTTTGTGCTAAAGAACGCATCTGAAAAATGACTTCTCACCAAAACTTATCATATGTCCTCTGAAGACTTGGAATATCAGAATGGACTACTTTCATGATACTTTTCAGTATTTTTTAAACTTTAAAGTGAGCAGGGTTGCATTAATGCATGACTTACCTGGGCTTAAAGGAATAGTTCACCCAAAAATTGTATAACTAAAATTGTAATTCTCTCATTATTCACTTACCTTGATGCCGTCCAAGTTGTGTATGACTGTCTTTCTTTAGCAAAACACAAATGAAGATTTTTAGAAGAAGATAGAGCTCTGTCAGGTCCTTATAATAGAAGTACACAGGTGTCAGCACTTTGACAGTCCAAAAGTCATATATAAGTCAATCAATTAATGTATTCTGATGCAAATTGATACATTTGTGTAAAAATAAATATTTGCTAATTAAAACATTATTAACTTTTACAAAGTGCTTCCTGCCAGCAGCTGACGCAAATCGAGATGTAAGCGTGTCGGCGAGTTCAAGCGAGAATTCGGAAGTGGTGCTTATTTACAACAGAAGAACGAACGTCACATGAGAGTTCGGCCATTTCAAACAGCCAGGGGTGGACTGGGACTAAAAAGTGGCCTTGGGTTTTCAGCCCACCAAACCTGGCCCACAACACACCACACCATAACACAATGGCTCATTGAATTCATTTCAAATGTTTGTGTTGAAAAATATTGACAACGGGCCCAACCAGTGCAAAATATTGTCATAACTTTAAAACCACTGTAAAAGTGAAGAGTGGATTTTTTAAAAAAAAAGCACAAAAAATATAGCTCAGACAAATAACATGTCAGAAAACATTTTTTCTCAACATCCAGATGTTAGGTTTAAATCTACATTAAAGGTAAATTGTTCTCTACTTCCTCCTCATAAATCATAGTGAGGTATTACATCAGCACAGACCAGCCTCTGCATAAACAGATCAACGCCTACTTTATCATTGACACTGCTTAGGCCAACCCACCAGTCTTGCAGGTAGATTAGAGCAGTGAGATTATTTTTGAAGCAACAGGAGGTGTCACAATGGCCACGAAGATGTCAAGATGTTGCAGTGCCAGGTTGTGGGAAACTAGATCTCTTGCATTTGCTTCGCAAGGATCCCAAGATTAAGAAAGAATCCTGGATTGCGTCGGTAAGAACGTTTGTTTGCTCGCTTTAATCTATCGATGATTCTTTTCCAAACCAGACACAGTTCAAAGCAGGCTTTGCAGAGAGACTTAAATTAAAAGTTGATGCAATGCCAACTATATTGGACCAGTATGTTACAGACTGTTAGATGTGTACTGAGTATATGATTTGATCCTATTGATTTTAGACACTCATGTATTAGTTTTAATACACAGGGATCTCTAAACAGCATATATTTTCTTCTGTTGGCATGATGGCACAATTGTCACAGATGCACCTATAGAGTATTGATATAAATATATTTAGACAGTCTCTTCCCTTTTTAATGAAAACACGACTCATTGTAATGAACAACGTATGCGTTTGGCAATACACTGTATATATGATGAAAGCTGATTATATGTTGAACGACAGTGCGACAAACACAGGTAAATGTATCCTGTATACGTTTACACGGTGGACGGTAAGTGTATACTTTCACAGTTATAAATATGATAGCACCATGTATTTACACTTTACTTGGCATTGTAATGCGTTACTCAACATTTTAAAAAGACGGAAATGTTTCACCATTGGAATTTTTTATTAACCATCCAAAGTTTTCAAAACAACACCATATGCGTGTAATGGCAGGGGCATTTACACTTATCCCACATGCAAATACAGTATGTTGCCCAATCACAGCAGTGGGCTTCTACACTGAAGTATTCAAGACCACACACACCCCAAAAATTGGAGCGTTTGAATCAGAGGTACAAAAACTGGACAGAAAATGACAAATTATTCATAAATTATGACTACTTTTAATGAAAGAAATTACACTATCATTATAAGCTGACCTCAAGGAACATTATAAAATTAAAAAAAGACACCTTTAAAGTATCAGGGAAGTGTGTATTTTAGGTGCTGTGACAAGTCAGCATTTCTTAGCAGTTTTTAAAGATCTTAGTAACCTTTCGACTTTTTTCTAGAAGTGCAAATAAACTAATATCTTAGTTAATATGAGGCTGTGGAAACAGAAAGTATAATATTACAATATAATATAATACAAGATCATAAAATGTTGTTTAAAATAGTTAGATGACGAAAGTGTCACACAGCAGGACAGGACTGATAGCAATGCTTAAAATGTCACGTCAATTTCGTGTTTATTTAAAAAAAAAACAAAAAAAAAAAAGTTTGTCCAGAATATATATATATAAACAAATATAAATACTTTATATGTAAAAATAAATAAATAAACATACCTCTTAAATTGTAGATCTTTGCAGATATTTTTCAGATTAATTGCTCATATTTTCTCTCTATGCAAGCATCTTTATATCTGCAGTGTTTTAATTCCTTCCCAAGAATATTCTTGAGAAAAAGTGAAAAGCCCAATGCTTTGACAAGTGCTGTTTCTGCTCTCCTTTAAACAAAGTTAGCCTCAAAGACTCAAACAGCTACAAAGTAATATTTTTCATGACTTATTTTCTGTATTTTTATCAGATGTGAACATTATTCAGCAAGCCGCACTTCAGCTCCCATTAATGCTGTGCAGTATGAATAAATTATGCAAATAACTATGTACTGCTCATCGCTTTACTGTTTGCAGATTTTATTTATGCTGCTGTTATTGTATTTGTTGTAACTTGCAATTATTTGTCATTTAGTGATAATTCAAAGCTCATCTTATACTTAAAATGTTGTTTTTGGTTGTCAACATTATTGTGATTTGTATGTCAAATATTGAGGTCCACCCAAGGTACGGAGTTCATTCACATATATGGATGTGCACTCCGATGTGTAAAGTAAATTCAAAATATAAACCAGTATATTATTTTAAAATAAAAGCCATTGTATTGGCTTTACCTTGCAGAGTTTAATGACTATTCGCTCTGTAATTGTCAAGTATAGATGTGTTTTTGTTCATGTCTTGATTCCTTGTCTTTTATTTTGAAAAGTTTAGGACCTCTTCATGTCATGTGTTCCCCTAGTCATGTGATGTCCTGTTTTTCCCTCAATGTTCATGTGTCTTGTTTTTATTGGTTTATTGTTTCATTATGTTGTTATCAGTTCTAGATTTTTCATTGGTTCATGGTCATTGTCTTGTTATTTTGTTTATTAGTTCAGTCTTGTGATTGGTTATCTTGTTCATGTGTTCACCCAAGTCCATGTATTTATACTATGTTAATGTAACACGGTTGTTTTGTTCTAGTCATAGTCAAGTTCTCGTTTATTGTTAGGGTTTTTGGAATTCACGTTTTGTTTAATAAACTGCACTTGGGTTCTTCATGTCATCGTCTCTTCATTCAGGAGCGGCCAACGGGGAAAATGGCCGGTGCTCCCAATGGCTAGTCCGCACCTGCAAACAAGCCCCTGGATGGAAGTGCTGATTTAAAGTTAAAAACCTTTTAATTATCGACTTGATTTCTTAAATAAACCTATCGATTTTCTTCAGAAGACATTCATTGATTGACTGGAATTGCATGGATTACTTTTATGCTGCATAAATATGACTTTTGGACCAAAGTAAGTTCTTGCACCCATGTACTGTACTTCCATTATAAGGACCTGACAGAGCTCTATCTTCTTCTAAAAATATTAATTTGTGTTCTGCTGAAGAAAGACGGGATGGCATCAGGGTAAGTGAATAATGAGAGAATTTTCATTTTTGGGTGAAATATTCCTTTAAGCCCAGGGTCCTCAGATCCCATGGGGGCCCCCAGTCACAGTGTCCGCCACCCTATTTTACCTTGTCGACGGTCACGGGAGGAATGCATGTTAAAGCTTTCCGTGGGAGATGTTGCGCAACAGCAAAAGCCGTCCGTCTAGGGAATGTTCATAGAATAATGGTCTGCTACAACAGCCAAATTCTCACTTTCCCCTGCCTAGAGTCAGTAGAAGAGTTTCTTGGATATTTTTGGTATATTTTCTTTTCCTTTATCAGACCATATAAATGAAATATTGACTGCCAAAATGTGTGTTCTTACTCAGGAAGGAGAGTGAGAAATTGGTTCAGTGTTCATCACAGCCAGGCGAGAAAAGCTATAGAGACAAGCCCAAACAGCACACCGAATTACTTAATATGATCCACTGTAAATCTCCACAGATACCCACCTCCCCTCCTAAGAGGAAAAAACTAAACTTTTCTCAATCCAAACCAAACTTTTGATTTAACTTTTGGGTGAGTAAAGAAAAAGAAACTCTGCCTGCATAGAATTGGTTTGTAACATTTGGACAATATAATAACGTGCACATTCATTGTCTCTGGCTATGCTTATTAAAAATTCCACAACACATTAAAAGTATTATATTACACAGATGAAGTCAACTGTGAAGGCATGATGGGCCAATTACAGTGATACATATTTCCAATTTGCAGCAGAGTGAATGCTAAGCAAGGATCAAAACACACAAGTTGTTGTTCCAGAATGAATAGCAATCTGATATCATTAAAACTCTATAAACAAATAAATTCACAGTTTTTTCAGATAAATATACTTTGGTCGCTTTGGATAAAAGCATCAGCAAAATTTATAAATGTAATATGTAAATATACATCACACAAATTAGGTTATTATGAAAGGTAATATTCCCTGTAATGTGTTTATTAGCATGATTAGCAATGAAACCATCTAAATTGTAGAGTAGTCCAAAAAGTACACAAAACTAACTTTTAGTAGATATACATATCTTTCTCTTTAGGGAAAACGGACCAAAAATATTGATGGCTCTTGTTGCCCACCACAGATTTTTGTCCAATCAAATGCTCTATAGAATGAAAATGTCCCTCCCCCTCAAGCCTACTAACAAGTAGCAAATCATGGCTGGGACGTAACTTAAGCCTATTGGCTTTTTTATTTATTTTTTTAAAGAGTATGAGAACTTATATCCCACCCATGTCTTTTTTTTACTTTACAATTATTTAACTTGGCAAACCTTTTATTATTTCCTGTTTCTCCATCTTTCTCACACTCTCTCACCTCTCAGCTTTGATCTACATTCACAAGGACCATTATGTTCAGTGCATTTATCACTTTATCCATTACATTACAGCATGCCTCTTCTCCCCAGGGATGCCTGTCAGGTGAGCCACATTCACATTTAATATGTGACAAGCAATTATTACTCAGGAATGGGCCTTCTGGCTCTTAGTCGGCCAGCTCCCCAAATTCCCCAATGTCTCTGCCGCTCTTTCTCTCTCTGCATTAACACATATAGAATCCTGCTGCAGCTTTGGGGTCATGAGATTCCATAGTTTCACCTCAACTGAATTAATTATCTTGTACAGAGGGTGATGAGTTAAAACTCACCTGGTCACAAAAGTCAGGACAACAGCGTTGTCAGAGTAATACAGAGTAATATACACTCACCAACCACTTTATAAGTTTCACCTGTACAACTACTTATTCATGTAATTATACAAACATCTAATCTTGTGGCTAGAGTGAAATTAATAAAATCATGCAAATACGGGTTAGGAGCTTCAGCTAATGTTCACATCAACCATAAGAATGGGGTAAAATTTTGATCTCAGTGATTTCGACCATGGCATAATTGTTGGTGCCAGACAGGCTGTTTGAGTATTTCTGTAACTGCTGATCTCCTGGGATTTTCACACACAACAGTCTCTAGAGTTTACTCAGAATTGTGCCAAAAACAAATAACATCCAGTGAGCATCAGTTCCATGGACAGAAAAGCCTAATTGATGAGAGAGTTCAACAGAGAATGGCCAGACTGGTTCGAGCTGACAGAAAGCATATGATAACCGCTCTGTAATTGTAGTGGGCAGAATAGCATCTCAGAATGCACAACACGACAAACCTTAAGGCGGATGGGCTACAACAGCAGAAGAACACATCAGGTTCTACTTCTGTCAGCCAAGAACAGAAAGCTGAGGCTGCAGTAGACACAGGCTCGCCAAAACTGGACAGTTAAAGACTGGAAAAACATAGCCTGGTCTGAATAATCTCGATTTCTGCTGAGATACACAAATGGTTGGCCCATTGCAGCCTCAGCTTTCTGTTCTTGGCTGACAGAAGTGGAACCCGACGTGGTCTTCTGCTGTTGTAGCCAATAGAAAGTGTCACAGCTAAATAGTTTTTCTAAGTTGAATTATTTATCCTAAATTCAGCCAGATTCAATCAAGGGCAGTTAACTCTACATTTTAAGTTATGATAACTAAAAGGTAATTTTTTTTTTTATTTAAAATTAAAAAATATATAAAATACTTGTTTCAAACTGTGATAACAGTTTGCAATATCAAAAATATTTTTGGTAGTATTTTTAAATATATTGAATCATACTTGGTGAACAGAAGCATCAATATCTTTCAAAAACAGAAAGTCTTAGTGTTCTAAAACTTGTGTGTGTGGGTATTTAGTCAACAATTTTGTCATTGCTTAAACACAAAATGAGTATATCAAGAATATAAAATCACTTTTAGGGATGTTGATTCATTAAAACTCTTCACTGGAATTAATTTAAAATATAATGATATTCATATGACATTTAAATACTGTATGTCAATATGTGAGACTTTTTAACTATAATTATTTAATAACTTTTAAATAAGTGTTGGGAAGAGGTGTGCAATTACTTTTCAAAGCGATAAGACTAACGATTTTCATGGTAAACAATAAAACAAACCCCATCTTAACCAGAATATCATAGAAACTTTGATGTGGGTTATTTTGACATGGGATAGTAAGTAGCAACATAGTAATGCCCTAGGAACTATGAAGAACACCCTAGCAATGCTAGAATGCCCTAGCATCATGGTATTGAGTTTTGCAGGGGAAAGCACCACTCATATTTTCTTCAGAAAATATACAAATTAACAATTCGACTGTACATGAAATAGGATAAATAAAGAGGGAAAATGGAGATGTGAATTTTAATTCTCCATGATTGCATTAATCGGATGTTTTACCTAAAATTTTTACAAATTAGTGTGGCTGCACTGGGAAATTGTTTTTGTCATGTAGCCTAACCTTAAAAAAAATTTAATTAATGTTATTATGTTACTATATTAACTGTTTATGTCAAATACAAAAACAATAGTATTCAATTTGTTTAAATAGAAATAGATCAATAACAATTGGAGGTTATCACATTTTTCAGTAGTGTAGCCATTCTATCAATAAATGGACAAAATTTCAGCAGCCACCTTGCCATCCCAGTTTTATCTTTGTGGATTTACATCTGTTGGACATGCTTCACCTAGTTCTGACCTATCACTTCCTGACCTGTAGGGGGTCCTTCAGGCATGTTGGAGGTCTTCACAACTCAATCACTTTGAACTTACAACACTGTCACTCTCTTTCAATATCTTGCTGTTGATATTGAAAGAGAGTGACAGTGTTGTAAGATCATTCCACTGGTTTACAGCTAGCCGCGATCTTCCTAACTAAATGAGTAGCTGGCCATAAATCCCCTTACTAAACAAAAACAATGCCCACAATTAGATGAGCAGAGTGTAAGGAAAGCTGGCAAATTTATTTACTTACCGAGATCAGCTGCAGAGGACATCAGCGATACAGTGTTTGTCTTGGGCATGTTTGTCGCTGAATTCAGTGCCCTGGTTAGTTAGCTGGATGGTCAGTGTCCAAGCACAGAGTCGGAGATATCACAGTGAATGGTTTTATTGCTCTTCCAATGCCGCTTTTGCTTAGGCCCATGTTGTTGTTGTTGTTGTTGTTGTTGTTGTTGTTAAAGAGTGAAGAAGTACACCTTCCTGCAGATGGCTGCTAGCTAAATCTACTGTAGTTCTTTGGAACACTTTACCTGGTGACAACACATTATTCCGAATCATGTCAGTGGAAAGGGTTAACAGTTGTCCTAGCAGGGTACCAAAGGGTGTAGTTCAATACATTAACTATGGACCTTTTCAACTAACATTTCACAAATAAAGAAATTCCAAAAAAAAAAATTATCTTCATTTTCATCCATTTTAAGTGTGGTTTGAGTGTCCTTTTAGTGCCGCAGTATTAGGGGTTGCACAGACTATTCGACTATAACTAATATAGTTGACACTGTCAGCCTGAAGTTGACTAGACATTTTCCATGTTATTTGGCAGTGGGTTATATACAGTGGATGGCGGATTTCAGAAACGTCAGATGGCAAGGTAAAACTCATTCATATTAATGATGAAAGTTCTAACTGATTTGTTAAGGTTAATTTAGGTGTAGGACTGGGCGATAAAACAATATCAATATTTATCGTGATAAAAAACTCCACGATATCGACGATAAGCTTTTGAGTAATTTTCTATATTTAGCCTGTGTTCTACATCTAGACTTGCGTGTTGCTAAAAACGCTAGCAGTTTCGCTTTCTTGTCGTATGTTTCTACTGGCGTGTAGTGAGCGAATGCTTTCAATTCTTTCCTATGAAAACCGAGCGTCAAGCTCGTGAGGTGGATTGTAAAATTGACAGCAGCGCAAGGTAAGTGGTTCCCTGGCGTTGGGAGTGGCTTTCTGCGGATTTCTTCCGCTTCAGTGGAAACGCCGCCTCAGACCGTATGAAGTTGCTATTGCCCCCGCTACGCAGGTCACCGCGTTCCGGATCCTGACCCCAGATTGATTTCATCTTGACTGCAAGACATCATGATGACTGTTACGCCCTCTCCTCATCTCTAGTGAGCAGCGTGACAAAATAACAGTGCCGGTTACATCATATTGGATCTTTCTGCTCTGTATTCTTGAATATTTTTCTCTAGCGCTGAAACACGCTTCACTGATGCCCTGTCCCGGGACGCACCCGCTTCCTCTTTTCCCCACATGTGCGTAAACATGATGTGCATGTTTCCAGAGCGCCTTTAGACCATAAAGTTTTTTCTTTCTAAATTTAGTTTTATTAATCAGCATGTCCCAAGCCTTAAATAATAAACAAATAGATTTAAGTTCTAATTTTGTGAAATTATTCAGATGTCATCATCTCTGACAAGGATGAAAGACAAAACAATAACTAGTTTGTAGACTAGTCTTTCTCACTTTAATGAAAATACAAAAATGGTCCATTCAGACTTTTACATTTTCAAAAGTTTCTCTCTGGAGATACACCTGAACCCCCATACAGTATTGTTCCTCAGTCACAAGAGCTTCTATGCCCCCATACTTGGATATCTGTATGTAAAGAAATCTGAAAATAATTTTAATGTAAAAAAAAAAAATATATGTACTGTATATATATACACTCACCTAAAGGTTTATTAGGAACACCATACTAATACTGTGTTTGACCCCCTTTCGCCTTCAGAACTGCCTTAATTCTACGTGGCATTGATTCAACAAGGTGCTGAAAGCATTCTTTAGAAATGTTGGCCCATATTGGTAGGATAGCATCTTGCAGTTGATGGAGATTTGTGGGATGCACATCCAGGGCACGAAGCTCCCGTTCCACCACATCCCAAAGATGCTCTATTGGGTTGAGATCTGGTGACTGTGGGGGCCATTTTAGTACAGTGAACTCATTGTCATGTTCAAGAAACCAATTTGAAATGATTCGAGCTTTGTGACATGGTGCATTATCCTGCTGGAAGTAGCCATCAGAGGATGGGTACATGGTGGCCATAAAGGGATGAACATGGTCAGAAACAATGCTCAGGTAGGCCGTGGCATTTAAACAATGCCCAGTTGGACTAAGGGGCCTAAAGTGTGCCAAGAAAACATCCCCCACACCATTACACCACCACCACCAGCCTGCACAGTGGTAACAAGGCATGATGGATCCATGTTCTCATTCTGTTTACGCCAAATTCTGACTCTACCATCTGAATGTCTCAACAGAAATCGAGACTCATCAGACCAGGCAACATTTTTCCCGTCTTCAACTGTCCAATTTTGGCGAGCTCTTGCAAATTGTAGCCTCTTTTTCCTATTTGTAGTGGAGATGAGTGGTACCCGGTGGGGTCTTCTGCTGTTGTAGCCCATCCGCCTCAAGGTTGTGCGTGTTGTGGCTTCACAAATGCTTTGCTGCATACCTCGGTTGTAACGAGTGGTTATTTCAGGCAAAGTTGCTCTTCTATCAGCTTGAGTCAGTCGGCCCATTCTCCTCTGACCTCTAGCATCAACAAGGCATTTTCGCCCACAGGATTGCCGCATACTGGATGTTTTTCCCTTTTCACACCATTCTTTGTAAACCCTAGAAATGGTTGTGCGTGAAAATCCCAGTAACTGAGCAGATTGTGAAATAATCAGACAGGCCCGTCTGGCACCAACAACCATGCCACGCTCAAAATTGCTTAAATCACCTTTCTTTCCCATTCTGACATTCAGTTTGGAGTTCAGGAGATTGTCTTGACCAGGACCACACCCCTAAATGCATTGAAGCAACTGCCATGTGATTGGTTGATTAGATAATTGCATTAATGAGAAATTGAACAGGTGTTCCTAATAATCCTTTAGGTGAGTGTATATATACATATACTGTCATTATAATTCAAAATGAACAGATCATCTGGTAACATTCATATCCAACTGCACTCAATTGATAAACTATAATAGTCATTTTTCATAGAAAATCCCTCAGACACCACTGCATTGGCTGTGTCTGGGCCCCAATGCAGTTTTGTAAAGACTATTTACACTTTTTAGTATTTTGTTTTCTCTTCTTTTTTTTTTTTAATTCAAAACAATTTGCAATGTGCAAATGTGATTGAATATCGTGATAAATATCAATATTGAATTATATGAAAAAGAATGTTGTGATAATATTTTTTGCCGTATCGCCTAGCCCTAGGTTGGGTAATAGTTTCTCTGACCAAACAGGTAGCGCTTTCCTGATTAATATTACTGAATCCTCCAATCAGTTATAGCTTAAATTGTAAATATAAATGACTCTTCCCCTGTCATCCTACATTTCAGAAACTTGTCAGCAGGTGTTAAGGCTGATGGCTCTGCACTCAATTGTAATTTTGCAAACCGACACAATCGCTTACATCTAATATTATGCAAATTGGCCTTTAAATATAACAGAAATATTATTGTTATGTAACGCCAAGTGATTTGGCGACAGTTAGAAAGTGCTTTAAGTTGAAGAATGATGACATGACGGAATGCATCCCCATCCTGCATGCTAGATCCTGTGTCCAACAGTAATCATCTGTACAAGTGGCTGCAAAAGGAGGGGGAATCGCCAGTAGCTACAAGTAGTCCAGGCTACACTAAAATATGTACAGACTTGGCATATGCCAATATTTTGTTTCACATTTCGAATAAAAAGGTGCTAACAGGGAGCTAAAATAATGGTTGATGTTTATTCCATCCGATCCACAGCCTAGCTGGCTTTCTAATGCCTGATGACATCTAGCAACCTTTATATATTTTTTAATTACATATAACTAACTAAAATGAATGATATTGTAGCGAATGTATATCTATAGTATTCTGTAAGATTCCTGCAGTGGGGGTTGGTTACTACTCAAGTACTAAAAATCAGTAGTCGTGCAACTCCTACGCAGTATGTTGAAAACAAAGGGTAAGGGATAACATTATGGCAACATTAGTAGAAAAACTCTTATTCCAGAGTATAAGTGATTTTAAATGCATTTGCTCTTTTCTTTCAACGTTTAAGCACATGTGAATCAAATTCCTAATGTTTGGGGCAAAAAATTATCTGGAATGCAAAATATTCTAAAAAATAAAAAAATGGCTTTATAATGATCCTATGCTGCTGCTTTCATCTATTGTATGATGTATGATAAAAAGAGTGATGACACACTGACCACACACACACAGGTTGGCCCCAAGCCCTCACTGACAATGTACAACAAGATGAATCATAGGCAGAAGCCGAGGATTATTTTACAAAGCAATATGAAAAGCCGAACATCAAAAGGATCTCTCAACATTAAGGTCAGTGTAAGGACTCTTAACTCCCAGCAGCCACTCAGTTTCTGAAATTAGCACATCTCTGGAAGCCCTGTTGCTCTGAGGGAGGACAGCTCAGATAATGATCTTATGATTCATAAATGAGATGTCTCTGAACACTGCTAAAGGGCTCCATTTCTTCATTATCACCACCAAGCAGCCGTGGTCAACATTAGCAGCTTAGACATACCATTTTGACCATTTAAAGAGGTTTAGGCCAGATTTTCTCTGTCTAAAGGAAGCCATCAATAAAGGCACATTGGGAAGGTGTATAATAATGCTTACTGCTCAGGGACATTGCACATTCACTTTTAAACAAATAGAATGCATCACTGTGTCAAAGTTCTGAAATTACATGGTTAAAACCTTGGCAGGTGGTTAGCATGTAATGGCTTTAATGTTAGCAGCCAGATATATGAAGTAGGAATATTCCATATCTGATTAAAACCCAGAATAAGACTGCAAATTAAAGCAGTTGTTGAAGGGTCATATGTTTGGGCAGTGATTATTTCTTTGGGTTTCCTGTTTCTCCTTCAGCCAATTGCATTTTTTTAGAATATGATTTCCATATGAATGTGCACTAAAATCCCTTTTATTTTCTTGAAGGTAGAAGCAAAACTAAGCCCTATGACTGCTGTCATCATATTCTACGTCAAAATGCCATTGAGAGCACAAACAACCTAACCTCTAAAAATAGCCACCATCAGTTTTTTGCTAAATCACAAGCTTGCATACTAAATATAGAAATGACGGAAAAAGATTGTGACGCATAGTGAAGATGCATAATGTGATTTAAATAATCACAGCTGCATCCCACCATTCTCATTACATAGCTCTTAACCTTTATGAGTATGTAAATTCAATCCAGAATAAGATATGATTAAATAAACGAGAGAGATTGTGACGTTCAGACTCGACACCATTTCATTTTGGTTACCCAAGAGATTGTATTAACGTAGCAGGAGGAGAGAGAACAGGGTTTTTATGTAACCATGTAAAGCAGGGAATTACAGAAAGAACGAGTGCTTCATTGTGGCATTTCCAGGAATGGGACATCAGTGCTGTTGTAAAGATCCTCACTTAAAGAAACCCCCCTGTGCAAGCAACACAAAATGCATCCATCACTGTGCAACAAGCTGAACAGCAAGGGAAGATGCACACACATGCACAAATAAGTTGATATTTATATGGTAATCACATAAGCCTATCATGTAACAGTCTACCAGTGTTGTTTTCATTAGATGTGAGTCTCATCACTCAAATCTGACAGTAATATTATCTGTGCATGTGCATTTTCAATGCATTTCAGAGCCGTCATTTATCTTCACAGCAGTGCAACATAAATCAGAGTTGGAGTAAAAAACAGATCCTTCAAAACCCAGACCAATACCATATCCAATAGACCCAGATTCAGACCAGTGCCAGACCCTTCAAGACCCAACTCCAGACACATACCAGATTCCCTGAGACCCAAATCCAGACAATTCCAGACCCTTCAAGACCCAGTTTAGTAAATTATCCTCCAAGACCTGGACCTATACCAGCTTCCCTGAGATCCAGATCCAGACCCTTCAAGACCCAGATCAGTACCAGACCCTCCAAGAACAAGATCCAGACCAATAACTGACCCTTCAAAACACAGACCAATACCATAATTCCCTGTGACCAGATTCAGACCAGTATCAGACACTCCAAGACCAAGATCCAGACAAATACCACACCCTCCAAGACCCATACCAGTACCAGATTCCCTGAGACCCAGATCTAGACCATTAACAGAATCTTTAAGTCCCAGATCCAGATCAATATCAGACCCTTCAAGACCAAGATCCAGACCAATATCTGACCCTCCAAAACCCAGACCAATACCATATTCCCTGTGACCCAGATTCAAACCAGTACCAGACCCCCCAAGATCAATTTCCAGATCAATACCAGATATCCAAAGTCCCAGACAAAGTCTAGACCCCTCGCAGCCCTGAAATTGACACCAAGCCTGACCCTAAAACACTAATACCAGATTCCATAAGACTCAAATCAAAATAAATTCCAGACCCCTAAGACCCAGACCAAGACTAAACAACTTGCAGCCCAGATATAGACCAATAACAGACTTCCAAAACCTAGACCAATACTAAACCGCTAGCAGCCCAGATATAGACAAAGATCTGACCCCAAGACCCAGACCAATACCAAATAACATGAGACCCAAATTTACATTTATGCATTTTTTTATCCAAAGCCACTTACAGTGCACTTATTACAGGGACAATCCCCCAGAGCAACCTGGAGTTAAGTGCCTTGCTCAAGGACACAATGGTGGTGGCTGTGGGGACTGAACCAGCAACCTTCTGATTAACAGTTATGTGCTTTAGCCCACTACGCCACCACCACTCCATATCACCCAAATCAAGACCAATACCAGATATAGACCAAGACCTAACCGCAAGACCCAGAATTGCATACATGTTGGTCTAATAAGTAGGTTGTCCATTTTAATGAGGTCAAAGATATTTTTTCTTAAACAATAAGCGACTTT
This sequence comes from Xyrauchen texanus, assembly GCF_025860055.1. Taxonomy (NCBI): domain Eukaryota; kingdom Metazoa; phylum Chordata; class Actinopteri; order Cypriniformes; family Catostomidae; genus Xyrauchen; species Xyrauchen texanus. The sequence continues at coordinate 29,919,935 of NC_068301.1, forward strand.
GTATAATGACTAATTAGCCATTCAGATCCATGGAATTGTTGTGAACTCTCTGTAGCAGTGAAGAAACCATGCTGGCTTGAGGTTAACATAATTATCACCTTTAGTACAGTGGAAATGGACAACAGTCATGTCTAAATGCATAGACCAAGACCAGAGCAGTCTCAAGAGGGTCTCAAGAGGACTCAATATCAAGACTCTAATTCTGCTGTAAACACAAGAAATATAAATCTTTGTCATGCTTAGTTGTTCTGCTTACTCAAGTATGTAATTGTGGGAAACTGAAAAAACAAAGAATAGTTTATGCTCAAATCTCATTAGCACTGAAGCAAGCAAAGAGCATAATGTAGTTGGGTTTGGTCATGAATCACCCCTTCTTCCTTCTTTACTCCAGCTCACCCAGCTACTGTAAAAGCCCTGGTTCCGGGTTTACCCTACTAGCAGCAGCTGACCCTCAAAAAACCTGCTGATTCATTCACAGAGATGTCACTTGTTTCCTGTTCTTTTCTGTCTCTCCTGGCTGTCTCTGTTCCAGAGTTGAACTTATGAACATTCATTTTAGTACTTGAATGACTGAAGAATTAGCCATCAACTAGACACAGAAAATCTCAGTATTTCAGTTTGTTTGTTCTGTATATCAGTCATGTATTGACATGACATGACTCATGCATTGCCACACATTGGCACATTGAATGTGGAGAAAAACACTCACAACACACAGTATTTGCTTTATTTATTAAACGATTTTCCAGTTGAGGATGTCCCTGATATCTAAGGTTTTGTCCGATTTAGTTCATTTCTTCATACACCAGGTTTAAATATGCACATGCAGGACAGTCTCATGACCGAAACTTCACTGTACTGACTTTTTGCATCAAAATGTCATTGTCATATTATTTTTACCTCAGTTCAGACGAACCATCACAGGCTGGGCAATTTGTTGATAATCTAGCCTTGCTAGATAATGCTGAATATCACTTTGAACTGTGGTAATGTTTGTACCTGACAAATTAATGATTATAGACTGATGGACCTCTTTAAAATGTGCAATCACCTATAATTGATAAATATAATCTTTAATTCTGTATGATTTATCTCATTCTACTAAGAATATGTTTAATTTGATAAAATCTCATTTCATGTCTCTTGTACCAGTTGCAAGATATAAAGTTAATGATTAAATATGCACTATTTTTAAGCGGGAAATGTTTAAGAGTCTGAAACAAAGGACCATAACTCAACTGTCGGAAAAGACAGCCCAGTTAACCATGTGACTCTGAAAAGTCACTTCTGATTAGCGCAGGACGCCTTTGGGGGTTGCGGCCAATTTCAGACAATAAATTAGATCATAAAGAGATCAAAACATCGACGGAATGAACCAAGAACCAAGCCACACAAAGAACGCAAGTACATCTACAATTGTCACAAATGCCTACGAAGGCACCTCCCCGATCGGCCACCGGAGATCCGACTCACCCGAATTCTAATCACCTCCGCACTCACATACCTGGCTTAATTAATCCACAGCTGATTCCCATTTCGGCTCCCTCTACTTAAACCACTCGCAGTGACACACTCACTGCGAAGTCTTGTTTGTTCCGACTACACTACTGAGCGTTCTAGTTACTATCCCATTGATTATCTGCTTACCGACCTTGCTTTCCCTTCTGACTACGATTGACTGCTGCCTACCTACCTGAACTCTCGCCTGCCTCTTCGTCTTGCCACTCGCTGCCTGCCCTAATATTCTGCCTGCCTCACTACGCTCTTAGCCTGCCTGCTATTGCCCAGCTTCCCCACTGCTTGACCACTGCCTGTTTATCTCTGTGAGTTCAATAAAGAAACTGCTTATGGATCCCAACTTACCTGAGTCTGTGTTACAGAAGACTTCGCCAAACATCGATCCAGCGGTAATTTCACGCATGGCCGAAGAACTCACCGCCCAAGCGAGTCAGCTGTCAGCACAACATCACCAACTCGGGCGCCTCACGTCAGCCATGGAAGAAATGATGCGGTCTGTACAAGCGCTACACCAGCCCGCACCGGCGCTCACCATGCCCCAAGCCAGCCAAGCGGCCGCCGCCGTTCCTCACTACCAGTCGATCTCCAGTCCACGACTCACACACCCCGAGAAGTTTGACGGTACACCCTCGAAGTGCAAAGGCTTCTTCATGCAGTGCTCGGTCTTCCTCTCTCAACAGCCGGCGCTTTATCCCACCGACGAGAGCAAGATCCTCTTCGTGTGTTCAGTACTCACGGGCAGAGCTCTTGATTGGGCTAACGCGATCTGGACCAACCAGGGTTTCGCCCAAATGACCTTCAAATCCTTCATGGGCAGCCTGAACACCGTCTTTGACCACCCCGAGAGCGGCAAGAGCCCGGGCGAACAGCTGCTAGCCCTGCATCAGGGAAATCGCACGGCCGCAGACTACGCACTTTCCTTCCGCACCCTCGCCACACAGACCGGCTGGCCAGAAAGCCCCCTCAAGCTCCACTTCCGACAGGGTCTGAATGCCGATTTGCAGTCTGAACTGGCCTGCCGTGACGAAGGAATCTCCCTCGATCAATTCGTCACTCTGGCGATCCGCATCGACAATCTCATCCGCTCCAGACGCCCAAACCGGTGGTCAGCACCGGCACCTCTGACTCGTCCGTTCCACGAAGAATCCGAACCCATGCAGGTCAACCGGACTCATCTCTCTCAGGAGGAAAAGGAACGCCCTCTCTCACACAACCTCTGCCTCTACTGCGGTCAAGCGGGGCATCAACGCGCTAACTGTCCGCGATGCCCATCACAATCCGGGGTGAGTCAACTAGCTACCTCAACTCTCACTGTTTCTTGTCTTGAAGTACCCATCAAGCTCACTCACGTCACTGTTAATCTCACCACCCATGCTATGATTGATTCGGGAGCGGCGGGCAACTTTATTGATGAGTCACTGTGCAGATGTACTAACATTCCCTTGATATCTTGTGCTCCTCCCTTGGCAGTGGCGGCGTTAGACGGGCGCCCCCTGGGGACAAAGTCCCTGGTCACACATCGCCGTGGATTTCATCACCGACCTACCGGTCTCCCGAGGCCACACCACCATCTTGACCGTCATAGACCGCTTCTCTAAAGCATGTCGCTTAATCCCAATCTCCAAGCTCCCCACAGCTCTCAAAACCGCTGAACTCCTTCTTTCAGGTGCTGGTGCATTGCCGTGGTGCTACAATGGAAGGCCATCTCCATTTTGCAAAGACGACATATCACGAAATTGTTTCCTTTTAAATTAAAGAATTCCCATACTTTAGAGGAGCGAGTGCGTGCCGCCTTGCACTTCTGATAGTCTGAGGAGCCACTCGTGCTGCTACTACTCTCCGGCGCCGCCATCTTTGTTTTGGGTCTGACGAATCGACGCGCATATATTTTGCATCATCGATGATGTTAACGCGTTGTCACAGCCCTATAAATAACTATCAATTATTAAAATATATAGAACAATTGATTAGAATCAATGTTATCCTCACACAGGCACCAATTTATGTAGGGCTCACAGGTTGGTTAGATCAGTTTTACTATCAGATATAAATTAATAATTAATGTTTATTAATTATTAATTAAATTAAATAATAGAATTTAATTCATTAAATTCCATCCTCGGGGCACCACTCTTTGACAAGAGAAAAATTATAGTAAGTGACTGATCAATCTCATAAAATTCTACCCTGAAGATTGAGTATTTTGATTGATAGTCAAAATAATCAAAATGGGGAAGAAGCTAGTCGAATTATTGCCATACGAATCCAACAATAATCTGGTTATGGTTGGCTTCTAACAACAAAAATTTAACAACACTGAAGTAATACAGGAGTTCTTGATGTGGCAGAGGCTGGCTTCAACACAATGTTCAAACAAAGAAACCAGGAGTACTTATTATAATATAACAAGATGCATTATAATCAAACAGTAATGAACACTGCCAATACTACATGAATATAACACAAAAACATAAGGTGGAAATCCTAACTAAATGGTGGAGCTATATGCTAGTGTGTGTGTGTGTGTGTGTGTGTGTCTCGAATCAAATTATGATCTCATAACTCCAAACAGCAATCGTAGTTAAATGTACAGTTGTAAACAAAACATCAAATGTTCAGCAATCGTAGTTACCATACAAATGTAAACAAAACATCAAACATTCAGCGATCAAGTATATGATTTAGGTTTATAAGAAAGTCACAGTTTCTAAACTAAATCTGCCCAGATATCAAGCCTTACTTGTGAAATCCTGTGTGATTTCAGCAGGGTTGTCTGTTGGATTCCTGTTGCATTGAGCGGTCAGGAAAAAACAATCTGTATTTGGTCCTTTATCTCACGCTCGTCGGCGAAAAGACACGTCTCTGCGTTGGTTCTCGGGTCCGGTGATCGCGAGAAATGCGGCAGGTAGTCAACGTTGACAGAAAACGATTGAGAAGGGAAGCTGGTCGTCTTTTCCGTTTTCTAAATAAATTCACTGTTGTCTTACAGTGAATGAAATTAACCGGTTAAGTACACTACACGACTGGAAAAAAGCTAAGTTAATCTTAGTCTACCATGGTCAAATGGTGAGGTTTAGAAAAACGTGGTCTCTCTTTGTCCAGAAGAAGGGAAATTCCTTGGTATGTCTCTTTAGAGCACAGCGAGGTTGTAGATGTAGTAGTCAGGCTGGATGCAGAGAGAGAGCGATCTGAAATGTGAGCGCTAGATTTGTTAAGAAGATGACGTCATCGGTCATAGGCCGCTTTTGACTAATGACATCTGAGATTGAGTCCATGGGCGGGACTTCCGCCCGTCTACGAAGCATTCTGGGAAACCGAGTTCAATGTCTCACCTTTGATCAGAGAATAAAGGGCCATGCTGTCGCTGCTGCCATTTTCAGTGGGGCAAGGCCCTACATACATGTGATATAATTTTCAATATGCCATTAGAATAATATCACCCCAATAAGTGAATTAATCATAATTCACTTATTAAAGCTAATTCCTTAAAGTAGAAATTGTGAGCTGATAGAATTAGATGTTCCATTACCCTACATACAATGGGGGTAAAATGTGTGCAAAATACCCATTTTAACTGATTGAGTCCACATCTCTAAATTATATATATAATACCCTACATTAATTATCATCACCTAGCTCAGATAACCTATCGCTGACCTGAAGGAAGGACTTCAAATTCTGAGTGAAGGATATGGGTAGGATTGTTTTATACAGTCAAAGCCTTCTTAAAAGCCTGTTTTTCACATAGAGTGGACTGCCTTAGCTGCCCTACACCCATAATACCTTATCCCAAATTCACAATTCTCTGTAACTGCGCTCTGCTATTAACATTCATTCCATAAAACCACCAGATGATAACAAAAGACAAATTCAATAAAATATCTTCAAAACAATGTAAGTACAGTTTTATCCACATCAAAAGACCTTAGCTTCCTAAGAAGATACTAGTACTGTTCTCAGTTCCCCTTCTGTCACTCACTCAAAATTGTGTCGATGTAGTGACACTAGGGGTCATCCCTTGAAGCCTGAGACATCTCTGATTTTTGAGAAAAGGCCAATGAAAATTGGCAAGTGGAATTTACATGCCACTACCCTGGACATAGGGTATATAAGGAGCTGGAATGCAACCACTCATTTAGACTTCTTCTTTGGAGCAGAGCGGTTGTATTTCACTGAGCTGAATTACTCTGCCAGCCATTCATCTCTCGCTCTTACGAGCTGTTGGTTTCTATGGCGCATTATAGTGGTTCTCCCCCTCTCACACTGGTGTTATGCAGAGAAACACCCCTGGGCTCTTCAGCAGCTAAAAGAGTATATTTTCTAAAAAGAAAAAAAAAAAAAGAGTATATTTTCTCTAAAAGAGAATATTACTTCTAAAAGAGTGGCACTTACGAAAGCATCTTTTTCAAGATGCCTTTTCGTTTTTGCGTTATTCCTGGTTTCGGTTGCTATCTCTCTGCTTCTAATAGTGTCTCACGTGCTTGGGTGCTACCCATGCAGAGACAGCGTTCGTGGATGGTTCATGCCCTCATTGCGAGAGTATGACCATGGCTACGTTGCAGTAGCTGCTTTCCTTTGTCAGAGCGAAGGAAAAGCAGTGTATAAGGCGGAGTTGGTTAGCACTGGGAGCGATCTGGGGACTTCAATGGTAGCCTCTCCACCAGTAAACCCCCCACAGACCTCCCATTCCCCAGCACACTAGTATGCCCTGGTCGAGTTCTGGGATGAGATAGGGGGCCCGTCTCAGGATGGGTTTGCGGTCTCATTCGGGGCTCGCGAAGATGAGCTATCGATTGCAGCATCGGAGAGCGGGCTCGTCATGTCTGACACGGAAGACTCGGCTGGACTACCACCTCAGATGCAGGCTGACGCGGACCTGGTGGCCATGCATGCCCGGGCAGCCGCGAGTGTCAGGCTGGAGTGGAACCCTCCAACGCCTCCTGAACCCTCGCGGCTCGCCGATTGGTTCTTGGGGCCAGAGCGCCGCTCACGGCCACGCTCCACCCGTTCCTTTCTTCCCGGATATGCATGAGGACCTTACGCAGTCATAGCGGGCACCTTTTACTGCCCAAACCCGATTTGCAAACTCCTCCGCTCTCACATCCATCAACGGTGGGGCAGCAAGTGGGTACTCGGAGATTCCTCAGGTGGATCAGGCGGATCAGGCATCAACAAGCTTAGTCTCACTACTGTTCCAAGGGCTTGCTCCCATGTTGGTCATGTAGCACCTGTTCCCCCCTCAGGGGTGCTGGGAACCTAAGGACACAACGTCAAGTGAAAGAAGGGGAACGTCACGGTTACTGTTGTAACCTCCATTCCCTGAGGGAGGGAACGAGACATTGTGTCCCTTCCACCATGGCACTAGACCTACCACTGTAAACGGCCATACCTTATTCTCGGCTCACACATGCCTGCTTCCCTTTATACCCGTATGTCTGGGGGCGGGACATGCAAATTCTGTCTGCCAATATCTCATTGGCCTTTTCTCAAGTTTCGAGGTATGCGAGGCTCCCAAGGAAGACCCCTTGTGTCACTTCATTTGACACAACGTCTTGTTCCCTCCCTCAGGGAACGGTGGTTACAGCAGTAACTGTGATGTTTCATCTCCCTATTTGCTTGTTTCTTGTCCAAAATGGTACCTTGATGAAAAAAACCTCGCTTAGTTTTGTTTAAAACATATTTAAAAGATTTTGTCACCCAGGGCTTCTTGTTCAGGCAAATTTTTATATATTTATTATTCCCTAACCCAACCTCATTCCTAAAACTAACTACTAAAATAAAAAGAATATAACCAACCAACAATATAAAAGACATAATGAGTAGATACAAGTACAGTCTCAATAACTTATCATGCTGCATTTAAAGTCTTCTGAAACCATACAATAGCTCTGGGTGAAGAACAAAGTGAAACTAAAGGTTTTAATTGCTGAAAATGTTCCTCTTTGTGAAAACACATCCAAACCTAGATTGTCAAAGTCAATCACATGAAAAGATCGGTCACAATACATGCAGAAACCAATGGCATTTGACATTTGATGAGCTGAATAGACTGTATGAGAGTGACACTTTGATTTAGCTTTTATGGAGCTTTTTTGCTTTTTGGGGTTGTTCACTGGATGCTTTCATTATGAAAAAAAATCAATTTTAACATTCTTCAAAACATCATCTGTGTACGAAAGAAAGAAAGAAAGAAAGTGAGAGTGGTCAGTGCACGTCGCTGTTGTGTTTTTCCGTAATTAATTAAATAAATGTAAAAAATAAGCAAATTTTTCAAGCATTAGTGCACTTATTCAGGAATAAATAACTGTAACTGCAACAATTACGTAATTTTAAAGATATAATGTGCCATTTCTGCATCACCAAGCACTTGCCAAATTGCTAAAATAATTTCCCAAACACTCCCCCCATGTGCTAGTGGTCGGCAGTCTTGCTTCAATCTCATGCCATTGGTTGAGCCATGTTGCTGTACCTGGCTTCTCAAACAAACACAGCACTATTTTTAAAGCACCACAGAGCTACAGTATTCATATCATTTAGGGAAATGTATCTACAAATGCCTTACTACTTATCTACACAATTCACCTTTAAATGTATTACTTCTGAGATAAAGATAGAATATGGAATGTGGAACAGGCATTTTCTATTGAGACGAAATTACTTTATCTTCTGTTAAGCAAATACAAATATAAGTCAAGACAAACGTCAGTGCAAAAGAGCCTTCATGTCATCCGTGAGGCATGAGCTGCTGAGTTTTTCTGGAAGGTCGGATTGCTATCACACAGGGCACAACCAGAATGACGTCTCACATAAACACACACACACACACCCAATCCCACATTATAAATGATGGTCATTCTGCGTACAACAGGCTTCCAGCTAGGTGCAATCTGCATTTCTCCTCTTCTTCTCGCATTACCCTTCAATCATACCTCCTCCTGGGAGCCATCATTATAATAATGGTTCTGCTGTTGTGGTTTGTACATTTGTCCCCTGGATTTGTACTCCTTTGCCACTCCAACACCTGTGGTGGGAGGAGGGAGACTGCAGTATGAAAGTCACTATGTTATTGGGTAATTCAATACTCTGAAGCCTCACTTGAAGGAAGGCAGTCACTGGTTTATATTAACCATTAAACATAATTTGTAATATTGCTCAAATTTCTTACTATAAGTTCTGCACTTTGACACATAACTCGTCCTGCACCATTTGTGCTATGGATATGACTGATACCTCAAATTGTGCAGATTCTTAAAGTAGGTGTGCTAATAAGGTTTGTTGTCACAAAATGCCTTTTTGTGTACGCTGGTATGTGGTAGCTGTGCAGTGGGTAAACCTCCCTCCCTGGTCTTAATAGACACACTGGTCACAGAGGCTAAAGGCCATGGCTAATAAAGCCTCCTTGCTAGCGCATCCGACTCCAATGCCGGGGATCGCTGGTTTGAATCCTACTATGGGGCGGGTGGATTTGGACTGGTGACACTGCTGCCGTGATCCAGATGGGAGTGAGGTTTAGGGGGGTGAGGTGGTAGCCAGCTGGTACATGACAGCTGAGCAGTGTGTAAACCTCACTCCCCTCTCCTTAAGAGACACACTAGCAACCGAGGCTTGAGGCCTTGACTTTTATAGCCTCCTTGCTAGCACGTCTGAATCCCATGTCAGGGATCGCCGGTTTGAATCCCGCTCGGGGCGGGTCAAGAAGCATGACACCTGCACTCTTTTTCCATTGTATTTCTATGCAAACAATTTTCTCTGTGTCCTTGGCTCTGCAGGTTTTACACATACACAGGAGGGATTGTCAGTCTTGTCCACAAATTAGTGTATTTGTCACCAAAGCATTGCAGGTCACCACCCCCAAACAAGCTATCTCATGTAAATGATTAATGTCACCCCCCTTTGCCTCTTTCCATCAATTAAATATTTAGTGGCTGGAATTACGTACTGCTGTGAGAGGCATGCTTTGTTCAAAGAGGTGTGTTAAGTGGAGATGCCACAAGCACTCACAAACACATTCTGACATACTCTGACTCATTGGAGTGGTCTTGAGATTCATGGTTGAATTAGATGTTAAAGGTTGTTAAAGGGACAGTTTACCTGAAAATGAAAATGTTGTCATTGTTATCTTACCTACACTGAAAATGTTTTCAGGATCACTTCTGTCAAATGAATAATAACTTGAATATTTGAATAAATATATTATTGACTTATAGCTCATTTGCATAATATAGATTAGATAAACACTTGATAGAACTCCAAATATATAGCAAGTTGGTAAATCAAGAACAACCCGCAAATGCATTGAAGAAAAACTTAATTGATTGAGATGTGGAGCTGGGGAAGGACAAATGAAAGGTAGGTGAGAGAATGAATTAAGGGCGGACTTAAAAAAGGATCATTATGATTGGAGGTTTTATTGTATTGGTAGACGACATGATCAGTTGGAAAGCATATAATTTGCTTAAAATGCGCAGTATATAAGCACTCTGCACTGTCAGGGGTTAAAAAAGAGTTTAGCTCCAACATACCTGCCTGTCACTTTCAAGTAATCCTTAAGACCTTGATAAGCTGGTTCAGGTGTGTTTGATTAGGGTTGGATCTAAACTCTGCAGGAAGGTATCTCTCCAGGAGCAGGGTAGGTCAGCCCTGCTGCTATCATGGAATGCAATGTGTATGACTTGACCTTCCATATCTAATATGAGGAATTAATTGGAAATTAATTGGAATCAAATATAAAATGCTATTATTTACATTGCTTTCATGAATCATTATTTGATTTAATTGGGCTGCCAAAAGTTGAGACATTTCAACATGAAATTAGATTTGAAAAAAATAAAGGAAAAAAATCCATTAGAATGTCTTTATGTTCAGAGATTATAATTATAAAGTAGGAATATCCCACATCTGATTTTAAATAGAACGCACCATGTTTGGTTACTATTGGTTACAAAAATAGCTTAAGTTCAGGTCAGTCTCAAACAACTCATGTAGCAGAATTAATCTCTCTCTCCTCTTAGTCCTTCCAGAATCTGAAGTGGTTACAGACCTAAATCTGCCAGCGCTGGCTAGCCTGCTACATCACTACACCACGCAACTGTGACTCATTGATCCAAAAGCCAATCAGAATTCATCACCCTACTGCATTCTCTGTTCACCCTGCTTATCTGTCACTAACTCTGCCCAGAGGGGACGTCCTTATCAGGATGTTCTGTCTCTGCCTGGGAATAAAGCTCCACACATAGTAAACAGCTTATGTTACAACACACTAGTCACAACAGACTGCAACTGTCACTAAAGCCTATGTCAGTGCTGTTAAAACGATCACACACAATTAGATCAGTCAATGTAAAACCGCAACTATCTACACAAAGCAAGCCTTGCACACTTAGTACTGTAGCATTGCTGGTGTTGAACAGCTGAGGATTTTAGCTTAAGTGAAAGACTGTAATCAACACCCTTCCTAACGTGTGTGAATAACGCTGTCTGTCTTAATCATCTCCTTATCACTTTATGGCTGTCACATAGCCCTGTGTAAGGTCGCTTTTTAACAGGAGTTATTTTGACACTGTGAGAGTACTTTGGTGTTCAGAATGGAATACTAGCTTCCTGCATACTAAACACTGCAATAGCCTACACTGTATACTGCCTACTACTCTTTATTTAATTTTTTATATTAAGTGAAGCAGTAGGCATTATTTCACAAGAAACATTATAAACAGTAGTACGCTCCCAAAGATCAGAAAGATACTGACTTTAACTTACTTTCCATTGATATTCGCTTCATACTGTTGCTCTGCCATTACAGTAGTTGATTTGAAAGAAAAAACTCACTGTAGAAGTGGACAGTTTACACTAATGCCCGCTAAAGCACACATTAGCTATGTTTCCATCCAAGGATTTTTTGCTAAAAAGTTTTAGCGCATCAAAATAAAGCTGATGGAAACGCACATTATCGCTAAAATGTCACAAATTTCCGTTTTACTTATGTCGATACATCAAATGTCACAAAAAAACTGGTTTGGAAACACTTTTTGTCAATAAAATTGGCATTAACGCAAAAATGTTGTGTCCCAATCGTTAGCCTGCATCATGACAACAGTATTGAAAGCAAATTTATTCTATGTATTATGGATTGATCTATATATATATATATATATATATATATATATATATATATATATATATATATAGATCCAATGCTGCAAACGTGACTCTTCCAGGAGTGCCAACACAAATATATCATGCACATTGAACAAATGAATGGCCACTGTTTGTGATTAATTTAATAGCAGTATCCATCCATTTATTTATTAAAGTTGATTTTCCACACCATTCAAAATAATAGACGGCAGTCACTATGTAGCCCACAGTACAAAAAACTGATAATTTCTGTGCATAAAGATGTTATAAATTAAGAATAAATACACAATACTAGGTGAAAAGCTTCAGCGTGCTTTTTTTTTTGGAACACTTACAGCCCACTTCTATTAAATTATTGTTAAGTCTACTTTTGAAAAAAATGCCAGCAAAATCCCCCATATATTAAATTAAATTAATTACCAAACGAAAAATGCATTTAAAAAAGCATTCAGTTGGTCGTTAAAAGTTGCTGGAGAAATATGCGGGACATAATGCAGTTGTGATGGTGATGCTTTAGATTAGATGATTGTTCAAAATATTGAATATCATGAATGTATCATATATAAACCCTGTTATTACACTGCATACATTTTTTTCTCCACTACTTGGTGCAGGTTGCCAGCTTGAACAGGGCCAAGACGATCCGCTTTCGGGTCAGAACTGGTGCCAACCTGCGATAGGTGCAACATCAGGACCAATGTTACAGTCCTATCAGAAGGGCAACTGCTCCCTTTTGATTGCAATTCCTCCTCTTCTGATTGCTTTTATTTGTGAAATTAAAATGATAGTAAACTGGCTAATTTTAATGAATTGTCTCAATACTCTCCCCATTTTACCAAAACAACAGAGGAAAACAATTAGTGACACCTGGGAGGTGAATTAGCGATAAACACACATTTCTGAATGGAAACGGCTTCAGAGCACATTTATTTTGCGCTAAACCAAAACTTATGCGACAAAGTGTTTTTTAGGCATGACGTCATCACGCACACCCTTTTTATCGATAAAAGGCCATTTGAATGGAAACGGGCAGAAGGTGCAAATTTCACTATTACTTATTCCGCATTTTCACTTTGTCAATAACAAAATATCACAAAAGCTGGATGGAAACTAGGCTATTGTGGCAACATTAAGAATACAACACATACTTGCTTGTTGTTATGGACTGCAGTCTGACACAGCTTGCATCACTAGAAGTGTCAGTATTCCCGAAATTGCATAGAGTTTGTTTCGGCCTTAAAAGTGAAAAAATTAGAGGGTGTGTTTTGGGACTATATTTTGCACTTTTAAAATTAGCCTTTAAATCCAGGTTTGTTGAGACTGTACCAGTGTTAAACACTCTTTTTATTGGATATCTTTTATCTGATAAAGCCTACAAGCAGATACACACTCTCTCTCACACACAAACAGAGCAAATCTCCTTCAATTTCTGCAGTGTCCCTTGGGTGTTGTTAGGTATAATGCTTTAAGCTGTGCCAAGGACAGCATGAACTTGAGAGCACCGATAGTCAGATCACATGGGAGGAACCGCATTGTGAGAGAAACTTTTTTCTCAGTCTTTAACTCATGAGCTTGTCATGAGTCTTGACAACTGCTATATTGTAAAAACAGAGAGTTAAGCTACTGCTTACCATGAGTAAGGTTTTTTCTCCAAAACCTTAAGGCTTAAAAGACAGTGTTTTATGCAGCAATCTTCTAAGCAATTTTAGACTGCCTTTCAAGGCAATAACATCACGTCTGATGATCTAGAACAAATTTAAGTGAACTTTAGAGTTAACCAAGTTAGTAATTACTTCAATGCTTATCGGTAAAATGTAATCAGTTGAAATTGAAATAAAAGTTGACAAAAATTACAAAACATGTAGGCCTATAAACTAATTTATACCAGACTGATCACACTACTATTTCAGTGACAGTAGGTTGAAAGTTCATAAAGGGTTAGTTCACCTTAAAAATGAAAATCCTCTAATGCTTTAGTTCACTTTAAGCCATCCCAGATGTGTGTGACTTTCCTTCTTCAGCAGAACCGAAGTGAAGATTTTTATAAGCATGTAATGTATGTCTTCTGAAGCGATGCAGTCACTTTGGAACAGATCGATATTTAAATCCTTTCTTACTATAAATCTCCACATTCTGAAAGTAAAAGTGGAGATTTATAGTAAGATTTTTACTTTTAATACAGGGGAGATTAATAGTAAAACAGGACTTGCATATTGATCTTGAATCTTGATCTTGCTTCTGAAGACATGGATTAAACAACTGGAGTTGTGTGGAATTCTTTCATGTTTCCTTTATTTGCTTTATGGACCTTCAAAGGACTGGCCACCTGTTACGCTTGCAGGATGAAGGCAGACGTGGAGACAGGATCTATTCGCAGTGTAACTTTATTTTATACGGAGAAAACTTAAACAGACAAAACCAAAATAAAGGAAATACCCGCAATGGGGAAATAAACCAAAAACACGGAACACATACAAGGAGTTTAACAGACAGGATAAACATACAAAGACCACGGAAACAGGCGTCAACAAACATCAATGATCGACAAGGGAATGGAGAACAAACAGGGTTTATATACACTGGAGACATGATGATGACAAACTACAATCAGGTGAGCACAATGACACAGGGCTGGCAGTGATGAGGGCCGGGGATCATGGGAAGTGTAGATTTGGACAAAGACAAGTGAAACCCAGGGCAGACAACAAGGGAATCGTGACACCACCATTCAGTTGCATTATATGGACCTACAGAGCTGAGATAATCTTCCAAATGTCTGCAGAAGGATGAAAGTCATACACATCTGGGATGGCATGAGGGAATAAAAATTTTTGGGTGAACTATCCCTTTAACCATAAGCCCTAACACAAACCCCAATCTGTTGATCTGTATACTATATTTGTAATAGTGGTTTTATTTGTTGCGTGTAATTGAAACAAAGATAAAAAATAAAATATATATTTTAAGTCCAGGCAATGTTACATAAGAGATTAGTATTAAGACATACTATTTTATGGTTTATTTTTTAAGTGGTGCTCAGATTGTTAGACTTTGCAAAGGTGCACAGTGCCCCAATAACCTCCGTAGCCTTGCTCTTGGGTATTTCGGAAGACCATTCATACTGGGGAGACAGAGATCAATGCATTTTTAAGCCTATAACAAGTTAACACACATATTATATGTCTGTCCTCACTGACCTGTCACTCGCAGCAGCAATGGGATTTCACATATGACAACAATGAAATGCAAAGCTCTTTAAATCTTCATGGGATTTAGATCTATGCTCCTAGTGCATGAATATATCTTGTCAGCTTAGCCCTTAACACAAGCAATCTATCTGGTTTCATGTGGAGAGATCAGCAGGGATGTGGAAACAGCCTCAGTCTATGGACTGCCCAAAGTCCATTCCTGACCGCCTGATGCATATTGTACACAAAAATAGCTTGGCTGAAATCTCCAGTTCCAATATGAAGTTTTTATCAGTGCACCGAGAAACAAATTCATTTTTACATGATACCAGATTAATACTATGAGTGCTTCTGAGACAGAATAACTGGATTTGTCAAAGTCTGCCAAGTTGTGGCATCAAATCTTTACAAGACATTCATTGAGTTTTTTCTGAGACACTTAGTAAGCAAGATTTCCATGAGCAGAACTGCAAATTCCACTTTGCTATTTTTGCCATAATCAGTATACTTGTTACTTTTGGATGGACAAAAATTCTGATCACAAAGTTTAACCCTCCTGTTATGTTCGGATAATTTTTTACCTGTTTAACAGTTAAAAACAGTATAAAACATCATGGTTACTGATGTAAAGTCTCAGGTTACTTAACTCTAACCCCTGTTCCCTGATAAAAGCGGAACAAGATGCTGCGCTGATTTAGCGCTTTGGGAACGTCTTTAGGAGTGACCAGATGTGAATATGTGTGCAACACGTCAATTAAATTGACAAGAATTTATAGCCTCCGCCGGTGACATCATCAGGATGCGCCGGTACAGGGGCTATAAATAGATGCGCCACAGGGGCATCAACAGGTATTTTGTCTGAAGAGCAGTCCTGGGGCATCCTCAGTGCAGCAATGAAGCGCAGCATCTCATTCCGCTTTTATCAGGGAACAGGGGTTACAGTTATGTAACCCGAGACGTTCCCTATCAAAAAGCTACACTTTGATGCTGTGCTGATTTAGCACTTTGGGAACGAGAATACCTACGCCGCCGCACTGTGTGTGTCCGGAACCCTTATGGTTGTGTAGTTCTCAGACATGAGCTTGTGATGTAGACTCAAGGACATAAGAGCCCGGAGTGGCATCAACATCCAAACTATAGAATCTTATGAATGTATGCGGAGAGGACCAGCCCGACACATTACAAACATGTTGCAGAAGGACACCTCTGGCCAAAGCTTTAGAGGAGGCCACCCCTCTGGTAGAGTGAGCCCTGCTACCTACTGGCAAAGCTTGACTGCATGCCTCATAGGCCAGGGCAATAGCATCCCTCACCCAATGTGACATAGTTTGCTTGGTGGCGGCCGCCCCTTTGTTATGGCCCAATGACAAATAAATAGTTGCCATGACTTAAGCCACTGGCTAGTGCGGTGGACATAAGTCTGAAGGGCACGGACTGAAGTCTTTCCTGCTCCGGCATTGTAAACGGCGGGGAGCAGAAGGCTTCGAGAGCGACCGGATGTACGGTCGAGAAAAGAACCTTAGGCAGGTAGTCAGGATGAGGGTGCATGAGGATCCCCAATTCTTTTTAGAGAAGTAATTGCCATAAGAAATACCCTACTTGAGAGTCAGAAGTTTATCAGACACTGACTCTAGAGGTTCAAAGGGGGTCTCAACCAGACCCTCAAGGACTATTGCTAAGTACCATGAAGGGATCCTGGTCCTAGCAGGAGGTCTCAAAAGCATGGCTCCACGAACTAAGCGAGCGAGCAGGGGATATTTCCCCAATGGCATCCCGTCAATCAAGGCGTGGCAAGCCGATTGATCAGCCACATAAACCCTGAGAGTGGCGGGGCATGTGCCTGCTGATAATTTTTCGTGCAGAAAGTCCAGAACTGAGGCAATCTGGCAGTTAACTGGATCTGCATTATTTATTGGCAGAACTTCTAGTAGAGGGAGCCCTAGCACTTTGAATGGTCTCGACAACTTCAGGTGAAAGCCCAGTTTCAGTTGGGTGAGAGTTCAGTTTCAATGGTCTCAGTTGGAACCCTTCAGGGGCCAAACATGAAGGTTCCACAGCTCGGGCTGGGGATGAAATATTGTCCCCTGTGCCTGAGACAGAATGTCCCTCCTGTCCGGAATCGCCCAAGGCAAGCCGTCGAGGAGAGACATTATCTCTGAGAACCATACCCTGAACGGCCAACGCAGTGCTATCAGTAAGAGGCAGGACCCTTGCTGGCGAACTCTGGCCAAGACTCCCGGGAGCAGAGAAACCAGAGGAAACACATACAGGCATTCTGGGCCATGTATGTGCCATCGTGTCCAGACCCAGGGGGGCTGGGTGACTCAGAGAGAAGTAGAGGGGACATTGCGCTGTCTGTTGAGAGGTGAAGAGGTCCTCATCTGCTCTGTAAAATCTCAACCAGATTTGTTCCAATACCTCGGGGTGGAGTTTCCATTCCCCATCTGTATTTTCTGTCTGGACATTAAATCTGCTCCCACATTCAGGCATCCAGGGATATAAACTGCCCTGATTGACAGGAGCTTGCCCTGGGCCCAAAGGAGAATCTGCCGTGCCAGTCTGTTCAGCTGGCATGAACGTAGACCTCCTTGATGGTTTATGTACGAGACTACTGCTGTGTTGTCCACCCACACCAGGACATGACAGCCTCTCAGATACTGGAGGAAGTATTTCAGAGCCAGAAATACAGCCATCAACTCGAGGCAGTTGATGTGCCAATCGAGATGATGACCCTCCCATTCCCCTTGAGCTGGACGTCCACTTAAGACCGCTACCCAGCCCGTCAGGGAGGCGTCTATCATTAGCAACTTGCGACGGCAATACTTACCTTCTACTGCATTGTGATGTCCCTCCAACCTCTCCTGCAGAAAGGAAAGCACTGATATGACTGTGCATCTCTGGGGGTCTTCGCATTAGGAAGAACACCATTGCGGATGCCCACTTCCCTTAACTTGGCAAGGGATGCCTCTGCGAACTTTGTGAAGGTGCGAGATGACAGGGACAGACCGAGGGGAGGATCTCGTACTGGTATGGAAGTATGCATCATTCAGGTCTACCGCCGCGAACCAAACTTGATGCCGGAGGCTCGCTAAGATGCGTTTCTGCATAAGCATCTTTGACGGGAGTCTGTGCAAAGCCCTATTCAGACTCACAGGTCCAAAATTGGCCTGTTTTGGGTACGACGAAGTAGGGGCTGTAAGAGCCCTTTTTCGCATCGGCTGGAGGGATAGGCTCTATCGCATCCTTCTGTAGGAGGGAGGCAATCTCCGCACACAGAGCAATGGGGTTCTTGCCTCTCACCGTAGTGAAGCGGACGCCGCTGGACCTTGTCGGGCACAATCGTGTCAGACATACCTGCGGGCGGAGCCTCGCGGCGGGGTGGAGCCTGAGGTGCCACTTGTGGCTGTGCTGAGTCTAGAGACATCAAAGCACTTACCTGGCTCCTTGTGACCGCTCCCGGAACAGCCTGGGATGGGGAGGAAGATTTTTGTCCTCGTAGCACGTGGAGACCCTCACATCAGGGGCAGATTTTACCACAGCTGGGCGCGCAGGGGTGGAAGGCCAGCCTCCGAGGTGCCATACCTGCCAGAGAGAGAAAAGGTGCCCGGTGGTCATAACAATGACGGCCTGGGATACCGACTGTGAGGCAAAGGAAATGAAAAAAAAAAAACGCTCTTTTCTTAGAATGTGGGTACCGTGGCCCTTGGGGCATGCAGTGAAATAAGAAAAGGAAAATAAAGAACTTCCACCCGACCCTCCACGGGGGAAGGAATGGTTCTCTTACCAGCTCCTGTGCAGCGGATCTCCTACTTCCTGGGCTGCCCATCTCGGGGAACACTTTGAAGCCTTCTTGGGTTCTTGGTGACCGGCCATGAGACGGGCAGTGTCTGCTTTCTGCGGGTGGCTCGACGGCGGGGCCAGCCTACTGGGGCGGGCTGTGGTTGAGCCAGTGTTGCTGCCGTAGGGGAACGCACTTGGCGACAAACAGACAGGGGTGCGAGACATTGCGTCGCTCCAGGGCAGGATATGCTGTATGGTCCCCATCTGCCTTTTAACCACTGCTTTTGAGGATTGCTGGGCGAAAACCTCTATGGTGCTGCCGAATAGGCCAATTTGTTCGACCAACCTGGGGAGTCACCGAGCACCCCCTGGCAGCCCCACCATCAAGGGTAGTGAGAGAGGATGAGCCCGCGAATCAGGTCCGGGCAGTAAGGTGACCGCCGCGATCAGGTGAGCTCAACATGCACTTCCAGGGAGAAAGGTCCGGGGGCGGGGCGTGGCCATAAGTGGCACTTGGAGCCCCGGGACCAATCATCGAGCCAGCGAGGGTTCAGGGGGGAGCTGGGGATTCCACTCCATCCCGATGCTCGCAGCCGCCCGGGCAAGCATGGCCATCAGCTGCGCATGGTGACAGACTGAACCAACCCACTCTCCAATGCTGTTATCGAAAGCTCATCCACTTCATGTGCTGCAAACTTGACCGTGAACTCGCTCTGAGATGAGCCGGCGGTCACATCGTGGAACTCGCTGGGGCAAACCAGCATGCTGGGGAATGGGAGGTCCGTGGGGAATTTCCTGGTGGAGAAGCACCCATTGAAGTCCCCAAATCGCGCCCAGTGTTAACTGACACTGCCTCATATGAGGACCGAGTCAGGGAGCCGCTGGAGTGGCTTTCCCTCTTAAGAGAGAAAGCCGCGACCGCAACGTTGCCAAAATCATGCCCTCGCAGTGAGAGCATGACCCGTCCACAAGCGATGTCCCCGCATGGGGAGTACCCAACACGAGAGACAGCAATAGTGGTCGTGGGAAGCGGAGAGGTAACGATCGTCTTGAAAATGACGCTTTCGTTTGCACCTCTCTTTTAGATGAAAATCTACTATTTTATTTGTGTATATACATCTTTCTTTCTAAGAACTATTATTGACCACATATACAAACAAAATCTACCTTTCTTCAATGCTAAATTTTATTTTCATAATAAAATAAATTATCAAACATTACAATTTCCCCCAAACTGCACTAAGTTACAGGATCTTCTCTCACTTAAACAACTCTCAAAAATAAAGTGATCTGTGACTGGAAAGAGATAGAAATAACAATTAAATGCAAATGAGTTGCTTTATATAACAGATGTCATTTTCCACTATTTTTATAAATGGACCTTTTTCTCTTTATTACTCATCTAACAAAACAATTCCAAAGATCTGAAAAACTGAAGTGTCCAATACGCTCAACTTACGTTAGATGTACAAATATCAGTTGTAAAACTGAGCACTGCTTCGGGAATGGCTTGTAACCATATCTGTCAAAACTCCGTATTTCGCGGGAGTCTCCCGTTTTGTTATTTCTCCCAAAAAAAACTCCCGTAATTTGTATGGCCCAAACAACGTTATATGAATAATCACATCAATATATTATTCCAAGGTGGTCAAGTTGCCAGATCTTGAATGAAACGCATCCTACTCACACAATCGACACATCATACAAATTACAAATCATTTATGACCAAAATCTGGCAACCTACAACCCAGTTGCGCTGTTGATATCTGCGCAGGTAGTAGACGCGTGATGTTAAATCAAGCATCACTGGTAGATGGGAGAGGAAGACTCAGCTGGTGCTCTGGTGAAAAAAACTAAATATACATGTAAATTTAACAACAGCTGGATGGAAGAATTGAATTACATATCCCGAAGCCATACCGACAATGCCCACGCCTTTTGCAATGTGTGATTTTAATATCGGACACGGTGGGAAAAATTACATTACTCAGTACATTAAATCACATCGGCACAATTTGTATAGTATTTAGCCTGCCTCTGCCATCCAGTACCCCACTTCCCCTCACCCGGATTTGTGTACCCAAATGTTGACAGATAACAGGCTACGTGTGTGACATGACACGAGATTAAACAACTCTGGCAACAGAACATCGGAAAGTACCTCCTACTCTGTATCGAGGAAATTTATCAGATTTCTGAAGCCTATGTCCTCAACTGTGGAGAACAGCTGGTCATCCAGGGCCATGAATTCCATCATTTTCCTCGTAATTGCTTTGGTCTTTTCGCTGCTCATTCCAAGGAATGATAAGAGAGGCTGCTGACTTGTGACTGGCTCCGAGCTCTGGCTAGCTTTAGCCGCTTTCACTTTTTAGCTTCTTTTTTAAAATGGGCATTTTCAGCTGGGTGATGGTGTTATAAATGACTAATTAGGTTTGTTGATCCGAAAGTTATTGTGGTGGTTCCCCCATGGTTTACTTTGGCCTTACAATTATTACACATTTAAAACTTTTTGTGTTCTTCACTCACAGTGAAGATCTTCCACGCCAATGACATGTTTACATGCAGCTGTGACGGTCCGGGCAGAGCATGCGGAAATTGGCTAATTCCGGTCCGTGGTCGGTTGATCGGTGCATCTCTAAAATATATATATATATATATATATATATATATATATATATATATATATATATATATACATATTTAAGAAGCTCTGCTCAGCTGTCGAAGCACCCAGGGGTGTTTACTCAGCACAACCGTTGTGTGTGAGGGAGAGAACCGCTGTAATGCGCCGTAGATCCAACAGCCTTTCAGAGAGAGAGATGAATGGAACAGCAGGAGGAATTCAGCACTGTGAATATTTCCGCTTGACTCCAAAGAAGAAATCTGAGTGTGTGTTTGCACGCGACACTCCTTTTATACCTGTGTGTCCGGGGGAGTGGCATGCAAATCCCACACGCCAATTCTCATTGGCCTTTTCTCAAAGATCAGAGATGTCTGGGCTCCCAAGGGTGACCTCTAGTGTCAACTCATCGACACAACTTCGAGTGAGTGACAGATAGGGAAAATCTTTATCTTGTATTTGATCAAAACACTTTTGGATTCTCCACAACAATTAATAAATTAATGAGTATAACAAAAACAAAAAAGATGATACTTGTTTATATTTATGCAATGTCAGGGTGTTTTGTGCATTTACAAGGATATTACTAAATAGTTGCAAGATGGTTGCTTACTGGCCTAAGTCAAAAGAGACCATCCACAAATCTCTATGATATCCTGATCCCAAATATTGTGAGGACCTTTTCAGTGAAAGTCTATGGGATTTTTCGCACATTTTTTATCGCCATGCAGACGTTTATATTCTGAATTAAAAAAAAATTCAATTAAAAACTATGATTCTGTATTTTTTCAAACATGTGCAATTATAAGTATTCTAATTATGATCTTTTTATATAATAATAATATATAATATTCTTGTTAAGACTTTATTCTGAATAAAGTTAAAATGCTACAGAAATGTTTAAACGCTCCATAGAGTATTCATCTATTAGGAATATTCCTCCCTATGTAAAACGAAGAATCTGAAACATTCTATTCTTCTTTAAACTGTGCTACATTGGAAAATGTAAAGTGTTCTTGAACTCTGGTAATATAAATTTAACATTATTATTATTATAATTTTTATTAAACTAAATAATGGTGTCCTATCGTAAAAATCTTGATCAAAGACTTATCAAAAACTTTGTTGCAGTGTATAATGGGCTAAGACTACACTCTCTCACCTTTATTTTCACTTCAATCCATCTTCTTAATAGAGAGTTACTTCAAACTAACATACACATGTTACACATAGGCTACAATATTTCATGTTTCAGCCCTATTGTCTATCATAATCAATCATTATAAACATCTAAAAATGACATTATTTGTTTGATAATATATAATCTGTCCTCCGGTGCATCTGCTGTGAATTGTAATGTAATATTGTTTTAATTTACAGCGTGCATTAAAGAGCTCACGCTGAGGGATACATCAGTATAGGAAAAACAGGCATACGAAAGGGTTAATTGATTGTTAATTTCCACAATGATCAATTATGAAAATGTCTGAAAATGTATATCCCTAGTTTATCATAATTTGACTGTAAAATAAATGTACCACCATTGATATATAGTGGCGCTCTTTATTTAAAAAGTTTGTGTTTAGTGTGAGAAAGAAGCCTATGGCAATGTTTATGTTTATAATCAAAAGGAAGGTGCTGTATATTTACTGTACTCTTCCGGCGTCTTCTGTACAACAGTTCGCAGTGACTGCCACACCATTATTTAATGTGGGTTTTTTCCCCAAATCCAATCTTGTGGTAAAATACAGTAGATTCCCCACCTCTAAATGATTGCTAAAAACTTTACAAGTCAGTCAGGCAGTCTCTTCTGGTCTAAGTGGGCATTTCTTGGTCAATAATAATATGCAAAGTGGACCAGACTTTATGCAGATACAGTAGTCTAATGCCTGGCTACCCAACACTAGGCAGGGTACAACAGCCAGTAGCTGGCATGTTGTAAATGTTGTACAGTAAGCTTGAGTAAGGTTTTGAGTAAGCTTGGCCAGAATCTCTGTTCTGAATCCCACAAGCAAGGAGAACACAGATCTGATTACTCATGCAGTCAGACTACACTTCTTAGTTTCAGAGAGTACACCAGAACACCATAAATCTTTTACACAGCAAGTCAGAGGGCACTCTGCTATTTACTGACAAAAAAAGTATACAGTACATTGAAAAAGGTTGCTGCAGCTCCACAGGTCATATTGTCAAGGGACAGGATGGGTTACAGTAAGGATAAATGCAGATAGAGGGGCTGACTGCAGCGTATTCCCTGTCTCATTTCAGCCCCTTCTGTTCATACCAGGACAATGTGCTGACTGTGAATTTACAGTATAGTCTGCTCTTACAACCAATCTAAATTTGCCTAGCTTCACTGCACATGTAAAACCGTGTTTATACTTTCCAGGGACAATTATTATTAGGAAGGGGGGAAGAAAATGAATTGTAATAAATATGCAGAACTACATACTAAGAAATATCATTATTTCTTATGTATGTGGCCACACATATACTGGTGTGATTGACTGTGGCATTAGCACCTTATCTCCTTCTTTTCTAAACACTTTATTGGTATTTGATGAATATGGGAAAGCTTTTAATGCAGAAACATAATTAGTAGACACACACCTCAAATACGCAAAGCGTAGACCAGGGCTAGTTGTCACACTTTATACTCTTTATACTTTATACAAAAAAAAGCAGTTTATTTGACAACTGCCATTAAATAGCCTATTAATTATACTTTTGGAACAGTAAAACAATTATTAAAATAGTACAAACTATTCCGAAATTCAAGACAGAAATAATGGAAAAAGAATTATACAAAAATATCAAACCATTGTTTTGACCAACAGAAATAGTACACATGTGACAACCTGCCTAACTGTCATTTATGAAAAATACCCTTATCCTGAGAACACAGTTCAACTTTTCGGTTAAAATCTACCTTTATTATATAGTTGACCCTTGCTGTATAATACATCTCAGTGTGGTTGTTTATATCACTTGTTTACTGAAAAGGTATTAAAAAATATCATGATATTGGAATGTTACAGTTGATACAATTTACAAAAGTAATTTTAATCTAAAACAAAAATTATTCTAATCTAAAACAGCTAATCTAAGAAAAAAATAATTATAATCTAAAACAGCTAATATAAAACAAACATCATTCTAAACTAAAACAGCTAATCTAAGACAAAAATCATTCTAATCTAAAACAGCTAATCTAAGACAAAAATCATTCTTATCTAAAACAGATAATCTAAGACAAAAATCATTCTAATCTAAATCAAAAATCATTCTAATCTGAGACGCCTAATCTACAACAAAAATTATTCTAATCTAAAACAGTTAATCATTCTAATCTAAGAGAGCTAATCTGAGACAACAGTCATTCTAATCTAAAACAAAAATCATTCTAATTTAAAACAAAAATAATTATAATCTAAAACAGCTAATCTAAGACAAAAATCATTCTAATCTAAAACAGCTAATCTAAGACAAAAATCATTCTAATCTAAAACAGCTAATCTAAGACAAAAATCATTCTAATCTAAAACAGCTAATATAAAACAAACATCATTCTAAACTAAAACAGCTAATCTAAGACAAAAATAATTATAATCTAAATCAGCTAATCTAAAACAAAAATCATTCTAATCTAAAACAAAATTCATTCTAATCTAAGAAAAAATTAATTCTAATCTAAGACTAAATTAATTCTAATCTAAGACTAAATTAATTCTAATCTAGGTGTTTGAAACCAATATACAAAACCACTGACACACAAAAAAGTGTGTCTAATTGGACTGTTTACTCAAAACTTTGTAGTTACTGAGTTAAAGCCTTGTGACTTCAACATGTGACAACTGCAACATTTAAAAGTTAAAGCTTCAAGATACAGACAGAAACTTTGTTATTGGGGATATCACTCACCCCAAGGCTTCATTGCTTTCAAAAGGTGTTATTTCAGTCTGGCTCCCTGAATAACATACAGCCATTGTCTCTCCCAAGCATCTGGGATACTGTAGCAGCACAATCCTGATGTATTGCCTTTCCTTTTCTTTGCTTTACCTGGCCTCCTCAGTGCAGTACTTATTTACGTCTGGCTTCTATTGACTGCATTTAAAATCACATCAGAATGAATAAAGGTCCACACCTACTGTACATTTAATAATTTGGCTGCTTCCAGTAATGCTGTTTGTCTGTGCAATATCTATATAGATTGTCAGCCCACAGTCAAATTCATCTTTTCTCTCTTTTCTAAAGCTTATTAATTAAATCATGCGTGTGCATAACATTGGGCCTAGTATTTTTGATGCGCATAAATTACTTTGTTCACAAAAAGAGTTGGATATGCACACATGCGAGAACCTTAATGGGGATTCCTTGGATTACTACCGTTAAATCAGAAAGCTCAAATTTTGTCATTTTCATGAGGTTATCCTATTTCAGTCACTACCACAGCTAGAAATTATATAACATTGTGTACAGTAGCTTTGACTTCCTGCTGGCTAGAGCATGCAAATAAATGCATCATTCTCAGTCCTGGAGTTAATTGGTTTTGTTCTTACAGGCCTAAACCTCAATGGACTGACTGACTGCAGAGCAACAAATAGAGCAACTGTTGTTAGAACTAGCTAACTGTGGATAGCATTTAGCTGCATAACAATTCACATACTTCAGCATCTTAGCATCTTAAAACTCATTAGTTTACATAACTTGTGGGTTTGTGCATAGAAAACTACTGTCTTACATTTGTTGCCATTATTTATAAAAAAAATAAAATGTCAAAAGAGAACCATTCCTCTTCCATACGGCAAGGAATTGAGGGCAATATTAGTCCAAAAAGATGTAAATTGCAAAAATTCTCTAGAAGTGGTAGAAAATACAGACACATTTTCCATACTATTCTCAATGTTCTGTGATCTGAGGTGCCCTAATCTCGCAAACTATTTAAGATAGATAGTATTTAAATTGGGATGCAGCCTAAAATTTATTTACATTTACATTGACATATCACTGGAGGTCGGCAAGTCTTTATGCTGTTGGTTGAAAGTAGGTGTTTATTCTTGACTGCCGAATTCAACTGTATCAGGCAGGCCAGTTATTATCAAGCTACAGTGGGTTTTTGCATAGTCAAGCAACAGTCTTTATTAGCCTAAGTATACATGACACAATGTGTAATCGAATACTTTATTTCAGGACATCTGCTGATGAACTGTTAAATGGACAGTTCACACAAAAATTAAAATTCTCTAATCATTTACTTACCCTCATGCCATCCCAGATGTGTTTGACATTCTTTGTCACACAAATAAAAATTTTTAGAAGAATATTTCAGCTCTCTAAGTCAGTGGTTCTCAACCGGTGGGGCCTGCCCCGAGGCTGGACACTCTCCGGGGCGCAGTAGGCTACGATGGAAGGGAAAAAAACTAGAAAAAAACAATTTTGGGGCACATTTTTTTTATCACTAAACTACTGTCATAAAAAGTTATAGTTTTGTATATACATAACTCCTGAATAAGAATTAAAATGTGTTTGGACTGATTTAAAAAAAAAGTTTTGAACAAATTTGATTGGTTTGTCGATAGTGAGCGCAAATGCAGGTGATAAGCGGTTTCATTAAGCGAGTCATTGAGTCGTTCATTCAAACGATTCGTTCAAACGGCCAATTCATCAAGAATGAGACAGATGTTTGTGAATGGGTCATTGAATCGTTGACTCAACCGATTCGTTCACAACACTGAATCATTCAAAACATGATTGAGTATTGCTGTGAGATGCGCTATGGCTATGCTGATGTATCTTTGTTTGGATTCTTCGGATCTATTTTCGCTGCTAAAATAGACCAAAACAGTCATTATTTCGTCTAAAATGTAAGTGTGTAGGGTCTGGACCAACCAGACACACACTAATTATTCATTATATACAAAGGTCTATGAAACTCCTCCGAAACTAACATCCCAAATGAAACGAACACCCTGGCAGAACCAAGTCTCAGGTTACAGGGCTGATAAGGAGACTTTTACGACCTCCAAAGGAATGTTCAGAGAGTGCTGACTCTCACTTAATTCTTACTGAGAAGGAGAAATGAACCCTTTTAATCCTATATATTCTATATATATATCCATGTGATAAATGTATTGACATGTATCTAATGTTCCATCTCATGATTTTCCTTTATGTTGTTTGGTCTATGTTTTCTTGCAAACTCTAATGGGTTAATGTTTCAGACTTTGCATACTATGGTTAACCGAAATCATATGTGTGGCATATTTGGTCTCTATAACTTGGTATTTTGAAGATCGAAATGACTGTGTACATGATATGTCAATAACAACAACATATTAGTATTACAACAATATTTCCTAGTTCCTTCATCGGCTACCACCCCTCCAGGGTGCACATGCAATGAGCACCCTTAGAACAAAGAGCAATAAACCAAATTCCCGCCTGGAACTTCCACCCTTCTTATTGGTCGAGCCAATGAGAGGTGGGACACATTTTCTAAGGTTATAAATTGCATCTACACTGGCCCTTCTCTCTGTCTTGCTTCTTGTCCTCTTGCTTTCTGGTCCCCTCTCTTAGCTCTCTGAGCCTCGTGCTCTCTTACTCTCTTGGTCCTTCCTGAGAAGTCCTAATGAAGATGATGCTGAACTAGAAGGCCCCCAAGGACTCCCAAGTGTGCGCCAGGCTACGGCCTTGTCTTTCCATTCACCAAAGATCCTCTGACTCCCACTGGTTCTCTCTCATCAAGACAACATCATCAAAGATCAACTGGAGCCTCAACAAATTGCATCAGGACAGTTTAATTCAAATGGGACATGCAAGTATCAAACTTAGTCTCATTATTTGATACATTAAGTATCCTTACCCCTTTCTAAAAAGGGCGTGTCAGAACTAATATGATGGTTTGCTCAGGCTGTTGATCTGCTGAACTTCAAACAATGCCATAACTTCTTGCCTTCCTGTATTCTGCTTCAGCCCTCTTTCCCTTGGTAAACTGTATGCATGTATGTATAAGTATGTTAGAGTAGTTTAAATGTTTAGTCTAGTTAATAAAGTCTTGTTCATGTCACACGTAAATTTGTCTGTGTCTCAAGCTCATATCTAAAGTCACTAATCATAGATTTTGACTACTTGCTCTTAATACTTAGTAAGAAAGACATTTCCCATGCCCCGGAAATGTACATTTCTATTAATTAATTAATTAATAACCAATATTGAGTGTTCACGGGATGAACCGAGTATTTGGTTGTAATGTTAATGTAGCTACATCAAGTTAACCCGATTAACTGATCCAAATATTCATAATCGATTATAACAAGTTATGATTGATTATTAATATTTCATAGAGCTGATTCGCTACAGTGACTTAATATTATTAACTTGTTTGTTGAACTGTCATATGAAATCAGTGTCACATTTTCAATCGTGAGGTGATGGTAAATTAAGTGATGGTCAATTGTCAGCTCTCTTGGTCGTCAGGTCGTGTGATGTATGTTGCTGAACTGTATTCAAATGTTATAAATATAAAAACACCACATTTTGAAATTTAACTGCAGTATGTCAATTTAGTTTATTTGTGTGTGCTGCACTCATAGACTTTAGAAAGCGAGCTCATTTGTTTGATTTCAACCTGTCTTTGCAAGGCCGCGAAACTCATATTTTGCTCCTTGCAGACAAAGTGCACGCCTTCACACAAAAACTAGACCTCTGGCATGGCCGCATCAGTCGAGGGAACTGCGACATGTTCCCCAGACTTGCAGACTTTATCACTGATGCAGGCACGTCACACCTGTCAGCAATGAGAAAACAATTTGCGACGTACTTTAAAGAGGATTATCGCTCTTTTGCGTGGGTTCGAGATTCGTTTGTGTGCACAGCAAACGAGCTATCAATTGATATGCAGGAACAGCTTATTGAGCTGAAGAGTGACAGTAGACTGAAGGAACTCTTTAGCTCCTGCCCTCTTTCGTCATTCTGGGCAGCATTGATGCAGGAATACCCTGAACTCTGTGACGTCGCCTTGAAGATTCTCCTTCCTTTCGCGTCGACATATTTGTGTGAGGCAGGATTCTCAAAAATGACTGCACTCAAAAAGAAATACATAATCGTGCACAAATCGAGGATGATTTGAGGCTATGTTTATCAAACATTGAGCCAAGAATTGAGGATCTTTGCAAGGCAAAGCAGGCTCAGGTCTCACATTAACATCACCTACCAGCAAGCTTCTGTAAAAATGCAGATGCTGCCTACTATTAGGCCTAGTAATAATAACAATAATAAAGCATAAATTAATATCAGAGGTCTGGTGCCAATTCCCAATTATAGTAATGATAATAGGCCTACTGATGATGAAAATTATAATAATAATAATAATAACAACAACAAAGCATGTAACCTCATATAATTATATAGCAATAGCCTAGTAATGATGATAGGCCTACTACTACTCATAATAATAATAATACTAATGCCTGCAAGCTCACATTAGAAGTCTGGTGCTACTGCCAATTATAATAATAATGATAATAATAACAACAATAAAGCATGGGGCGGGGCGGGGCGGGGGGCACTGGGGCCCCAACTGCAATGAACCAGCTTTGGGGGGGCCCAGCTTGCAAAAGGTTGAGAACCCCTGCTCTAGGTTCATAGGGGCAGTGGTGGCTTAGCAGTTGAGGCTCAGGGTTACTGACCAGAAGGTCGGTCCATGCACTCTGACCCCAGCTGAAAATTAATACATTTCACTGTATATATGCAAAAAACTGCTATGAACATAATAAAGGATTCTCTAAGGATTCTAAGGATTCTATACATTGCAAGTGAATGGTGACCAGAACTTTGAAGCTTATAAAGGCAGAATAAAAGTAATCCATATACCTCCGGTGGTTCAATTCATCTTGAGAAGTGATATGATAGGTGTGAGTGAGAAATAGATCAATATTTAAGTCCTTTTTTTACTATAAATCCTCCCAGCCCAGTAGGTAGCGATATGCACAATGAATGCATTCACAAAAAAATAAAAGATGAATTTGAAAGTGGAGATTTATAGTAAAAAAGGACTTGATTTCATATGGATTGCTTTTATGCTGCTTTATGTGCTTTTTAAAGCTTCAAAGTTCTGGCCACCATTCACTTGCATTGTATGGATCTACAGAGCGGAGATATTTTCCAACAAATCTTCAGGTGTTTTTATATATATATATATAGAGAGAGAGAGAGAGAGAGAGAGAGCTTTCCATATTGTCATACAATCCTCTGACATTCTATATCAACTTTGTACAACAGTTGGTACATTTACATTTTATTTCTATATTTTTAATGCAATTTATCTCTATTTTACAGCTTGCCATTTCCTAGTGGAGCAGTCCCATGTGTCCAAAGTTGTGTATTCTCCACATGGTCAGGACTGTGCCATCAGGGGAAGGAATCCCACATAACATAACACAGAAGAAGCACAGCCAATGGTGCACCCCTGGAGATGTGGGTATATCAGCCCACTGGGGAACATCCTGCCTAGATTAAGTAATGATTGATGGTGAAATACTGTCTGAAAAGTGAATCAATAGTTATCAGCAGAGCCACTGCTACAGTAATCTTACACAGCAATTAACAGCTTGGAAGAGAAACCTCGAACAGGGGAATTTCATAGAAAATTGGCAATAAGGATTAGTTTGCAGAATAAGAGATAAAGAAAAATGAAAGATGGGGGGGGGGGGGTGTAGCAGTGATTCAAAGGGAGAATGTAGGCACATTTAGCACAACCCTTCAATAACAAGAATTCAGGAAAAATTGAGAGCAAAATCAACTACTGTATGTACCACTTTAATTTGATGCATCGTGAAAGTAGTGTAGGCTCAGTAAAGATAATTTTTCACCACAAAAGTGGAAACACCTACAAGTGTAGGCAACTGTAGTGTGACTAGTCCTTGAGAATACGAGCTGTGGGTTTGAAGCATGCATGTGGGCAAAGTAATAATAGGACTTCCTGGTTTAACAATCCAAAATATTTCATATACAGCCTGCATCATTCAACAAAATCTCTACAGTAATTAAAAATGTTACATATAAATAGGAGACTTAATTAACTAAAAGTAAACAACAATGTCCTTAAAATCAAATATTGAAAATCATTAAAATTACCATGAACTGCATAGGCCCAACAATATGCATATTTAATTTTTTTTATGATACATAAACTGATATTATTTTGGTATCTCAGTTTTTAATTTTATTTATTTTAATGGTGTTCTCTCAACTGCCAATAATTCTCTGCATAAAAAACATTGTCTTTGGTATAAATCATGTTTATTTTCATTGCAAGTGAACATGTAATGTATATAGTCTGGGTTGTATTTTCTTTTACCATTAGTTTTAGCTAACTTCTACCAAGTGACAGATGAATTTGTGCCAAAATACCGTAAAGTTTGATTGGACGGATGCAATTTGAGGTCAACAGCAAAATATATGGGGACTATTTTCTCCACCCTGTTGAAAATTGATAAGCCTATGAAAGTTGATACCCTAACCAGTGTTGGGTAAGTCACTCAAAAATGTGATCCACTACAAATCCATCCATCCATCTATCTTCTAGCCGCTTGTCCTATAGGGTCATAGGCAGTGCTGGAGCCTATCCCAAATGCTTCTCCAAATTTGTAATCAGATTACTAATTACTTAACATTCTAAAAACTCTTTTTTCACAGAAAAGTTTTGTTTTCCACTCAAGGAATTTAAAATAATGTCTATTGTGCCCCCTTGTTCATTGTCACATACAAGTCGTACACTCAGCACCACACGTTTCTCCCTCACAATGATTTGTTTTGAATGGTTTTTTACACGTATTCTGAATTATTGAAAAATAATGCACACCCAAGTTGGTAATTGTGGCAGGGCGGAGGGCAGGGCCGGGTCGTGATCATACACACCCGGTCCCTTATCGGGCTAATTAAGCCTTGGAGAGGGATAAAGGCCGATGGCAGATGGTGGTGCAACGAGAGAGAGATCGTTTACGGACATGTCCGTCATGTGTGTGTTTGTGTCCTTGTTTTAAGTTGTTAATTCAAATATTATTTACATTGAAAAGCCGGTTCTCACCTCCTCCTTTCCATTGATCCCCATTGAAAAAAATACGTTATTTGGAGAAGTGATGTGGAATCATTATGCGTTCAATACCTTGAACTACTTCATGCCATGCGTTTACTGAAAATTAATTGCACACCTTAGAACGTCTGTCAACCAATCAGAATGGTATAAACATAAATAATATTATTTAAAACAACTGGGGGTCTGGGTAGCTCAGCAAGTATTGAAGCTGACTACCACCCCTGGAGTCGTGAGTTCCAGCCAGGTCTTCTACATCTCCACGGTAACGCACTCAACAACCTACATGATAAGATATGTGGATTGACAGTCTCAGATGCAGAGGCAACTGAGATTCATCCTCCGCCACCATTGAGGTGAGTCACTACACCACCACGAGGACTTACAGCGCATTGGGAATTGGGCATTCCAAATTTGGGGAGAAGTAATGACCTTAAAAGTGATCTGAGTACAGGAATTTAAAATGAAATGTGTTACACTACTTTTTGTACTAAGAGTGATTAGATTACAATTACTAATTGCCAAGTAATTTGATCAAACCCAACACTGCTCCTTACTCTGCACAATTATATGGTTAGTTAAGGCCCAGTTGCAGACCGAAATGACTGAGGGGGAATAACAAATCATCGAGGGGGCTTAACTTTTCATTGAGGATACACTTCAGAAAGACCGATTATTTAAAGCAATCATCAAAACTTCCCAGGCAAAGGCAACACACACACAACACACAACAGATATGTCATAACAGTAACCTGCTATGGTTAAATCATTATCAAAAGACATAGACCCAAACCATTATCAAAGGACATAGATTATTTACTTTAGCCATGAATGGATGATACATAATGTATGTGTTTTTTATACAGCCTACACAATGTATTTTCAGTAGCAAGTAGGTCTTTTTGTGGTTTGATAGCTTGAATAAAGCATATTCAAATAAGAGATAGCATAATAAACGTCTAATTGTTCAGTTTGCAAAGTTACACCAGTTTCATACACTAATCTGCAAACTCATCAACATTACTTTGTTAATTCTTGAAAAAGTACAAAACCTTCGTAATTTATATTCACAACTTTTGACTGTGACGCTTCCTGTGTGATACCTTTGCCTTGTCCTACTCACGATGCAGCATGGTGCTTCTGTCTCGATGTGCGACCGGAGAGCTACAGTCTCTTGTTTTGCCGCTGAATCGCCTGAGTAATGTGTTATTCCATTCTTTCATCTTGAATTTTGTGGTTAGATTGGTCATGCCTTGTTTTACCCACCCCAAAAAATAAGGAAGACCACAGGTGACAAAAGACGAGTGTCTTTACTACACGTATATGGTAAATTACGTTCATGTAGCCTATTTAGACCATGAGTGCAAAACTGTAACTGATGGGGCATAATCAGATCTAAGGGGACAATGCCCCCTTTTGCCCCCTTGTGGCACCAGGCCTGGGTTAGTTGCATTTAATTATTTGTATTATTAGCCTATATTGCAACCCTCCTGTTGAGAAACACTGTTATAACCAAGTATTAAGCCAAATATTCAACTTTGGGGGGACCACATTCAACTAAGGTGTAAATACTACTGTGTACAGTGGTTGCAATGCAAATCATTTATTATCCATACTTTTGGGTAGTAAATATTCCATTATAATTATACCTGTTAGCTTCTTTACTGTGGGAATGTTTTGAATCATCTGTCAAGGTTATTCTGATTTAAAAATTTGGTGAAGATTGGTAATATTTGTTAATGCAACCTGTGATGTTTTTCATTTTTTGCAAATGTGATTGGATTGTAAATGTTATCAAGGTGTAAATGCTAGTTTTAAAAGCAAAAGAAATGGCAAGAAGATGAATGCACCCTCCTCCCTTCCAGATGAAACCACAAAGACTTGATGACATTCAGATCTGCCCAGAATGAAACTGAGGCTGCCCACCAACACACACACACATTCTCCCTGCGGGACACGTGCGTAAGTGAGCAGCACCACAGACATGGTCTGTACTGATGCCCGGGGGGTAGAGAACAGAGAAGACAGAGATTAATTATGTTCAAATGGCCATGCATAACTCACATCTGCTGCACCTACAGATCCCAGGGTATGAGCTGGAAACAATGTGCCTGTTTTTGACTATTAGACATGTGGGTGACCATATCCTCCCCCCAACTCAATTCATGTAGGGGTCCCCGAATCATAATGGGTGACACCCCGCCAGCCACCAACCCCCAAATTATTCCTCCTGATTAAAGGTCTCTAACTAACTCATTACAATAAAACATAGATTGTTGCTAGGGTGTTGTGAGTGGTTGCCAGGGCATTGCTATGTAGGTGCTAGGGCTGCACAATTAATCAAAATGAAATCGAAACCGTGATTATTAAATTGCAAAAAGCTGCGATTTAATTAAATAAACAGTCTGCTCCTTTCAAAGTTTATTTGCACTGCTCAGTCCAGTCTATATTAAGTTAGAGCATTGTTACAGTGTTTTCAGAGCAGTTCTGTGCTCCACAACTCCCTCTCATGCTTAAGAGTAACAGAAGTGCTCTGAGTTCAGTTATGTTTGTTTACGTGCGCTAAACGCTTTATTTACACTAAATTGTCGTATCCTGCATGAAGCGTTTTTTATTATCATCTTTGGTTGCAGCATCTCAGTGTCACGGTTCATCGATCCGTGTGTTCATTTTGTCATCTGTTGGGGTGTTACAGGTGCGGGATGTGTGTGTGTGAGTAGTGCTTGTTTGTTGATTACTCCACTGCCGTCAGCTGCTATTAATCACTACTACTTGTTAGCTGCCTTTATCTAGCTGGAAATGGTCATGCATGGTGTCGGTTCGTTATTCATGTTTGTGCTTTGTTACCCAGTCTTGTGTCCTAGTTCCTTACGGGTGCAACCCGATTTCCCCTTTACCTCCAGTCTACTGAGGACTCCTCTAGGAGTTTGGTTCCTGACGCTGACCTGAGTTCGCGCTATATTCCAGCCTGCTTATCTTTTCTTGAGATTGTCACTTCTAGAGCGCCCGCCTGCTCGCGGCCGTTGAAGTATTTCCCTGTGCTGTCAGTCTTTAATAAACTGTTCACTTGCACTTGGATTTGTGACTCATCATTGTGACACTAAGTCTCCGCAAGAATCAGGTATCATAATAATAACGCAGAATACAAGATGGGGTATAATTCAAACATCTTTATTAAGTGATTGCTGAGCAAACAGCATTAAACACCTGTAGAGTCCAGAAACGTCTCTTCGTTCTCCTGTCATTGTTTACCTTATTACACTCCCCGCAGAAACAAGTGAAAGTGGAACTAATATTACCAACATCCAACAAAATGAAAGGAAGGAACACACATATAATAAATCTATATCAAACATTTAGTTACTATAATATAATGCATTGCTAAATTAAATATAATAAAATAAGGTGACAAACTAAGAAAAAAAATGTTTTCACTTTAAATATAATTACACCAATGGGTTATCAGTTCAACTTCAGTTTGACATTAAGCCTCATTCTTTAGGACTATCTTATATACAGTAAATAATAGTTTGTATAAGCCTACTAGTTTTTAAGGCCTAGAATAAAGAGTAACATTTATATTTAAAAGTTATATTTTGTTTATACTGAATTTAGTTAATTTATTTCAATCAACCAACATTATTTTTGACAGCAAATACTAGGCAACAACTATGGTTTTACATTGAGCAGAAAGCTTACATATAACCAGTTTTGACAGAGCTGCTGATAAAAAGTTAAATGATCAGCATTGATTGATGAGATGAAAATTGGAGATCAGTATCAGATGTTAAAATCCTGATTGGAGCATCCCTAATATTCAAGTTGACTGTGTTTCAAAAACTAATGATGATGATGATTAGTGGGGCTGAGACCCTTTCACAAAATTGACAAAAACAGGTACATGGTGGATGGTAACATTTGGATATGAAGAAGACTTTGTTTCACTGTTTATATATTTATTTGTTTGTGGTTGAACTGAAAAAAGGTCTCAGTTTGGATCTTTTTAGAAGGCTCAAATGTGAAAACCCCAGTAGCCTTTTTGCAGTTTAACATGTGGAAAACATTACCATCATAATCGCATTTCAAATCGCAATCGCAATATTTTTCGAAATAATCGCAATATGAGTTTTTGTCCAAATCGTGCAGCCCTAGTAGGTGCTAGGATGTTCTGGGTGGCCCTAATTACTCTAAAGAGTCCATCCTCAAGTCTCTATAACAGAGGTCGACAATCCATGGCATATGTGCCACTAATGGCGTAATCAAATCAAATAACTTTATTGTCACACTACCATGTACACAAGTGCAACAGTAGGTGAAATTCTTGTGTGCAGTTCCGAGCAACATAGCAGTCATGACAGTGACGAGACATATACCAATTACAATAAACAACATACTTACACAACACAATTTACATATCAGATGTACACATAATTACACAACACAATAATTATATACAATACACACAATATAGAATACACAATATACAATACAATAAGTAAGGAGTATATGATATATATATATATATATATATATATATATATATATATATATATATATATATATATATATATATATATGAAGTAGTATATTGAGGAGAAAATGTTGACAGTCCAGTGTGAGATATAAGATTAATAAAGTGCAGTGCTAATTATTGATCCTGATAGATCAAGTGTTCAACAGTCTGATTGCTTGGGGGAAAAAGCTGTTATGTTGTCGGCTGGTGCGGGTCCTGATGCTGCGATACAGCCTGCCTGATGGTAGCAGTGAGAACAGACCATGACTCGGGTGGCTGGAGTCTCTGATGATCCTCCGAGCTTTTTTCACACACCGCCTGGTATATATGTCCTGGAGGGAGGGAAGCTCACCTCCGATGATGTTCCTGGCAGTTCGCACCCCCCTTTGCAGGGCTTTGCAGTTGTGGGCGGTGCTACTGCCGTACCAGGCGGTGATGCAGCCAGTCTTGATGCTCTCTACAGTGCTGGTGTAGAACCGTGTGAGGATGTGGTGGTTCATTCCAAACTTCCTCAGCCGTCTCAGGAAGAAGAGGCGCTGGTGAGCCTTCTTCACAACGGCCTCAGTGTGGACGGACCATGTGAGTTCTTCAGTGATGTGGACACCGAGGAACTTGAAGCTGCTGACTCTCTCCACCAGTGCTCCATTGATGGTGATGGGGCTGTGTTCTCTGTCTTTCTTCCTGAAGTCCACAACAAGCTCCTTGGTTTTACTGACGTTGAGGGAGAGGTTGTGCTCCTGACACCAGCGTGTCAGAGTGTGCACCTCCTCTCTGTAGGCTCTTTCATCATTGTCAGTGATCAGACCTACCACCGTCGTATCGTCAGCAAACTTAATGATGGCATTGGAGCTATGTGTTGCCACACAGTCATTTGTGTACAGGGAATACAGGAGTGGGCTGAGAACACAGCCCTGCGGGGCTCCAGTGTTGAGGGTCAGAGATGAGGAGGTGTTGCTGCCCATTCTAACCACCTGACGTCTGCCTGACAGGAAATCCAGGATCCAGCTGCACAGCGAGCTGTTTAAGCCCAGAGCCCAGAGTTTCTCATCAAGCTTGGAGGGCACTATGGTGTTGAATGCTGAGCTGTAGTCTACAAACAGCATTCTCACATATGTGTTCCTTTTTTCCAGATGGGAGAGAGCAGTGTGTATTGTAGATGCAATGACATCATCGGTGGAGCGGTTGTTGCGGTAGGCAAACTGCAATGGGTCCAAAGAGGGGGGCAGAACAGAGCAGATGTGATCTCTGATTAACCTCTCGAAGCATTTGCTGATGATGGGGGTCAGAGCAACAGGACGCCAGGCACGCAGTGTTGTATAAAGTATCAATTTGTCATACTTAAGGAAAAGCAAAGATACCTTCATGGAAATAGACTCAAGTAAATGTTAAAGTATCTCATGAGAAAATGACTTAAGTAAAAGTATTAAAGTAACTGATAATAAATTTACTTATCTTTTACTTATTTACTTAAATCTACTTATATTAAGTATCAAAATTACAAATAAATTACATAAATTACGGAACAGTTCATTAAACCCATGGCAACTTATTTGATTTAATGGTGCACATCATTTACTCATATCCCTGATGTGTATGACTGTTTTTCTTCAGCAGAACACATACAAAGATTTTTAGAAGAATATTTCAGCTCTATAGGTCAATTCAATGCAAGTGAATGGTGGCCAGATATTTCAAGCTACAAAAAGCACATTAAGGGATCATAAAGATATCCATACTACAACAGTAGTTTAATCCATGTCCTCTGAAGCGATTCAGTTGGTTTTGGGTGAGAAGAAACCAAATTGTAACAAATTTTCACTGTACTGTGTTGTAAATGAACACCACAGTCCATATAAAATGGAACATTGAAGGAGGGAGTTGAGTCACATTAGTCACCAGAACAAAGAATTGTGGGGATGGGCTATTTTCATTTGGGTCAATTTGCAACCACCCAGAACACCCTGGTAACTGCATAGCAATGTGCTGTAATACAGTTAAAACAACTTAACAACAGCATAGCAACAACCTGACAACCACCTAGAACACCCTGTTAACTGTAGAGCAATGTACAAAAAACACAAAAAACAACTTAGCAACAGCATAGTAACAACCTGGCAACCATATACTGTAGCAATGTGCCAAAACACACTGCAGAGATCACCTTGACAACTGCACAGATTGCCCTAGCAACCATCCAGAAAACCCAGTCACCACACTGTAACATACATGTGCTACAAAGCAAATATACAGCTGAAGTCAGAAGTTTGCATTCACT
Organism: Xyrauchen texanus; assembly: GCF_025860055.1. NCBI lineage: Eukaryota > Metazoa > Chordata > Actinopteri > Cypriniformes > Catostomidae > Xyrauchen > Xyrauchen texanus. The sequence goes on from NC_068301.1 coordinate 29,959,055, forward strand.
TAGGTTGAAGTCATTCAAATTCATTTTTTAGCCACTCCACAGATTTCATATTAGCAAACTATAGTTTTGGCAAGTCATTTAGGACATCTACTTTGTGCATGACATGAATAATTCTTCCAACAATTGTTTGCAGACAGATTGTTTCACTTTTAATTGACTATATCACAATTCCATTGGGTCAGAAGTTTACTGTGCCTTTAAGCAGCTTGGAAAATTCTATAAAATGATGTCAAGCCATTAGGCAATTAGCCAATTAGCTTCTGATAGGAGGGTACTGAATTGGAGGTGTACCTGTGGATATTTTAAGGACTACCTTCAAACTTGACATAATGGGAAAATCAAAAGACATTGTGGACCTCCACAAGTCTGGTTCATCCTTGGGAGCAATTTTCAAATGCCTGAAGGTACCACATTCATCTGTACAAACAATAGTACGCAAGTATAAACACCATGGGTCCACGTAGCCATCATACCGCTCAGGAAGGAGACGCATTCTGTCTTCTGTTGAATGAGGTTTGGTGCGAAAAGTACAAATCCGTCCCAAACAACAACAAATGGCCTTTGGTGAAGATGCTGGAGGAAAGAGGTAGACAGAGTATCCAAGGTGTGGATAGAGTATCTATATCCACAGTAAAACAAATCCTATATCAACATAACCTGAAAGGCTGCTCAGCAATGAAAAAGTCACTGCTTCAAAACCGCCATAAAAAAGCCAAACTACAGTTTGCAAGTGCACATGTGGACAAAGATCTTACTTTTTGGAGAAATGACCTCTAACCTATGGCCCTTTGGCCAAAATGACAATCGTTATATTTGGAGGAAAAAGGGTGAGTCAGCAAGCCGAAGAACATCATCCCAATAGTGAAGCATGGGGGTGGCAGTATCATGTTGTGGGGGTGCTTTGCTGCAGGAGGGACTGGTTCACTTCACAAAATAGATGGCATCATGAGGAAGGTAAATTATTGGATATATTGAAGCAACAACTCAGACATCAGCCAGGAAGTTAAAGCTCAGTCGCAAATGGGTATTGTAAATGTACAATGATTCCAAGCATACCTCCAAAGTTGTGGCAAAATTACTTAAGAACAACAAAGTCAAGGTATTGGAGTGGCCATCACAAAGCCCTGACCTACCTCTGAAACATTTGTGGGCAGAACCGAAAACGCATGTGCAAGCAATGAGGCCTACAAACTTGACTCAGTTACACCAGTTCTTTCTGGAGGAATGGGCCAAAATTTCAGCAACTTATTGTGAGAAGCTTGTAAAAGGCTACCCAAAATGTTTGACCCAAGTTAAACAATTTAAAGGCAATGCTACCAAATACTAACAAAGTGTGTGTAAACTTCTGACACACTGGGAATGTGATGAAAGAAATAAAAGCTGATTTAAATAATTCTCTCTACTATTATTCTGACATTTCACATTCTTAAAATAAAGTAGTGAAACTAACTGACCTAAGACAGGGAATGTGTTCTCTGTCAGGAATTGTGAAAAACTGAGTTTAAATGTATTTGGCTAAGGTGTATGTTAAATTCTGACTTCAACTGTAACACTTTAGCAACCACCAAAACTAGCTTTGATTAGAGACGTTTGCATCTTCATCAAATATACAAATTTGTATTGTAGGACAATTTCATGAGCGCTGGTAATCATTAATACACATCATACCATGTAAAATGTAAACGCATGTGATCAACATTTATATGAACAGGTCTCGTGGAAAGATGGGACACTGATCGCACATAACTTTATAATTTAACAGCTTTTATCATGTTTAAGCCTAAACTTATCATATTAATTAGTAAAAAAAATTTTTTTATTAAACTCACTTGATTAGTTTCTTGTTTTCCTCAGTGGAGACCGATGACGGAACACGTAATCTGGCGCGCTTCGCTTGTGATTTTGATTCAGATTTGTGATTTGCAAAATTATTCATTCAGACCGCTTTTTGAACTTTCTGTTCAGTTCAAAGGAATCAAATTTAAAAGACTCTACTCAAATTATTCTTTTACATTTTTGCACATACAGCTGTTATTTTGTTTATTATTCTTTTGTGGTGTTCAGTCGCAAAAGTAACGAAAGTGTCTGGAGAAATTTATCAGAGTAAAAGTATAACTCTTCTTTTCAAAATGTAGTGAAGTCAAAGTAAATGTCCAAAGAAATATTTATACTAAAGTACAAATATTATAAAAACTGTACTTAAGAACAGTAACTAAGTATTGTTACTTGGTTACTATACACTTCTTCTGGCATGCAAGCAAAAGCGAGAGAGTTAAGTATGTATTTTATTGCAAAGTCCCTCACACCTGCAGTCCAATCTACCTCTTGGTGTAATCCTTCTCATAATCCTGTAATGTTTTTTATTTAGTTATGAGTTGAATGAAAAGCTAAATACTATGAAAGAGAGATTAATCTGTACCAGTCAACTGATGAGCAAAGCATGTGCACATTCGTGCATCCCTTTCAGTAAAGTAAATTTGTTCGATGTGTCAATCGTGCTGCACATTTGAGCGGTTGACAGTCTTAATTTCCTTTTATTTGCTGCATATAGAACTGTTCAGCCATGACGTCAATTTGTAGGTGAGCCTGGTAGTCTAATTTGCCATGGGTTCCATCTGGACTTTCCTATAGGTGTTTTTAATGGGGTTTTTGAACTTTTAAGTAAAATAAAGTCTGTGGTAAACGTTACTTGACGATTTGTGTATGTTTTGTTCTACAACATAAATTACACACTTTCATGTGTAAAATTTAAAGCTGCCGTGTGTGTGTGTGTGTGTGTGTGTGTGTGTGTGTGTGTGTGTGTGTGTGTGTGTGTGTGTGTGTGTGTGTGTGTGTGTGTGTGTGTGTGTGTGTGTGTGTGTGTGAGCGTGTATTTATCACTTTGTGGGGACCAAATGTCCCCATAAGGATAGTAAAACCCAAAATTTTTGACCTTGTGGGGACATTTTGTCGGTCCCCATGAGGAAAACAGCTTATAAATCATACTAAATTATGTTTTTTGAAAATGTAAAAATGCAGAAAGTTTTCTGTGAGGGTTAGGTTTAGGGGTAGGGTTAGGTTTAGGGGATAGAATATAAAGTTTGTACAGTATAAAAACCATTATGTCTATGGAAAGTCCCCATAAAACATGGAAACACAACATGTGTGTGTGTGTGTGTGTGTGTGTGTGTGTGTGTGTGTGTGTGTGTGTGTGTGTGTTTAAAGTATGCAAATCAATACAGCTTCAAAATTTACGTTTGAGGTATGACTGTGTGTAATTTACTTCGTAGAACAATTTGTCCTGGTATTGTCAAATATTTTGGCATTTTTCTTAATACAATTTTGCATTTTTAATTGCATACTATATTATCAGAAAAAATAAGGTCTAAAAAGCATATAAAGGCAGTATAAAAGTAATTCATAAGACTCCAGTGGTTATATCCATGTCTTCTGAAGTGATATGATAGGAGTGGGTGAAAAACAGGTCAATATTTAAGTCCTTTCTATCAATCTATCAATCTCCACTTTCATTTTCACATTCTTCTTCTTTTATTTTGGTAGGGATGTCCCAATAGCATTTTTTTTTTCAGAACGAGTACGAGTCCCGATACTTTCTTTCTGATACTCGCAGATACCGAGTCTGATGCTTGTTTTTTTGTTTGTTTTTGGTTTTTCTGAACTCCATATCAACAGATTATTTCAGTTTTATCATCAAAATGGTATTTAAATAAATTAATTAATGAAAATTGTAATCAAATGAAATATAACAATTAATTTTCAACATAATATTGTATTATTTTTTATCAAATGAAGTGCTTATATACAGAACCTCACAGCACAATCCAAAATACAACATTGGAGTTATAATTAGTCAAATAAAGTGGTTAATTAAGCCTCCAAGAGGGATACAGGCTGACTGCGGAAGGTGGTGTGATGAAGGGGAGATCGTTTACGGTCAACTGACCATCATGTGTGTGTATTTGTGTCTTTTTGTTCAGTTTTATATTAAAACTATTATTTATATCGTCAAGCCGGTTCTCGCCACCTCCTTGCCCGTCTAAATCCCTTTACACTGGTGCCGAAACCCAGGAAGGAGGAGGGATTTGCCTTAGTAGAGTTCTCGCCACTATCTTCCACTCCAACAGAGCAGCCGCGGCCTTCTGCCAGGGGACAGAGGAGCCCGGCCACCTGGAAGTGGAGGTACGACCTTGAGGGGAGAAGGGGCTCCTAACCGACTGCCTGGAGCAGTCAGGGCCGCTGCCAATGGCTGGTAGGGGACTCCTCCCTCCCCCGGCAGAAAGCCGCGGCTGCTCCGTTGGAGTGGAAGGTAGTGGCGAGAACTCTACTACGGCAAATCCCTCCTCCTTCCTGGGTCTTCAGCAATATAAATAATAGTTTAATAAAGAACTAAATCAAATGACACAAACACACATAGAACGGTCAGCTGACCATAAACGATCTCTCTCGTCGCACCACCTTCCGCAGTCGGCCTTTATCCCTCTTGGAGGCTTAATTAGCCTGATAAGGGACCGGGTGTGTATAATCATGACCCGGCCCCGCCCTGTCACAAATTAACATTGATTTATTACTATTAGTAGTAGTAGTACTAATACAGTGACTATTACATAACTTTACATTAGAGATATATGTCTGTCATACTTTTTCATTTAAAATGAGCCTTTCTGTGTTATGAAGTAGATTTTCAGTTTAAAAAGCTGGGTGCTACATGACTCAAAGTGATTATTAAACTGCAAAAGCCTGCTATTTTATTAAATAAGTATGTAATCTATATGTGCCTCACGCTACAAAGTGAGTTTGCACTCTGTTAACTGTCATCTGCAACAAACAGAGCATTCTGTGCTCATGACAGTGTTTTCTCAGTATGAGAAAAGGAAAATTAAAAATGGCACTTCATGTCGAAAATGTTGCCGACCCCTGCTCTATGATATTCTTGTCCCTGTATGGCTCAGGTCCCTCCTTTAATGTAAGTCTATGGGATTTTTTCAAACAATTTATCATCCAGTTTAACATGATCGCTTAGAAAGTTAATGGAACATCTCTACAAGTAATGCGACTGAACAACCCTCTTACCCTTAGTATGAACAATAAAAATGCAAGCACCACTGAATATGATCATTAAACATTTTGAGATTAGTAAAGCATTAATACTTTACAATCAGTGATGCTAAATGCAACAGTAAAATACAAGATCCACAACATTAGTATTAGAGATGATAGAAGAATATGATTTCTGTGTCCTCCTCCTTCACTGTCGTAGATGATTGGGGTGGTGAATACGGTTTATGTCCTAATTGAGGTCTGTGCACACAATTACCCACACACCTCCACAAAGTGGAATAAGTGTGGGACAAATGGCAACACAAAGGCAGGGCGGAGCTGTAGAGTTTTATGGGGCTTGATGTACGTCTGGCATTGCCCTTCACAATCCAAAGCTGTCATTCTGCTCAAATAAGCATCTGTCTGATGGCTGTGGAGTTATAAGCAACATTCAGATGGGATTTATGGCTTGCTAATTACAGTATGACGCCTTCTGTTGGAGATTCTAAATCAAATCAGAGGCTAATATATTGCTAAAGGTACACATTTAATTATTTTTATGTGGAAATGAATGAAAAAGAAAAGAGAGAATTCCAAAACATTCTGCATAAGCAGCATTAAAGCAACAGTTAAAGAAAATAAACATTCCGTCATAATGTATTCACTCTTATATCATTCCAAACCTAACACAATGAGAAATTTTACATAATGATACTTTTTTGGTGTATGGAAAAAATTATGGAAAAGAGCAGCATGAACCTTTTGTGGTCCATGGAAGAAAGAAAATCAGATTTGAAAAAAATGACATAATTTCCATTTTTAAGTGAAATATCCCCTAATATTTGCACATATTGAGACTTATTTATGAAACACAAGCAGAACGAATTTAAGTTTATATTGTTCATAAATCTAGTCTAATGTAAATTGTTCCATTTAATTCAATGGGACAGTTTACGTAAGGATTGTTTTTCTAACGATTTATTTGCTATGATTGTGTTTCATGAATAAGGCCCAGTGGCCAAGAATAATGTGACCTTGCACTCACTTTAAGTCTACATAATCAACTTAATTCAACATTAACTGAATATTGAATCATCCGTTGAAAAAGGAACAAGCCAGGACAAAATGCTAAAAAATGCCCCTTTGTCATATTTGCATGTGTTGATCGCATTAAGGGGTGTGAGAATAGAGCACAACACCAACAGAACTGCAAGGACAGCAAGCAGCACACAAACTGCACACCCTACCTTAAATATCCAGCTGTCAACATCACTCCCCGCTAAGTACTTGTGAGAAACAGGGATGGGCACTAATAGATTTTACATTGGCGCAATAACCAACACAACACCATCATTACTCCTACAGGAGGACAATACTTTATTCCTCAAAGCTGTCAACAAACAGCGTTAATTAAGCCCCTGGGAACTCAAAGAGCAATGTAAGCCTCTGTGCTCCAGTCTTGTTTGGCGTACTAGATGCTTGTCAGAAAATCATGTTGATTGTATATTAAATAAGAAGCCTCAGGGCTGAGGGAAAATAGACAGAGAGGAAGAGAAGAAATTAGGTTTGAATCCCAACGGGCCTGCGATATTCAAATGAATGCTGCATTATGAGCAAATGAAAGCCTCTCTTCATCTTGGAAAAGACAACAAGGTTTCTAAAAACAAGCATCAAAGCTTGTTTTCTCTGGCTCAAATGAACAGTTCGCCCAAAAATTTGAACTCTGAATGCTGCAAAAGTAGAATATTTGAAGAATCTTCAGTCTGCCATTTTTCAAACAATGACAGTTCATGGTAACCACGTCTGCCAAGATAAAAATAAAGGCAAAATACACCATAAAAACACTATACAATTAGTTAATATGACTAATGTGCTGTATTCCAAGTGTTCTGAAGCCATTTAAGTCATTATTCATTAAAAAGCTCTAAATTCATTTTCCATGCACATTATACCATATGTTCATTTACAACAAATGTAAGAACTAATTTATTTACATTATTTTATTCATTTAGCAGATGCTTTTATCCAAAGTGACTTACAAATTGAGAAAGGATACAACATGAGCAATTCATCTTAAGGAGACAATAACATCAAAGCGCTGCAAGAAAAGTTTTTTGAAGAGTGTAGGGTTAAGTGCTAACCAAAACAGTCATAATTTAGTAATATAGGATCATTTTTCAACCTGTTTTTGGCTCTCTGTCTTAAACGGCCTAAGTGCCTCCTTAAAATTTCAATGTAAACACCCACTGTTATGATGCAGGCCCTCAAATTCACCCATATTTGAAACTCAAGCTGAAGAGAATGAACAAGCCCCTCAACATTACAAAATAACATTTCAGAGGTTACACATAACGCACATCCAGCACATTCCATGAATATAATAAACTGCTCATTTCAAGCACAACTGTTAACACAGCACCATAAACTATCAAATAGTCATTACATTTTGAAATATTCATATGAAACGGTTTACATAAGATTGATCAGGTCCAAGTGTTCTTAACTGCCCCATTCTTCAATAACAGTTCCTTTGCAAAGCTTGAATCATATTATGACTGTCACGAGCTGAAGAAAACAAACATATCATAGTCCAAAGAACGGTTCAATGACGCAAACATATACTGCAGGCGATGAGGTGCGCATCGCTGGAAAAACATTGTTTACATACACCACAATTAAAAAAGCGCAAATTCTATTTTATTCAGCTGCTCTGAATGAAGGAGAATTGCTTCTCCCTTTCAGGGTTGTAACTTTACACCGCATCTTTTAAAAGTGGCGAGATACATGACAAGATGTCTGTGTAGTTCATGTTCATATACAATTTAATTCAAAATTGTCCAGATAGGTCCCCTTTTGTGTTCAGGAATAGACAGCCACGCAAGGTCTGCTCTCTTTCAATGTGCACCAGTGGGCGGGGACAAGGGTGCAATGGCAAATGAGCAATGTTTCATGATGTCAACAACAGAGATTTAAAAACGAGACATTTCAGCAGGATGGAAGCTTTAAATACCCTTTTTTTAGACTGGGGAGAAATTTTGAGTTCTGAAATGTGCAGCATGTTTTTATAGTATAGTTACCTCTTTTACTGTATGTCTTTATATCGAGGAAAATTTGATTTCCCATTTCATGAACCCTTTAAGTCATATGGACTACTTTAATGGTGCTTTAACCATGTATTTTTCCCCTTTTTGGATCTTGGCAGAAGTTGTCACTACTGTATGAACTGGCATTGTATTGAAAAGAGGTTTGTGAAAATTATCCAACAATTCTGCTTTTGTGTTCCATGGAAAAAGAAATATGGGTTTGGTACAATATGAGGGTGAGTGCATTTTCATTTTTAGGGTAATATATTCCTTTAAAGTAAACAGTTAGGCCTACATAATCATCTATCATGTGTTGGTTTTCGCAACAGAAAGGGTGAGATTGGGAATCACATGACTGGCCGTGGATTTGTGCCTTGCCACATTTTAATGAGGAAAGGATTGAGAGAGTGAGACGTCCATCTCCATGGAGACCAGAGAGATCTACAGCATTGCCCTTTCTCTGAGCAACCCTCAAGGCAACACTTTCTACCTCCAAATGAATCAACGATTCTGGCACACAAAACCTCGGCATTAAAACGCAGCCCACTCCAAACACAATCTTACACACTGACCTGTTTTGGTCAGCTTTCAGTATAAGTCATGACAACTAACTTTTGAAGAAGTGATATATAGTTTTTGGTGATACACCAATATATTGTCAATGCTGAATACTCAACCGATATTTGGGGATTTTCTTTTTACTTTTCAAGATGGCTGACATTTTGATTCTTTTAGATTACACTCCTTATTTATAATTGATTATAACTGATTACTTTTGGATTACTCATTGCATGTTTTGATGAAAATCTTATTTTAAGTGTAATAAGTAACAAAGTGCACTTCTTTTGTTAAACATTAGTTAACATGATATCAAACAGCGTTTTGCTTTTTATCAGTCCCTGAGCCTCTTTTAAAGTCGAGATTTATAGAAAATGAAATCCAATTGATTATTTAAAATGTCACTTAATTATAAGCAGGCTACTTGATTTTTTTCAATTTGATCACGTATTCCAGATTACATGTAGTCCAATTAATGCTGAACACAAATTTTATGTAATTATTGTGGGAAATAATTGTTTTATACAAATCTCAATTGCTCTCATTAATTAATATAATATACATCAGTCCCCAGTCACCCTGTTCTATAGATAGACATCTAAATCTATTGGCATTGCCCATTAAACAATCTCACATCAGTTTAATTAGTTTAAGGTGGTTTGTTTGCACAGCTGTTTCTGAGGTAATACAGCACAACAGCTGCTTTGATATTAGGATGCACGCCTGCACACGAACCTGATCCATTTTAGAAAATTCTGAGCTATTGCAACCTTTGGACTTAAAGGGCAAAAATATTGATGCCAAATTCAAACACATGGGGTGGTATAAGCAGTTTGCTCAGAACATATGTGTGTGTGTGTGTGTGTGTGTATTTGCTGAATATGCATTAGTTCCTTTCTAACACATGCCTCTCTTTCTCCTCCCCCTATAAGGTGGCTTTTGTCTCTGTCCGGAAGGCAGGGTGCGTTGCCATGGCGACTACTGCAACAGAAGGCTGAAGGATTTGACTTCCCCATGACCTTCACAGAAGGGGTGATTGTCTCTAAAACAGAGCCAAACCTCTCCATCATGTGGAAAGTGTTAAATCAAGAGAGAGAGAGAGAGAGACAGAGAGAGAGAGAGAGAGAGAGAGAGAGAGAGAACATTTCAGACTGTCCGAAGCTCTTCAGGATTGCAAGCACAACTGCAATCACAGTCAGTCTGACACAATTTTCATTAGCATAACCAAGCCATTACGATACTATTATCAAAGGTAGCATTATGCTGCCCACTAACCAGGAGTTGTATGCACAGGCTTGCTTGTGTTGGCCTTCCATGTATAATCAGGATCAAATAAATAATTTTAGTTGAACATACAAGCATTAATACAAGCATAACCCACGTATTTGCTGAGAAGATTGCTTGTTTATCCAAACAATGTAATTATTCTTCCTTGTGTCACATGGTAAAAGAGCCAATTGTAAGTACTATTACTCATAATCTGGGTTTGGGATTCAAACAAACCACTAATTCCAAGTATTTAACTTTGCCTACTACTACTGTGATCATGAATGATGCCTTCAGTTGTGTGACTTTTCTAGGAGAAGTGTGCTAGTACTTTTCTAAATGTGAAACACCCTACAAAATGTGAATGCAGACACTTCTAGCTATGCACTCTTGATTGTGCATTATTGCGTTCTAAAATGTGTCAGACCGCAAATAACACTAGCAAGAACACACATTGGCTGCTCGCATCTGTGTACAAATACTTACATTAAAAATGTTTATGGCCTAAATGATCGGACTCCGCATTTTAGTCTGACAGATGTAAAATGTTGGTGAAAAAATCCAACACACTTACATTGTAGGACGGAACCAAGCCACATCTAGGGACTAGAATATCATAAAGACTTTAAGGTGGGCTCTTCTGACTTGGTGCCAGTAAGCAACCACCTTGCAATCACCCGCAGCACCCTAGCATTGTAGTGGCGGGTTCTGCCCGAGCAATCACAATTCATATTTTCTTCAGAAACAAATCAAGTTATAAATGCAACGTATATAGGAACAATATACGTGTAACTAGATAATGTTTATCAAGACAACGTTTGATGTGGGTTGACAAAGCATTTGTATGAAAGTTTTTAAAAAGATGACAGAAAGTCTGATTAGATGATTGATTGATTGATAGATAGATAGATAGATAGATAGATAGATAGATAGATAGATAGATAGATAGATAGATAGATAGATTTAATTTAGATAGTCCATTGTGCAAATGGTTATTTCGATCATAACTGTCTGAAGGTCTGTGCCGAGTTTGGTGGATATACCTTGAAATCTCTAGGACAAGCTACAATCGATCATTTTGGTCTTGGTTCAAAGTCTGTCAAATAACAGTATGTTGACTTTGTCAAGCCAACATATTTAGCTGTAAATCCCATGCAAAACACATTCAGAGGCTTAATAAAAAAAGAAATGGCATTCATGACATACAGTTAAATTCTTCATGATGGTTCAGTTATGTGTTATCGCTCCTGAGAGAGAAAAGGGAGAGGTGGAATAGGTGTCTGTTGAAATGAAGGTCATACTGTAAAAGCATGATTATTCATCTCATGAGTCACAAGATGTTCACTATTCCCTCACAAATTCGTCAAGTCAGTGAACAAAGCCCAGTGGCTGCCCACAGCATGCAAGGACATGCACAGCACCTCAGAACTGCACCCAAGAACCTGGAAAGGAAGTTGTGTCCTTTAGAAGAGGCTCTTTGCTGTGAAAGATGCAGCTTGGTTAATGAATAGAATAGCCATGGAGAACTCTGGTGACCTTGTGTTGCATATATCACTTTGACACCTCATCCATCTATCTATTCTAAAACTTAATAGATAAAAAAAAAAAAAAAAAAAAAAAGAGATGTTTTTACACAAAATCAGTGTGTAAATATATTTCTGAATAATGACCATTTTCCATATAGAAACACAGTATAACTGACTGCTCATCTGGGCAATCTATATTTCCTTCATACTATATCTGTATCTCCAATCAGTTTTAATTTCCATTTATTTATTAGGTCAAGCCAGCCGTTTGTTATCGCAAAATAAACCCCTTTAGGGTGATACAAGACCATTTATTTTGTGATAATGACTGGCTGGCTGTATATTATCCATTACTTATAGCCACAATATCTAGGTACCTCTCACCGAATTTAACATAGACACGAAAAGCTCACATGACAACAATGTTTGAAATGTCCATCGTTATTACACATACATACCTCTATAACTAGTAAGTGATATCATGTGGTTAAAGGAAAACACTCACAAATCAATTCCATCACCACAGCACCAGACATGTAGTGTGAGATTACAGAACAGTTCAAAATAGGGCATGCCAGGGGGTAATTTGAGGCCACTGACAAATACAATCAAAAAACACATGAAAATTATCATGTGTTTTTTGAATAAAAATACTTCAATTTGAATTTAGGAAGCAAGATTCAGAACTGCAATATTTCTTCAAATTTTAAGAAGTAGAATCAAATGGAATGAAGTTATTTGATTTGAACTTCCAAGAAATTAATAATTGCTGTACATGTAGTTTTTACAAATACATTTCAATTATGAATTACCTATAAAGAGGTTATCATGCCCACATGTGGGGTGTTTCCAAAAATATTTGATGATTTAATATTATTATATTTAAAAATTAACTTGAAAACAAAAGTTTTCTGTTATTGGCCATTTTGTTGTTGGACTTAAAGTCCTTTGATGTGTAGCAATTGAATATACTGTGGGGAGTGGCCAATTCAAATTCTAACTAATTCATTAAAAATGTTACATTTTGAATTTTGCTTTACCCTACTGACATATTTATTTCACCAGAAATGCAGTTGTTGATATAAGCAAAAGACTGGTTGTGAAACACAAAATAATCATTTATTCAACAGAAAAATATGCTGCAAAACATACAAAGCATGACAAAAAAGCTTTCACCGTTTTCGGGATGTCCCAAAATATCCCTCAATTCACAAACCAGAAGTGTGACATACAAAGGTTAATACAAAGATGAAAAAGCTGTAAAAATTGGCATATTTGACTGATGATATGAATCGTAAAAATATGTTATATTAATATCAACATATGTACATCTTGAAGTGTTGTAGGTCTTGCAACGTTAATCATGAAGGAGGGTCATCTCCGTGAATGGCCTTATATTTAGCCATCTCTTCAGGGAAAACCTTCCCTAGCTCAGAAATTAGGAGGCTTTTAAATTTCTGGGGAGAGAAAAAAAACAAAACAAACGCACAACATTGTAAGAGAGTAACTTGTTTGTATCAGTCTACATATACCAGGAACACTAGCTATATACAGTAATAGGAAAGTAAGTAAGGACCTATTTAAATACTATACAATTAGATATTCAATGTAATATATCTTCTGAAAGTGTCTAAGCTGTTACAAGATGATCAACAACCAGGTTTATTGTGGGACATTATTCCCTCAGAAGTTGAAAAAATATTTTTATTTTTATTTTGAATAACTTTGAACTCTAACACATCTGTAGGTCATTTCGCTTCATTTTAATATACATTTAGTTATATTTAATTTTGTTATCACCGTGCAATACGGTTTTATTCATTAACATTAATAAATGCATTCCTATATATTCACTGTGCATTTTCACACTGAGAATCATTGGGTTCATCCAAAAGCTGAAAAATGTTGCTTTCAGAGGCTTTATGTGGAGTTAGGATAAAAATAAGGTTCATTTCAAACTGTTCTGGCCAGGTTTCCGGAGACCAGTGCAGACTGACAGCAAAATGGAGGTTAAATCATTCACTAATTATGGAGCAAGGGAGCATCCTATAGCTTTCTATAAAGCGGAGTACATTCAATCCTAAAATCCAGTAAAAAGTTCAGTTTCAGGCTGCAGATGATGCTTGGACCACTCAACATGTTTGGCAGACACGGGACAATGATAATCAGTACATAGATTCAGAATTTATAATGTATAATGTATAATTTTATTTTGACATGGTTGGCACTGATTGGATGATACTGGCCATTACTTTAAATCAGAATTAATTATGAACATTTCTGATGTAAAGTTTGTAACGTCTCAAAACGAATAACCAACACTCCTGGAAACATAAACAACTGATGAAAATACCTGACTTTTTATAGCTCTGTATCATTTAAAATTTTACAACTTAGTCTCACTGTCCACATATGTGGACATACATTTTTAGGAAAACTCTAGAATGTTTTTATTTTTTGCTTGTTTATTGGGTTACAAATCTAAAAGGGAAATGGAAAATGCACACAGCAGTCACGCTCAAACTCAAGAGGTTAAATTATTCTGATTGAAAGCTTTAGAGAACATTTAAAATAAACAGACTTTAATATGATTTCAAAACCACACAGCAAAAGATTCAGTGCTAAATAATCAGAAAAGGGGTGGCAAAGCTCCTTAAAGGGTTAGTTCACCCAAATATGAAAATTATCCAATAATTTACCCTCTAGCCATCCTAGGTGTATATGACTTTCTTCTTTCAGCCAAATACAAAGAGTTATATTTAAAAATATTCTGGCTCTTCCCAGCTTTATAATGGGAGTGAATAGTACCTTAGATTTTGAAGCCCAAAAAGCGCACATCCATCCATCAAAAAAGCTCACTGTCTTCCGGTAACGGCTGTCCACGCGTTAACGGGGAGTCGAGTTCCGGCATATGACGTAGGTCATAGTGTAAGCTCCGGTGAGAAGTGACGAGCGCGTAAGCGCAGAGGAAGACAGTGATTATAGTTTATAAAGTTATAAATATGGATATTTTTCTCACTAAAACACATCGCTTCACTTCAGTAGGCATTTATTAACCCCCTGGAGCCATATGGATTACTTTTTTGATGGATGGATGTGCTTTTTTTTGGGCTTCAAAACCTAAGGTACCATTCACTCCCATTATAAAGAATGGAAGAGCGAGGATATTTTTTAAATATAACTCTGTTTGTATTTGGCTGAGAGAAGAAAGTCATATACACCTATGATGGCTTGAGGGTGCGTCAGTTATGGGATAATTTTCATTTTTGGGTGAACAAGCCCTTTAATATACTTCCATGTTTATTGAAATCATTTTAAAACAATTAAAATGATATCAACATCCTTATAATTTATTAATAAAAAATTAGAAAGTTGCTTAAAGTGATAACAATACTGAACTACATGCAAATGTTAAACCAATACTCACAGTCAATGTGTCAATCTTTCCCTTGACCTGCTCGTTTTTAGCCAACGCTCTCTCCAAGCACTCCTTGGTATATAGTTGAGGGTTACGTCCCTGATCAATATACCTGTGGTTAAAGTGTAAAATAACTGTAATAATAAATGACACAGATCTTTCCAGAACATGACAAGATGATCCATTAGATAGCTAATGAGAACCTAAAAATTATCCAAATGGAGTTTATAAGAAGTGTCACTTCATAGTGTCCATTTATACCCATATTGTTTACGGTGTTTGTATCATCTAATGATGGTGAGTGGAGAAGATCCATCTATATTCTATTTGATGTTTGCTTGAGATTTGCAAAAATTACTCACTCAAACACTTCCAACGGTACGTTGATATCATGAAGCTGCTGTCGGCATTTCTCAATGTCTTGCAGTCCTGTGATCATAAAGTTCCTGCATAAATAGATAGCCAGATTATTAATGTAGTAACACTACTGCCAATAATCACACAGTACACACAATCATCACTATTCTATAGATAGTACGAGGACGTATTTTTATCAGTCACTGTAGTGCTTTTGATTAATTATAAGGTCACATCATAAACTTAAGATCATAAGATCACAACTCACAGTTTCTGATTGAGTCCTGTTTGACTACTGGGTTGAAAATCACTCACAATAATCCCAAGTTGCCGTATGTTCTCGACGAATTTCTCGAGGTGCTCCTCGAGATTATCAAACTTCTCAGCCATGTCTATCTGAAATTGACATAAAGGTGAGTCAATGATAATTTCAGTAGTGATAAACGTATCAAATGAATGACAAAAGACGGACGTCTGTTCACGTTACGCGGTTCCCATGAAAGCGTCCCGTTTTCCGGCAGCGTTTTATCCAATAGCGTGTGAGAATGCGCTGTTTCCCTGGTTACGGTTTCCTTCCTAGTGCTGTAAAGCGTTTCAAATAGCTGTAAAGTCTCTGTCGAGACACATTCCACATTTACTCTGAATCCAGGAACTAAATAAACAATTTATTTGAATGTAGACCGCTAAAATGTAGCAAATGAACATGCCGACACATTTATTGCTCGTTCTACATATAGAAATACAAACGGTTTTAGGTTTTCTATTTCTATTTCATTTTTGTTAATTTTGATTAATTAATATCATACTTTACAGGAGTTACATGCGCAGCAACTGACGTTATTCACTCATAGCAAAATCTGTGATCGATATTCGTTGGACATTCGGTTTCGCAGTACTGCAAAATAAATTTTCACATTCAGAATGTTATTATAACTTCCCAGAAGACAGACCGACATACAGGTGATATTATTACAGTAGGCTATCAATTATATAAGTACAGTAATAAATTATTTTAGAAAAGAAATCACTACAATTCACCAAAATTATATTTTCTCATTCTAAAGGTTGTAGTAACTTCCCTGATGATAGTTGGATTTATTACAGGATATATTATTACAGTATAATCAATTATATTAGTACAGTAATCAGTTATATAGAAAAAAATCACATAAATTCACCAAAAATACATTTTCTCATTTTAAAGGCTGTAGTTTTTTTTATTGTTTATTTTAGTGATTAAGTAGTAAATCCTTATATCCTATAAAATTAATTACTGTACATATATATATCATATTGTAATAATCTCACCTGTAGTAGCCTAGGCCTATGTCTGTCCTCTGGGAAGTTATAAGAACATTCTGAATGTGAAAATGTATTTAACTTTTTTTATGTATAACTTGCACTTCAATTGAATGAATGAGTGGACATCTATGTTTTAGCGTATTGAGTGGAGATTTCAGATGGTCCCTTACATCTGCGAAACCGAACGTCAAACTTTACCGTTACCGCGCTATATCAGTGAAGCCAATGACATCCAGCTCGATTGTGAGTATGGCGCGAAAAGAGCAGGTGAGACGGAAGAGAAAGCAGGCAGCAGCGTCATTGTCGCAGAATATTGAACATATGTTCAAAAAGACTGCCAAACAGGGTACGGTTGTTATAATTGGTAAGCAATTTGACAACATTGTAGTAAATATTTTCAGTGCATCAAAAAGCGTGCTCATTAAAGGGGTCATGACATGGGTTTTTTTTATTGTATTATTATGTTCCCTTAGGTGCAATTATAGTATTAATAGATTTTTTTTTAAGAAAAACTTTTAAAATCTAGTGATTTATGACCTTTTCCCACCCTGTTTCTCATCCTCTGATTCAAACAGTCTGTTTTGGGGGCGTTTTCCAATTAAGACTTCAGTGTTAACGCCCACTGTTATGATTGGCTAACGTCAGTGCCTATGTATCAATTATTGACGCCCCCAGCCAGAACGTTTGCGGATTCAGCGTAACTGTTTAGTAGCGAGTGATGCATGCGAAGCGATGGCTCTTGCAATGATACAACCGTATACAGGTCCTTCTCAAAAAATTAGCATATTATGATAAAGTTCATTATTTTCCATAATGTAATGATACAAATTAAACTTTCATATATTTTAGATTCATTGCACACCAACTGAAATATTTCAGGTCTTTTATTGTTTTAATACTGATGATTTTGGCATACAGCTCATGAAAACCCAAAATTCCTATCTCAAAAAATTAGCATATTTCATCAATTCAATGAAAGAAGTGTTTTTAATACAAAAAAAAGTCAACCTTCAAATAATTATGTTCAGTTATGCACTCAATACTTGGTCGGGAATCCTTTTGCAGAAATGACTGCTTCAATGCGGCGTGGCATGGAGGCAATCAGCCTGTGGCACTGCTGAGGTGTTATGGAGGCCCAGAATGCTTCGATAGTGGTCTTAAGCTCATCCAGAGTGTTGGGTCTTGCGTCTCTCAACTTTCTCTTCACAATATCCCACAGATTCTCTATGGGGTTCAGGTCAGGAGAGTTGGCAGGCCAATTGAGCACAATAATACCATGGTCAGTAAACCATTTACCAGTGGTTTTGGCACTGTGAGCAGGTGCCAGGTCGTGCTGAAAAATGAAATCTTCATCTCCATAAAGCTTTTCAGCAGATGGAAGCATGAAGTGCTCCAAAATCTCCTGATAGCTAGCTGCATTGACCCTGCCCTTGATAAAACACAGTGGACCAACACCAGCAGCTGACATGGCACCCCAGACCATCATTCCTTCTCCCCAGTCTTCCTCCAGACTCTGGCACCTTGATTTCGAATGACATGCAAAATTTGCTTTCATCCGAAAAAAGTACTTTGGACCACTGAGCAACAGTCCAGTGCTGCTTCTCTGTAGCCCAGGTCAGGCGCTTCTGCCGCTGTTTCTGGTTCAAAAGTGGCTTGACCTGGGGAATGCGGCACCTGTAGCCCATTTCCTGCACACGCCTGTGCACGGTGGCTCTGGATGTTTCTACTCCAGACTCAGTCCACTGCTTCTGCAGGTCCCCAAGGTCTGGAATCGGTCCTTCTCCACAATCTTCCTCAGGGTCCGGTCACCTCTTCTCGTTGTGCAGCGTTTTTTGCCACACTTTTTCCTTCCCACAGACTTCCCACTGAGGTGCCTTGATACAGCACTCTGGGAACAGCCTATTTGTTCAGAAATTTCTTTCTGTGTCTTACCCTCTTGCTTGAGGGTGTCAGTGATGGCCTTCTGGACAGCAGTCAGGTTGGCAGTCTTACCCATGATTGCGGTTTTGAGTATTGAAACAGGCTGGGAGTTATTAAAAGCCTCAGGAATCTTTTGCAGGTGTTTAGAGTTAATTAGTTGATTCAGATGATTAGGTTAATAGCTCGTTTAGAGACCCTTTTCATGATATGCTAATTTTTTGAGATAGGAATTTTGGGTTTTCATGAGCTGTATGCCAAAATCATCAGTATTAAAACAATAAAAGACCTGAAATATTTCAGTTGGTGTGCAATGAATCTAAAATATATGAAAGTTTAATTTTTATCATTACATTATGGAAAATAATGAACTTTATCACAATATGCTAATTTTTTGAGAAGGACCTGTATGTTTGAGCCGGAATCAGATGAGGAATCAGAGGAAAACGAACCATCACCACAACAACGAAGACTGGATCAGCCCGTGGCCACATGGAAAGTTTAACTATTTTGAATTAATAAAAAAGACACTTGAAAACGGATTATTGTTGCATAGTTCTCCTATAGACTAATTTGGTAACAGTTTAACATTATTTAACTAATTGCAATGAAATGATGGGGTGTACCACGGAGAAAAATGCATGCACAGGCCATATTTGAAGATGCAGCATTGATAAGGCAATATTTTTATTGTTGACATGTTCTATGACATGTAGGCCTACTAGAAAGGCTACATATTTTCAAGATTATGTTATACAAATGTGTTTATATTAGCCAGTGATAAAAAGTAATATTGTAAATACCCTTAAAATGACAATTCTACATAAAAAGGTGTCATATCAAACACATGTATGATTTTTTTAAACATTCACAGGTGCACTTGTGGCAATTGTGGTGCAATGCCCACTGAGCAAGAACATAAATGCTGCATGGGAGACCCCTGAAGTATGTGCACATAATGAAAGACAAATAATAATAATTATGTTAATCTGCATGTTTGAGTATTACATGTTATACATGTTGGACTACAATTGTAAACTCAATAGCCTTCTCAATAGGTTGCCAGAAGAATTAACCAGGCACCAGTACCACCTACCTGTATGATTCATCACCCGGGACTTGAACCTGTTTGCCTAAATTTGTATTCGTTACAGAATGCACATAACATTTACAGGGCAGACTATGGTCCTTTGAGACTTAGAGGGTTACACCAGTAAGAAATCTGACATACACAATTGTTTTATGTTAATATGGATTATAAATATTTAAAATGTAACAAAATGTATATTCAAATAACAATAGTTTTCACACACACACACACACACACACCTTTCCAAAACACCTTTCGAATGTTTAGTTTTAAATGTCTTTTCTCTGTTTCCATCAGGCGCTACAGGCATTTGGCTTACAGAAGCTTTGTCAGTTGGTGCTGTGGCTATCTAGGCAGAAAGATCAGGGTTGTAATACCATCATGTGTTGTCCTGTGTATACGGCAAAAATTCCCAGATGCGGAAGGCAGCTATGTCAGATTCAAACTGCCCCTTGACTAAACCTTGACACATGCTCAGCAATGGCCTCCTCCAATGAAGGTCTGTCATACTTTGTGCATAGACTGTCAGGCACTGTAATTTTATGCAGCTCCTCCATGTAGGGAAAAGGATCTGGCAGAACCTTTTCAAACAGCAGTGTCATCAGATTGTAGACGTAGCCTGGAATTTTTTTTTGTAACACAGTACAATAAGTTCTATGCACTTTGTGTGTATTGTATTTAGTTTATTTTTTTGTAAATGAAAATTTAAAACATCTATTCAAACTTACAGTACGTTGGGTTGGATGTCACTGGTTTTGTGGTGTACAATCCTTTTTTAGCCTTGGGGAACAAAAGTCTGTACATTGGCTTTCCAGATGATGTAGTAGCCTTTGGACGGTTAGAATTTTCATTGAAATGCATGCCTGCCAAATACAACCTAAAACAGCAGAAAAAAAACATGTGGTTACTAAAAAGTAGTAGGGACACAGTGTTATTTTTTCAAGATAATTTTAGAATAATAATAAATGACAAAGCATTCGAAAAGTTATAACTGCTTTTCAAATTATGTTATAGCTTATGCTAGGCTTCCTGTATTACATACAATTATTAAATAATTTGACTTTATGGTTCATTAAATGTCAATAAGATGCTTCTATACTACTTTATATTGCATACCTGCACAGCATTCCAATAAAAGGAAATACCACACTTTTGGGGGCAAAGCGTAAAATAACACTGTGAAAGGCCTCCAAGGATGAGGTCTGGAAGTGAGGGCTGAGCTTTGCTACATCTTTGAGGACTCTGTTGTTAGTCAGCACCTTTTCGACTCTGTAAAGTGGTTTTGAACCTGGAATAGTAGTATGTATGAATTTGTGTAAAGGACAATGGAAACAGTATTAGCACTGTGGGACACACAGATGAATAACAGTCAGCCACTTTGAGTGGTAATGGTAATAATATGAAATATTATGCACTCACCAGGTTTGAAGCGTTTACTGCTGCCCTTAGACTCTCGATGTGAATGTTCACATTGTGGGTATAATGGATCATCATGGATGTGAACATCCTGAATGTGATTGATGAGTGACTTCCACTTGGCTACCTTCTCTGGTCCTGAAGTAGAGGATGCTGCAGTCCAGTAGAGATGGTTTCTTATGCTGTGCTGCCACTTTTTCACTATTGAACAGTCCTTGTCTCTGGCAATTTGCTCTGATTCTTTGACAACCCTAGAAGAAATATTGTTCATGTAATTTAAAAAAACCTGTCCATTTATTAACAGGAAATGTTTTTTTCAGAATCTGTACTAAGTACAGTTATAACCACAAGTCAAGAAAGCTCAAACATACCTTTCTCCAAATGCCAGACATCATAGTACTGTGTGATGTTTCGTTCTCTCAGAAACTTTTGAATCTGGGGATGTCGGTCTGTCACAATGCAGTCTAGCCTTACACCACGTTCCTCCAGCAATTCCAGGCTTCGTTTTAACCCTTCTTTCTCCATGTGGTAGCTACCACCGACCTCATTACTCTGTGAAAAAATAGTTATCAGGGCAGTGAAAGTCAGTTATTTCATTCCTTTAAAACAGTAATCATATCCGACTACATCTTTGAAGTATAAAAAGGTTTATTATAAATAGCAATTGTAATTTATAATACAATTGTAATTTAGAATATTTTAATTTGAAACAGGCAAGGCATACTCTGTTGCCACTTTTTTCTGGTAATTTTGTGTACATTGACATGATGTGATCAATGCATTTTCTCACTTGCACTAGCTGGAGGTCTATTATGAGGTTCTTTTGAAGATCCATTGTGGTGTAGCTCCCATACTTTGCTGAATGGCCTAAAATGTCACAATACAAATAATATTTTAGAAAATAGTTTACACAGGAACAAATTATTAAGACTGCAGAAGAACTTGCACCACCAAGCATGACTCTTTACCTGGCTGAATCAGCTCTCATATCAGCCACCAATTATCACCTTGTCCGCCTCACAGAGATCATTCACTAAATCCACCTGTTCCTTCTTCCACTTATATATTATTAGTGGTTCCAGGTACATGCTGGCATGCCTTCTGAAGGTTCTGTATTTGAAAATCTTCAAATGCATTGACTCAAATACCTTCAAAAGAAAAACAATAATTATGCATTATACATTTAAACTATTTTAAACAGGAAAAAAAAAAACACCCCACAAACCTTTTTCATCTGGAAGAATGAAGCTCCTGAGAAGTACAGGGAAGCAGACAGCTGGAGGTTACCAACAGGGGTACTGCCAACACAGGGTTGGCTCTTCCACTGTCTGAAGTACTCACAATGCGGGCAAAGTTGATCAATGGCCAAAAAGTCCCATTGCTACGAGGCTGAATATTGCAGGCTCTTGAACATACTGGACAGGTCTCAAACAGTTCAAGAAGACAGTTTTCAAACACAATATATTTGGTGTCTTCATGAGAGGCTTTGGATGTGTACATGCTATCACAAGAGAAAATTAATAACAAAAAAATTATGTTGTGTATTTTTTTTCTACATAATCAGTTTTACGAGTCAGTAAAACATACAGTTCACATAAATGTATGCTAAACTTAAAATGATAAAGACAAAAAACTTACGAATGCCGTGATGGTTCAGTCACACTGGTGACAGACTGAGCCGGGTCAAATGTTACGTCCTGAGAGTCACAGACTTCTTCAAAAGACACACTTTCTTCACCCTCCAATTCACAGCGACGCCTTTTGGCAGGCCGTTCATCTTTCAAAGGTGTTGAAGTAAAAGGCAGTGAAGTAGTCCAGGGTATGGCGACATTACCACTTGAAAGTTGTGAGGACTGTTCTGTTTGTGTTTCTATAACGTTAGAAAATACAATGTAAAGTTTTATTCTACCAATTGTAATTGAAGTATTTTAAAAATCTGAACTATAAATACTTCCTTTTAGGCAATTAAACTTTTTAAGCCTCTTACAAATAGAATTATGATGACACAAGTTGGGATTATATAAATAATACCTTTGCTACGACACTTGGGTCTCATGGTTTGAAACGACAGCTGTGTGCCCACAGATGTTTGAGTGGGTTGGTCAGTTTGACAGCCAACATCTTTTGATATGGGGCCTGAACATGCCGGTCTCTGAAAAAAAATATGCAAGTAAACTAAGTAAAAACACTGTGATTATTCATAATGAATGAAATTGCGCTTTAAAAAGTAGTTTAAAGTTTAAAATAGATTACTTACAGTTTGCGTCGTCGTTGTTCCCATAATAGTCGGCACGGACTTATCTTTGAGCAACAGTTTTCTGGCAAAGCCAGCATCATATTGAGATTTGTTCTCAAAACAGTCATCCTTAAAATGTACAGAACAAACGCTTAAGTTAACCTTGCTGTGACTGGGACGTCCGCAAAAAATAAACTGCATCCATTTTTCCCTGACGTCTGGATCTTTCGGCAGCTTATTCAAAGTTTTTGTTTGACCACAGCCAGGAACAGCACATCTGTGTGGCATCGTAATTTTCCTGTGCACAAGTAGTCTCTGTCAGAGCTCGCTGTCCATCGACTGAACACTTGTGAGGCGCACGGCGATACGAAATGAGCGTAGTTGTCTTGCGCTTAAAGCGTAGTTATCTTGTGCTGGAGGCGGTCATATGCAAACGCTGTTACGTCACTTCTAACCGACACGTCACTTCTAACCATGAATCCAGAACGAGCTGTATTTTGAGCTTGATTAAATAAATGATTCGTTTAGAATGGGGAGGACGTCTTAAAATATTAAACTTGCAGGACATTTTAATGATACAAAGACCTCTTATATACCAAAAGATCAAGGCAAATTTGGTTTCTCATGTCATGACCCCTTTAAGATACCAGCAGACAAGCTAATCCAGCACAAATGAGTGCATAAAAAGTCACCAAAATGAAGTATGTGAACCTCATAATTAAAACTCAAAATGAGGGGAACAACTGTAAAAAGGTCCACTTAAAAAAAAAAAAAAAAAAAGAATCCCCCTTCCACTAGGCTGGCTACGCGCCTGGAATATTGCCAAAGCAAACAGATAAGCAAAGACACCCTAATATTCTGACAAGCCCCGCCTCCTGCAGCAGGATTGGCCACTAGGAGCAACTGAGGTGTTTCATTTCGAAGGCTGTTTGCTAGAAAGTACACGTATTTTGAAGGCTGCGGTATATTGCACGTCCTCCTTTAATCAAGACTCATATAAACGAGATGGCCTTCGTAGGACAAACGGAAACAGAACGTAACATGGTTGCTATGACAGCACGCAAATCTTTAATCAGCGCGAGTGCTTTCAGTGAGAAGGGAATCTTGTGAGAAGGCTGTGTCTCGTTTGGAAGGCTGCATCCTCCAGAGGTCGCATTTGTCGGCCGCATACGTCTTCGAGACGGTCTCGTTTCTGAAAGCGAGTAGGACACTCCAAATGCGACCTTCTGTAACAGGAATTCAGAGATGCATGAGGTGTATCCTTCGTGGGCACTCAAAACCCACAAATCTTTGCTTTAATGGAAATGAACATAATTTGTCTAAAAAACAATTATGCCAATTTACTTGAAAATATGATGTTCAAATGCAAGTAATGTGAATTCTCCAGTTGAAGTACTTCAGTAGACAGGTGTAGAGTATATAATATGTATAATTTAATATCTAATTAAAATAAAGTATTATAGACTAAAAGTACACCTGTAAAATCAGGTCATTATAACTCTCCTAAAATGTACCTCATACATTCCCTTCCAGAGGGACTTTGTTCCCTTCTCACTCAAAGCGCTCGAGCTAGTTAAAAAGCGGCGTGCTGTCATAGCAACCATGTTACGTTCTGTTTCCGTTTGTCTGACGAAGGCCGTCTCGTTTAAACAAGGCATGTTTTAAGAAGGATGCTCTATTCTGCAGCCTTCAAACAAGCGCAAAGTAGTCCTAACTAGTGCAGTCTTCGAAACTAGACACAGCTAATGTCCCTTTGGGACATAATTAAGGTCATTTTTTTAGATTATTTTTTAGGTAATTTGTAGGAGAGTTATAATGATGTAAAGAGAAATACATTTGCAGGTGTATTTCAGTCAATAATACTTTATTTTAATTATATATTAATATAATTATACATATTATATACTCTGCACCCATCTACTGAGGTACTTCAACTTGAGAATTCTCATTACTTGCATTTGAATATCATATTTTCGGGAAAATTGGCGTAATTAATTATTAGCAAATACTTGTGGGTTGGTGAGTGCCCTCAAAGCATAAACCTCATGCATCATCCGAATTCCGCAAAAGAAGATCGCATTTGGAGTGTCCTACTCGCTTTTCTGAAACGAGACAGCCTCGATGACGTATGCGGCCGAAAAATGAGGACGCTGCCTTCCAAACGAGACACAGCTCCAGTCTGCGATTGGACCATTGAGACACCAATCAAACCCCAGGCAAACGGTGCTGAGCTGAAGGGCGGGGCTTGTCGGAATACGGGTTGGAAGAAAATATAGCGCGTGCAGGAGACACTCGATTACTCATTCTGTCCAGGTACAGCGGAAGCCAGCCGACCTGAGGCGCTCCGCTCCTGCCATTCTTCAGTGTGTGTGTTTGTGTATGTGTATGTATGTGTGTGTGGATGTGTGCAACCTGCGCGCCAGATCATCGGTTCGTTTCGAGCAGCATTATAGTGCCTCTTGCAGCAGCTGCGGTGGCATCAAAGGCTTTGCCTCCGTGGGAATTATAGGAAGACTGACGTACACCATCTCCGATCGAGTGCAAGCAACCGGTTTGTCGGGGTAAGTCGGGTAATGATCTGATGTTACCTCACAGTTTTATAACACACCATGCACGAAATCGACAGTCTGTTATACTGTATGTATGTTTATAAAATGAATGCTCTTGTGTTCTAGTGCGCTGGTGCGGGGAATGATGCATTGAGGACGGGCTGCTGCTTTGCGGTCATTTTATCCTCCGAGCTCTATTACATCCACCTCGATCGGGAGAGCTGTGAATATTTCGTGTAGAAAAAAAAATAATGGCTACTCTTTTGCGAAAAATCGGGCTCATTCGTCTGCACGACCGAGACACGGAGGACCCGAAGCATCACCACCAGGGCTCGTTGAAAGGGACTAAAGGTAACCAGAAAAACAACAACACGAAGCACTGCAACACCAGCAACGAGACCAACAACATCCTCAGCACGCCAGAAATCAAAGCCAAGCACTTCGACGTGCCCGGGAAGGACAAGCCGGCCGCCAAACACGACAAACCGAGCAAGGACACGAAGGAGACGCAGCAAACGGGGGGTGTCAAGTCGACGAGCGCGTCCGTGGTGCCTCCGCTGGCGGCCAACCGACAGCACTGCACCCAGGTGCGGACGCGGAGACTGATGAAGGAGCTGCAGGACATCCAGCGGCTCGGCGATAACTTTATAACGGTGGAGCTGGCGGACGATAACCTGTTTGACTGGAATGTCAAGCTGCACCAGGTGGACAAGGACTCCGCGCTGTGGCAGGACATGAAGGAGACCAACACCGAGTTCATACTGCTGAATGTCACCTTCCCCGACAATTTCCCCTTCTCTCCGCCGTTCATGCGCGTGCTGACGCCGCGGCTGGAGAACGGATACGTGCTGGACGGCGGTGCGATCTGCATGGAGTTATTAACGCCTCGCGGCTGGTCGAGCGCGTATACCGTCGAGGCCGTGATGAGGCAGTTCGCTGCCAGTCTGGTGAAAGGACAGGTATCAGCATTGATTTCTTTACATGTCGTGTTTTTTGACGTCATTCTCCACTTCTGAATCCAAGCACAGGTGATTTTCCCATCAAACAGCTTGTAATGCTCATCCAACATCCATCAGCATCAATACGGAGTCCATATAATGGCGTTCATTGTAGCCTACATGTGGTATTGCATGTATATGTAATTACATATCAATAACGGTGTAATTACAGTCTAGTAACACATTCATATGCAATACAATGTAAGGGCACTGTAGGGTAATGTGTAACCAAAATAAGAGTTTCATTTCGATACATTGCTTTAGTAGGTTTTCTGTGTTTCTGTTTTATGCTGCTTTCAAATGCCACATTCAAAAGTAGGGTTCTTTAGTTCCTTTAATATTGTAATTGTTCAATTTAGAACCATATGTAATCTGCTAAATGTCTTATTGACATCTGAGACATACTTATTGACATCTCATAGATGTATTGCAGATGAGCAAACAACGTTAAAAATATGTCTTAAATACGTAAACACATCAAATAGACGTCTGGGTGATGTACTCTTTTTTTTTTTTTTTTTTTTTTGCTGAAATGTTTGTTTTAGTTGGTCTTTAAAGGAATCGTTAGCCCAAAAGTTATTATTCTCTTATCTTCTTTATACCATCTCAAACGAGCTTAAAGGCATATGAGTTTCTTTCTTCTGCAGAACACAAACAAAGACATATTGAAGGAGATAGGATGTGTTTTTATCCAAACAATGCAAGTCAATGGGGTCCAACACTTTTAAACTCTATAAAGGACATAACGGCAGAATTAAAGGTAATCCATATAACTCAAGTAGTTTAATTAATGTCATCTGAAGCTATATGATCGGTTTTGGCTTGAAATGTAACTCTATAAATCCTGACATCAGCAGTCTTCTTGGCACAATCATGATCATAAAGCTCGATTACACGTCCTTGTGCTTAACATAATATAAGAAGTTACATTTCAAGTCAAGCTCTTTATTGTCATTGTACAAAATAATTCAATCTATTTCTCATCCAAACTGATTGTATCAACATAAATTAAACCACTCAAATTGTATGGATTAATTTTATGCTACTTTATGTCCTCTTTGGAGCTTGAAAGTGTTGGACCACATTGACTTGCATTGTATTGATATAATCACTTCGTATAACCATCAGAAACTCTTTTCTTGGGGTCCTCAGAACAAAGAAAGCCATATGAGTTTGAGACAGTATAAGGGTGAGTAAATGATGATTGAATTGTTAGTTTTGGGAGAACTATCTTTTTACGGTTCTTCGCACATGCACTATAAAACAGGGTTCTTTATGGAACCTTTAAGAGGCTATATTTAGCATCAAACAAATGTGCTGTTATTAGTACAAGCCAAATAACCTTTATCTAGTGCTATTTAGAATCTTTTTGTCTTACGGGTGTTCCGCAGCCTGGAGCTTGACTAGTAATGTGATTAGATGGGGTCCATAGATAGATCACATTGGTCATTAGTATGTTCTAAGGATCATTGCAAAGACCAGTGTGTGGATCATGAAAATGAGAATTCATTGTTAATGTACAGACTTTATGAAACCCACTGCTGTAAATTTGAGAGAAAAGGGCTGTTCATCTTGCCTTACTTCAACATTCAAGAGCTCTCAAAAGCCAAATTCATGATAAGTCTAAGCCAGCAGTGACTAGATAACCATTTTTCCTCAAATGACCCAAAGCACTCAAGGGTAATTACCATTTTAGCTGCTGTTGACATAACATACCCCCAATTAATGCAGCTATTGTATGTTAAAAGGAAACGAAAGGCAACATTTCACCTTTTACAGCAGAGCATTCAGGATTTATCGTCCTTGGATTTCATACTTTGTAAAGTCAACAATTGTCCACATGCTCGATAATTGTCTTCAGAAAGCTTCTTTGTTTTACATTTGATTGTAATTCTGCCAAAGGTTCTTTATTCTCGAAATGTTTGGATTGTGGAAAATTTATCTGCAGAGCTGGTTTTCACTGATGTTCCTTTGTGTGCATTAAGTAGTACTGCATTGGAAATTTCGAAAATGCAATACAACACCAATAACATCAAATCCTACACCAAATTAAAGGACTATTTCATTGCTATAAGCTAGAGCAGGGGTTTTCCACCTTTAAAGAACCAGGGACCCCCAATATATATATAAAAAAAAATATTTTGAAAGTAACATTTTTATAATAACTTTAATTAAGCTCATGAACTAATGTTACTACATTACATAAAGTTTAATCTATCCATCCATCCATCCTCAACTGACCCCCTGGAATACCTTCAGGGACCAAAAATCCCTGTCACTACTCTAGCATGCCCAGACAAAATGCTAAATATTGGAAACAAGGAACCTGAATTTCAATGAAAATGGTTTTGATTAATTTGTATGTGGTTCCTACGATGGGATGTTGATTATAAATCTTCTTTATTCTGTCTATGTAATATTCTTGCTTTGCCTTGCATTGCATCTATAGACAACTTTCTCTTTGTCATAAGAACCAGGCATGTCCACATGAATCAGAAGTGACATACACATCATGTGATGCTTTGATGCAGCACTGTTTACCCTTATCTGGCACATGTTGGTTACATAATCCCAGCCTCCTGTGTTATCCCAGAATGCACAGAGGACAAGCACGGCCATTGATTGATCTCCATTCACAGGATTACCCATCGGGTACTTCACACGGGTACTGTGTTGCGTTCGATACACACTTACCCAAAATAGCGCAGTCGAATGTCGCTGTTGCCTTTAGCGTGCTGCAGGTAACATGCTGATGCGAATAACCTGGATTAGAATTGACATGACTTTCCTCGCATTCCCATGTACCGCTCTCCCTTCATGGCATTTCATGCATGAGAAAAGTGTTTTCCAAGAGAAACCGCAAACACAATAAAGCTTAATTAAGGCTTCATTGGTTCCTTTTAATCCAAAAATCACAGGCTTTTCTAAGCGGATGGCGCAGCCTCTTTTTCGATTGAGCAAACACTGTTACTTCTGGGCCATTAGACCTCAGTCTGACTGATAGAGCCCGGGGGAACTGAGGGCTATTTCCGTCTCCATGTCCCTGCTGTCTTACATCAACACTGGCACGAGATTGACCCCATGTCCTGGGGCATCTAGAACCACGTCCTTTTTGCTCACTTAGTGGATGCTGGTTCTGTCACATTTGTTTCTCTTATATAGCCTTGTATATTCAAGTGAATCTAATCCTTCAGTTGGTCCTAAATATGCAAATTTTTTCAAACCATATTTAGGCACTGATATAAACCTAACCATAAAATGCACACTGTGTCTCAATGACTCATTTTGGCTTGACACGTCTGTCCCATTGTGAAATCATCTGTTTGTCATGCCTGGTACTTGGCTGCCATTTTGAGCATGCCAGACCAAAAAAGGTTTCTCTTGTCCTTAACACAGTGGCTGAGTGCAGAACAGGCTTTAGGGGTGAATTTGTCAGAGAGATGCCACCTCTAAACACCTTTTTTCCACTGCTATACAAGTACGTTGCACAGGCCATACAGTTCTCAAATCAACATGAAATCAAAATGGACCCTGTATACTTTTTAATATGCATTCCTGGTTTTATTTTACACAATTCACCAGTACATGTTATTCCAAAGAAGAACATTTTTGCCTTTGTAATCTTTAAAAGCAAAAATCGTTCTGCATCTGAAATTACTTTCCTTTTCAGCTCACGTCATCAATCATTCTTATTTGTCAAGCCCTCCCCAACAACCACTAAGGCCTTATTCTGGTATGTAACATGGGTCTCATCTGGTCGACTGATATATCACAGAGGCCGATAAATCAGCCGATATTCTGACTTTTTAAATTATTGGCATTGACCGATACATTTTCCCATTTGGCCAATTTGTTTCTTGAGGGCGCCGATAATCGCCTGCTTGCATGTGAAGCGACTGAGACACGAGACGTCCAGTCAAGATTTGTTTTGCTGTTACGTGCCATCGTGTTACTACAATAATAGGCAGCTGTGCAACACAGACAGTGTCATTTAAATGGTCCGCATATCAGAGCCACGGCAGACGCGTTTGAGCTCATAATGTTAAAGTGCTTGTCTGTTTAATTCTCCCTCTCTCTCCTCAACAGTTCCCTGTAACTTTTAACTGTCTTGTCTAATGATAAAAAGGCAAATATCAATAAAACTAATATCATATATCATCTGCAAATATGCACATATCTCATTTAAAAAGATGTAATAAACCAACCTCACACAACTTCAGATCCAGCATCCTTTGGAGCGCTCATAAATCTTCCTCTGAAGCATGTATTCTAACAGTCTCTCCTCAACAGTTCCCTGTAACTTTTCTAATGATAAAAGGCAAATTTAAACAAAACTTTTATTATATATCATCTGCAAATAAGCAGATATTTTGTTTAAACAGATGTATTTCACGTTTTCTTCCCGTTGAGCGTTCATCTAATATGTTCCTCTGAAGCGCATATTCTATCAGCCAGAATCAAAACTTCAGGGTCAGGATCAAAAGTTCCTCTGATTCACAAATCATGACGACAATCCAAGCAGGCGATCCAGGCTGTTTAAACTGTCAGGAGATTTCTGCTCGAGCTGGATATGCATGAGCACGTGAGTGCAACCAATTCTTTCTATCAAGTCAGTCCACTGTCGGTCATGGAATGCTCTCGGGAGGCTATTTCCAGTAATGAAAGAGCAGCTCCTATCTACTTGAATGGAGAAAGACCAAAATCTCCTAAATGGTTGGTTAAGATTACGATCAAAGAACATGGAGACAACACAGGTATCATGAATTCTTTACCTTTACGCTTTTATAGCTAATACGCATGCACGTTCTTGAGTTGATTGACAGGCGATGTCTGTATCCAAAAGGTGATTGGCTCTTTTACCTGTAAGGCAGCACGTTCTATCTACATCCGTTGACCGGTGGCTGCAGTTGGGTGTTCTAATTTTTCCCCATTCATTTGAATAGATGTGGCCTGTCTCTGCTAAATAGTCTCTGGTGCAACTTCAAGGTAAAAGTGCTTCACGTGTGCTATAAGTAAATGTCTTATATGTACTGTATG
This sequence comes from Xyrauchen texanus, assembly GCF_025860055.1. Taxonomy (NCBI): domain Eukaryota; kingdom Metazoa; phylum Chordata; class Actinopteri; order Cypriniformes; family Catostomidae; genus Xyrauchen; species Xyrauchen texanus. The sequence goes on from NC_068301.1 coordinate 29,990,845, forward strand.
TACAATTGGTTTGATTCAATATTTTTTGAGTAAATGTGATCGCTAACGTGGACATGCCATCCATTGTTGCTGGACTACTGTGTGTAATGTTATGTTCTTCTTCCTAATATACTAATAATTTCTTCATGTGCAAATAAATCACTACAATTTGATGACTAAACAGAAACTGAAATCTACTATTTAAAATACAATATAATTTTTTTGTTTTGTTTGAAATTATTTGTGTGAAATAGTGCTAAATATTTGTGTATTTATTTTTAATTTTAGCAATTTTATGTTTATGTTATTTAGTATATTAATAGTGTTATATATCGGCACTGAATCTGCCGACCAGCCACCCTGCTCTCTGGAAATCGGCATCGGCCATTAAAAAACTCACTAGTCTCATCCATTTATGTTCATTTTATGTGATTGTTTACTAAGACATTTAAAGGTTACAGATGTATACTGTATTAGGAACACAATTTCACACTGTAAAAAAAACTAAAACGGTAGCTGTGGTTGCCAGAAATGTTCTGCAAAAGATACGGTGATCGTGTTCCAGGAATTACAGGATGTCAATTTGATGCCTGTATATTTTACAGTTTACTACCAGTTATATTATTAAATAGTATAAACTTAATGTACTTACCTTCTGGAACTATAATAATCAGCTTTTCCTTTTAAAACGTATCTTTAAGGGGGGACAGTTGGCAGACGGCTTGGCATGTTCTAAAATTAGAAACAATTGTTTTCAATGATGGTATATACATCAACTCCGAAATCATAGCTCAGTGCTGCCAACAGACGCCGAGCTACGACTCCGGAGGCTGCTCAAATTTCTGCCACACTGCGGAGCTCAGCTCGCATAGTTTTCCATTAATTAGACCCAAATCATTATCAAAGGACATAGATTATTTACTCTAGCCAACAGTAGATGATACATTGGAAATATGTGTCTTTCATAGAGCCTACACAATGTATTTTTAGTTAGCATGTCTATTTGTGGTTTGACAGCTTGAATGAAGCCCATTCAATGCTACAGATACTGGCATAGTAAACGTCGCCATTTCTAATCATTCAGTTTGCACAGTTACACATTAACACTAACCTGCAAACTCATCAACATCAGTCTGTTCATTCTTGATGAAGGCAAAAACCTTGGTATCTTTTGTGTGCACTGTCTGCTACCTGAACCACATCCATGTGCCCCGTGTTTGATACCTGTACCGTGTTCTACCGGCGCTTCTCGTCTGGTGTGTGATCGTCTTTATTCCCTGTAGTAACAATAGTGTTACTTAAATGTGTCTTAAAGTTCATCAAGAGTGGCCCTTCCAGGAGCAATGATTAATACACATAAATAAATATTCCAGGTTCAATTTATTTTAAGGTCAAACGACAGCATTTGTGGCATAATGTTGATTTATCAAAAAATAATAATAAGGATTTTGCCCCACCCCCCGTTTTCGTTAAATAAAGCCCAAATTTTGTTTTGGGAGGGTTTAAAGGCAGAAATACTTATATCTAGCATATACATAAAGACAAGAGCATACGTTAATTATTTTGTTAAAACTCAGTATTTGAGCTGTAAAGTTGTTTAAATTGCCATATATAAAGTAATTTTAATAATTATTAATTTTAATTTAGTAATTTTTTTTGGTATTATTTCATCATGGCAAAGAAGTTGTAAAATTGTCTATAACTTCACACAGAAAAGGATAGAAAGTGATTTTATCACACTACAATCAAGTTATCATGTTATTGTTTGCATCTTGTGGCTATACTTATGAAACAGTGAATATTTTAGCATTTACGGATTGACCCCATTTACTTCCATTGTAAGTGCCTCACTGTAACCCAAATTTGTGCTTTTTCTGACACAAATGCTGTTGATTGAGATTAACTTGTATTGAACCCAAAATATTACTTTAAAAAGTTTTACGTTCATTTTCCGTTAAAATTATGGACGTTTTTTACTCTGCATGTTGAAAGAAGTTTAAAGAATTCTTTATCAGTAAGGATGTGTTTTGATCATTGATGAAATCTTTAATGAACATAGGTTCTCTGAAGAAGGGCAGGCATCTTAACACATTAGCAAAGAGGACCACATTTCCTTCTACAACATTGGCATCTCATCATAATTTGAAATAATCACTTCAGAGGAAAAATGTCTTAATATGGAAGAACTGCATGTTTTTACTGATGGCTGCAGCAATCCAGAAACCCATAGCATCCCTTCTGTTCTCATTATGCTTTAGCATTGATCAAAATGGCTGAACCTGGTGTTAAGACGCTTGTGAAGCTTGTTTAAATAATTCAGCCGGAGGTTTTATCAAGTACAGCCTCTTGATTTACTGCGTCTTCAAAGCTCAGAGCAGTCGGCTTTGAAATTGAAAAACCTCTAAAAAGGGTTCACCCTATGAACATTTCATCACACCCAAATCAGTCACTCACACAGCATGTATATAATAAGGAAAGCCCTGAAATAACCCCCCAAAAACAGGTACATAAATGTGACACAGGTACACACTCCTTTTCTCTCTGCTTGTTTTGCAATCCTTATGTTGATTTTGAAAGATAAAGGAAATGTATAAGTCTTGTCATCGAGTCAGCCTTCTTCGATTTTTTTAGCCAAGCTCAGATATGTTTTTGATATTTTGGACAAAATGAATTACTCATAAGCACAAACATGTAAGCTTATAAGATTTTAGAGGCTTATATTAGTGTTAAAGGGGAAGTGTGCATACAGGTACCCCAGACACTCCTACCACCCTTTCCATCCCAAAGCCCCTGACTACCATTATTTAGACAAACAGATAGACCTGCACCAAACTCACACCATTGGTTGAGGCCAAAGTTGACTCGTCGAACTGCTAAAACAACAGAGACACATGTTGATAGCTCCACAGTGTTTAGAGTCTCCTAGAAATAAACCACAAATGAGGTATTTATGTCTTTTCTTATTAAACTAGGATAGGACAGTTTTCTTTACACACTTCTCCTTTAAATAGTTTAGCCTAGATTATATTTGGAAGTTAAATGCCATGTCCAACAGGGGATGCCCCAGTCCCTTAAACCCACTTGTAATTTCCTTCTTGGAGCTTTGAACACACACTACATTATGATTTAGGAGCCAAGAGGATATTGAAAATAATTATGGTTTGCAGCTTCACTTTCATTCTCTTGAAATGTAAAGGATTTGTATTGATTGTGATATTTTGGTGTACTTTGCGTACTAGCTGAGATTCATTCATTCATTTAAATGCGCTCAAAATTTTAAAGACTTTGGAATCATTACCTTGTTTACACAACTGAATTAAAGGGAGAGTTCACCCAAAAATGAAAATTCTCTCATCATTTACTCGTCCTCATACCATCCCAGATGTGTATGACATTCTTTCTTCTGCTGAACTGCAATGTTGATGCAATGCAAGTGATCGGTGACCAGAACTTTGAAGCTCTATAAAGCTTGTAAAGGCAGCATAATAGTAATCCATAAAGCTCCGGTGATTTAATCCATGCCTTCTGAAGCTATATGAGAGGTGTGGATGAGAAAAAATAATTATATTTAAGTCCTTTTTTACTATAAATCTCCACTTTCACTTCCACATTCTTTTGTTTTTGGCGATTCATATTTTTGTGCTTATCGCCACCTACTGGGCAGGGAGGAGAATTTATAGTAATAAAGGACTTAAATATTTATTTGTTTCTCACCCACATCTATCACATCGCTTCAGAAGACATGGATTTAACCACTGTAGTCTTATGGATTCATGTTATGCTGCCTTTATGAGATCTGTGGACCTTCAAAGTTCTGGCCACCATTCACTTGCATTGTGAAAACAAAAGGGCAAAGATATTTTCCTAAAAATATTTGAAAGTCATACACATCTAAGATGGCATGAGGATGAGTATATGATGAGAGAATATTTATTTTTAGGCTAACTATTCCTTTAAGGGTTACTTTTATACTTTTACTTGAGCATTTTTCTCACGAGATACTTTAACTAATACTTGAGATAGTTTCCATAAAGGTATCTTTACTTTTACTCAAGTATGATGATTAGATACTTTATACAACAGTATTTACTTACTGGCATGTAAAACAATAATCACTGTTTGATTTTTTACTTGACGCTAAGGGCCAGCTAAATATGTAATTGGATATTATTAAGACAGCAAAGCAGAATATACAGGTTTGCTCAAGGATATCTTGTTTGCAATGTTTGTTTAAAACAATTAAAACAAAATTGTTTTTATTAAAATGTAATTAAAATGACATAACAGTTGCTGACATTCTGCCCTGAGTCACAACAACACTTTGGCCGGGAATTTGTTTTTCCAATTGAATGTCACAGCATGCTGAAATCACAAAAATATTGAATTTTTTTAATCAGTTGCTCCTTAAAAACACTTTCAAGGAAAATACATCATCAGTGTCAATGTCAATACTGCCCCCTCTATAATGCCTTTATGAAAACTTTTAAAACTTCATGTTTTTATTTTGGCAAATGAAAATATTAAAAGATTCACTGTGATTTCTTTTTAGGGTCGCATCTGCAGGAAAGCAGGCAAGTCTAAGAAGGCATTTAGTCGCAAGGAAGCCGAGGCTACCTTCAAGAGCCTTGTGAAGACCCATGAGAAGTACGGCTGGGTTTCCCCTCCCGTGTCTGATGGCTGATGTCAGCGCGTTCGACCTAGCGACCTTGACATGGCTTTTTCAGTTGGGTTTTTCTTCTTTCTTCATCATCAAACTTAACTACAAAAAAAAAAGCTACTGCATCATATCTTACACATCTTGATCAACATGGCACATGCGCTGTCCCATCCACACATTCATGTTTATCGAGGTACCATGGACTGAAAACTGGCTGTGACATCACAATGATTCATGAGCTGGCATCATTACAGCTGCATACAGCAAAGGACTTTGAAATGAATGAGGCTAAAGCAAAGATAAATGTGCACCAACAAACCACAACCTTACTAGATATCCCTGTGTATCTTTCTTTGTGCCCCCCCATACTCACACACACTCTTTCTTTTTGTTTCTGACGATGTGTTGCAATGAACAGCATCAGACTTGTCCTCATTGACTTTGTTAACGCTTAATAGATCTTTGAGGTTTGGTTTTTCTTGTTTCCTCCTCATTGGCTGTGCTGTTTTTCACGGTTGGATGCAAAATGATGATTGTATGATGAGCTGTGCTCTTCTCTATTCATTTCTCTCTCTCTCTCTCTCTCTCTCTCTCTCTATCTCTTTCTCTATTCCTCTTTGCGTGTGGCAAAATTTAGACATCACTGTGTTGCGTAAATGGTAATTGATTTCCAATGAGGGAAAAATTATAATCTTGTTGCTTATGCAGTGGTCCAAGATAATAATAATAAAATTAAAAAAAAAACCTGGTAGTGAACCACCTATGTTGGTCATTATATCATATGTTTTTGGAGAAGACCAAAAGCTCTTAAAGGAATTGTTTTTCCAAATATGTTTGGAAATTCTGCCATCATTTACAAACCGGCATGTCTTTCGAAACCTGTATGGCTTTCTTTTTTCCGTGGAACACCGAATGTGTTATTTGTAGCTGAATGTCCAAGATGCTCTTAGTCTTTTCCATTCAATGAAAGTGAATGGTGACTATGGCTGTCAGAAAAGATTTTACAGTGAATAATGACTTGAATTTCACTCAGTTCCTCAGAGCTATTGTCTGGTTTCAGATGACTAGTAATAAAGTGCACAAGTCATATGGACTTCTTTTTATGGTGCTTTTGTTGGAAAAGAAAAGCTTGGACATTCTACAAAACTTCTCTTTATGTGGAACGTCTCTTCCATGGAAGACTGAAAGTCATATGGTTTTGAAACAACGTGAGGGTGAGTAAATGACAGAAATGTTATTTTTAGGTGAACTATCCCATTAATTTGAATGATTTAGATACCAGATGGCATTAATGAATGTCAATGTCCCTGTGGGATTGTTGCGTATCTGCGAGAGTGAGGAATGTGTAGCATGTAACAGACATGGTAATGTTTGCACATGTGGTTTATGTGAGATCTTTGAAGATCCATCATGCCATCGGTCCCCATGGACTACTAAACGTCAGAACAAAGATGAAGATGTGTGGACTGACCCCATGTTCAGCTTAAACTTGTGACCGCAACATGCCGATGCCACGGTTTATGCCCCAAACACTATCATCATTAATTGTGCTGATTTGCTTGTGCTATTTCGGCTCATAGATCGATATGCTTGTGGTTGTAGGCCTTGCACCTAATCTGCATCACTGTGCTGTTGTGCTTGATCAATACTAGACTAGAACAACTGTAAACAGGACAAAATGGCCGACAGCCCAACGTCATACTTGAACTGCTTGAAATCAATGCTCAAGCATCATTATGACTTCAAACTTGGACTCTTTGAGGCGGTACACTGCGTACCTGGTGCCACCGCTATCGATAAGAGCCAGATGAAGACGGACAGAAGAGGAGAGAGAGAGATAGAGAGAGAGGCACTGAGTGGGCAACTCCTTTGTTCAGCAGCCTTGAGAAATGAGGGCAGCTCGTTTAGATGCCTGATTGATGCTCTGAAAGAGCCTTGGAGTTTATTGACTTCTTCAAATGTCAGCGTGAAGCTGGAACACCACAAGACTCCATCTGTAGCAAGCGCTTAAATGCTCTGTTTATTTAAGGCCCCACCCTACCAATGGCGCTCTCCGTATAGTGTCTGAAATACAAATGACAAGATGGTTTAAAAGGGAAGATCATTTCTGTGTTGTAAACATAATAGGTGTATTAAAGGAATGGTTGAGCCAAAATAAAAACAAAAAAAATCTGTCATTATTTACTCACCCTTATGTTGTTCCAAACCAATATGACAAGTTCCTTTATTTTCTGTGAAATGCAAAAGGAGAAATGTTGAAGAATGCACTGGCCAATCTTTTCCGTATAATGAAAGTGAATGGGGACTGGGGTTGTCAAGCTCCAAAATGACAAAAATAACACCATAAAATTATCACAAAAGTAGTCCATGTGACTTGTGCATAGGGCCGGCTTTAGGCATGGGCAGGAGTGGGCTGAGCCCACCCAAATGTGAGTCTTGCCCACCCAATCAAACATTTGGGAAACATGGTTTTAAATTATTATTTTTATTTTTTTCAATTTGTGCATTGGTTAAAAGAAATATGGGGCGGGCTGTGTGTTGCAAACTTTGAGGGTGGGCTATAGACTGCCCAACCAATCACAAAACAGCAGCAGAAATGTGTAGTGTTTTTCTATTTATGTCATGGGCTAAAAGCAACAACACACTGAAGCTACTGCAATCCAGAGAATCCGAGATGTTATGCGAGCAAGAACTGTAATAAGAGATATTTTTGTGCAATGTGTGGGTTTTAATGCCCATAAATAAGCCTGGTGCTGTTTCAGTGTGCTGTGACCATGTGGCTGCTGTTAATGTACCACAGGCTCCCTCTTATCAAATAGCTCCCTCTCCCTCCACATCAGCTACCCCAAATCGCACTGTGGTTGTTTGTGAAGTACTGGACCTGAATTATAAAATAGAGTTCTCTGCGGGATGGATTTTTCAGACCCGCTCCTGAGAGATTCTGTCCCGCTCCTGAAAGAAAAAAAATTATATCTGGTACAGCTCCCGCCTGCAACTTTCACGTTTTGTCCCACAAAAGCCCACAGGTAGTGGTATGCACGAATTTTTCAGTGCCACTCCCGTAAGATTCTGTCCATTCTATCATTGGCTATTTTTATTATGATTCCCAAACGAAAAAAGAAAAACAGGTAGAGAGAGAAATAACACGTGTCTCTTAACACTAACATTGACAAATATCTTACTGACCTTTGGTTGCTTTCAAAGTTTTGTTTGTAACTTTCTTTCATAAAGCATTAACATCCATTTTCTGCTGCATGGAGCACAAAGAAAAGTTGTATGAATCAATCCTGCGCCTGTTTTTTTGTTGCTGTTGTGCAATAGATGGATAACACGAATAACACTCCGTACCTTAAATACATTAAATAAAACTATTTTATTTTTTTAACAACATGGCATCACTTTCCATCCATTCAAATTCCTGTGTTCCCTAAATTACTTTACACATATAGATTCACTGGTAAATATATCGATACCTACAAAGGCCATACTCATTAACTAACATTGAAACCGAGAAAAATGGCTTGAATTATTTTGATGTGGATTTTGTTGTTACTGCATTTTCATACAATGGTTTCTCTGAATTTCAGCAAACGAGACAAACTCATCTGACACCGGACAAATCATAAGAGACCGGTTTCAGTCAGAACTCAATTTTGCCTTTGTAGGGTTGTATCATTTCTTATTACATTTCTGTCAAACGGAAAGAATTGTCATCATGTAATATTATATAATTACTTCTTTAAGCAGTTCCCATCTGTGTCAAATATTAGGATCTTAATCTTATGTAATTGATCTCTCCATCTAATATATTTATTTTCACACCATCCTTATTTTCCTCCTTGATATTATTTGTCTCCACATCATCCTCGCATTCGTGGGGACTCTAATTTGTCTTTGCAATTTGCTTTAAGGCTGTAATTCTAATTTATCTAAAAGTGTATTGCTTTATTTTGTTTCTTAGTAATGGAAGTAGTATACTACCTCCATTACTTCAATCTTATGAGTCAAGTCCAGTCAAATTTATTTGCATAGAACTTTTCACAACAGCCATTGTTTCAAAGCTGCTGAATATGAAATTATGCTATAAGAGAAAATGAATGAAGATAATGCTAATATTAGTTATGTTTAGAACTATTAGTGGTTAAAATGAGTAAACTAAGTACGTGCGTATGATTAAATGCAATGTTTATCAGTTTATTTATTTCAATATATTTTTTAAAATGGGGAAAAGTGTAAAATATAGTTATATTGGGTCTTATGATCTTGACAATTACGCCATGTTACGCCAATTAAAGACATTACATTAGTAGTCTATGTAACCCCTCCCCCATCCCAAATGCCCACCTATGATATCCCCCAGCCCACCCTAGCTTGTGCACTGTAAGCCTTCTGAAGACATATGGTAGTTTTGTGTGAGGAAAATATCTTCATTTAGGTCATTATTCATTGAAAATCATGCCCTCCGCTGTCCACATCCATTCAAATATGACACCTTTGAATGCAACATGTCCAGTTTGATGTCAAAGACATTGAGGCTATTGTGAGTAACATGACCAATTACAACACGGCTTGAATTTAAAGATGCAGACGCATTAATGTTGGTCCTAGCTATCGTAAGGCTTCAGAAGACTTGTAATATAGCACGTGTCGTATGGACTACTTTTCAGAAACTTTAATGGTGCTTGTTCATCATTTCGGAGCTTGATAACCCATATCCCTTTTTACTTGTATTATATGGAAAAGAGCTATCAACATATTCTTCAGCATTTCTTGTTTTGTGTTCCATGAAAAAAAGAAAGCCAGTTGGGTTTGGAACAACATGAGGGTGAGTAAACAATGACACGGTTTTCATTTCCAGGTGATCTATTCCTTTAAAGTGATGCTTCAAGGTTGGAAAACAAACATTTGCTTGTTATAATATGCTGTCACATGTGATATATTGAAGGTAGTATTTTCCAGACATGGACACAGCATGTGCCAAAAGCTTAATGTACTTTGTCACCATTTTCTTGTGTGTTTTCCTCTGTGTAACTGCTACTTAGTAGAAACTCTATAATCACTGAAGATTTCAAATGTCACATGAGAAGCTGCTAATTAATATGGCATTTCAACAAAACAAGGGAGATATTGATGTATAAATGATCAAATAAAACAAAAGCTGATGCCCTGATGGAGGATGGAGGGCAAACAACACTGAGATTTATCCGTTATTGATATGTTATTTATTTCTGTCTAAAAGCTTTTTGTGTTTATGATATTGAGGTTGTCCAAATACAATGAATGGTTGATCATTTTATCCTGGTCATCAAATACAATTAAATACACATTAATCACCAGAGAACTTACAGAATAATTTGAACAGAAATAATGTTCGAGTCAATGCAGCAATTGTATAAACATGCGTAATCCCTCGTGGGTGGCTTATTGCAGATATTTCTGTGTCTGGATGCAGATGGTGTCTCTCATCACTACTGAAGTTCATTTGGTCTTCTCCACACTCTGTTTGGACATTATTGAGAAGTGGTTGTGTGTTTTCCTACTTAGCACGAGGAGATACTATACCAAGAACTTATTATAACCAGTCAAAAATATCTCGAAATTGGATGTTTTCCAGTTTAAAGAGCATACTTTTGTGATTTAGATCTGTAGTTTACAGAAACGAATGAGTTAATCGTCCAAACGAGTGAGATGATTCTGTTGTATTATATCTGCATGTGGTCTGTGATTGTTTGCTAGCTAAATTGTTTTCTTTTTCTTTGTTTTTACACAAAAAAGCAAGAAAGTAATGAAAAAGAACAGAAGACGCTTCTTTGTATTTTTCTTTGTGTTTGTCCAGATTTGCTTTATTAATGTCTTTAAATGTCAAATTGTGTTCTATGAATGTATTTTAATTTATTTGTAGTTTGCCAAAATGAAGATTTTGAAGCATGCCGCAGGCATTGTCACTGATTAAAAAAGCGAAAGCAAAAATAAATGGAAAAAAATATATAATTAATGTATGTACCTGAATTGAAAGGAGTCTGGTATACTGTATGTAGTGAACTCAGGCTTTCACAGGATGAAAGGTAAAACTACGAGACAATGTGTTTTCTGCATAAACATCATGCCAGGATGTGGTCCAGAGCAAAACCAAACAGGAATGTGCAATAAAGGCTGTAGGCTGATTCCACCCTGCAGAACAATTTTGTGTTTGTCTTCCTTGCTGTGATGTCTCTCCACAGTCACTGAGGTTTGGAACATAAGGTGTTGTTCAGCCCAGTGGGTTGAAGGGTATCAAATCACCCATGATGGTGAATAATAATACCAGCTACTCACAACAAACACCTCGATTAGATTTTTTAGGACAGCAATTATCTGGTGAAACCTCTTTTATGGTGAATCTTTTGAAGGAAAACAACCTCAAGGTCATACAGTATTTCATGATTACATTTCTGGAAATATCGGCAGTACTGCAAATTCTGCTATGATGCATAAAAAAATTAAATAATAATATATATTTTTTTTACATTACTGTATAAGTACATAATGAAAATTGGAGGGAGGGGTGCCATTAGATAAACACCTAGCAACCACCCAAAACACCTCAGCTACCACTTAGATCACCTTAGCAACCACATACAGTATCAATGCTCTGGAAACCATCCAGAGCACCCTAGAACTGACATAGCAATGCCTTGGCAATCGCCCACAACACTTTAGCATCATGACGAAGAGTGTTGCACAGTAAAGCACCACTTACATTTTCTAACTAGGTTCAGGCCAGCAGGTCACAGTTTGTTCTTTCAGCAGATCCAGGAACAGTGTGTACAGGAAGCAAGGATAAATCCTGTACCCTGTCTACTGCTCTGGAGCCCACAAGGACACTGATAGTTGCATGTGCGCAGGTCATGAGGGCCAAACACATTTCTCACCCAAACAAAACACCCTTCACGCATAAGCCAGACACAGTCACAGCCGTACGTAGGCACAAGACAGTCTGTCTGCAGTGAAAGCACCTCTAATTGATCCCAGAGCTCAACATAGTTTTTTCAACCACACCTTTCACAGCATACAGAGAAGAAGAGAAAAACACAGTCTGATTGCATCCTAATGCACTGTGCTGTGCAAAGGAATTATATTTGCATGCTTGGATATAATAAAAGATGAGTGTGTGGGGAGGGCAAGATTTCCAACATAGTGTCATGACAACACGTAATAATTTGTATGAAATATCGTATGACTTTTATTCCCTTTATTGCAGCTTGTCACGAGACCAGGTTTATGTTTCAGTGCTCATCAAACATGTATTTTAGATATTTTCCAAAACCAAATGACGCTAATGAGAGTTGAGAAATATGGTGACGGGGAAGTGAATAATGCATTAAAGTTTGGTATTTTCCTCACACAAATGGATATTGAATGGCTAAAGAAGACCTACACTCACTGAGCACATTATTAGTAACACTATGGTCCTAATGAGATAAATTTTTCCCCATTCTGATGGTTGATGTGAACATTACCTGAAGCTCCTGATCTGCATGATTGTATGAACTGCACTGCTGCTACATGATTGGCTGATTAAATAATTTCATGAATACATAGATATACAGGTGTTCCTAATAAAGTGCTCAGTGTATATGTTCCATAAATCAGGGGGCCTGGGTAGCTCAGCGAGTATTGATGCTGACTACTATCCTGCTGAGTAGTAGGTGCTGAGTGACTCCAGCCAGGTCTCCTAAGCAACCAATTGGCCCTGTTGCTAGGGAGTGTAGAGTCACATGGGGTAACCTCATCATGTTCACTAATGTGTGGTTCTCACTCTTGGTGGGGCGCGTGCTGAGTCTCCGTGGTAACGCGCTCAACAAGCCATGTGAAATGAGGCGTGGAATGACAGTCTCAGACACAGAGGCAACTGAGATTCATCCTCAGAAAAAAGCTTTTTTTTGCTTTTGGTGCTCTGGTCACTATATGCTTATTTATTTTAAAAAGAGTAGCATGAATATTCTTCGGAATAACTCCTTTTGTGTTCCACGGAAGAAAGGATATCATACATGTTTGGAACAACATTGGGGTGAGTAAATGATGGGCAAACTATTCCTTAAATATGACTCTTTGCACAGGATAAATATAGAAAGCCATTGTACAGTCAACACTCAATGTTTACACTGTATAAGAACAGATAATAAATATGATTGAGAAAATTAACTTTCGGACAACACTTTACATTAACATTCTATTTGTTTATAAAGGTGTTCATTAATGATTAATAACTAATTTACAAATGTATTATAAATAATTGATGTGCAGTCATAACAACATGAATACAACATGTTCTTGTTCATAATTATTTTAATACAAATCATGAACTGTCATAATTCATCTTTAATGTAATGGTCCAGCAAAAATAGACTAGTATAGAGATTAAAAGGTGTTGTGTCCATATTCATTATTGTAATGTGTTTGACTATGACACTTTCCTGGTAATGATAATGTAAAAAGATTTGTGCTACTCCGAGTGATGTCTTACACAGTCCTCTGCAGATCTTCATGCTCACACTCAGCATTGCTTTGATCATTCAAATTTCTTTATTTTTATAAAAAGATTGTTCATGAATCTTTCATTTTAATGACTATTTATGAACCAACTTTAATTGTACCATAAAGCTTTAAGATGAATATATCAACCTTGTAACCTCAGAAAGGGTTGACCCATTTAATACCAACATCATAATTACCTAGCAAAATGTACTTTATATATTAATAAGGTATGATTTGTAAACAAATGTTTACCATTTATTAATGAGTTACAAACATTAGTAAATTAAAATGTATAATGTAAAGTGAACACCTGTGAACCATTTATAAATAAGTTACAAACGTTAGTAAATGAAAAAGTGTACCTTAATGTAAAGTGAACACCTGTGAACCGTTTATTAATGAGTTATAAACGTTAGTAAATGAAAATGCAGTTTAATGTAAAGTGAACATCTGTGAACCATTTATTAATGAGTTATAAACGTTAGTAAATGAAAATGCAGTTTAATGTAAAGTGAACATCTGTGAACCATTTATTAATGAGTTACGGCTCGTTCGCTGCGTGATTTCCTGCAAGACAGGAATCTGGGACCTGTTGGATCGGAGGGTGACGGCTAGAGCCATTCCCCCCAGAATTGTCCGGGGACTTGCAAGTGCCTTGGTGGAAGTGTGGGGTAACATCTCACAGCAAGAACTGGCAAATCTGGTGCAGTCCATGAGGAGGAGATTCACTGCAGAACTTAATGCAGCTGGTGGCCACACACGATACTGACTGTTACTTTTGACCCCCCCCTTTGTTCAGGGACACATTATTCCATTTCTGTTTGTCTTAGTTGTTGAATCTTTTTATGTTCATACAAATATTTACACATGTTAAGTTTGCTGAAATTAAAAGCAGTTGAAAGTAAGAGGATGTTTCTTTTCTTTCTTTTTTTGAGTATATATATAATATAAATAAATAAATGTATAAATAAAGTTCAGAACACTTTTCAATCAGATCATTGTTTATCTAAAACCCAATTAACAAACACAGTTTGGCAACTTTTACAGAATACATTGAGTAATTAAATAAATATACATTCCATGTTGTTTCAAGTTACTGCACTCCTCCAAAAGAATGACAAGTTGCCCTTTCTATACTGTAGCATCAGCATTGCCATTTCTAGTACAGCAGTTATCATTGCATTTTCAGTCTCTTTCACAATCTGAGCATTTCCATATAAAATAAACATTCTGCAAAGTATTATATTTCACTTAGTTCATTCATGCATATCACTTGTCTTTTAAAAAAAAAAAAAAAAAAGAAAAAGATTATTGCTTCTCACTGCAGTGCAGCTCCAAAGTTATTTTTACCTGACCCGCCTTCTAACCAATCACAGCTTTGAAGTCCCATGACCCTCCATTGACCAGTCAAGTTTCCGTACAATATATTTAAAGTTTGATATAAAAGAAGTGTTTGTAAATACTACTTTTATAAAAAAAAAAATAATAAAAATGTTACATAGTGATTTTGAAACTGGATTATGATATTTTATTTTGCTTAAGCTGTGCGTGGTTAGTTAGATGTCCTTTTTAATTTTCAAAGCAATGCTGAGTGTGAGCATGAAGATCTGCAGAGGACTGTGTAAGACATCACTCGGAGTAGCACAAATCTTTTTACGTTATCATTACCAGGAAAGTGTCATAGTCAAACACATTACAATAATGAATATGGACACAACACCTTTTAATCTCTATACTAGTCTATTTTTGCTGGACCATTACATAAATTATGAATTATGACATTTCATGATTTTGATCAATTAAGTATGAATTGATTAAGCATTTATATATACATATACATATATATATATATATATATATAAATATACATAGATAAAATACAGCCCCTTTTAATCATGTTGTTATAACTGCACATAAATTATTTATAATGCATTTATAGAGGAGTTATTAATCATTAATGAACCCCTTTATAAACCCTTTACAATTGGAATGCTAATGTAAAATATTACTGAACTTTCATATTGGTGGATTAAAGGCCCTCAGTGTATCTACTCCTAGACTCCACACACTCTCTGAAAATGTAATAAACAAACACTGCTGGATGGCAAACAGCAGATAGGTAGCAGACAATACAATTCCATCTTTATTTTGCAGTGATCTGAAGATTATTTTTTCAAAGACCAGACAAAATAACAACAACAAATCCCAGTTGGCTAAGATTAAGGAGTGGGTGTATTCCCATTTGAATGCTTCTAGGTGGAGCTAATTTGGTTTGCATTTGCAATGTTGCTGCAAATGTTGAAAGACAGCTGCAATTCTGATTTCCACCTAACATTTGGGCCATGACAACTATGTCATGTTCGACAAGGCACTCTGAGCAATTGCTCTTAAATGCATATTCATATTAGACTCAACAATCACCCTTCAAAACACTCTGCCTGCATTTCTCTATTTTTTATACAGACCATATGATGTACAGTATGTGTGCAACCCCCACACAAGTAACTGCCCTTAGCAAAGACAATAGTTAAATTATTGATGAAAATGGCTTCCATGCTCTCCATACATTTATATCTCAGATGCAGATATAAATGTAAAGCATTTCAAATGAATGTTTTATGCAGTACTTAAGACGATTTTACATCTTGGTTGTGTTTTTTTGTTTTATTAGAAACTCTACAATGAATTGAAATGTTCTTGACTCAAAGAACATTATTTATTGAATTCAATTCAATATATATTTTTAAAGCACATTTAAAAACAACCAAATTTGGCCAAAGTGCTGTACAAAAAGAAACATAATAACTACAGGAGATAAAACATACAACAAAGTAAATAACAAATACTATGATAAAAAGAAAACAGTTCACAATGATCAAGGTATATTGAACGCCAGACAGAATGAGTACGTCTTTAGTGCAGCCTTGAAGGCTGAAATAGAAGGGGCTAATCTGATATGGAAAGCAGGGGTGGAAAGAGTTCTGAAAAATAATACTCAAGTAAAAGTACTGTTACATCTTAAAAAAATGTAGTACGAGTAGAGTAAAAGAACCTGACCTAAAAATTAAAGTAAGAGTAAAAGAGTAGCTCATTTAAAAGTACTCATGAGTATTGATTACTGAGTTGCAAAAGCTATACCCTTTAGAATAAAAACTCTATGCAGCAATTTAAGAATGTAGCACACATACTTTAATTTACATTCCCTTATATGGCTGTTTGCCAGAAAGAATAATATATAGGCATTTTATAGGTGTTTATGATTGACAACTTTTAAAATACATCACTTATCTATGATACTGTAAACACTACATGAATCTGATTTAAAAAAAAAAAAAAAAAGGGCGACATGATTACAGAAATGAACAAATGAAAGTTATTTTTAATATCAATGTATGACACAATTACATTAAAATCAGTTTATGTGTAGGGTCTAAATTTCCCTTAACGCTGATAGAGCGTTATTGTTGTGCATAAAACATGTTCAAACAATGCAAGGAATGCAAAATAAAAAACACTTATGGAACACACTAAAAAAGCAGGGTCACTTGGTGCGTTATGTCCCGCACAATATAGGCGGTAGAGCAGTTGTTTGGTACAGGGGCCATATCAGGTTTCAAAGGAATAATTCACACAAAAATGAAAATTCTCTTATCATTTAATCACCCTTATGACATCCTGGATGTGTTTGACTTTTTCTTCAGCAGAACACAAATTATGATTTTTAGAAGAATATCTCAGCTCTTTTGGTCCATACAATTTCGAAGCTCCAAAAATCACAAGTCAGCATAAAAGTAGCCTAATTCATATTCTTACTACTATGACGAGGCAGGCAAAGAATGAGGATCCAAGTGCAGCTTTAATGAAACAAAAGATAAACAAGGTAACTCAGAATATAATAAAATGCAGGAAACCAGGCACAGAACATGACAACACATGTGAGAACTGACAAACTAACCAGTGAAACATGGGCTTAAATATACAAGGAACAAACAAGGGAACGAGGAACACCTGTGGAAACAATCAGGGGAAAACCAATCATAAAATGAAACTACAAAGGTCTACAAAAACTAACAGCAAACAGGAACTAAACAAGCATTTCAACATAAAAGCAGAAAAACAAAAGACAACAGGGAATATCTGACCACTTCCGTGGTTTAATCCATGTCTTCAGAAGAGATGTGATAGGTTGGGTGAGGAAAAAGATCAATATTTAAGTACATTTTTACTGTAAATTTTCCTCCCTGCTCAGCCAAGGTCCACATTAATTTCACATTCTTCTTCTTTTGTTTTTGGTGATTCACATTCTTCATGCATATCGCCATCTACTGAGAAGGGAGGAGAATTTATGGACTTAACTTTCTCACCCACACCTATCATATCACTTCTGAAGTCATAAGGATTACTTTTATGCTGTATTTATGTGCTTTGTGGAGTGTCGAAATGTTGCCATCCATTTACTTATTATATTATATTATTATATGGGCCTACAGAGCTGAAATATTCTTCTAAAAATCTTAATTTGTGTTCTGCAGAAGAAAGAAATCTGGAATGGCATGAGGGTGAGTAAATAAAGAGAATTTTCATTTTTGAGTGAACTATTTCTTTAAGTAGCACATGGGGAGACACATTGTCCTCCTTTTGAGATACAATGTTCAACACTGATTTAGTTCTTGTATCTTTTAAGCCCAAAAATAATTGTGTTCTCATTCTAATGCATGATGCACAATTTTCTGAAGTGTGTGACTGGTGGAATATTGTGCTGAAGTATTGCTCTGCAAATGTTGACACTTTCTATCTTTATAAAAGCTAAGCATAATTATAAATTATTTTATCAACTTTACATTCCTGGTAATTTATTATACAAATGAACACAATCTATAAATCAGAATTATAAAAAAAACTAACATTATTATTAAATGTATTATATTACATTAATACTTTTAAAGCTACTCAAGTAATTCAGCTTGGTTTTCTCGTTTCTGTCATTGTTGTTTGATTAATAGCCTTTATGTGACATAGCTTACTAGACAGTGCTCAATTCGGTTACATGTACACTTCAAGTCCAACATTTTGATGCAAATACAATTTTTATCAGACCAAACCGACTGCGTTTACATTAATGCTTCATCAAGACTGGCATTATAACGTTTAGTTTAGATCGTTTAGGTGCAAACCCGCCATAGCGCTCAAACATTAGTCGCCTGTCAATCAAACAGTATGCAGTGACAGACGTCAGGAAATAAAAAGTCAATCTTTTATAGTTTTTATCTAGATCAACCAACCAGTGGTTGTCTTGCAATCAGGATTGATGTAATGAACACCCCTGTTCTAGATGTTGAACATAGACTAAGTATAGAAAATTACTCAGAAGTTTATCATCCATATAGCGGACATCTCTTTTTTTCAGATAAACATCAAGATTGTTTTATTGCCCAGCTCTATTGATAACATTGTCTTAATCTCTCACATCAACCTAATAATCTCAGTGATAGATAGATCATTTACAGGCTTCATTATAAAATGAAATTTACCTTGATATATTTCTTCATGGCAGGATTAATGCAGATATCTGGCTTGAGCAAGTTAAACTCACATGACACAATCAAGCAATTGGGCTTTTTCACGGCGAAAAGCCCTTTTAGGTGCGGCCGTGATGTTCAGGTGAACTGTGCTTGAACAGATGGTGCCAAATCTGCAGCTGCTGTTCAAGTGTGTGATTTGATTTGGTGGGAAATTATTGCATTAAAAAGTACAGTTACAGTACTTAAAATATACTCAAGTAAAAGTATAACATTTTTAAACTACTTAAATTAAAATTATTGGGGAAAGTAGTAATTACAGTAACGTGAGTATTTGTAATTCGTTACTTTACAACCCTGATGAAGAAGTAGACTGTTCCAAAGTTTCAGCGATCACAAAGGTGCGATCATCTCATTTTTTGAGTATAGATCTAGGCACAGAGATTAAACCAAGATCGCAAGATCTCAGAGTTCTAGAGGGAATATATTGATGGAGCAAATCGGTCAGATACTGAGGGGCCAAATCATTTAGGGCTTTGTAAACATACAATACAATTTTTTAATTGATTCTGTACTTAACAGGAAGCCAGTGCATAGCGATTAAAATAGGTGTAATAGGCTCGTACTTGCAAGTGTCCGTGAGAAGTCTGGCAGCTGCATTTTGCAACCAGCTGTAAATGGCAGAGGGAAGACTGAGAGACACTGTAGTAAAGCAAGTTGTAATAATCTATACGAGATGTTTCAAAAGCTTGAATCACAGTTTGAAAGTTACTCATGGATAAAAAGGGTTTTACTTTAGTGAGAAGGCGAAGATGAAAAAAGCATGACTTTACAACAGTACTAATCTGTTTATCAAATTTTTGATTATCATCAAACAGAACACCCAGGTTTCTGGCACAGTGAGTTTTATAGGGGGCAAGAGAACCAAGGTCAAGGTCAACAACACAGTTTTCCTTAGGCCAAAATTCTGTTTTATTTTCATTAGGTTTAGGAAGTTACTTGAAAGTCATAGCTTGAGTTCTTTTAAACAGGCCATCAGCGGTTGTAAGGCATATTTATCATTATGCTTTAAGAGAAGATAGATTTGAGTATCATCAGCGTATAAATGAAAAGACACTTCGTAGTTATTAAAAATAGAAGCCAGAGGGAGCATATATTGGGACCAAGGATTGATCCCTGCAGGACTGCGCAATTGAGAGGTATGCTAGAGGAGGAGTGATGACCAATGCGAACAGTGAACCACCTGTTAGTCAAATAGGAGCGGAACCACTGTAATGCTGTGCCATGAAGGCCCACTGATATCTCCAGAAGGATCAACAGGACCTCAAGGTTGACCAAATCAAACGCAGCACTCAGATCTAATAAGACTAAAGCCACCAATTTCCCAGAATAGGTCTCAATAAATGTATCACTTGAGACTCTTAAAAGAGCAGAAGTAAATATTTCATGGATAGAGTTTACAGTCAAGTAAGATTGTAATTGAATCAGTACAACTTTCTTGAGAATTCTTTAAATAAAAGGCTGATTAGAAATAGGACAAAAATTGGACAGAGGAAGGATCAAGGTTTGTTTTTTAAGATATGCTGACACCACAGCATATTTAAGGGAGTTTTGGAAGGAACCAGTAGATAAGCATTTGTTAATGACCAATAACAGGCCAGGACCGACCAGGTCAATGATTTGTCTAAGGAAACGTGGCAGAATAACATACTGGGGCCATGTAGTTGGCTTTAGGTGACGACAATTTCCCTACATAAAACCAAATCGATAGGCTCAACCTCAGACCAAGTGGAGGAGCATTATGGAACATCGGGCAATGTATACACTGAATGAAAAATCTGAGATCTTAAAGTTGTAATCTTATCTACAAAAAAATTTGCAGCTTTCAGGAACATATTGTAAGAGTTTCAAAAAAATCACATAAGACACCTGCAGTCAGTCCTTTATGCATTTGCGTTCGGCACGTCTACATGCCCATCTAAGGGAACATGTAGTATCAGTATGCCAGGGCACTGGCACAGGCTTATGATTTTTGTACCTTATAGGTGCGATGGAATTCATGATATCTACACAGGTGGAATTAAAAATATTAAGATGTTCATCGGCATCTAGGTTATGCAGAGTGGAGTCCTTTTTCAGGGAGTTACTGGATACCCATTGTACAAAGTCTAAGGACTCAATACAATAACATGGTTAATACTTAAGAGTATGGTTCAGAAGCACAGCATACGAAAATATTGAAATCATCCAGCAGCAATATTTTTTCAATCAGATCCCCCACCAATACAGCAAATTAAATTAGAAAGTCCTTGTTTTGCTGAGGTGGACGATATATTAGAGACTAGTTGTTGAAGCTGCACCTTAAAACTGTGATATAAGCCAGTAGGTAAAGATCAACAACGAAAGTTCAAAAGTCACAAGAACCCCACCATGGCCAGACGAATGCGGGGAGTTAAAAAAATTACAGCCTTGAGGCACCAGTTCCGAAAATGGATCTAACTCGCCTGGCTTAGTCCAAGTCTCCATAACACATAAAAAAAAATAATAAAAAAAAAAAAAAAAAAAAAAAAAAAATCGCTTGTGAAGTAAAAAAGTTTAAAATAAAAGTTTTGTTTACCAGGGACCGGCATTAATGAGAGCCATCTTCAACTGCGTTGAAACTTTCACAGGCTATATTTCATGGCACAGCGGATGAAGGTTATAAATATTTGTCCACCACGGTGAAAATGAGGGAAAATCCAATGAGGAGGTGCAGAAAAGTATCCGGGGATAATAGTTTTCCACAAGCTGGAAATTGAGCATGCTCACAGGGTCCCAGTTCAGAGATCCATTGAGGGAGACAGGCCCTGATTAGTTCTGGCCAAATTTCTGAGATCATCCGATAAAGATCTCGTGTTACATGAGGCAAGGAGTAATGGAACTCTTTCTTGGAAGAATCACAATATTTTCTTGCTCCCGGAAATTCGACAAGAGAAACGTGATTGGTTCAAGGAATGTAATAAACTCATCAAAAACATAAACGGAAGATGCACTGATGTTTCCAGCCAAACTACAACAGGTTTACGTGTCCCAAGCAAGCACTGTCCTTCATAGAAACGATGGGTGAGTATGCTATTTGGCGTTTCTCATGTAGCTCCAGAGTGGATTAACTCGCTTTTCTTACTGTGGCTGTCTAAGGAAGCTGCGCACCATTTTTGTTTCTGTTTGAGTTGGTCCCGCCTAGTGGCGGGAGTTTGTTTTGTGGAATAATACCCCTTCAAGTAACTTTTGCATCGACGGAAGATTGCTTTAACACTGATGTTATGGGCCAGATTGAGAATGAATATTAAGGATGGCCGCAAAATATCTACATGCCCACACATAGGATGCGAGTATGCAGCCTCCATGTGAATTTGACTCTTGACCATCCGAGGAACCGGGATGCCGGTTTTGTTTCTTTTTGTGCTGGTGTGGCTGGAGTTTGTTTTGTGGAATAAAACTACTTTGGGACAGAAATATGAGTGTGTGAGTGTGATTTCAGGCTGGAGCTTATGACATTTGAAGACTCTCACTTGGTCAAATGTTTTTGAGGGGTAGGAGAGAAAGAGAAGAGCCTCTGATTTGCTGCCTCCTGGAAACACCGTCATGTAGTCTTCTGCCAGCTGGATGGCCTCTTCCATCGATGCCGGGTGGTGGCACTGGACCCTCTCGGCCATCCCCCAAGGGAGCTGAGAGATTAACTGCTCCAGTGTCACCAGGTTGATGAAATCCATGGCGCCACAGGTTTCCTCAGCCAGCAGCTATCTTTGAAAGGCAAATGGGCGGCAGTGCTTCCTAAACTTCAGGGTCCTGAAGTACTGGTGATACTAATAATAAATAGGATCATATTTCAGCATATATGTGGCCTGATCCATCCTTTTGAGTCGCATTGACCCAGAACCACATTTTAGAGTTTTATACACTAAAGTGAAAAGGAAGCTCTCAGTTAAAATAACATATTTCTTAAGTTTCTGCTTTGTTTCCCCAAACCATTTCTAAGATATAATCATTAAATTATGTATTTTGAGAAAACAGACTCTAAAGATTCCAAAACATTTTTTGACATTATTCAACAGATTTGAAATTATTATTCAAGCATCCATTTAATTATTAAGACATACGTAGATAAAGTAAAAATATAAGACAGAGACACTGCTCTTGCATGTCCAGTGTGCACTTGTGCAAATTCATTAATTCAACATCTATAAAACATCAATATAGGTATGGGCGTAGCAACAAATTTTGAGCCCCGGGTACAGAACTGTTTTAGGGCCCCCTGGCCAATTTGGGTTTGTTGTTGGGATAATATCCAGTATTACAATTTTAGATGTATATTTAACACTGCTAATTCATAACTTTTTAATTTTTAAATACAAATATTTTTTTAATCAAGCAATACATTACAAAAAAACAAAACAAAACTTACAAACAATATAAATAATACATGTTTAAATATATAAGATTTCTTGCTGGCAAAGTCACCATAACATTTCTGAAATGAGAAGACTGTCAGGTGGTTCGGTCTATCCTCAGGTAGGTTTAGAAGTCTTCACTTGTTAACTGATATTTACACTTGGTCCAGTATTAACTCAAAATTAGGGCTGTGTATTGTTACAGATTTCTAGATTCTAGGAATAATTTGGTTACAGTTTCCAATAAACTTAAATATGAAATCAATTTTCTCTCAGCTCATGCTGTTAATTATGAAAGGATCTTCTAAATCAATTCATCTATGGAAAAAAAATCAGAAACCAGACTGTTGCACTCTATTCTGGATATCAGCAATGGAATCCCCCCCCCCAAAAAAAATGGCCATACGCAACAGGTTTGCAGTATAGTAAAAATTGAAATTCTCGATATGACATATTAAGTGATTACTTGTGGAAAAACTAATTCTTGATATCTTTATTTGCATTTTCACAAATAGCACTTCACAATTATCAGTCATTCACTCTTGTTCAAACGCATTTACAAATATCTATAATTAATTTCTTAATAATTTGTTATATCATAAATGGGTATTTCTGTGAGTAATGATGTTGCTTTTATATCAGAAAAATATTTAGTGGTGCAGATGAATTTACTGATCTCAAGAATTTTCATTTTTACTAGTTCTATTGCTGATATCAAGAATTCGATATTTAACTAGTGAAAATCAAATTAGATCTATAATTTGTGGTATTGCATGGATGATTGTGAAGAAAACACTTTCAAAATGAATATATTTTGGCATAAATCAAATTTGGCAGCCACATGGGAAAGGAAATAATATATGTGGAAGACGCACCAACAAACCATGATATGCTATTTGCTATTGCTGGAGGTAGGTGATATTTCAGATGAAAGATACTAAATTGTAAACACACAATTTAGTATATTTTGCACAAGACTCTTGTCACAAGACTATACAACTGCATTTATACAATAATGTGTGATAAGGTACACAGGGCTTGCAAAGAGAGTTTAGTTGTGTAAGACTGCAGAGAGAAAGAGAGACAGACAGCGGGGCTGGCAGAGATGGAGGGATGCTAATGTCTCGCACTGCAGTGAGAGGAGAGACTGGCTGTTGATTTTGGCTTTGGAGATGCATGTATAAACCTGTGCTCTCATCTCCAACTGTGGCTGGTGTATTATGTAAGGTGTATTATGTCTCCTCTCTCATTCTCAACCTCTCTTCTCTACCCGTTTTTTCCAATGTTCTCTCTGAGCCAAGCAGCGAAACAGCCTTGTGAATATTTCAAGACTGTTGCATCAAAGCCAGTGTAGCAGACTGTTGTGGACTATAAATGTTTTATGGCACAGAGCATGTGGGAAAATTTATTTTTAGACCTCATTTGAAAGCTCAGTAGGAAATTGTGGACGTACTGTATCTCTGTTTTACTCTCTCTCTCTCTCTCTCTGCTGTACCATGATGAGGGCGGTGATAAATGAGTCACTGTCTTACAGCATCATACAGGAAATCTTTGTTCAAGGTGATTCCAAGATTTCTCTTCTAGGACTGCTGTTATTCATGAAAAGCTCCAGTTTTGGAAGGAAAAGGACAGAGAGAACAGGAAGGAGGGGGATTACTGTCAGTGACATCACAGAATGGGAGGACCAGAACACTACTAGGTATGGGGGAGGTGCCACTTGTTTGTTTTCTCTCTATATAATACCAAGTACTCTCAAAGCCATAACAGGGCTCAACTATAAGGATTGCTTATGCTGGTACGTTTTGGCCAGTATTTAATATTTTTACTTGCCCTGGCAACATTTTCAACTCAAATATAATAAATAACAACATATTTCAGCATCATATGTGACCTGCTCCATCCTTTTGAGTCGCACTGACTCTAGACATTAGAGTTTTATACACTAAAGTGAAAAGCTCTCAGTTAAAATAACATATTTCTTAAGTTTCTGCTTTGTTTCCCCAAACCATTTCTAAGATATAATCATTATGTATTTTGAGAAAACCATTTTTTGACATTATTCAACAGATTCAAAATAATTATTCAAGCATCCATTTAAATTATTAAGAAATACGTAGATAACAAAGTAAAAATATAAAACAGAGACACTGCTCTTGCATGTCGCACATCCACATGGAGATCGCGCAACCACCAGAGTGGTAAAATGATCTGAAATGAGTAGTATCCACTCTGCATCTGTTGTTGCTAACTGTTGTTGTAAGCTAACTAACTATGGACATTGAATAACTTTCCTGAGGTAAATGTACCATTAGGTGAAAGTTGTTGATCTCATTGACGCAATTGCATTGTATTTTTCAACATCCCATCTGATGCTCATTCATGTTTTTTTTCTTGTTTTAATCAGGGTTAAAGAAGAGGGCTGATCGGAGGAGATGCTTGCACTCCCGTCTGAATTGACAGCAGCTATGGTGATTTAACACACCACATTAAAGAACATAAAAACATTTATGGTTTGAAATTTATGATAACATTGACATTTTGAAAGTTCAAAACTGAGACACCGTTTTATCAAAAATAATAGAAAACCTGAGTACGTTTTTTTGTTTTTGGCAGAAAATGATGGCATACGGTGCAAACATTTGACTACTGATGTGTCAAGAATTTTCAACCTGTTATAACTGATTCATGTAAGACTATAACAAGTCATTCTCGAAATTTCAACAAAATCTTATTTTAATCATGATAACTCTCAGAATAAATTTAAAGGTGTTAAAGTGGATATGAGAAGTTAGTAAGTTTGGTCGTGGCTAATTAGATCTGCTTACGTTGCTGCTGCAGAGCAAGTACAAAGACCTGCTACTGTTAGAATATACAAAGACATACTGTGAAGAGCATGTGAAACATGCTGCTGCTGCACAATTACACTTAAGGCCTGCGTATACTTCATTTTTGCACATTCCGGATCGCATTGTGCCTGGTCGACCACATTGCCTTTGTGGCCGTGAATTAATAGGAACGTGTTTGACACGTGCAACTGCTTTGTGGCACTCTTTTAGTAGTCAATGGACAGCGCATGCACAGGCAACATGCACAGACAAGGACCGCGTGCGCGAGTCAAGGAAATCTAGGTGGCGTGTGGTCAAGTTGCACGGCTGTGCTGATGATGCAATCTACGTCACACATACTGTGCGAAGAGGGATCCCAAAAGTATACTTTTGCTTTTTACAATTCCCTTGAGGCAGATCTAGTCAAGTGGTGCTGGAGTGGAGGAGGATTTCAGAGAAAAAAGCATGCTGCAGTGAATCTAGCTACAAAGCTGAGGCAATTTAAATGTTCGACAAACAGAGAGCTTGCAAGTCGATTGGCTAACAGATTACATGTTCAAAAGGACCTATCAGCTTGTGATACGTTTCATGACTGAACTTCAGATCATCTATAGCTGCTTTTCCACCATCAAGCCAAATGGTTTGCATTGCAAATCCATGTCGTTTCGGGCCAGTTGGCACAGTTATGGTTTCGTTTTCCACTATGGGGCCTGAGAAATCAGGATTAGAATGCACAATACCGCAATATCAATATGTCCGTTGGCAATACCGTGAGAGGTAAACATGTTAGCTATGGAGGATGATAATATATTCACATTTGTTCCTCTAGTTTTTCCACTGCAATAGCACTGGAAAGACATGCACCATGTGGCAAAAAGCAAAAGAAAGGAGAAAAAAGGGAGAAGTTTACGAACATATGCTGAGGCAGTGTGTGTGTCACTGGACACGAACACACAGAAAGGTAAAAGGATATTTGTTGACAAAATATTATACAAGTATATAATATATTGATATATTATGCAAGTTTTAATTAGCTATAGCTAATTTACAGCCCTGATGAAAAAGGCATGTAGAAAAATATTGTACAATACTAGTTCAACTATAATCATAAAAATCATGAAGATGCACAAAACATTCACTAATTTCAATAACTTTTAGTAACTTCACTCAAATATTAGCGAACTTGGCTATCTACCTAGAAAAAACGGACTTTGGTGTTGGCGAACTGACAACTGTGAGTTGTCACATACTAAAACCATTTCAACGGCACGGTTAAGAAATCCATGCCGAGAATGGTTTGTACCATGCCAAACTGTATTAATGTGAAAATGCTACAGGAACCATTCCTCACAATGTAAATCAGCTGATTTTGCTAAAACCTAATAAATGACAGATCTCTAAATGTTTACATTTGCAGCGGAAATAAACATACGATATGACAAGTGACCATTCTGTCGACTGCCCCCGAACTCGCTCTCATTATTAACATTAAATAAGCCTGAAACTTCAAATATAAGCACAATGTCTATGTGCTGTGGTACAACACTGGTGTGGAAAATCGTCCACACTGCAACTGTTGATATTGAGGTTATAATGCATCTGTCATTTCAGTTAAAAAGCTGTGCAAGTGGAGGAAATAATCCAGGGTAATACAGGTCATGATAATCTGGGATGGTTATATCAGGCAAATAATCTCATAGCACCAGCATGCCCTGTAATCTTGCATGAGTTGAATCAAATGGTGCCTCTGAGACACGTGATGTCTTCCATCTGTATCTTTATACATTATTAAAGCAATAAATTACAAAAAGGAATACGCCTTGCATTATAGTGATTCTGCAGGTAAGGGGTGTTAAAAAGTGGACACATAGTTTTAATAATTATAATCGGGGTTAGAATTTTACATGTTTTTAAGAAAATGCGAGTGGTGCATGCTCAAGCAAAACCTGCTGACATTATGTCAAGGGATACAGTAGAATCAATTGATGAATGATATGTAAATTTCATTAGTGCATATATCAACTTCGAACATCCATTTAGAATAATTCATATGAATTTTGTAATTCATTTTTTGTTGAATAATAATAATAATAATAATAATAATAATAATAATAATAATAATAATGAACTTCTCAACAATTGTGTCCTTCATTAGTCACGTTGCAATAAACCCAGAGTAAAGTTTGGAAATTATGAGGTCATTGAAGTTCATTACCACATGGAACGTCCGTGTTGACAAGCTTACAGGACAAGGAGGAAGACCGTCAGTTATTAAAATGGCATTAATATTCATGCGCTTTGTGAAGAACAATGAACACTGCTTAGTTTAAACTGTAAAATGAAACTCTGTCAGAGCTCCAGAATTACATTAATCATGAACAGCATGGGAGCAATCATACTTTAAAAGCAGCATTTGATTAAACAGACCTCTGTGTAGCTCAGATTGAAATCTCTCCGGTACCATTCTTGAATTACAAGCGCTTGCATTTTTAATCCTGCTGACCAAAAGATCTCTAGCTCCTGTACAAAACACTAAAACAATGAGGGTGACATATACTACCACTCAAAATCGTACAATCCTTTAGACCTAAAAGCTTATGCATAAGTGCTAGAAAGTAGTTTTGCAGACAAATATAAATTTCACTGTTTAAAAGGCCCAGGCGGCACCTAATGAAGTTAACTGAGAGAATGTCCAGAGTGTGCAGAGCTGTAATCTAGACAAAGAGTGGACACACAGAAGCTGCTGAAATACAATATTAATTTCCTCGACATTGTTGGTCACTACATAATTCCCATATTTCCATTTGTGCTATTTCATAGTTTTAATGAGTTTACCATTAGTCTGAAATATAGATAATAGTAATAATGAGTAGATGTGTCCAAACATTTGAATGGAAGTGTAGTTTCAACAAACAAAGTGAGGAACAAATCCATCCTCTGGGGAAGTAGCTTGCACTATTATCTGCATAAACATGTTGAATTTGCAATCAGTCATACTGACACTTCTTAAAATGCACTTAAAATAAACGCTCATCCAAAGTGAAATTTGGTTTTAGATTTGCCTAAACTCAGTTCTGGTGTAATACATGAATGACTTCAATGTGCAAAACATCATCAGAACATGTTGAGATGGGCAAACTGAACTCCAGACAAAGGCAGAGGAAGAAAAACCATGGCAATCCTATATCGTTTCTCAGCTCTGTATGAAGAAATGTACACAGACACATTCACACACATATAAAACTACAAAAAAAAACATATCAAGTACAAAAGACAAAGATAAATGATCAAATAAAAAGTTTATATTATACGATTTACACTTTTTTCTTCTTCTTTGTCTTCACCAAGGCCCTTTCAGTGCCAAATAACTCCAATATCTGTGAAAATAAATACACTGCTCATTTCTCTTTTTTATGGCCTTTTGTGCTGCTACTGGAGTTTCTCAAAGGCGTGATGGGTTTGCGGTAGATTGAAGGTTTGTGGGGTTGTAAAGCTTGTAGAGAGATCTACATCCCCCCCAGGCCTCCACCCTCAACCAGTTACTTCTCTGTTACTAGGCAACACCTGCTGGCATGTGCTAAATAAAGATTAGCACCAGGCAAGCCGGCTGGCAGCGATGAAATGGCTTCCAAGCACCACAAACCACAGTTCCTTCTTTCTTATAAGTTCCAATGTCCATCTCTTTGGCTTGATATTACAGATTAACAGCCAAACACGGGACGCTCTAGTTCCCAGGGCTAGATAGAATGTGTAGTTAATTACTCTGGGAACTGTTCAAGAAATGAAAAGGCTTCAAAGTCGCAAGACAAGGAATGCCGTTGTCATTTTCACTCCCAATAATATCCCTCAAGAACTGAAACCCAGAAAAACATCAACTAGTTTTTTGTCAACTAGACATTGGGAAAGCAGAGGATCATCATTAACAACAAAAAGTACTCTTATGGTGCTACCATGGCAATATACTGCTTTTAGACATGTATACCATGGCAATACCATGGATT
This sequence comes from Xyrauchen texanus, assembly GCF_025860055.1. Lineage (NCBI taxonomy): Eukaryota > Metazoa > Chordata > Actinopteri > Cypriniformes > Catostomidae > Xyrauchen > Xyrauchen texanus. The sequence continues at coordinate 30,020,773 of NC_068301.1, forward strand.
TTCAGACATGTACCATGGTAGTACAATGGCTCATGAATATGCTTCATATAGTATCACGGTACGTATCAAAGTACCATGATATTAAACTCCAAAACAAAAACAGTACATGCAACTGCCAGAGATATTGTTTTATCCAGAACTGTCAACAATTAGATCTTTTTGGTTTATCAGAACATACAGTGCCTTTCAGTCTGCATGGACCTACAGAGCTGAAATGTTCTTCTAAAAATCTTAATTTGTGTAATGCTGAAGAAAGTCACACACATCAGGGATGTTATGAGGGTGAGTAAACTATGAGAGAATTTTCATGTTTGGGTGAATTCTCACTTTAAGATGGCCCAGTAAAAAAACATTATAGAACCCCATGAAACATGCTTACAGTAGGCTAAATGGAACGTATTATATAGCTATTTCGGTCAGAATGACCATTTTTATGTTATGGCTGATAAACAATTTGGTATTTTTATGACAATTTTTATTGAGGCATCCAGGAGCATCCCATCTGAGGTATGGAGGAGGAAAGAAAACAGAATGGCCCACCAACACCATCATTGGGGGATACTAGAGTGATGCTTCACCTGACTTCTACATACAAGGCTTGTATTGAATTTAAAATAAGAGCATGACTAAAGTTAAGCATGAACACGGGGGTGTTCGGTTCAGAAATACAATCTGAGGCATTTAAAAGAGGAAAATGTGCTAGATGGTTTAACATGGCTCTATGTGGCCCAAACTGGTGATTAAAGGTCTTGAAGAGGTCCAAGCTGTTCTAGATGGTTGATCCAACTTTGACTGTCCCCAGATGTCTTAGGACAGATTGTGCACCACTCCTCTTCTGTGTTGACTCATATTTTTCTGAAGCTATCCATCTTCCTTTGCAAGACTTTCACTCTGACAGTCCCTGTGCCCAGTTCAAGGTATTGCCGCTTTGATGCTTATAGCTTTATTTTCCTTTCCTAAAGAGGTCTGATTTTGTGTTATACCACTGTCCTTCCCGGCTCAAACCTGTTGGGTTGGGTAACATGATTAAAATCTCTCTACTTAGTCCTTTTATAGTCCTATCTCTGTCTGTCTTAGGTTGACTTCTGATTGTTTGGTTTATCTTCCTTTATTAGCTCATGGTGATTAGATTTCCCTGCAGCCATCCATCTCACTTACCATGTATGAGTCAGTTATCTTTTCTTTAGACTGACAGAAGCTATCTCGACTCCTTTAAATTCTCACCCCTCTCTCTCTCGGTCTTTCTCTGGCAGTGTCGGTTTGTTCTAGAGACAGTCTGTAGACCATGGAGATTGTTACTATGGTCACTGCGGCAGGCAAAGAGAGCTCTGATCGTTATTAGCTACAATGACAAAAGCATCTACATGCAGGCAGACAGGGAATGCCACAGCACAAGACATGTTAAGAGCGATCAGACATAAAACTCTTGCTTAAACCTCACAATAAACCTGAAATATGGCAAAAGCAGTTACACAACTAACCGGATGATCTCTGTGAGCTGATATTGTCTTATTGCTTCAAAGTAATCTGCTTAATTAGCCTCCAAATACTAAACCTCATGCATCACTATTACTCATATGCGATAGGGATTTAACACCCCTTCAGCTGTGTAACTCGTCTCACACTGTTGTGCTACGGACATAAAAGATAGCAGAAATTATGCGGTTTATTGAGGAGAGGTGTGGTATTACTTTATAATACAATAAGAGCGCAACAGTGCCCTTCTACTCTTTCAGCCGTCTTGGTTCGGGAACTATTTGTCACATTCATTTTTCTCCACAGGGATTTCTTAAAATCCTTCATAAAAGGGTTCTAAGCCATGAACCAAACTAATCAGCTCCGAGGTGAATCACAACTTTACAAATGATTATTAAGCAAAAAAAAGCCTTTGAAAATTGGACAAGACCAAGGTTCAAGACAGTGTACTCCATATTTCATGAGGGAATTAAATCCCGTTAAGCATTGCGAATGATGTAATCAAATTAAAAACTATGGAAAAATGTAAAAGAATTAGATTTTGATTAGAAGTATAGAATATAAATATATAAATAAAAATACAAATGTCATGGAAGTGGCCAGGATTGCAACCATTCTCTGGGTGGATATTTCCCCTAAGGATTATGGGTAGTTTGTTTAGAATTCTGCAATTAAACAGACTGATGGTTGTAGCAGAAGTATACCATCGACTAAAGTGATAGTTCGCCCAAAAAAGAAAATTTGCATCATTTCTTCACACTTATACTATATCAGATGTGTATGACTTTTTCTTTCTACTAAATATTTTAAAAGCACAAAGGCAGCATAAAAGAGATCCATTTGTCTCCAGTGGTTTAATATATGTCTTAAGAAGCGATATAATAGGTTTGGATGAGAAACGGATAAATATTCAAGTTATTTTGGTCATTTGCATTCTTTGTGCATATCGCCACCTACTGGACAGGGAGGAGAATATAAAGTAAAAACAGGACTTAAATATTGATGTTTCTCACTTACACCTATAATAATCGCTTCTGAAGACATATATTAAACCACTGGAGTCATGTGGATTACTTTTATGCTGCCTTTATATGGTTTTAGGAACTTCAAAGTTTTGGTCACCATTCACTTGCATTGTATGTACCTACAGAGCTGAAATATTCTTTGTTATAAATCTTTGTTTGTGTTCAGCAGAAGAAAGTCATCCACATCTGGGATGACATAAGGGTGAGTAAATTATGAGAAATGTTCATTTTAAGGTGATCTATCCTTTTAAAAACCTCGGAGCTCACTGTAGGTCTGCCTTTAAAGGATTATAGGTTTCCTTTATTAATCAATTCCCCGATAGAAAAAAAAACTGAATGGGATTTTAACTTCTGGAAACAGACTATAGAGTTCTATTAGACTACATATTTCATCAGGTGGACGATTAAACCTTGCTAAAAAAAAAAATACAAACTTACATTAAAAGACCCGAGCCATATCTACTGGCCAGAATACCATAGAGACTTGGAGGTGATGTGGCCTTCAAATGGAGTTGAAATATCATTCCAAGCTCATTAATGACCAAGTAGAATCGTATTTACCATTTCAAAATCACAATTCTTAGATGACACTAGAGCAGTGATGTTGGAAGGGGCATGTCTTTATGATGGAAAGCAATGCTTTTGCAAAGTTATTTCAATTTCATATTAATATTAATTTGTTACACATGACGGTCAACTAACGTAAAGATAATGACTCACCCTTCGCAGTTTGTTTCAAGATAATTTAATAATTTGTTGGATTTCATGCATTAAGTATGAAATGCTGTGTGCATTTTCCTTTTTGATTTGTAACTAGTAGCACCTAATAAACATGCAAAATAACAACAACATAATAATAATAATAATAATAAAATATAAAGAAAAACAAATTCTAGGAGCAAAAAGTTTTCCTAAAAATGTATGCCAACATAGTTGGATGCACATCTACTCATTGACAAGAAATATGAAAGACAATTAAATCAAAACACATACAGTGGGTACGGAAAGTATTCAGACCCCCTTAAATTTTTCACTCTTTGTTATATTGCAGCCATTTGCTAAAATCAATTAAGTTCATTTTTTTTCCTCATTATTGTACACACAGCACCCCATATTGACAGAAAAACACAGAATTGTTGACATTTTTGCACATTTATTAAAAAAGAAAAACTGAAATATCACATGGTCCTAAGTACTCAGACCCTTTGTTCAGTATTTAGTAGAAGCACCCTTTTGATCTAATACAGCCATGAGTCTTTTTGGGAAAGATGCAACAAGTTTTTCACATCTGGATTTGGGTATCCTCTGTCATTCCTCCTTGCAGATCCTCTCCAGTTCTGTCAGGTTGGAGGTAAACGTTGGTGGACAGCCATTTTCAGGTCTCTCCAGAGATGCTCAATTGGGTTTAAGTCAGGGCTCTGGCTGGGCCATTCAAGAACAGTCACGGAGTTGTTGTGAAGCCACTCCTTCGTTATTTTAGCGGTGTGCTTAGGGTCATTGTCTTGTTGGAAGGTGAACCTTCGGCCCAGTCTGAGGTCCAGAGCACTCTGGAGAAGGTTTTCGTCCAGGATATTCCTGTACTTGGCCGCATTCATCTTTCCCTCGATTGCAACCAGTCGTCCTGTCCCTGCAGCTGAAAAACACCCCCACAGGATGATGCTGCCACCACCATGCTTCACTGTTGAGACTGTATTGGACAGGTGATGAGCAGTGCCTGGTTTTCTCCACACACACCGCTTAGAATTAAGGCCAAAAAGTTCTATCTTGGTCTCATCAGACCAGAGAATCTTATTTATCACCATCTTGGGAGTCTTTCAGGTGTTTTTTAGCAAACTCCATGCGGGATTTCATGTGTCTTGCACTGAGAAGAGGCTTCCGTCGGGCCACTCTGCCATAAAGCCCCGACTGGTGGATGGCTGCAGTGATGGTTGACTTACTACAACTTTCTCCCATCTCCCGACTGCATCTCTGGAGCTCAGCCACAGTGATCTTTGGGTTCTTCTTTACCTCTCTCACCAAGAATCTTCTCCCCCGATAGCTCAGTTTGACCGGATGGCCAGCTCTAGGAAGGGTTCTGGTCATCCCAAACGTCTTCCATTTAAGGATTATGGAGGCCACTGTGCTCTTATGAACCTTAAGGGCAGCAGACATGTTTTTGTAACCTTGGCCAGATCTGTGCCTTGCCACAATTCTGTCTCTGAGCTCTTCAGGCAGTTCCTTTGACCTCATGATTCTCATTTGCTCTGACATGCACTGTGAGCTGTAAGGTCTTATATAGACAGGTGTGTGGCTTTCCTAATCAAGTCCAATCAGTATAATCAAACACAGCTGGACTCAATTGAAGGTGTAGAACCATCTCAAGGATGATCAGAAGAAATGGACAGCACCTGAGTTAAATATATGAGTGTCACAGCAAAGGGTCTGAATACTTAGGACCATGTGATATTTCAGTTTTTCTTTTTTAATAAATGTGCAAAAATGTCAACAATTCTGTGTTTTTCTGTCAATATGGGGTGCTGTGTGTACAATGAGGAAAAAAAATGAACTTAAATGATTTTAGCAAATAGCTGCAATATAACAAAGAGTGAAAAATTTAAGGGGGTCTGAATACTTTCCGTACCCACTGTATTTTACCAAATTGTTAGTTTCTAGGGGTGTTGATAATTCATGCTTTTGATACGTTACAGACATTGTATCAGAATTTCTGATACAAAGTATCATACACAGCCAACCATGTAAAAGTTGTATATACAAAAAATCTGAAATCTACATACTGATTATCATTGTGCCCTGTCTGCCAAATATGTTGAGAACCCCAAACATCATCTGCAGCATGAAACTGAACTTTTGATAGGAAGTTTGCATCAAATTTTAGCTGAATAAAACTATAGGATGCTCCCTAGTGAATGACTTGGTCTGAGCACTGGTCTCAGAACAGTTTGAAATGCACCTTATTTTTAATGTAACTCCATTTAAGCCTCTGAAAGCAAAATTTTTCAGCTTTTGGATGAACCCAATGATTCTCAATGTGATAATGCACAGTGAATATAGGATTTCTAAGGGGGAAAAATGTGCACTGGTGTACATTATGTTTTGCAGTGTGGCGTTTCATGATAAATCGCTCAAATTTTAAAAACGGCATATCTGATGAAACTAGAGACTCCAATTTGTTTTTATATCTCAAACAGGTTTCAATGTAAAAACAATCAGGTTTATTACCAGAAATCTGTTCATATTACTTGCATGCATACCTAAAAGAAGGTAGTGTTTTGCCAGCAGATAAGAACGTCCTTCATCTAAATAAATGTAACTAATGTGTTGCAAATAGCCAAGCCAAAATACAACATCGACGCATGTCTACATAATGTCGCAAGAGGTAAATAAACCATATAGGTTGTATAAGTGACGGAGGAGTATTCACTTATGTTTATCACCTGATACAACAGAAAAAGAGAGCTTTGGCTGTCATTCATTGTGTATTCAAGTTTGACTTCCGGTATTTCGTTTCCGGTATCAATAAATGACATTGTAATAACGAATGCCCAACTCAGGTGTAGGAGCTTCAGGTGCACTTGAAGGCAGCATGTGCCTTTTTCAATTTGGCCAGTTAGCAACATATTAAAAACCACTCTAAACACTTAAGCAACCACATAGCAGTGCCATAGTAACCACCCAGAACACCCTTGCGTTGTATTTGTGGCTTTTGCACAGGAAAGCACCACACCCATGCACTTCAGAATAGTAAAACTCTAGTGAAGACACAGAAATATCGCTTTGTCATGGTCATCTATTCCAATTACAAAGGAGCCAAACAATTATTAAGAGATATCAACAAAGACATTTTATTTCAATCAATAAATTGACATAACGTACAGTACAATGCTTACAAGTGTCTGAGAAAGTGAAACGCACTGTGAGAATAAGCTGCTGGGCAGTCTACTGTAGACATGGCTTACTACCGTGAGACTTGAAAAATGACTGAAAAAATGACCTAATACAAGTTATTTTAATGGTTTTCTTTAAATTTGTCCCCTGAACAGGTTCTTTATATGAACAAAGAGTTACTAAAATGAAATAAAAACATGTCCAACAGAAAATTGTTTAATCAAAATATTTTTAAAAAAGCTCTCATAAAATAAAATTTGCCATCTTGTTTCCAAATCTGACATTTCTTTAGAAGCTAGCCATCAATGTACTCATGGGCCAGTGAGCATTCTGAGAGCAGGGTCAAAGGTCTGGAATCTTTCCATTTCATTGGATTGCCTTTCTTTCTCCATCATTTACACCTGACCCAAAATGTCCACTTGCGCTAAAACTTTAACTCACAGGCCCTTCTCAAGTGCTCCCACCAGGTTCTGTGCCATTAGTCTTGGACTCTGAACTGTTTTGTGCCGTTTCTGTGCCGTCCCGTTCTGGCAGATCTCCCTCTTGGCACAGAACCTCAGTATCAGCATCTTCAGTTTTTCCTTCCTGGGGTTCTGCTGGACTGTCGTCCCTCTTGCCCTGTTTGTCACGGAACACTTCCACCCCCACCATGCGGAGGTAATGAAGGCACTCGTTACGTGTTACGAAAGCCCTAATGGAAGTTTTTCCCCTCCAGCCACACAAATCTATAGGGCACTGAGGAGAATCAGGATCCCTAGAGAGAGATCGGAACAAATAGAGTTGAAAAAGTAGATATAAGAGGGAAAAGGGACAGAGTGTAATTGACAGAGGGGGATGAGAGTAAACAAAGACAAAAGAAAGGGGGTTAAGGCACATGAACAAATTATTGATCAGCAACAAAGATGACAGCAGCAGGAACTGACAATCAGTATGGTGATGGTTGGAGGGGGTTGGGGAACTTTAAATTAGTCGCAGCCTCAAGGCCCTCTCACACCAAACAAGATTTTCACCACTATGAAGACTTTGATCAAAAACAATGGATTCCTATGAAGCCTCACACCAGAGCGAACATATGCACGCCAACAAAGCAAGGTTTTTTCACTTTGAGTGGGCAATATTGTCGTTGCCGGTGACTGGACCGAATGTTTTCAAATCATGGTTGTGAATAATTAGCAATCATTGTTGTCATTTCCGAGTACTCTGGTACATGTGCTCATCCCTAGTGACTTGAATCCCTATTGAGAGAACTTGTTTGTCTTTCATACTATGATACAATGGTTGTTCTTGCGGTACTTCCTGCACCAGAGTAAAATTTACTAGATCAGCGTCACCTAACGCAAAGGTGCTAACAGCGAGATACTCCCGTTGCTTTTAAGGACCATTTGTCAGCAAATTGTCTTGCTTTTTTCACATCGGTTTGGTGGGAAAGGGCCTTTAGATGGCAGGTTCACAAGTCCCATGCATATTGCACATAAAAATGACAATTTTTTGGGAGGGTACAAAGGTGGGACTGGAAACATAGTTATGTTTACAAGTTACACTGTAAATCCTAAAGCTCATAATAATGAGTATTAAGAACTTTGACTTTCTTTTTAGTTCATGAATCCGACACCTTTTAAGGCACCTGAATTGTTTTATTGTTTTGAGTTTAAAGAACTTGTCTCTTTAAACTTACAGGATCTTATATTTAACAAACTGTACAGGGGATTTCTATTTCCTTACGTGACAAGAAGAGTAAATATCAAAATGCAGTGCAATATAATGTGTCTTTGTGCAAGAAAAAGGGGAACTTGTTAGTGGTTAATGCTTTGTTGAGCTTTTAGAAAAGATTGTTGAAGTTTTGGGGGGTTACCATTATGGTGAACAGTGGAGCTTGAGCTTCAATTGAGGACAGGTCAAATTGTATTTTGTTCTACTGTGCGTTGCTTTACTCATTGAGCAATTGCTGTGCTAATCAAAGCATAGTGTTTCTAGTTAGCATGCATTCAGCATGCTAGCAGTCAATGTGCTAGCTAGTTAGGTTCCTTCTACTTGAAGTATGAGTTTACATGATAGTTTTAAAGTTCAGTCAAAGAGTTAAGTGCCATTAAAATGAGTTAGCTTACTCAATATTTCAAGTTGAGCAATTATAATGAATTTATACCATGGTCTGTTCGAATAGTAGATTTTGATTGGCTGGAATGCATGCTATTCAGAGCGTTGAATACACAGGTAGGTCTGGTCAGTTTTGATCACAGTTCGATAATAATGAGCCATTTATAACCCTAGCAACATAATATTAGAGCAAGCAGAGTGAGCTATAGCAATTGAAAACATTTCCTAACTATCATCAGCATAGCTAACATAATGGAATTCAGCTTGTTTTGCACGGAGGGTGAGAGAAGTAAATCAGGACCTATTAAATGCAACTTTCGGCAAGGCAATATTATTTGAACTGTAATGTGTTGTTTATGTTATGTTGCTGTGCTGAAGTGCTGCTTATACTGTAGCTAAAATTCACAGTTTTGATCAAGTGTGTGGTCGCACTACTTTTTACTCCGTGTCTGAATAGGCGGAGCTGTAGATCCAATAATGCTTAGATAAAATAAATCATTATTTTTTGTTCTCCCAGTTAAAATTTGCCTTGCAAAAAATCTGTGACAGCTGTGACTAATAAATTCTGGCAAGTGACCATGGTACACGCGTGATTATCCACGGCTAGGTGAGCGTTAAACGATTTAAAGTGCACTTCGGAGGCATTCGTCGTGCATTTAAAATAGTTTTAAAACCTAGCCATGGATTATACCTTACTTATTGTACACAATCGAAAACTGAAAAGTTATATTAACTCAAATGTGGTAATTTGAACTAATCACCACATTTGCCAAAGTGTGCAAAAGGTTATTTGCATCAAATCTTTGAAGTTTTCTTGAAGGACCTAGTAGCATGTTAACTAGATATCAATGAGATGAACTGTATATTCTAATTTGTTTTTGAAGTTATATCCATGAAATAATCAGAAATTGTTACTTTTGGACATGACAGAAATTCCAATCACAAAGCCTATACACAGTTCTGTTATTTTTCAGTGGTTTTTTATAAAGCCGTTTACACAATTATTTGAAATATTTTTTTTACATGCTGGAATATGATTGTGGAATAATTCTCATATTACCGTGCTGCAAAACGGCCCTTAAAAAAAAAGTTATTGGTTGCTTTACAGGTCAACCAGACAGAATCTTCCAGTCCAAGTTCCAGCCTCACCAGAATAAACTGCAATGAGGACTAGACTTGAAGCAGCAAGCCAAAAGTTTGGCTATGCAAGGCTACTTTAAGAAGGTCTGTGATCAGACGGATGGAAAGAGAGTGAAAGTTGATCATACAGACTGCTGGAACAGGCCTGTCGTGTTGTCATGTGGTGAGCCTGCAGCACACTGCCAAAAGTAGAGGATGACACCATAACACCACACATGACTAATCAGTGACATAAGAGCTGCTCTCTCCTTGTGTCGCTCAGTGTGATGAAACGGTGAAGAACAGCTGTGCACACGTCAATGTGTGCGTTATGGGGGCTTATATTAATGAGAAAATAAACTGACTTCATATTCACAGATTTGCATGATGCCATAGGCCTAATTTAGACAATGGAGTTCAATAAGCATCAATGATGCTGTCTGGTCAAATCTGTCAACTGTGCTTCAGCTTGTTGAGAATGCTCAAAAGGGCTGTTTAGTGGAAAAGAACGCACAAATTTAGCATGTCTGTTTCAATAGAGAAGATCAGAGCATTTCTTGGAAACAGCCACACAAAAGGCATTGTTTAAGGCCAATCGCTCACTACAAGACAGAAGCTTGTCACCCAGTGCACATTTACAGGTGAGGACAGCACTTATTTTGATGTTAAAATTCTTTCTGCAAGCCAAGCTTAATATACAAAGACTAGTTGAAACCAAGAAATCCATTTGTAGGTTCATTTTCTAGAAAAGTGTAAACATTTGTGAATTGTTCCCACTTTCACAAAACAACATGAAAACGCAATGTACATTATTCATTGACAAAGTAGCTAGATTTTGAAACTGCCACTTCTATTATCAATAGCAATGAAGGGCATGCACTGAGAGTTTGGCTACTAAGCATTCTAGTTGCAGAATTAAAATATCAAAAAGGGCAACAAGCTTCTGTCTTGCAGTGTTCAATGTTTAAGCATAAAGGACAATGAAAAAACAGAAAAGACAAAAACTAATTGTATGAGAATAAACATCTGGCAGAACTACAAACACACATAGGCACAAAATCCATTGAGGTTTAATAGTTCAAACAGGTGTGTGTGACAGACAGAGAGAAAGGGAGATAAAGAACACACTTTCCAGCTGGATCAACTAGTTTTCTCCACAGTGAGGGCCATCAATGTGAAACATGACTGTCTGGCGAGCCAAACAATAAGCTTTTTGCTGAGAGAGACAACAAAGAGCTATTTATCTGTGAAGAGGAAGCCGGGTGCATCAGTTCAAGCCCTTTAATTATCAGACAACTGGTGTAATGGCTACAAAGCGCTCAATCTCAATTCATTTGTCTCCTGACTAGCTGATGAATGGTGCGAATGCCATCAAAGAGCCCTCTGTGTATGTACAACACTGAGACAGCTCGTGCACACCTCTCAGAAAATACTGCAGCTCTGACGAGTACACAAGCACCATTACAAAACCTAGTTATCTGCCTAGAAAGCATTTTAAAGCATCATATAGGCACTCTGAAGGTCCTATAGCGGAGTTATGATAACTTCTATGATTTTGACCAAATTTAAAGTCGGCACTGCATGTACTCTTCATGGATAAAGCAATCCAAAAATGCACTGCCAAGAGCCCAAGGGAAATAATTATGAAAAATGGTGGAGGGAATAAAAATAAAAAAAAACTATAAATAGTTAACATAATAAATATAAACATTTCATTAAATACTGAAAAGCATCGAAACTTCAAATTAACAACTTTATGGTAAAACATGCTAGCAACACACTAAAACATGCTAGAACGTGCTAGCAACATGCTTGCAACACCTAGCTACATGCTAAAACATACTAGCAAAACCTAGCAACGTGCTAACAGCGCTTAGAAACAGGTTATATCATGCTAGCTAATGCTAACAATGCCTAGCTAGGTGCCAAAACATGCTAGCAACATGTTTCCAATGTCTAAATGCATGCCAAAATAAGTTAGCAACACCTAAAAACATGTTAGCAATGCCTATCTACATGCTAAAACATGCTAGCAATGCCTAGCTGCCTGATAAAACATGCTAGCAGAAACAATGCTTACATACATACATACATACATGCATACATACTAAAACATGCTTACTAGGCCTAGATACATGCTAAAACATATTAGCAACATGCTAGTAATGCCTAGCTTCATGCTAAACCATATTAGCAATGCTATACCCATATTTCTGCACCATAATGCTGTATTAGACTATTTGACAATATTTGTGTTGTGCTCCGTATTCTTTATGATTATAAGGCAGATGCCTGGGTAGGCAGTAAAAACACCAAGAAGCACACTAGATTTCAAAACAGAGCAATAGACTGTTTTGAAGACAAAGGCATAGATTAAGGACAAAACAAGAACTCATGTCCTGGCCAGCAGGGTGAGGTTTCTTGTTGTGTTTTTCAATAAAAGTGCAGTAAAAATAGGGATTAAGAGTATGAACACTTACTTTGGATCTGGTAGGTATCTTAAAACAATGCTGCCCATTTCTGGAGGAAGAAAAAAAAAAAATAGCACAACATGTATATCAGAGGAATTTCTCAACTGATGAGCTATGTAAATGTAGATTCTGCTCAAACAAGGCATATAGTTGTGAACGGAAAACATAGAAATGTCAGTCCTTTGTTGGCTGTAACTTGATACTTAAGTTTATGAAAGAATTGAGAAAAAAAAAAGCTCTGAAAACAACATGAAAATTTTGGAAGGTTCAATGCATATACTTCTGCCCACACTGATAGGCTCTGCATCCATTGACATTTTAGTAAACGGCTAACGGATTTGCATTTATTTGCATACTGTATGAAACTAAATGTTGACAAAAGAGACCATCAAAATGTTATACGATATGATTTGTTAGCCTTACATTCCCTCATGCCTTACAAGCATATTTGTTCAGTAGATTATCATAATGACAATATAATAAATCTTGTTTTTTGGATTATAGCTTGTTTATTATTTGAAGTCATTGCTTTGCTGAAAAGGTTTTTGATGCCAAATTGATGCACCTATACAAGTTTGACAAGGTAACATTTTCAGAACCCTGAAAGAGGTTCTCGAGCTAAAAAACACATCTGGCATCAGCAAGTCTCTGGATAACAGAGGACACTGACCAAGTTTCTTAGCCTGATTGTGAGCAATATCTCCCAGCTTGCTGAGGAAAGGGTTCTCCTGTGTGAGGAGAACTTTCACGTCCTCCACGCTGATGTTGATTATTCGAGCTCTGATGTAGGGGCAGAGTGTGTAAATACCCTGGAAAGAGACATCAGCATAGAGTTAAGCATTGAAATACACTCTCACACGCATAGCCCTTTCTAAATGTAAGAAAATCACGCAACCAAGATGGCTAGGTAGCATAGCGCAAAAACACATCCTTTTTCTTCGATGCAGCTTTGGAAAAGATCAAACACTTTTTAATCTAAGTCTTTATCTATGGGAAAGCAGAATAAAGACAAATAGACAAAATCACAACAGATGTTCCTTCCTCTGCAGTTAAAAATCATTACATTGATGTCAAAATTGGTAATGGAAGTTCCGTCTAGAGCACACACAAAGGCAGGTTGAGGTTATTAAATGGCACATTGAGATTAACTTGCATACCTAAAGACCGCTGAACCTAGTTTTGAAAAGAAAAATACCCAAACGTCTTGTGTTAGACAGTCTCTAATTATAGACCAATTACTGCAGCTCTACTTAATTTCTAAAGCCTTAATGGATAAAATTACATTTGTGGAAAAAACACCTATATATATATATATATATATACACACACACACACACATATAGGGATCATCATTCCAAGGTCAATTGGTTCTTACATTGTCAGTTAATAGCATAGACTTACTAAAATGTATACACACGCTCTTATTTTAAGGGTTTAATGCAAAAAGCAAAACAATAGGCAGCAAAATATATTTCTTTCCCCAATTCAAATGCAACTCAAATGTTAACTAACTGCAAACTATCACCCAGAATTAGGACATCCACAGAAGTAAATATTTGTTTTTAAACGCCATGCCAGCTTCTATGGCTATTTGAATGGTGAAAGTTTAAAATATAAAAACAGCTAACAACTAAAAAAAACTTAACAAAATGTTGAACACAGATGTAAATTAATTTAGAGGGCTGAATTAGGATGAAGTAATTTTGAAGTTAATCTAGAATTCCAGATATTCCTGAATAAGGTGTTTGCAATACAGGAATTCCAATAAATACAGGCATTTGCCAGCCAGCAGTCTGTATCGGATTTCTAGAAACTAATATACATTTATATATAAAAACTCTTTAAATACACTTACCTCTTGGGCTAGCCTGAAAGCACAACCAAACTGTTCACCATCTGTATTCCTGGACCACACCTTCACCCCTGTATTTATAACCTTCAAAAAAAAAAAAAACATACAGAAAATATCATTTAACTAGGGCTGACAATTAACAAATGGAATTGCATGATATGCTGATTAACCCTCATATGGCCTTCGGTCATTTTTGACCAGAATCACTTTTGCTGATTTAATAAAATGGTTTCCTTTATTGGAGTGGTACAAGACTTGGTGACTTTTCCTCCACTTGCTATCCAAACATACAAAATTTGGGGATGATTTGATAAGTCTGTGGCTGGAAATAAATTTAATAAATAAAAAAGCGACACATTTGGTCGTTGCGGTCCAAATTGTCTGACCATAGAAAATTAATGGGAAAGATCATAAAGAGCACATTTTTCCCTCTGTAAAATATAATACAAAAAACAGCCACAATTTAGAAAAGTCAGAAATTAAAAGGTGAGACTATTAAACTAAACTAGTGTTTCCCCATATGCATTTTGCACACGTGTAAATCTCGCTTCAGTTCAAGTGGCCCGCAAGCTCATTTCTGAAACATAAGACGGCAGGTGATCGCAACGTTTCACTGAACAATCAGTTAGCATTTTCCTGTCATCTGTATGCTTTGGAGTGCATTTTGCTAGCTTCAAAAGCAGTATGAAACAGCACTAAAATTATCAACACTGCTCAATCATGGATAGAGCAGCACGAGCACAGAGCAGGTGCGGCAATTCGTGGACTGGTCTCAGACTATTTTAAACACGCTAGTAAACCTGGGAGATGCATGGCAGGGATTGTGAAGTCAATTGAATGCTGCACAATATTGTCTGTTGCATAACTCTTATGTCTCTGTGATGAAACTAGTTTAAAAACAAACAGCCCCCCACATTCTAAATGGCACTGACATGAAAACAGGAGAAAACAAATTAGAAGGCTTTTCAAATCTCAAATCACAACACTTACAAAAATGTACCATGGATTTACTGTAGTATCACTTACGGTCCTGTATTAACCATGGTATTTGTTGCTGAAAAAGTTTCTAAATGTGTTTAGACTGCCATTTCCATTACAAAAATGCTGTACGTCTTTATAGTGAAACCATAGATACTAGTAAGTGGTAGTAAGGAGCCATGAATGGCTTTACCTATGGTTACCATGGACTACCATTGTTAAAACTAGAGATATTATGGAAGGACTATTGTACATTTTCATAATTATTACGGACCAAACATCAGTTTTCCAACTGTATAAAATGTGTTCTCTTGTAATGCTCTCAGATTATAGGAAAATGCAAGTTATTTTGTTTGCCTTCAGAAATTTCAAGAGATGACAGTAGTTTAATCAGTAGAAGACTGATGAAAGGAATCCGTAAAGATGACCCAACTTAGTCATAATGTCAAAATATTTCAATTTAGCCATTTAAAAATGTGTTTCCCCACAGATGTTACTGTTGTTAATATCATAATTTTCATCCGCATCCCAACCTTAAATTCAAGACTGTACTTTCAAATGTGCATTTCAATGCACAAATCATGTAATATCATTGGTAAATGCTTGTGCCACATTTTCAAAGGGCCCTTTGAAGGCACAAATAAAACCTGATGTGCTCCAGGCTGAAATAGGAGTTTGACACCCCTGTTTTACGCCATTCCTTGACCAATATGTTTTAATACGGGTCCGGCGTTGCGGGCCTGTGGACGCACAGCCGGGCTGTAATTGTGCATGGCTGGCACTAAATCAGCTGATCAGCGGGAGAGCGAGATAAAGGGGAGCCGGAGGCACCAGTTTGAGAGAGTGCATTTTAACGTTTCTTTTATGTTGAGTTTCTGATTAAAAACTTTGACAGTTCAGCCGGTTCCCGTTGCCTCCTTGGCCATCCTTATACGGTTACAATAATTAAATTGTCAAATAAAACCAATAAATCAGCCATAATGCTAAACACACACTCAGAAATGAGGGAGTGAGCCACTAACACACCCACAATGCAGAACATGCATGCACACAATTTTAAAAAGCTTAAGTTTGACAAATAATAGTTTAATAATGTTTACATGTATATCTAAAAGCATAACTTATCAAATTAGGTCAAAACAAACAGAAGGTGGCTGCATAGAACACTGCAGCCATCTACTGGCTATTATTGTCACAACATGATTTTCAAGTAATTTATATTTTGTTCACCAGATGGCAAAAATCTGTCACATTCTCATATTTTCAAAAATTGTAGGTTTTTACTGTACTAAATTGTTTATTTGAATATGCAAATTAAAAAAGGTAAAATTGAGAAATTTACATGCAAGTTAAAAAAATATCAAAATCCCAAACGAACTGGGTACTTCAAGGAAGAAATTGTCAAAATCATTTTTTTTTTAATTTCAGGTCAAAAATGACCATGAGCACCAAAGGTATGGCTCAATTATGAACACCATAGAAGGGTTAAACCAGTGGTTCTCAACCGGGAGGGCGAGTATTGCTGTGATATGCGCTATGCTAAATAAATAATACATTGTTGTAACAGCAATATCTCCAAGTTTTGTTTTTCACTGTAAAAATGTCATGATTTGCCAATGCAAAGAGAGTGCCGCCACCTTTTCCCCCCACTTCAAGCACTGATTATAACACAAACAAATCATCCTCCTGGCGGCTTTTTTTTTGTTGTCAAAAGCGACAAATCCAGCGACTTTTACTGGTGTTTTTGGAGACTTTTGTGGTGTTTGGAGACTCGAAAGCACGAATCACTCTGCAGTTTGGCCTACTGTGCTCAACGAACAGCGGGTGCTGCCGTGAGCCCCTCTCCCGTCCAAAAGCACTCACAGGCGGTCAGTCTCTCAGTAGCCTCACGCAGCAGTCAGAGCAGAGAGGAGACACACACACACACACCCCGCGTCCAGGCTGCAAATGAATTGCGCATGGCCGCCGCCGTTCCCGCCCTGGCTTACAGAGCGGGGTATAAATGTAAATGTTCACTCACTCTCACACAAAAATAAATCACTGCATTTAAATTGACTCACGACATAGCTTTCCATTCACTCTTGTCTAGTCTCTTGCCAAGTTCGCTTGTGCCAGCTCTCGCTAGTCTTATCAATCTCGATTTACATAGGCCTTTACTACAAAACCCCAACAGTCTTTTTAAAGACTAAACCCACAAACATTCTTTTTTAAGATTAGATCAAATCTCAGCCCTAGCCAGTATTTTTTTTTTTAACTGCTAGGCAGTAGCTACACTTAGCTAAAACTACCCACACGACTAAGACACACACACACTGACGAGGACTACAATCGTAAAAGTATTAAAATAAAATCTGAATTGTCTGCAAAATAATTATTTTGTTCGTTTAATTAAAGATTGTGCCTAAGTCCCGACTGATTAGCCCCTGATACGTCTCTCAACATACACCACACACACAGTTACATATTGCCTAAACTTTATTGAAAACACATCAAAATGGAGAAATTTCTTGTGAGGACCAACAAGCCAACCGACGCACCACCAGCTGCAAAAAAGCTTCGAAGGTACAATGAAGCATACCTGCAATTTGGGTTTACAGTCACGGCTGATCTGAGACCTCAGTGTGTCGTGTGTGCCGAGGTGCTGGCAAACGACAGTATGAAGCCCTGCAAATTAAAAAGGCACCTCGAAACAAAGCATGCTGGCATTAAAAATAAACCAGCTGAATATTTTAAAAGAAAGCTTGATGGCCTCCATCAGCAACAGGCAACCATTTCAGTGCACAGCACTGTGTCTAAACAGTGTTTGGAGGCATCGTATGTAGTGGCCAAAAGGATCGGTAAACTGGGTAAACCGCATACAATCGCCGAGACTCTCATTTTGCCGGCAGCGCAAGACATGTGCAGAATAATGATAGGCGATAGTGCAGCAGCCAAACTCGGTGCAGTACCACTGTCCAATGACACAGTCGCTAGGAGAATTGTAGACATGTCCAATGATATCAGAGAGCAACTGATAGAGTTCGTTAAAAAAAAAAAAAAAAAATCCTTACTACGCGCTGCAGCTGGACGAATCCACTGATATTGCTGGGCAGGCACAGCTCCTCACCTATGTCAGGTATCTGCGGGACAAGGCGATTGAGGAGGATGTCCTGTTTTGCCGGCCTCTTCAGTCGCACACTACAGGAGAAGCCATTTTCAATGTCCTTGATATTTTTATCCGTGAAAATGGTTTGGCTTGGCCTATGCACGGATTGTGCGCAGGCAATGACGGGGCGTGAGCGTGGCCTAGCTGCTCGCGTTCAGCAAGTAGCTCCACTTGTGAAAAGGACACATTGCATGGTCCATCGCGAAGCACTAGCTGCTAAAAAATGCCGGTTCTCTTTAACTCCGTGCTGAACCAATCGGTGAAAATAATAAATCTCATCAAATCACGGCTGCTAAACTCTCGCTTGTTTGGGGTCCTCTGCCAGGAGATGGGGTCAGGGCACGAACAGCTGCTTCTGCACACTGAAGTTCGCTGGCTCTCCAGGGGGCGGGTGTTACAGCGGTTGCATGAGCTGCGAGAGGTGGTGAAGTGCTTTTTGACAGAAATCAAATCAGATCTGGCGAAGCATCTGGATGACACTATGTGGCTTGCGTCTCTGTCCTATTTGGTCGATATATTTGACCGCTTGAATGGCCTCAACCTGTCTTTGCAAGGCCGCGAAACTCATATTTTGCTCCTTGCAGACAAAGTGCACGCCTTCACACAAAAACTAGACCTCTGGCATGGCCGCATCAGTCGAGGGAACTGCGACATGTTCCCCAGACTTGCAGACTTTATCACTGATGCAGGCACGTCACACGATTTCTCCTCCCTATTTCAATCAGCGTCTGAGCACCTTTCAGCAATGAGAAAACAATTTGCGACGTACTTTAAAGAGGATTAATCGCTCTTTTGCGTGGGTTCGAGATCCGTTTGTGTGCACAGCAAACGAGCTATCAATTGATATGCAGGAACAGCTTATTGAGCTGAAGAGTGACAGTAGACTGAAGGAACTCTTTAGCTCCTGCCCTCTTTCGTCATTCTGGGCAGCATTGATGCAGGAATACCCTGAACTCTGTGACATCGCCTTGAAGATTCTCCTTCCTTTCGCGTCGACATATTTGTATGAGGCAGGATTCTCAAAAATGACTGCACTCAAAACGAAATACCGCAATTGTGCACAAATCGAGGATGATTTGAGGCTATGTTTATCAAACATTGAGCCAAGAATTGAGGATCTTTGCAAGGCAAAGCAGGCTCAGGTCTCACATTAACATCACCTACCAGCAAGCTTCTGTAAAAAATGCAGATGATGCCTACTATTAGGCCTAGTAATAATAACAATAATAAAGCATAAATTAATATCAGAGGTCTGGTGCCAATTCCCAATTATAGTAATGATAATAGGCCTACTGATGATGAAAATTATAATAATAATAATAACAACAACAACAACAAAGCATGTAACCTCATATAATTATATAGCAATAGCCTAGTAATGATGATAGGCCTACTACTACTCATAATAATAATAATATAATAATAATAATAATAATAATAATGCCTGCAAGCTCACATTAGATGTCTGGTGCTACTGCCAATTATAATAATAATAATAATAATGCCTGCAAGCTCACATTAGAAGTCTGGTGCTACTGCCAATTATTATTACTACTACAACAACAACAACAACAACAACAACAACAAAGCATGGGGCGGGGGGCACTGGGGCCCCAACTGCAATGAACCAGCTTTGGGGGGCCCAGCTTGCAAAAGGTTGAGAACCCCTGGGTTAAACAATCAAATTAAAATAATTATATCCTATAACGATAAAGATATGACATTACTGTGGCAAAATAAAAATAAAAATATTTGAATACATATTACATAGCTTGTTGCATTTCCAAATCATAGAACATATCACTGGCCAACAGTCCACAGAAATTCATATTGTAATTTGTCAATCTGTCCCAGGTATACTTTAAGGGGTAAATGCCATTTTTAATTGTTGCCTTTTTTTCAGCATCTCTCGGCAGGTTCCATTCAGTTGTGCGGCATCTACATGTTTTTAAGTGCAAGAACGTGATAGTTTACGCACGGGTCAGAGGTCATGATATAATACATAACCTTTTTTTTTCCAGATAATGAATTGTACCAAATTAAAACACTGGAAAATTGCCAGCCCTGCACTAGACATGCCATGAAATAATTTTCACACCAGTGCAGGTTCACATTCAAACCGACTAAATAGTACCACTTACCACTGGTTGGATGCTAAGTGGTACTATGGGGTAATTTTCATTAAGCAATAGCCTACACAATAAGGCAAGGCAGCTTGATTTCAAACTTTTAACTTCAAATGAAACTGATAAAAATGAAGTGCAATTAAAAGGTGTGTTGTTCACACATGACTTTTCAACAGCTGTGAAGGGAAACATCTCCTAGGCAATGAGCCTACTTCATCCATGGCATTCCATCCATCATGGGCTACCAGTTGGGTATTTCGTTGTCCAGGCAAATACATCACTTATTGTGGGTTGTAGCAGGTTTAATGTTGGTGGTGTTTAATAGTAGAGAGAATGATTTATTTCAGCTTTTATTTCTTTCATCACTCAGAAGTTTACACACACTTTGTTAGTATTTGGAAGCATTGCCAAATGCTTCCAAATAACTTGGGTCAAACGTTTTGGGTAGTCTTCCACAAGCTTCTCATAATAAGTTGCTGGAATTTTGGCCCATTCCTGCAGATAGAACTGTGTAACTGAGACAGGTTTGCAGGCCTCCTTGCTCGCACATGCTTTTTCAGTTCTGCCCACAAATCGGGGTTCAGGGCTTTGTGATGGCCACTCAAATACCTTGACTTTGTTGTCCTTAAGCCATTTTGCCACAACTTTGGAGGTATGCGTGGGGTCATTGCCCATTTGGAAGACCCATTTGATACAGAGCTTTAATGTTTCTTAATGTTTTGATATGTTGCTTAAATATATCCACATCATTTTCCTTCC
The DNA here is from genome assembly GCF_025860055.1 of Xyrauchen texanus. Classification (NCBI taxonomy): domain Eukaryota; kingdom Metazoa; phylum Chordata; class Actinopteri; order Cypriniformes; family Catostomidae; genus Xyrauchen; species Xyrauchen texanus. The sequence continues at coordinate 30,041,703 of NC_068301.1, forward strand.
TGAAGATGCCATATATTTTGTGAAGTGCACCAGTTCCTCCTGCAGCAAAGCACTCCCACAACATGATACTGCCACCGCCATGCTTAACGGTTGGGATGGTGTTCTACGGCTTGAAAGACTCACCCTTTTTCGATTTAAACATAACGATGGACATGATGGCTATTTTGTTTCATCAGACCAGTGCACTTGCAAACTGTAGTCTGGATTTTTTTATGGCGGTTTTGGAGCAGTGGCTTCTTCTTTGCTGAGCAGCCTTTCAGGTTATGTTGATATAGGTCACATTTTACTGTGGATATACAGTACTGTGCAAAAGTCTTAGGCACATAAGATGTTTAACAAAATAAATTTGTCATAAGATGGTTATTTATATCTTCAGCTTTACTGTGTCAATAGGAAATATAAATGTTAGACTCACAAACATTATTTGTGCAAACAGAAAAGATTAGAATAGAAGAACTGGGAGCCCTGCAACAGATGCCATGTCCCCTACAAAGCCCCCTCTGAACATTGTGTCAGTCTGAGATTACAATAAGAGACAGAAGCAATTGAGACAGCCGAAACAGATAGAAGAACTGTGGCGAATTCTCCAAGAAGCTTGGATCATCCTATCTGCCAACAACCAAGAAAAACAGTGTCCAGGTATGCCTAGGAGAATTGGTGTGGTTTTAAAGGCAAAGATGGTCACACCAAATATTGATTTAGCTTTTTTATGTTTACTGGTCTTTGTATGACACTAATTGTTTAAAGGATTGACATCATTTTCTGGAATTTTTCAAGCTGCTTAAAATGCACAGTTAACTTAAATGTAAACTTCTGACCCAATGGAATTGTGATATAGTCGATTAAAATTGAAACAATCTGTCTGTGAACAATTTTTGGAAAAATGACTTGTGTCATGTACAAAGTAGATGTCCTAAATGACTATAGTTTGCTAATATGAAATCTGTTGAGTGGTTAAATTAGTTTTAATGACTTCAACCTAGGTGAATGCAAACTTCTGACTTCAACTGCATAGGCTATATATAGTGACCCTGCAGCATTGCGCTCACAACAAACTGCTCTGTGGAAATAAAGCAAACTGAACTCAGGGCAGGTCTGAGGTCATTTGCAGCATTCTCATAGACAATACTATTCTTGCAAAAACTGACTGAAACAAAGAAAGAGTGTGAACCTTTTACATACACATGTTCCAAGAGACTTCAAGCCTCTAAACAAACAACGCGTCAGACATGCACATAGATGGCTTTTCTGCCATCTGTTCTTAAAAATATTATAAAGTGTGTTTCTTCAAGAGCGTATCTGTGTGTCTATCAGCATTTCTTGTGTCATTCCGAACCAGAGATGTCTTAAAGTTACTCACCATTCACATTATATTCTCTACATGCAATTAAGCGTCTTCTGTCAGTGTGCTCACTTTGCTGCCTGTGTATTTTGATAAGTTCGTAAAGAACATCTGGCTTTCAATGTGTTAAAGTTAATTTATCATGGGTCACAAACTCTTCATTAGGCAAATATTCTTTAAGGTTATTCTATTCGTTATGCTATTGTATTGATATTGAATTCCATTCATAATGTTTCCCCTTTTTACCCCCTATAAAATTTCACACCGGTGTTGACCCTTGTAAGGGGTAAACCCGGTAACACCGCGGCAACCCTACCCTTCAAAGCACAAACAGTACAGCAAGGAGAGGGATTTTGGATGTGGTTCTTTGTCAAAAGACAGTGTTATTGGAACATAACTCCAGTGATGCCCGTTTACATTAGCAGCAGATGGCTGTTCCATACTTGATAAAAATGGAGTTACTAGAGCATAGATAGAGATTAGATCATAGAAGAGCTGCTGTCCCCATCTGCTTCAATGCCATTCTCAATCACTGCTACAGCTGATGAAGGACCTTCAGGCTGTGTGTGTGTGTGTGTGTGTGTGTGTGTGTCTCCTTGCCTTCATCCTCTCACTGTTGTTGAGCAGAACGTTGCGGAGTTCTTTGGACACCATGTACAGGTGCCTCTTCTTGCCTTCATGGGTTCGTGTCAACACATTAAGCTTGGGGAAATCGGGGGAGAGATCGTAGAAAGCCCTGAAACAGAGACACACACAAGAAACATACACCACAGGGTTAGCCACACAGAGTAAATAAAATGACTGGGAACAAGAAAAATATCAGTAGCCGCTTTTCAAATATCGAACCAGTGTGAGCCAAGACTATCAACTGTCCATCCGGGGCTGATAGCCACGAAACCAAATATCGGACCAATAGCTCCAGCGTTTCCCTAAATACGCCGCCCTGGTGTCAACGGCACACACCCCACCCATTTCACAAGCAAGGTGGAAGCTAAAGATGAGGTATCATATTATCTAGAATATTGAGTTTCTATCATTTGTAAATATTAGCTAGATAGCAAGATATGTTAGCGTTGACAACTCATCGACTGATACTGCAATGGTGTCCAGAGTAGGGTTGCAGCTCTATACCGGTTTCACGGTATGAAAATTGACTGTTATTATACCATGTACATTTGCTTATTTACGGTATTGAGAAAAAAATGCAACTGGACGGAGAATCTCACCTGCACATCTCCTTTCCTCCTCGACTGCTTTTCAGGCTTGTCAACTTGCACCACATACACACGCAGTGGAGAAAATGTCATAAGTGTGTGTGTGTGTGTGTGTGTGTGTGTGTGTTAAAGCAGTGTTACTCAACTGGTAGGTCGCAGGTCTAGTCGGACAACAGGGAAAGAACAATGCAATGGTTCTCACATTGAAGATACTTCGGCGTCCCCCCCCCCAGCGATCTGCAGAGGCAGATTTAATGATAACTTCACATTCAGCTAAAGGCTTCTTATCTGCACTGTCACACAAGTGTAACGGAACCAGATCGCGATCATGATCTGCTCATCTCTCTGGAGCACACTTGCAACAACAGAGCTTCCCTAGATATTGCGGAGTGCAGACATCAAAACTGATGTGACCAATTTCAATTCTAGTGAGACTTCCTAGTTTAAGGCATTACGGAGGAAGACAAGTCAAACCTCTCAAACAGTAGCAGCTCTGACATGCCAAACAGCACTGAGGAGGAAAAAGAGCAACACTGTGCTATGTGCTAGTTTTATATTTATTTTATTCATTATACTTAATCACATTTACAAAATAGTTTCATGATTTTACATGAGTAAAAGAAACGGTTACATTTTGACAATGTTATTTTTAACAAAAATAATGAAGGGTTTTTCATTACTCATATCAGCTATATCACACACCTCTTAAATGTACTGTATTTTTGTGTGTATTTTTTGCTTGCCAACTGCATATTCAATTGATAAACACTAAAGTACTGGCAGGCAACTTCACGTATACTGTAATTGACATAAAATGACACAAGTAAACAATGATTATCTTTTAGTTTTTCTGCAAAATAACACAAAAAAACACAGCAAATGGCACAGAAACTTTTGAGCAAAGCTGCAGCAAGTTCAGTAATTTTGGTCCACAATAATCGGTCGTACCAATACTTCAATACATAGAACTGAAAAGCAATAATTACCGTTTTTTCATTTCACTCAAATATTTTTATATATGGAAAAAAGAAAAACTTCAGAGAATATTTTTAAGATGCAAACATATCATTGACTTAGAATTTTGAATCAATTCATTAAAACAAAGTTTAAACCGATTAAAGATTTGGACTTACTAACTGTAGGACCATTTAAATATTGAAGAGTAAATCAGAGATGCTATTGAAACACGTCATAACATGCTCATACTTGCGAGTCACAGATTGAGAAACTAGTCGAATGACACGGTCACTTAAAAAGCACAATAAAACAAAATCACAATTTTCACACTGAACCTGTTGGCATGCACACTAGTATGCTGATAACTACCAAAAATCAGCTTATTCAAAAAATCCAACAGCACAAGAAAACTGTGGTTACATGAGATTTGAAATCATCAAGTTAATCTCTGCATTTGATGTCAAAACGAAAACAGTCATGCGCACATGACACTTGTGCACATTGGATAAGCTGATAAGAAACCAACAATCTGAGTATTGGGCAAAAATCTATGTGCACATTGCAGTATATGTTTAAAACCATCTATGACCTTATCCCGATAAAGTAAAACAGTTTAAGGCATTTAAATGACCTTAAACATTGTCTGCTTGTTAAGCATATTCTGTGTAAGAACATCGTGTAAACGCACCCAATGTTTCATCGCCAGCAAAATCATTGAAATTGATATATTGCCCAGCTCTAGTGTGCTCACAAATGCACATATGCACACAGGGCAAAACACACACTATAGCATATGGTACAGCGACAGAGGTGTTGTCTCAAACTGTCTAAGGTGAAATGGTGGTTGGCCAGCACTGTGGATCTGTGTGCATCTATGCTAAGAAATTAAAAAAAATTAAAAACAAGACACAATGACTGAATGATAACACTCATTTCCACTATTCATGCAATTGCTCACGAAGGATGTGTGGATGTGAGATAAATGCTTTTATTTAATATAAATGTCAATTACACATAAAAAGCTCCAACCCACTCAACAAGAGTGTACAGTATATATTGAGACATGAGTACACAGTGGTGAGACAAATAAACACTGTATAATGTTTTTTAAAAAAAAATTTAAAAATAACCCCACAAGCAAGACATGAGAGCATTTGTAAGAACAGTGTATGTACAGAGTAGAGAGGGCTTTGTAAATGGAAATGAAAGGCACTTACTGGATGGGATGAAAGATGGGGTCGTCTTCCGTCAGAAACACAAAAGGATCCTCTTTAAAGCCAAAAAGTTTCATCTTCTTTGGAGGAGGAGGGCTGGAACAGATAGAGCACTTCATGTGAATGGGGAGCTCAGTGTATGCAGATAAACTGTAGTACTAAACACTGTCCATTGGGGGATCAGTATGAAATAACTTACAGACCTGAAACAGTGGTTCAGAATGGAATAAAAAGGTGCACTCAGCACTCATTGTTACATTAGTTGTTTTGAACATACACTGACACATAGCGGTGTGGATGCAGCATCATTCAAATGCAGTAGTTCTCAGTTACTGAAGCCACTATGTCCAAAAATAGGGCAGTTACTGAGATTAAGCGAGTAGTATTTGGCGGTCATGCGATTCTAATATGGCAGGCCCCAAGAGGGGACCCTCTCCATGAAAGCCATGAATAAAAAAGCTTTTATAAGGTTACTGATATGATTGGTGTCTTCATCTCACGTCAGTGGTTATGATGTTATACATACGTTTCAAAATTACTGTTAACTTCTTTGAGTAAAACTTTATAATGATGAAAAAATGACTGTGCACCTTTAAGACTTACTGAATACAGGCAGTACATCCTGTATATGGTCTACAGCATTTTTAAATTATGTGACACAAAACAGATACAAAAAAATAGTTTGCTACATTGTTGTCACTCATGTTTAATTCAGTCGCGTCCAATACTCTTGAAAATAAATGTTATTTTGCCTCTGAAAACATTTTTGTTAAAAATGACATAACATCTGTCTAATGAAATAATGAGTCAAATTAAATGCTTAAAAAAAAAAATAAAAAAAATCACAGCTTTAGGTACTTAAGAGTCAAGGCTATATTAAGGTACCGCAAGGCCCTAGGGCTCACCGTCCCGTAGGGCCCTTGCCAGTTGTCCAATGATGACGATGCACTACACGGATGGCTTTCCGCATTGTGCACCATCTCAGTGTTTATAACACCATCTCCTGCTGAATGCGTTTGCATGCCACCATGGGGGAAACGGTTGGTGGATGCAACGAATGCATAATAACTTTTTTTTAAACATTCAATAAATCCATTTAAAACTGCCTTTTCCACCAGCTTAGCTATCGTATTGGCAAAATAAAAAATAATATACTATACTAGATTATCCGCTACATTGTAAGATTATTGCTAAAGACCCACTGCACAAGAACAAAAAAAAACAACCTGAGAGAACAAAAGGATGGATGAACGTGGTGGAGAACAGATCATCACTCAAACGCCAACATAAAGACCAGGCTGAAGTTACTCACCCACAAACATTCTCTTTCTTGGCCTCTGGGAGGTTTGGGGTATCTGGGACAGATGGGTTTCCCTCTGCAGAAGCTTTGCCCTCCATTGTTTCCACCGGGGCATCAGTGGGGGAGCCATCTACAGAGGTGACCTCAGCGGAACACTCCCCCATCTGCAGCTCCTCTGCTGGGACCACTTCACTCGAAGAGTTTGCCTCCTTATTACGAAGCTGGAGAAAAAGAGAAAGAAAACAAGGTGTTGAAAGAGAGAGAGAGAGAGAGGGTGTGTGTGTGTACACACCAGCATATCTTATTGTAGTGTCAGCAAATGTAATTAGGGGGCCCATATCCTCTCAACTGACACTAAATCCCTTTTTAAGAATTCAGGCCTATGGGTTGCTTTAAAGCTGAAGTGTTTAACTTACCAAACAAATAAAATTCATAAAGGTTTGGAAAAACACGAGGGTGAATGTTCATTTTTGGTAGAAATATCCTTTTAAGAAGCTTAAGCATTGCATTGCTTAACAGATCAGAAGAACAGATCACATCATCACTGCTGAAACATAAATCCAATGGTATACGAAACAAAAGCATAGAAGGGTTAGTGCTTGAATTTTGGGTGCCTGTTGGACGAGTTGCATGTAAAAACCAACGGGAAGAGAGAAAATAATTGGTCAGATGTATAACAAAAGTCCAATTAATATTATAAGAAAACTTAGAGTCTTCCGGTACCTTTGGGTAACGGCGATTCCACGGCATGGGCGCCTTCTTTACCAACACAGCCACAAAGAACCCGCCTGTGTTCTGGTGATGGGGCAGTATTCTCATACTGAAAACACAAACACATGCCAAATGTACCCTTTAACAAGTTTAAGACTAAAGAAAAATATAATCTAAATTGGGCTCACGGACTCATGGAGTGATATTTTCTTAATCAAATCACATTGGTATTTCTCCAACCAAAACAGGGGAGCAACAATCCACTCAGCTGTGAGGTGGTGAAATACTATGGTGGTATACAGCCATCAAGTGTGCAGTTATGGTAAGACACTTGCACAATTTTTGGAGATGATAGCTGCATTAATAACTCTTTATGCTGTCAAAAAGGAAGTATATGAACACTTAAGACATCATTAAATGTATGAATATCATTGCATTACATAAAATATCAAACCAAGAGGCCCTAAGTTCATAGAAAGATAGTATAAGTAGTATACGTCAAGCAAAACTTTTCATAAAAAGTAGTTTGTAAAGTTCTAAGTTCTATTAAGAAAGTATTCAAACAATTTCTGGTTGTCAAACGTAACACATCCAGTAAGCATGTGACGATATTCGGTAATAAGTATATCACAGTAATTAAGATGCACGATATTGTTATCTTGGGCACTTCAAAATACCCGAAATAATTCTAGATAACCTTTGTCAAATTGTTGATTAATATTTATGATCGCATACATTTATTTTCCATCAACAAATCAGGATTCACAACAGTTTCCATCAAAGGGTTTTTTTGCACATCAAAATAAAGCTGATGGAAATGCAAATTAATCACTACAATTTCGATGCCGATAAATGTCACAACTGTTTTGTAAACACTTTCTTGAGAATATTGCCATTAACACAAAAATATAGTGTCACATGATTTACCCCAATCATTAGCCTGTGTTAATCATGATGATGGTATAAATCCTTGAAAGCCAATTTATTGTACGTAATTATGGATTGATCTTAACGATATATAGATCCGACTCTGCAAACATGACACTTTCAGGAGTGCCAACACAAATATCTGGTATCATGCACATCGACAAGTGCAGAGAGAACAACTGAATGGCCACTCTTTGTGATTAATTTAATCATGGTAGACATCATTCAAAATAATATACGGCAGTCAAGGAATAAGCCCACAATACAAAAAAAATATATATACATTTTGTTTTAAATGAAAAATAAATGACACAATACTAGGAGAAATACATCAGTGTGCTTTTTTTGGAACACTAACATATCACCCAATACTATAAAATTATTGTTTAGCTTTTGAAAAAATGCCAGCAAAATTCCCTGTATTATATTCAATAAATTACCAAACGAAAAAATTATATTTTTAGACCTATAAATATGCCTTTTCTTTAAACAAGCTTAAATTAGCCTTACTCTGTTCTGTAGATGAAAAATGTCGGCTGAATGACGTTCTCAGAATGTTCTGCACTTTTTTCAAGACTATAAACTATCAGAACTATTTGTCCAGTGCTGAGTTCACTTTCAGAAAACAAGCTTTTGAACATTTTAAAACGTTTAAATATTTTAAACCTAACCCTCTTTACCTCAGATCACATTTGCTGAGCTTCTTCAGAAAAAGTCAATTGCATTATGAAACTAAAATTGATTTTAGACAAAGTTCAGTTGGTAATTAAAAGTTGCTGGAGAAATATGTGGGACATAATGCAGTTGTGATACTTCAGATTAGATGATTGTTCAAAATAGCCTGTTGAATATCAGGAATGTATCATGTAAACCCTGATATTACACTGCATCAATGTTTCTTTAATAGTTGTGCACACAGCATATACACATCGATTGATGGTCCTTATATTAAGACAAAAGTTTCCCCCACAACTTGGTGCAGGTTGCCAGCTTGAACAGGGCCATGACGATTCGCTTTCGGGTTGGAACCGGTGGCAACCTGCGATAGGTGCAACATCAGGACCAATATTACAGTCCTATCAGGAGGACAACTGCTCCCTTTTGATTGCAATTCCTCCTCTTCTGATTGCTTTTATTTGTGAAATTAAAATGACAGTAAGCTGGCTAATTTCAATACATTTTCTCAATACCCTCCCCATTTTAGCTAAATTTCAGAGGAAAAAAATTAGGGACATCTGGGAGGCGAAAGGTATACAATTAGCGATAAACATTTCTGTATGAAAACGGCTTCACGGCAGATTTCTTTTGCGATAAACCAAAATGTATGCGACATTGTTTTTTTAGGCATGACGTCATCACACACACCATTTCTATCGACGAAAGGCCATTTGAAATGGAAACAGGCAGCAGTTGGCAAATGTAAAAAATGTAATCATATTTTTACTTTGTCGATAACAAAATAGCAAGGAAATTGGATGGCTACTGTGTATGTGGGATAAATGACATGTGCACTCTGAACAAAACCAACATGGACAAAAACCGTGGCTGACAGAGGAACACAACCAACTCTATATCAGTCAACTAAAAGGGTTGAGTCAGAAGTGTGTTAGTATTTTGGTTCCATAAAAATCCAATCGGTTTTTGAAAACACCCTGAGACACAACTAGCTTAGTGACCACGAAGATGACAAAGAAAGTGAACGGTTGTTACCATCTGCAGATAATGTGCAGTTAGCTTTCAATTGGCCGAAGAGTAGATAGCTAAAATGCTAGCTATACCGTAACGTTTGCGTCTTGTAGTAGCAACTAATGTGGCACAATGATGATTTCAATATTTAGTTCAAGTTGAAACACAACGCAATTGTACATTGCCATACGGTATGTGTGAACTTGCAGTTATTAAATTTGGAGCTAGTGCCAAGCTAAATATTAGCAAACGGCTTGCTATCCAGAAAAAAAACATGAATTATTTTAAATGTTCAGGGTTCTTTTCAAAGTTGTTTGTTATCTGTTAATTTAAAAGACCAGTTTGATACTGAAAAAAGTAATTCAACGTGTTATGAAGAAAACAATTATAAAGTTTGTTTATCTTTCAAACCGTTTTGTAATGCAATTCAGTACCGTGAGCTTCAGCAATTATAGTGTTGCGAAAAATATATACCATCACTAAATGACTCTTAAAAAGTCTTTAAACTTTAAAAACAGACTTAAAAAATCATCCACTAAATGACTTTGGGACCAGGTAGTTAAAAAGTAATTGCAAAAAGTTTGTATAATTTACTTGCAGCTGATGCTTATGTAATATTGTGTCATCTAATCCAATGTCATTCATACACCGTTAAAAATTCAAGCAGCTCACCATCTCTCCAGCCTCATATTTGCTAACTTTTCTGGGTCTGTTGGGGGAAACATGGTGGGTCTGATCTGTGTGTGTCGACTTGTTGGCACCTCTGACCAGTCTGAGTACCACCGACCTTCTTTAGTCATTACCTATAACAGAGCAGACAGCCAAGTGATATAGTACTGTTTGAACAGCAATGAGCAAAAACACTTTGATATTTAAATGCAACATTCATATAACCATTTATATAATTTCAACTGCACTATTTATGCGGTTTCTTGTATCTGCAATTAATGATTTACATAAGCAAACTCGCCGAGATAATGCAAAGGAACAAATGTAAATCAAAATTCCTTAATAGTCTAAATAGTAAATATGGTAGAGAATGGAAGCTAATTTATTACTTTCCAAGATGTGATCCCAGGCATATATTTCAGACCGGGGAGATCTGTAGAGGCTTCTGCTAGCTCCAAGGCACCTGAAAATAAGATCAATCAGGAGACAGAGTGGAGAAAAAAAAATTACACATGCAACTTTTCTTTTTTTACAGTTTGCCAACCAATGCAACCTTGGTCTGGCTTTACACTGACACATATCATCACAGACACATTTTTCATCCATACAATAATTTATTCCAGAACCAAAAGTATACAATTATAGGGGGATGACTGAGATTAAGTAGTATACGGTTAGACATGCATGTCCTCCATGAGACCCTCTTATATAGAAACAGCTCTAAGCCACTGATATGATTAATCGCATGTGAGTGTTCATTTTAAACATCTGTACTGTTCACTATTTGTAAGGAGTTCTTTAGGTGTAAAAACTGTGAAGTGCATTTTTAATGTGTGATCCCAAACTGAAGTTACCTTTTGCATTTTTCCCAGGTTTAGTGTCATATAAAAGTATAACTTATCACAAACAATATGGATGATGTACACAGTTGTATGTGCTAATTACAAGTTTTTAAGTAGGTTGGCAGATGTACCTTCACTCTTCTCCAGCAGGGCGGCAATGACAGCTTCATCCTCAATGGGATTCAGAGAACAGGTGGAGTACACAATCCTGCCCCCTACTGCCAGCTGTTCAACTCCACGCACAGCAATCCTTATCTGCAGCCTGACAGTCAATGAAGGAAATTAAAGAGACACATTTAGACTATAACAAACTGCTCTGTTCTGCTAGCACTGCAATCTCAGACTGCATAGACAGCACACACACAAATAAATGCTGTCAGGGCAACATACAAGAAACAACTCTTCATTAGATACATCCGGTTTCAATAATCAGGTACAGAAAACACTGCTCAAGCAAACTCACTCCAGTCGCCGAATAAAAATTACTCCGTAAACAGCATGTTTCTTACCCATGGAGCTGCAGGCTGTTGCTGGTTGTCCATTTTTTCCACACATCAATATTTTTCCTCAATGTTCCATCGCCACTGTGGAGATAAAAGTGATGTTTTATTGTTTGCGCCTCATTTAAATTACACCTACTCAGATACTTTGATACATCATTAATGAACAAAATAAGCTTATAATTGTGAGGCTAAGGTAAAACCATCAACATAACAAATCAACCTTTTATATTTTTTTAATTATATGAATTTTCAGTGGCCTTGGTTCTGGAAGTATTTTTCCCATTTTTTCTCCAAAGGAAATCAAATTCTCCAGTAAAACATTCTAAACCATGAACCAAAACCACCAGCTAAAACACTATAACCTTTCATTTGAAGAAAAAAGTACAATTCTGTGTACTTGAATGCAATGCAACTACTCATCCCATAAAGCACTTAAAATTATGTAATCAAACCAAAAACAATAGTACAATATAGCTGCAAGAAATTCCAAGCACCAGCAAGGCAACCATTGCACAACACAAAGATCTTTCATACCAAGCATAGATCACATTGCCCCTGTAAGATTTGAACAAACAACTTTCTGCTGAACCACACATTGCTGTGATTTGTCTAAGCTTGATATGTGTCTTTGTTGACTAGTAGAGCACAACTTTTCAACAAACATGCAAATCAACATTTGATTGTGGAAAAGCCAAGCCTCCATTCAGTAATGACAATACAAAAATCTCACACTACACACATTTCTAATGCATGACTTGCTGAGGTTGGGATCGAACCCAGAACATTCCGTTTGACATTTCACACCTTGAACCACTGGTTCAAACAGCCACTGGGCTAACAACCACCAAAAGGAACATACTATGATAAGTTTTAGTTTATTTTACACAACCAAGCAAAAAGTCACCACGACCAACATTGTATTTAAGTATTATTTTCAACAGAGATCAAATTCAGAATTTGATTGTGGAAAAGCCCAGCAACTATTCATTACACACATTAAAAAAAACTAACCAGCACTACACAACAGTCGAACATACAACCTTTTGAATTATAAACCAATGCTTTAAAACACTGAGCCACTCAACTGACATGTCAACTAAGTGGCAAAGATACTTCCTGAACAGCACACAAGTGTGGATTAACTTTTAAACTACAAATGGTGCTATCTCCAAACTGCTTAAGTATCATCAGGACATGATGTTGATGATGCATACCAATTTTTGAAATCTAACAATGTATTTAAAAGATATATAATTGAGACTTTTGAACCCATCTGGTAGGTACTATAAATTGTTTTCGTCAGTCCATAAGATGTATTCTACAATAGATTTTTTTTTTTTATATACATCTAAATCCCTCATTTCATCTGTTGTGCATTGCTCAATTGGAAACATTTTAGTCTCAGATCACACCCTGGTGAGTTCAGAGATATTGCCACATACGGGAAACAGAAATCATATAGTTGGCGCTTTAATGTATCCCTTTTGCAAAATCCTGAATTCAAACAAATGTTAAAGACTGAAATCAATGTTTATATGGAGACCAACTGGTCTTCAGTATCCTCTGTGGGTGTGGCTTGGGAGGCACTTAAAGCGATTCTTAGGGGGTCGGATCATAGTTGGAAGGGAATATTAAAAGTGCCAAGGCAGAGTTGAAGCGCCAAATGTCGTATTATGGCCTCAGAGAATTTACCCATTTGAAACACAGAAATAATACTATTTTGTCATGGAAAGTGGAGTTTTGGTTATTCAGGTCAAGACAGTCATATTTTGAGTCAGGGAACAAAGCAGGAAAACTTCTGGCTAGATATATAAAACAGAGTGTCTTTTTCTACCATTCCCTCAGAGAAATATGCTGGTGGTGAAATTTTTTACTCAGCCACTGATATTAATAATGATTTAAACAAATTATATCTTGATCTTTATAGATCCACATCTTCATCTACTGATGAAGATATTAGAAACTTAGTGGAACCATTAGAACTCCCTAAACTGACGACTGAGCAAAATAATTCTCTTGACTCAGAGATAACCTTGGAGGAGCTTGACAAGGTAATTAAGGCCTTGCCTACAGGCAAGGCTCCGGGGCCAGAAGGCTTTGCCGATTAATTTAGATCTTATGCTACAGAACTGGCTCAACTTTTGTTATAAGTTTATACAGAATCATTAAACAATGGAAAGCTTCTGCCAACCATGACACAAGCCCGGATCAGTCTGATTCTTACAAAGATTTACATTTACATTTTACATTTATGCATTTGGCAGACGCTTTTATCCAAAGCGACTTACAGTGCACTTATTACAGGGACAATCCCCCCGGAGCAACCTGGAGTTAAGTGTCTTACTCAAGGACACAATGGTGGTGGCTGTGGGGCTCGAACCAGCATCCTTCTGATCACCAGATTACCAGTTATGTGCTTAGACCACCACACCACCACCACTCCTAGTGAAAGATCCAAGTGAATGTAAAAGTTACCACCCAATTTCCCTGATCCAGTTGGATGTAAACACTTTGTAAAAAATTCTGGCTAACCGATTAAGTTATGACATCTCTTATACATATAGATCAAGTTGGGTTTATTCAGGTATGCAGCTCTTCTGACATCATTAAGCGTCTCATCAATATTGTGGTCAGTGGTGAATGATCAGACTCCAGTCGAGGCATCTCACTTGATGGCGTCTGATATGGTAGAATGGGATTATCTTTTTAAGATTTTGCTATATGGGTTATATATAAAATATATGGGTTTGGAAATACTTTTATTGGATGGATTAAGTTACTTTATAGACACCCTATAGCGGTGGTACAAACAAATTGATTATTTTACTTTGAATAGGGGCACTCGGCAAGGTAGCCCTCTTTCCACATTATTGTTCTGTCTTGCCCTGGAACCTTTAGCAGCTGTGATAAGAAGAGAGGATGATTTTCCAGGGGTGATGGTGGGAGCTGTGGTGCATAAGCTTTACACCGATGATATTTTATTATGCATCTCCAACCCCACTAGATCTATGCCTTGCCTCCACAGAATGATCAATTCCTTAAAATTTTCGGGATACAGAGTTAATTGGTCTAAAGCCGAAGCATTGGCTCTGACTGCATACTGCCCAGTAATGTCTTTTCAGCCGGGTGCCTTTCAACGGCCCAAACACGGTATTAAGTATTTGGGTATTTTATTCCCAACAAATGTATGCAATTTAGTCAGTTCATTTTGACACTTTAATAAAAAGCTTTGAGTGATGTTGTTAGTAGGTCGGCTTCATTACATTTACCTTTATCAAAGGTTAATATTATTAAAATGAATTGTATTCCAAAATTCAACTACCTACTACAATCTCTCCTTGTAGATGTCCCCTTCACTTATTTCAAGCAATTTGATAGTATAGCGAAGACCTTCATTTGGAATGGAAAGCATCCCAGGTTACATTTCAATATGTTACGGTGGCAGGGTGGAGGGCGGGGCCGGGTCGTGATCATACACACCCGGTCCCTTATCAGGCAAATTAAGCCTCCGAGAGGGATAAAGGCTGATGACAGACGGTGGTGCGAAGAGAGAGAGATAATTTACAGACATGTCCGTCGTGTGTGTGTCTGTCTTCTGTTTAAGTTTTATATTAAACCATTATTTATATTGAAAAGCCGGTTCTCGCCTCCTCCTTTCCATTGATCCCTTTACAGTTACATAGGCTGGTTCACAAAAGTGGACTAGGCCAACCCAAGATTTTGTTTTATTATTATGCATTTGGCCGCATACATTTGGCTCCTTGGTCACTTCCACCTGAGAGAGCCCCGCCCTGGTTTATAATTGAACAAAGTCCTTGCCCCTATTTTACTATTACAAAGCCTTTCTATTAAATTAATTGGATAAGTTAAGTCGCAACCAATTATCTCACATCTGCATGGATGCATGGATGCACTTATGGACATAAGTGTCCAGTGTGTTTAATTCTGACATTTATTTAAATGTTGCCTAGAGCATATGGCTAAAACCAAAGTCCCCTTTCTGCTGGATGGAGTGGATTGTGAGGGGTGTTAATACACCAGGTGATATGAGAGTGGTGGTTTGAGATTGTTTGAAAATTTGGTCCAACATTTCAGGATTCCTAGATCCCAGTTCTTCAGGTACTTACAGCTGTGTCACCTGCTCTGTATTATTTTTGGGAGTAGCATACACCCCCCTAAAAGGGCAGATACTCTGGAAGTGGTGATAACTTCTTTTGGAAAAGGTCATCAGTGTACTATCCCCTGTTAATTCAGAGTCTGGGGACAGAGCTTCAACTTTCCTCAAGAGATTATGGGAAAGAGATTTAAACTTGGCATTGGAGGAGGGAGTGTGGGCTAAGATTCTAAAAAACGTCAAGTTTATATCTAGAGATTCAAGGTTGCATTTGATGCAATTTAAGATTCTGAATTGATTATATTGGACACTCTCTAGATTGTATAGACTTAAAGACACACCCACCTGCTGGCGATGCCAATCAGAAGAAGGGGACACAACCCATGTTTTTTGGGGATGTTAAAATACAGGAATTTTGGTTGAAGATTCAAAGATTTATGTGTGATGTGTTGGACACACAATTTTCATTTTGCCCCAGACTCTGCATTTTGGGTGATGGGGAGGTCATTCATTTTGGGGATAGCCACTTGAAAGGTTGGGTCCTGGCCAGAGTTATGGTGGCCAGGCGAATTCTCAAAGGGTGGAAGACGGCTGGGGCACCCTCGTTTCGGAAGTGGTGCGGGGACATGGGTGAGGTTACGGCATTTGAGGAGGCGATACATAGAATGGTGGAAAAGTGTTATTTGTTTAATAGGAAGTGGGGTGGATATTTAGATATTTTGGAGGGTTCTTGGGGAGGGGCAGTGGAGAGGGATTTTTGATCTTTAATTCTTTGTTTGATGTGAATGAGCACTCGTGTTTTTAGTTTGTTTCAAAATTTTTTGTTTTAAATGTAAGAGACCACTGTAATTGTGTTCATGTCCGGTGGGGGGAGGGGTTTAACTTAAATAATTGATCTGGTATTTTATGTAGCGTTTACTGGGTTTTGTGGAAGGAATCAATAAAAATGTTAACAAATGAATCTGGTAAATAAACAGTCATACATATTACTTTCATTTAGATTATGATCATGTAGACTCAAAGAAAATTAATTCTTTTGAACTTTGTGAAATTAAAATGGTCATTTGAATGCATTTGCTGAACGGTAATGTAATTGTCTTTGATGTGGTGTCATAATGAAGCAGGAATTCTTGCTCTACTGGAATGAACATTTTTGACACATGCATATATTTTTATTGTAAATGTCCACGCTGTAAAGATTAAAGTCAATGTATTTGACTAAAAAAAGTCAGAATTATTACAAAATTATTTACAAAGCAAACCAAAGAATAATAAATCTTAGAGAGAAAAAAAAAAAAAACCACACTAAAATCCTTTTTTAACCCAGGGAATATAATGTTTTTCCATCGTTCATAAAAACAAAATTATATATAATTTTAAGGGATGCACAGATACCACTTTTCCTCTTCTGATCCGACACCGGAAATCTCAGTATCAGCCGTTACCGATCAAATACCAGTGTTGTTTTTTTGCATTATCAGTTTAGAATATCTTAACTAATTGGGAGAACTCTTTAATATGTAAAGAAACACAAACCTCCAACTACACATTATTTCAATATAAATGTATAGGTTATTAAACACTTTACTATTAACTAGTATACTGGATAATGTAGCAGCTAAATAAACAGTAATTCCAGCATAAGACATCAGTGGAAAATAAACCAGTGTTTTATTTATGCCATCCAAGATGGTGGATGCCATAATAGGCAGAATTTTAAAGTAAGGGGTCTGTTGGAATCATCAAGAGGAGTAATCAGACAAAAATAGAATTGTGTCTCTAGGACAAACAGTTAAAAAGATAAACACAAAATAAAAGTGCATTTTTGACATTGTGATGGTGGCACTATAGAGTTTGTCCTAGAGACCCCAAATCTGGTATGGAAGCCATTCATGACCACCCCTATCAGTGCCAAATTTCAAAATGTCCCTATGTTCGGTTCTATGGGCTACCATAGACTCCCATTGGGGAGGAATAATAATAAAAATAATAATAATACTAATGAAAATAATAGGTGCCACAGCACCTTTGGTGCTTGGCCACTAAATATAAAACTACTGCTTTATATTCATTGATTATAACAAAGTACTTGAACAATACAGTTTATTTATTGTGAAATATTCAAATATATATATATATGACATACATACATGCACACATACATATTTACACACAGAACTTTGAGAGTAGGGATACTAACTAGATTATGACTTCTCTGATTGGTCAGTCTCTCTTTAGAATTATGGGCAGTGTAGTTCTCACTGAAAATGTGGCTATTTGATAGATAATGTGGAATGTTTTGTACTTTCAGAACCCGGCTGTCTATTATTTAATAATAATGAACAAAAATTAAAAAGACATGGTGGTAAAATCTTATAATAGGATATCTTGAAACAAGTCACTGCATCAGTCTTTTCAAAATGGACAACCCCGAGAATTTCCTGTGGTAATATGAGATCGTATGGCGTTTTTATTTTTATTTTATTTTTTTATCAATTACATCAGTAAAGTTTAGTTAAAAGCAGCAAATTTTGCTTCAAATAAAATTGCTATACAGGAATAAACACTTTCAAGTTAGAGAACTACAGTTCTATGCGGGCAAAAAGGAAAAAGCCATAATTATAGCTTTCAAGTTGATTTAAAATCATCTTATCTACAGATGGAAATGTTTAGGCAGCAAAAGCAGACCACATTGTGTGTGTAAGACGTTTGCCCAGCCTGGTACGGAGCAGACTGTGTTGTACTTGGCACTAGATTCTGCTCCAGGCCAACTATAAACTCCAAGTATAAACCCTGCTATATGATGATACATGCAGTTCAGACTTCACTCAAATGAAAACATTGTGCTTTCTCTGGCAAGAGTCTGCCTTCATAATTATGAATTTAATTTTAGTTGTCATAAACACAACTTTACAATCTGTACATAAGCAAAGAGCTGCTTGATTTCTGTTTGATGATGCACAGAATGACTTTAACTAAAATGTACCTAGACTGCTGATAAGTCTCAAGTGGTTGTTTCCCAATTCAGCAAACAGCATTTCATTTGAATAACTTTTGTACACATCTATGAATTATTTATTTTAAAGTTTTAAATTACTTTTCATTTTCTAATTGAACAGCTCTGAAGGCTACAAGAATGTCATTGCACTGTCACTTGCACTGTACTGACAAAACATTATAACATCCTATAATTTTGCCCTGTCTATTTTGGCTGGATATGAAATTCACATGTCTTACAAAGAAACGGTCTCAAAGAATTTTAGTAAATTTTATCACTGTTAAGTGCCCTCCAAAAAACAGGCCACTGGTTAAATCCTGGCTTATTTATTCTTATAAGTCTAGTGTGAATGCCCCTTTATATTTTTCCATTTGCTGTAAGGAGTTCTAATAAAAAATAAGTCAAATGTCATTCACGGTAGGGCTGGGCGATAAAATGATCTCGATATTTATTGCTATAAAAAAAAAAATAAAAAATAAATCAATGATAACGATGATAAGCTTTTGAGTAATTTTCTATATTTAGCCAGTGTTCTACATCTAGACAATCAGGTGCATGTCGCTAAAAATACAAGCCGTCCGGGTCAAGACCCTGGATTGATTACATACGGACCGCAAAACATTATGACGACAGTTGTGCCTTCTCATCGTCTCCAGTGAGCAGCACGACAAAACAACAGTGCGGTGTACACCAGATCTGATCTTTCTGCTCTGTATTCTTGAATGTTTTTCTCTAGCACCAAACACGCTTCATTTATGTCCCGTCCCACTCTGCACACGTTGCCTCTTTTCCACGTATGTGAATAAACATGAGGCGCCACGCAAGTTAACTTGGTTCCAGAGCGCCTTTAGAACGAAGTTTTTCCTTCTAAATTTTGCTTTATTAATCAGCATGTTACGAGCCTTTAATAATAAACAAATAGATTTCTGTTCTAATTTTTTTTTAACCAAATGTCATCATCTCTGGCATGACAAGACAATAACATTACTAGTTTGTAGCCTTGTCTTTCTCACTTTAATGAAAATATAAAAATGGTCCATTCAGACTTTTACATTTTTCTAAATTTTCTCTCGGGGTATATGCTTGAACCCCCATACAGTATCATTTCTCAGTTACAAGTAGTGTGTAACAGCACTGCCGCTGTTTTTCTCATCTCGGCAGGTGTAAATGCTTCTTTTATAACCTGACACTAATTGACTGGATGTATTAAAATAGTCAGCATTTGACTGACACTACACAGTACTGATGTATATTTATTTATTAATTTTCTCAGTTCATTTGTTGAATTATAATAATAATGGCAATTATTCTTTGATAAAAATACCTTTGCATAGTCATATCGGTGCAAAATCTGTGAACAATCCAAATAGAGAAGGTCTGTTTTCATTCCAGCTCAAATTAAATATATCGGTAATCAGTATCAAAAATCCCATATCGGTGGGATTCTATATTTAGCCAGTGTTCTACATCTAGACAATCAGGTGCATGTCGCTAAAAATACAAGCCGTCCGGGTCAAGACCCTGGATTGATTACATACGGACCGCAAAACATTATGACGACAGTTGTGCCTTCTCATCGTCTCCAGTGAGCAGCACGCTCTAGTTACATGGACTTCTTTGCCCCAATACTTATTTGAAGAGTAAGGGTATCGGAACATAACGAAATATACAAATAATTTGAAGGTAAAAAAAATATGCTGTCATTATGCTTCAAAATTAGCAGATGATCTTTTAACATTCATGTCCAACTGTACTCGATTGATCAGCTCTATAAATATTTTGGTAGAAGATCCCAACTGCTTTGGCGGTCTCTGTGCCCCAATACACATTTAAATAAACTATTTTGACTTTCGATTTTTCTTTTCTTCTGCCAACTTGGAAATGTAAAAAATGAGCAATGTGCAAATGTGAACGTATAGTGTGATGAATATCGATATCGAACGATATGAAATAGAATATTGTGATAATATTTTTAGCCATTTCGCCCAGTCCCAGTCAATTGGCTCAAAACTATTTCCAGAACTAGTAAGCAAAGATGGTAGCATCCAAGTTGCACACTTCCATGACTGCATATGCCAGCCGAGCAACTGCCTTTGAGATGAACTCATTGGTGCATATGATCTGAGATCAGTCATGTATTTTACCTGACCTGTTTCCCAACGCCAACAAGAATCCACAACATCCCAATGGGACAGAGCTTTCTTGCTACTGACAGTCCTAGATTTACACTTCATCTTACCTGCAGGGCACGTCGCACAGAATCCTGTCATAAAAAAGGACATCCTTCTTCCCTTCATTATCAAACTGCAGACGTGGAATGTTGGAGGCATCATGGTTGACCACCATAATACACGGACTGTTCAATCTCTTGGCCTGATGCACCAGCAGGTAACATCGCTTGTTGTCCACATCATTGGCAATTACAAAACCCTCTGGAGACACAGAGATGGAGGGCAACAATGAGATTAAGTTAATAGGACCATCTTCAATCACTAATCTATCCTTTATTACCCCTATTAGTCACAATGACTGAATGTTTACCAGGGAAAGGTATATCCATGTCTGAGTGAAGCATCTCAATTAGTTGAGCCGTCTTTGATCCTGGAGCAGCACACATGTCCAGAATCTATTCAGACAACCAGGACAGACAAAACTATAACAATCCTCCCAATGTACAAAAAACAAACTCTCTAAATACATCAAGTTTGTTTTAAAACCGATTTGAAAACCGATGATGTGGATTATAATGTACCTTATGGTGAGGCTCAATTTTGAGCAGAAGAGGAGGAATCATGCTGACAGCTTCCTGTCTGCTGATGTTTCCCTAAGGGACAAAAATCAAATTGAGCAAAATTAAGTATTTATGAAGGTCCACAAAACACATGCATTTATTGAGACCAGCTACAAACCCAGGAAAGATAATGTGCCATCCAAGACAGGACTTCTAGTTATTTACCGATTCCGTTTCGCTGACCAAGAACTGGTGGAATTTCTCCAGCAGTGGAGATTTTCGCAGAATCTTTCTGCTCAGATTGGTGTGCCATGCCAGCTCATCAGGATACCTGTAACAATATGATATGACAAAAGATCAGGTTTCAAGTGCACAGATTTCTTTGGATATAATAACTCAAAATGTAAAATGTTTAAAAAGTTAAATGGATAAGATCTTGGTTTTACCAACTCAGGGGTTGTGGGGCCTCAATCTTCTGTCCATCTACCTCAAGGTCTTGTACATCCTTGAAGTATTTCTCTTTTAAAGTATGAAGGATCTCTTTGGCATGACTGATTACAGGGGTTGAGAAAAAGAAAAAACACTATTTTAAAATGACATCTTCCTCTGTAAAATCAATTAGTGGTCAACCAATATGGATTTTTAACAGATATTGGAGATACAAATACACATAATGCTACATATTATATAATTTATTGCATCTATGTTATAATTATTTAAAGACAGCAAGTGAATAAAAAAAATTAGTACAGAATATACAATAATTGTTGAATATTTTTGGAACTGACAAAACAATTTTGTCAAATAATATTCCAGGTGAAATACATATATTGACATTAAAAAAAAACAAAATTATTCATTGGGGGGTGCTGAAGGGTCAGTGCAAAATTTTAGCCAAAACAAATGTAAAAAAGTACAAATAAAACCAGATTTTCTACATTTACCATTTAAGTTTAATCAAAACGTTTCTCTTCAGTTTTATACATTTAAAATTACTCAATTACAAGAAAAATAAATAAATAAATATACTGTCAACGTAATGCACAGTAGAATATATATTTTTCAATTTATTAGGGATGCACCAATATTAAAAATGTTCAGTTTAAGAGAAAGTAGCAGACTCTCACTCCACTGACACAAAAACCAATTAATTTGCATTTGATCCCTATTAAGTCATAATGCAACATGCATGGCAGTCATACTCCTGTTAGTCATTTATTAAGAAAAGGAGGACTTCCACAGAACATCAGAACCTCTTGTATCCTGTGATCCGTATTGTAGCTGGCAGTGGCTCCCTCATGGCCCCCATAAAGTCCTCAAACTCTCCCTCTGGGACGATCTTCAACTCCTGGTAATAATGCTCAAAGAGTTTGTTTTCCTTGATGATCTCAGAGTATCCTGCTCCCCAACCCTGCCGAGGCAACAACGATTCAATGCAAAAAATTACTATCTGTCAACAAGCCATTTGCAATGTGATTATATTGAAACACTAACCCTAGCACAGATATAACTAGGATGTGAATATTTAACGTGAAATGCATGTGGCATCCATGATATGAGTGTGCAGTGTTGTCACTGAGCAGAAAAGTAAGAATCTAGAGCAGTTGAACTCACAGCGTCATCTCTGCTTCTTTTGCCCTCCGGTCTTCCATCTCTATACTGCAGAGGTCTTTGTCTGTTTCTATTTTTTCTTCCCATGTTAGAGAAGATATATAACGTTGGGTATAAATCTGCGATGCGTTTTAACTGATTCTCTCAGTAGCCGTTCTCCTTTGCTGTTGCTGAACTCACGTGTTCCTGACGCAGTCTAAACAAGCGCACGCTCCAGTGGAAGGACCCCTTGGTTTCCGCGCCTGTTGCCTGACTTATATCCAGAAGTTATTATTTTATTTTCTGACCTTTAAATTGTCCTATTTTTGAAATATTTACAATATATTTTTGTATATATGTGTCAGGCTGTATCAGATCGTTTAAATACGTAAAGTACCAAGACAAGTAATCAAATAAAATAATACAAATATATACATATTATTATTATACAGTGCATGTCAAATATATATAACAAAAAATATAGAGGTAAACAAATTTACATTAAATAATGTACATTAGTAAAGAAAAAAAAGAGAAAAGCAGGCATAAACGTAAAATATTATGTATCAACACTTACAAAAATAATTTAATACAGTCTTAAAGGTGCACTCGGTACTTTTTCCTCATTAAAAACTTTAACTCCTTAAGAAATGAATAGCAATTTTGAAAAATATGTGTAAAATCATAACCAATCACAAAAGATGAAGACTCCTGTCACATCAGTAACCTTATAAAAGCATGGCGGGCTAGAATCACATGACCAGCTGAATACTACTCCCTTTATCTCAGTAACCACCCTATTATTGAACACTATCATGGATTAAATGAATCATGGCTGACTGTGAACTGTGAATTTTTAGTGACATCTGTAACTGAAAACTACTGATTTTAAATAACGCTGCATCCAGGCCACTAGGTGTCAGTGTAAGGCTAAGACAACATGATCAAAAACTGAGCGTACCTTTAAGAGCTTTGGTATTCTTTGAAGAAGTTTAGATGTATTGCTTGATTTCTTTTTCATAAAAAAATAAATAAGGGCTTTTGATTACTGAATTTGTTTCTGTGATGCGTTTGGAGGGCCAAAGTACTCAAAATTAAATAGTAAAATAATTATTTAAATATTTAAAAATACATGGCCCAGCATTTGGATAAAAGTATCTTCTAAATGACTAAATGTAAATAAATAAATAAATGTAAATGAGATTTAGGAATAATTAAAATGCACTCAAGTATTTTTTCCTCATTTAAAAAGTTTTACTTCAACAGAAATTAATTGTAATTTTGAAACATACATCTAAAGTCATGAAAACTTACATGAGATGAAGACGCTAGTCATTTCATAACCTTATAAAATCGGGTTTATTCTACATGGAGAGGGTCCAATTTTAAAATTACTCATTAAATTACCAATAAATAAATAAATGTGCCTTGGTATTTCATTTTTAGCATTTTTTCCCCATCCATTTTTATTTTAGCATTATCTTTAAGTTGAATAATAATTTACGCATGAGCTTTATGTCTTATCACTTTCTCAGGTTTGGCCCACCATAGATGTGAAATTTGGCTAACATCAGTAAAAATAAATAAATAAATACTCACAAACAAACAGTACTTTCTTAAACATCATCGAGAAATCCAAAAGCAAACGAGTCATTAATAAAATTACAGAAATCTACCTAAAATAATTGTGTAAAAGGACAGTCCTCCAAAAATGTAAGGTGAAGATATAAGGTATCAACATAGCTAACAGACTTGACAACCTTTGCATTCTTAAATGTCAGAATTATTTGTATATAGTGCTGGAAAATTGAGCTCAAAAACAATAAATATGTTTGTTTTTTTTTTTTTTTCTTAATGTAAGCATTTGGAAGGGAACAGTAACACATTAACAAAATATTCTCTTTTAATCCATTTTATAAATAAAAAAACGTGTGTGATGTGGCACTTAGAATAAAGGGTTTATTTATTAGCTAGAATCAACATATCACAGAAGAACCGCCCACTCTCTTCTCTGATTGCCTTACACTGCTCAGGGGGAGGGCGTTCTAGTTGTTTCGTAAAGCCTGCACGAGACACAGAAACGTTACATAAACACTTCCGCAAATACGATATTAAGGAATTCTGTTTATTCATGTATTGATTTTTTTAATTGTCAACCATGGACGCTATACTCTCTATGCATTATTTTCTTTTGAGAAGGAAGAAGTGTTCGTTTTGGATTGTTTATCCTACTTAATGATGTTCTTGGCTTTCGTTTTCGTTTCTGATTTCTTTTGAAAACGTTCCCTATGGCAGACAGGCATCCAGCAGGTATGGGTTTCCTGTGAATGTCAAATTTGCCTGTTTCGTTCTGGAGCTGACTGCTTTTCTAGTCCCTTTGAGTTTCCAGTGTAAAGTTAACACACCTGCCCAACCGACTTCTGCTCATGTTCTTTTGCCATTATATTCAAAGCTGTCACCTTGAAATAAATCTCTATGAATGTATGGACATGGGAAGATTGTATGTTCAGTAGTCTGATATACTCTTGCAAGTTACTGTTACATACAATATACAAATTATTAGACTGGGATGTAAACATGTATTACTTCTTGGTCCCTTATTTACCATTTTTATTTTGAGGAGGAAATCAACACCATTCATCTCGTTCGCCCTGGCGCATGTCTTCTGCATCTATAATGGCAACCTGCAAGCAAGATACCCGAGTCACTATGCAGAATACTCATGTGATTGGGTTACACACAGGGCTGTAACTAGTGGGGTGAAATGTGGTAACAATTCTAGGGGCCCACAACAAATTCTAAACTTCATTTTTTTAATAGGAAAGGGGCCCTGACCCAATATACAATCGGGGTCCCAGAATACCTTGCTACGACCCTGGTTACAAATCCCTATTTCAGCACATATTTTTATATGTATTCAGCACTCTATTTCAGCACATAGAGTTATTATTAAAGGAATATTCCAGGTTTGATACAAGTTAAGCTCAATCAACAGCATTACTGGCACAATGTTGATTACAGCACGTACTCATACATCCCTTTCTTAAAAAACAAAAACAAAAAAGAAGCAAGGCAAGCAATCGAGGTTACAGCAGGGATTTTACAATGGAACTGAATGGGCCAATTTTTGGAGGGTTTAAAGACAGAAATGTGACGCTTATAATTTTATAAAAGTGCTTACATTAATTCTTCTTTTAAAACTCATGTTTTATTTGAGCTTTAAAATTCTTTTTTTCTAAAAAAAATTTATTTATTTTTAAAGTCGTTTCAGGCCATCATCATGGCAACGAAGGTGTAAAATAACTTTACACAGAAAAGTTTATTAAGTGATTTTATAACACTAAAATCATGTCAACATGCATACTGTTTTTGTAGCTATACTTTTGAAACAGTGAGTAAATAAACATAAAAATTGGCCCTATTCACTTCCATTGTAAGTGCCTCACTGGAACCAAGATTTTTGCTTTTCTTTTAAGAAATAGAGGGTCAAAACAAATTTAGTGGCAAACAATATCATGCCACAAATGCTGTCAATTGAGCTTAACTTGTATTGAACTCAGAATATTTCTTTAACATGATAGAAGGACAATTTGCACACTTGTCTAAGATCTGAGTTTTAGGTTTGTTTTGTATTGAGAGCAGAGGCAAAGGCCAGAATAGATCCCGTCCCCACTGGTGCTGCACATTTTAGACTCCATTGGTCAAAGCACACAAATAAATTGTCATGTGTCAGGATTCTTGTCTCTAGATTGCTTGGCGGGCATACACAGTGCAATTTTCGGCTGTAATGCGAGCTCCTGACCGATTTTTTCCAGTTGAGAGAGATTGCGTGGAAATTGTTGGTGCTTATGTGGTCGCAGCTCGCATTGTGTGAGAGGAATTATGAGCAGCTCACGACCTCTCCATTATTTTTTTAAAATGTCTAAAAAATGCAGGTGCTGTCGGCTTGAATTTGTTAGGTGTGTGTGGTTGAACTAGCCGATTTTGCGATCTACCTTAAGTTTACCAATCAAGAGAAGGTGTTACAACTCACAAGATCGATGGAAACTGAGTGTTCATGAAGCTTTTACACATTTGGAGAAAATGCACCTGATGCACCTTGCTACACAAGCTCGATTTCACATGTCGTTGCATTGTGAAATGTGTCAGTCAGTGGCGGAGCTAAGGGGTGGCCAGGGGTGGCTGTGGCCACCATTGACCGTAGCCTGGCCACCCCATTGGCCATCCCACTCGCAATTGCTGTTTTAGTAAAAATTTTGGGTAATTTATTGGCACAATTTAGTTCTTTAGAGGTGAAATCATCTCTGTACAAATGTACAAACTTAACATGTGCGCACACCAAGGTCGCCAAACCTCTCCGTCCTGGGTGTCATTGTATCCACTCACCCCCGCCCCCACAGTCCGACGATATAAAATACATTTCTGTGCCACCACAGACTGATTTCTTGCCCCTGCCTGGCCACCCTTTTGAAAAACTACTGGCTCCGCCCCTGGTGTCTGTGCTCAATTAATAGCACGAGTACGCGCTGTATTTTTAGCATTGCAAGGGGCGCTAGAGCATATTTTCTACTTTCAATCAACAACTGTCATAACGGACTCGAGCAGCAATTTGAGTTGAATCTTTTTTTTAAATATATACGAGTTTTTCTCCCTAGTCCATTCAAACAAGCTTGTTTTTCTCCATGTCTCTCCCCTCTCCTCAACTATCGACTCATCTACCACATCCGGGCTGCATCTGAAAACGTAGGCAGCTGACTTGCTTCCTAATCAGTTAATGGCTCAACTGACAGCTGTATTTAATGAATGGAACTATTAAGGAACTGGTCTTCGAACAGTTTGAAAAGCACCTTATTTTCATCCTGCCTCTGTATACAGCCTCCGAAGGCAGCATTTTCCTGGTTTCGGATGCAGCACTGGTTTCGTGGTCATGGCTAAAAAATCAGCCCTCTTGTGGTCTGAGGTTTGTAAATGCCAGAGCAATGCAAGAGCACATGTAATGTATGTACAACTGGCCAACGTGTTGGCCATGCGTTGGCCAAGCTCTCGCGTCTGCATAATTTGTGTACGTGCGTGAAGTATGTTTCGGTCTTTAAACTTTGCTCTGTGTGGCTTTAAAGCGCATTTATATGGACAAGACTACGTCAGCATGTCTGCTTTCAACAGGGGTGGTTTTAGGCATGGGTAACATGGGCAACCACCCAGGGCGGCATCTTGCTGGGGGTGGCAACTTTTATTTTTGGGGGGGCGGTTCTCGCCCAGGGTGCCATACAAGCAAGAACTGCTACTGGCTATCATATTGCAAGTAGTGACACAGATGAGAAGGACGTAGACTACTCAACTAAAATAACTTTGAATTCTACACTAAATGTCATGTTTGCGCTTAGATTAAATCCAAGTATAACCGTCAGAAACGGTGTGCGAGTTTTGTGCACTTTCTTTTTAATCATGTTCATTTTGTGCACTTTATTATCATGCTGTAACTGGTAGCAACACACTGTCGTTATGATTGATGTATGCAGTCATGAAATCACACAGCCTCCCTTCGAAATCTGAATCTGTCAAAGGTCGGACAGCATTTGTAATGTATAAGTCCTAAAATACTTAAATAACAAAAATGTTTTAAACAGCATTTAGCTTGATATTGCACAATTATAATGCATACTGCTTTTTTATGGGACTACATGGAATATTTGTACTTTTAAACTTTAATGTCACACCACAGGTCTATTTGAAATGAGCTATTGAAACAGAGAGAGAGAGAGAGTGTAATGCATTCAAGTGCACATAGAAGTGTATGAGATCATAAAGTCCCTGAACTCTAGGTGACCTCTCATGGATGACTGATCATTAGCTGCCAGTCATTATTTATATTCCCTCACTTTACCCATGGTGAACCCTATAGTAATCTTTCTTGCCATGTATAGTGTCATAACTATAGCTAGGTCTTGAAATAATGTTTGAGTGATTTGTTTCTTTCAGGGTCTTGCCTGTGTTTTCTGGGACGGATCATTAACATTCACTCTGACCATATAATCAGGAACCTCTGTAAGCCTGGAGAGACAGGCTATAAGATAACTAAAGGTAAGAAAACAGCTCGCAGAGATTATCAATACCATCTAGGAGTTGGAGATTATTGTCCATTAGAAATGTTACATTGACAATTGAAATGAGTGCCATGATATGGTATGACACAGGTACATATGGTTTGCAAAGTCTTCAAGAAATGTGTTGACATCCAGACAATGTCCAGAGTACTGCTGCCTTAGCACATGGCTTGTAGCTTTAAGATTTAAGAATTACGTTTTTATGTGTCACAATATTTTCATAATCAAAATTTTAAAAGAACAAAGTTCAATGGACCCATACTCCAGATCAGTGGTTTCAGACAGAGACAGTATAAAGGTCTGACTTTTAATTTTCATATAGTTTCTGCCTAGAATACCCTTTAAAAGTGATTCTGATCTTATGTGTATTGTCTGCATAATTTATTGCATATTGCTGCTTTCTTTTTGTTTTTGCTAAACAAAGTATTTGAGTAGAGACTGCATTTTAATTTTATATCAAAGAAACTCATTTTCATTGTTTGAAACCAATGTCCATAACTGAATTATTTAAACCAACAACTTTTCTTTTACATATGTTATTTAAATGTAAGCTTGCCAACAAAAGGTGCCCTACAAGTGAAGCAACTTGCTCAGGTCAAATGTGTGTGCAGTCCTCGGGTGTCCTCTTCAGTGCAGGTTTGAACTATGATACATCACTATGAAGAGTCTGTGTTTCCCTCTAGCTTCAACTATGAAAGAAAAAAAATAGATGCCCTTTATGGTCATGACTCATTGCAACTTGTCAGGACGACCCTCCTCCAGAGATCCTAATAGTCAGTGACATAAGCTTCTATCGCTCTTTTCAAATATACAGACAGTCTATGCAACATGTAAATGCAAGTATCTGTTATTCTTGTAGTGTACATATTTCAAAGCTGTCTGAAATCAACACTTCACTGGATAGTCTCAAAAAAAAAAAAAAGTATGCTTTTTTTTTTTAGAATTCTCCATCTGCAAAACAGAGATAAACTGAATCATCGAGCCTTTAACAAAAAGTGAATTTTCCTCAGCCTGCTGATGACACTGTCTGGCCACAGGAAATTGATTTCAGTGACTCCGCTATGTCAAAGTCATTAACATCAAGAAGCTGTTTTTTCTATTTCAAACATATGATGAGGTGTTGTATTTGATAATGGTGACATGATGATGTGACATGCTTTAGTTCTGACATAATAGACCAGGCAGCTTGCTGCTAAGATGGTTTCACACTTAATAAGACATGTGATGCAACAGCAATCTCTGTCCAACCCGATAGACTTTGTTTGCTTCTTGCTGCTTTCTTAAATGGATGAATTTATGGTTTGATGTTGTCTTCCTTTTCAAGTGGCTCTTCATAACTGTATTTCTTTTTGTAAGGGGCATGGCTGAATATTGGTCAGGAGCAAACATCTTAGGTGAGATTGTAGAATGGACTGGACCCAGCTCAACATTTTGTTTTGTAGATGAACATTTCAAAAAATTCAAAAACTAGATTGCACTAACTGAAGAACCATGGCGTGTCGCTTGATCTTAATAATAATGTATTTGTGGACCCTCAAAAATTCTGATTTTGTCATGATTTGTTTTTATGTGAATAAAAAGGAGGTGCATTTCTAGTTTCTGCGTTATTTGTTCTTTAGACCTTTGTTTTGTTGGACAAGAAAAACTAGCTTCATACCATGTGACCCACATTTGGTTTTCAACCATTGAAAATGTGTAGCATTTAATTTATGCATGCAACCACACTTAGAGTGTGCCACACTATATCTCTAAGATTTCACCACATAGGGCCTATAATTTATAGAGACCAAAAAGGAAAGTTTGTTCTGATCCATTATCTAAAAGGATGTTAAGATATATCTAATACTTATGGACTTAAAGGCTTTCCAAATTTGGAGAAACAACACAAAAAAAGTGTTTTTTCAAATTGTGGGACTCACATCATGGGCATGAGTTCAACTGATTTTAGTAATAGGTCTACCCATCTCTGTGGAAAAAAATACAATGATGCCACCACCTTTTTTGACCTGTAGTTTAGCTCTAAAATCATAAGTGATTTTTGACCCCCCTTTAGAAAAAGCAATAGCATTTAAAGGGATAGTTCACGCAAAAATGAAAATTCTCTCATTTACTCACCCTCATGCCATCCCAAATGTGTTTGACTTTCTTTCTTCTGCTGAACACAAATAAAGATTTTTAGAAGAATATTTCAGCTCTATAGGTTCATTCAAGTGAATGGTGACAAGAACTTTGAAGAGCCTACAAGCACATAAAGGCAGCATAAAATAATCCACATGACTCCAGTAATTAAATCCATGTCTTCAGAAGTGATAAGATATATGTGGATGAGAAATAGATCAATATTTAAGTCCTTTTTTACTATAAATCTTCACTTTCTTCTTCTTTTGATTTTGGCAATTTGCATTATTTGTGCATATCTCATCTACTTGGCAGAGCGGAGAATTTAGGGTAAAAAGGATAAAAATGTTGATCTGTATCTCACCCACACCTATCATATAGATTTGCAGATATGGATTTATTCTCTGGAGTCATATGGATTACTTTTATGTGCTTTTGGTGCCTTCAAATTTCTGGCCACAATTCACTTGCATTGTATGGACATACAGAGCTGAGAAATTCTTCTAAAAATCTTTGTTTGTATTCAGCAGAAGAAAGAAAGTCGTACACATCTGGGATGGCATGAGGGTGAGAAAATCATAATTTATTTTTGGGTGATATTCTGATATTCTTGAAGAAAATATTAAGAAAATTAAACCTGGGAAATTTATGAACTGTGGTTAAGTTGTCAGGGAATACCCCTTATATTTGTTCGTTTTCAATTAACAGATTTTCTTTTCTCAGAGTTACTCAGAACTGATTACAGGTTAAAGACAACAAGACTTTGTTTATGGGGGCCCTACATTATAGCAGGGTTTGTGGTTTAACGTTTCATAGGTGGTAGCTTGCTAAATTTGAAGACTATCCAAAATCAAGGAAAGCTTTAATACCGTTTGTGATCTGATCCTGTGGTAAGCCCAACCACAACACTTCCACTGAAATGACACATTTTGCTATTAAGGTATTCCATATAAACAGTGTTCTTATTGTGGAATGTTTCGAGACAGAGAACAAATACGAGAATCAAAGTAAAATACTAATATTTTACTGCATTTTATGCCACATACATTTATTACATTTTTAAAGCATAACTACAAGAGATACAGATTATTGCATAAAAACAAACTGACAGGTGCATCCATACCCAAGATTCCTACATATGAATCACTCAGTCCCTCTTTCAAGACTGTAGCCTTGTGTTAGAAAAATATGGACCTGTTTGAACTGTGCAGCTATCATGGTCCGACTGGAGGCAACTGGTCCAGGCTGCCAGCTCTTTACAAAAAAGAGAAACATTATTCATCTGTTGGCTCATATCACAACTACTGCAGGTGTGTTGACATCAGCAGAACCATTTATCATCCTTATACACAAATTTGATCATAAATGTTCTGGCAGAATTTGCTCTTCTGTCAGCATGAATTTTTCCAAATAAAAATAAAAAAATTATTCTGATCACTAGTTGTGTTGGGATTACTTCTGAAATGTAATCTGGTACTGTTTAAAAATGTACTTATCTTTTAAATTATCCCCAATGTAATCTATATGTAATCACGTAAAGCAAAAAAAGTGAATGTAATCTGATATTATGTACATTTTAAAGTGTAATGTAATCTAATCACAGAATTCATTATCCAGATTATTACCCAACACTAATTAAATGGTGACCAAAATGTTTAAACTTTTTAAGAGGCGATTTGAAAATGTACTGAAGATGATAAACCTTTGATTGATTTGTCAAACTTTAGCCCCAATAGTTAACTATTTAGGTTTAACAAATTACATTTAATGATTTGAACTGAGGCACATTTTGTAGATAACAATGAATTGCATTACTATTGGGTAATTTGTCATTATCATAGTGCCTAAAGTCGATTTTGTCTGTACAAATGACACATCATGCAACAAAACCCTGCAGAGATCAGCAGTTACAGAAATACTCAAACCAGCCCATCTGGCACGAACAATCATGCCACACTCCAAATCGCTGAGATCAAATTTTGTTACCATTCTGATGGTTGATGTGAACATTAACTGATGCTCCTGACCCGTATCTGCATGATTTTATGCACTGCACTGCTGCCACAAGATTGGCTGATTAGATAATCTCATGGATGATTGTTTGTGCCAGATGAGCTAGTTTGAGTATTTCTGTAACTGCTGATCTCCTGGGATTTTCACACACAACAGTCTCTAGAATTTACTCTGAATGGTGCCAAAAACAAATAACATCCAGTGAGCGGCAGTTCTGTGGATATTAGACAGGTGGTTTTAATGTTGTGGCTGATCAGTGCACATATTTATCCGTAACATCATTAACTAATGCTGACATGTTTTGACTTGCTTGAGGTGGGCTCTCATAATACCTTCAAGCATAATGCATCAAATATGGTAAGAGCTATGTGTTCTGAGTGTCAGCTCTGTCAGCAAGGAAAGTGGTTTATGTTCATTTATCTGTGGAATGGGAAGGTCATATGAATTGTTTATCCAGTTCTTCTTGTCTCTGTGTTTTAGTACTGTGAAATAAAGATTTTATAGCATTGTGTCTTTTATACAGAATGCATCTTTCATCTTTTTAACATTTAAATATTCAAAACTTACTTTCTGTTCTAGTTCATTCCCTTCAGAAGTTCTCTGTCAGTCTTGAACTGTTTGAGGTGTTGGGTCGGCCATGAGCAATCTGTTTGACTGTTCACAGAGGAAATAATCCTATAGCCACAGGTAAGGCAATGATGAAATCCCCCTGCATACCACATGGCACACATACATAACCTTTTGCAGCACCAAGCACAACCCCTACCATAAGCCACAAGTAGCACACAAAATGAATTGTGTGGATCTCTGCATGACCTGTGGCAGTAGTGATCACATGAGATGTCAGTGTTCTGACACCCGGAACCCCCCACCCCCTTTTACATATGCTGCACGTGAGCTGAAGGCAAAGCACTCATTATATAATCACAGTGGGAGGAGCTTGTAGTTGTAGCTTTATTCTTCAGCATGTCAAATGGTGATTTATCATCATGTCCTTTTCTAAGGCTTTTTTTTTTGTTGGTTTATTTTCGACTGAAAGAGTGTGAGTTTTGCAACTGGCTGTCTAGTTTGCTCAACTACTCAATCAGTGACATGATTTCAAGTATCAATGTTTTTATTTTGAAATCATTTGCAGTAAGAGGATAATTGAATTCAAATACAATTTGAATTTTGTTTTACATTTGAAATTACAGACTACATGTTCTTCACTAATTTATCAGATGGACATTGCTTCCACTTGAATTTATACAGTATGTGTAATTTGTAAATTGTATCTTAAAAGAAACCTACTAAATTACATTAACTTATACATATAAGTACATTTAATTTTTAAATTACCCAGCTCTTTTATATATTATATACTATATATGCTGTATATACAGTATAACTAAAATATATTTTATTTATGTTTTTGTATATAAAATATAAATGTATTTATTTTATATTTATACATTATATGAGAAAACTTGTAAGTATAAATAAAATATATTTATACATAAAAATATATAAAAAAAATATACTATGTGTGTGTATAAAGTATATTTTATTTATATATAAAATATAAATACATTTTATTTTAATATTTTTATTTAACTAAAATATAAGAAAAAGCTTGCAAGTATAAATAAAATACAGTACTGTGCAAACTTTTAGCCAATTTTGCATAGTGAATATGTCTTCAAAGATAATGACATAAATATCTTGCACATGTATGGCATTGCATACTGCCTATACTACACTTACTGCTTTTGCCATATTAATGTAAATGTATGGCAGAAATAGTATGAGTCGTCTTCAAATCACAGTTTAGGACAGTGTGAAGCACACGTGCATCATTTAAAAACGACTGCAGCCGAAGCTTTCTGTACTGTAAGAGACGGCTTTCTTCTTGTATTATTGTGAGTGTCCTTGTCTTATCTCTTGAGGTGAAGATTGGGGCTTGGGGTGTAAAATGTAAATTTCCCCCTCACATACATGCTGTTCAGAAGGGTGGGGTTGCTGAAAAGGCTCCGATTGCGCCTGCTCGGTGTGGGGTCTGGAGGGGTGTGCTCATAGGCGCAGTCCGATGGTTTAAATCCTACACATGCGTATTGGATTTCGGGATTCAAGGGAATACGCCATATTGGAAACACTATAGTTTTAGCTAACAGTTTATTGCTAGCGGAGGAAAGGGCCACTATTTGATTCCCGTTGCTTGTGGCGTTTGGCACTTAGTTATTTTCCCCGTCGTTTCGTGTAACCCAGTATACAGGCAGACTCTCGCGGTCCGGAATCAAAGTTGTCCGCTGAACGGAGGGGAGAAAGGCGTTCTTCTGCTTGACAGGGCTATTAGAAAGAGAAGTTGAATGGATCCGAGGGTCGCTTGGATTCAGCCGGAACAGAAAGGTCCTGCGAACGCTTTATGGATGCGTGTGTGGGAAACGTCTCAGGTAAACCGGACTAACACGGGTCAGCACCAGAACCAACTATACCACAACCTCTCTGTCAATTCTCCAGCGTTTGGCGTGTATAAGAATGTAGCGTTTGGCAAAGGCGTTTGCAACAGCCCTGCGTCTGCCCCATCCAGCAGCAGCAGCCATCCTCAGGGCAATGCAAATAATAGCACTCGTATTAAAATCAACGGCACTGCGACGTTACCGAACTCTGCGTCTCGCGCGTTAAATGGAAACGCGGTCAAGGTAGGTACAGGGGACGGTGAAATGTCGTCATCAGCGGATTCAACATCAAGCTGCTCTAAAATAAGGACTACAAGCCCCAATGTGATCGCTGGGAATATGAACAAGGCTGCCGGTGGCGCCCATCCGTTTTTTAGCTGCAGCGAGTGCGTACTGAATAATGTCAACCACTATCATCCTCTTCATCCACGGTTTTTCCATCAAGAGCAGCAACAGCAAGGCTGTTTGAAGCGACACCCGTCCCATCCTGCAGTGATACACAACCACCACCACCATCATCATCATCATCATCACCACCACCATCACCCGGGCCGCAGGAAAAGCGATAATAAGGCCAGCACCTACGGGATCAACTACTTGCTCTCCAACTGGACTAATGGCAATTTTGACAACTCTGGCACGCCTTGGATGACGATGAAATATAACCCAGGAGTGGATGGGTGAGATGAGCTGTCTTTGCTTTTATCTTGTTTATTATTCTGGTATCATTCGGCGAATTTGACGGCAGTGTTTTACACTCAATGTACGATGTTCGCGACGCCACACTGTGGACTGCGTCGTTGTTTATAATGGGCGTGTTGTGATAAGTCGCGTCGCGCGCTTACTGTCTACACAGGGCGTTATTAATATTTACAGAATGTTGTGTTACTTTTATGTGCGAAGTTTTGGGCCGGGTTTTTTTTTTAGCTTTAGCACGTTATCTGGGGGTGTCCTGGGTTCGGGTCGAGCTGCTGTGGGTTGGGTCACTTGTGGAATGTGTAGTGTTTACGTGACTAAGTTTTAAAAGAAGAGTTCGACATTTAATTATCTAGCCCGAGTACACAACATTTGTTTCTACGACGTACAGTTTTCCAAGTATATTTATTAGTGACCAGTTAATCGCTGATTAGCCCTGTCCGGTGTGTTACATTACTCTATGTCCTCACCTGTTCATTAACGTGATTGAACACACTCTTTAGTGATCGAACAATTTCAGATTTAAGGAACTTTTCAGGCAGTAAAAAGTTTGTCTTTAGTAACCCAGGGAAAAAAATAATAGTATAATTGGCATCTAACTAAATTTAGTGAGATTTATGCTTCAAAGAAGAAACAACTATTTGCCAATGGGGTGGAGAAAAATATTGTAAGATTTCTCTGAAAACAAGACTTAATATCTAATGCCGTTTTGCTTGTCAAGTAAATGTATATTGTTTTAAGAATATTTCAATATTTTAACTGGAGAATAAGACAAAAATACTAATTAAGAATTTTTTTTTGGTTTGCAATGTATGGTTGTAAGAAGAGTAGTATCTGTTGCATTAACTTGTTATATTTGCAGTAGATGGTTGCACCCCTCTGGAATTTTTCCACAAAGGAATCTGGAACCAAAAGAGGCATTGGCTGTGTTTCAAAACCTTATGAGCTGAATACCTAGAGTGTATTTGTCCACTTATGTTGCCCATAAATGCTCTCTGGGTACACTGTAACAAAAAAGCAAAACAAAACTTGTTTGTACAAAGAACT
The DNA here is from genome assembly GCF_025860055.1 of Xyrauchen texanus. NCBI lineage: Eukaryota > Metazoa > Chordata > Actinopteri > Cypriniformes > Catostomidae > Xyrauchen > Xyrauchen texanus. The sequence continues at coordinate 30,078,914 of NC_068301.1, forward strand.
TGTAGTTGCCAGAATACTTATGTAACAAATACAGTAAAAATGTGAACAACTTTACAGAACAGCCTGTACATTTTACAGTTTAAACTGTTGTAATTTACATGACCATGCTGGCACTGTAAAAAAAAATAAAAATCTGTTACATTTCCAGAAAAAAATGTCAAACTTTATATTTACCTTCTGAAACTGTAAAAATCTGCTTTTTACTTTATAAGATATTGTTAATAACCAATTACTGAAGAACACATGATGACATGAAGTTCACCAGTAGTGTCTCTTCCAGGAGTAATGACCATTAAACATATGGAGACAGTGCTCAGTGTCACTCACAAACACTAAACACCATTCAATGAAATAATGTCAGTTAACATTGAACTACATCAAATATAAAACAGAACACCCAATTGTAAATAACTGATATTAAAAATAAGAAGAAACAACTATTCCTATAAAATATTATGAAATATGGTGGGTCATGCAGGGAATTGTGTGAACACCCACTTTTTTTTTTACTGTAATTTTAACAATAATTTACTGTAAAAGTACTCTCTTGTTAAACAATGTACATTTTTACCATTAATTATTTATTCATGTATTTTTGTAACTTTTTACATCTAAAAAATATATTTTTTACAAAATTTTGTTGTAAAAACTACTGTATTGGCTTTTAAAATGTTAATTACTATATATTTTACAGTTAATACTCGTTAATCAATTAACAATTTTTTTCTGTAGCATTTTTAGTCTTTACTGTAAAAATTACAAATAGTTTTTTTTTTTTTTTTTTTTTTTTTACAGTGTAGGCAGCTTGCAAACCTTTGTGACTTTGCTCATTGTTTTTGCTTGTTTGTACATATATTTTGTCTTTACCCTAGTTGTTTTTGGAAATGAAGGTCTTAAAACTGACAAAGTTGTATGTTAACTCAAAACATTTAAAGATAGTTGTATTGACAGGTCTTGGAATGAAAGTGTCATATTAAAGGGACGGTTTACACTGAAATGAGAATTGTGTCAGCATTTACTCACCCTCATGTTGTTTGGTCATACGCGAACTCTGCGCATCAGCATATAGGATGCTCAATGCAACTCTCGTCATCAGCAGAGTGCGCAAGCACTGAACACGTGCAGCCTGAATTTTCTAACAGCGTGTCTTTGAACACGCACAGTGCGCATGCACCTTGAGTTATTTGCATTATTTTGTGGGTCCACAAGGTGGCAACACTTACATTTTGGGCCATTGCTGTCACGAAGAAGCACTCGAATATGTAATCGCCGCTAAACATCAGGAGATAAAGGTAAACCTATTCAAGTCAAGAGCACGTGTGTGAGGAGATGCCTGCATTTGTATAACTCGAGTCTGAAGGACTATAAAAACATCTTTATAGGTCTAAACTCCTGAAGAGAAAGTCCGGTGTCTCAAAGCAGTCGTAGCGTGCATGCGCCAGCCGCCTTTGTATGCACAAAGAGTTATATGGAGTTTACTTTGAAAGGCTCGCATTCGACTGTACGCTGACGCTGAGCTTTCGCATCAAAAAGGAAGTATACCTAGGGCTTGACATTTGAAGACAAAAGATGTCATGCAGAATGTTGGCCTCATTCACCATTTGCTTTCATTGTATGAAAAAATATATAAAGTGTTTGGTATCTGAGGCCAGGCTTCTGCATAACATCTTTTTTGTTCCAAATAAGAAAGTGTGTCATATAGGTTTATGAAGGTGAGTAAATCATGACATAATTTCCATTTTGGGTGAACAATCCCTTTTAAATCCCTTTTAAATGGCATTCTTCTGTATGGTTAGGGTTAGCATAGGACAGGCTTTACTTTACGAAATGTAATTTGTTGCTTCTTAAATTGACCAATTGCCTCTTTCATAATTGTCTGCCTTCATTTTGTCCCAAGGCTGCATGAAGAAATCATGGACTTCTACAATTTCATGTCTCCTCGTCTTGAGGAGGCCACCATGAGACAGGAGGTGGTGGACAGAATAGAATCGGTCATCAATGAGTTGTGGCCAACCGCTAAAGTAAGCAACAAGAAGCACTGATGTGTATGAAAATTTTGGCTATTCACCTTTTAAATTTGAGGTAAAATGTGCATCTTTTTTCATTTGCTGAACTTAGGTCCAGATTTTTGGCAGCTTTAGCACCGGGCTTTATCTCCCAACCAGGTACGTGTAGCTTGCTTGATCTTGAACATTTTGTTGAAACCCAGCACAGACAGATTATGAACAGAACCTATAACAGAGATGGTAATCTTGAGCATACTCTTAATGTATGCTCTTATAATCTCTGTCATAGCAGTTTAGGAACCGTAAGATCGGCCAATATATGTATGCAGTGTAGTGAAGTACTGTAGATCAATGCACCTGTATGTACTTAATTTTTTAGTGATTTGCTAATTCCTAATATATCTCAGTGTTGAAGTTGGGTCTTCTAAATGCATCAAAAATAAACAAAATAGATACTTAAATGTTAATGAATATTGAGTCCAACTATTTTTGTCTTATTTTGGATTGTGTTCACCAAAGTGGCATTTAACTGATCACAATGTATAGTCAGGATATTAATAACGTGAATAATGACTATTACAATTTGAAAGAAATGTTCAGAACTTCTTGAACTACTTCAAAGACTTCTCATCAAAAAATCCTCCACGTGCAGCAATGACAGCTTTGCAGATTCTTGGCATTCTAACTGTGAGTTTGTTCAGATACTCAGGTGACATTTCACCCCACACTTCCTGTAGCTCTTGCCATAGATGTGGCTGTCTTGTCAGGCACTTCTCACACACCTTACAGTCTAGCTGATCCCACAAAAGCTCAATGGAATTAATATCCATTACACACTTTTCCAATGATGTGTTGTACAATGTCTGTGTTTCGTTGTCCACTCTAATCGTTTCTTTTTGATTTCTGTTTCAAAAGTGGCTTTTTCTTTGCAATTCTTCCCATAAGGCCTGCTGCCCCCCTATGTCTATTCTTTACTGTTGTACAAGAAACTGTAGCGGGTAGAATTCAATGAAGCTGTCAGCTGAGGACATGTGAGGCGTCTATTTCTCAAACTAGAGACTCTGATGTACTAATCCTCTTGTTTAGTTGTACATCTGAACTTCCAAATCTCTTTCTGTCCTTGTTAGAGCCAGTTGTCCTTTGTCTTTGAAGACTGTAGTGGACACCTTTGTTTGAAATCTTCAGTTTTTTGGCAATTCTAAGCAACAACGATTGTCTGAGTTTCTAGAGAAAAAAATAGTTTCTTTTTTGCCATTTCTGACATATTGACCTTAAAACGTGCCAGTATTGCATACTGTGGTAACTCAAAAACAAATACAGACGATGTTAAGCTTCATTTAACAAACCAAATAGCTTTGTTTGATATAATGGCAATAGATTTTCTAGTACCAAATTAGCAATTTAGCATGATTATGGCTGCTAGAAATGGGGCCTGTCTAGATTTGATAAAAAATTATTTTTGTTTAATAGTGATTGTGCTGTTTTTTTACATCAGTAATGTCCTGACTATACTTTGTGATCAGTTGAATGCCACTTTGGTGAATAAAAGTTAAATTTTCCTAAGGAAACGGCAAAATCTGTACATTATTCCAAACTTATGGCCGCAAATGTAGCTATGTGAAAGATCTTAAGCTTTTACTCTGTGTGCTGTAGTGACATTGACCTGGTGGTGTTTGGGAAATGGGAGAAACCTCCCCTGCAGCAATTGGAGCAGGCACTCAGAAAACACAGTGTGGCAGATACCTATTCCATCAAAGTTCTCGACAAAGCTACGGTAGGAGTACTGCCATGTTGATCTATCACTAGCTAAAACAATTGAATAGTTTAATTTATAGAGGTTTCCCTGAGTGTGCTTGAATTTTTCTTTTGTGCTGTTTTTTGGTTTGTTTGTTTTCCTGGCAATTAAGTGTTCTGCTGTCACTTGAGAAAAGATTTAAAGAATATCTTTCTGTACATTTTTGAAGGTACCAATCATCAAACTGACCGATCAAGAGACAGATGTGAAAGTAGACATTAGTTTCAACGTGGAGACGGGCATCAAAGCTGCTAGCTTCATCAAAGAATATGTCAAGGTAAACATTCAGCTTTTACATGTATATACAGTGCGTTCAGAAAGTATTCAGACCCCTTCTTTTTTCACATTTTGTTATGTTGCAGCCTTATGCTAAAATGCTTTAAATTATAAAAAAAAAAAAATCACATCAATCTACACTCCATACCCCATAATGACAAAGAAAACCCATATTTTTGATAACTTTGCTAAGTTGTTAAAAACAAAACAAACTTAAATATCATGTTGACATACACTACAGGTCAAAACTTTTGAAACGCTTGTCTGAAATGATTCTAATGATCTTAAAAAGCTTTTGATCTGGAAGGCGTATGCTTAAATGTTTCAAATTAGTTTTGTAGACAAAAATATAATTGTGCTACCATGTCATGAAACCAAAAAATAAAGAAAAGCAGCCAATAAGTGCCCAACATAGATGGGAACTCCTTCATTACTGTTAAAAAAGCATCCCAGGGTGATACCTCAAGAAGTTGGTTGAGAAAATGTCAAGAGAACATTAAAGATGCTAAAATATAACACCGTTTTGATTTATTTTGGATTTTGTTTAGTCACAACATAATTCCCATAGTTCCATTTTATGTTATTCCATAGTTTACTATTGACTTTACTATTATTCTAAAATGGGAAGAAAAAAAATTATAATAAAGAGTGAGTGTGTGTGTGTTTCAAAACTTTTGACCGGTAGTAGAAGTATTCAGACCCTTAACTCAGTACGTTGAAGCACCTTCGGAAGTGATTACAGCCTCAAGTTTTTTTGGGTATTATACGGACAAGCTTTGCACACCTGGATTTGGGAATTTGATGCCATTCTTCTTTGCAGATCCTCTCAAGCTCTGTCGGGTTGGATTGGGACTGTCGGTGGACAGCCATTTTCAGGTCTCTCCAGAGATGTTAGATCGGGTTTAAGTCTGGGCTCTGGCTGGGCCACTTGAGGACATTCACAGAGTTGTCCCTAAGTCACTCTTGCATTGTCTTGGCTGTGTGTTTAGGGTCATTGTCCTGTTTGAAGTTTAACCTTCAGCCCAGTCTGAGGTCCTGAGCACTTTGGACCAGGTTTTCATTAAAGAAATCTCTGTATTTTGCTGCGCTATCATGCTATCACCGCCATGCGTCACCGTTTTGGTTTTGGTTTCCTCCAGACATGATGCTTGGAATTGAGGCCAAAGAGTTTAATCTTCTTTCCATCAGATCAGAGAATCTTGTTTCTCACAGTCTGAGAGTCCTTTAGGTGCATGCACTGAGGAGAGGCTTCATTCTGGCCATTATCAGGAAGAGTCCTGGTTGTTCCAAACTTATTCCATTTAAGAATTATGGAGGCCACTGTGCTCTTGGGAACCTTCAATGCAGCCAAATGTTTTTTTGGCGCCTTCCCCAGATCTGACCATTCTCCATTGACCGCTCTCATCAACAAGGTGTTTCCATCAGCAGAACTGCCGCTTACTGGATGTGTTTTGTTTTTGGCACCATTCTGAGTAAACTCTAGAGACTGTTGCATGTGAAAATCCCAGGAGATCAGCAGTTACAGAAATGCCCAAACCAGCCCGTCCGGCACAATCATGCCATGCTCAATCACTGAGATACATTTTTTCCCCATTCTGATGGTGAACATTAACTGAAACTCCTGACTTGTATCTATATTATATTATGCATTGCACTGCACTGCTGATTCGATAATCTTATGAATATATAGGTGTAGATGTGTTCCTAATAAAGTGCTCCAGTGAGGTGTGTATGTATATTCACCGATGAGCCAAAACATTATGACCACTCACAGGTGAAGCGAAAAACATTGCTCATCTTCTGTCAAGGTCTGGGTAGATTAAGATGGTAAGCGAACAATCAGTTCTCATAGTCAACGTGTTGAATGCAGTAAAGACCTGAGCAACTTTGACAATAGCCAAATTGTTATGACTGGGTCAGAGCATTTTTTAAACGGCAAGGCTTGTGGGGTGCTCCTGGTCAGCAGTGGCGAGTACCTACTGACAGCAGTTTGAGGAGGGACAAACCACAATCCGGTGACCAGGGATTTGGGTGCCCAAGGCTCATCAATGCGTGAGGGCAACGAAGGCTATCCTGTCTTGTCCGAACCGACAGAAGGTCTACTGTGGCACAAGTCACAGAACATTTTATTGATGTTACGGGAGGAATATGTTGCAACACACGGTGCATTGCACCCTGCTGCATAGCCGCAGACCAGTCAGAGTGTATATGATGAACTCAGAGTGCTCACTGTTGAAAGCACGTGAGCATCGGAACTGGACCTTGGAGCAGTGGAAGAAGGTCGCCTGGTCTGATGTGTCCAGTTATCTTTTACATCACATGGACGGCTGTGTATGTGTACAACGTTTACCTTGGAAGTGTTGGCACTAGGATGCACTTTGGGAAGACGACAAGCTGGTGGAGGGACTGTGATGGATTGGGCAATGTTCTGCTGGGAAACCCTGGCTCCAGCCATTTATGTGGATGTCAATTTGACATATGCCACTTACTTAAACATTGTTTCAGACCAGGTACACCCCTTCATGGTAGTGGTATTCCCTTATGGCAGTGGCCTTTCTCTGCAGGATAATGCACCCTGCCACACTGCACACATTGTTCTGGAATGGTTTGAGGAACATGATGAAGAGTTCAAGATGTTACCCTGGCCTCAATTTCCCAGATCTCAATCCTATTTAGCATCTGTGGGATGTGCTGGACAAACAAGTCCTATCCACGGCTCCACCTCGCAACTTACAGGATTTGAAGGATCTGCTGCTAAAGTCTTGGTGCTAGATAGCACAGGACACCTTCAGGGGTTTTTTGAGTCCATGCCTCAGTGGGTCGGTGCTGTTTTGTTGGCACACGGAAAACCAACAGCATATTAGGCAGGTGGTCCCAATGTTTTGGCTTATCAGTGTATACAGTGTATTCCAGGAGGTACATGCTTGAATCGACTGCACATTCTGGCACAGAAACTGATTGTGTGGGGCAGTGCACACTTGTTTATAACACCCACGTAATGGGCATAATAAATACGAGTGGATTTTCTGTACAGAGAATGTAAAGGGACTTCACCCGCAAGTTGTGAGCCAGGTGTGGGAGAGATACGGGCATGCTGCTGTATTTCTATGCATTGCCTGAAAATGTTCTCTCACTGTCATCTGAACAAGACCTAAATGAAGGTGAATTTTGTTTCTAATTAAAAAGATTATTTAAATTTTTTTTATGTTATTTCTCAGGGGTAAGAACGCTAACTACCACCCCTAGAGTCGCGAATTTGAATCCAGGGCATGCTAAGTAACTAAATTGGCCCAGTTGCTAGGGAGGGTAGAGTCAAATGGAGTAACTATATGATTGTTATATTGTAGTTAGCTCTTGGTGGGGTGCTTGGTTGCCGCAGAGAATAGCATGAATCCTCCACATGCATTGTGTCTCCACGATAACGTGCTCAACAAGCCACGTGATAAGATGCGTGGATTGACGGTCTCAGATGCGGAGGCAACTAAGATTCGTCCTCTGACACCCGGATTGAGACGAGTCACTACGCCACCACGAGGACTTGGAGCAAATTGGGAATTGGGCATTCCAAATTGGGGAGAAAAAAAAAAGAAGTGATTTCTCCTGTTTATTAATAAATAAATGCATTAAAATAGTCATATGCAACACAAAAATCTTCACAATTGTAATTATGATCGCTGTGTGTCAACGGCCTCTGCTGACTGATAAAAAGTTATACTGGTACTAAAATTAAAAAATAAAAACAATACAGCCATGGCCTAAAGTTATTGGCAGTGATATAAATGTTGTTTCGCAAAGTTTTCTGCTTCAGTTGTTGTGTTGATTCACATTGCTTCTAGATTATTGTGCCCAAATTTCACAGTTTTTTGGTCCTGGCACAAAATGACCAGCTAACATAATTTCACTAATCATATCAGCAGCACCTGGGAAAGTGTGAACAAGAACTAGTCAGGTGAAATCGCTTTATCATCCTGATTGGATTATAAGAGCAGACTGATTGCTATAAATGAGGGAAGAAGTGCTTCCAATCATTGTGTTCTTGTTCATAATGGTTACCTCTAAAGAAATACGTGCAGCCATCATTGCTTTGCAGCAATTTCCTTGCATGTGAGGCAATTTTGATGCAAAGAATATTGCAACTGAAAGAACCATTTACCGGATCATCAAGAACTTCAAGGAGAGAGGTTCAACTGCAATGAAGAAGGCTTCAGGATGTCCCAGAGTGTCCAGCAAGCACCATGACAGTCTCTTCCCGAGGAGTCAGCTACGGAATCGTGTCACCACCAGTGCAGAACTTGTTCATTATTGGCAGCATGTTGGTATGTGTGAATCTGCATGCACAGTGAGGCGAAGACTTTTGGCCAATGGCCTGGTGTCAAGAAGGGCAGCAAAGAAACCACTTCTCTCCAAGAAAAACATCAAGGACAGACTGAAATTCTGCAGGAAGTACAAGGATTGGACAGCAGAAGACTGGTGCAAATGTATTATCTCTGATGAAGCCCCCTTCTGACTGTTTGGGACATCTGGAGAAGAAAAGATGAACGCTACCATGAGTCCTGTGTCGTGCCAACAGTGAAGCATCCTGAGCCCATCCATGTGTGGGGTTGCTTTTCATCCAAGGAGGTTGGCTCTCTCACAATTCTGCCCAAAAACACTGCCATGAATAAAGAATGGTATCAAAACTTCCTGCAAGAGCAACTTCTCCCAATATTCCAGGAGCAATTTGGTGATGATCCGTGTATTTTCCAGCAGGATGGAGCACTTGTCACAAGGCAAGAGCGATAATGAAGTGGCTAAGAGATCATTACATTTGAAAATTTGGATCTGTGGCCAGGAAACTCCCTGGATCTTAATCCCATAGAGAACCTGTGGTCAATCCTAAAAAGGCAAGTGGACTCCGAGCACTAATAAGGCAAGAATGGATTGCCATCAGTCAGGATTTGGCCCAGAAGCTGATATCCAGCATGCCAGAGCGAATTCCAGAGGACATGAAGAACAAAAGTCAACACTGTAATTATTGACTATTTGCATATATTTAATGTTTTTGTATATAATGCTGCATATTTCAGTGAGGGTCAGATTATAATTCTTGCAATATTACTGAATAAAACAAAGAGATACAAACCTCTATTGGGAAAAAGGCTAGTTAACTGTTGCATATCTTCTACAAATGTTATTGTAAACAAATGGCATTGGAAATACAATTTCCATGAGACATTCAGAAAGGAGATCAAAAGTTTAATTTCTTTGCTTTTCATCACTCCGAAACTACATGCGTTAAGCAACCAAAAGAAAAATATGATAGCCAAAGTTGTGGGTAATTATGTTTTCGTAAGATCCGGCATTACTACGTGACTGGCATGCACTTTTTGTAGCAAATTTGCACGAGACAATGGCTTGATAATGAATTTGTCATTGGAGTAGCAAATGCCCACATTGCAAAAAAGTACATTTTGGACCCTGCTCTTAATAACATGTTCTTTATGTCTTCGATATGCTCCACGTTTTCTGATATCTTGATGGGCATATAGTGTCTGTCTGTTTGACTAGAGGGAGGAGGATGAAACATAGCTTAACATCTGTCAGCAAGTTTTCAACCCAGATGTATTAAGAACTGTAAGAGATGTATTAAGACAACAAGTGTTATTCTTAGACTAGGTTAGGTCTGGAACAGAGATTTTATTCTTGGAGGAGGAATGTAAGATTTGTTGGCCCATCTTTTGATACCACTTTTCAAAGTCTTAATTATTCCTGCTGCTCCCTTACATGGACAGCTGGGTGTTATCTTCACTGGCAGATAGCTGCATCTGTCAATTCCATTTCTTCCTCCTTGACCCAGTTTACACCTGGTGTTAACATCTGTCTCATGTAATCTGATCAGAAAAGGACTGTGTTTAAATGCAAGTTTAAATAGTAGTACGTTTTGTAGTGTTATCACTAATGCGTCCTGATGCACACTGGAAAACAATTAAGCCCTGCCTTGTGATGGATGTGCAATCTTTGTGCCAAAGCAAATGTTTTAAGCATTACCAGCTAGGTGTGGCTTTAAAAGAAAACCAACCTTTCTTCATTATTGGAAAAGCGCACATGCACAAGAGTTCTTGGAGCATCTCTGGTACACCTGCCATTTACATGCAGTGACCCATCGCAAGGGTGTCATACATTTTTAGTGGATTAAATGCAGTCCAATAACTGATCATAACTATTAAATATAACTTCTAAACGGTAAATGTGCTAACTTAATAATTTAGTCATATATTCTTTAATAAAATGTAACCGATACAACAAAAGTCCTGTGTATTATTAACTACAAATGTCACAAACAACCTGTAAGTAACTGCACTGCCTATATTGAAGTCTCACAACTTCGTAATAATTCAAAATAAAATAAGAATAAGCGTGTCAATAAGATAAGGAGATCAGGAACTGCTCTGACTATTTATTTTTTCCTCCATATTTCTCCCTAATTTGGAATTCCCAATGCACTGATAAGTCCTTGTGGTGGCGTAGTGACTTGCCTCAATCCGGGTGGTGGAGGACTAATCTCAGTTGCCGCCGTGTCTGAGACGTCAATCCACGCATTCGATCACGTGGCTTGTTTAGCACGTTAACGTGGAGATGTCGCACGTGTGGAGGCTTTATGCTTTTCACTGTGGCTTCCACGCGCCCTACCGAGAGCGACAACCACATTATAGCGACCAGGAGGTTACCCCATGTTACTCTACACTCCCTAGCAACCGGGCCAATTTGGTTACTTGGGAGCCCTGGCTGGAGTCACTCAGTGTGGTGGTAGTCAGCGTCAATACTGTCTGAGCTATCCAGGCTGCCGATGTGTAAGTATTTTTTAACCGGCTCATAAGAGTAATTTGTTCAGGAATCTGACTACACTGTTTGCAATGTCTGTTGCACACAGTAGATTTAGTAGCACATTTAGGAACTGTTAACAGAACTGAAATCATGAAACGCATACTGTTCTGAAGGCAGCCAGTTCTGGACAAGAACCAGTTTTCTTTTCCCAACTTTACACATTGCAAAGTGATTAGTGTAGTCACAAAATCAGGATACTCTCGTGATAAATCCAGACAAAATCCAATCACAATCGAATGAGACCTTGAGACCATGATTGAGTCACCTGTGATGGATGTTAATGCCTGTTGTAAACCGGGTCTTTTGTTTATTTTTCTAATACAATTTATCAGGTCTAACGTATCACTTTCATCTTCTCCCACACAGAAGTATACCGTGCTGCCTTATTTAATCTTCGTGCTGAAGCAGTTTCTCCTACAGCGAGACCTAAATGAAGTCTTCACAGGAGGAATCAGCTCCTACAGTCTCATCCTGATGGTCATCAGCTTCTTGCAGGTGCAAATGCTTGTAACTTTTTGTAAAAAATTTTTATGATAAGTCCGGGGAAGTGCCAGGTCTAGCTCTCTAGCATAACAGCATTATGACTTAAGCATGAATTTGCATCAAAATGGAAAAGACTTTGTGCTTAATGTAAAAAATATTTATCATTACTAATCACGCATATATTGATACCCTTGTGTAAGTGTCTTGGCCTCATTCGTTTCGTAAATTACTTTACCAAACAAACAAAGAGACTTTGTCTCGTCTTGCCTGTTTCTTGGCTTACACCCACAGTTACACCCAAGAATTGATGCTAGGAATCCCAACATGAATCTTGGCATTCTGCTCATTGAGTTCTTTGAGCTCTATGGGAGACACTTCAACTACTTGAAGACGGGCATCAGGATAAAAAACGGTGGGGCCTACATGGCTAAGGAAGACATCATGAAGGCTATGAGTAATGGCTACAGGCCCTCTATGCTCTGTATAGAGGACCCTCTCCTTCCAGGTATTTAGCACACTACAGATACCAAAATTACTCTAACAAAACAGTAGCTCTTTTCCAAAACATAGTGAGCTACCCTCTGAGGCAGCTCAACTGAATTGGAACCTTATAAGCAGCCACTCAAGCATGCACGAGACCACATCGGATCTCCATCCTTCTACGTCCCGGCTAGCAGTGAATTACAGACTGATCATAAAAAATCATACTCTACCATATTCTAGAACCCTCCAACACAGTCCACGGGTATAAGTTATCAGCGAACTATCGTTGTTTGTTTTTGTCGATAACAGATAGTTCCGAAAGCAGGTGCTGATTAATTGGGCCAAAAAGATTCATCTCTACCATTAATTCTAGGGATGTGCAAGAGTGATCAACTAGTCGTCCAACAACCAACATTAATGTTTTTAGTGGTGGTGGTTTTAATAGGAGAGACAATTCTCAAATTAAGTGAGACGCAACTTTTTGAGCGCTTTTGCTAGATGATAGCTTGCTGTGTTTAACGTCAGCACAGTAAAGCCCTCTGCAAAAAGTTTCTTCTCTTTAATGCTTTAGGTTTTGTCTTTAGGTGTTGTTACAGCATATCGCTGCTTTTAACAATACATTTCAAGATGATCATTGTCAGACATTAAATCCTCTGCTGTGAGGAATATTCTTCTATTTGAGGTGTTTTGGAGAGATTGACTTGAAGTCTTTTGTTATTGTGTCTGCCACTGTTTAAATAAATAGTTGCAGTAAAAAAGGTTTAAACTGCTTGAAGTTGTGAACTAGATACGTACCCACAATATTATCTAGCTGGTCTGAGCTTTTGAATTTGCAGCCAGGATTGCCCTGAAACGCGTCATTCTGCGTTCATTATGCACATGAGTAGTTTTGTGCCGCTTCCTATTGGAGCCTTTTTATTTTATTTTTTTCTCCCCTTTTTTTCTCCCCAATTTAGAATTCACAATGCGCTCTAAGTCCTCGTGGTGGCATAGTGACTCACCTCAATCTGGGTGGCGGAGGACGAATCTCAGTTGCATCCGCGTCTGAGACAGTCAATCCGCTCATCGTATCATGTGGCTTGTTGAGCGTGTTACCGTGTAGACTAGATAGATAGACAGCCATTTTAAACTTAACTGAATTCTTTAGGCATGAATTTTAACTTTGACTTGTATGTGTTTTTTTTTATTAACTACTCAGGTAATGATGTGGGCAGAAGCTGTTATGGTGCCATGCAAGTAAAGGAGGCATTTGACTACGCGTATATAATTCTGGGTCATGCTGTCTCACCTCTTGCACGTTCCTACCCCAACAAAGACAGTGACAGGTACAATTCTCACATGCATACCAGCACCCTAATTTCTCTCTAACTCTTAAGTTTTATTTTAATGAGTCTGTGACTTTTTTTCCCCTTAGCACTTTGGGACGCATAATTAAAGTCACACAGGAAGTAATCGACTACAGGGAGTGGATCATAAAGAAGTGGGGTGGCAGACCCAACTCCAGCATCGAGAGGAACCCAGGTGAGGTTTAATATAAACACAATTTCTCGGAGTACAACTGTTATGACTGCTGGCCAGCTGCTTGGGAACATTTTCACCAGTGAATTTCTGCATTTGGTATTGCATGATAATGTCCTTTTATAACAGCTGACATTGAAATGACCGTCATGGCCGAATCTAAACAGTGCTTCACTATGTCAACAGTTCTGTTCCTAGACCTGGTTAGCTGCCTTCCTGGACACCATTTTAAGTTATCTTTGGTATCCGCTCAATGCAAAGGCTGTTCCAATTGTTAGGCAGTAATACTACTGTATGCTGCCTACAAAGATACCTTGTTTTGTCCAAAATTCAAAGAAGCATCCATTTTTTGTTAGGTCTTCCATGTGACATCAGTGGTGTAATATTTCTAGTGAAGTTATGGCTAACTTTTCTACTTCCTTTGCATGCAGGTCCATCCCATAAAGACTCTGTAGAGTCAAGTACACTGCTATGTGTAGGTGTGGAGGACCAGCAGCAGAGGGACTCTGTGTCTCCTCACAGTGCAGATTCACCCATGTCTCTCTCCAGCCCTCAACAGCACTCTTCAGCCTCTTCTGCGTCCTCCCTTTCAGGCAGTGACATTGTAAGCATGAACCAGTGTCCAAACTTCAAAGGAATAGTTAACTCCAAAATTATCGTCAGTCCAGACCGCTGATAGTGAAAAGAGTTGGGACTGGGGTTGTCGAGCTCCAAAACGACCCAAAAACGAGACGCGTCAAAAAGAACCAATAGGAGTAATTTTATATGTTTTTTAATACTTGCACAATACTTTTATGGTGCTTTGTCATTTTGGATCTTGACAGCCCCAGTCCTAATTCACTTTCATTTTATGGAAAAGAGTTGCCAGGATATTCTTCATTTAGTTACCCACATGTTGTTCCTAAATAAATATTTGATGACAGATTTTTCATTTTTGGGTTCATTTTAATCAGAGGCCCCATTCACACATGCAACATGTAAATTATAGGAAATTCATTGGGTTGCCGTTACTGGTAAATGTACCAAATGTGCTGTTCACTCATACCATCAATAAGGAAATTTATAGGTAATGATACAACTTTACATTAAGGAAAATTGCCAGAGCAAAATTTAAAAGCATTTTCAAAAGGGTTGTGTTCACACATTACCTCTAAACTGGAAATTGTAGGTAATTTTCTGGAAAAGGCTGTATGTGTGAACGCGACTATAGTATGCCTTTATTTGTTTTTCCACTTGCATATTTTGACTCCATTCCTTGTCTGTTATATCAGGACTCTGACTCCACACCGTATGTCGCTCCACCTGTAGCCCCCTTTCCTCTCCAGATTCTGGCACCTGGTCCCCTGCCACCTGCACTTCAGATGGGCGCAGGCAAAGCCAGCCTCGCGACAGCACTCACTATGCCCCCAGCCACCCATGTGAGGAGATATGTTGGTTTAGTACTAATTTCTGAGATATAACTTAAAAAAAATAATAGACTTCTAAATTATATAGATGATGTTAGACTTGGATTTGAGCTAAGACTCGTAGTTTTCAAGAGTTTGAAACTCATCTTAATGGTTGGGTAACGCTAGCACATTCTTACATCCAACTCTATTTCTTTGTTTCTGTACCAGGTAAGAGGCAGTATTTCAATCCACACTTTACCTAGCAGACAGGTGTGTATGGCAGATGGACCACCCCCATACCTCAACATGCCCCCCCCTGCAGTCCCCCTTGCTCCACCCAGCCCACTACCCAGTCCCCATCACCATCCAAAGGTAGGGTGTGGCCCACGTGTACTGTGTGTAGGTGTGTATGCTATGTATATTTTGACTGTAAGCTCAACAGCTTCATTTATCAAGACTATGTAAAACGTTGTTTTGAAAGGGTGGGATAAATCTAGGGGGGAGGGTGGAAGAAAAGGGTCTTCATTTATATTTGTGATACGCAAGGAATAATTGTTGATTGATCATGGAATTGTTGAAAATGTAATGCACACCAGAAGTCGCAACAGAGCTGTGTTGCAGAGCTTTATCCATAGCAGTGCGATTTATGGAAAATTAACCAACAGCCTTGATGTGTCAACCAGTCAGTATCAAGCATTCTGGCAATGGGGTAGCTAAGTGAGTAAAGACACTGACTACCAACCCTGGAGTTCACAAGTTCGAATCCCAGGGCATGCTGAGTGACTCCATCCAGGTCTCCTAAGCAACCAAATTGGCCTGGTTGCCAGAGAGGGTAGAGTCACATGTTGTAACCTCCTCGTGGTCGCTATAATGTGGTTCGCTCTAGGTGGGGCACGTGGTGAGTTGTGCGTGGATGGCATGAAGCCTCCACATGCGCTACATCTCCGCGGTAACGTGCTGCTCAAGCCATGTGATAAGATTTGCGGGTTGACGTTCTCAGATGTGGAGGCAACTGAGATTCGTCCTCCGCCAGCCGTATTGAGGCGAGTCACTACACCACCACGAGGACTTGTACTGAATTGGGCATTCCAAATTGAGGAGTTAAAAAATAAAAATAATCCATGCAATGTCATTTGACAAAAGTTGCCTTTTAAATTGTCTGTTTCTTTGTCATATTAATTTTAGTCATCAAAAATAACAAAATGTGCAAAATGACAAACACGTATCAAATTGTTACAGACCTAGGATCATGTATAAAAATTTATAAACTACTTACAATTATTTTAAAATGTAATGAATATACTGAAGTATTAGCTACTTTTTAGAGATTACTCTGGTTATATAGCGCATTTTAAAGGAAAGATTTCTAGACTTTTTCGTTCTTTAAAAAAACAGTTTTAGTATATTAATATTGTAGAATTTCTCTCATTTTCATCAGCAGTTTGTTTATTGTCATGATGCATCTTTTTATTCTCATCTTCGTTATCGTTGACAAAATCAAAAATCCTTGGTCAGTGAACATTTTTGTCAGTAATTTCATTAATGAGATTAAAACTGGCTTTGGTTTAGGTACATATAATTAACCATCACTGCTCCACAACTATTTTAATATCAAAACCAGATGATGGATTTCTGATAGATTGCTTCTTAACCTATTAAATACTTCTGAAATGGTATGACGCTATGACTATGCAACAGTGTAAAAATAGATTATAAGGGGCACGTAACAACATCTATGCAGCAAACTAATGATGATATCCACCAAGATTGTAAAATGATCTACAAAGAATATGACGGTTTAAAAATATTAATAATTGTAATTCCTCATATTAAGGTAACTATCAAAGTCCAAAGATGAATACAGATGGATGTTGATTTACTGATAGAAGGTGTGGTGAGCTAAATGACCTTAAAGATCACTGTATACCTGCTTTTGTAGTTAATATCATGGGAAAATATTCTGTGAATAGCCAGTAGAGGGAGACATTTAAGTTGAACGAAACACCAACTGCAACCGAACATTATGTGCACATACTGTATATGTAGTAGTCTCATTTTTACTGTTAACAGAAGCCTCCTTTGTTTTGTGACTTTAAAAAAAATCCCATAAACCATGCACATAAAATATTTAATCAGTTATTGAATGAAAAGTATAAATAATAATAAAAAAAATGGTTAAATCTAAAAAAATATGCACATTTTATGCATTGTTTTCTTTGTGCTTTCATATGTGAGCGCTATTTGTGTGCCAATAAAAGTGGCTGCCCATGTAAAGAATTTTATATAAGTCACTTGTGAGCAGAGGTGGAAAGTAACAAATTACAACTATACAATACTTGAAAAGTACTTCTACTTGAGTTGTTTAAAAATTACGTTTTCAACTTGGTTACATTTTATTTTTCACCACAAATGACAAAGTAAAAAATAAAAAATGTACGTAATATTTCTCAATGTTCTGCAAGTTATATAAGCTCTAAATATGCTGCCCAGCACAACGGAAGCAGGACACAGCAGCAGATGGGATCCATTTTAATTGTTTATCAATTTCTGAATTTACCAAAATGTGCTTCTTAATATAGTCTATATTTACTCCTATATTATTTACAGCCCATCTGGCACCAACAATCATGCCAGCCTAACTCACCGAGATCACATTTTCCCCATTCTGATGGTTGATATGAACATCAACTGAAGCTCCTGACCCATATCTGCATTGTTTTATGAATTGCACTGCTGTTACACAATTGGCTGGTTAGATAATTGCATGAGTAATTAGGTAGACAGGTGTTTATAATAAAGTGCCCATTGAGTGTAAAAACATATATTTCAAATAATTTGCAACATTTTTGTCAGTATTGTTGGTTAATATAATGCATACTTGGTAAACAGAAGAATACATTTCTTAAAAAAACTAAAACGTTGTAGTGCTTTGCATTTAGTTTTTAACCATGAACTTTTGAATGGTGGTGTACAGTATTATATAGAGTATAATATCATTTACATAAGTACTTGTAAATTAATTACTTTAGTAGTTTAGCAGCAAACTAATGACACTTTTTTTTTTCAGTACGTATACTCAAGTAAAGATTTTCAGTACTCTTTTCCACCACTGCTTGTGGGAAAAAAAACTGTTCTATTTAAGTTTTGAGGCTACAGTAGATCTCTACACAGTATTTTAATGCTATCCTAATAGTCAATAATATGTTAAATGCAATTGTCTTTTCTGTCTCCTGCAGACAGGTCCCAAGTTCCCTCTAAAGGGCTTCCACAATCCCGCCGTGCTGCACAGCCCTGTCCTTTCCAACCGAGGCCACATTCAGTACAACCGCAACACCTGGCGGCGCAGGAAGCGGGACAGTCTACCGGCCAGCGTCAGCAGATAAAGATGACACCGCTCCACTCTGGACGCTACTTTTCCAATTGTTTCCTCTTCCACCCCACTGGTCCTGTCTTAAAATGATGAGAAATCATTGAGCCCTCCTACTGATGGAGCGAGGGCAGAGCAACCAGCGTTTGAAACCCAACTCCTCGTTCAGTAGTTGTGGTGATGGTGGTGCTAAGTTGTTCAGTCTGCAACTGAATTTGTGCACGTGTAAATTGTTATTTTTTTTTTACATTTGCAATCTTCCCGAGGAAGCTTCAAGAACAGGACATTTTTTTGGTCATTTACCCCACAGTTCCCTGTTCACAGGTGAAACATTCCTTTTTTGTGTGCGTGTCATAATCCTTTTTTCCCGTCTTCACGTTTTCAGTCTAAAGGGGACACCCTCCACATATAGGGCACGATTCAGAAGAGTTGAGTGTTACATATTAGTTGTATCTGTGTTTCCAAGGTGATTGCCACTTTTTGTGTAGGTGTGTAATGCTGGCTTCAAATCCTGCACTCAAGATGCTTCCAGAGTCCCCACTATATTGACTATACGCATGAAGCAACCTTGACCTTTTTGTGCAATAACTTCTTAATTTCTCTTTTTTCATTCACTATGGAAACATGTTGAATTTTTTTGTCAGCGTTTTTTGTTTGCTCATTTTGTAAAATGTATTGTTAATTAAGGTTTTTAATTTTGTTCATTGTTTACAGATCCTGTCAAACAGCCTTAAGGGGAAAAGGTCTGTTTTAAAAGTCAAACTGTTTAAATTCCTTTCCTTTTTTCTCAGCACTGGTTGCACCCGGAAAAGAGTGCGTTCAAGTGGCCAGTGTAGATCTTGCAGAACAACTTCCCGCCCTATAAGTTGTGCCATTTCACTATTGTGCACCCTTATTGAGCAGAGCTTTTGAGACTCGGCTTTAAGTTGTGGATTTGTAGCAGTGAGGTCGTAAGAGTAAGGCGCCTCAATTTGTGTGCAGAAATGATCCGAAAAGTTGGTTGTATGCCTCGACCTGAATCCACTTTCATTTATATGGGTGTATGTGTCCGTACGTCTATTTTAAATTGCGAAAGGTAAGTGTGAGATGAGAGAATTGTTTTTGGGAAGTTCTACTGAATGTGCGAGCAGACTCCAGATCAATGCAGCTTTATGCAAGGTGCCCTAATCTGACCTTTTCGGACTTCTGAACAGGCATCCATCTTTAAACAGACTAGTGGAGAACGGGAATTTATTTTGATTCCTTTGTGGAATCTTTATGTGCATTTATTGAAAGGTACTTGCGCTAATATATGCCTTTTTGGTAATTACCTATTCCTGTACTGTATTGTACTGTATATTTTTCAGTTTGTATATGGCACACTTCAACTGTATTGCTGTTGCTAAGAACGTCATAGGCATACAGGTTATTGTTACTATGCAAGTGGAGTTTTGAAAATCTCTTCCTGTGTCCTTCATGAGAGCTTGAGACAAAAACGGAATACCAATAATAGACCGGGGCCTGAGAGAGCAATGCGTTCAGCTGGCTCATCAAGGTACATGTGTCTGTTTTAAAGGGGAAAACAACCAAACGTCTTGTTTGGAATATCCTGCTGTTGCCGCCTTGAACTGAAATTCCTCTGCAGTGCAAGTTTTCTTCCTGGAGATCAACTGGACTAAATGTACTGCTAATACAATGTTACAACCATGTTAATGGCAACTGTCAAAAAACACTTTGAATGCCTCCTGCACTCTGTATGGAATGAGTTTGATTGCCACAAACTTGTTATGTGAAGTATTTTACAAAGTCATATCTGATATAGGCTCTTAAGAACTATAATGAGCTGCAGGATTGTCTTTGTAACTCTTGACTTACCTGCCTATAAATGCAATAGGGCAAATGCAACTCTAATTGCAATTTCTGCTTTTAGATAGAACCAGCATCATTTGCAAAGTTGGTTAGACATTGAGGCTAATCATCCCCGTGAGGACTCGATGTGTACTACTTGATAGTTTGCCCAAATGAAAAGGCTCCCTCATTTCCCTGAGTGAATCGGTGGAGATGTGTTGGAAAGTTGGAAGTGTATCACTCTGTAATGGTTTAACCTTTTGTGGTGATGTACTGCTAGATACAGCGTGACACTCCTCATTGAATATCAATGACGGATTTTAATTGTAATTTTTTTTTCCTTTTTTTTTTTTTCTGACGTCTGTTGTGTCGCAGTGGCCAAAAACACTTCTGAACTTGCCGGTCCTTACATAGATAACCCTCAATGTGGCCACCCAGCATCCAAGAAGTCAGACAGAGGAATAGTTTTTGTTTCCTTCAATATTTTTATGTATCTTTTTTAATTTTTTTTTTAAATAAAGGTTTTAAAACATTTGTGCCATCATACGTTTTCCTTATTGATCCTTTAGTAAATGGCTATAACATGAAATGCTGCCCTTCAAGTATAGGGTGGAGTGTCACGTTCAGTTTTCACTCCTTTTAACCATTAGAGGGCGTGGTTGCACTATCCGCCTGTTCTATGGTCAGTCACGTATTTGAGAACTTCTTGGTCAGTTAATATGCGCCCTACAAAGTTGGGAGGGTTACTTTTGAAATGTATTCCACTACAGAATACATACTGTAAAATGTTATTTGTAACATATTCTGTAAGATTACTACTCAAGGTCAGTAACGTATTCTACATATACATTAGATGACTTCTTCAGCACTGGTATTTTTTCACTTGTTTTGACTATAAAAACTGCCAGTACAGTAAGACAAATAACACATGTTAATAATACATTCTCTGAAAAACCTAAATATATCAATTAATTAGATCAATCAAATTAATCTTGTTTTCATATTTTTTAGACATTTTTACAGGAAAACAGTTTAAAAAATGATTATCAAGAATATGAGTTTTGCCCTAATATCAAAGGTCTTACTAGAAAAAAAGAAATTATCCAATTTTCTTGATAAAAAATGCGGTCGTGTCTGGTAAAGTGTGCATGTTAGATGGCAAGAAATAGCATTTTAGCTTAGCATAAAGCTGACAATATACACAAGGTTTATTTCTATTTCTTCTGCTCCAAACGTACTTATCTGTCTGCTCGTATGAATGTCACACATCATAAAGTGTTTCTCCACTGTTCAAATGCACTTTGGATCGTATCATTTAGATGTATAAATGTTTTCCATCTGAAAGCACTAAATATTAAATCAAACAAATGATAATAAAATGCAAAGTAATTTATTCAGTAATCAAAATACTTTTTGAATGTAACTATTCTAAATGCCAATTATTTATATTGTAACTGTAGTGGAATACAGTTACTTATATTTTAAAGATGTAATCCCATTACATATATTCTGTTGCTCCCCAACCCTGTGTATATATATTTCACTCTAGATATTTAAATAAATCAATACAAGACGAGGAAATATCCCAGTATTCTAAGATCGGACCATCCAGATGCATTGTAAAAAAAAACTGAAAAAATTATTATATAAATATATATATAAACTCAGCAAAAAAAAGAAACGCCCTATCGTTTTCAACTGCTTTTATTTTCAGCAAACGTAACATGTTTAAATATCTGTATGAGCTTAAAAGATTCAACAACTAAGACATACTCAACAAGTTTCACAGACATGTGACTAAAAGAAATGGGTCCCTGAACGGGGGTCAAAATCTAAAGTAGCAGTCAGTATCTGGTGTGGCCACTAGCTGCATTAAG
Organism: Xyrauchen texanus; assembly: GCF_025860055.1. NCBI lineage: Eukaryota > Metazoa > Chordata > Actinopteri > Cypriniformes > Catostomidae > Xyrauchen > Xyrauchen texanus. The sequence goes on from NC_068301.1 coordinate 30,100,798, forward strand.
TTCTGCAGTGCATCATCTTCTCATGGACCGCACCAGATTTGCCAGTTCTTGCTCTGAGATATTACCCCACACTTCCACCAAGGCACTTGCAAGTTCCTGGACATTTCTAGGGGGATTGGCCCTAGCGCTCATCCTCTGATCCAACAGGTCCCAGATGTGCTCAATGAGATTGAGATCTGGGCTCTTCACTGGCCATAGCAGAACACTGACATTCCTGTCTTGCTGGAAATCACGCACAGAATGAGCAGAATGGCTGGTGGCATTGTCATGCTGGAGGGTCATATCAGGATGACCCTGCATGAAGGGTATCACAAGAGGGAGTAGGATGTCTGCAATGACAACAAGCTCAGTCCGATGATGCTGTGACACACTGCCCCAGACTATGACGGACCCTCCACCTCCAAATCAATTCCGTTCCAGAGTACAGGTCTCAGTGTCCAACCATCATCCCTGGTGAGACAAAACCGTGACTCGTCAGTGAAGAGCACTTTTTGCCAGTCCTGTCTGGTCCAGCGAATGTGGGTTTGTGCCCATAGGTGACGTTGTTGCTGGTGATGTCTGGTAAGGACCTGCCTTACAACAGGCCTACAAGCCCTCAGTCCAGCCTCTCTCAGCCTAATGCGGACAGTCGGAGCACTGATGGAGGGATTGTGCGTTCCTGGTGTAACTCGGGCAATTGTTGTTGCAATCCTGTTCCTGTCCTGCAGGTGTGATATTCGGATGTACCCATCCTGTGCAGGTGTTGTTACACGTGGTCTGCCACTGAAAGGACAATCAGCTGTCCTTCCAGTCTCCCTGTAGCGCTTATGCGTCTCACAGTACGGACATTGCAATTTATTGCCCTGGCCACATCTGCAGTCCTCATGCCTCTATGCAGCATGCCTAAGGCACATTCACACAGATGAGCAGGGACAGTGGGCATCTTTCTTTTGGTGTTTTTCAGAGTCAGTAGAAAGGTCTCTTTAGTGTCCTAAGTTTGTATAACTGTGACATTAATTGCCTACCGTCTGTAAGCTGTTTGTGTCTTAATGACTGTTCCACATGTTCATGTTCATTAATTGTTTATGGTTTATTGAACAAGCACTTTACAATAAAGATCTTTAAAGTTGTTTGGATTTTTACAAAATAATCTTTTATATACAGTGTCCTGAAAAAGGGACATTTGTTTTTTTGCTGAGTTTATATACATATTAGTTTATAGATATTCACTAAATCAGTAATGATTTGAAATTAATTGATATGCAGCCAGTTACTGTCAGAACGGATGTATGTTGCAGCTTTTTCACCTGTACAAGTAGGTTGTTCTTGATGAGATTTTTATGTAAATTTAATAGTTTTGGAACCAAACAATTTGAAGTGTCAGATTGTGATTTTGTCATGTTATCGACCTGTGCTTGTACACTCCATTACATAGAATGTTAAGTAAAGCCGACAGGGGACATTATATCTTCATTCTAAAATGAAAGATGTTTATTTTAAATGTACACTGTTGAGAGAGTTACTGTATATTTACAGTAAAGCGATATATGACTTTCAGTAGACTTTCAGAAACATGAGTTGTGACACTTTGATGTAATTAAGGACCTTTGTACAGCTTTATACAGTGCATTCACTTTGTTATGTTGGAGCCTAATCATAAACTAGTTTAAATTTATTTTTCCTTCATAATTTATTAAAAATAAATATTAAAAACACACATATGACATTGACAAGTAGGCTATTCAGACCTTTTGCTAAGTTGCTTGTATTTCAGCTCTGGTGCATCCCATTTGTCTTGATCATCTTTGAAATGTCTACACCTTGACTAGAGTCTACCTGTGATTGATTGGACATTATTTGGAAAGGCACACACCTGTCTATATGAGGTCAGCTAACAATGCATATTAATGCAAATCCCAAACCATGAGGTCAAGGGTCTGCCTGCAGAACTCAAAAAGACATGAGTGTGTTGAGGCACAGGTGTTTGTGCACTCAACACAAAAATGTTTGTGAATATTCCCAAGAGCACAGTGGCTTCCATAACTCTTGGATGGAAGGATGTCCAGGACACTTCCTAGAGCAGGCATGGGAAAACTGAGAGATTAGGGGATAATGGCCTTGGTAAGAAAGGTGACCAAGAACCTGGATTTCCAGCTAGTTTACCAGCAAGTTCACCAAAACTTCAGTGATGCATCTGCACATGGGGGATGGATTGTACAGTCTCATGGCAGTAGACACAAATGACCTTCTGTAGCACTCCCGTTGCACTGAGGTGGGATCAGCCCTCTGCTGAAGGTGGTTCTCATATCAACAAGTATGCCATATGTTGTCCATGTTGTCCATGATGGCCATCAATTTAGACATTATTCTTTTCTCAACAACCACCTCCAGGGGGTCCTAGTCCACCACCAATGAGAGAGATCTCATTGAGCCTTCCTGATCAGCATATTCAGCCATTTGACCTCTCCAGCTTTAGCCCCATTGCCCCAGCACACCACTGCATAGAACAAGGAGTTGGTGACGACAGACTGATAAAACATGTGAAGCATCTTGCTACACCCGTTGAAGGAACTGAGTCTTCTCAAGAAGTAGTCAGATTTATGTAGATTGCCTCTTGTGTTTTTAGTCCAATCTAGTCTGTCATCAATGTGAATCCCTAGATACTTGTATGAGTCCACTATCTTCACATTACAGTCATGTATACAGACAGGAGAGGGTTGGTCCTTTTTTCTCCTGAAGTCGATTACCAGTTCTTTGTGACGTTGAGTTGCAGGTGGTTAACCCGCCACCCCACAAAGCTGTTGACTAGTGTCCTATACTCATTCTACTGTGCACCCTCAATACAGCTTACAACAGCAGTTTGTCTTTTTAGACTAAGATCGCACCCTTCTCCAATGCATGCATGGCTGTGATCTAACCCGTACTGATGATACCTTTGCAGGGCACTTCAAAGGTAGCAAAAATCCATGCTGTAGGATCGTTCCAAGCATAATTGTCAATAAAAATTGAGTTGTGAATGACCATTATCACCTTTCAGTCCTCTGAAGCTCTCACAGAGGAGTGTAATTGTCTTTGAAGGGAATAGAGCATAGGGATGATCACTTATGAATAGAACAGTTATGCTGCGATATAAAAAAAAACATTCAACAAGTCCCACCCCAACTTTGTTTCAATAGGAAATACGTCAATAAGCTAAAGAAAATGCACTAGTCGAGGCACTTCAGGGGGATTTCAAGGACTTCTCTAAGGACGTGACTATATGTATGCATTCATCAGACAGACTCTTTGGAGCGACTCGCTTTGGTTGCATTCCATCATAAGTAGTGTCAAATAAAACATAGTTTGAAAATTAGCAAATTCCTGAATTCAGAGTTGACTACATCCAGTAGTTTTTGAACACAAGAACATCTCCTCATGTTTTACTGTCTGTCTGCTGTTAGTAAGCATGGTTTGTTGCGCTTACTGCTCCCTAATGACTGAGACTGGAAAAAACACAAAGGAGATCCAGTGTTTCAAATTCAAACTGTGAATTGTTCCAGTGGTAGAAAATGTCCTTATTTATTTTTATAGAAAATGTTCTGTATATATTTTTTATATACAGTATATAATTAATCCTACTGAATGTACACATTAAATTGACTGCCGTAAATTTTGACTGAAACTGGCTACAATGGTAAAAAAAAAAGTTGTAACCTGAATTGTGGAACAGAGAAAAAGTCATGCACCACACCGAGACATATTTTAGATATTTTAGAAAGAAAGAGGCGGAGAAGATGACAGAAAGGCTGCTTCCTCTCAGTGATGATATTTGGGGAAGCTCCAGAGAGATAATGGAGTCAGGATTGAGGAATTGGACTCGGGCTGATAGGAAAAAATGGAGGGAAGTGAGAGAATCAAAGTTTCCATCAAAATACCTCCAGCAGTAATGAACCCCTGTGAAACTGAGATTGCTGAGGCATAAAATGTGTGTTACTATTTTGAGAGGCATGTTTGGAAATTCTTTCTTTATTTTTTTTTGGAAAGAATGCTATTTCTACAGATTTGACCTCCTTTCTGCAAGAACCTGTTGTATTTAAAAATAGACTTGCCATTGTTCATCAGGAAACAATTTACGCATTGCATTACTTTTTGGAATATAGTATATTGTTAAAAAACATCAGATTTACAGAACAGGCACTGTTTTTCTCATCTCCAGAGAGATGAGCAGCCTCATCAAATCTCAAAACCACAACTTCTCAGTGACATAAATCATAAAGATGTGTCATCATATACTGGCAGCTTTCCATAAAGCATAGGTTGCAAACCTATGCAATGTGGTGCTGATGTGATGTTGTCAGTTATCTGTTGAATAAAAATCGTAAGGTACAAGATCAAAGTTCCCTCCTGTCAGTCAGAGCAGCTCTGCTCTGTTTTCCAGAGCATGGTGAAGCATGTTTCTGGGAAACTATTAATGTAACTTCATCAAAATGTCCTTTCTCATCATCTGCTAGTGTTTAGTGTTTATATTTGAGAACAGTGTCACACAAAGTGTAGCTACATTGATTGACCTTGCAATGGTTGTTCTTGTTTTTTGTGAACAGGTATCTTTTTATGGGGATAAATGAGCTCTGGTTGGACTCAATATGTTTCTGTGTCTTATAATTGTTTTTCCTTTGACAGTGGACCTTGCTTAATGAACCAGACAATGATAAAAAGACTTCTCTGGCTACTGGTCTGCCGAATCTCCAAAGTTTTATTGGAAGGGTCTTATCAAATGCCGCAGGTATGCAGAGATAATTGTTTTAAAAAATCTTGACGTAGTTGCCACAATGTCTAATTGCGATATTTTTAGCTCCAGGTGCAAAATACAAAGTAACTCCTAATTAACTGACAACACGCTATTTATAAACACTATCCAACCAGTTATGCCATCACAGTTGTTGCTGAGTATCACTGAAGAGCTGAGAAGAGTCAGGGAACAACACATAAGATAATCTAATGAATTCTTCTGCCATTCAGATTCAGAACATGACAAGTCAAATACAAAGGGATGTTGGGAAGTTGTTGCTTTTTTTTTGAGATAGGAAGTAGCCAAGCCCCAGCACCGCCAAGATACCACTGTTGGGCCCTTGACCCTATCTGCTCCAGGGACGCTGTTTCATGGCTGACCCTGCGCTCTGACCCCAGCTTAGTTGGAATATGTGAAAACAACTGCATTTCATTGGCTCTGTACCTATACTCTGCACAATGACAATAAAGTTGAATCTTAATTTACTATGCTGTTACTATGGTAACCTTATTTTAACCATGATATACACTCACCTAAAGGATTATTAGGAACACCTGTTCAATTTCTCATTAATGCAATTATCTAATCAACCAATCAAATGGCAGTTGCTTCAATGCATTTAAGGGTGTGGTCCTGGTCAAGACAATCTCCTGAACTCCAAACTGAATGTCAGAATGGGAAAGAAAGGTGATTTAAGCAATTTTGAGCGTGGCATGGTTGTTGGTGCCAGACGGGCCGGTCTGAGTATTTCACAATCTGCTCAGTTACTGGGATTTTCACACACAACCATTTCTAGGGTTTACAAAGGATGGTGTGAAAAGGGAAAAACATCCAGTATGCGGCAGTCCTGTGGGCGAAAATGCCTTGTTGATGCTAGAGGTCAGAGGAGAATGGGCCGACTGATTCAAGCTGATAGAAGAGCAACTTTGCCTGAAATAACCACTCGTTACAACCGAGGTATGCAGCAAAGCATTTGTGAAGCCACAACACGCACAACCTTGAGGCGGATGGGCTACAACAGCAGAAGACCCCACCGGGTACCACTCATCTCCACTACAAATAGGAAAAAGAGGCTACAATTTGCAAGAGCTCACAAAAATTAGACAGTTGAAGACTGGAAAAATGTTGCCTGGTCTGATGAGTCTCGATTTCTGTTGAGACATTCAGATGGTAGAGTCAGAATTTGGCGTAAACAGAATGAGAACATGGATCCATCATGCCTTGTTACCACTGTGCAGGCTGGTGGTGGTGGTGTAATGGTGTGGGGGATGTTTTTTTGGCACACTTTAGGCCCATTAGTGCCAATTGGGCATCGTTTAAATGTCACGGCCTACCTGAGCATTGTTTCTGACCCTGTCCATCCCTTTATGGCCACCATGTACCCATCCTCTGATGGCTACTTCCAGCAGGATAATGCACCATGTCACAAAGCTCGAATCATTTCAATTTGATTTCTTGAACATGACAAAATGGCCCCCACAGTCACCAGATCTCAACCCAATAGAGCATCTTTGGGATGTGGTGGAACGGGAGCTTCGTGCCCTGGATGTGCATCCCACAAATCTCCATCAACTGCAAGATGCTATCCTATCAATATGGGCCAACATTTCTAAAGAATGCTTTCAGCACCTTGTTGAATCAATGCCACGTAGAATTAAGGCAGTTCTGAAGGCGAAAGGGGGTCAAACACAGTATTAGTATGGTGTTCCTAATAATCCTTTAGGTGAGTGTATATGTAGTAAAACCATAGCAATAGTGCAGTTCGACAAAAGCTATGGTAATAAAAATCATAATTTTGTGGTTACTATGTGTGGTAGGGCGGAGGGCGGGGCCGGGTCGTGATTCTACACACCCGGTCCCTTATCAGGCTAATTAAGCCTCCGAGAGGGATACAGGCCGACTGCGGAGAATAGTGCGGGAGAGAGATATCGTTTACGGACATGTCCGTCGTGTGTTTGTTTGTTTTTGTTTAAGTTAATCATTAAAATATTATTTATATCATCAAGCCGGTTCTCGCCTCCTCCTTTCCATTAAATTACATTACACTATGGTTTCAACTATGCTTACTTTAGTACTATCATGGTTAATTGTATCCAAATCATGGTTTCTGCCAAAAAATAAATAAATAAATAACATGGTTATTACAATATTACCATAGTAAAACCATAGTTTCTGCAAAAAAACTATGGTTACCACAATATTACTATATTAAAACAATGGTTAATTTTAATTATTCTTACTAAAGATTATCATAGTATTATAGTAAAACTACAGTTACAGTAACCTTTGTTTCCTAAAAGAAGGGAACGAGAAGCTGCATCAGTAGCTGATGTTATGGAAACTCCTCCCAGTAGTGACGATCTCTGAAGCCATATTAAATCACTTCAATCTATTGGCAGATGGCGCTTGATGCTCTGCCCCAGATGTGCTATTGAATATAAACTGGGCATATAAACTGGCGCACATAACCATTTCATCAGGATTTTTTGACTGAAAGGAGGAGGCAGATCTATCGGTCCCTTAACAGCAAAAAAACAACAGTGTGGCAAGATACGCAGTGTCTCATTCCCTCCTTTCACTAAAAACCAAGGTAACAGTTGTAACCAGAACATTCCCTTTCAAGTCGCTCACTTCAATGGTGCTATGGGAAATATATTTAATCAAGCCATGCTACTGATTGAAACGCACGAGGCAAGGTCTACTAGCAAGTAAGATAGTTAAAAAAGCATTGGCAAAGTAACCTCTTTATATCGAAGAATAGGAAGGGAGAGATAAACCTCATTGACCACTCATGGTTAGGAAGTAGAACAATGAAACTAGCCATTCTGGATAGTGATACATTGTCCAAAAATTCTCATCCACACCACAGTGGGTTAAAGAGAGAAACAGAGCAGTCACTGGCTGAAAAATAATGTAACTAGCCAACGGTGTAGTGAGATATTAAATACATTGCTCTTTATAATAGGAAGTGTTACAGAACAACATGGTCATGAGACCAACAGTTATTACACATGACGGTGTGCCAGATGAGCCCTGTTCATGGGCCAAACATAAAGTTTCCAGTCCAATTGTGGATGCAACAAATAGCTCTACCAGCTCGTGGAACCAAATGCTGTTGGGCCACCTTGCACAGCACTTGGTGTAGCAAGTGGACAGGAGGGAACGCATATTTGCATTTTGCTTGCCATTTGTAAGCCAAGGTGCCGACCCCCAGCTTAGTCTGTTTGTCCAAGGCGACAACTCTGCATCTGGCCACTTTTCCTACTGCAACACTCCTCTTAAGAGAATAAGGCTTTCTACAATTTGCGAGTGTGGCTACGCAGTGGCGCATCACATGGAGACGTATAATTTGCTTATGAGCAACCAATCGGCGAGTTAAATCAGCACGCTGACAGTGTAGTGAGCACCAGAACTACACACGGTATTTGATAAATGTGCGGGGAGCCCGGGACAAGCTGAAGAGAAGGACCTTGAACTGAGATGCTGCCCTCTCAAATGCTATTCTCAAGAGTGTACATTGATACAAATCAGTTTGATGGCCAGAATATGGGCATATTCTCATTCCCGAAATATATCGGCAGGGAATGCGAGAATTTGTCCTGAGATCGCGGAAGAACCCACTCTGCAGGGTTTAACCAGCATGTATGCCTTCATGAGGCTGGAAGAAAGCACTGTGTACGACTTAAATTCCCATGTTTTGACATAGTAGTATTCTGACACAACACCAACAACAGTAAAACAGGCACTGAAAGTGACTTGTGTCATGCCGCCAACTCATTCCTGGCTCTCGATGGAGGGGAAAGCGAGAGGGCTGCATTGGGGACACAGAGATTTTTTCTTTTATTTGTCTCTGCCCAGGCCCTCTCAACAATCGGGAAAAAACACTGTGTACATCTTAAGTGGTTGTGTTGCAAAATGGCACTCTTGTGGCACATCGCTAACAACAGCAAGACGGGCAATGAAGTGACCAGCGTCACACCACCAACTCCTTTCCAGCTCACGATAGCAGGAAGAGCATGACATGAAGGCACCTTATATCTGTGTTGCAACTTGGCAGTCTCCTGGCATGCCATCAACAATGCTAAAAACAGGGCAAAACAATCCTGTGTTACAGAGGAGATGTCACGGTTTTGTTCCTGTCTCAAATCGGCTAACAAGCCAGGGGTGTCACTCCGCAGACCCCACGCTGACCACAGACCTGTGAATTTCTTGAGCTCACTGAATGGGGAGGAAGTTAATTTATAATAAGCTGCCTGTATAGCTTTGAAAAGAACAGCACCGGCGGCAAAACAGTGAACACTATTCATCCACTTATTTTATTTATTCTGTTGATGAGGCGGAGCCATTTGAGATTGAATGATGTAATACAGTCAATAGGAGTGCATATTTGATTAATTCTACCCCCTAACCCAAACCTAAACCTAACAGTCAGTGGAGTAAAGATGTAACTTTAGAGGGGAAATTAATTGTGCTCTCCATTGTTTATGTGAACAGGATTGCTTCCTGGTTTCCTTGGGACCAGAGACCATGTCTCGAAGGTTGCTCACCCAATGCGGTACCAATTGGTAGCACTAGAGGGAGAGGTGTTCACACTTGTATTGATGCAACGTGACACTTGATACATGACATGACACCTCAGTTACTTGTGTGATCAGGTATGATTTCTCATCTATATTCTTGTATGTTTGTTTTTTGTTTTATTTGTATTATTCTTGTCAGTTGTTTAGATCTATTTTTGGTTCTTTGTTGAGCAGGTTGAAGACACACACCTCTATAAAAGGTGTCCTGAACCCAACAATCAAATGCCCTGGTTCTCTTTCAGCCACACTCACCTTAGCCAGTTCAATAATGTAATCTCTCCTCTTGCCTTGAACTACTTTTTATCTGGATAGGGAATTGGGCTCTTGGCCTGCAGATGTAATTTGTATGGATCCAAAAGATTGTCTGTCTTTGGTGGCCTTTTAGCTACCATGGAATGAGGGTTTTTTTTGTCCATATGACGCTCTGTGCCGTGACTAGTAATTACTGTTAATATTTTGGTATGTCTTTATGAGCAGGTTTTGGCTTGAGCTTCTTGAGAAGCCTACTGGCATTGCAGATAAGAGGCCGTTCATACTAGATTATAGATTATTTCGGAGGTTGAAGTCTCGAGCTGGGACTGAAATATTAAAGAACATATTACACTTTCAAACTTACCAGAAATAATGCTATGTCATTTGCCATCATTCTACCCAGGATTATTGGAAATCCAACCTGTCAATACTCCTTGTCATTAGGATGGCAATTTGACTCATAAGCTCTACAATTGAAGCCTATTGATGATAATGCAACACCACATGGCAACAAGGAAATTTGAGCAATGGTGAGATGTCATCTCCATTACTGGAGCCTTAGAGATTACTGATGATGCCTCAAGCACTTAAATTATATGAGGTTTGCCCCACCAAAAGAAGGTCATGCTGTTCATTCTGGTTGGCTTTGTCCATTAATTTCTCTGAGATTTCGCAAATGTGCATAGTTGTGGAGCTCTTCAGATGTGCACAGTTAATGAGATCATTTTACTGGACAGACACAGTGGAGTCAAAATTCACCAGAGTGCTACAGTCTCGCACAGCCACTAGACCAAGACTGCTTTAATGGAAGCTGCCTAATGAGGGACTTTTGTGCTGATTTTGAAATGTGCACCACCCAGCATTTTATTTTATTTTATCTTTACAAAAAGCAGCATGGATTCCAAGGTGTTGAAGTAGACAAAAAAGTATAATTCTGCATTTTCTGTCCATATTTAATCATAGTGCTCAAGGTCCTCTCTGACAGATGAGATGATATTTTGCAATTGTGTTGGTTGAAGAAGCCAAGCAGCTATGTTGAAGAACAATGCAAGAAGACAGATTTGTACTAAATCTGTCCTCAAGCAAAGGTAGGTGTGGATGACATCAAGTAAGATGTCATGTGTCAATGTGTCATCTGGAATCAAATTCGGACAGCATATGTGTCATTCCCCACTTCTCTTGTCGGTATTGGCGATGACAGCTGACTTTTCTGCAGGTTCAGCCACACAGGAAAAAATTATTATTTCTCTCTTACACAAAGACAAATAAAATGTTCTTATCCTTATGTCCTCCTTTTCTATTTGTTTTCTAATAGCTTTGGAAATCACATACTGTATGTTAATATTATTATATAATCTCCTTGAGTGTATGGAAAATATTCCTGAGTTATTGACTGCAGTTCAATTTCCTACAGTTGAATTCTTCAGTAATGGATTGCAGTGATTTTTCCCACAAACATACTTACCTCCAGGGTCTCTTACCAGTGCTAGTGAGTGACCATAATTACTTTATTTAAGGAATAGTTCACCCAAATATGTAAATTATGTCATTTACTGACTCTCACATTGTTCCAAAATCCTTACGACATTCTTTCTTCCATGGAGGAGGACAAAAGAAGAAGTTTAGCATATTTTTTTCCATTTGACGAAAGTGAATGAGGACTGAAGAGCACACATAGCTATTAAATCATTGAAGTAGTCTAACATGATCACACACGTACTTAACATGTTGCTTCCCATAGTTCATGTACCCTCAGATCACTCCCATACTTCCACATTACTGACAAGCGGAAGACATTTTTGCATAATTTAAACTGTGGTCACCTTTCCGTGCAGAGCTACTGATAGCACATTGCGCAAGCAACATCCGAGACATGAATTCTGGTCCTTTGGGAACCAGGAAGTAATTATCTTTATGTAAACAATGTTGAGCGTTATTCAGAGGTTACTTTTTTTGCTTTAAAATTAAAGTTTTACTCCACTAATGGTTTGGTTTAGGATTGGGATATGGGTAAGGGTGTAGGGTTGAAAAAATATGCATTATAGTTGACTGCATAAAATCATTTACAACTGACAAACTTTAGCTACAAATAAAATACAAAACATAAATTCAAAACGTGCCCATTCGTTAAACAATACTTTCAGCTTCGGCCACTGGGGGCAGTGATTTGAATTTCAGTGAGCAGAAACTGATTTCAGTAGCAGAACATTCGATCTACTGTCACAGAATTCAAAGTGTGATCAGTCTGGGTAGTTGCTGCATTACATCGCTGTAAATTTGCTCTACATAATGTTGAACCATGCTTAACTTTGTCATATAACCAATTTTCTTTGTCGCCTCAAATCGGCATCTCTTTAAAAAAGGAATAATGGCAGTTTTTCGTTGCAAATTGCCATCAGTATAAAGGCCCTTGAGGCTGTTGAGCTCCAAAAATGACACAAAAGCATAAAAAATGTACCATAAAAGTAGTTCATACCACTTATATACTATATTCCAAGTCTTTTAAAGCAGAATAATCGAATATGGCACATTTAGACGTAGGAATGTGTAAAAATAATATTATTATATTCCGACGTACCACAATATTCATTTGAACTTGATACCGATTTTTAAATCCTCATATATATACTCAATATAATTGTAGACAATGAGATTAAATCACTCGCATATGAGACCAAATTTCACGTTATGCAAGAAAAACAATTTGTGATTAGCCACTGGCTGGAAAATTTTCAGAGTAGTATATTGGCAAGAAACATCTTTTCAATGTGTTTTGAGAGTTAAAGTTTGATTTAATTTGTTCTATGTGTTAATGTGTGTCTAAAGACAAGATATATTAGCCCAGCGGGATCAGCGTGTTTAAATGCTTTAAACAGTTGTTGACATGGTGACAGTCCCAAGCATTAAAGGCTCCTAGTGCTTGTTCAGTGCACATCAGTTGGTTTTCTTAAAGAGAGAGTACCAAATTTTAGTACTTTAAATTTACATTCAAATACAATTGAAATATTTGAATATACAATAGTATAAATGATGCATTAAACTTGAACAAAATATAATACATGCAAAATAAAATCATATTAATTGATGGAATACATGGATTAGTAAATTTTTTAAAAGCTTAATTGTGACCAAAGTGATGAAAAACAAATCAAATAAAATTTGATACATTAATTTTTTCATAATTACCTAGTTAGAAGGTCCCAAGTATGATTTAAAACAGTTGTTGATAGAGAATTTCTTTAATATGTAAGCAAAATGGACATTATAACTGAAATATACCTAAATGAATCGATATTGAATCTAATATAAATCATAATGAAATCAAATCTAGATCTTATCAATCAGAATCGAGAAATCTATGAATAAGCCCTATTAACCAAATCATTGCAACAGTCAGTGATGCCAAACACTATTGGTTATTTCATGTTGTGTAGTGTAACTTACCATGAAGTTTAGGTATACGGAAAAACTAATGACATACACATGAGTTTAGGATGAACTATTCCTTTAATTAGGGTAAAATCATTTGGATCATGTCCATGGCATTTGAGTGCTCTGCTTATATCCTTATGTATGACTAAAAGAACTGTGAGGTTCTCTCTTCACAAACCTCTTCACCAGCACTGCTGACTCAACTGAAGTAGACACTTTATTGTCTAAATTCATCTCAAGAGTGCAATAATATTTACCCTCTGAATCCTTCAAAAGACATTCTGAAACATGCCACAGAATCTTCAGAGAGCCACAGGTAAAAGGAGGACAACAGCTATGTACATAAGGAATGTATGTCATATTTTCCCATTTTTACATTCATTTTACATTGTACAATATTCATTTAGAAGGCGACCTATTAACATCTCAACGGTATTGGGTGTAATCGGATTACAAAATAATGAGATACTTTTTAGTTAAAAATAGTATAACGCATTACATTTTAGCTTCTAGTAATCAGATTACAGTTAATAACTTTCAGTTACATTAATTACTTTTAAGTAAATTACTTGGGTTACACATTTAGTATTATTTATGTAGACTTTGTTTATCTCTGAGTTTTTGTGACAGCTGAAGGGCGTACGCCACCTAATAAGTCATTGTAAGGGAGAAATGTGTGGTGCTGAGTGTATGACTGTGTGCGACAATTAAAAAGGAGGAAGTATAGACATTGTTTTGAATTCGTTGAGCAAAAAAATTACATTTCTGTATTTTAGAATGTAACTTAAAAGTAACTTGTAACGTGATTACTTTGTCGATGAAGAAATCAGTGAAGTAATATGATTATAATTCCAATAAAGTAATTCGTAATTTATAGTGGATTACTTGTAGTGGAACACTGTATCTCAGTTGTTTCTCCTAGACAGCAATTGTTTCCCTTTTTAGATACATCTGTGAAAAAGACCCAAGTAATCTCACTTGAGTTTGTAGAGTTTCAGAAGATATCCAACAATATCAAAAAACGGGTTTGTCTGCAATCTGAAGTCAGATATTTAAATTTGAAATCAAACATTTCTTATCAAATCATCTAAGCAAAGCCATCCACACCAATTGTGTCTGATTTTATTCCTCCCAAGGAATTTTAGGAGAAACTGTGATGAAGTCAAGAAGTCTTGTGAGCTAAGAAAGCACAATGTCTGAGCAATAAACATTTCCTCAGGGCAATTAAGTAATTTCATCTAACCTGCAATGGCTGCATAGCACACATTACGACTGCAACTCCCTGTCAACCCCACCACTCCATTTCCTCTCCCCTCCCTTTTCCTCTTCTCCCCACTCCTCATTCATTTGAAGACTTTCTCATCCTCTCACTTACACACACTTCATGAAGTCACTTTAGAGAGCTTACACTGTCCCTCGCTGTCAAACAAACACTCACGCTCTACCTCTCTTTCTCTCCTCCTCCTTTCACACGCACACTTGTGGGTGCCTCAGTCGCTCTCCTCTGCTCAGTTCATCATGTTGGCTGGAGAATGCTGCGTGCGGCAGCACTCTCTCTCCTGCCCTGGCGCGGAACGCGTCTATCCCACCCACCGCAGCTGAGCACTCTTACAGAAGAGGACGAGCCGGAACGGCAGGAGAAAGAAGAGGAAGACGAAGGCTCGGGGGGGAGTGCCGGGGTCCGATTGGACCCCATGTTCCGAACGCAGAGAGCTTACCTGCTGGAGGGTCCAGAGGACATGGTGGCATCATCCGGGAGGCTAAAGTCTCCAGACTGGGTGTATGAGTCCTACTACCGTATGAGCCAGCAGCATCCTCTCATCGTGTTCCTGTTACTCATTGTCATGGGAGCATGCCTGGCTCTGCTCGCTGTGTTTTTTGCCTCTGGACTGGTGAGAGACTGTTTGTTTGGTTTTTATCCATCTACAGTAAAAAAATATCATACTTTTCTATTTTTTCTTCCATGCTTTGGACCACAATGCTGGTTTTCTCTTTTCTTGCATTTCTTCTTGCTTTCTTAAAAGGATAGTTCACCAAAAATGAAAGTTCTATCATCATTTACTTGCCCTAATGTTGTACCTGGGCTGTCAAGCCCCAAAATGGACAAAAAAAAGCATCTTAAAAGTAGTTCATATGACTTGTGTGCTATATTTCAAGTATGTATTGAGAATCTTGCTTGACAACCATGGTCACTAATTCACTTTAATTGTATAGCAAGAACAGCATGGGCATTTTTTTATAAATAACTCCACAGGAGTATTTGTATATGTTGTATTCCACAGGAAAAAATATGGGTTTCATAGGACATGAATGTGAGTAAATGATGACAGAATTTTCATTTTTGGGTGAACTGTGCCATTACAGTGTTTTGGTTTTGCTCCTATTTTGAGGGACTGTTCATTTTCCTCTATTTCTTTCCACAGTTTGTGGTTGTGGTAAGGATGCAGGAAAAGGTTTCGGTCTATGAGAGAGTATTTTACTCTTGTGTGGAGGGCAGTGTCTCTCTGTATCTCTGTCTCTGTGTCTCGTTTTCTCTCTGTGGCAGATTGTGTGAATCTTTCTGGTGAGAGAGCTGTTTTTGAGAGCAACACTTCTGCAACCTCTCGCATTTTCACTTGCCGTTTCACTCTTTCTCACTCTCCCTCCCTCACCAGATGCTCATTTGTCTGTGTTTATGTGTAACGGGCTTGTAAATTATTGCTGTCGGTGCACTTGGACTATGTGTGTTTGGAAAGGACAAGAAAGGTGGGAGTGAATATAGAAGAAATGTCTTCATTTACATGAGACCTGTGTGTGTGTGTGTGTGTGTGTGTGTGTATGAGTGTGTGTGTGTGTGTGTGTGTGTGTGTGTGTGAGCATGTATTTATCACTTTGTGGGGACCAAATGTCCCCATAAGGATAGTAAAACCCGAAATTTTTGACCTTGTGGGGACATTTTGTCGGTCCCCATGAGGAAAACAGCTTATAAATCATACTAAATTATGTTTTTTGAAAATGTAAAAATGCAGAAAGTTTTCTGTGAGGGTTAGGTTTAGGGGTAGGGTTAGGTTTAGGGGATAGAATATAAAGTTTGTACAGTATAAAAACCCTTATGTCTATGGAAAGTCCCCATAAAACATGGAAACACAACATGTGTGTGTGTGTGTGTGTGTGTGTGTGTGTGTGTGTGTGTGTGTGTTTAGGAGTACTTTGTGGACAAAATAAGATAAATCTCACAAAACCTCCCTTTGGGAAATTCTTTGGATATTTTCAAAGGTAAAAAAAAAAAGTAGATTTCTTTTCTTTCTAAACATGCAATTCATTTTCTTTTAAAATCAGAGTTAGTATTGGTCTGTAGTTATTTAATTAGCTTTATTTAAAAGCAAGCCTGATCTCATAAAAAAAAAAACTGGCAACATTTTTGCAAAATGCTTTTCCACATATTAATGCACTTCCGTGGAAAAATGTCCACACAAACATGTTAAATTTTCTTCCGGACACATAACCTTTACTGATAGTGTCATCAAAAGCAAATGTGATTTTTAAGGTTAAGGTTTTAAATCAACAAAAATAACCTCCCAACCCTAAACCTACATCCTAACCCTAATGGATAGTGACCCCGTTTACACGTGGTATTAAAACGTATCTCGTGTGATCCGATCGCATGTGGTCAGGTGAGACACATCACTGTTTAAACCTGGTCATTTAAATGCGTCTCCTGTGAACACTTGGGTTTGGATCTCGAAGGGAAGGGAGTTTCAAATCAAATATTTTTTTAATCAAGCAGTACATTATAAATAACAAAGCCTACAAATAATATAAATAATTAAATATGTTTACTTGTTGAAAAAAATCATCATTACATTTTTGTTCGGTCTATCCGGAGACATTTCTGCTCTCAGGTAGTTTAAGAAGTCTTCACTTGTTAACTGATATTTACACAGGGTCCAAAATTAACTTAAAATGAGGGCGGTATATTGTTACAGATTTCTAGATTCTAGGAATAATTTGGTTACAATTTCCATTAAACTTAAATATGAAATCATTTATTTCTCAGCTCATGATATTAATTATAAAGGGATCTTCGAATCTTCTAAATAACCCTTCTAGGTATAATTTCAATATTTTAATTTTAAAATTATATTGTGTCAGTTTTTCATCATGTGTCAGATTCATTATGTTCCATCAATAAATGTCTCGAAACTGCATTTATTATTTTTATATATATTTGTTCATATTTATTGTTTAAATGCATAAATTGTTCCATTTATAATTATTTACACTGATACTCAGAACACATGATAATCTGTACTGTCTCTTTAAATAGACAGCAGCATCTGTGCAGCGACAGGTGATTTTGTTCCTCACATTTTCTTTTGGTGGATTAATGTAAGGAAATTTTCACATGTAAAAATATCATTTAGGGATCATAGATACACATGTGATGGTAAATTGTGCACTGAAGTTAAATATGTTTATTCAGTAGATGTTGAAGTTTGAATTGTGCTCGTCACTTTATTAAGCAAGAATCTGATTGTTGTTCACAGTTTAATGAAGAGCCTGTAATGATGCCGTTGATAATAATGTTACCAATCACCTGGTGAACATTTCTGTTTTATTTTCTCACATTTGGTGTGTGCCAAGTGTTCATTTTGGACCATGTTTACATGAATATCAAACAAATATTCACTCAAGTAACCACGTTGACAGGTATTTTCTTTTTCTTTCTCAGCTGCCTTTTCTTTTGAATGTCCGTTTCATTTCTGTAGATAATGTGGGTCACTAAAATGGGATGAGACAAGGCACATTATAGGGGAACTCTTAATTTTTACAGGTGGAAAACAGAGTCTTGAGATTTTTTATTCCAATAAGCATATTATTACCATATATATATATATATATATATATATATATATGTACATATATAGGCTATATATACCCTGTTACTAAGGTCCATTATTACCAGCGGTCAGGGCTGGACTGATAATCTGGCATTCCGGCCATTTTCCCGGTGGGCCGACGCACTTTGGGGCCGATCAAGGGGCGATCTGGAGAACCCCCTCCCCCCCAACAACTTTTGGGCCAGTTGCTATGTAAAATCCCAGGCCGATCACCTCTTAAACGCTTGTTTTAGCGCAGCAGTTGATTGACAGGTGAGGGGTGGTGCTTCACTGCTGCTGGGAAGCATACAGGATGAATTAGCATTTACACTTCAAATGTAATGTGGTCACATGCATTTTGTGATCCAATCACACAATGTTTTAGACCTCGTTTACACCTGCATTTATCGCTGACCAGATGTGATCGTATCACCCTAAACACATCTTAATACCAGTTGGAAACAGGGACAGTGTCATAAAAAGCAAATGAGAGATAAAAAACAAAAATTCTGAGGCAACCACACCATTTTGTGGTGCTTCTATTACGCTTTCATCTCATGTGTTGACTTGTGTGCTTTGGGACTTGCACACCTGTCTTTTGCATCTCAAGTGCAACGTGCTATATCAGTTGAGCTATACCACACAATTTGATCATGCTTGAGTAAGCTTGTAAATGTAGTTGGTAATGCAAATGTTAACCTTACAAGTCATGGACTATAGTAAAAGTGCTTTGATGACATAAGATAGCATTATGTGTGGAACAGGGCAAAAACGTAGTGTTTATGAACTGATAATGTGACCTTTACTTGTGATTTGTGTGAAAGTGAATAAAAGTAATTGAGTTTTAGCGCCTCTAGTGTTCATTTAATCAGCAAACTGCTGCAATACATACAATGCACCACATAAAATATTTAGTATAGTAATGTGATTCTTTTAGACAAGTTTTTTTAAACAATAGAGTGTGTGTGCGCATAGCTATAGTTTTAGTACACATTTTGATTCAGTAATAAAATTAGTCATTTTTTACTAAGTTTTTTATTTTATTATCATTTTTTATTCTAAAAATGCAAGATTTATTTTATTGCTAGTATGTAGTATAAACAGTAGAAGTCTCTGGTATGTCCTCATTTAGATAGATAGTAAATATGTGTGGGTGTTTGTGGTAACACTACTCACCCCGCACGTGTGGTTTTAGTTGTGGGTATGATGTTTTGAAAAGCTAAGGCTTTTGAAATTTTGAAGACAGCAGCAGTTTTACATAGACATGTTAAAGGGGCCAACGAAAGACAAACTTTGCTTTATCACAGTTTATCTGTCCGATGTGTCTTTTTCTTTCATTTTTCCTCCAGCCCTCTTTGGTCTCGACAGGATATCCTGCCTACTCCTCTTTGAACGCTTATCTTGTTTTTTCACTGCAAATTTTTCGAATGATTGTTGCTGCACTGTCCTTAGAGATTGATGATTGATGTTGTGCTGGTGGAATATTGCAATAACATGTTAAAAACAAGAACACATTTCACATGATTGGAAAGCCACATTAATCAGGTGCAACCTGATTAATGTGTGCGTTAGTGGTGCGTTAGTTCATTAAAGTTGTTTTGTAGTTGTACAGGTAAATAATGTCTACTGAAGTGTTAAGTGTAAGACATGGCCATTGCACACAATTTCAACACCTTAGGATGTTGGTGCATTCCACTAAGCACAACTTACATTTACATTAGAGCCTGCTAAAAATATTTTACTTTCTCTGATTCTGAGGAATGGGGATTTTTTTGGTGCTTGCCTGTGCAAATCTCTGTACCATGATGCAAGGTTGTTGCTATGCAATTGCAAAGGTTCTTTTTTGCCTGAATAGTCTGATTGCTTAGAAAAGTAGTAGCACACCTCTCCTTAACAAGCCACATCATTTAATGTATCATTATGCAGGAGCTCTATAGAACTCTAAGAATCGTCAATGTTTTTTTTTCTAGAAACCCCATTTGAAGGAATAGGTTTTGAGACAATTGAAATAAATCTCGAAGTTTTTCATGTACATAAATAGGATATTGTCTAGAGGACCTCCAGAGCGTTCTGCAAGTGTGGCATGTGTGGGACAACACATAAACCCAGATTATGTTACTTAATAAGCTTGATAGCATTGTGCAAACAGTATGTGGTCATTCTACGACTATCATAAGTCATATCATGCAAGTTATAACTACTTACATAAACATCAGGAATTGTGTATTGACCTCTTTCATGTGACCTCACTGTATGATCGTGCCGCCATGTTTGTGACCAAAATTTAACTTTTCTTCATTGTGCTGCACTGTGGGTTGGTGCAAAAGCTGGCGAAATTTTATTTCTATTTCATGAATCATGAAAAGCTTCATTTCACCAAAGTCAAGCCCCTATAAAACACCTGAGGGTCTTTGCTGATTTCTTTAAAAATGTCAGTTATCTGTCAATTATGTTTCTAACATCATCGATTCGGGTACAATTCAACTGGAAATGCACATAGGATGATGCTATAACTCCCAGTTTGTATAAAGGTATGTCATAATTGTAACACGTTGTAATAAATAAAAAAGCTCTATAATGTGAATACTGTACTTAGTATTTATTTAATGTCAGTCAATAAACAACACATCATAAGATTATGAAGCACAGACTTTATTCACACCACCAGACTACAGTGTAAACATATTAGTCATAATCACCACTTTGCCTCGGTTGCTTTCTATGAATTCTTCATGAGTTAATAGCAGCTCTTACATTCATACAGACGGACATCACAGACGTTTTGAAATATTTTGACCAAATCAGAGCAGAAAACTGCACAATAATTTGTAACTTCTGAAAAGCGATGTTTACGGTGATGTACCGGTAGGCATGTGCAGTCACCGGTCACACATCAGACGCGTCAGAATACGGAGATAAATAGCGGATAAAATAAATTAAAATGTCCAATTTGGCAATATTTGTGCTGGACCTGGATACACCTTTCCTGGGTCATGGATCAAAAGTGTTTTTTGATGTTTTTCTTGAGATCGTTTTACGGGTGTTTTTTAATTTACCGCCATTGTTTCCTTCCGCTGATGGTCACAAATATGGCAGCTGCAGAGGAAAAGGGACGTCACAGAAACAGGTCAATAGGGGAACATCTCTTTATGGCCCAAAACGCATCTACAAACAACATAGAATGGTAGTGACAACTAGCCAGCATGCCCTCATCCACTTGAATTCATTTCTGTCTTTATTTCATAAAGTTGCGGGGCCTTTGTAGATCAGTGGCAAAATGGACCAATCAGATTTCTGCATGTTTAAATTTTCTTAGTGCAAAGGGTAAAATACCTATTTAAATGAATATCAGGTGCTAAAACTACATCGAATTATAGTCCTTACCAGGAATGTACTGTTGTTTTTTATGCAAGGACATGCTATAGAGTGTAACAGTCTGGTTCCAAAGGTAAAAATCCCATTAATGTATCCCACAGGCAAATTATTTTAACGATAACTTATAAACCTTTAAAGACAGACCTACCATGAGTTAAGAGGTTGTTCATCGATAGTATTTGCTTCCACTGAATCCATCCGTCTGTGTTATTTCAAATTCATTGTTTAAAAATTGTGCTTAATAGTGGAATTCATGGTAAACAACTACATTACCCATGATCCAGCAGACAAAACGTAACCAATCAGAGAGCTGTGGCCAATCAAGCCCGTGAAATGTACTTCGGCGCGACCACGTGTACCCATGACGCACTGTGAATTACGTAATCGAGTCTCCCTTCACTCTTAAACTACTTACTGTATATATTTGTACATATCGGAATATTTTTTTTATAAACTTAATATATTGTTTCTATACGTATAATCAACAACATAAAATCAGTAGTTGTATATATTCCCATTGTTTTTTAATCAATTAATTTGCAATGCTTCATGAGATTGTAGTTCATGCCCTCATGAAAGACGGTAAGTACACAGTGTTGTCTTTTTGTTCAATTTTTAAATACTTTTTTGCCTCAAAACAAAGTTTGTGATGTTATGATTCTCCTCTGAGCTGGTTAGTTTGGTTCATGTCTTACAATTCTTTTATTAAAGATATTATCATTTTTAATGGAAGAAATTAATGGGGAAAATACTTCCGGAATCCAGACGGCTGGAAAAGTGGGCAGTCACTGTTGCGCTCTAGGCTGTTGGCATTGCATAATTAATAAGGTACGTCTGTGCAGGTTTCGTGGATTGTTTGGGGGGAGTTATTTATTAATGTTTTAAAAGTTATTGGGGGTTATAGTTACTGTATGTTTTAAGTTCCATTTTATTTTAATTATTTTGTTTTATGGGGGCCTGGGTAGCTCAGCGAGCAAAGACGCTGACTCCCATTCTTGTAGTCGCAAGTTCGAATCCAGGGCATGTTGAGTTACTCCAGTCAGGCTTCCTAAGTAACCAATTGGCCCAGTTGCTAGGGTGTGTAGAGTCACGTTGGGTTAACCTCCTCGTGGTCGGCAAAATGTGTTTCTCGCTCTCGGTGGGGTGCGTGGTGAGTTGTGCGTGGATGCCGCGGATAATAGCATGAAGCCTCCACACGCGCTAGGTCTCCGTGGTAACACGCTCAACAAGCCATGTGATAAGATAAGTGCATTGACAGTCTCAGATGCGGAGGCAACTGAGATTCATCCTCGGTCACCTGGATTGAAGTGAGTCACTATGCCACCACAAGGACTTGGGAATTGGGCATTCCAAATTGGGGAGAAAAGGGGAGAAAATAAAAAATACAAAATGGTGTTGTTTTATGTTATAACATTGGTTTATTTTTTAGTTACCATAGGTGAGATTAGTGTTTTTTTTTTTTTGGTGAGTTTGATCTCACACTAAGTGTGCGCTATTTATTGCAATAATGATTAAGCCATAAGTTTAATCATTATTGTTTATCCAGAGCAGGAAAGCAATGCCTCAATGCAGTTAGTCATTTCTTCCAGAAGCGTGCATATTTTCATGTCAGTCGAAGTTCAGTTGAGTTGTTCCGGCCACCCGGTTCCGGCACCCCTGGACACAAGTATACAAGAGTGTGGCAGTATTTTGCCTTTGACCAAACCACCACAGTAAGTCACTTAGGAGTAAATGTTTGTTCTAATTGGCGAGTTAGTATCTAAAATGCATAAAAACCGTTGTGCTGTGATGTACATTAACAAGATGGATATCACTGTAAGGTAAAAGCTGCATAAAAATGTATCTTTTTTCTCCCATCCTGTTAATGAGCTTTTTATGAGCTTCCGTATTCGATTACTAATTGCTGCACTCCCCCCAATTCTACCCTGTTCAAATTACACTGAGAGCCAAATCTTGGAACAGGCTATTTGGCCAAGAGCCACAGAACTTACTGCTCAAATACAACCCCAAACAAGCACATGCACACATTCCTCATCAACAATCCAGTTTCCTTTCAGCCCATAGTTGGCCCGTAAAACCTCATGCCCAGTTAAAAGTTTAAGAGCTCCAGGACTATTTGCTTACACTGCAAAAAGTCAGTTTCTTACTAAGTATTTTTTATCTTGTTTTCCAGTAAAAACATCTAAACATCCTCAAAGCAAGGTACATTTACTCCAAAAAATGTTAAACTGGAAGTTCACTTAATCTATTTGCATTGGGACAATTTAAATAATTTTCGTTGGCCATAACCAGATGTACATGTGATTTCAGGTTCTCAGCATGCATCGCGGCATGATCAAACATTGCTAATTAATTGCTGTGAGCAGGGGCGTAGCACCAAATTTTGGGCCCTGGGTACAAACCATCTTGCTGGGCCCCCATACCAAATATGTATGTATAGAAAACTGACTTCTAAGGGGCCCCCCCTGCCTCGGGCCCTGGGTACTCGGTACCCTTTACCCCCCCAGTCCGACGCCCCTGGCTGTGAGATATCTCACCTGTCTCTGTCACAACACTAGACTCCATAAAGAGCAAACAAAAATGTGTCTGCGGGACACGGTATTTGACGCTTTCTGCTAGTCAATTATTCTGCGTGTTCCTATAGTTTAGTAGTTGCAGTGGATCATTGAGGCTTAATGCCATTTGTAGTTGTACAAATAATAGCTGTCAGTTGAGGGCACTATTTTGCTACACTATTGTGTTTGACAACCGCTTCTGCTCAGAGTTGGTCTCAAAGCTATCTTTGGATTGCAGGTTTTTGGAAAAAAGGGGGCATGGCTAATCAAACACCTCAGCTTGTAGAAGTTCTAGATTGGTTACATTTGCTTACAGCAGCTTTAATATTAGCTTTTTATAACAATATTTGCATTGGTGGGCTTCGTTCCTATGGGCTTTGTGTCATGTGAGTGCATCTATCTTTAAAAATGTTATTGTTGAGTGTACCATCATTGTGGTTTGTGTATTGGATGTTAAGGACCCCACATGCTTGGTTGGAAAGATTAATTTAAAACTTAGCAAGATGCCATCCTCCAAAAAAAAAATGAAGTGGTATAAATTATGCTGCCTCGACATGAAAATGATTACTCTGACAAATGTATATCTTGTAGATGTGACCAAATTAATTTAAGTTTGTACAAAAAGACTTTGCTTAATTTTTTACTTATAAATTGTTTTTTGAGTGAACTTAAGAAACCAAATGATATGAGATAATATGTCTTTTTAAAAGAGAAAATTGAACAAATTTAGAGCTAAGAAAAAAAAAATGTAAGTTGATTTTTCTTACCCCATTCACAAATAGCTTTTTTCAAATAGCTCTTGCATAATACTCAAGAAATGTTGTTAGATTTGTCTTAAACATGTCTTCATATCTGAAATAATATCTTCTCAAGTAAATATATATTTTTTAAAGGATGTTTAGATAGTTTTATGGGAAAACAAGACAAATACAGTATACTGAATGAGAATGATTTTTGTTGTCATTGAGAGATTGGAAGGAGACTTGGCTAGGGTCACGGATACAGCGGTGAGATCGAGGTAGGGGCAGAACTGACCCAGCAGAATAGACAATATAAAGCTGACGACAGCACTGCAGAAATATGATAACGTGGAGTGGGATGGAGCTGACCTACAGATTTATCAGTTAGGTGAGTTATGGAGACGACAGCTTCATACTGAGATAAGCTTCCCAGAATACAATCATTAAGATTCGCTCATAGTCCCTTTATTGAATTCAGTTGAGCAAAGAGATCCGTGCACTAATTGACACCCTCCATGGCATTTTTAAACATGTATCCAGTTAATGAGTTTCTCAATCTGTTCCATGGAAGAAAGTCATACCGGTTTGAATGAGGGTGAGAAAATAATGACAGAATTTTCATTTCGGGTTAAATTGTTTCTTTAAATCTTTCTGAAAGCATGCATACTCCTGTAGTACAATGCAGAACTGATGAGCCAACTGCAAAAGATGTTTATCAGAGGCCATTTAAACCTGTGCTCTGTGTCAACACTATGGAAGAATAATGCAACCATGAAAAATGCATGACCCGTCAGTTCTGGTAGAAAGATTATAGGTGCGTAAACACAGATGTGGAATTGCACGCATTGCGAAATAGATTAATAAGAATGTATTTCTTGTTCGTCTTCCTTTTGTGTTTTCGTGCTAGTATTGTGAACAGAGATAAAGAAAAGTGTGCTTCTTTTTTTGAGAGTTAAAAACACATGAGTTTGTGGGCATGGTGTAAGTTTGCATTCTGCTGACAGTGAGTGGCATGTTTTACGTTCTTGTGCCATCATCAAGTCTAGCTGAACTGCTAGCTGCAAAACCATAGAAAAAACACTTACACACACAACCCACAGCTAACTAACATTAAACTGAGACACAATAGCGGTTCTAGCTTGCTTGGCGCCCTGGGCGAATCCCACTTCAACATGCTCCCAAAGTTGTTGACCGGGGGGTGGTGATTCTAAATGAGAGCGCCCCCAAAGTTGTTGACTGGGGGCATGGAAGGAATACAGCTATAACAAAGCACCCCCATGTGCGCATCTATCTGCCTTTGTGGCTCCTGCAAAATGGAGTTAAATGGACTTAAATGGGCTCAAAAGCACAATTAACTGACTGCATGAGCTCTGGCCCCTGATAGCGCAAAGAAAGAGACAGTTAGGAGCCAAGTCTGATTCCTGATGTGAGGGATGAAAGAGTGACAAGTGTGGAAGAATACGATGGAGGAGGGATGCTGGAATTGGGTCTAAAAATGTGGGGTTTAAGGTTAATCGTGTATGCAATGGATCAGCATTGTATCTGGACTTTGATATAGATATTTAGCAGTTATAATTACTTAACAATATCAATGTTAAGTGGGAAAACAGGGTAAATGAGATGGTGAGGGACTTTTATAGTGGTATATTATTGTAACGCTGAAACTTTGCTTGGTGCAAAACAATCAGGCATAATTTGTAACAGTGAAACAGTCTGAAATTTTCAAATATCATCAGAAGAAAAATGGTAGATATGGGCGAATGCACTTACTAAGGGAAAATAACCTGGGCTGTATATGGGAAAGGGACTATAGAGACTTGGTGTTGGACTTTTGACATGGGCCAGTAACCATATCATTATACCATATAAGCTCCCAGAACACCCTAGCAAATGCATAGCAACGTACTAGTAACCTATCAGAACACTTTAGCAACCACAAACCAACACCTGGCAACCAGCCACAACATCCTAGTATTGTAGTTGCAACATGGCCAAACACCATGCACATTTTCTTCAGAAAAAATATCAAAGTCTCATTCAATGCATAAAAAGTAAAGAAGGTGTGAGCACCTATCTGTCTGTGTGTTTGATGGAAAGAGAGAGGGTGTGTTCCCTAAGAGTTCATTGAGATTCAGTCTACGTGCCAGTGTTTCCTTGAATCTGTAGTACTCCCTGGGGTGTCTCCTCTAATGGCTGGTGACTCATACTGTGGTACAGGCATTATATTACTCTGACTTTGCCAACTTAACTTTCTCTTATCATTCACACACACAGCCATAAAAAACAACACGTCACACCATGTTATCCATAGCTTCCAACCTGTGCCACACACACATCAAATAATTAATTACTAACGTAATTAAATTGCATGGATTTTTTTTTTTTTGAGTAGCCTTAATGATGGCCAAAGGATGAAGTAATTTTTGTCCATTTCAAATCGTAATAAAACCACCATGACATATGTTATGTGTCATCTTCAGTCAAATCTGCATAAATAATATAGTTACTTAAATTCTGGCTGTATGCTTCTGCAGCAGCTCCATCTATTTCTGTCTGGAGGAGATGTGCAGTCTGTGAGTCTGTTTCTTTTGAGCTGTGACCGTAAGTCTAGACCAAGTCCTCACACACACACACACACACACACACACACACACATACGTTGTGTTTCCATGTTTTATGGGGACTTTCCATAGACATAATGGTTTTTATACTGAACAAACTTTATATTATATCCCCTAAACCTAACCCTACCCCTAAACCTAACCCTCACAGAAAACGTTCTGCATTTTTACATTTTCAAAAAACATAATTTAGTATGATTTATAAGCTGTTTTCCTCATGGGGACCGACAAAATGTCCCCACAAGGTCAAAAATTTCGGGTTTTACTATCCTTATGGGGACATTTGGTCCCCACAAATGATGATCACACACACACACACACACACACACACACACACACACACACACACACACACACACACACACACACACTCACTTGCACAATTAGAAAGGAGAACTTATTGATGTCAAGAGCTACAGGTGGAAAGATATTTAAAAAAAGGTTGCATGAGTGTAAAAATCTTGCATATAGAGACTTTGTTATTCCTTCATGTCAACGTGAAATCTAAACTGACCCTAATTACTTCCTTAAACGTTCCTGGTTTTTATTGTGTACAATTCACTAATGCATGTTTTCTGAAGTAAAAAAAAAAGTCTGAAACAACTTCTCTTTTTAGCCTTATCTCACTTCGCCCATAATAGATTAGATAGATTTGTAGATTTGTTAATGTTAGCCAGTAGCCAAATTGCTATTCAGGCATTTTTTTAGGCTCCTTTTGTAATGCAGCCTTTCTAAAATCTTGCCTATAGTTCATGCAGTAATTGAATGCAGATCAAGGCTCATATAATCAAGTTACAGCAATAATAGCAAATACTAATAGACTTGAAAAAGAAGCATTACCATTGGAATACATTGAAATGCTCTCAAGAGTGAACTTGACCTTCACTTTTTGGTCAAAAAACATCCTCAAATGTTGGTGCCAGCATATCTTTTTGTACACGGCTACTTTTAAATATCTGTCAGTGGATAAACAGGCTTTTTGTCATCATAATGGTGTAGATACAGCAGTGTTTCCTACAGATTTCTGTTTTAAAAAAGATATACAAAAAAAAAAGAAATACAAATTTAATTAAAATATAATTTATTTAAAAGAATTACTGTTCTAAATATTTTTTTAAACTAAACTACATATTAACCGCCAGTAATATAATAATTTAAGTTTCACGAATCTCAGCCTAAGTATTCAATACTTAAAAAATCCAAAAAGCTTAAAGGTGCACTCAGTAATTTTCTCCTCATTAAAAAAGTTGAACTCCTAAAGACATGAATTGTAATTTTGCAGTATATGTAGGAAATCACGACCACTCACATTAAAATGAAGACTCCAGTCATTTCAGTAACCTTATAAAAGCTGTTTTATTCTACATGGAGAGGGTCCGCACATGGGGGCGGCCATGTTTGAATCACATGACCAGACAAATACTACTCGCTTAATCTCAGTACCCATCCTGTTATTTGACACTTTCAGTCATTGATTAAAGTAATCATGTCTGATTGTGAATACTTAATTTCTACAATGGCATCTGAAACTAAAATCTTGTGATTTTAAATTATGCTGCATCCAAGCCGCTTGTTGTAACTGTAAGTCCAAAATGACACAAAAACAAAAAATTGTGAGTGCAACTTTAATTAAATCCAAAGCTTAATTTCTGAAAGCAATGATAATTTTAGTTCAGTACATGAGTCAAATACTGATTTGGTAACCTCAATGATAAAGTCAGACTGATTTAAAATGGTAACTTGTCAGTTCGTGAATTTTTTTAAATACTCCTTAAAAGAACCAGTTCAAACGAGTAATTTGCTTGTGAATTGAACTACATTGTAACTACACTGTAATTTAGTAATGGTGGAGCGCTGCTGCTGGAAAGCGGATACAGCATCTTTGGCAAGGGTTAACTGCTGAACCAGCCAAACTCTGACCCCTTGGATGGCACACCAGATGTTAATGGAAGAATTTGGGAAGCTATTATATAACTCAAAACAGGCCTGACTATTAAGTCTGAGAAGTTTGGGGGCACAGAGTTTGCCTCTTGTTTTATTACTTGTGAATGTGTATACTGCTCTAAATGTGTCAATAGGTATGTCTGTTTGCCAGGAGTTATTTTTCAGTGCAATTCTCAATAGAATGTTCTCTTGCTCCTGAGCTAGTAAATGAAATGAATAACCAATTAACTGTCCTTCTGTTGCAACAGGACATGGAGGGCCACATGGCCTTCATCATCACTGTGCCAACAACGCTGGCTATTTTCCTTGCCATCTTCATCCTCGTCTGCATCGAGTCCGTCTTCAAAAAGCTTCTCCATCTCTTTTCCCTGCTCATCTGGGGCTGTCTGGTTGCTATGGGTTACCTCTTCATGTTCTTTGGTGGGATCATCTGTCCATGGGACCAGGTGAGACTTGAGTGACAGTGATTTTATAGCTTTTCAACTTTAGCGTCTTCTCCAATTATTGTTTGAAGAACTTTAAACCTGTAGTGGCTGTACCGAGCACAACAGTCATGTTCCGGATATAAAAATACCATTCATTTTCTCCATAGAAATGTATGTTTATACTATAAAATACAAACCTACCATAAGCTACAGGTTGTTAATCGATGTTGAATGCTTCTGTAGAAGCATTAAATCAGTGTTATTTAAACTGCATTGAAAAAAGTTTAAATCCTAATTCCTGATGAAAAACTACACTACCCATAATCCTGAAGCTAGATCCACCAATCAGAGAGGTTGCTGTTATGATGAAAATGGAAATCGCTGTAAGTCTTCCTACAGTCTACTTATAATTTATGTAATTCTGAATATTTTGCAATAATATAAAAAAATATATTGTTTTTATACTTATAATCAATACATATTTCTCAATAGTTTTATATTGTACATTACATTAAATTTGATTACATCATTTATGGGATGTCTAGTTCACTGCCAGACATATAGGCCTATATTTGTCTTTATTCTGATTTTCAATCACGTTTTTTATTTTCAAAGTTTAAAATGATTAATCTGATGGCTGGTTAGTTTAGTTCATGGCTTAGAACTCTTTATTGACAAAATGTTTGGAAATCCCTATGGAGAAAATGAATGGAAAAAATAGTTCTGGAACCAAGTCCACTGAAGAGCTGAATGGTCACTATTGCGCTCTATAGCAACAATTGACCTCTACATCCATCCAATTTATCATCTTTTATCTCACTGATGCACTCAGAATCATAGTTAAGTATTCACCATGCATAAAACTCTGCTTGCTTCAGTACAATATACATGCAAAGAAAGTACTTGGAAAGCATTAGTAGTTATAATCAAAACACAGCACAATCATGCAGATATTCACTGTGCAGTGTCATTTTCCTCTAGTCATTTGCACAGTAGTTCATGAATTTTAGTGTGCAAGCTGTTCTGCTTACTGAATCAATCATTAGTTCATTGAACTCGGCTAATAACTGTGACAGAGGCTCAACATAAATGTATGTCTTGAAATAATTCTGACAACTGGCACTATTTTTATCCACCTATGCATCCATAAAACTAATCAGGTATTAAACACCCTTGTATCGCTCATTCACACACTTATGTTTCCACCCCGCTTTGCTCTGTTAGAGAGGGGGAGGTGCAATAAGGAAAGCTGCCAACTATCAACCACTCAACAAGATGACAAAAACATCCATGGTTTGGATGTCTTTTATAAACGGCTACTGTAAGAAGAAAGATATAATGGCAACTGTAGGATGAAAGATTTGTTGTTCCATTGATAAATGTAGCTTTCTGTGAGTCACCCAGGCTGCTCAACATGACTTAATGACTTAATATCTCAAATGGGCTCAGTGATCTGGAAATGATGAGGTATGCATATGTGACACAAAATGACACTGGATCAAAGGGTGGCAACAATTCACCAGGAACTATTTCAGTAGTACGAGCTGTGAAACTCCTAATACATGACATGCATTTTGAACGATCAGTCATAAATATGCCCACCACCATACTACTCTGGAGAGATGTCACCACCAAAGGTGGGTACCGTATTGATGAGTGACCAAAAGTTCAAAGTACAGCAGACCAGAATAAATGTCATTGCTGGTGCCAAGGATATCTATAAAACCTGTAGAAAGCTATCTGTTAGGATTGCCATACATCTCAATGGCATTTAATCAGTTGGCGCATGACTACTCTTAAGTACGTGATTTGAACTTTGCAATCTTTGTAGAGGACCAGGGCCAGATGGGACCTAAGAAACCGTCATGTTCAGGTCTGTTTTTAATGACTTTGGAGTCAGGTAGGGTTCAGTTTTATAAGTAATGAAAAATAAACAGGCATACCTAACTTCGTGCACTCTCACTCCCATTTCCCGACATGCGTGAACGGACGAGTTAGGGGCCGTTCACACTGAATTGGGTTTTGTGCTCTGTTTTTCTATTGTTTTTCTGTGTAAACACATACTGGACAGATGTCTTTGACTGTTACACCATGTCTCACTGTGTCTTCAGCATCTTTCGCAGGACCGCCACATTTTTCAGACACGATGTAAAGTTGAAAATAACGTTTAACGTTTTAAAAATGTATGTCGAGGTACCTGCGTTCTGTTTCATACGATGCACTGCTTCTAGTTTGTTTTTAGCACAGGTGTCACCAAGATTTGACGTTCTGAACAAGTTCAGGGTGCAAAGAGGTGACATACACATTATTCCACGTTGTTCTGCTCCAATGCTTTTTCCCCCTTCTGCTGTAATGTACTATGGGACTGCCGTGCCTTGTTAAAACTGTGTGTTTACTGTTTTAATACTGTTACAGATGTTGCCTACTATGCTTACGTAAGATACAGCCTATTGCAACAATACTTGCTTGAAGAAGAAATTATAAAGAGAGTTGGCGATTTCGGGTTTGTGCTTAAAATCTGATGGTCACATAATTGGATCATAACATAATTTACAATCCATAACTATTGTGTATTGTGACGAGGAGGAGGGCGTGGCCAGGCCGTGATGATGCATGGCTGGCACTGAAGCAGCTGATCAGCAGGAGACCGAGATAAAAGGGAGCTGGAGGCACCAGTTCGAGAGAAAGAGAGAGAGAGAGAGAGAGAGAGAGATGTGTGTTTCTGATCGTTTATGTTTTATGTTGTTTTAAGTTAATTTATATCATTAAACCTTTATGTTGACTGATCAGCTGGTTCACGCCTCCTCCTTGCCCATCCTTGAACTGTTACAGTGGTGTTGATATCCAGGAGGGAGTAGGGATGCACTGTCACAGAGTCCTCGCCGCGGCCGTCTGCCTGGGGATGGAGGAACCGCTACCATCCGCCGAAGAAGGGAAGGAGCAGTTCTGTCCACCAGGGGCCGGAGGACTCTTATCCCAAAAACAGCATATGTTTTTGAGAAGCTATGCCAGGCTTTTTAGTAAAGTAATGCCTCACTCTTGGGCTGGGCGATATGGCCAAAATAATTATCACTATATGTATTTTTCATATTGTTCGATATCGATATTTATTACTATATACATTTCATACCTTTAATGGGGCGGAACAACATTCCCTATGTTTGTTGGACCTGAAGAATTAATTAAACATAACTTGTTTGTTTACAAGTAAACTCCAGAGGGTAAGGGCACTCAATTTAGGATTTAATCCTATGTAAGGTGTGTGACATCTTTTCGATTAAATTTCACCAATTTCATCATCTTTAGCTGACGTTTGACTCCACTGAAAGACATTTTTCTCCCCAATTTGGAATGCCCAATTTCCATTGCACTCTATGTCCTCATGGTGGCTTAGTGACTGGCCTCAATCCGGGTGGCGGAGGATGAATCTCAGTTGCCTCCATGTCTGAGACTGTCAATCTTATCACGTGGCTTGTTGAGCGCGTTACCAAGGAGACATAGCGCATGTGGAGGATCATACTATTATCTGTGGCATCCATGCACAACTCACCACGTGCCCCACTGAGAGCGAGAACCACATTATAGCGACCACGAGGAGGTTACGCCATGTGACTCAACCCTCCCGAGCAACTGGGCCACTTTGGTTGCTTAGGAGACCTTTCTGGAGTCAATCAGCATGCCCTGGATTCAAACTCACGACTCCAAGTGTGGTAGTCAACACTCCAGTATTTGTGTTTGAATATTTTTAGATACTCAAGTGGCATAGGAGGCCTTGTGACTATTAAGGAAATATATTGTTTGGGGTTTCAGGGGTATCCCTTGAGAGAATTTTAAAATCTTAAAATTAATATCTACCAACAACAAACAATGTACAGCACAATAGTGAAGCTTATAAATACTGTTAGCTAAAATTAAATTCTAAGCCTATTCTAAGTATTTGAGGATACAGCGCTGAAAGATCAGTGCTATCTGCGCCCGAGTGCTTGCGCTGTACACAGCTCCGTTGTTTTGTCCGGACATTGACCACGGTCCACTAATTTGTGACCGCTGGTCTAGATGTAGAACATAGGCTAAATATTGAAAATTACTCAAAAGTTTGTCATAGATATCGAAAATTATTATTTTCAATAAAAATCTAAATTGTTTTATTGCCCAAACCTACCTCACTCCCTAAACTTTGTGCAGTCTGAGCTAATGTGGTGTGACTGGTGGTTTAACACTGGAGAAAAACAGAATTCTGAAGGAGGAAATTTAAATAAACCTGTTAATAAGATAGATATTTGAAGGAAATAGCTAGTTCGGTTCAGCTACTCTGAATGAGCTACCTGCTAATCAGAACTCAAAGCACTGCAGACAAGTACTAATTAGCAGAGTTTCTGGATGTGTCTTTAAGTAGCATAGAGTGCACTTGTTAGCTGAAATGAATGGCACAATGGCTACGTCAACAAAAGCGTAAGGCTTAGAGAGCACTTTCAAGCTATTTCCTCTTTCATTTCCTATTTTTAACTAAACACCCTCCTTTAACACCACACACTACACCACTTTGAAGTTCTTTTTGGTTTGCGGTGTGACATGACTGGCTGCCAAGACACATTGCTTGAGTGCTAATAAGCTATACTTTCAATCGCATTGCAACACTTGTGAGGAAAAACCATAGAGTCCTGGGCATTGTCACCAGCATGGATTGAGGGACTAGTGCTGATGAAAGGCCCTTACTGTTCCCTACAGAGATCTATAGTGCAGGCATCATTAACCCACAGCAGCGGTTCTCCATTAGAGTTGCTCGTGAAAAGCCAGTGCACTGTGTATGTTCTATAGAAGAGAGAGTAAAACTGAACCTCAAAGCTAGGAGAGGAACAAATGGCAGACCTTACTCACCTTACGCAAATCAGCCTGAGGGCAAATTAGGAGGCAAGGACCCTGAAAAAATGCACAGACCAAAGGGGCTCCTTTTCCTACAATTCAATGCTGTTAGAGGTGGCAATTGAATACTCTTTGAAAGGTGCAAAGGATTGATGGAGGAAAAATGTAAAAAGTGATGAGAGAGTGATGGAGGTTTAAAATGGCTCAAGAAAAAATTATTTTGAGTCACTCACCTTTCTATAATTTTTAAGGAAGTGGGCAAAAAGGTGGATGCCCCCTTGTGTTGCTATAGGTAAGTGGACAAAGGGCACTTATCAGGCTGTGATATCTGAGCAACTGGGATAAAAGCAATAAAGTCACTGCATTAGTGACTGAGAAATGAGGGGGCACCAGAAACTCCACCGGCTGTCCTTAATTACATGATATGCATTATTCAAGGATCCGATAGCAGTCACGGAACAAAGACGATCGCCTCGTGCTCACAGTTTTGCACAACACCTTGCACCCCCCACCCCCGCACCTCAGCATAGGGCATCTATTTGCCCAGCGGTGGTCCTGCTTCAATGTCATGTGACTAATCACACTATATTAGAATGCCTTGAGGCATTGAAGAAAAAATAGATGTCTATTTATGCTCCCTTGCAAAAATCAAGAGAACTTGCAGCAAATTGTCCATTGTTGCCAAAGGTTTGCTGCAGGTTCAACAGTACCGTCTTGACTTTTTGTAAGGGGTTACATGCTCTACAGAAAAAAATCACTCATTGGTGAAACATTAACTGTAATATATTGACATTTGTGCAAAATAAGTTAGACATCATTTAACATTTTGTAGAAAAGGAGGAAGCTGTGACTGGCTTAACAAATACGTAAGACACTTTAATCACACTTTTCAGTGTACCATGTAACAGGGTGCTTGCAGCCCCACATTAAACACACACACTGCTTTTCAGCCAGTTACGTCAAACAAATTAACACACTGACATCTTTGTGCGTCTCTCTCTCTCCCCTCTGCTGCTGTCTCCTCTCTCTAAATACTCCCGCCGCCCCTCACTGGAACACAAGGCCAGAGTGGAACACAGGTGGACCTCATTCACCACTCATCTTCCCGGCCTTACTCTGCCCAGACGGCAATCGTTCCCGTCCTGATCGCCACATACCCCCATCGCCAAACTCATGTCAGGGAATTCTCCGGCCTGTGACTTACTCCCCCACCCATTTCTAGGGAGAGAGCGTTGACGTGTCAGGATGGTCTTCAGGTCCGACCCGCACGTGCATGGGAGTGGAAACAGGATGAGGGAGAGGAGAGAGGGAGAATAGAGAGAGAGAGGAGAAAGCAGAGAGAGGAAAGAGAGAGTGGAGAGAGAGACTGGCTCACCGGCCTAGACACGCCATCAACTGTCCCTCAGCCTGCTGTACTGCTTCCGTCCGTGATGGCAGGCGATGGCAATGGACATCACAGCCGTCCCTTTCGGTTGCCGATTGACGCAGAGCTCCAGCACCACTGGATTGAGCGATCCTCAGTCAGCGGTGAGGACTCCTTGACGCCGCATCCTTCCTCCTTCCCGGGTTTCGAAACCAGTGTAACATTTCGTGGAAAAGGAGGAAGCTGGGACCAGCTTAGTAAAACACTTAAAACACTTTAATCACACTTTTCAGTGTACGATGTAATTGGGTGCTTTCCAGCCCCACATAAAACACACTCACTTCTTTTCAGCCAGCTACGTCAAACAAATTAACACACACACGCAGACAGCTTTGTGCGTCTCTCTCTCCCCTCTGCTGCAGTCTTCTGACTAAATACTCCCGCCGGCCCTCACTGGAACGTGAGACTGGTGTGCACACAGGTGGACCTCATTCATTACTCATCTTCCCGGCCTCGCTCTGCCCAGATGCCGCTCGGCCCCGCCCTGCTCACCACAGTCATCTTCCGAGCATCGGACAATGGACTGCCTTCATGGTCGGAGATCTGAGATCTTATTTAAGCTAGATACTAATGCTTACTTACATATTCAATTAGTATGCAACAAGAGGTTTTGTGGTATCAATATGGAATTGTATGAGATGGTTGTATGTCCAAATACAGTCCCATTGTCTTCCTACATTCTCCAAAGTACACACTTTTAGTGCAGAGTACAATTATGCTAACTGGCGCAAGCATTGTGTGTTAATTATCATAATTTAGCTATTGTTTTGTTTTGGTAAGTGTGTTTGGGTCAGCATGTGGCAAGAACACTGCATCTTATTCTTATTTTGCATCATTATTCTTTTGATGGTAGGGATTCAATTTTATTTACTCGCCTTATACAAAAACAGAGCAGACTGCTCAACTAGATTAATATCCCAGTAGACCATAATCTTATTCATTATGAAAAAGTGAACCTGTTAAATAAGCCTTATTTGGTTATTACCATTAGTTGCCTTGGCAACCCTTGAACAATATGCTTCACATATGTTATACATTAATTTTATGTGGTTTTTTATATAAGTCTCATACCAATCATATACCAGACACCATAATCCAGATATAACACAACATATCAGTAATAAAAATGGCAATTTCGGTTTATATAAAATATACCCAATATGCTAGAACAGAATATAACTAGATAAATGTATACATATGTCTTTCAAGCTTCCAAAAAACAGTTTGTTTCTTTATAGGTAACTAAGGCTCACCCCACTTACACTCCTCTGTGCAAACCTGTTATGTCTGCATTTCTGGGCACCCAAATTTATTAGAAATAACTCATATTATTGCCCTAGTTTAGTTGTCATGTCCAAGCCAGAAATAGTTCAGCTGTACATTTATATAAAGAATTAGACACAGAGGATGATTATACTATCATTTATCAACTGAAATAATCAGACAGGACCACATTAATAATAAGCTAAAATTATAAATAGACATAATATTTTAAAGTCATCAGATTGGATTAATTGTATTTGGATTCTTGGCTGAGAAGGAAAGTGGAGTTTTTTCCCCCTTTTGGTATGAATGGCTTAATGAGAAATCTGTGATGCACTGTCCATACCTCAATGCAAATCTCATTGACAGATATGTGTGGGAAACAAAGGTTTATGAAAATGGGAGGCTTACTCCCTGATCAGTATCTGTAAACAGATACAAATTAAATTTGAGAGTTTCAGAGAGCTCAAACCAGCCATGAGTGTATTTATTTTCAGCCCAACTAAATGTGAACACTAAGATCAGTTAGAAGTATGTTGCACCACTGATTATTAGTGGTCTCAAGAGTGTTGATTTGTTTCTATTTCTTACACAGTACATCTGTGCTTATCTAAGTTAGTACACATGATCTATCATTTTGAGAATGTATTGTGCTAGGTTTATATCTCTGCGGCACTGTTCCTAATGATTCTTGATTTATCTGCCCGTGCACTATTTGTCTGGGTTTTTCTAGACATTCTGCTGGCTTCCACAATGTCAGGATTTACTGGGTCTCATTGGCTGGACAAAGAGAGAATGTTTGGGATTCAGTGTGGAATCTGCAGATGTAGTAACTGGCCTGATGTAGGATAAGATTACTCAATTAAACTACCAGTCCTAATGCTGCTCACAGATAGACCAGCACTTTAACCAGACATGAAACTGGCATGCAATCACTTCATGGGATAGATTACGCTTTTAACCTTGCCAGTTCTTAAAACTGCACTGCAGCATTTTACAACAAAACAGTGACAAGAGTCACATTTTGTATAGATCTTTTTACAATACATATAGTTTCAAAGCCACTTTACAAAACAAAAATCACCTGAACAGTAAAATTACATACATGTTGTTTTCAAGCAGCTTGGTCAAATAGTAAACATACTCTTATAACTTTGACCATTGCATGTGGTATCTTTCATATAAAGATGAGAATTATCATCACGACAATGAACGCTAATGTCATAATGTCTTGTTTCCAACAATATCCCCCTAATGGGATTATGTATACAGAGAACAATTTAGGTCTTAAGTCAGAGCCTTGCGGCACCCCATACTTCACTTCTGTTCGTTTTGACAGTTCCTCAAAAACGTGGTGGGAATCTGACAGGTAGGATCTAAATCTAATCCCAACAAGTGAATGTGAGAGACATTCCCCACCCAAGAGCCCAGCAGAGCTTACTGTCTGGTAGGGGATTATCTCTCCTTCACAAGTCAAATGTAACAAATTCAGAGTGGGTGTCTTATCTTTATTTGCACCTCCAATGGACAGAGTGGAAAGGCGATTGGTAAGGCTGAAGACATTTACATTTACATTTATTCATTTGGAAAACGCTTTTATCAAAAGTGACTTACAATGCCCTAATTACAGGGACAATCCCCCCAGAGCAACCTGGAGTTAAGTGCCTTGCTCGAGGACACAATGGTGGTGGCTGTGGGGAGAGAACCTACAACCTTCTGCTTACCAGTTCAGTGCTTTAGCCCACAACGCCACCACCACTACGCCACCACTCCAGACATATTTCATCTAGAAAAATCACTGGCTTGCAATCAGTTTGTGTGTGTGTGTGTGTGTGTGTGTGTGTGTGTGTGTGTGTGTGTGTGTGTGTGTGTGTGTGTGTGTGTGTGTGAGCATGTATTTATCACTTTGTGGGGACCAAATGTCCCCATAAGGATAGTAAAACCCGAAATTTTTGACCTTGTGGGGACATTTTGTCGGTCCCCATGAGGACAACAGCTTATAAATCATACTAAATTATGTTTTTTGAAAATGTAAAAATGCAGAAAGTTTTCTGTGAGGGTTAGGTTTAGGGGTAGGGTTAGGTTTAGGGGATAGAATATAAAGTTTGTACAGTATAAAAACCATTATGTCTATGGAAAGTCCCCATAAAACATGGAAACACTACGTGTGTGTGTGTGTTTGTGTGTGTGTGTGTATGTGTGTGTGTGTGTGTGTGTGTGTGTGTGTGAGAGAGAGTGACCAAGCCATAAATCCATTAAGCTTTGCTCCCATCCAGTGCCTTTTCTGCCATTCCACAAGTTCTATATTGAGCACTTGCTCGCAAAAAAGAGCACTCAGTATAATAGAAAAAAATAAAGCTTTGGGATGTTTATGATATCTAGCTTTGCACAAATATAAAGATAGATCATAGATCATGTTAAGTTTTCTTTTCACTGATCATTTCCATAATATCAGTTACCTAAATTTCTCTTTCCTATGGCACAAAGAATGCTACACCAAAATTCTATGTGAAATATAATATGCAATATGTGAAAGATGTACAGTTAGCCAGTCATTATTGCAACATAAACCACATGGATACTCAATGCCCTGATGTGAAGTGGAGACCATACATATATATATATGTAAGAAAGAGATTGCAAAAGGAATATTTTAGTCACATGGATCTAGCACTAGCTGTTGGAAAAGGGTTGACTGGAACAAGAGTCAATTATACAATGTAGCAATCATTATACTAAAATGATTGACTGCAGAATTTTGACCTGTCAGAATGAAGGATTTCAGAAAGTATAATAAGCAAGTAAGAGTTATTTTAATACTCATATTGTTTGACTTTTGTTTATTAGACTGCTTTCTTTAAATAAATTGACATTAATTATTGAAATCTATTGCAGTTACACTTATAATGAACCAATTTCTCACTCCTATCTTTCTGAATGGTGTCAACATCTCAACAGTGACCCTTATTTTTCCAAATAGAACATGCTCTTGAATTAATATCACTGTTGGTCTTTGGATAGTATTCTTGTCAACCAGTCAGATTTTTGGGTTATGTTTAGAGGTAAAAAGACTAGGATTAGATTTAGAGCAGTGGTTCGGTTTTAAACTACAGTCTAGGGACTTGGGGTTGGGGTTAAACAACAAAATCAGCCAAATCAAATCAGCCACCAACAAAAATTATTTCCCTCTGATTTGAGGGTATATTTTTAGGGTCAGGAGTAGAGACAGGGGGATAAATTGGGCCAAAATGATGCAGAACAGAATTCCAGCACCTTCATTTTGCTAGTGTACTCTAATGGTATGGACCGTTGATTTGATAGGAATGTTGTTTCAAAACAAACAAAAGATGTTGGTCCTGGAACATATTGTACTTTGCAAATCACAGTTACCACTTGGACATTTGATGTTTAATGGCTGATGCACTTCTTTCTCTAATTGCAGGTGTCATTTTTCCTGTTCATTGTGTTTGTGGTGTACACCATGCTGCCATTCTCCATGAGGGACGCCGTCATTGCTAGTGCCCTAACTTCATCCTCCCACACACTAGTGCTTAGCATCTGCCTCTCAAACTCTACCGACCACATGGAGGCCCTCGTCTGGCAAGTAAGTGTGTGTAGGGGCGGGTTTGGGTGGTTTACGAGGACATTTTTTAAGGTTACAAACTGGTAATTGCAAGGGTATTATGCTATAAATGTGGTTTATGAGGACATTTCTAGTGTCCTCATAATGTAAATCGCTTTAAAAACATACTAAATTGTGTTGTTTTATTGAAAATGTAATAATGCAGAAAGTTTTTTGTGAGGTTTAGGATTAGGGGATAGAATCTATAGTTCATACAGTATAAAAATCATTATGTCTACGAAGAGTCGTCATAATGATTGCTGCCTCAATGTGTGCGTGTGTGTGTGTGTGTGTGTGTGTGTGTGTGTGTGTGTGTGTGTGCATGTGCATGTTGTTCCAGTTTATTTCGTGGGCTGAGAAAGGAACAGTTAGTATCTGAGAATAAGTGCCGACAGTCTTTGAGTGCCAAAATGGCACAAAGAGACCAGAGAGTTTGTCCTATATATAGTGTGAATTAGTGGAATATGAGAATATGTTTGAGTGTAGTTACAAAATGAGTCACAGAGAATGAGTAAATGTGGAAGGGGTGTTTCCAATCTGTTTGCTGTAGGGGTTGTTAGGTGTGATGGTGTTTTACCATGACCTATATGGCTTTGCTGGCAAAGAGGGCACACATTCCAGAGCCTTCCACTCTCATTGTGTGTCGCTCATCATATGGCCTTCCCACTTAAATGACACACTTCCATTCAGAAATAACTGGCAAGTCTTGCCCTTTCCAGTGTAATTCAACTCAGAGGGTTAGCTATTTAACCAAAGGTTTCAGTTTCAGGCTACAGATGATGTTTGGGTCTCTCAACATGTTTGGCAGACAGGGGACAATATTAATAAGGACATAGATTCAGAATTTATAATGTATAATTTTATTTTAACATGGTTGGCAGTGATTGGATGATGCTGGCCATTTCTTTGAATCAGAATTAATTATGATAATTTCTGATGTAATGTTTATAATGTCTCAAAAAAATGAATAAAAGAGCACTCCTGGAAACATAAACAAAAATTACTTTCTATAGCTCGATATTATTTACAATTTCACAACTTTGTCATATATTGCCATCCATTTTTAGGAAAACTATTTGCTCTAGATTTGTAATTTATTTTTGCATGTTTATTAGGTGCTACTAGTTACAAATCAAAAAGGAAATAGAAAGTGCACACAGTCACGCTCTGGTCTTAGGAGGTTAATCTCTTAAAACCCGGATATGTAGAAGTGTTTGGTGAAATTCCCATGCATTTAAGGGTTACTACTAAGTAAATGCACATTGATCATGTAGGTAAATAAAAAAAGAGAGAGAAAGTG
Source organism: Xyrauchen texanus (assembly GCF_025860055.1). Taxonomy (NCBI): domain Eukaryota; kingdom Metazoa; phylum Chordata; class Actinopteri; order Cypriniformes; family Catostomidae; genus Xyrauchen; species Xyrauchen texanus. The sequence goes on from NC_068301.1 coordinate 30,142,799, forward strand.
CATGTGCCATTAAATGACGATGTATGGTTTAATTACAAAGAAGAGATTGGAGAACTGTGGTCCGGGTGTGAGGGGGTTGGCCGGGATTTTCACTACCCTCTTTCTTGTCATAGACAAGTGTTGTGTCTATTTTTGAATAAATTACTTCCAGTTGGCTCATCAGTTTACTACATTTTCATTAATTAGGCCTATTAAGTGCTTTTTGTGATTTCAAGTATTTCAGATCCACCCACATCTAAAACATAAATGACACATAAAAACAAAACAAACTGTGTTTGGTCAGTCATATAGGGCTCTTTCTGTCGAAATGGATGGTTTTGGGATAAAGACTTATTATGATAAAGACTATATAGATAGTGAGAAAGGACCTCAATAATAATTAATGTTACATTCCTGTCTTGTTTAAGATTATGGTGGCCAGACATCCCGGTTTTCCCGGTACAGTCCCGTATTCAAACACTTTTTCTAGTGTCCCGACTTATTCTGAAAAATGTCTAGGTTACGTATGTAACCTCTGTTCCTTGATGGAGGGAACGAGACGTTGTGTCGGAGAAGCGACACTAGGAGTCTCTCTTGAGCACCGAATATGCCTCTGATCTATGAAAAAAGGCCAATGAGAAGTTAGCAGACAGTATTTGCATACCCCGCCCCCAGACATACGGGTATAAAGGCAAGGAAATACTATGAGTTCATTCAGTTCATTCAGGAGGACCCGGAAATGGTCCGGCCACTACAGTGGCTCGGCTCAGCGACGTGGCCGGGAGGACACAATGTCTCGTTCCCTCCATCAGGGAACGGAGGTTACATACGTAACCTAGACGTTCCCCGTCTGTCACTCTCTCGACGTTGTGTCAGAGAAGCGGCACTAGGGGTCCAATTTAAATCACGCCATGCACTGGGCCGTGTACGTGTTCTGCTGACACAGGAGCGGGCAGGTATTTCACATGCGCAGGTGACCAGCTGTGTCAGACTGCACGTACCCTTCCCCAATGCCCCAAAAAAGTCGTCGGAATCCTTCTGGTTACTCTAGACAGGAGAACAAGGTGACACTTGCCAATCTGGGAACGGGCCGAGCCTGGCTGGGCCACTTTTCTCTCTATGTTCCTCCGCATAGAGCAGTAAATGGCCGGGGCCCTTACATGCATCGAGGGAAGAGGGTCTTACCCAGTTTCCTATTCTTTCAGGGGGAGAAGACCCTGCGGAGACCACACCTGCACGGAAGGGGAAGTAAGAGTGGTGAATACATCACATGGGTTTTTAGGCGACATGTGGAAAGTGGCGCAGTGGTAGATCCAGCCTCAAGGAGGGGGGAGTTACTACAACACGGTGACAGGAGGGCAGCTGGGACTGCCTAAGTTTGCGGGTCCACTTTTTTAAGGGGACCGTAACGTGGATAATACACACAGGGGGAGTCCGCGTAGGAGTCCTTGACCTGTGGAGCACCTATTCCAGTACAGGGTAGATTAAGTACCCATAGTGGACTGGGTCGGCGAGTTCCTCCGCTGAACTGCAGACCCAAAAGGGCTAGGGAGGAATCACCAGGGATCCTGATGAGTGGGATCTCCTGGGAGAGAAAGCGCACAGTTTTACCTCTGCCAAGGGAAAGGGCGCTGGGAGCAAGCGATCCACCCGGCCAGTTCGTCAGCATGTCACCGGGTTCTACTGGCTCGGACCTGAGATGACACGGGACGATACTGACTCAACCCGGAGATTGTAAAATCTCGAAAAGGTATTAGGTATTGCCCAACCCGCAGCTCTGCATATGTCCGCCAGGGAGGTACCCCTGGCCAGTACCCACAAGGACGCAACGCTTGTTGAGTGTGCTTGGACCCGCAAGGGGGAGGGCACGGTCTGGGTGTGATAGGCCAATGAAATGGCGTCCACGACCCAGTGGGAAAACCTCTGTTTGGAGACAGCGTTCCCTTTCCGCTGTCCACCAAAGCAGACAAAGAGCTGCTCAGAGCATCTAAAGCTCTGCGTGTGGTCCAAATAGGCGCGCAAAGCACGTACCGGACACAGCAACGAAGGGGCTGGGTCTGCCTATTCCCGGGGCAGCACTTGCAGGTTCACTACCTGGTCTCTAAAGGGCATGGTAGGAACCTTGGGCACGTAGCCCGGTCGCGGTCTTAGGATCACATATGTGTCTGCCAACCGAACTCCAGGCAGGTGTCGCTGACAGAGAACGCTTGCAGGTCCCGACCCTCATGATGGAGGTGAGCGCGATCAGCAGGGCCGTCTTTAGGGAGACGGCCCTGAGTCCGGCTGATTCTAGTGGCTCAAAGGGGGATCTCTGTAGACCGGCTAGGACCACCGACAGATCCCAGGAGGGGAACAGGCTTGGCCGGGAGGGATTTAACCTCCGGACGCCTCTTAGGAACCTGATGACTAAGTCATGCTTACCCAGAGATTTGCCGTCTACAGGGTCGTGGTTAGCTGCGATAGCGGGAACATACACCTTCAATGTGGAAGGGGACAGCCTCCCTTCCAACTTCTCCTGTAGGAATAAGAGCTCCAATCTAACTGCGCACCTCTGTGGGTCTTCAGCCCGGAAAGAACACCAATTTGCAAACAGGCGCCAATTTAGGGCGTAAAGTTGCCTGGTAGAAGGGGCCCTGGCTTGGTTGATCATGTCTACAATGGTAGGTGGTAGACCAGCTAGATCTTCCGCGTCCCGTCCAGGGGCCAGACTTGGAGGTTCCAGAGGTCTGGGTGCGGATGCCAGAGCATGCCCCGTCCCTGAGAAAGAAGGTCCTTCCTCAGGGGAATTCGCCAGGGAGGGGCTGTCGCGAGGAGTACGAGGTCCAAGAACCAGGCACGGGTGGGCCAGTAAGGGGCCACTAGGGTGACTTGCTCCTCGTCCTCCCTGACCTTGCACAGCACCTGTGCAAGAAGGATCACTGGGGGAAATGCGTACTTACGCAGCCCCGCAGGCCAACTGTGTGCCACTGCGTCTGCCCTGAGGGAAGCCTGTGTTCGGGCATACCAGAGCGGGCAGTGGGATGTCTCTCGGGAGGCATACAGGTCTATCTGGGCCTTGCAGAACCGGTCCCAAATCAGCTGGACCGACTGGGGGTGAAGCCTCCACTCTCCGCTGGGCAAGCGTTGTCGTGACAGCGCGTCCGCTACCACATTGAGGTTGCCGGGGATGTGAGTGGCACACAGCGACCTGAGTCGCTGCTGGCTCCAAAGGAGGAGACGACGGGCGAGTCGTGACATGTGGCGGGAGTGTACAGAACTAATGGGAGGAACTTCCGCAGGGCAAAGAAAACGGTCAGCAACTCTAGGCAATTGATATGCCAGCGCAGCAGGGCCCATCTCCAACGGCCCGCAGCTGCGTGCCCGTTGCATACGGTGCCCAAACCCAATATACATCAACCCCAGTGGCACAACCGCCATGGAGGATACCATATGTCCCAGGAGCCTCTGGAAGAGTTTTAAAGGGACCGTTGTGCCTGGCCTGAAATTGGCGAGGCATCTCATCACTGACTGCGCATGCTCGTTGGTGAGGCGTGCTGACATTGAGACTGAGTCTAACTCCATCCTGAGAAAAGAGATGCTCTGAACCGGGTTGAGCTTGCTCTTTTCCCAGTTGTCCTGAAGCCCCAAGCGGCTGTTGAGATCTGTTGGCAGAGTGCCGGCATTTGCAGGCCAGGTGACACAGAGACAAAGGAAATAGCTCTATTATTGAGAATTTGGGTACCGCAGCCCCGAATAGGGCAATGCCTGTGGCAAATGAAATGAATTCAACAAAAGATTCTCCTCCTGGCCCTCCACCGGGGGACGGAGCGGTCTTACCACCTACGGAGCTAACATTTCTGGCTCTGGGTCGAACATCTCAGGAGCGCCTGGGAGCCTTCCGGGTCCTCGAGGGGGTCCGTGAGACGGGGGTGTCTGCTAACGGGGGGCAGATGGGGCATGGCCCATGGCGGCAGACTTGCGGCGGGGCAGGATGTGAGAGATGGCCTCTGTCTGTTTCTTCACTGCGGAGAACTGCTGGGCAAAGTCATCGACGGTGTCGCCGAAGAGGCCGAACTGGGAGACTGGGGCATCGAGAAAGCGAGTCTTGTCGGTCTCACGCATCTCGACCAAGTTCAGCCACAGATGACGTTCCTGGATCACGAGCGTGGCCATTGCCTGTCCGAGTGACTGTGCTGTGACCTTCGTGGCTCTAAGGGCGAGGTCAGTCGCTGAGCGCAGTTTCTGCAGCACATCGGGATCAGGGCTACCCACGTGCAGCTCTTTGAGCACCTTGGCCTGGTGGACTTGCAGGAGGGCCATGGCGTGCAGGGCAGAAGCGGCATGTCTGGCGGCACTGTTGGCCTTCACCGTCAGCGAGGCGAGCCGCTGTTACCTCGAGCACGGACAGGAGTCAACGAGCATGCTGGGTGGCAGATGGTCCAAGGGGGCGTACCCGGCGGAGCTGCACCCGCTGCCATCCCCAGATCGCCTCCAGCACCAGCGGCATCGTCCTCAATCCCATGGGAAGACAGAGCGGCTGGAGTGGCTTGCCTTCTATTGAAAGCGAGCCGTGACCGCAACGTTGCCATGGTCATGCTCTCGCAGTGAGAGCATGAACCAACCACAAACGCAGCATCGGTGTGAGCACTGCCCAGACACACGAGACAACGCCTGTGGCCATCTGAAGCGGAGAGCACGCTACCGCATCCAGGAACTACACAGGGGTGGAAAGGCATCTTTAAAAAGACGTGTCCTGAAAAGGACGTTCAACACCGCTGTGTATTGCTCTTTTAGTGAAATATACTTTTTTAAAGAAAATCACTCTTTTAATAACTCTTTTTGAGTTTTTTCTCTGCGCTGTCGAAGCCCCAGTCACATGAGTATTCTAATCAAAGGACTTGTAAAAGCAATAAAATCACACCGTGTTTTACGAAGTACATGATCGGGTTATATCTTTCACAAATGGATCTACAAAATGCCCAGATAATTTTCAAATAATAGTATCAAATATATTTTGATGTTTTATTTTAATATATCAAAGAGAAAATTCAACAAATCAGGACAAATCTAGAACAGGATTGGTTGGGGGGTTGGTTGTTCGTGTTCATGCCCAAGCTGGGGGATCACCAAACTAGATCACGCCGCCTAAATGCCCAGGGCACCCCGGACAGTCAAGGGCACCCTGGTAGTCAATTGGCCCGGTCGGTAATCCATCCCTGTATACATGCATATGGGTTAATTCACCATGGTTGATAATTCATTGTTACACAGGAAATCAATGTAATATAGTATTTATCTGTAATAAACAAAGAAATAAATATCCTGTGATAGTAAACTTAAATATATATGAAATAATCATAAAGAATATAATTTATGGAAGTGAAAATAAATAAATAAATAAAACAGACACTCTTGCATACCTCGGGTCTCTAGAGACCCCATATATTAAACAATTTTTTTGTAATTATTGTGTGTTTGTGTGTGTGTGTTACACTATTTATTAAAGATAGATTGAGGAATACTAAAGAGGTGTGGGCACAACTCCAAAATATAGATGAGGTGCACAGGGTTAAATGAGGTCACAGGTCACTAAGGACCCTAGGTGCTGTATGTGTTTAGGGGTTAAACCTGGAAATAAACAGAAACTTTTCTTATTTCCAAAAATGGAAAAGAACAAAACATTATGATGTAAATAAATAATACATATTTAATATTTTCCACTAATCTTATAAGTAATTGTGTGGCATTGATCATGATGTGACATTAAAAACATGTCAGATTACAAATATTCATCAGATGTCTCATATAACTCTTCAATAATAATTCAAGCCCACCTATCTATTGATTTTACTTTTTTATTTTCCTAAGCAGATCTCAAGCAGATCTGTTTTTCAGACCAGACCTAAACACAGCACATGTAACCAAGGCAACACTCTGATCACATGGTCTACAGAAACACAAAATACTGGCTGTCAGGTTCTGTTCAAGGGCCCAGCAGCATTGCATTCAGAAATCAAGTGGTGGAAGAACGCACCTTGTTATTATGAGCTCTTTGCGTTCTTGTCCAGTCAAATTGAAAAAGCAATTTTTTTATAGAATGGCACACAGAAAATGTCCCTATTACCTGACAGATATATGTATGCGAGTAGCTCCTCAACATTGCTCTCCAACAGATGAAGAGCTTTATTAAAGCTAACCTTAACGACCCTTCACATTCAGCACTCACTGTTAATTAAGCTTTCTGTGTTCTCATTAAAAGGGTTATGACGTCTTTAAATTAGGTGCACTCAAGAGCCACGTGTTGTACTTTGTTTGTTAGCACCCTTGAAGGGCTCTAGATCATACGTAACGTTCTTGACATTTATCTCTGACATACTCTGCAAACAAAGGTCTCATTTTAATCAGAGGCTGAAAAAATTCAGCAAAACACATCTGAAGAAAAATTTAAAAATATGTCAGCTCAGTTAGTCCTTAAAATGCAAGTGTATGGTGATCCGACCTTTGAAGCGCCAAAAGAACAGACAGTCGGCATAAATGTCATCCATGCAACTCCAGTTATTAAATGAATGTCTTATAAAGCCATGAATTGCACACATGAACACATGAATTGCACTCAAGTACAGTCTTGATACATTTTTTTTTATGTTACATACATGTAATGCTACAAAACGTACACATTTGCCATGTGTAACTGCAGACCTTAGTAGCCTAATATATTTAAGTACTTCTTGTTACATTGTGTGGTACTAAGTACTTTCTTACATAATTACAGTGTACCAAGTTTGTAACACGTATGTAACAGACTCGGCTTGTTACATATGTGTAACAGTAGCTGCCTATTACATGTGTGTAATTACAATCTGTAAGTACAGGCTGTACCATAACTTAGTTACATGTTAATTACATTTTGGTACATGTAATTACAAAGTTTATTACTACGTAATTAACTAAGTAATTACTCTGTATCAAGGACTTCGTAAAATAAAGTGTTACCAACCGTTTTTTATGAGCATTTAAAAAACAAATTTTACCACAGTTAAGGATTGGCTCATAAATATTGATTAGGTCCCACCAGTGGTTCTTGATAAGCTCCTGAAGCCTCCAGACCCAATTAATATTCATGAGCCAACCCTTCATCATAGTATCATTAATTTTTACTGTTCCAATTAAAGCCATTTAATCTACACAATCTACTCTCCATTTGTAAAGGATAACAGCAAACCATTTGCACCATATTTAGTGCTGAACTAATATTTTCTTAGTTGGACAATGCAAGAGCTGCTGAAAGATTTTGTGGGCTGAATTGAATCCTGAAGATCAATATCTTTTCAATCAATGGACACCAACTATCCCTCTCTACATCCTTATACAGATTATATCTTAGGGTAATGAGCTTAACTCTGCCATTTGAAACTGAGTCAAAATCAATTTTGGTTGCTGTGCATATTTTTCTAAAGTGTTTTTGGCTTGGCAGTAATCTCTTCTTGTGCATATGAGGCAGTTTGTGCATTAATCATTAATTCAACACTAAATGTTTAACACACCTGATATAACTCTTGCTTGTAACTCAGGTTTTCTGAGAACTTTATTACTGAATTACTCATTGAGTTGGACAAGAAATTAACTGAACAAAGCAGTGGTACAGTAAAGAATTGGTTTCCTAAAAAAATCTAATTTTGTCACATTTTACTCGCCTTATGTTGTTCCAAATCCATATTATTATTTTTTCTTCCATGAAACAGAAAATGAGTCAAAATTTCCAATCTGCTATTTTTCATAAAATGAAAGTGGAGGTTGATTTTTTTATTGCCAAACTCCAAAAAGAACAAAAAAAGCATTATTTGTTATTAACTGATAATGTTCACCTCCACCACAGCTCTCAAATCGTATTCGTGCTTGTGTTCAATAAAAAAAATGGTGCCATCAGACACATAACACCGGATCAGATGTGCCAAACATTATTGGTTCTTGCATCTGACATATCACATGAAAACGCAGCTGTAACGTTAGCAGGAGGAGGCAGACGAGGAGTGAGGATCTAAACGCAGGTTTTTATTGAATAAAGTGAAAACAACCAGACTGGAACAAAGGAAACGTCCACGATGGGAAAAATGAAACCAAAACATGAAAACATTCAAAGGGTACATGAACTGGGTAACCAAGGCAAAACATCTACTTCCTTAAACAACGATCGACAATGACTGACCAGACAACCAGGGCTTAAATACAGAGACACAATAATGACTAAATGACAATCAGGTGAGAACAATAACAATGTGCTGGCAGTGATGAGGGCCGGGAATCATGGGAATTGTAGTTTGTGACGGTGACAAGAGAGACACGGGGCAGAAAACCCAATAGAGCCCAACAGTGCCCACCCACTTTTTCATCCATCTTGGTTCCAGAAGTAAATTTCCCATTAATTTGATCACGTTAAGTCTGTCTTTAAAGGCTTATAATTTATTGTTTAAAATCTACTCCCCTATGGAGTAAATCAATGGGATGATTGGGACAAAAGGATGATTATCAGTGAATAGCAGTTGAATTTCTTGGTTTGTGAGTACTTACACAAAGTATGGCTACAGAAAACTTGGAATAGTACACAAAATGTATAGACTACTTTTATGGTGCTTTTTGAAGTTTTTGGAGCCTGAAAGTTTAAAACAGAAGCTGAGACATTTCACTGAAATCTATTTTAATGTTTTACGGAAGCAAGAAAATAATATGGGTTTGGAACAGCATGGGGGGAAAAATACATGATGACAGAATTTTTGGGTGAATCTCTTTTAAAGTAACCTTCTATTGAGAGATTGCAGTAACTTTACAGTAAATGACTTTGACAGAGGTTATTTTATGTATCTTTTTAGATCATGGCAAATATCATCATCTTTATCTGTGGGAACGTTGCAGGAGCCTATCATAAACACCTGATGGACCTGGCACTTAAACAAACCTACCACGACACCTGCAACTGCATCAAGTCTCCCATCAAACTGGAATTTGAGAAGCATCAGCAGGTATGGTAAAAGTGGGATGAACTGATTGCTTTTGAGGAAATCACATAAGCTGTGCAAAACCACATGGTGCCTGATGCTTTGGGGGAACAGACGGTTAATAAAAAAGACTGGTTGGGGAGGTATCGTAATGTTTGTGCATTTGAGTCATTCTTGCCGCTTTAAAGAAAATATCATTATATCACCACAATAGGCAGCTAATATCTGAAGAAAAGAGGGAAAGAGAGTTGCATTGTCCCAAAATAGCTTTGTTAGGACCCCCCACCCTCTGTTTCCTGTTGGATATGGGTGGAGCGGAAGTCTGCACAAGGCCTCCCTATTGCCTGGGTTAGTTGTGCTCATTGATTTGCTTTTCCGTGAAATAATGATAAAGTGTTTCTCTGCAGCAATGGCTGAGAGAGTAAAATATGAGTAGTAAGATAAAAGCAGATCACTGGCGACACTTTTGTTGTTCCAGGAATTATCACCCTCGCTGTGTAAAATATCACTCTGTTCAAATATTTGACCTGGTTCCATTTTTCTAGGAATGTTATTGGAGTTGGGCTTTCCTGGCAGAACAAATATGGATGAATATGGCAAAAACACTAACTACGTTTCCATCCAAGGATTTTTTGTGGGAAAAAGTTTTAGCGCATCAAAATAAAGCGGATGGAAATGCTAATTATCACAAAAATGTCACAAGTGTCAACATAATATTTTTCCATTTAACTCTAGTGCATAAACTATGTCGATACTTCAAATGTCACGAAAAACTGTTTGGAGACACTTCTTGTTGAGAAAATTGGCATTAAATACAGTGTCACATCATTTACCCCAATCATTAACCTGTGTTAATCATGACAACAAGGTATAGATCCTTGAAAGCCAATTTATTGTACGTAATTATGGATTGATCTTAACGATATATAGATCCGACACTGCAAACATGACACTTTCAGGAGTGCCAACACAAATATCTCGTATCATGCACATCGACAAGTGCAGAGAGAACAACTGAATGGCCACTCTTTGTGATTAATTTAATCATGGTAGACACAAAGATGTTTTAAATTAAAAATAAAGACACAATACTGGGATAAATACATCAGTGTGCTTTTTTGGAACACTAGCATATCACCCAATACTATAAAATTATTGTTCTGCACTTTTTTCAAAAGTTCACTTTCACTTTCAGAAAACGAGCTTTTGAACATCTTAAAATGCATTTTTGTTTTAAACGTATTAAATGTGAAAATATTTTAAATTTAACCCTCTTTACCTCGGATCGTATTTGCTGAACTTCTTCAGAAAATGTCAATTGTATTATGACACAAAACAATTTTTTTAGACATTTAAGACAATGCAGTTGTGATGCTTTAGATTAGACGATTGTTCAAAATAGCCTGTTGAATATCAGGAATGTATCATATGTAAACCCTGATATTACTATTGTGCACACAGCATATACAAAAATCTGGGAGGCGAAAGGTACACAATTAGCGATAAACACAAATTTCTGTATAGATTTCTTTTGTGATAAATCGATATTATGCGACAAACTGTTTTTTTTTAGGCATGACGTCATCACACACACCATTTTTATTGATAAAGGCCATTTGAATTGAAATATTCAGAAGATGGCAAAACGTTTTTTACGCATTTTCACAAAAAGCGCAAAAAGTGGATGGAAACTAGTTTACAGTTACACTCTCTCACTTATGTTCTATGTACAGTGATCTGTGAAATCTGCTGCTCCTTAGTCAGTTCATCAGTAACCAATTCTGTATGGCGTATTGTAAAACATGCTGGAGTGTTTTCTCCATTTACCTCCTGCAAGGGTGCTCAGAATGGACTGTGACCATCAGTCTAATTAAGAACTCGTTTAACATTTCAAGGTGGAATAAACCATTGCCTTTGAAATATATTTAGTTTATAATTTAGTTTTTCATGACCATTTTCCTCTCTCTCTCTCTCTCTCTCTCTCTCACCCGTAGAATTAAATGGGAGATTTTTGTTTGTTTTTTGTGTTTTTTTTTTGCTGCTATGCCTTTAAGTCTTCTATACACTGTATATGACGTCTTCATGCGTGAAAATGAGTAACAGCGCATTGAGTAAAAAATTCCAATTTGAATATAAAACACGATGGCAAGACAGAGCAGCCACCGTTTTGCAAATTATTATTTTTGCACTTTTACAGAACAGCAGACAGCAGAGTATTTTCATAAAGCACAGATCCTTAAGATAGATAAATGACAACATGACAAAATTTCCTTAACAATCTCTCCCCCACAGAGCAGGCATGTGCACACTACTCTTGAACCCATTAGGACGCCCTGCTTTGATTCCTCTCATTTCTGATAATAACATATGAATGGACTGTTATTTAAAACCACTTACATCTTCTTGTCCATTCCTGTTTGAAATTAAATGGAACATGTGCCTGAATCAGAAAAGAATTACTCCTTTTTTCCTGAAGTCACAATCAACAAATGGCACACAACCCTATTATTTTATTTGACCTTCATTAATAGGGGTGATCTCTTTTGGTTTATGCTCTAAGTCTTTTTAAGGTGAATTTTGGCTAATGAAGTCAACAATTTCTTGGAAGTAGTGGTGTAGACAGAAACGTTTGGTTGGGTGGGCCAAGAGAAATTATCAAATGCATTCGATCTGTAAATGTATTTATTTATTAATAAAAATCGGCAAGATGTAAGTTTAAGCACTTCTCAGCAGCAGCGAGTGTCGCCATAGTTCCGTCGTAAACCTTAACAACTTTTTTCAACCCTACTGAGATGGAAGAATGCGCTGACATGACGGCTCTGTTTTTCGCTCGCGAGTGTGTGCGGAATGCATATAATATATGTGTGTCCACGTGTGTATGAGTTTGTGTGTGAGAGGGGGAGGGGGGGCACGAGGGTGTTTCCCACAGATATTTCAGATAATATGTTGTATTGATCAAGTGTATCTAGCTTTGATACAGCTCAAGCCTTCGTTGCTAGTTTGAAAACATCACTTTAGATCTAGCAACGGGGGATGCGCTGCTTTTAGGCATTAGAGTAACAAGGTAGATTGTGTGTGTGTGTGTGTGGGGGATACGAGGAAGCGAGGAAACTTACATAAGTTTGAGAACCCCTGATTTATATGGATAAATGTTTTTCAATTTACTAGACTAAATATTAAATGAAACAAATTACATTGAAATTTAAAATAAGGGGGCCAGCAAGCTTTTGACTGTTGGTGAAACAGGAGCATAATACAATGATTGAGTGGGCCTGAATGCCTAATGGGTGGCCCGGCCCACCCAGACCCACCTGTGGCTATGCCAGTGCTTGTTAGATGCAGACATTGACAAGAAACATAAATAAATAAATAAATACATAAAAAATGGGCAATACAGAAATGTGAAAGGATAATAAAAAGGGAAATGTAAATGCTTTTTTACTCCTGAAATGTTCATTTCTAACTCTGGGTTAACATAATCCTGGGTTGTCTTGTACCGTGTTTCACAATATTCAAACTTTATATATTTTGCAATCCAGGGTTGATTGTTCAAAATATGTACAAAGAAATTGCTGATTTTTAAATTAAAGGTAAATTAAAGGAAAAAGTTCACCCAAAAATTTAAATTCTGTCTTCATTTACTCATTTTATTTATTTAATGAATAGCCCCGTATTGACTCACCCTAAAGCTCAAAAAAGGACCCAGATGATCATAAAAGGAGCCTATTTTAGGATTATATCCATTTTAGGATTATAAATACATGAAAGATGCTCATTCGCAGTGTCTTGCACATTCATGCGAATACTTACAATGTTTAAAGTGAGGCACTATTCACTCCCAATGTAATGAAAAGACTGACTGGATAAATCATTAAAATTGTCCTTTTGTGTTCTGCTTAAGAAATAAAGTCATACGTGTTTGGAACGACATAAGAGTGAAAAAAAATATGACAGAATTTTCTAGAATTATTTCTTTAACTTATTATTAAAGTAATCTTATTTTCACAATGTTTATTCAAAATTCACTAGAAAACAGAAAGTGAGCACTGTCCTTTGCCAAGGCTGTCTGTACATTTTACATCTGACACTATAGGCAGAATGACCATTGCTGTTAATTGGCCAAGTGGGCAGAATTATTGGCCAAATACTTTTAGGATTAAGGCTGGTCAAAATATCAGTCTACCACTAGCCATTTAAAATGATGTTATCTCTGGGTTTAGCATTGTGAAGTCTAACAGATTTTAATGGTTGCAAGAGTGGTGCAGAACTGCATCTACACATGCTTTGGTAGAATCCCAAATGTTTTACAATCTCTAATAAAATATATATATATTTTTTTTTTACATAATTAGTGACAGGAGACTCAATCTGTTCATCTACCTGATTTATTTGTCTCTAATTCTCTTCATCAATCACTTCAACCATCCACCACCATCATCGAAAAAGTGCTCAGAGATTAGGCACTGCAGAGAATGTCTGTGCATAGAATACCAGAATAACCTACTATATTTGCAGAAATATTTAGTATACAATAAAGCATACTGCACAGAATACTTTAGATCACTCTGCAAGGTGCTTAACTTGACCTCCAATTTCCAGTCTGACAAATGAAACAGAAGTGATGTAATATCGCCAACATTTCAATATCTTCTTCCTGACTCATTATTGGATTGGACTAGCAAAATCGTAAAAAGTTTTAACTCAAAACCGGATTAAAAGTTACAAATAAACGTGTATATTTCCGTAAGCGTGAATGTGACAACAGTGTAGCACACTAGCATCTAAAACATTTATTGTTGCATATTGCATTCTGTTTCACATACTATTTCTAAAATAATTGCTGGCAGTATGCAATATATACTGCTCAGTGTGATGTAAGCAATATGATATTACTCCAACCATATAATAGGAACCTATTTAAAAGAATGTCTAATGACGATCCTCCTCTCTTCAACCATTAGGAACGCCTTTTGCTGTCTTTGCTGCCCGCTCACATCGCAAGGGTGATGAAGGCCGAGATCATTCAGAGACTAAAGGGACCATACTTCGGCCAGGCAGAAAACACCAACAACTTCCACAACCTTTACGTACAGAGACACACCAATGTAAGGTAGGATTAACAGTGTGAAATACAGGTGAAACTCGAAAAATTAGAATATCGTGCAAAAGTCAGCCTGTGGCACTGCTGAGGTGTTTTGGAAGACCAAGATGCTTCAATAGCAGCCTTCAGCTCTTCTGCATTGTTTGGTCTCATGTCTCTCATCTTTCTCTTGATGAAAGACCAAACAATGCAGAAGAGCTGAAAGCCGCTATTGAAGCATCTTGGTCTTCCAAAACACCTCAGCAGTGCCACAGGCTGATAGCATCCATGCCACGCCGCATTGAGGCAGTAATTAATGCAAAAGGGGCCCAAACCAAGTACTGAGTACATATGCATGATTATACTTTTCAGAGGGCCGACATTTCTGTATTTAAAATCCTTTTTTTTTATTGATTTCATGTAATATTCAAATTTTCGGAGATTCTGAATTTGGGGTTTTCATAAGCTGTAAGCCATAATCATAAAAATTATATCAAATAAAGGCTTGAAATATCTTACTTTGCTTGTAATGAGTCTATATAATATATTAGTTTCACCTTTTAAGTTGAATTATTGAAATTAATGAACTTTTGCACGATATTCTAATTTTTCGAGTTTCACCTGTACTAGCACGTCTGTGCTCAGCTGATTTATTTTAAGCCCAGAAAAAAATAACAACATATATATATATATATTTATGAAATGGATAGTTCCGGTCCTGGATGCTGATTAGTCAACAGCTGTGTTTTATTCATAATAAAGCAGAGCTCTGACCTCTTTTTAACCACTCCACAGATTTCATATTAGCAAACTATAGTTTTGGTAAGTCATTTAAGACATCTACTTTGTGCATGACACGAGTCATTTTTACAACAATTGTTTACAGACAGGTAACGTCTAGATAACTGTTGTAACCTCCGTTCCCTGATGGAGGCTTCATTCATGTGTTGGGGAACAAAGCAACATGCCAAGCATGGGAGCAGGCAGCGCCAGCCATGCCTTTTCTCTCTCTATGTTTCTTGCATAGGGTTAAAGCGGCTGGGGGCATCTTAACGCTATCAAACACATTGGGGAAGGCATTCTTTTCCAACTCCTATTCTTTCAGGGGGAAAAGACCCATGGAGACCACCACTTGCCCAGGCTGGGGGGAGGTAAAGAGTGGTGGAATACATCACATGGGTTTTCAGGCCACATGTGGGAATGGCATGGTGGTAGAACCTACCTGCTGCGAGGGAGGAATTGCTACAAACACTGCGACCGGGGGGCAGCGGGGACTGCCCAAGGGAGAAGCGGAACTATTAAGCGGAAAATACGCACAGGGGGATTAATCCACAGAAGGGCCCATTCTGTGGAGCACCTATTCCAGTACAGAGTAATTTAGAACCCGTAGTGGGTCTGGTCGGGGAATTCCACCGCTGAATTCACAGACCAAAGGGCTAGGGAGGAGTCATCCAGGGAGCCAAGATAGTGGGATCTCCTGGGATAAGAGCACAGGTGTTCGCCTCAGTAGAGGGGAAAGGCACTAGGTGCAAGCGGTACACCCGGTCAGTTGTTCCACATTACCGAGTTCTACCGGCTTTGACCTGACAAAACATGGGAAGAGACCGACTCAACCCTGAGATTGTAAAATCTTGTAAAGGTATTGGGTGTTTCCCAGCCTGCTGCTCTGCATATGTCTGCTAGGGAGGTGCCATTGGCCAGTGCCCACGAGGATGCCACACTTCTTGTCGAGTGTGCTCGAACCCGCAAGGGGGCGGGCACGTCCTGGGTATGATGTGATGGCATCAACAACCCAGTGGGAAAGCCTCTGTTTGGAGACAGCGTTCCCTTTCTGCTGTCCACCAAAGCAGACAAAGAGCTGCTCAGAACATCTAAAGCTCTGCGTGCGGTCCACATAGGTACGCAAAGCACATACCGGACAAAGCAACGAAAAGGCTGTGCCTGCCTCCTCCCGGGGCAGAGCTTGCAGGTTCACTACTTGGTCCCTGAAGGGGGTCATAGGAACCTTGGGCATGTAGCCCGGTCGCGGTCTTAGGATGGCATGGGTGTCTGCCGGACCGAACTCCAGGCAGGTGTCGCTGACAGAGAACGCTTGCAGGCAACGATCTTAATGTAAGCGAGCGCGAGTGATGCCCGGACCCGAGGACCCAGTTGTCTAACCGTGAAGGCTGTGGGGAGGACGGAGGGTTCCAATCCAACTCCACTCTTACGGCGGCCCGGGCAAGCATGTCGGCCATCTGGGCTTCAGCCTCAGACTGGGCGTGCCGACCCGAAGGTGGCAGTCCAGTCGAGTCTTCCACGTCAGATGCCGGAACGCTCTCCGATGCAGCGACGAACTCATCCAGCTCAGGGAGCTTGAGGGAGTAAGCAGACTGGCCGTGAGGCGATCTGCTCTCACCTTGAGCCTGGATGGAAATCAACGAGCGTTCCGAGGGGCGGATGGTTTGTGGGGATCTATCTGGCGAAATTGAGCCCACTGCCATCCCCAAATTGCCTCACTCCTGTGGGAAGAAGGAGCACAGGGGCCGGCTGGAGTGGCATTCCTCTTTAAGAAGGAAAGCCGTGACCGCAACGTTGCCATGGTGAGGTTCTCGCAGTAAGAACACGAACCATCCACAAATGCTGCCTTGGTGAGATCGCTGCCCAGACACACAAGGCAGCATCTGTGACAGTCAGGAGCGGAGATAAATCGACCGCTTCCAGGAACTACACAGGGGCGGAAGAGCATCTTTATAAAGACGTGTCCTGAAAAAGATGTTCTTTTCTTTTAGAGAAATTAAAAATGATAGTGCTGTCGAAACGCCCAGGGGTAAAGCTGCACTGCCCTGCAGAGAAAGAGAAAGCCGATAAAATGCACCATTGATCCAACAGCATACGCTCTATAGAGATGAGTGGAACAGTACGTGACTGCAGCTCGCTGATCACACAACCAAAAGAAAAAATCTGAATGGACAGACACATGATTCCCTCCTTTTATACCAGTATGTCCACGGGAGGGGCATGCAAATTCTGTCTGCCAATTTCTCATTGGCCTTTTCTCAAGTTCAGAGGTACGCGAGGCTCTCAAGAAAGACCCCTAGTGTCCCTTCATTTGACACAACATTGAAGTGAGCGACAGACGGGGAACCTGAAAGGCTGCTCAGCAACGAAGAAGTCACTGCTCCAAAACCGCCACAAAAAAGCTACAGTAACTAGTAACTTATTACAGATAAAGTGCACATGGGGACAAAGATCTTACTCAAAGGAAATATGGTGAGGCTTGCAAGCAGAAAAACACCATCTCAACCGTGAAGCATGGCAGTGGCAGCATCATGTTGTGGGGGTGCATTGCTGCAGGAGGGACTGGTGCACTTCACAAAATAGATGGAATCATGAGGAAGGAAGATTATGTGGATATATTGAAGCAACATCTCAAGACATCATCCAGGAAGTTAAAGCTCGGTCGCAAATGGGTCTTCCAAATGGACAATGGCCCCAAACATACCTCCAAAGTTGTGGCAAAATGGCTTAAGGACAACCAAGTCAAGGTTTTGGAGTGGCCAAAGCCCTGACCTCAATCCAAAAGACAATTTGTGGCAGAACTGAAAAAGCCTGTGAGAGCAATGAGGCCTGCAAACCTGACATGGTTACACCAGTTCTGTCTGGAGGAATGGGCCAAAATTTGTGAGAAGCTTGTGGAAGGCTCCCCAAAACATTTGACCCAAGTTAAACAATTTAAAGACAATGCTACCAAATACTATCAAAGTGTGTGTAAACTTCTGACCCGCTAGAAATGAGATGAAAGATATAAAAGCTGAAATAATTCATTCTCTATTACTATTATTCTGACATTTCACATTCTTAAAATAAAGTGGTCAACCTAACTGGCCTAAGACAGGGAATGTTTTCTACGATTAAATGTCAGGAATTGTGAAATGTATAAATGTATTTGGCTAAGGTGTATGTAAACCTCTGGCTTCAACTGTATATACTGTACACATATATCCTATACACAGCACCTGCTCTCTGTGGAGCCATCCCACTGTATTTCCTGTAAAACCGTCCTGACCTCCTTCAGCTCTGAAAACAAAGAACTAGCTATTCAGCAACCCAGACAAATAGCCTTTATCTAGGAGAGTCTAGGCCATTATTATACTTCTATAAACATAAAAACTTTATGTTCTTCATCAGAACATAATTGTATTTTTTTTTCAGTGCCACTCTGTAGGACATGGAGTCCTGTACTGTTTTTGAAGTAATACTGCTCTTTGTTTAAAATCGTTTCTCATTCCCTTCAAATATCTTTTTCATTTTTGAAATAGAATGTTGAGTGAGAGTTCTGCTTATTCTCAGTGGCACTGAGTGAAGAAAAAAGCAAAGAAATTTGTTTTGGCATCTACATAATGTTCTGAGATTATCTATGTAATTTGTGAAGGATTTCACAGAGGATCTTGTGCTGTGGGCTGCACATCGTGTCATTAAAGGAATAGTTCACTCAAAAATGCTAATTCTCTCATCATTTACTCACTCTTATGCCATCCTGGATCTGTAGGACTTTATTTCTTCTGCACAATACAAACTAAGTTTTGTGTTTGTCCATACATTCCAAGTCAATGGGGTCCAAAACTTTCAAGCTCCAAAATGCTGCAAAATTTCATGCTGCCTATATGTGCTTTTTGGATCTTGGATGTTTTAAATTCCATTGAATTGCATTGTATGGACTTAATTTCTTTTTTTTATTTCTTTTTTATAGCATTTTAATTTCACATATATACATATGCATTTCCAAGTAACAGAAAGAACAAGATCAAGAGCAAACAAAAAACAACAATTCCAATTTTACCTCTTAATCTTCTATTAACAGTTCTCCCAATTCACCATATTTTAGAAACAATTTGAAAGGCTCCCAGACTCCTTCAAAGATCTTATATTTATCCCTTAAAATATACGTGATTTTTTTCATCAACATATTTGTTACAATTTCTTTCAACCAACGTCCTATATTTGGTGCACAAATACTTTTCAAGTTCCAAGAAATAAGCCGTTTTGTTTGCAGGTACACCCATATTTATAAATGCATATTCCTTCTTTTTTAACTTTATCTCCTTAGAATATAAATTAAATAAAAAAAGTAAAGGTGACAGTGGAATATTAACATTAACAAGGATCTTCTCCATCAAATTTTTTCACATCTTTCCAAAATTTCTTGACTTCCTCACACTCTCATATGGATTGATCCAAGATGGCGGCGTGCGTAGCACGTGGTATTTTTGCTATTTTTGTCACTTAGCCCTGACTTTTACGGACACATGGACATCGGAGCAACCGGTGTTCATGTCTACCATCCGCAGACACTGTTAGAATATAAGATTCATGCAACAACTATGCTGCATGATGATCTGCAGGAGTTGCTACGCGGACTCTGTTTGCTGCGGAGTCCTCCAGTCCTCGGTGTTGCCTGATGCCGGTGCCCGGGGGAGGGGATGTCGTATGCAGTGTGCGAGGAAGCGAAAGCACGGCAAGAGGGCGGGGGTCCATGCTAGGTTAAAAACAAACCGTCTATCCTGCTCTCAAATGTTTGCTCCCTGGACAATATACTGGACTACATCCGACTCCAGCAGACAACGCAGCGTGGGCTTAGAGACTGCGTCGTCTTTGTTTTCACGGCTCAATGACAGAGTTCCGGATGCCGCGATTCAGCTAGACGTTCTCGCCTCTTTTCGTGCCGACAGAAATGCAGCTCTCTGCGGCAAGACTCGGTGTGGTGGCTTGTGTGTACATCAACACGGAATGGTGCAATAACTCTATGCTTGTCTCTAGTTACTGCTCATCGCTGGTGGAGCTTGTGATTGTTAGATGCAGACCTTTTTATTTACCACAGGAATTCACCACTGTTATTATAACCGGAGCTTACATTCCCTAACGCTAAGGAAGTGCTCTGTGAACTGTATGGGGCTATGAGTGAACTGCAGAATGCTCACCCTGACTGACTGTTTATTGTCACCGGAGATTTCAACCATGCAAATGTCAAAACAGTGCACACTCAATTACATCAGTATGTGGACTTTGCAACGAGAGGGGCGAACACACTTTATCTTTACACAAACATCCCAGGCGCGTACCGGGCGGAACCCCCCCACCTCGGCTACTCAGACCACATCTCTGTTATGCTAATTCCAGAATACAGCCCGCTCGTCAAATGCACAAAACCACTCCAGAAGCAGGTGAAAGATCTCTGCTCTTCAGGACTGTTTTGAGTGTACTGACTGGCACATGTTCAGGGAGGCTGCAACATATGGCGACTCAACCAACTTGGAGGAATACACAGCATCAGTGACCAGCTACATCAGCAAGTGCATTGAAGATGTCACCTTCTCCAAGACCATCACCACACGCTCCAACCAGAAGCCGTGGATGACTGCGGAGGTGCGTGCGCTGCTGAGGACCCGAGACTCCGCCTTCAGAGCAGGCGACAAGGCTGCCCTAAGAACAGCAAGGGTCAAACTGTCCCGGGCCATCAGAGAGACAAAGCATGCACACACCCAAAGAATCCACAGTCACTTCCAGGACAGCGGCAACACACGGTGCATGTGGCAGGGCATCCAGGGCCTCACCAACTACAGGACAACATCAGTTGCCTGTGACAAAGATGTCTCCCTTCCAGATGCGCTGAACGACTTCTACGCTCGGTTTGAAGCACAGAACGACATGGTGGCGAGGAAGACCACCCCTCCTCCCATCGACCAGGTGCTCTGTCTTACCACAGCTGGTGTGAGGAAAACTCTACGTAGCGTCAACCCACGGAAGGCTGCTGGACCAGACAACATTCCTGGTAGAGTGCTCAGAGGATGTGCAGACCAGCTGGCAGATGTTCTTACTGACATCTTCAACATCTCTCTGAGCAGCGCCATCGGTCCAACGTGCTTCAAGGCCACCACCATCGTCCCCATGTCAAAGAAGTCTTCAGTGTCTTGCCTCAACGACTACCATCCCATCGCACTCACAACCATCATCATGAAGTGCTTCGAGAGGCTCGTCATGAGGCACATTAAGACCCAGCTGCCCCCCTCACCAGACCCACTGAAATTCGCGTATCGTCCAAATCATTCAACAGATGGCGCCATCGCCACCACCCTCCATCTGGCCCTCACCCACCTAGATAAAAAGGACACATACGTTCGAATGCTGTTAATAGACTTCAGCTCAGCATTCAACACAATAATTCCTCAGAACCTGATTGGAAAGCTGAACCTGCTGGGCCTGGACACCTCTCTCTGCAACTGGATCCTGGACTTCCTGACTGGGAGACCTCAGTCAGTCCGGATCGGGAACAGCATCTCCACTACCACCACACTGAGCACTGGGGCCCCCCAAGGCTGTGTGCTCAGTCCAATGCTGTTCACTCTGCTGACTCACAGCTGTGCAGCAATGCACAGCTTGAACCACATCATTAAGTTCGCCGATGACACGACTGTGGTGGGTCTCATCAGCAAGAACTACGAGTCAGCATACAGAGAGGAGGTGCAGCGGCTAACGGACTGGTGTAGAGCCAACAACCTTTCTCTGAATGTGGACAAAACAAAAGAGATTGTTGTTGACTTTAGGAGAGCACAGAGTGACTGCTCTCCGCTGAACATCGACGGCTCCTCTGTGGAGATCGTCAAGAGCACCAAATTCCTTGGTGTTCACCTGGCTGAGAACCTCACCTGGTCCCTCAACACCAGCTCTATTGCCAAGAAAGCCCAGCAGCGTCTCTACTTTCTTCGAAGGCTGAGGAAAGCACATCTGCCACCCCCCATCCTCACTACATTCTACATTCTATAGAGGGACTATTGAGAGCATCCTGAGCAGCTGCATCACTGCCTGGTTTGGGACTTGCACCGTATCGGATCGCAAAACCCTGCAGAATATAGTGAGGACAGCTGAGAAGATCGTCGGGGTCTCTCTTCCCTCCATCAAAGACATTTACAAAAAAACACTGCATCCGCAAAGCAACCAGCATTGTGCATGACCGCACACACCCCTCACACAAACTCTTCACCCTCCTGCCGTCTGGCAAGAGGTACCAAAGCATTCGGGCCCTCTGTGTAACAGCTTCTTCCCCCAAGCCATCAGACTCCTCAATACTCTGAGAGACTGGACTGACACGCACGTGTCCTGAGTTGCACTTTAATTATTGTCACTTTATACCTGGCTGCTACCTCAATAACTTCTATGTGCATAGAACACTATCTCATAGTATATTATGTTTACATTTGGCATTTTTAGAAACTGTCATCTTTTTGCACTACTGTGTACTGGTCGGCGCTGCACTGTCTCTCACTGTGCCTATTGTCCTGTTAATTTTTGTAATTTATTGTACTGTCCCGTACTTTTTGCACACGTTTGCACGTGCACTTTATATAGGTATGTTATTTAGTCTGTGTAGTCTAATGTGGTTCTGGGTTTGTCCTAAGTTGTTTAATGTAGCACCATGGACCTGGAGGAACGTTGTCTCATTTCACTGTGTACTGTACTAACTGTATATGGTTGAACGACAATAAAAAACACTTGACTTGACTTTGATATGCAATGATATAGCATATCTTTAAACTCACTGCATCTTAAGCAAGTGTCAGGGATATTTTCATTATATTTATGCAATACAACTGGAGTTATGAAAGTCCGCATCAGCCATTTATATTGTAGCAATTTAAAACGTGTTAATTGTTTGTGACTGAGCTTCTTTACAAGATTCCACCCAGTCCTCCATATGAATATCCTTGTTAAGATCCAATTTCCAAGCCTCTAATTTGGAGTTTGAAGCTTCTTTTGATCCTGACACCAGCATATTGTATAATGACGAAATTAAACCTTTATTGAAACAATTTCTTATAATTTCTTTATCTAAGATAGACAACAGTAACATATCAAGATAATTATATTGTGATTTGAATATTACATTTCTTATTTGTAGATACTTAAAGAAATGATTTGTAGGAATATTGTATGCATTGACTATTTCCTCAAATGACACAAGAGCAATGTTATTGTACAAATCTGCTATCTTTCTGATGCACTTATCAGCCCAAATCTTGAAACCTGCATCTAATCTACCTGGTTTAAACTTTGTATTACCCCAAATGGCAGTAAAGCAAGATAAAGGATACAGGACACCTAAATATTTTTCACATAATACCATACTGCAATCATTTTTAGAACTATAGGATTGGAAAAATGTTTTAGATCTTTAAGTTCTGATGAGTACAGGTATAAATTTAAAGGCAGATCAGATTTGACAGCAGAAGATTTTATATAATCCATCAATTCTGAGATAAAAAAATAAAACATAATTGTTCTAAGATGAGCAGCCCAATAATGCCAATATATATTAGGACACTGTAGACCTCCTCTATCATATGGCAAGTAAAAAAGTGTCAGACGGAGTCTGGAACAGCTGTTATTCCAAATTAATTTAGTGAATATCTTTTTAAGGGTTTGAAAAAAATGTTTAGGGAATGTTCTGGAATATAAAATATATAAAATATAAAAGTTTTGGCAAAACATTCATTTTCAAAACATTTATCTGGCCAATTAAAGATATGGGTAACAACATCCATCTTTCTATAGAGCTACTAACACTTTCGATCAGTGGATCGTAATTTGCTTGTACAACTTCTTCCAGTTTTGGTACAATTTTATACCAATATATGTGAAACAATCAACTATTTTGAAAGTTGCAGCCCAATTACTAGGTTGTTGTTTGTCGATCTCGTTTAGAAATATAATAGAACTTTCAGAATTATACATTTATCCAGAGTTTTTTCCAAATGTATTGATAAGATCTAATAAAGCAAGTATTGATGTATCAAGATGTTTAATAAAGAGAATGACATCATCAGCGAATAGTGCTATTTTATGTTCTATCTGTCCAGTCTTAATACCTGTTAACTCTACATGTCTTTTTACCGCTATTGCAAATGGTTCGATGGACCATATTATTTGTCAGCACTTCTGCTGCAAGGCTATTATAAAGTAATCTAACCCATTTGCAATAATTTTCTCCAAAGCCAAATCTAGATAATAAATCAAATAATTAAGACCATTCAACCCTATCAAAGGCCTTTTCGGCATCCTGTGATAGTAGAGCAGTATCCCGTTCTCCCCTCTGTTCATGGAGAATGTAAAGGACTCTTTGTGAAATTCAACATTGTGAAATCCCCACATACGTTGTATGAAACCACTCTGATCCTCTCCTATAAAATTTGGTAGTACACTTTCTAACCTCTTGGCCAGAACTTTACATAATATTTTTGTATCAGAATTTAACAAGCTTATTGGCTGCAAATTTTCACATCTTGAATTTGTTTTTCCTGGTTTTGGTAGTAATGTAATTAATGCTCCTCTCAATGATATATTAAGACGGCCTTGATGATATGCCTCTAGTATCATTTACAAAAAGGATGTTAACAACTTTTCTTTAAATTTCTTATAAAATTCTATGGGAAGGCCATCTGGGCCAGCAGCTTTTCCTGGTTTCATAAAATCAATAGTATCTCCAGTTTCTTTTAATGTGACATCTTCCTCTAATTTATCCTTTTCGTCATTTGAAATCTGGGGTAGATTTAGATTATCTAACAATTGCATCTAAATATCTACATTTAATGAGCTGAAATATAAAGTTTTTCATAATAAGTTCTAAATGCTTCGTTGATCTCTACTGGATCAACTATAGTTCCCACTGAACTCTCAATTGTTGTAATAGCACGTTCCGTTTGTTGTCATGTGTTGTGAATGTGCCATGCAAGTAACCGTCCTGTTTTATCTCCATATTCAGAAAAATTTGTTTCAACTTCAAAATTTTGTCTGCAGCTCTGCTTAATGATATTTCATTATACTGAGACCTGAGTAAAAGTAATTTTTCTTTAGCCTCTGTTGTGTACGTAAATTTTCTTTTACTACTGAACTGCAAAAACGAATAATATGACCTTGAATATAAGCTTAAAATGCTTCCCATCTAATACAAGAAGTTTCAGATTTATTAATTTCAAAGTAAACATCAATTTGTTTGCCCAAATATTCTATAAACTGTGGGTCCTGAAGCCATGCTGGTGTATGCTAAGGATACTTCTGGATGATCAGAGATGACTATGCTGTGATATATACAATCTGTTATTTTGTTAAACATTTGTGCAGAAATTAAAAATTAATCAATACGTGAGTATGTTTGATGCATCCAGAGTACTGCTCTTGGATTAAGATCCCTCCAAATATCTAATAAATGAAGGTCTTTCATAAATTCCTGTATCAATCTCCTAGATTTAGTATGCGTAATATCAATCCCTGTAGAACTATCTTTAGTAGGATTTATTACACATTTCATATCTCCTGCAATAAGGTAGTGCAGTAACAGAAACAGATCATTTAAAAAATTGGGGATATCATTGTTTGGACCATATAAATTAATCAGATTAATTGTTTCTGAATAGATGGTACATTGTAAAATAATAAATCTTCCTAGTGGGTCTTTAGTTACTTTTTGAACCTGTATTATTGGGACTGATTTATGAATTAAAATCATTACTCCTCTCACGTTAGAAGTATGAGATGGCCCTTGCCATCTCCGACGAATCCTAATTATCTCACTCTTTACCATGTGGGTATCCTGAAGATAGACTACTTTAGCTTGTAATTGTTTGATCCTATCCATTACCTGCTTTATTTTGTTTATATTATCCAATCCTCTACAGTTCCAGGTTACAAATGTCACATTTCCTGTCTCCCCCATCATCCTTTACATTTCCTATTAACGGGCATGTTCCCTTTAATTGACTCACGGATCTTAAGTGCTTAGAAGCAAAAAATAAAAATAAAAGCAATCTTGAACAAAACATCTATTTTTAAGATATACTCAACAACATCCCCATGTTCTCCAGTAGGGTCCATGCTACTGGATAAACCCCCCCACCCCTTACACTCCTTATATGGCACTGATTGGTCCACACACCCGTGAGGATTGGAACTATCAGATACTGCTGTCTTATCACAAACCTATTGATTTAACTACTCTCACTTATTATAGTAAAGTATGAACACATATTTTGACATCCCCATAGAACGATAACAACTGAAACTTCTTAATTATGTTACAAATTAGTCCAACACTTCCACGCGATCAAACATATTGTTCTTAATTCAGTCCTCACAACGAAAAGACATCAGTTGTGGTAAACAGACATCATTCCTCCTTCAAAATATCTTAATTTATGTTCCGCAGATATATAGATATATATATATGACAATATATTTATTTGGAATTTGGGAGACATTTTGTCAGTACTTTATGTCAAACAATGTCAAACCAAAATGTTAATTTTACTCAAACACGTATATATCATATGGAATCACATATATATACAGCTCTGGAAAAAATTATCAGTTCCTCTGGATTAACATGTTTACTTCTGATTTTGTTTTTTCCAACATTGTCAAATGTTTGGCAGCATTCTGTATGCAGACATAGTTGGATTCACCCGTCTAGCTAGTGACTGCTCACCTGGAGAACTGGTGTACATGCTTAATGAACTCTTTGGCAAATTTGACCAGATAGCTAAGGTAACGTATGTACTGGCATATTACTAAAATACTTTCATATACAGTGGCCGCAAAAATATTTGGACACTTAAGCCACAATTAACAATGTTTGAATTTCATTGCATTAGGTAACAAAACAATGTAACCAAGGTGCCGTTTTTTTTTTTTTTTTTTTACAAACACACTTTTCAAGCAAAACATTTCACAAAAAAAAATAATTGTTTGATTTTCAAAGATAAAAGAGCAGATATTGGGTCTCTTCCAAAATGAAGTGAGCTGTCTTGCTGTCTCCTGCCTACATAGGCAGCTGTCTTCTATGGCAGCATCCTTACTGAAATGATGCCTTATAAGAGCGTGATTTGGACACTATGATTTCTTGAAATGCTGCCTCTGAAGAAAGCTCACCAGGTTTTGGAATAATTAAGACAACAAGTATTTGGACACATTTGGTTGTAAAACGTTAGGGGAACTCATTAATTATGGACATAAGTAACCAGGGGATCTAACTTCATACAGGGTACATCAACTAACACTGAAGCATCCAAATACTTTTTGGGGCCATGGTAGATACTTTACCAACACTTCATGGAGATGCGACAGCTAAACAATGTCATATTTATGTCTCATTTTCTTTGTAGGATAATGAATGCATGAGGATCAAGATCTTGGGCGACTGTTATTACTGTGTATCAGGGCTGCCAGACCCTCTTGCCGACCATGCAAAGAACTGTGTGAAGATGGGGCTGGACATGTGTGAGGCCATCAAGTAAAAGAGCAAACTACTTTCCTCAAACACACTTTATCTCTTACTACACAGCTCTCTGAAATACTGATTGGTCAATTACGGCAGTCTGCTCTCTAATGTTTTTGTGTAAAAACTACTAAACTGTATAAATGACTGTTGTTTTAAGCAACTGATTTCCAACATAGCTATGCTACTTTCATGTCTCGTATCACTCCCCAGTCTCTCTACCAATGTTAGGTAATTTCAACTCAAATCAATAATCCATTTATATATTAATTTAGCAAGTAAGTGTGTAATAAGCGGGATAAAGTACAGTCAGACAGTCATTGTAACAAAACTGATTATCCTGTTGGGATTTATTTTGCAATAATGACTGGCTAGGTTCAACCGTCATTTTGCACGCCTATCGGCCACCTGTGGTACATTTGCTATCCATCTGATACATATTGCACATAAAACAGGAAAACCCTTTCTCGATCTGGGAAGGTCTATTCTGATTGGCTGACTTTATGCTACTAGAGTGAAGGCACACAGGGTTTTTTAATCAGTCCACCTGGAAACAAAGTTGTGTCTTCAAGGTATGGGATTGATGCAATGACTCACTTAGTAGCAACTTAACTACATATCCATAACAAGAACTGTATATTCTATGTAATGTGTCCACCCAGAGTCATTGCACTGACAGACACACCACTAACACACAGATTGATTCTACCAAGTCGAGCCTGCAAGCTAAGCATAAATTTAGCATAATGTAGCGGTCCCATAGACATTCTATGGGCAGTACTATTGTAGCATGCCAGTTGACCATTAAGCACTCTCTTATGATAGAGTCGCGGAGGCTGCTATGTCA
This sequence comes from Xyrauchen texanus, assembly GCF_025860055.1. Lineage (NCBI taxonomy): Eukaryota > Metazoa > Chordata > Actinopteri > Cypriniformes > Catostomidae > Xyrauchen > Xyrauchen texanus. Next base: position 30,170,980 of record NC_068301.1, read on the forward strand.
GTAAATACAAATTCTCTGCACACACACAACAACTCTTAATTCTATTTGATGTACAAAACAAGCCTAGATTGGATTTTTTTTTCAGCCTATGTAAGGTGCATTTTAATTACTACAGAAACACTTCAAGTCTTAAGTATGACCAAAACATAAAATTAGATGGGTTTTTTTTGCAAGCGTTTTTCATGTGGAGTTCAAAGCATTGGCGCTCTGACGTAAATCATGATTCACTATTGCTGTAACAAAGAGGATAGCCAGAGTCTGTGGCAGATTAATATTGTGGAGGATGAGAGTTTGATATTTAATTCACATTGCAATGAACATGGAACCTTTGTGGGGACTAGTTCTATCAATTAGTCAAACTTCCGATTAGACTTTAGGAAACATTTAAATTTTACTTGAATTGGTGCAATTTTAGTGCATTTCTATCTTTATACTGTGGGAGGTTTTGTTTGGAATATGTTAATAAATCAAATCACATCACTTTATTGTCACACTACCATATACACAAGTGCAACAGTAGGTGAAAGTCTTGGGTGCAGTTCCAAGCAACATAGCAGTCATGACAGTGACGAGACAAATACCAATTTACAATAAACATCTTATTTACTACACAATTTACAAATCTAATATACACATAATTAGTCACAACGCAATATACAAATAATAATATACAATGTACAGTATACAATACACACTATATAGAATACACAGTATACAATATAAATTGTATATATAAAATACACAGTAGGTTTTATTGTGCTGTATTGACATTCAGGCTGTCGGTTGATATTGCATTATATTGTTATATTTTGTTTTGTTTTCTTTCCTAAGAAGGAAATAAATGGATTTTGACAGGAAAAGAAGTATATACAGTGTCAAATTTCAGCACTTTTAAAATCTGCGTTTAATCGCAATTAACTACAATCAACAATGCGATTAATCGCGATTAAAATTTGTAATCGACTGACAGAACTAGTTAAAACTAATTGTGGTTGGTCGCTTTACATGTCTGTCAGACAGTATCTTCTTGTCTATGTGGGTGGTTCTTGGCAAGAATAAGCTACAATGTGGACAAAACCTTATGCTATTTAGTCAAAGGTCTGGAAACGCAAGACTGATGACTAGCTGACTGCATGTTAGCGCTACATATTTTCCATTTCATTGTTTGAATAAAATAAAATAAAAAAACACACATAAAATTATACCTGGCTTGGAATATCCCCTTTCATCATTTCCCAGATTCCTTTCTGTATTTTTGGTTTCCCATGTTGTGTGTCTTTGAAAGCACTTCTCTCTGTGCAACTGAAATAACCCTATGATTCAAGAGGCTAGTGTTAAAATCTGCACATTCTCCTTTTCTTCTTTTTCATTTTCCTTCTCTATCTATCTCTCTTGCTCTCTTTCACTCATTCTTTATCCCAAAATGCAGTTCTTTTTTCCAGTCCTCTTCACAATTTCGCATCTATTCTTCATCGCTGTTCTGATAAATTCTGAATGCCACACAAATTTGATCACCGCATCTGTTGCCATATTTCTCTTTCACGCTGCCACACACACACATATCCATTTGAGGGGGTAATTGAGAAACTTCCACTGTCTTATCGTATTCTCAGACATGACATCGCTCAGACTGAGCTGCTCCCATAGATTGAGTTGGTATTTGACAGAAAATGATGAGCTTAAACCAGCCCAAGGTGATTAGCTTGTCAACCTACCTTGCCAAGTTGTTAAAGCTGGTCTGTTTTGCTGGTTTTAGAGAGTAAACCTGTATATCCATGCTTTTCTTTAGCAATAAATGCTGGTCTGAGCTGGTTTCCCAGCCTGGTAAGACTTTCCTATTTGATGGTTTTAGAGGGATTTTGGACACTTTTCAGCTGGTTAGGCAGGGATATTAGCTGGCCAACCAGATAGACCAGCTTAAACCATTTAAGTGCAGCTAAGGGTTTGGGGCTCTTGTCAGCTGATCAGGCTGGAAGACCAGCTAGGCGAGCAGCTAAACACCATCTTGGCCAGGCTGTGAGACCAGCTAGACTAGCTGAATACAAGTTTGGCAAGGCTGGGAGACCATCTAAACCATCTTAAACCAGCTAAGACCAGCATGTCACCATAGACTAGTTTTAAACAAATATTTCAGCAGGGCTTTTGAAAATACAACCACCCCTACTGGCTACTAGCCAGCAGTATGTTGTGGCAGCTTTTTAATGGGCTTAACCAGCGATACTTCTGTTGATTAAAAACAAACCCAGCTTAAACTGGTCTAGCTGGTCTCCCAGCCTGTCCAGGTGAAAAGTGCCCATAAACCCTATGAAACAAACAAACCGACCAAACTCACCAGGCTGGGAAACCAGCTAAGACCAGCAAACTACCTAAAGATTGTTTAAGCTTTTTTTTTTTTTTTTATATTATTTGGTCAACCAGCTTCATCAAAAATATTATGCTGATTGAAAAGCACACGTTGCATGTGAAAAGCAAAGTTATACCGGTGTACCAACTAGACTCTCACCAAACCAGCCTGAACCAGCATGGAAGTTCATGTAGGTCTAAGCTAGTCTTTTCAGCAGGGACATCCTAACTTTTAAACTGGCTTACATGAAACACAGGATGATCCAATCCAGGTTATTTTCCACCATTAGGCCAAACGGTTCTCATTGCAGAACCATGCCAGTCTAAACCAATCAGGGGCTTTTGACACGGTTATGGTTTCATTTTCCATCGTGGTGCTGTGAAATCAGGAGTGGATTGACTGAGCAAGTGACCAAATGTAAAGAACGATTCTCTGTCCTGAGTGCGGTTAGCTAACCGTGCAGAAAATGGTTTGTTATCGTACTGTACTATACAGTGCTCAAGTGTAAATGCTACTAAAACTGTTACTTATTGTTATTAGAACCGGTGGTGAAAAAGCAGCTTCTGTGTGCTGAATGAATCTATGCACAGACAGCAGACAAACTCCCTCATAAACCAACACGTTCCGCTGAAATCCTGGCACCTGCTGATATTTACTTTGCCATAAATGTCTCTGGTGTTCAGTAGAGTTATGTTTGTGGAATATGGTGCTGTTTTAGGCTTTTCAAAGGATACAGAGAGAAACTGAAGTGTGTATGTGCTGTAAAAATATATATATTTTTATGGCACTGGAACTTGAATAGTTGCTTGTTATTTCAGGAAGGTGAGAGATGCCACCGGGGTCGACATTAACATGCGCGTTGGAGTGCACTCTGGGAATGTTCTCTGTGGTGTGATTGGCCTCCAGAAATGGCAATATGATGTTTGGTCACATGACGTCACTCTGGCGAATCACATGGAGGCAGGAGGAGTGCCTGGGTAAGGGTGTGCCCTTTTTTTATGATATTACTATATTCGCTTCAAGTGCTGTTATGTTCATAGAGTGTTCTTGATGTTAATAGAAATGCTCTTGAGAGCATAATGAATGTGCAAAGACAAATAGCAAAAATGCGAAAAGAGGTATGGCTGTTCTTTGTACATAAATGTTTATTTTTCATATAATAACTCTCTACTCTCTTTGGGCATTGATTAGATGTTGTGCACATGCTTTTAATTGAAGTGGCTCTTATTTGACAGCATTTAATAGTTGTGTGCTCCTCTCCAGGCGGGTTCACATCTCCTCTGTAACACTGGAAGATTTGCAAGGGGCATATAAAGTCGAGCCAGGGAATGGACAGAGTCGTGACTTCTACCTGAAAGAGCATGGCATTGTCACATTTCTAGTCATTAACCCAAAGGTAAAACATAACCTGTCAAAATAAACATAATATAAAGTTCAGCTTCCACAAGTTCCACAAGTTTCTTAAGAACTATGTGAAATGTGAAACGCCCAATCAAAACTCATTGGTAATGGCACAATGCTAGGGTGTTCTGGGTAATTGCCAGGGCATTGCTAAGTGGTAGCTACTACAGGCCCCAATATATTTCATACAAAATTGAAGAACGAACCGGTGTGACATCATTGAAAACAAAATATGGTCTAAAAGAAAAACATTAATTTTGGTGGTTCGTAACAGCTCATCTAGGCGAACTTTAGGAAACCTATTTACTGGCTGCTAAACACCTTCTTACTGGTCCATGTCATTGGAAGGTATGATCTGGAACTCAACTTAATTTGAGGCTGGCAGCTAATTCCCATTTACTGCATTCAGTCAGTCAAGATCAGTCACCATGAACACATCGGCGTGTATTTATTAGTGAGCTGGTGCAAATTTACCTACATCTGTACGATTATTCATGGAGACATTTTCCAAGAACATGTCATGCGATGTGATTTTTTTGTTTTGATTAATTAGTCTTCAAAAAGAATCAAATCTATTCAAACAAAGTGCTCATTGAATCTATTGTTTTATATATGCTGCTTCACTAATGTGTCTTCTGCAGTGAAAGCCATTAACACATCTGCCAATAATAAAATATGCATTTATCTTCTTTTCATTAACACTCTTTTATACACTCATCTTTGCAGTTGTAGCAGTGTCATCATAAATTGCAATAAGAGAGTGAAATCAGCACATATTATGGATGCATATAGCGTGTTAGCGCATTAGCATCATTAATTTAGATTGTAAACAAGACAAATTAAACATTATCTACTACTTATCTAACATTTTAATGTCACATTAGTTAAGCTTATACTAGCGTCCTCATATTTAAAAGTACATCTAAACGTCTCCCATAGTGTGGTGGGTGTCTGAATCTTCGCAAACAGTATAATGTTGCTTGGCTGTTTAGAACTTCTGTTTAGAACAATTATGAAATTCTCCGGAAGTATTTCGGGGCCTTAAGTGGTTGTTCTGGGTTGGTTTCTACCGGCCCAAGTCAAAAGAGCCAACCCCCATGCCTCTATGATATTGTGGTCCATAGATTTGATTCTGGTTCTTCAATGTAAGTCTATGGGATTTTTTTCATCTGTTTTCATTTATATAATAGGTCCATTTGCTTAGAAAAGTCATAGCACACCTTTACTCAACAGGCTGCATAATTTGAGGTATCCTTCATATCCATATGAAGTGGTGCCACATTATGCACCAAAGTTTATTATTTGAGTTACGTAGGTTTAGGTGTTTGTTCAAATCCCTAACCTACCGTAGGGAAATAGTAAGGCCGGGAGGTCTTCTGAGCACTTATTCGGTATGACCAATTATAATAGTGATGCTTGCCTTAGCAATCACAACTGATGGATCATAATATCAAATGTTATCTAATGAGTTCAACACAAGCACTAATTATAGTCAAACAAACTCCTGCTGTATGACAGTTGTGGTAAATCACATAACAATGCATCAAGCTTTGCAACTAAAGCAATTCAATTACTTTGACATTACATTTAATTCATCTTGAGCACTAATTATAGAATTAGACTTTGTAGTTAGGCTAATGTGACTTTGTGGTCATATTTGACAACCCTAAAAGACTATTTATCAAAAGTGACATTTATCTCAGCAGTTTAGCATATTACACATATAACCAGGGCATCGAGAGCCAGAATATTCCAGAATGTTCATCCCTTCAGATGTGTGTGGGTTTTTTTGCCCACAGAAATCAAAATGCCTGGCACCATATATTCAAATTACAACGCCTATTCTTTTATTTATCAACTCCGTTATTTACTGTTCAACGGTGCATTTGTTTTGCCCGAGGTAACAAAAGCAGTAACTTTCTCTCATAAGAGACTCATACATTTATTTTCTATTCGGTTTGAGCCTCTCGGCCCTCTTATCATAACAACCTACCACTCGCCCACTCTGCCTCCTCACTCCCATTATGATGACAGCATTTGATTTTGAAGGGCTTTTGCTTGTTTTCTTTTCTTTTTGTTCCTCAATTGTTCAGTCAGTGTCTATATTTGATGGAATTCAAGCACTTACTGTATTGTTTTATTGTTTTAGGTTTATGAGACATGTTGGCGTGAAGTAGATCTGCATTGTACTGATCTGAGGAAACAAACAAATCTCTTATCATATTTACTGTAGTTTGTGCATATACATGCCAATTATCTGTGTTCCCAAATGTAAATCACGTCTCTGGTTTAAGTCCTCACTTTTCATTGCAATTTTATCATTAGGTAAGAGTCAATAGATATTATTGTGTGGTCCCTTTGTCAAAAATAAAATAAGAATGTCCTAAGAATCAAATTATATCCAAATGGATAAACTGAAATTAAAGGATAAAATAAATAAATAAATGACCTGAAAAACAGTAGGATCTTAATTGATTCAAAGGATCCTTTATGAAAGATTCAAAATATGATACAAAATTTAATTTTACGGCAGTTAGTACTGGTCTGGACAAAGGCCTTCCAAGAGTGCTGATATTTCGTATTACCAGACTGGAATGATTCACTGTTAATATCATTCCACTTGCCTGTGTTCACTACATATAATTCCAGTGCTTGATCTTACTTTGGCTTCTTTTGGAAATACTTAGAAATGACTTAACCTTAGACAAAAGAAGATACAACCCAGTTGTTGATACCAAAGAGCCGTCATGAAATAGTATTCCAGACGGCTCATTATAATCCAATGGCGGATGGCAGGAAAAGACACTGAACTGTCTAATGGCCCATTTCTATTGGCCAGGCATTCGCGGGATGTTCACAGGTGGAGTGCGGCATGCCGTAAATGTCAGCTGATGAATCCACCAGCCACCTCAAGAGTGCCTTTGCACGCACTTCCTTTGATCGAGGTCCCCTTCGAAAGAATTGGTATGGATCTCATCGGGCAATTAGAGCAGATGGCACGCGGACATCACCTTGTGTTGGTTCTGGTGGACTACGCAACCCGATATCCAGAGCAGTGCCTCTACGCAACAAGAGAAAATCGTCCGAATTATCTGAGGGGGATTCCAAAAGAAATCATCACTGATCAAGCCGCTTCCTTCATGTCACGTACGCTATGCGAGCAATACAAATTATTGGGTATTAAATCGATTTGGACAAGCGTGAGCAAATAGACAGCTTGGTCGAACAGTTTAGTCAAACCCTGAAAACATGCTTTGTGAGTTCATGAACGAAGATGCTCGGAATTGTGGTAAGTGGCTTGAACCCTTGTTATTCGCAGTTCGAGATGTCCCGCAAGCCTCCACAGGGTTCTCCCCATTTTAATTATTGTATGGCCGTAAGCCTCACGGCCTCTTAAGATGTTGTGAGGGAAAATTGGTAGGAGGGACCTTCAAACAGCAAAAAAAAAAATCAGTATGTTCTTGACCTGAGAGCAAAACTCCACACACTGAAGCAACTATTATAGGAGAATTTGCTACAGGCTGAAGAATGTCTGTCCAGGCTGTATAACAGGGGAGCTTGGTTACGGGAATTTACACAGGATAAAGTCCTTGTGTTACTACCCACATCAAGCTCTCAATTAATCGCAAAGTGGCAAGGGCCCTTTGAGGTCAGACGGTGAGTCGGGGAAGTTGATTATTATGAGGTTAAATGAATGAATAGGGGCAGAGCATGGCAAATTTACCACCTCAACCTCCTAAAACCATGGAGGGATGTGGTCTCTGTGGCTTTGGTGATGGTGGTAATGGAGATGGAGGGCCGCAGGTGAACTTAAAATGGTCAATGCGATGTCTAAGTTTGATGCATATCCAATGCCTCATATTGACAAACTGCTTGATCGGTTGGGCACTGCTCGCTTTTATTATATTAACATTTATTCAACATGATTCAGATTTAACGAAGGGTTATTGGCAGATCCCCTTAACACAATGCCTTCTCCACATCGTTTGGCTTACACCAATTTGTGACATTTCGGTTCAGTCTGTTTGGGGCCCCGGCTACATTTCAGCGCCTTATGGACTGAGTCCTCAGACCGCACTCTGCATATGCCGCTGCCTATCTGGATGACATCATTATATACAGTAATGATTGGCAGCGGCACATGCAGCATCTGAGGGCGAAGGGCGGGACTCACGGCAAACCCCAAGAAGTGTGCTATTGGCCGGGTGGAGGTACAGTATCTGGGGTTCCACTTGGGTCATTGGCAGGTGTGACCCAGTATTGATAAGACCGCAGCAGTTGTGGCCTGCCTGAGACCTATGATCAAAATGGAGGTGAGACAGTTACTGGGGCTGGCTGCCTATATAGAAGGTTTGTGCCTAATTATTCGGACCTCACCAACGGTGGGCCGTTGTTAAATACTCCTGATTTTGCTTTCCCTTTTGACTGACACGTCGGACAAGGTGTTGGAAGCCATGTTGTCCCGGGTGGTCGAGGGGAAGGAGGTCCATGTACATCAGCCGGAAGCTTTCGGCGAGAGAGGCGAGGTACAGCACCATTGAGAAGGAGTGTCTTGCCATCAAGTGGGCAGTCCTCTCCCTTCAGTACTACCTCATGGAAGGGCTTTCACCCTCTGTTCGGACCACGCCCCACTCCAGTGGCTCCTGAGTCGGTGAGTGTGGCTGAGTGTGGTCGTAGGGGTGTGGTTGAGCGCCAGCTTGTGAATGGAGAATAGAAGATGAGAATGGTAAGGATGATCACCTGGCAACAATTGTCTCTAACAGCTGTTTGTCATTACAATGAGAGTTAGAGACAGATTTAGGAGTGAGCCAGATGCCAGCAAAGCACACAGAGCTACGTACAAACATGGAGACTGTGCTGTGCCTATGAGCCCCTTTAAGATTATGCTGAAAAGCGAGTTTGTTTGTTTGTTTGTTTATAAAAATAAATATAATTTGTGTTGAATTCGCCAACTCCCGCTTCCTTCTTTACATTAAGAAGAGACCTTTTACAGTCAGTTATATCCAGTTAAAGGGACAGTTCACCCATAAATGAAATTTTTCTCATCATTTACCCTGCAGAACACAAACAAAGATTTTTAGAAGAGTATCTCAGTTCTGTAGGTCCTCACAATACAAGTGAATAATGACTAGGATTTTGAAGGTCCAAAAATCACATTAAGGCAGCATAAAAAAAATCCACATAAACAGTGGTTAAATCTGTGACTTCAGAAGTGATATGATAGGTGTGGGTGAGAAACAGAGCAATATTTAAGTCCTTTTTTACAATAAATCTCACTTTTCCTTTCAATTGAATGTGAAAGTGGAGATTTATAGTAAAAAAGGATTGAAATATTGATCATTTTCTCGCCCAAAGTGAATGTGTTGCTTCAGAAGGCATATTTTAAACCACTGGAGTTATATGGATTACATTAATGCTGCCTTTATGTGATTTTTGGACCTTCAAAATTTTGGTCACCATTCATTTGTATTGACCTTCAGATCTGAGATATTCTTCTAAAAATCTGTTTTTGTGTTTTGCAGAAGAAAGAAGGTAATACACATCATTCATGAGGGTGAGTATGAGAACATAAAAATGTTTTGGTGAACTATCCCTTTAATTATCAGTCCTGTACACATTCCATTTGAAACTAGGGTTCCATCTTTATGTGTGGGTTTCTATGCTGTAACACCTCTAGTCTATAACACATCCTTTTACACGTGTACTGTATAACATGGTGTTATTTAGGCAGAGAAACCCCAGCTCCCCAGCCGGATTCGTCCCACTCTGGATGGTGCCAAGATGAGGGCTTCTGTCCGCATGACGCAGTATCTCGAGTCATGGGGAGCGGCCAAGCCATTTGCCAACCTCCACCACCGAGACAGCATGACCAATGAGAACGGCAAGATCAACACACATGTGCGTGAACCACAGCATGACTTTAAATATGATTTAGTATTTTAGAATCTTCTAGAATTTCATTTGTTTGCTTTTATTCATACAGGATGTGTCGATGGGACAGTATAGCTTTCAGCAAAGCACTGAAAGGTATGTTTCATACTTTTTATTACTTTCACACTGACCTCATCTACATATCTAAAGTCCTTTTTTTTTCTCTTTCTTCTTTTCATCCCCCCCTTCAGAACAAAGTCGCAGAAGAAGAGATTTGAAGAGGAGTTGAATGAAAGAATTATTCGCACCATTGATGGAATCTACTCACAGAAGTGAGCATCCATAATGTTCTTCTCCATATGGATGAACTCATGAATTCTCTGCAAGACAACACAAGAAATAGACAAAATGATGAATTTGAGCAGTCAACACTTTTTTTTCTTTTGTCTCAAATAAATATAATAAATTCACATAAATTAATAAAGTGGACAGCATAGAGCTACAAGACGTACATAGTCTAACATAGAGATGAGGCAATTATTTAAAATGAATTATAGAAGAGTGTTTATTGTGTTATTATATCGTGTGCATTATTTACAGATAGCATACTGTATTTTTTATGTTGGCTTTATTTTATTGATCGCAAACATAATTCTAAATAAAAACAAATTCCCCCAAAAATCAGTGCCAGGGGGCCCTTTATAAAAATCCTGACACTTTAGAGCACTTTCAAAGCTTTTTATCCATATCTATCATAAAATAGGCTTTTATAATAGGCAACTCATCATGACAACCAGCATTTAATTGTTTTAAATTATTTTATTTATGCTTTCCACCAGACAGTGGCTGAAATCGGAGGACATTCAAAGAATATCTTTATTCTTTCACAATAAGACCCTGGAAAAAGAGGTATATTCAACCTTGAAATGTTATATATGTCACTGAATCACAAAATAAATCATTTATTTAAAGAAATACATGCCTTCACAAAGACACACATGAAAAAAGAAAACAAAATAAATATTTAATTGTTCAATGAGAATATTCTTGCTTTCTTTTCTTTTCTAATAGTACAGAGCCACAACTCTGCCGACCTTCAAGTACTATGTCACCTGTGCTTGTCTCATTTTCTTCTGCATTTTCATAGTGCAGGTTTTAGTCTTACCGAAGTAAGTATAATCACTGTGACCTCTTCCAAGTATCTAATTGTCTGTCACTATGCAATCACACACCGCCATCATGTCCGACAGCACTTAGACCAAGTGGCACATAATAATATTAAAACATATATACAACTGTGTGAAAATGAGTGCAACAGTAAAGATTGAAATGATAGGAACATCAGTGCGTGGCTGAAAAAGACAGCCCAGAGCAGACAGCTATCACATTTTGTTAATCAGAGGCCAATCTGGTCTGGAAATGATTTCTTTGTATGAAGTCAGACAAAAACATCTATGCAAGGCATCACAATAATTTCCTGTTATTTTGACAAGAACACATTCACAAGCGCGATTTTGTTTTTGTCTGTGTTCTCACTTAATTTATGTTCAATTAACGTTTATGGTGAAGCACTGTACGGTACTGTAAATACTGGCAAAACATGTATACCCCTCAAGCATGAATCTCACGAAAACATGTCCAGGTCACACCAAAATCAAAAGAAAGAAATCTGAAATTATATTTAGCATAAATCCAAGTGAGTAAAATAATTATACTGAATTGTCATGAAAGTAATATCACAATGAAATATTTACATTATTACGTTATTCTCAAAGATGATTCTCATAAGATACTTTTCTAGGTAATGTAATACTTTTAAGTATTACAGCACTTATTTATAATATTGCTGCCCCTTTTTGGATAGAATCTATGATTCTATCATCTGAACTGAGCGCGTGCAACATCTGGACCAGGCCTGGTTCCAGATCAAAATCTCTGAGGAATGCTTTAACTTCCGTTTGAGGATGCTTAGCATCATCTGAACTCAGCACGCGCGTCATCTGAACTGATCGCGCGCATCATCTGAATCTGAACTGATCACGCGCATCATCTGAATCTGAAAAGATCTCATGCATCATCTGAATCTGAATTCATCTTGCGCATCATAAGAACTCAGCGCACACATCATCTGAATCCGAACAGATCTCATGCATCATTTGAATCTGAACTGATCTTATGCATCATCTGAATCTGAACAGATCTCATGCATCATCTGAATCTGAACTGATCTTGTGCATCATCTGAATCTGAACAGATCTCGTACATCATCTGAATCTGAATTGATCTCGCGCATCATATGAACTCAGCGCACACATCATCTGAATCTGAACAGATCTCGTGCATCATCTGAATCTGAACAGATCTCATGCAACATCTGAATCTGAACAGATCTTGTGCATCATCTGAATCTGAACAGATCTCGTGCATCATCTGAATCTGAACAGATCTCATGCAACATCTGAATCTGAACTGATCTTGTGCATCATCTGAATCTGAACTGATCTCGCGCATCATATGAACTCAGCGCGCACATCATCTGAATCTGAACAGATCATGTGAATCATCTGAATCTGAACAGATCTCGTGTATCATCTGAATCTGAACAGGTCTCGCGCATCATCTGAATCTGAACTGATCTCGCGCATCATCTGAATCTGAACTGATCTCGCGCATCATCTGAATCTGAACAGGTCTCGCGCATCATCTGAATCTGAACTGAGCTCACGCATCATCTGAATCTGAACTGATCTCGCGCATCATCTGAATCTGAACTGATCTCGCGCATCATCTGAATCTGAACTGATCTCGCGCATCATCTGAATCTGAACTGATCTCGCGCATCATCTGAATCTGAACTGAGCTCACGCATCATCTGAATCTGAACTGATCTCGTGTATCATCTGAATCTGAACAGGTCTCGCGCATCATCTGAATCTGAACTGAGCTCACGCATCATCTGAATCTGAACTGATCTCGCGCATCATCTGAATCTGAACTGATCTCGCGCATCATCTGAATCTGAACTGATCTCGCGCATCATCTGAATCTGAACTGATCTCGCGCATCATCTGAATCTGAACTGAGCTCACGCATCATCTGAATCTGAACTGATCTCGCGCATCATCTGAACTGATCTCGCGCATCATCTGAATCTGAACTGATCTCGCGCATCATCTGGACTCACCGCACGCATCATCTGAATCTGAACTGAGCTTGCGCACATCATCTGAATCTGAACAGGTCTCGCGCATCATCTGAATTTGAACAGGTCTCGCACATCATCTAAATCTGAACAGGTCTCGCGCATCATCTGAATCTGAACTGATCTCGCGCATCATCTGAATCTGAACTGATCTCGCGCATCATCTGGACTCATCGCATGCATCATTTGAACTCACTGCTCGAGTCATCTGAATCTGAACAGATCTCGCGCATCATCTGAAATCAGCACACGCATCATCTGAATCTGAACTGAGCTTGTGCATCATCTGAACTCAGCGAACGCATCATCTGAATCTGAACTGAGCTTGCGCATCATCTGAAATCAGCGCACACGTCATCTGAAAACACCGCAAGCATCATCTGGACTCAGCACCTTTAAATTAATTGGCAAATGAGGACATTAATTAGGCTTGAAGAGGTGGTCACCATAAACTGTGCTGATAGTAAAACATTTTCACAATTTCTCCCTTTGTGTTAAGAAAATAAAGAAAGTCATATAGGGTTATAAAAACACAGGGTTGAGTAAACAATGACTGAAGCAACACAGCAAAATCATCAGGATTTGTACGACTTTTCTAAATATGGCTAATTTGTATGATATTGTGTGACTCCACTCATTTGAATGACAACCTACAAATTTAACTAAAGCCAATGACGCCCAGATAGCAAGCACATTTGCTCCGATTCTGGCAGAAGTGCGGCACTGTCGCCTCAATGCCGACATTGGCGGAAAGGTAACTGGCCAGAGCTTTGCCTATTGTACACACCACTTCTGGCTGACAGATGGTTTTTTCGCATGTGGGCCAATATCGGCTGAAAGCAGTTCTACGATGCAGCTCCATACTCGCTGTGTAGTTTAGTATATCTACTTGTGGCCCGAGTCTGATACGTCACAAGCGGCCCACTGCTAAAATTACGGAACACAGCCGACTGATGGTTTTGGCAGTTACTTGCAGAGCCCAGCTATCTTTAAAACTCGGATCTTGCTTGGTGTGGATGCAGTAGGTATAACCTCACTCTTTTTCAAGAGGATCAAAATCAGTTGCAAAAAGGTAAGTCATGGTAATTAATGTTCATTTTCCAGACTTGTTTTAACTGTCAAGTGGGAAATAATTTTCTATATCTATATAGCCTAACGTTAGATGTGATAGCCTGTTAGGAGAAAGAACATAATGTTAGAAAACCTGTACAGTCCTGTAGACTGTTACACCGACTGTTGTTGTGTATCTTTAGAAAAACAATACTTAAATTACAATATATACATTTTTGTTAGCTATCTATATTTGTACAATGACTACTGAACTTTATAGCTAACTAATTGACTTTCTATGAGCAGGGTTATATTAGCTATCTCATTTGTTAATCTTGAATTATCTAGCATTCTGTAATTAAGCAATTCATTAATTACACTGATTATACTTCATGGGAAAGTTGAATCTTGTGTGGATTATTTTGTGTGGCTCCAATGATGTTTGATGCCAAGGCAGACAAGTGTATCCTAGTGCTGCCAGAAGTTAATATCTTTGATTTTTCTACTTATGTTCATTAAATGCTGTCCAAAAGAATCCCTTGACATCGAGGGCAACAAATACACAAATAGAGCCAGTAATAAAAAACTGACTAAAGACCAGCAAGGAGAAAGGAAGAGACGCAATAAAGAGTAATAACCTGCCCTTACCATGCACTCACACACTTACATTAAAAAAATCATTAAATTGATCAAATTAATTGTAATTGATAAAATCAGTAATTGATCAAATTATTCAGTGCACTTTCCTAGTAAATATTCCTGTTTTGAGTGTACAAGAGGAAAATATATCCACTCTATGGATATACAGGTGAAACTCGAAAAATTAGAATATCGTGCAAAAGTTCATTAATTTCAGTAATTCAACTTAAAAGGTGAAACTAATATATTATATAGACTCATTACAAGCAAAGTAAGATATTTCAAGCCTTTATTTGATATAATTTTGATGATTATGGCTTACAGCTTATGAAAACCCCAAATTCAGAATCTCAGAAAATTAGAATATTACATGAAATCAATAAAAAAAAGGATTTTAAATACAGAAATGTCGGCCCTCTGAAAAGTATAATCATGCATATGTACTCAGTACTTGGTTTGGGCCCCTTTTGCATTAATTACTGCCTCAATGTGGCGTGGCATGGATGCTATCAGCCTGTGGCACTGCTGAGGTGTTTTGGAAGACCAAGATGCTTCAATAGCGGCCTTCAGCTCTTCTGCATTGTTTGGTCTCATGTCTCATCTTTCTCTTGGCAATGCCCCATAGATTCTCTATGGAGTTCAGGTCAGGCGAGTTTGCTGGCCAATCAAGCACAGTAATACCATGGTCATTGAACCAGGTTTTGGTACTTTTGGCAGTGTGGGCAGGTGCCAAGTCCTGCTGGAAAATGAAGTCAGCATCTCCATAAAGCTTGTCTGCTGAAGGAAGCATGAAGTGCTCTAAAATGTCCCGGTAGACGGCTGCATTTACTCTGGACTTAATAAAGCACAGTGGACCAACACCAGTCGATTACATGGCTCCCCAAACCAATACAGACTGTGGAAACTTCACACTGGACTTCAAGCATCTTGGATTGTGTGCCTCTCCATTCTTCCTCCAGACTCTGGGACCTTGGTTTCCAAATGAGATGCAAAATCTGCTCTCATCAGAAAAGAGGACTTTGGACCACTGAGCAACAGACCAGTTCTTTTTTTTTTAGCCCAGGTAAGACGTTTGACATTTGAAGCCCATGTCCAGGACCCGTCTGTGTGTGGTGGCTCTTGATGCAGTAACTCCAGCCTCAGTCCACTCCTTGTGAAGCTCCCCCACACATTTGAATGGCCTTTTCCTGACAATCTTCTCCAGGCTACGGTCATCTCTGCTGCTTGTGCACCTTTTTCTTCCACACTTTTCCCTTCCACTTAACTTTCTATTAATGTGCTTTGATGCAGCACTTTGAGAACATCCAACTTCTTTTGAAATTACCTTTTGAGGCTTTCCCTCTTTGTGGAGGGTGTCAATGATGGTTTTCTGCACAACTGTCAGGTCAGCAGTCTTCCCCATGATTGTGAATTCAACTGAACCAGACTGAGAGACCATTTAAAGGCTCAGGAACCCTTTGCAGGTGTTTAGCTGATTAGAGTGTGACACTTTGAGCCTACAATACTGAACCTTTTCACAATATTCTAATTTTCTGAGAATCTGAATTTGGGGTTTTCATAAGCTGTAAGCCATAATCATCAAAATTATATCAAATAAAGGCTTGACATATCTTACTTTGCTTGTAATGAGTCTATATAATATATTAGTTTCACCTTTTAAGTTGAATTACTGAAATTAATGAACTTTTGCACGATATTCTAATTTTTCGAGTTTCACCTGTATACAGTCTATTTCTGTTCCCTGTCAACAGCTACACTTAATGCTGCTCTTGATTCAGTGCTTTAGGAGTGACCAGCTGTGAATATGTGTGCAACACGTCAAAGAAATTGACTAGAACCTTTATAGCCTCTGTTGGTGACATCATCAGAATGCGCCAGTACCAGGGCTATAAAAAGATGTGCCACAGGTGCATCGTCAGATCTTTTGTCTTTTAAATGAGTGATCAACAAAGCAAACGGTGTGTGTTTCCATGCTTACGTCCTATGGCTGAATTGGACACACACCAGTTTTGCTTTGTTTGTTTGGGGGAAGAGCACGCTGCTCTTGCATTGGAGCAAGGCGAGTATGAGCATTGTGAGCTGTTCACAGTGAAGATGCTGCGCACTTTTCTCACTTACTTCCAAAAGCCAGCACCCACCATTCCATTGTGGAACCTGTGTATGGATCTTGCTGAGGAGCGAGAGACAGTCCGTCCCTATCACTCGCTCTCTCTCCAAGTCCAGCTGGTCCTTCGCTTGTTCTCGAAGCGCACCTTCTCTTCAGTTCACGAAGGGGACGATGAATCTCTTGGGTTTGTGGACTTTGAGTTGCCGACCTCTGAATGTTCCTCACGTAATGATAAAACATTTGAGGAATTACTCTAGATGGGTACTCGTGCGGTGGCCAAATTACAGCTAGACTGGTCTTGCAAACAAGAGACCCCCAAACGGTCGAAACTAGAAGACAGATTTCTGTCTGGTGGTAAGGGAAAGGGAAAATAGAACCAGTCTCTTCCCTTCTTTGAAGAACTCCATGACGAGTTAACTCGGAAGGAAACCTTATACTTCCAGTATCTTTGTACCTTCGACATTGAGATATTCGACTATCGCGGGTGCTAAGGCACGGGGGTATACAATGATGCCTCAGGTAGAAGAGATGCTCGTGGGCTATCTCTCGTCTGGTTCAGCATCATCAGTGTAGAGACCAACTCTCCCCACAAAGCTGTGTAGAACCACTACAACGCTTGTGGGGATTGCTTATCAAGCAGCATGTCAGGCTGGTTCCAAGCTACACACCATCACGGTGTTACAGGCATACCAGGCTGATCTGTTGAAGGACCTGAGTGCCACAGATATATCTCTCCGTGCAACCAAGCAGGCGCCTCGCGCTGTCAGCCGTTCATTGGCTGCTTTGGTCAGCACGGAGAGGCATCTGTGGCTAAACCTCTCGGGCATCAAGGATAAGGACAGAGTATTCCTACTTGATGCCACGGTCTCACCTTCCGGCCTGTTTGGCGATTTGGTGAATACGGTCGTCACCAGGTTTCAGCCACCCAGCCTTGCCCCGGTCCTTCTAGAATGGAGGCTCAAAAACAAAGTGTGGTGAGTCATGCTACCCCTCGTAAAGATTGGGAATTGCTTCGTCGCCCTCAGCAGCCTCAAAAGCAAGGCCTCAGGATCATTATTTTCAAAAAGAGGAAATCCTGATGATCTTGCGCCCAACCTTGTGGGGTAGTCCCCCTCGGGACCGGGTGCGCAAAATATCTACCTGCTCCTTCCCGACACCCCTACGAAACCTTTCCATCCCCACCGCCTCTGGTGTTTCAGGGGGCAGTGATCCCAGAGAAATGTTGGGCGTTCAGTTGCTTCCTGTTGTCGACCAGAACACGGAACACCCGACATCCCCTCAGTGGTAAGTATCAAAATTGGTACCTATTTCAGAGAACCTGGCAGCTTGAAATCTGCCTCCGAGTATTACTATGTGGGTCCTAAAGACTGTTGAAAAGGGCTACAGAATTCAATTAATTTGCTGTCCTCTGTGTTTCAACGGCGTGGTTCCCACTCTTTCAAAGAAAGATATTATACACATCTGGTATGGCATGAGGGTGAGTAAATGATGAGAGAATTTTCATTTTGGGTTGAACTATCCCTTTAAACTGTTTTGCACTTCTCTGTATTGACAGCTCATGAACTTCAACAAAAATAAAAAATACTTCATTTCAACTGCTTGTTGTCATTTTATTTGAATATGACAGTCCAGTTAACACCATGTGGAATTATAACACATCTGAACTATAAGGTCAGTATTATTAGCTGGCCCACACCAATTAGTTCTGCTCACTTTACAGTGTTTGAGCCAGATCAGGGCCGAGGACCCAGGCGTATACTGGGCCAGAACTAAGACAAGTATGTTGCCCAGACAAATTTTGCTAACTGGACATTGCTGGACATCGTTTCCATCTAATACGCGTCAATTACTTGCTCCTGTCATACACAACAGCTTCCTATCATGTTTACACACTCTACTGATTGGTTAAGTTTAGATAAGGGGTTTGGGTTAGGGCATAATATTAATAAGTATGTCCTTGTGCGCAGAACTCATGCTTTCCTCTGCGTTAGACATCCAGGAATTTGCACGTGATGAAGTCGTTCGAGTTTATGTGAACATCGTCGTGCCAGACCATACGAATAGCCAACTCCAAAATAGTGTACGACTTTGCATGAGATCGGGTTGGAATTTTCCTTTTTGGGTGAACTATTAAGATTAATAAATTATGTAAAAATATTTTGTTAATTGTTTGTTCATGATACCAAATGCATTATCTAATGTTTACAAATGGAACCTTATTGTAAAGTGCTACCAATTATTTGCATTATGTTAATGAGAATTGGGGTACTTAAAATTGATGAACAAATATGTTAATTTCACAATATAATAAAATCTTACTGATCCTAGTTATAGGTTTAATTTTGATTGAGCAAAATTATATTTTCTTTTGAAGTTTAAATTTGAATTGAAATGTGACTGGGACATGTTCTTGATAGGTTTCAAAAGAATCCTCTCCATAGACAAAAAAGCCATTAAATTCTTGTTTGTATTTTTCAAACATGTTGTGCACATCTTTGTATGTAGCTTTACATCGGTTTTTGCTCTTTTCATGTCAAAGAATGCATGAGGAACACTGACAAATTTGAATGCTCTACTTGTGTGTGTTGCTCACTATAAGTAGCGTGCATTCATGAATTATTCTTACTTCTGCTTTTGAGTATCACTGATGATTAGAGATATTGTCTCTTACAGAACCACCGTCCTTGGAGTATCATTTGGAATGGCCTTCCTGCTGCTAGCCTTGATCCTTGGCATTTGTTTTGCTGGTCACATACTGGTAAGTGGAGCTCATGCTTAGAAATAAATAAAAACAAAGAGAGAGTCTTGACCATGTTGCTCTGTTTCAAAACATAGTGAGCTGCCTCGTTTTCCACTTCCTAGATAAGCATCCTAACTGAATTGAAACCTCATAAGTGACTGATTTGGGACACTCTCTACATAGGCAGCAACTATGAGTCATACAAATAGCACTTCTTACATAATACACAAGGTAGACTCATCTCACAGTTGATTTCAATAGTGTTTGATGTTAGCATGTTGCTAAGCTAAAGGTGCAATACTGTAACAAGCCTAAAAATATATATAGCACACACAGATTTTAGATAAACAGTTCATTTTTAATAAGAGTCGGTATATTTTTAATGATACTTACAAACAACATTTATCTTGCTTTGTACACTATATTGGATTTATTTATTACTTTAAGCTTTCATTAAGATCCCCCTTGAGTGTTTTGCCCAGTTGCCGCCCTCACAGAACATTTGTGTGTCTGCCACAACTGCCTTAGGCATCTGCCTAGTATTCACGCGTCAGCCCTGATTCTGGGTTGCCTTTACTGCTAAGGATACATGCAATTCTGCCTTAAGCTTGGAGGCAGCATATTTATATGTTATTTAAATAATAAAGCCTACATTTTGGAACAGGCTTTGCTACTTGAGAAATGTTTATAATCCCTTAAAATACTGCCTACAAAGGAGCTCACAAAGTTTAGTAATAAAGCAAGTGAATGTAGCATGCTTAAAATGATTCATTAAAAGGCTTGTAATGCAACTTAAAAAATTAGCCCTTCCTTGACCTCCTAGATTGCCTATGTAGACTGATTTTCATGGGAAGGGAGTGGGTCGCTTTTGCTGGGAAAATCCAAAGGATGTGACGTATATGCACACTCCCGAGAGCCTTGCCTCAGACAGTAGCTTCTCTTCCGCTTTTCAACAGTCTGCAACACTAGGTAACGTTATCTAAGAGATGAACTCCAGCAAATGTCCGGCTCCCAGCACAACACCAGCAGCTACACAATCTCAAAGTTAGGCAAAAATAAAGAAAATGTATCTACTGAATCCCATCTGGCTAAGCTGAAACGTGATCGTGGTCGATCGAAAACTTGATTAAACATAGGCATTTTATCCCTGGAGGGACCTATGTTCGGTTTTGGGGATCAAACCCAACCCTGAAATGGCATTCTTCTTATTGGACAAGTAAACTTACATAACTGCAAAGCATGTGAAATATAGTTCCATAAGGATCGATCTGTGTAATTTTAGCTAAACTACAATAACACATGAAATGAATGTTCATGAAATGAAAAAAGGTCCATTCATTAGTGTAACATAACTTGGTTATTCAGAAAATATATACAATCCATTATAATAAAACAATAGCCCAACGATATATCAAAATGACAGTTGTAATGGAATCACATCAATACTAAATTGTGTCAACATATTTATAATGTACAGTCTATTTTATAAACAGATACTGTCATCATCCACCAAATTTAGCTAACAGCTATTGATAAAGCTGGCTAGCTAGCTAACATGACATAGGCTATCATATAAATGCAGTCAATCTATCATGCAAAGAAAAGTGATTACTTCAAACTACAGACTCGCATAGTCAGACCTATATCCACACTTTGTTTTAGCCCTGTTCCAGCACTGGAGAGTCAAATATAATATACAGTCTCAAAGTTTGTAGTAAAAAAATCATAACTGTGTAATTTGAATTATGCTGCCTCATCTGTCAGCATGATACTGGTGAATCACGTCGTCTCTTTATATGTTACGTCATTGTTTTGGTCAATGCTCGCTCACTTGCATCCCTATGGAGTGTGTGCAAGTGCACGAGCAACACGTAGTTGCCTGCAGTTCACTTAACAGCCACAAGTGTCATTAGTAATCAAATCAAATCAAATCAAATCACTTTATTGTCACACTACCATGTACACAAGTGCAACAGTAGGTGAAATTCTTGTGTGCAGTTCCGAGCAACATAGCAGTCATGACAGTGACGAGACATATACCAATTACAATAAACAACATACTTACACAACACAATTTACATATCAGATGTACACATAATTACACAACACAATAATTATATACAATACACACAATATACAATACAATAAGGAGTATATGAAATATATATATATATATATATATATATATATATATATATATATATATGAAGTAGTATATTGAGGAGAATATGTTGACAGTCCAGTGTGAGATATAAGATGAATAAAGTGCAGTGCTAATTATTGATCCTGATAGATCAAGTGTTCAACAGTCTGATTGCTTGGGGGAAAAAGCTATCATGTAGTCGGCTGGTGCGGGTCCTGATGCTGTGATACCGCCTGCCTGATGGTAGCAGTGAGAACAGACCATGACTCGGGTGGCTGGAGTCTCTGATGATCCTCCGAGCTTTTTTCACACACCGCCTAGTGTATAAGTCCTGGAGGGAGGGAAGCTCACCTCCGATGATGTTCCTGGCAGTTCGCACCACCCTCTGCAGGGCTTTGCAGTTGTGCGCGGTGCTATTGCCGTACCAGGCGGTGATGCAGCCAGTCAGGATGCTCTCTACAGTGCTGGTGTAGAACCGTGTGAGGATGTGTTGGTTCATTTCAAACTTCCTCAGCCGTCTCAGGAAGAAGAGGCGCTGGTGAGCCTTCTTCACAACAGCCTCAGTGTGGACGGACCATGTGAGTTCTTCAGTGATGTGGACACCGAGGAACTTGAAGCTGCTGACTCTCTCTACCGGTGCTCCATTGATGGTGATGGGGCTGTGTTCTCCGTCTTTCTTCCTGAAGTCCACAACAAGCTCCTTGGTTTTACTGACGTTGAGGGAGAGGTTGTGCTCTTGACACCAGCGTGTCAGAGTGTGCACCTCCTCTCTGTAGGCTCTTTCATCATTGTCAGTGATCAGACCTACCACCGTCGTATCGTCAGCAAACTTAATGATGGTATTGGAGCTATGTGTTGCCACACAGTCATGTGTGTACAGGGAATACAGGAGTGGGCTGAGAACACAGCCCTGCGGGGCTCCAGTGTTGAGGGTCAGAGATGAGGAGGTGTTGCTGCCCATTCTAACCACCTGACGTCTGCCTGACAGGAAATCCAGGATCCAGCTGCACAGCGAGCTGTTTAAGCCCAGAGCCCGGAGTTTCTCATCAAGCTTGGAGGGCATTATGGTGTTGAGTGCTGAGCTGTAGTCTACAAACAGCATTCTCACATATGTGTTCCTTTTTTCCAGATGGGAGAGAGCAGTGTGTAGTGTAGATGCAATGGCATCATCAGTGGAGCGGTTGTTGCGGTAGGCAAACTGCAATGGGTCCAAAGAGGGGGGCAGAACAGAGCAGATGTAATCTCTGATTAACCTCTCGAAGCATTTGCTGATGATGGGGGTCAGAGCAACAGGACGCCAGTCATTTAAGCAAGTGATTGTGGCTTGCTTCGGAACAGGCACCATGGCTGATGTTTTGAAGCATGTGGGGACTACAGACAGGGAGAGGGACAGATTGAAAATGTCCGTAAAAACACCAGCCAGTTGATTCGCGCACGCTCTGATGCGGCCCGGAATGCCGTCTGGACCCGCGGCTTTCGGATGTTCACCCGTCGGAAGGATCGGGTTACATCCACAACAGAGACGGAGAGTGAACCAACCTCTGTAGCGTCAGCCGCGAGTGCTCTCTCCGCGAGGGCGGAGTTATTGTCCTCAAAACGAGCATAAAATTTATTACGTTCGTCCGGGAGAGATGCAGCGGTGTTCATGGCGGAAACTTTATTCCGTTTGTAGTCCGTGATTGTGTTAATTCCCTGCCACATACTTCTAGAGTCAGTGGTGTTGAACTGACCTTCAAGCTTGTGCCTGTACTGGCGTTTGGCTGTACTGATAGTGTTACGGAGGGCATAACTGGCTTGTTTACGCTCCTCCGTGTTAGAAGAATTAAAAGCGGAGGTCCGCGCATTGAGTGCCGCGCGAACCTCGCCGTTAACCCATGGTTTCTGGTTGGGGTATATCCGTATAGTTTTGGTCGGAACAACGTCCTCTACGCACTTCCTGATGAAACACGTTACGCTGTCAGCGTAAACCTCGATGTCGTCATCAGAGGCGGACCGGAAGATCTCCCAGTCCGCGTGATCAAAACAGTCTTGTAGCGCAGAGTCTGATTGGTCCGACCAGCACTGGATTGTTCTGAGGGTGGGTGCTTCCCGTTTTAGTTTCTGCCTGTAAGCAGGTAGAAGTAGAACGAAAGAATGGTCCGATTTGCAAAGTAACAAGGCTTTCTGAATCTTACATACCACAATTCTAATCTATTTAGATGCAGACACATTACATGCATTTCTTGGCCTGGAGGAAATCACTTTGTGTATTGAAATGTCATTTAATAAGTTGAGGTTCCCACACCCTGGAGACCTTCATCTTGTTAGAGAAAATGCTGTACTGAGAGGAAAAACACTATCACGACAAGATTGAAATTTGGTTGCTTTAGCCTGGGGAACAACAAATCTTAGAGAGTGCTGCCTGTAATCAAATTATGAGTTACATTGGACCTAAAGAACATAAATGGCTTTAGTAAATGTGACCTGTATGCCTCTCGATGTTCTTTGTCCCTCTATCTCTGACAGTGTTGTATAAAGTATCCATTTGTCATACTTGAGTAAAAGTAAAGTAACCTTCATGGAAATTGACTCAGTAAAAGTTAAAGTAGCTCAGGAGAAAATGACTCAAGTAAAAGTATTTAAGTAACTGATATAAAATTTACTTGAGTATCAAAAGTACATGTAAACTGCATAAATTAGGGAACATTTCATTAAACCCATGTCAACTTATTTTATTGGTAGTGCTCCTCATTTACTCCCCCTCATGCCATCCCAAATGTGTGACGTTCTTCATCTGCAGAACACAAACACAGATTTTAGAAAAATACTTCAGCTTTGTAGGTCAATTCAATGCAAGTGAATGGTGACTAGAACTTTAAAGCTCCAAAAAGCACATAAAGGGAGCATAAAGTTATCCATACTACTACAGTGGTTAAATCCATGTCCTCTGAAATGATTCAGCTAGTTTTGGGTGAGAACAAATCAAATTGTAACTCATTTTCACTGAATATCTTGTCATTGCAATTTCTAGGCACGATCATGATTTCGAGCTTGATTTCACTTTTTAATGCTTGATGCATGCGCAGAGCCCTAGATGGCACTATAGGAAGTGTAATCAAGCTTGTAATCCTGATTGCCAAGGAGACTGCTAATGTAAAGATTTATAGTTGAAAAATGTGTTATATTTTGGTCTATTCTCACCTAATACCAATTGGATCCGTTCAGAAGACATTGGTTGAAACCACTGGAGTCTTATGGATTTCTCTTATGCTGCCTTTCTGTGCTTTTTTGAGCTTCAAAGTTCTGGCCACCATTCACTTACATTGAACTGACCTACATAACAGCGATATTCTTCTGAAAATCTTTTTTGTGTGTGTTCTGCAGAAACAAAATAAAAGTCATACTCATCTTGGATCGAATGAGGGTAAGAAAATTAAATGAACTATCCCTTTAATGGTGCATCAAGTCAAATCAGAATGATCATATATATGTGATGAGTGTAAATGAATACCACAGTCCATAAAAATTGGAACATCAATCAAAATCAAATAACTTTATTGTCACACTACCATGTACACAAGTGCAACAGTAGGTGAAATTCTTGTGTGCAGTTCCGAGCAACATAGCAGTCATGACAGTGACGAGACAAATAACAATTACAGTAAACAACATACTTACACAACACAATTTACATATCAAATGTACACATACTTACGCAACACAATAATTATATACAATGTACAGTAAACAATACACACAATATAGAATACACAATGTACAATACAATAACATTGAAGTTGAGTCATATTAGTGACCAGAACAGAGACTTGTGGGGGTGGGCTCTTTTCATTTGGGCAAATAAGCAACAACCCAGAACACCCTGGCAACTGTATAGCAATGTGCTATGTTAAAGTTAAAACAACTTTACAGCATAGCAACAACCTGACAACCACCTAGAACACCATGTAAACTGCAGAGCAATGTGCTAGAACACAGAAAACCACTTAGCAACAGCATGGTAACAACTTGGCAACCACCTAGAACACCCTGTAAACTGCAGAGCAATGTGCTAAAAACACAGAAAACAGCTCAGCAACAGCATAGTAACTACCTGACAACCACCTAGAACACCCTGTAAACTGCAGAGCAATGTGCAAAAAAACACATAAAACAACTCAGCAACAGCATAGTAACAACCTGGCAACCACATACAGCAGAGATCACCTTGACAACTGCATAGCATGCCCTAGCAACCATCCAAAAAACCCTGGTAAGCACATATGGTATCATAAATATGCTAAAAGCAAATATAACACTTTAGCAACCACCAGAGTTTTGCTTAGGCAAAGACCATTCACATCTTCATAAAATATAAAAATAAATATTAAAAATTAGACATTTTCTTGAGTGCTGGTAATTATTCATACACGTCATACCTTGGTTAAACGTAAAATGTGAACGCATGATTGACTTTTATTTGAACAGGTCTCCTGGAAAGGCGGGAGACTGATCGCACATAACTTCATTATGTCACAGCTTTCATAATGTTGAAGCTTAAACTTATCAAATTAATTTGTCAACAAAAAAAAAGAATTTACTTACATGAATAGTTTCTTGACTTCCCCAGAGGGGAACACGTCATCTGGAGCGGGCTTCGCTTGTGAATTTGATTCAGATTTGTGATTCGCAAAATGAATCATTCAGACTTTTTGAATCTTTTTGTTCAGCTCAAAGGAATCAAATGTAAAAGATTCGACTCTTTTTATTCTTTTAACAAATCAGCATGCATTTTTATATCTACAGTTCCCCTTCTGTCGCTCTCTCCACGTTGTGTCAGAGAAGCGACACTAGGGGTCTCTCTTGAGCGCCGATATCCACCTCTGATCTATGAAAAAAGGCCAATGAGAAGTTGGCAGCCGGTATTTGCATGTTCCGCCCCCGGACATACGGGTATTTAAGCGGCGCAAATATGGGAGTTCATTCAGAAAATTTCTTCGGAGCCGATGGTCGTGTCTGCTGTTGGATTCTACGGCACACAACAGCGGCTTTCTCCTGTTTGCACGGCTGTGCATTGCTGCTCCTGGGCGCATCGACAGTTGCAGATTAAAAAACTCTCACAAGTTTTTTCCATAAAAGAGTGATTTTATTTAAAAGAGTAATTACCTCTAAAAGAGCAAAACACAGCGGCGTTGAACGTCCTTTTAAGGACGCGTCTTTATAAAGATGCCTTTCCGCCCCTGTGTTGTTCCTGGATGCGGTAGAGTGCTCTCCGCTTCAGAAGGCCACAGGCGTTGTCTCACTGCGAGAACATGACCATGACAACGTTGCGGTCGCGGCTTGCTTACAACCGTAAGCAAGCCACTCCAGCTGCCCCCCGCGTTGCTCCTTCTTCCCACGGGATTGAGGACGATGCGGTTGGCGATGGAGGCGATTTGGGGATGGCAGCGGGTGCAGCTCCGCCAGGTACGCCCCCTCGGACCACCCACACCCCGGCACGCTCGTTGACTCCCGTCCGTCCTCGAGGTGACAGCGACTCGCCTTACAGCCAGTCCGCCTACCCTCCTGACACCGAAGCCGATGAGCTCGCCGCGGCATTGGAGGGCGCGGAATCTGACGCTGAGGACTCCCCTGGGCTGCCGCTTTCGGGCCTGCACGCCCAGGCTGAGGCCGACGCGCAGATGACCGACATGCTTTCCCGGGCAGCCACTAGCGTGGGCTTGGATTGGAACCCTCCATCCTCCCCACAGCCATCACGGCTGGACGACTGGTTCCTGGGGTCTGGACGCTGCTCACAGCCTCGTCCCACCCCAGTCCCGTTCTTCCGCTTCACTACCTCCCGACGCGGCATTACCTGTTCCGCACCTCTGCGAAGCCCCACCGGGTACGTCCAAAATACTCGTCCCCTTGGTGCCCCTAGCACGGAGCTTAGAGGCGTGGCTTTCACTGCCCAGCCCGTCACGCTGGCTGCACCAGACCATTCAACTCGGTTCCGCAATTCAGTTTAACAGGCCTCCGCCCCCCCTTTGTGGGCGTTCATTTTTACGCAGTACACGGCAAACATGCCCAGTCCCTGTGCGAAGAAATCTCCTCCCTTCTAATCAAGGACGTGATAGAGCCTGTCCCTCCAACCGAAACGAAGAAGGGTTTCTACAGCCCTTACTTCTTTGTACCCAAGAAAGGCGGCGGCTTACGACCGAAAAGAGCAAGCTCACCCCAGTCCAGAGCATCTCTTTTCTCGGTTTGGAGTTAGACTCAGTCTCAATGACAGCACGTCTCTCCAACGAGCGTGCTCAGTCGGTGCTGAAATGCCTCGCTTCCCTCAAGCCAGGTACCGTGGTCCCTCTAAAACGATTCCAACAGCTCCTGGGGCATATGGCATCCTCCGCGGCGGCCGCACCGCTGGGGTTGATGCATATGAGACCACTTCAGCACTGGCTCCAGACTCGAGTCCCGAGACGAGCATGGCGCCACGGCACGCACAATATGAAAGTGACCACCGCCTGCCACCAAACCCTCAAACCCTGGACAGACCTCTGCTTTCTACGGGCAGGGGTACCCTTGCAGCAGGTGTCCCGACGCGTTCTGGTCACAACCGACGCCTCCAAATTGGGTTGGGGCGCCGTGTGCAACGGGCACGCAGCCGCAGGCCGTTGGAACCGGGCCCCGCTGCGTTGGCACATCAACTGCCTAGAGTTTCTGGCTGTTTTCTTTGCCCTGAGGAAGTTTCTCATGTTAATTCGAGACAAACACATCCTAGTCAAGACAGACAGCACCACGGTCGTAGCCTATATAAATCGCCATGGCGGAGTACGGTTCCTCCACATGTCACAGCTCGCTCGTCGTCTCCTCCTTTGGAGTCAGCAGCGACTCAAGTCACTGCGCGCCACTCACATCCCCGGCAACTTCAATGTGATAGCGGACATGCTGTCAAGACAAAGCTTGCCCGGCGGAGAGTGGAGGCTCCACCCCCAGTCGGTCCATCTGATCTGGGACCGGTTCGGCAAGGCCCAGGTAGACCTGTTTGCCTCCCAAGAAACCTCCCACTGCCCGTTCTGGTATGCCCGGACAGAGGCTCCCCTCGGGGCAGATGCGTTGGCTCACAGCTGGCCCACGGGGCTGCGCAAGTACGCATTTCCCCCAGTGAGCCTTCTTGCACAGGTGCTATGCAAGGTCAGGGAGGACGAAGAGCAAGTCATTCTGGTGGCCCCCTACTGGCCCACCCGGACTTGGTTCTCGGACCTCACGCTCCTCGCGACAGCCCCTCCCTGGCGAATTCCCCTGAGGAAGGACCTTCTTTCTCAGGGACGGGGCACGCTCTGGCACCCGCACCCAGATGTCTGGAACCTCCACGTCTGGCCCCTGGACGGGATGCGGAAGATCTAGCCGGCCTACCACCGACCGTCATAGATACTATCAACCAAGCCAGAGCCCCCTCGACCAGGCATCTTTACGCCCTAAAGTGGCGTCTGTTCGCGAACTGGTGTTCTTCCCGAGCCGAAGACCCGCAGAAGTGCGCAGTTAGGTCAGTGCTCGTGTTTCTACGGGAGAGGCTGGAGAGGAGGCTGTCCCCCTCCACCCTCAAGGTGTATGTCGCCGCCATCGCGGCTCACCATGACACGATAGACGGCAAGTCTCTTGGTAAGCACAACTTAATTGTCAGGTTCCTCAAAGGTGCCCGGAGGCTAACTCCCTACCTATTTCCCTCCTGGGATCTCTCGGTCGTCCTCACGGGCCTCCGGAGACCCCCCCTTCGAGCCGCTAGATTCAGCTGGACTCAGGGCCCTCTCTCTCAAGACTACCCTGTACTGGAATAGGTGCTCCACAGATAAGGCCTCCTGCTCGGACTCCCCCTGTGTGTAATTCCACGATACTGTCCCCTCACGAGCGGACCCCCATGTCTCCCTTAGGCAGTTACAGCTGCCTCGGTCGCCGTGCTGTATGCTTCCCCCCTCTACGAGGCTGGATCTACCACCGCACCAACTTTTCCACATGGGTCCTAACAGGCCATGTGATGCATTTGCCACTCTTTGCCTCCCTTGCCGGGTAGGTGTGGCCTCCGCAGGGTCTTCTCCCCCTGAAAGAGGGCTAAGACCCCCTTCCCTCAATGCGTGTAAGGGCCCTGGTCGTAGTTGCTCTCTGCGAGAAACATAGAGAGAAAAGAGGCCCAGCCAGGCTGGCCTGTTCCCAGGTTGGTGGCCATCACCTTGTTCCCCCCTCCAGGGTAACGAAAAGGATTCTGATGGCTTGAATGGGGCATTGGGGAAGGGTACGTGCAGTCTGATACAGTTGGTCGTCCTGCACGTAAGAATACCTGCTCGCTCCTGTATCAGCAGTTCACGTACACGGCTCAGCGCATGGCACTTTTATAAGTGGACCCCTAGTGTCGCTTCTCTGACACAACGTGGAGAGAGCGACAGAAGGGGAACGTCTAGGTTACGTATGTAACCTCCGTTCCCCGATGGAGGGAACGAGACGTTGTGTCTTCCCCGCCACGTCGCTGAGCCGAGCCACTGTTGTGGCCGGACCATTTCCGGCTCCTCAGAAAAATCCTGAATGAACTCCCGTATTTGCGCCACTTAAATACCCGTATGTCCGGGGGCGGGACATGCAAATACCGGCTGCCAACTTCTCATTGGCCTTTTTTCATAGATCAGAGGTGGATATCAGCACTCAAGAGAGACCCCTAGTGTCGCTTCTCTAACACAACGTCTCGTTCCCTCCATCGGGGAACGGAGGTTACATACGTAACCTAGACGTTGCTATTTCTTTGCTGTATTCAGTCACAAAGTATCGAAAATGGTCTGGATGAATTTATCAGAGTAAAAGTATAAATTTTCTCTTCAAAATGTAGTAAAGTGAAAGTAAATGTCCAAAGAAATTGTTGTACTCAATAAGGTAGAAAAATGTAAAAACTGTTCTTAAGTACAGTAATAAAGTATTTGTACTTCGTTACTATACACCACTGATCTCTAAGTATATTACTATAGCTTTTGTGAGGGTAAAATATCTTACACCACATTCAAGGGCCTATAGATTCACTTGTAGACTTGAGATGTAGAAAACCTTCCATGGAACTACAGCTGAAAGTAGCCAGTTTGTCTGTTTATTGAGGCAACAAAATGTTATTCTCATAAGTCCTGACCTTGCAATGCACTTGTAGGTTTTGCATACAATTCACCCACCAGCTCGACTTGCTTTGTCCCTGATTAGCTAATTAACTAAGCTATGGATTCCATGAAAATGGGTGAATCTCACAAAACCTGTTAAGGTGCTGTAAGCAATTTATTTATTTATTTTTACTTAAATTTTTTTGTGGATGGTATGCAGAAAATGTTCCTACTCACTGAAAGAAATCACTGACCATGTTTACATGCACTTAAGAAAGCAGTTCCTATTCCAGGGTGTAAAGCAGTCAATTGAAAGGAGGCGGCGAGAACTGGCTTAAATAATAGTTTTAATGATAAACTTAAAAAGACACAAACACACACAGGACAGACATGTCCGTAAACTAGCTCTCTCTCCCGCACAATCCTCCGCAGTCGGCATTTATCCCTCTCGAAGGCTTGATTAGCCTGATAAGGGACCGAGTGTGTATGATCACGACCTGGCCCCGCCCTCCGCCCTGCCACTCAGGGTATTTGCAGAAAGCTGTGTTCTGAAATGTCAAGTAAACGAGAACGCCGATTCCCCTTCTGTCACTCACTCGACGTTGTGTCGGTGAAGTGACACTAGGGGTCTCTCTTGAGAGCCTCAGTTGCCTCTGAGCTTTGAGAAAAGGCCAACGAGAATTGGCAAACAGAATTTGCATGCCCCTCTCCCGTACATATGGGTATAAAGGCAGGGAAATGTGGATCTATTTTTGTCAGATTTTTTCTTCGGCGCCAAGCGGTTGTGTGTCCAGCGAGCTGGTGTTCCACAACTGTTCCACTCACCTCCTTTTTCCTCACAGATACTTCAATAAGAGCGCACGCGCAGCAGGCAATGAGATTGAGGACACAAAGCAAAGTTGGTTAAATTATACTCTAGATTTAAATGGCAAATGAACACAAGCTAATTAAACATTTAACATGATTGTCACTAGAGGGCAGAATGCAATTGTCATATCTGGAGTTCAAGATGGTGAAACAGGGTTGTCAGTCATTGATGCTCTATGGCAGTTTGGGCACACTAAGATGGCCGCTCGAATACTTCTGGGGGCTTCACCTCCATGTAAACGAATCGCCATTCTTAAAGGTTTTTTAGGACTGTGCATGTGTGTGGAACAGACCGGAGGACAAACATCATAGGATGGAGCCCAACAACAAGTCAATACAAATGAAAGAATTCAAACTTTCTGGGAGTACAGTGGGAAAAGCACATACACTATAAACTATACCCATTAATACATACCAATATAAAATATTAGTCGCATATGTTCGCGTATATTCACTCGTACATTGGGGGAATCCTGGAGTTTTATTTAGGAGGGATACCCTACTATTGAAGCAATTGTATATCGTTTTGTAAAGTTAAGGAAGCAAACACATCAACAACTCATATAGCCTGTTTTCTCACAATAAGCCACTTTCTGGTGTCTATGTAAACGGAGTTGCAGTCTTCGACACTTTCTGTATGTCAATCATTTTGCACGTTCTTGTAGTATTGTAGTTGAAGCGGATCGTTGAGGCTTAATGCCATATTCAGATTCATAAAAGTTGGTGGTTGAGAGTGTTATTTTGCAACTGTTGTGTGTGACAACCGCATGCACTATTGCTGCTCTTCTGCTTGGTGACTATCTTAATGCTATCTTTGATGTGCATTGTTTTGGAATGAGGGGGCATGGCTCAGGGCCAATCAACACATATGTAAGGTGGTATTGGTGACCGACTAGGGCATCATCGCTTCAAGTAGGTATAGCTGCAGACCGGAGATCTCCAAAATAGAGTGGGGTTACTTCAAAAGTGGGTTGTGTCAACTCCAAAAGGGGGCATCACTTCCACTCATGGTTAAGTTTAGGGAAAAGGTTAGGTCAGGGGCTCCCTATATCTTTAATGGCAATTTGGAGCTCACACCCTTTTTGAAACAATGCCTGCAGCTATACCCTTCTCCATCACTTTGGGGCACCAATCTACCAAACCAGTTTCAGCATGTGTCCAATCTGTGTCAAGCAAAATGTGCCCTGTGTGTTCCGATAATATATTGTGGCGCCCTCCATGGAACTTATAGGCCATGTACTGAATGCCTTATTACTATATCTCTTACTGTTTCTGTTATATTTGTGTTTGGCAAAAACACTGAGAGTAATATGGCTTGTATGCCATTGTGAACACGACCATAGACTTAAGAGCGTGGAGCTCGTGAATTGGAGCGATGCCCAATGTGTGAAGAAATAATCACTCTTTTAATC
Source organism: Xyrauchen texanus (assembly GCF_025860055.1). NCBI lineage: Eukaryota > Metazoa > Chordata > Actinopteri > Cypriniformes > Catostomidae > Xyrauchen > Xyrauchen texanus. The sequence goes on from NC_068301.1 coordinate 30,203,842, forward strand.
GGTTCTTAATAAATTGGTCTAACGTACGGACTGAATCTTTTGAAGCACTTTGTTGCACAGTTAAACAGTTATGGGATGCTTTACAAGACGGAGAACAAAAACAATGCTGAATTAAGTGGATACTTACAATTCATTGAAACAAAACCTGCAACTTCATTCAATCATTTGCCAGAGATGAAGAGGGTCATGAAAACACATGAAAACACTTAAAAGTACCAAAAATGACCAAGCCAATACCATGTTTGTTGGACATGTTCCTTGGAGTAGCCTACCATATAGATACCATGAAGGTTTTACCATGATGCTGCCACAGCAGGCTTTTGAAAAAGCTAACTTTGATAAACTTCTGTGTAATGTGAAAAGGTGTTAATGTGTTTTTAGTTCATAGTTTCATTAATGCAACACAATATATGTCAGCTACAAAAGAAAATGTACAAATGATGTAACTAAAATCACCCAGAAATGTATTCTTTGGTGCTGTTTTTGCAAATAAATAAATAAAAATCTCCCCCCTCCGCCTACAACATTATGGTAAAATAGATTGTGTACTTGATAGGCCCAAGACTCCCCAGAAGTAATGAAAGCCTACAAATGCCCCTGCTGTGAAACATACTGTACAATGTGCATATAGATCTTAAGGGAAGTGCACCTTTGCTTTTCTGTGAGGTTCATACACAAGAAAAGTCTCCAGGCAACTTCAGCTATATAGAAAGTAACCTCTTTTTCTGTTTATTGAGGCAACAAAAGTACATTTTCATAAGTCATGACTTTCCAAAGCACTTAAAGACTTTGCATACCATTCACCCACCAGCTCGACTTGTGTTGTCCCCGATCTGTCTTTTAACGAAGCCCCAGTTCCAGTTGAAGATACAGTATTTAAAATAATAAAAAGAGGCCACATTGAATTGCTGACACCTTGGATTCCACTCTTACCTAAAAACCTTCTTGTTTCTTTTTAGTGTCGAAAAGAAACATTAGCTTGAGTGATGATACTTTTTACTGGGTTGTTTGTGATCTATTTTTCTCACTGGATGGCAGTAAACTCAAGTCCCTACAGGTCTGGGGATATGACAGGTTATTTTTATAAAACTCTTTGGCACTCTTGATTTGTGTGTCTTTTATAGTAGGCCACTGTCACAACCAGCTGTCAGTGTCATGAGTGTCTAGAGCTCTGTGAAATTTAGTTAAGCTAGTTTCCTATTTATCTGATGTGAGACTTCACATGGTCTTCGGTTTGGCCCACAGATAGAGAAAAATGAAAGGGCTAAGGTTTCCTCATAGAAGTGTTACAGTATGTTTAAATACTGAAAGCGATTTTTTTGTATATGTGATGTAACTAACAGATGATTCACTTGTGTGAAAGTTTGTAGGGCTGTTTTTTTTAGCTCCTCTATCTCTTTTGCTCCTTTTAGATTGAAGCCTGAAGTGTTTAAGGTCAAGGTTGAGTGTTTTTGAAAAGCTCTGTTACACTGCAGTTCCAGTAATACTCATCATGACAATGCAACATAAACTGAGTCACTGAGTAAAGAGAGGGTAATACAGCCTCAACAGAGTGAGACGGATATTACATTAGTGGTGCATTCAGAAGAACATGATGAGTTTATAATTGCATTCTCTTAAAGGCCAACAAGTCTTGTTGTAGATAAAAACTCTGAGTTGACTCTTTTATGCATAACGAGACCATCAATAAAAGATGTCTCCTCCATGTAAATCCGTGTTGGTCTAACCAATCGTGACCATGACAAGAATGGGTGACAGGATAGTAGCTTGGTAGCCACACCCACAGTGAAATCTCATTGGTCCATAATCCATTTAGGTAGTGTAGGTAAAAACTTTTTTCAATTGAGTGCAACAGTTTGGTTCCAGAAGTAAAAATCTTATACATTTTTTCCATAGCGGTATTGACTTTAAAGACAAACCTACCATGATCTTCAAAGTTTTCCAAAGGCCAGATTAACCAATGGGGAATAACAAAATTCTTCAGAAACATAATGATTTAAAATCTTAAGATTGTCAATTCAAAACCTTACAATTTTTTGACAATTTTAAAAAGCCTGCCAACTTTAGAAAATGCAGTTCACTTTTTTTCTCTCTCTCTCAGTAATTCAGACATTCTCAGAAAATTCAGTAGATTATACTGTAATTACTGGCTGTTAGATTCAGTTTAAAACAATAAAATAAATTGTGATTTACAAAACTGTTCTCAAAAGATCTGTTAAAAATACATCATTATCAGCAACAAAGCTTCAAATTTGTCCTGACTGATCGGGATTTGAACCTAGGTCGCTATGTTTACTGCCAGTACGACTTGATCAGTGTCCCACATATAATTATTCATTCACTTTGTTATATTTAATGGTCAGAGAAAGTTACTCAAACTATTAGTTCATCAAGCCATTATTCATTATAAAGAAATAAAAGCAATAGAAAGTATATTATTGACACATATCAGCATATGTGCATTTAGTGTTGCAAACAAAGGAATTCAACATGCCATTTAATGCTCTGACAAATGTAATTGCCAGTTCACATTCATACCAATGTCTTACTTTAACATGGGCAACCCTGTGAAATGGTTAAAATCACTCTTAAACTGTGCCAAATTCATTAGAACAGACTTCAGTAAAAAAAAAACGTCTAGGTTACGTATGTAACCTCCGTTCCCCGATGGAGGGAACGAGACGTTGTGTCAGAGAAGCGACACTAGGGGTCACTCTTGAGCACCGATATTCACCTCTGGACTATGAAAAAAGGCCAATGAGAGTTGGCAACCAGTATTTGCACGTCCCGCCCCCGGACATACGGGTATTTAAGCGGCGCAAATACGGGAGTTCATTCAGGATTTTTCTGAGGAGCCGGAAATGGTCCGGCCACAACAGTGGCTCGGCTCAGCGACGTGGCAGGGGAGACACAACATCTCGTTCCCTCCATCGGGGAACGGAGGTTACATACGTAACCTAGACGTTCCCCTTCTGTCGCTCTCTCCACGTTGTGTCAGAGAAGCGACACTAGGGGTCCACTTATAAAAGCGCCACGCGCTGAGCCGTGTACGTGTACTGCTGATACAGGAGCGAGCAGGTATTCTTACGTGCAGGATGACCAACTGTATCAGGCTGCACGTACCCTTCCCCAATGCCCCATTTAAGCCATCAGGATTCCTTATTGGTGCCCCGGAAGGGGGAACAAGGTGCTGGCTGCCAACCTGGGAACGGGCCAAGCCTGGCTGGGCCTCTTTTCTCTCTATGTTTCTCGCATAGATCAACTTAGGCCGGGGCCCTTACACGCATTGAGGGAAGGGGGTCTTAGCCCTTATTCAGGGCGGAGAAGACCCTGCGGAGGCCACGCCTACCCGAGAGGGGAGGCAAGTTTAAGTGGCAAAACCATCAGAGGACTGACTTAGGGCCTATGTGGAAAAGTCGGTGCGGTGGTGGATCCAGCCTATAGAGGGGGGAACATACAGCACGGCAACCGAGGCAGCCGTGACTGCCTAAGGGAAGCACGGGAGTCCGCTCGCCAGAGGGGACAGAACTGTGGCGTTACACACAGGGGGAGTCCGAAGGAGGCCTTTCCTGTGGAGCACCTACACCAGTGCAGGGTAGCTTGCGGTACCCGCAGAGGCTTGGGTCGGCAAGTTCCTCCGCTGAACTGCGACCCACGAGGGCTAGGGAGGAATCAACCAGTGTCCCAAACCTGAGATCTCCTGGGAATGAAGGCGCACTGTTTCCCCTGGTTAGGGGGAAGGGCGCTAGGTGCAAGCGATTCACCCGGTCAGATCGTGAGCATGCCACCGAGTTCTACGGGCTCGGTACCTGAGAGAACACGGGACGATACTGACCCAACTCGGAGATTGTAGAATCTCGCGAAAGTGTTAGGTGTTGCCCAGCCCGCTGCTCTACAAATGTCTGCTAGGGCAGTGCCCATGAGGACGCAACACTCCTGGTGGAGTGGGCTCGGACCCGCAAAGGGGGGGGCACGGCCTGGGTGTGATAAGCCAGGGAAATGGCGTCGACAACCCAGTGGGCGAGTCTCTGCTTGGAGACAGCATTCCCTTTCTGCTGTCCCCCAAATCAGACGAAAAACTGCTCAGAGCGTCTAGTGCTCTGTGTGCAGTCCAGGTAGATACGTAAGACACGTACTGGACACAGCAGTGAAAGGGCTGGATCTGCTTCCTCCCGGGGCAGCGCTTGCAGGTTCACTACCTGATCCCTGAAGGGTGTGGTAGGAACCTTGGGCACATAGCCCGGTCGCGGTCTTAGGATCACGAAAGTGTCTGCCGGACTGAACTCCAGGCAAGCGTCGCTAACAGAGAACGCATGCAGGTCCCCGACCCTCTTGATGGAAGCGAGCGCGATCAGCAGGGCGGTCTTGAGAGAGAGGGCCCTGAGTCCAACTGAGTCAAGCAGCTCGAAGGGGGGTCTCTGGAGTCCCGTAAGGACGACCGAGAGATCCCAGGAGGGGAACAGGTTAGGCCGGGAGGGAGCTATCCTCCGGGCACCTTTTAGGAACCTGACGATTAAGTTGTGCTTACCAAGAGACTTTCCGTCTACCGTGTCATGGTGGGCCGCGATAGTGGCGACATACACCTTGAGGTTGGAGGGGGACAGCCTCCTCTGACCTAACTGTGCACTTCTGCGGGTCTTCGGCTCGGGAAGAACACCAGTCCGGGAACAGACGCCACTTTAGGGCGTAAAGATGCCTGGTAGAGGGGGCTCTGGCTTGGCTGATTGTATCTACGACGGTAGATGGTAGACCGGCTAGATCTTCCGCATCCCGTCCAGGGGCCAGACGTGGAGGTTCCTGAGGTCTGGGTGTGGGTGCCAGAGCGTGCCCCGTCCCTGAGAAAGAAGGTCCTTCCTCAGGGGAATTCGCCAGGGAAGGGCTGTCGTGAGGAGCGTGAGGTCTGAAAACCAAGTCCGGGTAGGCCAACAGGGGACTACCAGAATGACTTGCTCCTCGTCCTCCCTGACCTTGCATAGTACCTGTGCAAGAAGGCTCACTGGGGGAAATGCGTACTTGCGCAGCTCCGCGGGCCAGCTGTGTGCCAGTGCATCTGCCCCGATGGGAGCCTCTGTCCGGGCATACCAGAGCGGGCAGTGGGAGGTTTCTTGGGAGGCAAACAGGTCTACCTGAGCCTTGCCGAACCGGTCCCAAATCAACTGGACCGACTGGGGTTGGAGCCTCCACTCCCCGCCAGGCAAGCTTTGTCTTGACAGCGCGTCCGCTATCACATTGAGGTTGCCGGGGATGTGAGTGGCGCGCAGTGACTCCAGTCGCTGCTGACTCCAAAGGAGGAGACGACGGGTGAGCTGTGACATGTGGGGGGAGCGTACTCCGCCTTGGCGGTTTATGTAGGCTACGACCGTGGTGCTGTCTGTCCTGACTAGAACGCGTTTGTTCCGAGTTAACGGGAGAAACTTCTGCAGGGCCAGGAAAACAGCCAGCAGCTCTAGGCAGTTGATGTGCCAGCGCAGCGGGCCTCGGTTCCACCGGCCTGCAGCTGCGCGCCCGTTGCACACGGCGCCCCAACCCAATTTGGAAGCGTCGGTTGTGACCAGAACGCATCGGGACACCTGCTGCAAGGGTACACCTGCCCTTAGAAAGCAGAGGTCTGTCCAGGGTTTGAAGGTTTAGCGGCAGGCAGAAGTAACTTTTACGTTGTGCGTGCTGCGGCGCCATGCTCGTCTCGGGACTCGAGTCCGGAGCCAGTGCTGAAGTGGTCTCATATGCATCAACCCCAGTGGCGGAGGATGCCATATGCCCCAGGAGCTGTTGGAAACATTTTAGCGGGACCACGGCACCTGGCTTGAAGGAAGCGAGGCATTTCAGCACTGACTGAGCACGCTCGTTGGAGAGATGTGCTGTCATTGAAACTGAGTCTAACTCCAGACCGAGAAAAGAGATGCTCTGGACCGGGGAGAGCTTGCTCTTTTCCCGGTTGACCTGAAGCCCCAAACGGCTGAGGTGCCTGAGCACCTGGTCTCTGTGTGCGCATAGTAACTCTCGAGAGTGAGCCAGTATGAGCCAGTCGTCGAGGTAATTGAGTATGCGTATGCCGGCTACTCGGAGCGGGGCAAGAGCTGCCTCTGCGACTTTCGTGAAGAAAGGTACAACAAAGTAAGGGCTGTAGACACCCTTCTTCATTTCGGTTGGAGGGACAGGCTCTATCGTGTCCTTTAATAGAAGGGAGGCGATTTCTTCACGCAGGGAATGGGCATGTTGGCCGTGTACTGCGGAAAAATGTACGCCCACGAAGGGGGGCGGAGACCTGGCAAACTGAATTGCGTAACCGAGTCGAATGGTCCGGTGCAGCCAGCGTGACGGGTTGGTCAGTGAAAGCCACGCCTCTAAGCTCCGTGCTAGGGGCACCAAGGGGACGAGTTTTTTGGACGTACCCGGCGGGGCTTCGCAGCGGTGCGGAACAGGTAACGCAGCGTCGGGAGGCAACGTGGCGTCCCAAGGCTCCGGTGCTGAGAATAAACTCAAAGCTCTTACCTTGCTCCGCGCACCCGGCAGGGGGCGGGTTCGTGACTGAGGAGGAGGTCTGATGCTGGCATCCTCTGGACTCGTCTGAACCGGCCGGCCGGGGAACAGTCGTGAGGCTGAAGGTGGGGACACCGCGTCCATGGAGCCGGGACTGTTGAGGCCTGAAAGCAGAGTGCCGTGAGAACGGCATTTGCGGGCCAGGTGACCCCAGAGACAACAAGGAAATAGCTCTATAGAGTGTAACGAATTTAACAAAAAATTCTCCTCCCAGCCCTCCACCGGGGAACGGAGTGGTCTTACCAGCTCCGGAGCTAACGTCTCGGTCTCTGGGTCTGTCATCTCAGGAGCGCCTGGGAGCCTTCTGGGTCCTCAAGGGGGTCCGTGAGACGATGGGCGTCCAACTTCTGCGGGGGGCACAACACTGGGGCTGAGAGCTGGGCCCACTCACTTGTTAGTTGAGGCAGAGCACCACTTTCTTTCTTTCTTGAAAGCCGCAGGAGGACGCCCTCAGCGAGCAGACAGGGCATGGCCCCTGGCGGCAGGTTTGCGGCAGGGCAGGATGCTTTTTTTGCTTGAAAATAGCCTTCGTCTGTTTCTTCACCACTGAGGACTGCTGGGCGAAGTCGTCAAGTGGTGTCGCCGAATGGACGGAGCTGGGAGACGGGGCCGTTTGAGAAAGCGTGCTTTGTCTGCCTCCCGTACTGCCTGTCCATCGTTGCGTTTCTGGACCACGGAGTGGCCATCGCCTGTTTGAGTGCAGTTCCTGCAGCACGTCAAGAACAGGACTACCCAAGTGCAGATTTTGAAGTGCCCTGGCCCGGTGGACTTGCAGGAGGGGGCCATGGCGTGGAGGGGGGAGCGGTCTGGGACCGTTCTACCACCGAGGGTAGCGAGAGCAGAGGAGTGAGGAAGCTGGGCTTGCTCAGCTCGTCATGCACGTCCGGGAAGGAATCCAGGGGGGGGCGTGGCTGTGAGCGGCGCACATGCCCGCGGAACCAATTAAGCCCGGGGAAGCATAGCGGACCTTCTTGCGTCAGGCTCAGACTGGGCGGAGACCCGAAGGTGGCGGCCCAGGCGAGTTATCCGCATCCGAAGCCGCTGTTACGCTCTCCGATGCAGCGGTGATGTCATCATCCAATGCTGGGGAGCTCGAGGGACCGGACGGTAGGCCGTTAAGCGGACCGCACTAATCCCGAGCTCGAGGGAAGCAGGCAAGCGTGCCGGGGAGGCGGGAGGTTTTCGGGGGGATTTACCCGGCGAAAGCGTCCCGTTATTCTCCCCAGATCATTCTTCATCGCCCGCGGCGCCTGCCTCAATCCCGTAGGAAGGAGGCGAGGCGCGGGGGGGGCGGCTGAGATGGCTCTGTCTCACTACAAGAGAAAGCAGAGATCGCAACGCTGCCGCGGCTATGTTCTCACACTGAAAACATAACCCATTGGAGAGAATGCTCATCCCGAGCTCGGACAGAAACAAGCAAGCGTGCCGGGGAGGCGGGGGTTTCGAGGGGGTTCACCCGGCGAAACGGAGCCCGTCATTGTCCCCAGATCGTTTTCATCACCCGCGGCGCCTGCCTCAATCCCGTGGGAAGGAGGCGAGGCGCGGGGGGCGGCTGAAGCCGCTTTCTCTCACTACAAGAGAAAGCCTACGACCACAATGCTGTCATGGCTATGTTCTCACACTGAAAACATAGACCATTCATAAAAACGCTGCCTGCGTGTGATCGCAACCCAGGAATGCAAGGCAGTTTGTATGACCGTCAGAGGTGGGGAGACATCAACCACATCCAGAAACTACACAGGGGCGGAAATATCGTCTTTAAAAAGACGCGTCCTGAGAAGGACGTTCAACGCCGCTGTGTTTTGCTCTTTAGAGCGAAATTACTCTTTTAGAATAACTCTTTCGAGTTGTCTGCGCTGTCGAAGCGCCCAGGGGCAAGAATGCACAGCCGTGCACGAAGGAGAAAGCCGCTGTTATGCGCCGTCAAATCCAACAACATGCAGAGCGTCAGAGGATTAACCAGGAACTTGGTGTGTAACTCGCAGCAGAGTTCATGCACGACCATCGGCTCCGAAGAAATTTTCTGAATGAACTCCCGTATTTGCGCCGCTTAAATACCCGTATGTCCGGGGGCGGGACATGCAAATACTGGTTGCCAACTCTCATTGGCCTTTTTTCATAGTCCATAGGTGAATATCGGTGCTCAAGAGAGACCCCTAGTGTCACTTCTCTGACACAACGTGGAGAGAGCAACAGAAGGGGAACTTATAATAATACCAATACCAATTTTTTATAATGTGCAAAATATCTTTTCTTTGCTCCGTGACAGTTCACATTAAATTAATCTGCTGAAAAAAACAAGTAAAATGATTAACCTGCAAACTCACATTCAGTTCTGCCTCCATTCTTATATTAAAAACAACAGCTTTTCACGATCAAATCAATTCCTGATGGAAACCTTTTTTGTTGTTGTTGTTGTTGAATGTACTGAAAAATGGTTTACAAATAAATGTTGATCTTTACTTGAACTCAAAGTTGATATCAGGGCACAGATTTGTTTTATTGTTATTGCATTCACACAATTTGAAGTTATGTTTATTAATGTGTCCCTTATGCAGCACAATCATAAGCATGGGCAATAGAAGCAAATATGCTAATGAAGTTGGTGGGAGTTTAAGCTTGTTTTTTTTACTTTTCTCTTGTTGCTGTAGCAATGGGGTAAAGCAACATCCTGCACTATGCCCTGGCTTCCGGGCTCCTCGAAAGTCATCACCAACAAGCCCTGGATCCGACTTGTGCTCACCATGGCAACCACTGCACTTATCCTGGTCATGGCCGTGTTCAACATGGTAAGCATCACTACTGCATGATGCCAGTCCTATCAACTAGAATGGACTGCATTTGAAATTATCATGATTTATAATATTCACTCATGATTCATTATGTTAATTATGACCATGCATGAGCGGGTTCAATAAGAAAAGGTTCCATGCTTTCATCATGTGTACTTTGGTTATTGTTATGTCAATACTTTGAACAGCCTTACTGGTTTTAAGGCTAAGTAATTCAAGGAACTCTTGAGGAATAATGGTAACATTAAAAGCCTTGCTCTCGCTTTGCCTCTTAATTTTCTTGTGGTCAATAATATATTGATGGTTTTGTAGAGCAAGTCACATGGGAGTTGCCTGTCTTGGTTTAAACAGTGTTAACTCACCCTATGATCACTTCAAGGAATAGTTCACCCAAAAGAGGACACTTCTGTCATCATCTACTCATCCTCATGTTGCTCAAACTCATATGCTTTGCTTTCTTCTGTGAAACACAAAAAGGGCATTTCACACTGCGCTTAACACCGGGTTAACATCTTTTTAAACCCTGTATTTAATCCCGGCTAAAGCAACATTACACACATGTATTTTTAAAAGGGGGTTAGCACTGCTTTTTACCTGGGGTTATGAAACCCTGCTCCAGAGCTGGGTGAGCAATGCATTGCGGTGCCAGATACATACAGTGTGAAAGGATGCAGTGTTAGAATGTTTTAGAAAGTTGTTTAGCAACAAATCATATAACGCCTCAGTGCTTTCCTCATTTCATATTCATGCGCTTAGTACAGTCAGTGAAACCTTCACACACTGTTTACGTTCTCCATCTGAGGGAAACCGATAAAGTGCCGAACAGTGATGGCAAGCACGATGGCTTGATGAAGAGACAGTATTCTGTGTTTTCGTGACTTATTCTAGAAAATGAAAGACAATCAAAGCTGATTTCAAAAGAAGAGCAGGCCTGACGTGTTACATGTCTGTTGTGAACTGTATTCATCCAATCATTGTTATTAACACTGTTAATATGCAAATAAGAACATTAACCCGAGATTTACAAATGTACAGTGTGAAGCATCTGAACATGAATACCCAGGATTAATTATTAACCCAGGGCAAAGTGTGAACAGTGTAAACATGAAACATGATAATCCCTAAAAGGAATTATTTAGCATAATGTCTAAGCTGCATTTCATTATACAACGAAAGTAGATCCATGCTGCCACTGTAGGTTTTTCAGGCTGGAATGAAAGGCAAAGCTCGGGAGAAAAATCCATGTACCTAGAAAAATTATCCCAGCGATGTTGTATTGAGAAGAGGAGGGGACCCAGCATTGAACCCTGCGGTACCCCCTTGGTAAGTACCGCAGGGTTCAATGGCTTAGACATCACTCGCCTCCAAGGTGTCCTAAAACATCTACCTGTGATGTATGACTCAAAGCAGTGGAGTACAATTCCCATGATACAAGTGTTGAAAGATTGAATAGAAGGATCTGGCGATTTAGACCCTGTCCCAAATGGTGCATTAAGCCCTTTGAGAAATGCTACCAGAACTACTCAGCAGCAGGGTTAAAAGAAAACCTTGAAACAACTTTAGCTATGGAATTCTTGTCGATTCAGAGCTCACACAGAGCAGAATTAGTGTCAGTTGTATTCAGTGATTTATCAGTGCGGTTATCACTGTACTAGAGGTCTGGCTCAGCATCCAATAATGTGTTTTACTTTCTGGGTTTTCAAGTTGTCAATTTGTTGTCTTAATGTTTAGCTGCTTTGCCGGATTTTATGATACACATCGGATAAAATTGTTTTGTGTATTCTGTCCCCTTCACAGGACACGCATGATTTTCCAGTTGTAATTGTAAACAATAAACAGGGATAATCATGAAATCCAAATAAAAGAAATAACATGTATTTTAACATTTATTTGAGAAGAAAGTCAAGCGATTGCTTTGATACATTGTAGAATGACAATCATTGGCTGCGCTTCAAAAAAGGCTTGGAGCTTTGAGCTTCGCCTTACAACATTTACAACCTGTGTGCAATGCTATACCATGGATAACCTTGTAACTTTGCTCCATAAAGTTCATGTTGGTCATATGTAAGGACCTTTAGGGGTCTCAACTGCGTAGTGTGCTTTGGATATTTTGGTGTACGTGTGTAAAAAGTTTGGTTACGTTTGCACTCAAAAGATGTAGATCGATAGGGGGCAAGAATTGGTCACAAAGTAGAATATTTACATTTTTCCTCACCACAAACACAACAGGATCAACATGCTTCACACATCTCAACAGTATCCACAGCATCCAAAGCATCTATTCTGCCAAATATGGCAATTGTGGTCATCTTCTCTGCTTTTCCCATCTGCTTGTGCACTACATTGATTGGCGCATGATGTAGCTATGTTTTTTATGGAATTTTACACTAATGTGTTCTGAGCTTCTGTGAAAATATTAATTACACAATGCAACAGGAGTGTTTAACTAAGATCAAACGTGTCTTTCTGTTGTAATAGTCTAGATTGTGTCTTTCTCCATCTGTTGGGTTTTAAGTTCTTCTTAGGTGATGAGAAGATGGTAACAACAACCCCACTGAACTATTCCAACATCAGTATGGATGGTCCGTATGGTCAAATCACACACTCTGCAAACAACAAGTTCTACTTGCCAGTAAGTTGCATGGAATAGTGTGCTTCTAGCACATAAATCATTGTGAATTTGCTTCTCAGAGAATGTGCAGTAAACTAAATTAAATTTTATTCACAGATCTGCATAAAAAATGCTTTCTAAATCCTCTGTTTAGATGTGGTATTCAAACAGAACAAGGCCTTTGTGTCTTAGGTTTAGCCAAGAGCCATAAGTTAAACCAATTTGTCAGACACCTGCATTTTTATGTAATAAGCCACTTTTTACTTATGTGATATGTGTATGACCACACAATATAACCATTCCACAGAGCTTTATAATGTTTTACAAATTAATACTGGAAAATGTAGTTACACATTGAGATCAGTGTAGTGCTTTTATGACTTGAGCCTTTAAAGGTGCACTCATTTATTTTTTTTCCTCATTAAAAAGTTATATTTATATTTAGGAAATCATGAGCACTCACATTAAAATGAAGACTCCAGTCATATCAATAACATTATAAAAGCTGTTTTATTCTACATGGAGAGGGTCCACACATGGGGGCTGCCATGTAAGAATCACATGACCAGCTGAATACTACTCGCTTAATCTCAGTACCCGTCCTGATATTTGACACTTTCACTCATTGATTAAAGTAATCATTCCAATATGCATTGTAAAAGACATAATAATAAAAAATGATGGCATAATATAAACTATTTATTTTTGATTATAAGTTTAAAATATGATATATTCTAAACGTATGGCCAAATATTCAGATATATACAGATACAGTATATGCATAGTTTAACAGTAGAGGGAGACACTCAATTACGTAATGCGCAATACTTCATGGGAGTGGACGGTCACTACTGAACACTTGCTACAATTTCCGTTTCCATGGTAACAGTGACTTCTCTGATGAAATTTACTGGTGACATTTTTTTGCATCTATGTGGCTCATATGTATGGCGTCATTTACCTGGTGATTTACCTGTGACTTACAGAGTCAGCCAACCTCAGTTCAACACTTGTATCTCAAGCAATGTACATATTCAAACAGTGTGGGGTGATGGTAAAGCATTCAACTCAAATTTGTAAGGTGCTGTCTTCACTGAAGGTACAATTGTTCTGGGCAAGTCCAGCATTATGGATGTGACATTTGCAGTAATAATATAAAATTTTACTTTATATCACTCATTACTAGCATACCAAAAACATCTGTATTAGACATCTAATACAGATAACAGAACGTTTTCAGTTTAGAAAAGTTTTTGTTTCCATTTTTATTAACTTGCATTACTGATGTGACAGAAAATGACACATTTCTTTGTGGACACTACAAATTTTGAAAAACACAATCCAGAAATAAGAATAGCCACAGAATGGGAGCCTGGGTATATCAGCGAGTACTGACTACCACCCCAGGAGACGCGAATTCAAATCCAGGGGGTGCTGAGTGACTCCAACCAGGTCTCCTAAGCAACCAAATTGGCCCTGTTGCTAGAGAGAGATTCACATGGGGTAACCTCCTTGTGGTTGCGATTAGTGCTTCTTGCTCTCAATGGGGCATGTGGTAAGTTGTGCGTGGATCATGGAGAGTAGCATGAATCGCCACATGCTGGGAGTCTCTGCGGTGTCATGCATAGTGAGCCACGTGGTCTTAGAAGTGGAGGCATCTGAGACGTGTCCTCTGCCACCCGGGTTGAGGCAAGTAACCGCACCACCACGAGGATCAACTAAGTAGTGGGAATTGGCAATTCCAAATTGGGAGAAAAGCGGATAAAAAAAATTATTGGCCACAGAATGTAGAAGAGTTGGCATGCCTAAGAACAAGTCATATTTATTTTGTATTCATTGTCGTTTTCACATAAATGGGGAAAAAATTGTGTTACGGACATGATATCTTATGGTTACGGACGTGATGGTTGTGAAAGTGGCACTTGCATCATGATGCAAAACCATCCCCAAAACGCTTTAAAATCTGCATACTTTGACCTCAGAGACATATTATATTACGTTCTAATACCATTAAGGCTACATGATGAATTGAGACAAGATTGAAAATGCAATTTTTCCATGGTAGGTTGAAATTTTTGTGGAATTGCCCTTCTGGCAGACTACCAATGCAGCCAGGTAACTCCACCCCTTTTGCTACATACGGCAAGCCGAGAGCACTGAGTGCGTGAAGTGTTCAACATTACACACTCTGTTTTGAGGGTTGAAGAATTGCATCATCCGGGTACTCTTAGTAAACTTCTTTTTGTTGCATTTTCAGTGTTAAAATACTACTCACACTACTTACACTACAAAATGGTGTAGAATAGTGCAATTTAATGCCTGACCTTATTGTGACTGGCCCTGATGAATGTATAGATGTATTTAATTGGCTTTCTCTTCCCTGACAGTACTTCATCTACAGTTGCATTCTGGGATTGATCTCATGCTCTGTATTCCTGAGGATAAACTATGAGCTAAAGATGATCATCATGCTCGCTGCAGTTGTGGGTTATAATATCATTATTCTCCAGACGCATGCCTCAATACTGGATGATTACAGTAGAGCCCTCTACAAAGCACAGCAACTGGACCGGTATTGAACTCCACATACATGTTTACACATAAATAACTACATGATGAATTGAAATGGCACATATATTAGGTTGAGAATTGTAGGGTCAATTTTTCCAGAAGGTATCAAAAGACATCTTTCAATATCACATAGGATTATGAGTGACAGGTGCTGAGATGACCAGCTTTTGTGGGGTCCTTTGAAGTGACTTGCAGAAGGACAACATAGCTTCCTAATTTCTGTCCCATTTCATCTTTCTGTGATGTATTTATCTGTTAATGATTATTTTTTCTTTGGTATTATCATCCACACAAGTAACTTGAGAGATGGTAGTTTTTCTTAATGGATTAATATTAAAGGGTTAATTCACACAAAAATAGAAATTCTGTTATAATTTTCTCACCTTCAAGTTGTTACAAACATGTATGATGTTTTCTAAACAGTAAAAGTGACTTTCAAGCTCCCAAAAATTACAAAAAGTGCCATAAAAGTAGTCCATATGTATTATCTCATAAGCTTTGTGTGATGAACAGACCAAAGGTTTAGTGTTATTTGCTGAAAATGTTCCCCTCTTTCCATACCACACTGACATTATGAGCTTGAGTAAGGATAGTCTGCCACAGTGATGCTGAAAATTACATACTGTAGTATACCTACTCCTATGTTTGTCTTCTATGATTTACAATCTTCTATGTTCTCTTTCTATTGGTTTTCAGGCCAGGTGTTCTCAAAAATTTGAAAACCATGGGCTCTGTGTCATTGTTCATTTTCTTCATCACTTTGCTTGTGCTGGCAAGGCAGGTGAGTCTCTCAATCTTTCTTTCTTGTGTAGTAGGTTAAATCTTTAAGAGGTTCATTTAAAGAGGTTTTTTGTTAGCTATTTGTAACGAGAACCACTGTTTCATATAAAGAGATCAATTAGATTTTCAAGGAATACATGTTTAATATATATACTTTATATAACTTATAAGTTAAAGGGACAGTTCACCCAAAACGAAAATTCTCTCATCATTTACTCATCCTTGTGTGCGTCTCAGATTTGTATGACTTTCTTACTTCAGCGGAATACAAACGATTATTTTGAAGGATGTACAGTATGTGTTTTTGTCCAAACAATGAGTTCAAAGTTCCAAAAAGGACATAAAGACATCATAAAGGTAATCCATACGATTCGAGAAGATTCAAATGTTGTTAAAATATTACAATATTGTGGTTGACAATGAACTGTCTTCTGTTTGCTCTCTGCCTTCCATAAAGAAAACCATTAGTGTCCAACTCCACATCTACTTTAAAGAAACCAGCTATTCAGATTCACATAGATGTTAATAGTGGAGGTGTAGCAGTTCAGATAAGATAATAATGACATATCACAAGTTATTCTTTCAGTTGTGCCTTGCCTTTATAAATATGCATAGCACAATAGAGAAAGGATTTTTTATGTCCGTATGTTTTTAATGTGAGCTCTTAATTCACTTGCCAGTGACTTTTTGTCCCTAGATAAGAAATCTGTCTGAAATGCATAGTTAGCAGATGCATTCGTCATGTCATGATCAGGTGATAGATAATCTAGGGACAGATATTTCTCCAAAGCAATGAAAGAGACAAGAATATGCAAAAACAAAAAACTGTATACTCCCATTCAAGGTGCCAATTCCAATAATTCTGGAAATCTTTTCCGTGATGAATGAGTGCGCAAACACAAAGCTGCCACACAGAGAAAATTGAAGATGTTTTTCATAAATATGTATGAACTGTCCTTGTGTGCATTTAAATCTGCTTTGTTTGTCATCTTGAAAGCCATATAAGGTGATCAGATGTGTACCATCTCTTTACTTCTGTGTCCTCTTGTAACAGAATGAATATTACTGTAGGTTAGACTTCCTCTGGAGAAACAAGTTTAAGAAAGAATGCGAGGAGATTGAGACCATGGAGAACCTCAACCGGGTGCTTCTGGAGAATGTGTTACCTGCCCATGTGGCTGAACATTTCCTGGCTCGTAACTGGAAGAATGAGGTGAGCTTGCACCTGACTTCGTAGTTAGATCTGAGACATACTAAAGGTCTTATGTTTCAAAACAGAAGAAAAAAACACCTACCAGTAATTTTTGTATACATTAAAGGAAGAGTTCACCCAGGAATGAAACTTCTCTTATCATTTATTTACTCTAATGCCATCCCATCCCATGGCCTAAACTTTGAAGCTCCAAAATTACTCCAGTGGTTAAATCCACGTCTTCTGAAGCGATATGATAAGTGTGGGTGAGAAACAGATCAATATTTAAGTATGTATTGCTATAAATCTCTACTTTCACTTTCACATTCTTTGTTTTTGACTGTTCAAATTCTTTGTTCATATTGCCACCTACTGGGAAGGGAGGAGAATTTATAGTAAATTTATAGTAAGAAAACAAAGTCACACACATCTGGGATGGCTTGAGGGTGAGAAAATGATCAGAGAATTTTCATTTTTGGGTGAACTATCCGTTTAATCTTGGTTCATTAAATTTTTGCATACACTTATATGTTTAACATTGAAAGTTGTATATGTTAACATTAATGCTCTATTAACCAACATGAACAATGAACAATAGTATTTTGATAAATTCACAATAATCAAGATTAATAAATGCTGTGATGTTAGTAAATGTTAGGTGTTGGTTCATACCTAATGCATTAAATGCTGTTAACGAATAGAACCTTATTGTAAAGTGTTACCAAAAAACATAAAGACCTAATGAAACTGCTTGTATGGTTGGACATATTTGTTATCCTCTGCATCACATGTATATTTTTGTGCTGTTATTTTTGACAGGACCTTTACCACCAGTCATACGATCTGGTGTGTGTTATGTTCGCCTCCATTCCCGACTTCAAGGAATTTTATACCGAATCAGATGTTAATAAGGAGGGGCTGGAGTGTCTCAGACTCCTCAATGAGATTATCGCAGATTTTGATGAGGTAAAAATACAAATGGTGTATGTAATAAATGTAATAAAGATGCTATCTTTAGTTACATAAATGTTGTGTAAAGCTGAATGTTTTGATGACATTTGATGAAAACTATCTATTTGCCTGTCTGTCTGTCTGTCTTATTCAAACTGACTTCAGACTAAGCTTCAAACAGCTTTAAAAATTAAAGGTGCTGTATGCAATTTCAGCCATCCTACTTCCATGAGACTGAGCCTTGAATTTGCCACACCCCCTCTTTCCAAAACCCTGCACCCCAAAGATACCAAAATAAGCTTAATTGAGAGCAGAAACGTTGTTAAAAACAACAGCTGCAAAATAGCGCCCTCAACTGACAACTGTTATGAACAACACGGCATAAAAATGCATAATGCCTCAATTCGCTGGTACTACAATACTATGAGAACGCGCAAAATGATTGATAGGCAGAAAGCGACATTTAAAGCGGCCCACGAACACATTATTGTTTGTTGTTTACAGAGTCCAGAGCTTATTTCAGTCATATATTTCAGGGAGTAGTAAAATTTTTTGCATACATTTCCATGAAAGAATAGCTTACAGCACCTTTAAAGTCTGTCTTGATTAACTTTATTTTTCTTGTTGATTCATGTTAAAGACTACATCTATCATTGCCACTCTGCTCTGATCATTTCATGCCCTAAACTCATAATAATATTGCTGTTCATGACAGTTGCTGTCAAAACCCAAATTCAGTGGAGTAGAGAAGATCAAAACTATTGGCAGCACATACATGGCTGCCACTGGACTGAATATCGCCCCCGGACCAGAGTACACACAGGTAAGAATTTGAGCTCTTCCATTTGCTCATAAATTCTCATTCTCATAATGATTATACTGGATTGATTGCAAGGTTATATTAGCTCTATTGTGAGATCTGCCTGTGGTGCTTAAAGCTCGATATGTGGTTTAGAATTTTCAGTTGAGAAAGTCGTAGGATGTAGTCAGTTCTGGGATTTTAAACAAGTGAAATGATCATTTCCTGTTATTATGTTTCTAAGGACCATGACCGGCAGTATATGCACATTGGAACGATGGTAGAGTTTGCATTTGCTTTGGTTGGGAAGCTTGACGTCATCAACAAGCATTCTTTTAATGACTTCAAGCTGCGAGTGGGTAAGTGGGGTCTATACATGATTAAAAAGTTAACCCTCACACCCAGTAACAGAAGGCACTTTCCAAGAATAGGGTTCACTTTGGTGTCCTATGTTGTTTTTTTGTTTTTTTTATTAGATGCAGAAATCACGTGTTTTCTGTGGTAAGTACTATTAGATATGTTAAACTATTATCATAGCATAAAATTAACCTAGTTACATAAAATGAAACAAAATGTTGTTTATATTTAGGTTATATAAACGTTATATTTCGCTGTGTCACGCATTTGGCACGCAACCCTGTTACTGCATAATTTTACCCCATTACAAAAATGTTTACATTCCTTAAAGGAATAATTCACCAAGAATGAAAATGGTCTCATCATTTACTCTCCCTCATGCCATCCCAGATGTGAATGGCTTTCTTTATTCTGCAGAACACAAACATAGATTTTTGGAAGATTATCTCAGCTCTGTAGGTTCATACAATTCAAGTGAAAGGTGGCCAGAACTTTGAAGATCCAAAAAGCACATAAAGGCAACTTAAAAGTATTCCATATGAGTCCAGTGGTTAAATCCAAGTCTTCTGTAGAGATGCATTCACTTTGGGTGAGAAACAGATCAATATTTAAGTAAATTTTTACTATAAATCTCCACTTTCACTTTCAGAATGTGAAAGTGAAAAGTGAATAGTAAAAAAGGGACTTAAAGCTTCTGTAAATCTTCATTTGTGTTCAGCAGAAGAAAGAATTCTTACACATCTGGGATGTCACAAGGGTGAGTAAATGTTGAGAGAATTTTGAGCTTTGGGTGAACTATCCCTTTAAAATTGTTAGACAGGAAATACCAACATTTGATACCTTTGTATATTAAGATGGGAAGACAAGTAAATAATATTTTCTCAATTTCTACAAATTGAAATGCTGACTACATTTGTCAAACTCAACCTTCCAACTCTTTTACCAAAGTCATTGTATGAAAAAATTTATGATCCAATATATTGTTTTATTATTCATTAATTTATGGGAAATAAGTTTTTCATTAATTACAAAACATTTGGTTCCAAACTCTGTTGGGTAAGTTACCCAAAAATATAATCCACTATAAATAACTAATTACTTCTCTAAAACTGTACTCAGATTACTTTACCAATTACTTAATCGAAAAGTAATCACATTACCAATTACTTTTGTTTAAAGATACTTTTTAAAACACTTTTCACAGAAAAGTTTTGTTTCCACTCAATAAATTCAAAATAATGTCTATAATTCCTCGTTCATTGTTACGCACAATTCATACACTCAGCACCACGTGTTTCTCCCTTACAATGACTCATTAGGGGTGCACACCAGTCAGCTCTCACAAAAACCCAAACTGATGAACATTTAAACATAATTTATGATTTAAATGTATTCTATATAAATAGTTTTACTACATGTAACCTTATTAATCCACTTACTTTAAAACCTCATTGAAAATGAATAGGACATAAAAAAAATTATAGATTTAGTTTACGACCAGAGGTTGGCAATCGACATTTTTAGAAGGTCAAGCACAACCTTTTACTGACACTTTGTTGAAAAAGCTTTTTTCAGAGTTTCAGGCCTTATTTGTACCCTATTCATGGAAAGTCCCAGTAACTGACGAGAAGTGTCTCAAAAGCCTGTGGTACAGAGACAATATCACATGTTTCAAATATTTCCGTTCTCTCTCCTCAGGAATTAACCATGGTCCATTAATTGCAGGCGTAATCGGAGCACAAAAACCGCAATATGATATCTGGGGGAACACTGTAAATGTGGCCAGTAGAATGGAGAGCACAGGGGTGCTTGGGAAAATACAGGTATATCCTTGTTCTAACCTACTCTGTCTCTCATTGGTATTCGGGAGTCTATCAGTGCATCGCATCTATGATTTTCTTTTCCCCAGGTCACTGAGGAGACGAGTCGGATCTTACAGACGTTGGGTTACATGTGTTCCTGTCGAGGGATAATAAACGTAAAGGGCAAAGGAGATCTCAAAACCTTCTTTGTTCACACTGAGATGACCAGATCCTTATCACAAGGGAATGTAATGCCTTGAACCTCAGTCTCACGAAGACATACACCAAGTCAAACCATCGTTGACAAGATAACGATTAAACAAATGTACAGTTCAATATCTATAAAGGTTTAACATTTACAGTAATGGAGCACTATAGCATTCTGTTTGCACCACATACACCAGATTTTTTGCATTGCTTTATAAGTAATGGATGGCTCGAGGCTATTTGTAACCAGACTTCTCAACAACTGTGTGTTGCCCAATCCATAATTTAAAACAGCTAAAGTTTTGTAAAATAAAGAACAGTTAACAAAGGCAGCCATGTTTTGATGCTATAATTTTGTTTTCCATTAAAATTTCTATATAAATGTGAAAGTGTCTGTTAATGAATCTGTTATTGACTTTACAAGGAATGTGTTACAACATGTAACAAAAAACTAAAAAGAAAGAAAAAATATTTGAACCTTTTTTATATATAAGGGTGACTGAAATGAAATCACTCCAGGTAATATTTCACCTTAAAATCGAAAGAAAAAATTATACATTTTATTTAACATATTTCATTGTTTGCATTGTGACACTATTTTCATTACTAATAATCTCATTTACCTTAACATTCTCATTACTGTAATGCACAAAAAATAAATCTCATTTTCATTTCTGTAATGCGTAAAAAATGATACAAATCTTGTATACAAAGATTTCACTGATAATTTAAAAACATTATTACAGTTATGCTTTAAAAATGTATTGTATTACAGCAATGACAATTACAAATAAATTTAAAACCAAAATGTCTGGATACACAATGCAAAATGTCTTAAAGGGATAGTTTCCTAAAAAGTTTAATTCTCTCATCATTTACTCACCCTCATGCCATCTCAGACATAGATTAAACCACTGGAGTCTTATGGATTACTTTATGCTGCCTTTATGTGCTTTTTGGAGCTTCAAAGTTTTGGCCACCATTCACTTGCATTGTATGGGCCTATAGAGCTGAAATATTCTTCTAAAAATCATCATTTGTGTTCTGCAGAAGAAAGAAAGTCAAACACCTGGTATGGCATGAGGTTGAGTGAATGATGATAGAACTTACATTTTTGGGTGAACATTCCCTTTAATGTATTTATTCTTCTTTTGATTATGGAGTGAAATATAACTTAGACATGTTCTTGGCAGATTTTGTTAGATTAACCCTGAAAAATTTAAATAAATTCTGCTGTTTTATTTATATTATATTATGTTTGAATGCTAGTTACAATCTAGTCTGCTTGTCCCTGACATACACATACACAGACATTTGTATTGAACAATGATGTTTGTATTCCCCATTGAATATACTCTATGTGAGACACTTAGATGGGTGTCACAGATCCATAGCCTTCCTCCACTGTCCAGGTGATTCCATTTTTGCAGTAGAAATCAGAGCGAATCTGAGCAACACGACCAAAATTTCTTCCAGAGTGATTCAGTGGTAGTGAAAATCGCCCATATACAGATGAAGACAGAACTGGTGCTGGCCTAGATGACTCCTGAGAAGGGGGAGGTTGGCATGAAATGTAACACGATCAGCTCTAGAATGTGTTCATCGTTAATGTGCATTTTATTCATCCAAAAGGACCACACACAATGCATGAACAGTTTAGCTGACAGTGACTGTCCTAAGGGAAAGTTTTGGGGGAAAACAACTCACCTCCTTAAAAATGTCCAGGCCCCGGGCTTTGGCGTGCTTACGGTCATCTCGGTGGAGTTTGTTATCATAGCCTTCAGTGCTCTGGTGTAAGCAGTCATACAAAGACCTTTCTGGAGCCTGTTGTACAAGAAGAAAAAAACTGAATCGTTTTAGAAAGGATTTATTCGAATATTGAGTCTAAAGGCAATAAAACAAAGCTACTGAATCAACAGTTTTGATTACATTTTAGAGTAGGAAGACATTTGGGTAACTTGCTTGGCATTCTCACTTAAAGAAAGATTCCAGGTTCATTACAAGTTAAGCTCGACCAACAGCATGATGATTACCACCACATTTTATTTAGTCCCTTTTAAAAAAAAAACAAAAAAGAAAAAATGTATGTAAGAGTGGGACACTTACAATGGAATTGAATGGGGCCGGTTTTTAAAGGGTTTAAAGGCAGAAACGTGAACCTCATAATTTTATAAAAGCATGTGCATTAATTCTTCGGTTAAAACTCATTTGATTACCATTGTAAAGTTTTTTAAATACTTTTTATGGCCGTTTTAGATTAACAGCATTATGAAGTTGTAAAATTGTCTATAAATTTGCACAGAAAAGGTAAGAGATTTTATTACACTAAAATCATGTTATCACATATATTGTGGTTTTACTTTTGAAAGAATGAGTATTTCATGTTTGCAGATTAGCACCATTTACTTCCATTGTAAGTGTCTCACTTTAACCCACATTTCTGCTTTTTTTAAATAAAATAATTACAAAATAAAATAAATTTTTGTGATAATCACTATTTTGCCACAAATTTAGTCTATTGAGCTTAACTTGTGTTGAACCTGGAATATTCCTTTAATGGAAAGAAGGCACCCCCACAGTGCAATGATATCAGAAAGTTTTACTATAGTACTTTGATGTACAGTAATATTTGGACACTTGAGACATAAAACATATGAGTACCATTGCATTGGATACCAACATTTTAAATAACAATTTTAAAAATATAGAACAAGCTAAACATAAAAAAAGAGTTTTGGGGGATTTAAATTATAATATATATCCTTCAAAACTAAGACAAAAAGTATTAGGACATTTTCTGGTTTTCTGGTTTCTGTGGAATGGGTAAGAAAAGTGAAGTGAGTTCTTAGGAAAGGACTAGCATCAGTTCAGAATCAGAATCAGAATGAGCTTCATTGCCAAGTATGCTTACACACACAAGGAATTTGCCACGGTGACAGAAGCTTCCAGTGCAATAGAATCCAACGTATATACATACATATAAACATATATACATATAGTGACATAAAAAAAATTAAAAAAGATATAACAGAAAAAAAGAGAAATATACAATAGTGCAATAATGTTGATAGAATATTTTATATACAGATATACAGTTTTTTGCAGGTGATGTGACGTAATGTATTGAAGAAGAGGAAGGATTTGTTAAAGAATATAGTAGGAATGGATGGATTGAATTTTGCACATGGTTGTATTGACCAAAGGAAAGTATTTGGGGGCAGTTTTTACTGTTCATGAGGTGGACGGCCTGAGGGAAAAACTGTTCCTGTGCCTAACTGTTCTGGTGCTCAGAGCTCTGAAGCGTCGACCAGAGGGCAACAGTTCGAAGAGGAAGTGTGCTGGGTGAGTGGGGTCCAGAGGGATTTTACCAGCCCTTTTCGTCACTCTGGAGGTGTACAGTTCTAGCAGGGTGGTTGGGGAGCACCAATAATCCTCCAAGAGTAGAAATGTATCAGCAGTGCCTGTGGCAGGTTGAATTTCCTCAGGTGGTGAAGGAAGTACCAGCTCTGCTGGGCCTTTTTCAAAATTGAGTCTATGTGGGTCTCCCACTTCAGGTCTTGTGAGATGGTAGTGCCCAGGAACCTGAATGACTCCACTGCTACCACAGTGCTGTTTAGAATGTGAGCAGGGTTAATGTTGAGGTGTTCCTCCTAAAGTCCACTTTCATCTCCACTGTTTTAAGTGTGTTGTTTTGATTGCACCAGATAGCCAGCTGGTCAACCTCCCTTCTATATCTCATCATCATCTTATATGAGGCTGATGACAGTAGTGTCATCTGCTAACTTTAGGAGCTTCACAGAGGGGTCCTTGGCGGTGCAGTCATTTGTGTACAGGGAGAAGAGTAGTGGCGAGAGCATAAATCCCTGGGGGGCCCCAGTGCTGATTGTAAATGTGCTGGAGGTGAATTTCCCCATTCTCACTAGCTGCTGCCTGTCTGTCAGAAAGCTTGTGAACCACTGACAGATAGAGCCTGGAACAGAGAGCTGCGTTAATTTAATTGATAGGAGAGCGGGGTTGATGGTGTTAAAAGTCGAACTTAAATCAGCAAATAGTATCCTTGCATAAGTCCCTGGTCTGTCTAGATGTTGACGTACAGTATGTAATGCAAGTCCAATATTGACTGAATCATCCACAGACCTGTTTACTCTATAAGCAATTTGAAGGGGATCCAGAACGTGTCCAGTGAAGTCCTTCAGGTGGGCCAACACCAGTCTCTCGAATTACTTAATGACCACAGACTTCAGAGCGATAGGTCTGTAGACATTAAGTCCTTTGATCTTGGATTCATTTGGGACAGGGATGATTGTGGAGCATTTAAAGCAGCAGGAAACTTCACACTGCTCCAGTGAGCTGTTGAAGATCTGTGTGAAGATGGGGGCCAGCTGGTCAGAACAAGATTTTAGACAAGTGGGTGAAACAATGTCTGGGCCCTGTGCATTTCTTTTCTTCCGTTTCCAGAAGACCCGGCACACATCATCTTCACACATCTTAAATGCATGTTGAGTAGCGGTAGGGGGAGGAGGGTGGTGGCAGGAGGTGTAAATGTTTGTGAGCTGTGAAGGTTGGAGCATGTGTTGGGTGTGAGACTGTGTGTTGATTTTCAAATCTACAGTAAAACACATTCAGGTCATTAGCCAATTGTTGATTCCCTGCAGTGTTGGAGAATGGTGTCTTTCAGTACTCTCCACACTGATGCAGGGTAATTAGCTGAAAACTGTTTTTTCAGCTTTTCAGAATAGCTTATTTTAGCCACTCTAATATCCTTTGTCAGTCTATTTGGCCTGATTGTATAATATTTTATCCCCAGTTCTGTAAACATACTCTTAGTCCTGATGAAGCTGCCTGAGGTTTGCTGTAAACCATGCTTTGTAATAGTTTTATGTAAAATAAAAAAAATAAAAAAAATCCTAGTAGGAATGCACATGTCTTCACAGAAACTGATATATGAGCTCAGTATCTGTGAGCTCGTCAAGATTGGTGGCTGCAGCTACAGAAACACCAATCAGTGCAGTCAAAGCAGGCTTGTAGTTCCAGCTCTGCTTCATCGGTCCATTGTTTTAGAGTCTTTAATACAAGTTTAGCTGATTTAAGTTAGTGCATGTAGGTCAGAAGAAGATGAACCAGAAAGTGATCAGAGAGTCCTAAAGTGCTATTATACGTTTTTTCAGTCATTGTATTGTAAACAAATCTGCGCTTTTATTTTGTATGACTTTTATTTTGTGCCTAACTGCATGTGGGACAGAGTGATATGCATCCTTTATTGTTGTTTAGCAATGATCCTGTGTATTTCTGTCTCTGGTGGGGCATGCAATGTGCTGTTTGTATTTGGGCAGTTCACGTGTGAGATTTGCCTTGTTAAAATCTACAAGAATAATAATAAGTGAGTCCGGGTATTGTTGTTCCGTGTCTGTGATCTGATCAGCCAGCTGTTGCAGCACTGCGTTCATGCACACCTGTGGAGGAATATAGACACTCACAAGGATACATGAGGAAAACTCCCGTGGCAAGTAGAAAGGCTTACAGTTTATAAAGACTGCCTCTAAATTAGGACAGCACATTTTCTTCAGCATTGTTACATCTGTACACCAACATTTGTTGACGTAAAAATACGTTCCACCTCCTCTCGTTTTCCCCATTAACTCTAAACAGCTGGAAGCCTGAACGATTTGTATGTTTTGTTATTTGTTACAGTTTAAGTGTGGTTTATGTGTCCAAATATTTTGGGCCACGGTAAAGATTAAAGGGATGGTTCACACAAAATGAAAATTCTCTCATCATTTACTCACCCTCTTGCCATCCCAGAAGTGAATGACATTCTTTCTTCTGCAGAACACAAATTAAGATTTTTAGAAGAATATCTCAGCTCTGTAGGTCCATACAATGCAAGTGAATGCTGACCAAAATTTGAAGCTCCAAAAAGCACATAAAGGCAGCATAAAAGTAATCCACAACTATAAATTCTTCTACCTGCCCAGTAGAACAAAAACAAAAGAAGAAAATGAAAGTGAAAGTGGAGATTTATAGTAAAAGTACTTAGAGAGTTGAACTACCTACAGAGTTGAAATATTGTTCTAAAAATCTTTGTTTGTGTTATGCTGAAGAAAGAGAGTCAAACACGTCTGAGATGTCATGAGAGTGAGTAAATGATTAGAGAATTGTTATTTATGGGTGACCTATCCCTTTAAGGAAAATGTGTGGGGAGTTTTCTGGTCACAAAATTTATCAATATTGGAAAAGAATATATATATATATATATATATTTTTTTTTTTTATTGCACATTGATTGAGCAACATAATGTGTGAAAATAAATAATAACAGAAGGTTGTTTTGATTGAAATTATTATTTATTTTTTTTAAAGAAAAGAATTACCTTTTTTACTTATAATACTTACAGGGCAAAGTGTGTTAACGTAAGCAAATAATTTTGAGACAGCAAGATGCTTTTTTTGAGAAACAAATTAAGATAATGCAAATAACCACTTCAGAAAAGGGTTCAACACTTTCTGTTCATTTCATCTGAAGAATTCTATAAATCAATTAATCTCCATTGTGATTGGGTTGGTCAATATGTGCCCACATTGGACATTCTTCATAACAAATATTTACGCTACACATATGAAAAACAATGTGTTTGATAGGGGGCTCTAGCTGATACAACAAGGGGGCTTTTACCCCAAATACTTTTTTTCACTTATTGGACAGTTATTAATAAAAAAAAAAACAAAAACAAAAAAACATTTTGATTTAATGACCTTGAACCAAAACTGAAAATTATAAATAAGTATTTTGTCTCAAAATAAATGTAATCATTTCAGAAATTCTCATGACAGACATTTGCAACATTTTAAATATGATAAAATATTAGATAAAATTACCTCAGAATCAAACTTAAGACATTACACTGATCTCATGGATCAGGAATATGTTGCAGTGTGACACACAGTATTGTGGTTGTTTTTGATGCTGTTTGAAGTTTTGTGAGAAAATAAAATCACAAATGCCCTTTAACACAGGGGGGCCTTTAGCCTTGTTGTACCCTACTACAACCATATGGTTAATGTCCAAAAACACATGGTATGACCATGATAGTATATCCAAAAATAAGTACTTTGTACCATGTTTTTGTAAGTGTTGTCTTTTTTTAAACTGTCATCTTAAGTTGGCCTCTTACCTTGGGGATAGTGTTGAAATATCGCATTTCTTGGAGATCTGTCCTTCTTGGTGGTATATAGCTGAATACAGACAGAGTGGAAAGAGGTCTGGATTTCGCTTCTGATAGTACGTCCATTAAAACAGGTGTTAATGCAGCCGCACTTCAATCGCTTGAGAGGCTGACGTCATATGTTTACACGCGTCTGCGGTTGCTAGGAAACAGCTTTAAGAAAAAAATACGCGTGTGTCGATAAATTAATCGTACGGATGCTTAAATTTCTCTATTGTATAATATTATGTTGGAATGTAATTGAGATTGAAATGGAAAGTGTATGAAATCTCAAGTTTGTCAAAGTTGGTCTGTCTGTAGCAATGGTGAAGTATAATTTTAAGCAGTGACCTTGCATGACGAATGTGTTAGCTTGAACAATATGTGAACCTACACAAGTGTGTTTAAAAAAAAAGGACTTCAAGATCCTTTATAAATATCAGCCACGTTGATTGCTGTTGCTTTTACAGTGGCAATCATATTTATAACAAACCTTTTTTGCACAGTAAAGTTCCATTTTTAAAATAACATAGAATTGTGAACATTATGATATATAAAGGATATCGAATATAAACAGAATAAGTCAGAAGTTTACAAACATTTAGGTTGAAGTCATTAAAACTAATTTTTAACCACTCCACAGATTTCATATTAGCAAACTATAGTTTTGGCATGTAATTTAGGACATCTACTTTGTGCATGACACAAGTAATTTTGAACTACAAATCAATCCCAGAACAGCAGCAAAGGACCTTGTGAAGATGCTGGAGGAAACAGGTTGACAAGTATCTATATCCACAGTAAAGCGAGTCCTATATTAACATAACTTAAATGATGCTCAGCAAGGAAGAAGCCACTGATCCAAAACTGACATTAAAAAGCTTGATTACAGTTTGCAAGTGCACATGGGGACAAAGATCTTACTTTTTGGAGAAATGCCCTCTGGTCTGATGAAATAAATTGTCCATTATGACCATCGTTATGTTTGGAGGAAAAAGGGTGAAGCAAGCCGAAGAACACCATCCCAACCATGAAGCATGGGGGTGGCAGCATCATGTTGTGGGAGTGCTTTGCTGCAGGAGGGACTGGTGCACTTCACAAAATAGATGGCATCATGAGGAAGGAAGATCATGTGGATATATTGAAGCAACATCTCAGACATCAGCCAGGAAGTTAAAGCTCAGTCGCAAATGGGTCTTCCAAATGGACAATGACCCCAAGCATACCTCCAAAGTTGTGGCAAAATGGCTTAAGGACAACAAAGTCAAGGTATTGGAGTGGCCATCACAAAGCCCTGACCTAAATCCGAAAGACAATTTGTGGCAGAACTGAAAAAGCATGTGTGATCAAGGAGGCCTGCAAACTTGACTCAGTTACACCAGTTCTGTCTAAAAAATTCCAGCAACTTATTGTGAGAAGCTTGTGGAAGGCAACTTAAAACACTTGACCCAAGTTAAACAATTTAAAGAAAATGCTACCAAATACTAACAAAGTATATGCAAACTTCTGACACACTGGGAATGTGATGAAAGAAATAAAAGCTGATATAAATCATTCTCTCTACTATTATTCTGACATTTCACATTCTTAAAATAAAGTAGTGAAACTAACTGACATAAGACAGGGAATGTTTTCTAATGAGTTTATATGTATTTGTGTATGTAAACTTCAGACTTCAACTGTATATATATATTATATATATTTATAACTTTAAAATAATATATATATATATATATATATATATATATATATATATATATATTATTTTTATTTTTGCATTTTTTACATGAGAAAGTGAATAAGCATCCAATGTCAATGATTAACTGCTGGTTCAGGTCCACTGAAGATCAAGAATGATGCATTGTGCTTTTATTTGTCAATTAAAGTGTTCAGAGAAGCCCTATCATTGATATGCTTCATAGAGAGATAAGTTGACTGAGCTTGACATATGATGCTCTCAGCTTCACAAAAGAATCAGTCTATCATTTCAACCTCATTTGGAGCAGTCAGTGATAAAACCAAGTCAGGAGCTAATACAGCGTAGCATCAGAAGAACATCCGATAAAGGTCTTTATTCATTCTGAGTGAAAAAATTTAAATTAAAAATTAAATTACTTCTCCACCCACATGCTAATCAATGGATTACTGTCCTATTGTTTTGTGCCATTTCAGTAAAGTTACTATACCCAACTCTGAAAATTAGATCAGCAGTTATATGCTATTATTTTGACACTTTTAAAGGGAGAGTGCAATGTTGCAGCAGTGGCATAACATTAGTATTTAACATGTTTGTATATATGTAGTTCTGTAACTCACATTGCAATGTTCTTCAGAGACTTTGTGATCTGTTTCAAGGCAAAAATACAGTGCATCCAGACAAAGACTTTCTTCTTGAAGCTATCTTCTTGCAAAAGCATCCCAAGAGTAACACTGTTGTTTTTTTATCTGGTCCGGGTAAAGACATGCCAACCCTGACAAAGAAGAAATGCAGAAACTCCACCAAACAAGTCAATCTAGATTAGGATATTCATTTACAGTCCAACAATCATTCTGAAAGAATGATCAAAGACAACTTGCCACTTTTATTAGAATATTAGAACCAACCTAAATATTGTTAGCTTTAGAAGTAAACATTATATATATAATATAATTTAATTGTAAATATTTTACAGTTGTCATTATTATCTCTTTATCTGATCTAGATAATGCCTGGATAATGAATGTAAAAACTTGAATAACAGCGCTATCTACTGAACATTCATAAAAGTGCAATAAGGTAAAGCCCCCGTGACAATATAAAAGTCATACAAAATAAAAGCGCAGATTTGTTTTTTATTTTTATAAATTTGTTTACAATACAATGACAGAAAAAACTTATAATAGCACAAAGTTTTTACAGTGATGCTAAATATTTAATACAATTATTGCATTATCCTGGTCCTGTCAATAAATAATACTATTTATATACTGATGAGAACAGTAGACGTCTGTGACGTCAAGATGTAGCATTTTAAAACACCTGTTATAATCACCATATATCACAAAGTGGCCTCTGATATAAATATAATTAAGTAAAACTATTTTTTTTTTTAAATATCTCTCTCTCTCTCTCTCTAATAATAATAACAACAACAACAACAACAACAACAACAACAACAACAACAACAATAATAATAATAATAATAATAATAAAAATAAATAAATAAATAAATAAATAAATAAATAAATCTGCAATCTCCTTCAAATAGAAGGCCTATTTGAATCTTTCTGTTAATTCCTCTTATATGACAGTGGTGGCTCATCTAGTTACCACAATTATTTGCCGTAACAATAGTAACAGTTGTGGTATTTTTGCGGAAACTATAGTTGTCATGAACTCTTGCCGTGTAATTATGCCACTCGTATTTCCAAGTATGTTGGGTGGACAAGTCCAGACTGAACTATGGGTGTGACCAAATTAAAAAAGGCGTTGCATTTGTCATTCAAGAGTAAAATGAAACGGACAAGAAAGACGTGATTTTTGACGGACACTCGAAGACACCATACAGTTGATTCGTTTCGGGTCGAATCGAAACGCTCCGAATATCTCCGTGTGTAACCTGACTCCAATTTACAGACGAACCTGCTCCGAGGTGTTCTGGTTTACGACCTGTTGGATCTGTCATGAGGAGCCGAGCAAAGGGATTATAACAAGGTAAGTGTATCTGACATCTGTGAACGATTTCAAGTAACCAGATGTCAGATTTGTTTGTTCACGGGTTTGTTTATACATGGCGACTCGACAAACGAGAACGCTCCCATTTTAATCACACATTATATAGCGCGTAAAGTGTAAACAGCTTCGACGGGTTTTTACGACGCGTCAGTTTAGACTTATCTTGCGTTGACATTGACTTAAAGTTCATTTGTTACTGTAAAGCAAATAATTTTTCTTAACATAGCTAGTTACCTGTTGGTTACATTTGAACTAATACCAAGTGGTTGTACGCAACAACAAACCGTGTTATTCTGCTGTATAATAAGATATGTAAGTATTTATTTCTACATCAAAGAAAGCAGTTATGATAAGAAAAAATAGTCATTGCTATATTTTTATAGAATTGTACAGTTTGTGCACTTATATGGTCATAATGATGGTTTATTTATGAGAACTGTACACATTGTATTAATCAGATGGATGGATGGATAGATAGATGATGAGAGCACAGATGGTATACTGTCATTCTTGTTGTCTTGTCTTTTTTTCACTATGCTTCTTTTTTTCCCAGCCGTCTGGCATTCTCTCTATCTTTCTTTCCTTCTTTTTCTTAAAATTCAGCACAATGCTGCGTAAGTTCAGTTCAGAGGGTGCATTGTTGGATCTGGACTTCTCACCATGGAGTCAGGGGGATGAAGATGTGACCCTGGGCAGCTCCGATGATGAGATGAATGGAGCCTCAGCATCTTATCCTTGCACCCCGGATGCAAAGTCAGGAAGCGCAGGTCAAAGTAGGAAGGGAGAACTTAACAGAGATCATAGCTTTAGTATGGAAAACCTTGTTGGCATGGAGGACTCTGGTTTCTTGAAAGTTACGAGTCTGAATGACAGCTTTAAAGCTTACAGTGACAGTCAGCTTGCCCCGAAAGCCACTGGCAGCTCTGAGAGTATGGGAAAGTGTAACAACTCTCCCAACTCTCCATCATCCACACTGAAATCTGGTAATTTGTCAATTTCTCCAAGACCTTCTCTTTTTCATGGACAACAAGCTCGGGCCAAATTAACAGCTGCTAAATTACACCTAAAAAGTTTGTTTGGACAGGTAAGTTTGAAAACTTCTTTAGGGTTTAAGTCAACTAAATTATATTTAATATGTAATTAGTTCAGCTCACATATTAGGTTGAATCTCACTAAACCAATCAAGAACACGTAAAGCTCATATTTCACCCCACGTGAATAAGAAATCTTTTTCATTTCTGTAATGCCAAAAAAAACTGTAAAATTTACTATAATGCACACAAATCTCTTATCACTGTAATGCAAAAAAATAAACATTTTCATTACTGTATTGTGGAAAAATCTCATTCTTGTTACTGTAATGCCAAAAAAATCTAATTCTCATTACTGTAATTTCAAAAAAATCTCATTCTCATTACTGTAATGCCAAAAAATCTCATTCTCTTTACTGTAATGTGAAAAAATCTCATTCTCTTTACTGTAATTCCCAAAAAATCTCATTCTCTTTACTGTAATGCCAAAAAATCTTGTTACTGTAATTCCCCAAAAATCTCATTCTCTTTACTGTAATTCCCAAAAAATCTCATTCTCGTTACTGTAATGCCAAAAAAATCGCATTCTTGTTACTGTAATGCCAAAAAATCGCATTCTCTTTACTGTAATGCCTGAAAAAATTGCATTCTCTTTACTGTAATGCCTGAAAAAATCTCATTCTCGTCACTGTAATGTAAAAACATCTCATTCTCTTTACTGTAATGTGAAAAAATCTCATTCTCTTTACTGTAATGTGAAAAAAATCTCATTCTCATTACTGTAATGCCAAATAAATCTCATTCTCGTTACTGTAATACGCATTCACCCATTGGCAAACTAAAGTTTATTTTTCTTAAAGAAATACAAAATGCCTTTCACATATTACAAGCGTCAGGAACAGCTCCACAATTTGCTCATCCAAACCAAAGTCAAGTACTACAGTACGAAGGCACGTATGTTTTCATATTGCGCAGGTGGTTCTGTTAGATTCAGTTCCCTCTCTGCCCCTTGAATTCTCCCCTCTGAGTTATAATGTTGCTGAGACTTTGCCTAAACTTTAAAAGGAGAACTCTGAAAGGGGAACTGCATGTCCTAATACTCTATATGGGACTATTGCAGAGACAAAATGTGTTCTTTTAATCTATGAGATTGTGGCAAGAAATCATGGCAAACCAAAAGATACTGTGAAACACCTAATTCCCTGAACAATTGTGGCATCTGGAAAATGAGAAATTGTCAGAAAGCTTTCCATGTTGTTATGCCTTAGTGACATTTGTTTAAGTCACAGAACTAGTGTAAACCACACTTCCTTAAAGTCTTGAATCAAGCAAGATTTCATCATACATGTGTTGCATGCTAGTGACCTCTTGTTTTTCTTTTACACAAGGGTTCACCACAGTCCTCGAATTCAAATCTAACCAGTGCAGAGCACAGAGAGACTGTAAGCAGGTAAAAATAAAACATCCCAGCAAGAAATCAATCCAATTTCACAGTGGTTTCCATGTGAATTCTCTCTCCGTTTTTGCCTTTGGCCAATCCTTTTCCCTCACTTTCTGCAAAACAGCCCCTCCCAAGCCCCTTATTTTGGCCCACTGTTATTGATTCCACACATTTTAGCTGAATGTCTTTGTCATGTTTCTTCTCTCCCTGTTGTTTGTCTCAGTGCTAAAGAGAGGCGCTCTCGAATGCCTATCCTGAGGCAGTGGAGTCAGGTGGGCCATAGCAAAGCTCAACTCAGCAGGAAAGAGATGGAAAGTTGGGCCAAGTCCCTCGATTCTTTGCTGGACAGCAGAGGTGAGTGCTTTCCACTGTTTAAACCGCTTGATTTGCCAGACCACTTGTCAAACAAAGGACATTTGCAAGACGTTGTAGTATCGCATGGGTTTAATGCTATTTAATTGGATGATTGAACTGTATAGTTTTATAATTTATTTAATAGCTATTTGTCTATGCTGAGATCAATGTTTTGTGGTGAAATTCATTACATTATTGAAACACTCTTCAAGCTGCTTCCTCTTAACAGTTTGGAACCACTTTTATGTAAGTGAGTTTCCGGACAATTCCCTAAGAATATGCAATAGTTTCTTAGTTATGAAGATAATGCAGATAACAGAATAATGAGTTTTTTCCTTTGAGGTTGAGAGCTGGCCTAAAGTCAAACAAATCAATTCTACAAGAAAAACTTGAGTTGTCTTGCCTGTGCAAACTTGATTTTTGGTGTTGCTTAGTGGTTGCTAAAATGGGGAGGTTGCTAAGGTATTCTGGGTTGTTTCTAAGTGGCCCAAGTCAAACAACACATCCAAGTCTCAATCATATTCTGGTCCTAGATATGGTTTGGGTCCCTCTTACAATAAAATTTTATAGGATTTTTTCCACCTGTTTTATTGTCCACCAGGCTAAAATCATAAATCTGATTGCTTAGAAAAGTAACAGCACAACTCTCCTCCAAAGGTCATATGATTTGAGCTATCATTCATATCCGTAGCATAAACAGTGCTGTTTATCAATGGTATATGTTTCTATTAAAGCACAATGTGCGTGTGTAACGTGATCCATTAGATCATCATTCGGTTCATGTCAGTGGAAAAGGTAGCCGGTATTGAGTGCAACAGTCGTGTTCCTTAAGTAAAAATCCATATAAATAAATTTTTTCCATAGACATTTTTTCCATAGAAATTTAAAAATGAAAAGGCAGATCTACCATGAGCTTTGAGGTTGTTCAATGATCATATAAGCCTTTGTTAAAGACATCAGTCTGCGTAACTTCATTGTTAGAAAATCATGCTAAAAAGCTCAATTCATGAAAACAACTACATTACCAATAATTCTGCAGAGAATGATCCACCAATAAGAGAATTGCAGCCAACAAAGCCCGACAAATAAGTCCAGCAGCAAGAGTACGCTTCCGTGACACACTGTGAAGGATGTAATCCAGTCGGTCTCCTTACACTCTTAAACTACACTTACTGTATAGTATTATATCTGAATATTTTGCAGTACACCTAAAATAAATGGTTTCTGTACTTCTAATCAACAACCTAATCTCAATAGTTGTATACACTGATGGCCAAAAGTTTAAAATAATGTACAGCTTTTGTTCTTATGGTAAGAAATTGGTACTTTTATTCACCAAAATGGCATTCGACTGATTACAATGTATAGTCTGGACATTAATAGTGTGAAAAATTACTATTACAATTTGAAATAAATGTTCAGAACTTCTGAGTTCTCAGGTGACATTTCACCCCACACTTCCTGTAGCACTCGTCGGCACTTCTCATGCACCTCACAGTCTAGCTGATCCCACAAAAGCTCAATGGAGTTAAGATCCATAACACTCTTTTCCAATTATCTATTGTTCAATGTCTGTGTTACTTTATCCACTCTAATCTTTTCTTTTTGTTTGCAATTCTTCCCACAAGGCCTGCACTCCTGAGTCTTCTCTTTACTGTTGTACATGAAACATGGTGTTGAGTGGGTAGAATTCAATGAAGCTGTCAGCTGAGGACATGTGAGGCATCTATTTCTCAAACTAGAGACTCTGATGTACTTATCCTCTTATTTAGTTGTACATCTGGCCTTCCACATCTCTTTCTGTCCTTGTTAGAACCAGTTGCCTTTTGTCTTTAAAGACTAGTGTATTGTTTCCCAACCACTGAGCCGCGGCACACTAGTGTGCTGTGAAAAATTGTCAGGTGTGCCGTGGAAAATTATCAGATTCCACAAAATAAATCAGGGCACCAGACTGAGACAAATTTTTCAACCATTTTTCCTAACAGTGTGATTGAAATTTGCAAGAGGTCGCATTGGTACGACTACAAAGTTAGCTGACTCTCTGATTGTGCTCTGTTGTTTTTTGTTTTGTATGAGAAATATCAAATGGTAAATGTTCCAAACGTAAAAGGAAACAGCTTTACCCAGATCAGTCAGCGCTGCTCAATGGACAGATCAGTGCAGAGACGTGTATTTACACGTGCACCAGTCTCGAGTGCTCAGCCATGCAGATCATCAGAAACAGTGTTGCGAGAAGCACGGGCTGGGTCGCGAATTCGGCATTAATTATTTGTTTAAAACCTCTATGAAAGCCCATAACGTTTCGATGATTAAACCAGTTTAAGTTTGTATTAAACAGCCCCAACATTCTAAACAGCATTTGCACTATGAAAAGACAGAAATTTCAATCCAGTTTCAATCCACACATCACAGATATTTAAAACAATATTGACCATAAACATATATCAATATAGAAGTGAGAAAATACAATTTAATATCTGGATGTGTTTTTCTTATGAAAAATGCCATAATTTGTTTTATGGTTACTGATAATCATGGTTTTACTTTTGGTTACTATGATCTTATTGCAAATGCCACAGTTAAAACTATGGATACAATGGAAATTTCCTTCTGTGTAAAATAATTTCTAATGTCCTCTGATTATAGAAAATGGCTTTGTTTGTCTTCAGATGACTTCAGTATTTTAATCATCAAGTTCCTGATAAAAAGAAAGAAACCGTGAAAGAAAACTAATTTTCTTTCAGTTGGACCGGTGCGACCAACTCAAGTGCTGGTGGGACCATTTGTAGAATTTAACACAACGGTGCTACCACTCTTAAATGTTAGTATGGAGCCATGTAAATAAAAAAATATTTCCTGTATCATTGCAAGAATTAATTTGCAAGAACAAATCTAAAAATAAGAAAAGATGCAAATCTGTTATTTTAGTCATTACCCAATTAGCAATCTTGCCAGGTTTGATCTCATTATACACCGTACATACGTGACTTGCGTTTTTTTGCATAGCCGAATTTCAAACATTATGAGTAAACCCGCAACTAAAATGGACAGAAAAGGAAAACTTTTAATGATGGCTGTGTGGGACAGTGGGATAGAGATGTGCCATGGGATTTGTTTAATTGTAAAAAGTGTGCCGTGGCAGAAAAAAGGTTTGAAAACACTGCTGTAGTGTACACCTTTGTATGAAATCTTCAGTTTTTTTTGGCAATTTCAAGCATTGTATAGCCTTCATTCCTCAAAACAATGATTGCCTGATGAGTTTTTAGAGAAAGCGGTTGATATTGACCTTGGGACATGCCAGTGCATACTGTGGCAACTTAAAACAAACATATAGACAATGTTATGCTGCGTACACACTGCCAGCGACATTACGACAGCGACTGCAGTATCAGCCAGTGGCTGGCGACGAAGTCGCTAGCTGGGTGTTCGCACTACTGAGTTGCCTAGTAACGTTTATAAATGACATTCACGGATGCCATTCCATTAGCTGTTGACAGCTCAATCTCTTTCTCTTGCTCACTAACAACAAACTATTTCTGTAGCGAACAGACTAAATATAAATCGCAATCAGTCTCACTCACAATGCTCCTGTAGTATCGAAAGATGAATGAGAAGCTAATGCTTGCTGTTAGAATTTGCCAGTGCTGCTGTTATATCTCTTCCGCGTACAATGACAAATGTCAAGTACTGTCTGGAAGGTCCATCAAGATCCCGCGATCTCAGATACACCTTTCCACGCAGTATTTGCTTTTAAATGTCCTTGTACATGGGAAGAGACACTATCATAGAGCACTTGGATATCATTCATCTCAACAGCAAGCAATTATGCCTATTCCATCTATATTTAGTCTGTTACTGCAGGATGCTTGTTTAGTGGCAAGAAAAGAGATCCGTGAGCTCTCCAGCAATGGAATGACATCCGTTGACTGTCGCTTATAAACGTTAGTCGGCAACCAGTAGTTGGAACATCTACTGCAACTTTGTCGCCAGTCGCTGGACACGCCGCAGCATCTAGCGCCAGCGTGTACGCGACTAGCTGCGTACACGCCGGAAGTCGCTGTGCTCAGCGACTGAATACCATGCATGGTCATGTGAGTTTACAGCGACTTCGCGTACACGACTGTCGCGACGCTAGACATGGCGTGTCAGCGACAGCGACAAAGTTGAGAAAAGTTCAACTTTGGAGCGACTATCGGAAGCGACAGCCAATAGGAGAGAAGACGGGAGAGCTCACGTGATCCTTTCTCTCTCTCTCTCAGCTCCTGCAGGAACGGAAAGGTGGATGAAAGGCTAATTCTTGCTGTTAGCAATTTTCCAGTGCTCTATGATATGTCTCTTCCCACGTACAAGGACATTTTTAAGAAAAATACTGCGTGGAAAGGTGTATCTGAGATCGCGGGGATTTTATGGACCCAGACAGACCGGCATTTGCATTTTCGCAGCAGATAAACAGCCGCTATGGCAAACAGCACGCTTTGTTTCTCATTCATCTTTGATATAAAGCATTTTATGTACTGATTCCATTTATATTTAGTCTTTTCCCTCCAAAATGTTTGTTTTTAGTGGCAAGAAAAGAGATTGGCTTTCAACAGCAATGGAATGGCATCCGTGAATGTCATTTATAAACGTTACTAGGCAACCAGTAGTGGGAACACCCACTAGCGACTTCACCGCCAGCCACTGGCGACCTGCAGCGACAAAGTCTCTGGCAGTGTGTACGCAGCTTTAAGCTTCATTCAGCAGTGTTTAATATAATGGCAAGTGATTTTCTAGTACCAAATTAGCAATTTAGCATGATTAATCAAGGATAAGGTGTTGGAGAAATGGCTGCTGGAAATGGGGCCTGTCAAGATTTGTTCAAAAATAACTTTTTTCAAATAGTGATATTGCTGTTTTCTACATCAGTAATATCCTGACTATACTTTGTGATCAGTTGAATGCCACTTTGGAGAATTAAAGTACCAATTTTCTTCTGAAACAGCAAACTCTACATTATTCCAAACTTTTGGCCGCCATAATTTTTTACATTTTTTTTTCAGTTACTTAATTCGCAATGCTTCATGAGATTGTAGTAGTTTGTGCCATCATGAAATACGTTAAGTACACAGTCTTGTACCTTTGTCTTTTTGTCTGTTTAAAATACTTTTTTGCTTCAAATCAAAGTCTGTAATGGCTGGCTAGTTGGATTTATTACTTGGAACTCTTCAATGAAGGATTTTATGAAAAGCCAAAAAACCTCTGGAACCCAGACGATTGAAAATGTGGGCGGACACTGTTGCACTCTGTTGAGATCGGTTCTAAGTTTCCCCAGTAACCGGCTCTGACCGTGTGCGTGTGTGGTGTGATGTAAACCAAAGCCTAGTGGCTAATTTTTAAAAAGGGAGAACTGTTTGACATGTCCCACCCCCACTTCCTGTTTCAGCAGGAAATATATCAAAACACCAAAGAAAACTACACTTATCAAGGCACTTCACTGCAACTTTAAAGTACTTCCCTTGCACCTGAAATACACACTCTACACAATCATTAATTTCAAAAAAGTTTTCAAACCTGTTTTTCAATGTAAATAAATATAGTCATGAGGGTCTACAGGAGTCCTCTCTGTTGTTTTTGGTGCCATGGCAACAGAATGGCTGCCTACATGTTGGTTACACACCTGAATTTGATTTGGTGGATAAAAGTTTTCAAATATAAATAATAATATTAAAAGACAACATTGTTTCACTGCTTAGTTTAAAAAAAAAAAATGTTTTTAATAATAAAATATGAATTGTTCTGCCAGAATTTCAGCTTGAGAATCCAGATGGATACGCCACTTTTTTAAAATTAGGAACAATATCAAAATGACTGAACTCAGTAATTGAAAACATGTTTGTTATATTAGAGGTGTATTCAAGTAATTTGTTTTGATGAATTGCATTTTTTTATGTATTTTTGAATAGTAAGCCTAATAGAGCCATACAAAAAAATTAGCATCATGTCATTGACCCGTTTATCAATAACTTCAAGACATATTTTGTACACTATTTGTTTTGTAATCCTTGTACTCTATAGTCACCTATAAGTGCCAATATATTCCTGCTAAAGTGAATAATGCTGTGAAAAACTTTTTTCCTTCTGTAAATTGGTGGATGTGATGACATATGTGGGTGTATGGCAGAATGTGAGCATATCACGTGTCATCTGAGCCCCCCATTTTGTACACCGAAATAGCTTCTTCTTTTTTTTTTTTTTTTTTTTTAGTTCATTAAGATTTTTTTCTCTTCCACAATGTTAACCGGATGTCCTCACCTGTCCTTTAGTGGGAGTTACAGTCTTTGAAGCATTCCTGCGATCCGAGTTCAGTGATGAAAACCTGCAGTTCTACCTGGCCTGTGAGCAGTACAGACAATCGTCCAATAAATTCAGCCTGCAGAGGCGGGCAAAATCAATTACTGAGACGTACATCCAGCCTGGTGCTCCCAGAGAGGTACGTTTGTCTGTATTTGCCCCCTTCTTTGTCTGTCTGTTTTTTTTAAGGATGAAATGAAATTTCCAAAAAATGAAAATTCTGCCATCGTTTACACACCTTTAATTCTTGCTTTCTTCTGTGGAACACAAAAGGAGCTGTTTGAAAGAATGTCCAAGCTGCTCTTTTCCATACAATGAAAATAAATGGGGACTGGGGCTGTCAAGATCTAAAAAT
The DNA here is from genome assembly GCF_025860055.1 of Xyrauchen texanus. Classification (NCBI taxonomy): domain Eukaryota; kingdom Metazoa; phylum Chordata; class Actinopteri; order Cypriniformes; family Catostomidae; genus Xyrauchen; species Xyrauchen texanus. The sequence continues at coordinate 30,244,872 of NC_068301.1, forward strand.
TAAAGCGGAGCTGAAGATTTTCAGCTAATAACAACATTTCAGCTATTGTATGGCTTTAGAAGATTAAGAATACACCACACACATCTGATGGGCTACTTTTATGTTGTCATTTTTGGAGCTTGACAGCCTCAGTCCCCATTATGAAAAAGAACATGTTCTGCAATATTTCTTCTTTTTTGTTGCATAGAGAGTGAGTAAACATTGCTTAACATTGTCATGACTGCAAAGTTGTAATATTAAATAAACTTTACACAGATGAGGTGAGTAAGAGATTTGATCACACTAAAAGCATGTTAACACGTTTAATGTTTATGTGTTGTGTTTAAGTATTTGAATGTTTATGTTAGTGATAGACCGATATATCAGCCATGGCTGTGTTTCCCAAAAGCATCGTAAGCTTATTGAGGCCATTGCCGCCTATGGTTTCTATGATCAACTTAGGCTTACGATGCTTTTGCGAATAATCGGACGATATTTGGCCATTTTACGATTATTGGCATCTGCAAAAAATGTGTTTGTTTGGGCGATTTACAGAATTGTTAACTTTCCCTTGTGTCAGTTCCAAAATCTATCAATAGATTTGTCAATGGATAGTCAAGACTTTCTGTTTTCAAATTTTTTTCTTTTCAAGTTTGTGCAAATTTGAGTACATATTGTATAAAATACTTGTTTGTTTCACTTTGGAAATTTTGTGTACATCTGATTTGCTGTTGTTAAATTGTATTATGTTTATCTGCATTTATATCGGCCATCCTGTTCTTTAGAATTCGGCATCGGCCATTGAAAAACCTGTATTGGTTGACCACTAGTTTATGGATTGGCCCCATTCACTTCAATTTGTAAAAGCCTTACTGTTAACTCATTTTTTGCTTGTGTGTGTGTGTTTTTAAACAAATTCAAAATTTGTTTTTGTGGTAATAATATTTTTTTTTCCACTAATGCTGTCGATTGAGCTTCACTTGTATTGAACCTGGAATACTCCAATAATAGCTGTGCTATCTGTGTATTTATACAAGTTTGAATATATTTTAATTTGAGTCTCTCTCTCACCCACTTTTAGGTAAATCTGGACAGTAAGACAAGAGAACTGACCGTAGAGCTCCTAAAAGCCCCATCACACATCTCCCTGTCCCATGCCCAAAAGCGCATCTATTGCCTCTTAGAAATGGACTGTTACCCCCGTTTCCTTCAGTCTGAGATCTATCTCACACTCCTGGGGGATTCATACTAGGACAAGACTGGGGGGAGTGTCAAACCAGAACAAAAACAGAACTTTTGTTGTGAAGGGACACCTGGATAGACGCCTAGGTCAGAGATCTGTATGAAAAAGTAATATTAACTACTGAAATACTTTTTGGTTTAATAGCCTATTAAAATAAACTGAGAAAAAGGGAATCGATTTTGGAGGGTGTTGCGACTGTCTTGAACTTGAATTCATAATGGTTTAAAGGGTCATGCAATGGGAGGAAGGTGCTAACTATTAAGTATTGTACATTGTGTAGGTTCATTTTGAGCTTGTCTTAGTTTCAAGACAAAGATTCTCATGGACCAATAAGCAGGGACTTGGTGGTTTGTTGACAGGCAACAAAGGGAAAAACACATTGTGCAAGAATGGGCTGTTCATTAAGAGGGACGAAGCACTCCAGGTTAAACCAGGGTCAAACATTTTATGCATGTTATAATAAAGTAAATAATGACTTATTCTTAGAATATAATTTACCTGACTTCTGTTTTGTATCCATAGAAAGGTTAAAAAAAAAAATTCTGCATTCAAAGAAAGTAAAAAATATTTTAACATTAAGTCTAAATAAAATCTTACCAAGATGTAAATAACCATCAAAATGTACACCCATTCATTTTGTGATAGACAATGTATATTATACACGATTAATATGAGTGAAAGTTAAAACTTGCTTTTAGTATTTACAGTTGGACAGTTTATTTGTTTTGTCAGTGGGTTTAAACCCCTGTGCATTAGCTCTGTGATGCCACTTTTGTTGTAATTACAGATTACACATTTATTGTAACTGTGTATGTCATTGAAAGTGTTTATTGAAATGGAATGAAAATGATGTTACCATAGATTCTGAAATCAAACCTCTGACACTGAATTTGTGTCATGTTTTTTCTGTGTACTTAAATAGTATAAACTATTGTTACTTTTTTGTTTTTCACAAGTTCTACTGAAGTGACACTTCAAAAAAATATCTATTGTAGAGGGTGGAACATATGACACATGTTGACAGGTTGTTGAAAGGGTATAGATACTGCTTTGAGAAAGCTCACTGGAATAGCTAGATACCGCCGCTACAGTTTCAGATTGAAGAGATGAGATTGGTTCTCCCTTGGAGGGTTTTAATGGATGTTGATGTCAGGGTAAATCTCAAGAACGTGTCCAGATCATATTTTTCTTCAAAATCAAAAGAAATAATAGATTGGGCTTAAAGAAAAATGCAAAAAGAAATGTAAGTCTTATTACTGTAATGTTATAAAACAATTAAAGGGGCAGTTCACCCAAAAATGAAAATTCTCTCATCATTTACTCACCCTCATGTTTTCCCAGATGTGTATGGCTTTTTTCTGCAGAACACAAACAAAGATTTTTTTTGAAGATTATTTTAGCTCTGTAGGTTCATACAATGAAAGTGAATGGTGACCAAAACTTTTAAGCTTCAAAAAGCACATAAAGGCAACATAAAAGTAATCCATATTACGCCAGTGGTTTAATTAATATCTTCAGAAGCGATCCAGTCGGTTTTGGGTGAGAACTGACAATTTTCACAATAAATCTTAACATCATTTGCGATCATGATTTCAAGCTTGATTACACTTTCTAGCACAATCTAGAGCTCTACGCATGCATCAAGCGGTGGAGGTGTAATCAAGCTTAAAATAATGATCGTGCCAAGAGACCGCAATGACAAGATGTACAGTAAATAATTTGTTATATTTTGATCTGTTTCTCACCCAAAACCAATTGTATCGCTTTACAAGACATGGATTACTTTTATGCTTTTTAAAGCTTCAAAGTTTTGGTCACCATTCACTTGCATTGTCTGGACCTACTGAGCTGAAATATCTTTCTAAAAATCTTTGTTTTTGTTCTGCAGAATAAATAAATTATACATATCTGGGATGACATGAGTAAATTATGAGAGTATTTTCATTTTTGGGTGAACTTTCCTTTCCTAATTTTAATGTATTTCTACATCATGGTAGTATTTTTTGTACTGCATTTAATTATTTATATACTGTAATATACAGTATGCATTGCAGTAAAGATTACAGATAATGCAATGTAATATATAATTTTTTTAATAATCAAGATCTACCGGGGGCCTGGGTAGCTCAGCAAGTAAAAACACTGACTACCACCCCTGGAGTTGTGAGTTCAAATCAAGGCTGTGCTGAGTGACTCCAACCAGGTGTCCTAAGCAACCAAATTGGCCCGGTTGCTAGGGAGGGTAGAATCACATGGGGTAACCTCCTTGTGGTCACGATTAGTGGTTCTCGCTCTCATTGGGGCATGTGGTAAGTTGTGTGTGGATTGCGGAGAGTAGCATGAGCCTTCACATGCTGGGGTCTCTGCGGTGTAATGCACAGCGAGTTTTGAACGAGGATTGACTGTATCAGGAGGTAACTGAAACTTGTTCTTCGCCACCCAGATTGAGGCAAGTAACCGCACCACCACGAGGCTCTACTAAGTAGTGTGAATTTGGCCATTCCAAATTGGGAGAAAAAACTCTAATGAGAATTTGGAGTGAAAATACACTTAATTGTATGAAAATATTCAGAAAGTGACACTAAATGTAGGCTTCATTTTCTTTTTCCAAAATACTATTTCTTATTTGTTTTTTTTAATCTGACCTGGATTTCCTGAGATTCGCCCATTTGTTGAGATTAAGACACTCAAACACGCATCATTATTTTCGACATGCTGCCAAGTGAAACATTCACTAATGTCCTTGTCAAATGTGTTCCAAGGATTTAATCTGGTTGTTTATTGATTCATATAAATTTTAAATGATCTTCCAAGTGGAATAATGTAAAAGGCTGAGTATGCTTTTTGACTGTTAAATTATGATAGTAAATATACTAGTAAATATATTTGAGAGCAGTGATATTTTCATCCATTTATTTAAAATTAGTTGTCCATGAAAAAAATCTCTGTAGGTTTGCATAGAGCTGTTTCTGAAAAAGAACATCATCAGATTATAAAATTGTGATTATGAAAGTGCAGGCATAAAATACATTTTTAAAAGTGAAAGTCTTATAACCTCAAGTCAAATAGTGCTCACACTGCTGCTGTCATTATTTTCAGTAATTTACAGCAAGACTAAAGGGCTTTTATCACTTTGTGCTTTAATAAAATTCTCAATATCCCTTTTCCCTTCTTTATCCTGATTTTTAGCATGCTGTTTGTCCAACGATTCCTTCATTTTCATCAACATTTGTCCAATGACGTCTCCTCACCAGGGCCTTGTGCTGCGATACCCTTGTTTCTGTCGCACCCACTGGGATGTATAGCGGCTCTCTTCAACCGTCCAAGACCATCCTCTTCCTCTTCCCCTGCCTCTCTCGATCTCAGCTGTTCTGTCTTTCTTACAGTCCTCCACCCCGGCTCTGGGAACCCTGCCTATCCCGAGGCTGTTGTTTGGTGCTTTGGTAGTAAGCTCACTGCTTATCTCTCCCTTTTGTTCCAAGGGTGCTATGGACATCTGGTCCTGCTGATGATCTTTCTTTGGGGCAGCAATCGTTGGAAGGGAATCAACCTGGACTTGAAGATGCGGTCTGGGAAAGATAATGAAAAAAAAAAAGAGCAGCAGATTATAACAAAAATAAAGTAACAAGACCAAATGGCAAAAGAAAGGCTGAGAAGAGTAGAGATGAGTAAGGAAGCAAAATACATCTGAATGGCAGAGAAATTTAATGAAACTAATTTAACAACAAAATTAAAGAAAATGGCACAAGTAGTAACATGAACATGCTGTTTTCCCATCATAACTAGGCCCACACAGAATCTGCACACTTTTTACATTTTTTGTTCAAATTGTGTCATGTTGAATTTCTCTAAATGTATTTAAACAGCAGTAAAATGTGTTAAACTGATCTGAGAGTATACACTCTTGTTGGTAACTGAAAGCATGATCAAATATATTTAAATAAAAATATTTCATTAATTAGATTTGTACATTTTCTTAAGAAAATGTGAGTGGTGGTTGCCAGGGCATTGCTAAGGTGTTGCTAGGTGGTTGCTTACCAAAAAGAGCCCAAGTCTCTATGATATTCTGGTCCTTAGATATAGCTTGGTTCCCTATTTCAATGCAAGTCTATGGATTTATTTTTTTGCATCTGCTTGGCAAAATGAAAATGTAAAGTGTAAAGGTGCTGTAATTGATTTTCTTATGAAATGACATGCAGAAACATCCCTATTACTTGCAGGGTTTCTGCTAAGAAAATGTGATGGTGGTCAACGTGTCTGGGAATGATAAAGTTTGCCGAACAAATTGGAAAAATCTCATTTTGGTGTTTTTTATTCACTGTAATGTGGTGGACTATAGTATGCAAAATAATACGTTTATTCGTTTCCACATTGAGAATAAATGGGTTTATTCAAAAGCTGAAAAGATTTGATTTCAGAGACTTCATATGGAGTTTATATTTATATGGATGAAAATAAGGTGCATTTCGAACTCTACTGAGACCAGAGCAGACTACATAGGGGGACAATGATAATCAGTACATAGATTCAGAATTTATAATGTATAATTTTATTTTAACATGGTTGGTATCGATTGACTTTTAATCAGAATTAATTATGATAATTTCTGATGTAATGTGTGTAATGACTCAAAAACATGAATAACCAACACTCCTGGAAGCATAAACAACTGATGAAAAAACTGTGACTTACTATTGCTTGGTATTATTTAAAATTTCACAACTTAGTCCCACTGTCCAAATATGGAATTTTTTAGGAAAACTATTTGCTCTAGAATGTGCTTGTTTATTAGGTGCTACTAATTATAAATTTAAAAGGTAAGTGGAAAATGCACACAGCAGTCACGCTTTGGTCTCAGGAAGTTAAAGTCGCTTTTCCACACTATTCAAAATAAAAAATGGCAGTCGTGGAATTAGCATCTTGTACAACAAATATTCACAATAAAAACCGGACAAAGCAAAATGTTAAACTGGAGTCTGCCTCATATCTTTTCTTTAACAACAAAAATGTTTAATTAAATAATAGAATTGCTCACCTTAGCTAATTTATTTATTGTTATTTTTATGACTATTTTCTTTGACTTTTCATGGCACATGCTGTCGTTCTTTGGTGCCCGATTTTGCTCATCCAGAGATCTTATTTATGTGTGCAATTGCGTCATTTGAACATACTCTGTCTAACATAAACATTATGAACACTCACATGTGAAGCGAATAATGCTGATCATCTCCAAACAAAGCCACAGGTCAAATTGTTATGGCCAGATGACTGGGTCAGAGCATCTCTGAACTGACAAGGCTTGTTGTGTACTCCCAGTCAGCAGTGGCGAGTACCTACCGACAGTGGTCTGAGGAGGGACAAGCCACAATCCGGCAACAGGGTGTTAGGCGCCCAAGGCATGAGGGCAAAGAAGTCTATTTCGTCTGGTCTGAACAGACAGAAGATCTACTGTGGCACAAGTCACAGAAAAGTTTAATAATGGTTACGGGAGGAATGTGTCACAACACACAGTGCATCGCACCCTGATGCGTATGGGGCTGCGTAGCTGCAGACCGGTCAGAGTGCCCATGACGATTCAGTCAGTTTAGAAGTTGTCTGCTTGTCACGTGAGAATGCTGTTTTGCTAATGCTGCTTTTGACAACTAGCTTCCTAGTAGCTATACAAAGTCAGTGCAACTGTTTAGGTTTTCTGTCAGCAAATTGCATATATATTTTTCTTACATGTGAAATTGAGATGCTCTCCTGCTCAATCTCTGATTATAACAAGAGTATCTGTGTGTGTGTAAATTCAGTAAATTTGTATCCAATACACAAGTTGTAAATAATAGAACAACATCACCAAGAGAAACCGTGATTCTCACAAAGGTTATGTGAGAAATATCCGACCGATCTGTTGTGTTTTTGTGTTCCACTGCATCTGCCTTTGCCCCTATGTCACACACCCTCTCACAGAGCTCTGGTTTTAGCAATAAGGAAGCACACACAACAGCTACGAATGGTTTACTAATGTGGTTTCCTGCGGGCCGTCGTAACTCTTCACGCTGTGTCATGGTAAATGGTTGATTGGAGTTTAAATGGTGTATTACCTGGCAGCATCAAGGAGCTCTGCTGTTCTGCCAATAATTGCCAGAGGTCTCGGCTGTTGATATGGTGACTGTAGAGGTTGCTCCTGGCAACCAGACACTGATGGCTACAGGATATGAGGAAAGTGGACAAACAACAGTGATAGAGGACAGAGGTGGGACGGAGGGCAGAAGGGAATAGACAAGCGAAACACAGGACAAATAAAAAAAAAAGAAATGGGTGAATGTTGTATAAAAAAAGAATAGAAAACAATTAAACAATTATGATAGGTAAAATAAAAAATAAAAAAACAACATTGCAGGAAAACAAATTCCAGTGAGGACAAGGGCAATGATTGTGTAATATGAAGTTTGATTTTTGATCTGAAGACTAACTAATATGGTAGGCTATTTATTAATGTAGCAAATTAACTTTAAAAATTCTTTTTTTGACATCAGGTCTGTAAGTCAAGACCAGAACCCTGAGCCAAAGACTAAAGTCCAGACTAAATTAAAACTAAAACCAGACATCTAGACCAAAAATGTGATCCTGAGTTGCATCAAATCTGAGACCATGAAGTCAAGACTTAGTGTCAATCTAAAACGGAACATGGCAGATTCTGTTAAGTTACTCTGATGATGTAAAATGAAATATGTTCTGTTAAATGAATATGTAAATGACAAATTAAAGGAATGTTCCAGGTTTAATTCAAGTTCAGACATGTTATTGATTACCACAGACAATCATTTAGATTCATCCATCAGTTTGACAAAACAAAAATAGTACTTATGTACTATTAAGTAAGCTGTTGAGGTGGGACTACTTTTCTATGTGGATGAATCTCTGATTCATTACTGACATCATTCCTGTGGGTGGGTTTTTCTCTATGTAAACATTCCTAATCTGGTTTCACTCTCATTTTCTGTGCCAAAAATATGCCATAGATGCTGTTGATAGTTTGACTTATATTAAACCCCAAACATTCCTTAAAATTATTTGACACACCATTAATAAAGAATAACTTTTTTCAACCGCTTTTATTACTTGGTGATCAAAGTGCTCAAGACAGAGGATGTTTAACAGTTGAGAAAGACTATACAAAAACTATCTGTAAAACCCACATTCTCTGGTGTACCAAATAATGTCTATATTCTAAAACACTTAGTGGAAAGAGTACAGAAAAGGGCCAAAAAGATTTCAATTTATATCACAAATTTGTATTATCAAATCATCATTTTACAGAAAATGTTGCCATTCAGACACTCAGACAGAAAGCAAAATCATATTAATTTGAACTAGCTAAGATGTTAAAAACCACATCAATGTTTAAGACACTGACATTTAAGATTAAGGGTCAGTGAAAGCTGAGTCTAGATCTATTTAAAGAACTAGCACAGATAAATAAAGTAGAAGAATGAGTAAAAGAGAGATAAAGTCACACAGAATACATGTGTGGTTAAATGGAAACAAAAGTTCAAACTCATCAAATGAATGCCATAGAGCAAAAGAGGTGTAATATCAGGGAGGGAGTCATGAAAACAATGAGCACGTCATAATTAGGGAGGGTAATGTATAAAATAAATATGTTATTAGAGATGAAGGAAAGAGAAGAAGAAAGAGAGAAAAGGGAAATTTTTTAGAGATTTACTACAAAAAGTAAGTACAGAGGTCGCATTAACGACAATTTTCCATCATTTATCCAAAACATTCATTTAAATGCTTGCAGATGTTTTTTTTATTTTTTATTTCAGATGAAAAAATCTGGTCCATTGCATTTGGCCTCCTTTAGAAACATTCCCAAAGTTGCAAATAGGAAAAATAAGTAAACTCCCGCCCAGTTGGAAAGAGCAAGCAAAACAGGTCTCTCAAGAAAAACCCTTTGACATGCTAGCAAAACGTCTTGTCAAGTGAAATATTTTCAAACACACACTAATAAATTGTTTGCAGGCTTTTTTAGAGGTGCTTTGTTGTGCTTGCAAAAACATTTTGCAAATGAATGGTTTTCAAACACAAAACTATTTTGCAAAACTTACATGCATTTGACATGCTTGCAAAAGATGTTACATGTGATAAATGTAAGGAATTAGTCAGGCTGATGGAGAAGATTAATGTGTTAGAGACATGCATCTGAATGCTAGTGGAGGTCAGTGAGAAAGAGAAGCATATACATATTGTTTTGGATGTGGTAAGGACAGTGAACAACACACACACTGTTATGGCTGTAGAGCCCCTGCAGCAGGGTGTTTGGGTGACGTCTTGGCAGCATACTCATAGGGCAAAGTGATACCACTCTCCCGTTCCTGTTAGTATTTCCAATAGATTCTACCCACTCAGTGATGCACCCACTGACAAGCTTGTTGGAAACACCCTGGTTATAGGTGATTCTATTGTAAGGAACGTGAAAATAGAGACTTCAGCCACCATAGTACAGTGCATTTTGGGTGCCAGATTATCTGACATAAAATCAAATGTAGTGCTGGCTAATGCTAAACGTAGATTTTCTAAAATTGTTATCCATGTCGGCAATAACGATGTCCGGCTTCAGTCGGAGATCACTAAAGATAAAGGTAAAGAGGTGTGTGAACTTCAAACAATGTTAGACAATGTAATATGCTCTGGTCCCCTCCCTGCTCATCGTGGTGATGAGGTTTATAGTAGATTAGTGTTGCTGAATGGCTGGATGTCTGAGTGGTGTCCACAGAATAGCATAGGATTTGTAGACAATTGGACGAGTTTTTGGGGTAGACCTAACCTACTGAAGAGAGATGGACTCCGTCCCTCCAGGGAAGTGCTGCTCTTCTCTATAGTAATTTGGCTCATTGTCTTAATAGTAATATTGTTTGACTAACTGGGGCCCAGGTCAGAAAGCAAACAAAGTGGTTAATCCAAACGTCTGATAGCTGCCTTGAGACATCACACAGGTCACATAAACACATAGAGATTGTATCATAGATCCTAGATATCATATGAAGTCTGTTCCCTGAACTACCAAACACAAAACCCTCACTAAGTCATTAAGAAAAAAAGTTATATTAACTTGAAAATAACAAAAACTGAAGAAAAACAATTATATTAAAGGTAGGGCTACAAAACATTAGATTGCTTTCATCCAAAACACAAATTGTAAATTAAATTATTACAGATCATAGTTTAGATTTGCACTGTTTGACTGAAACCTGGTTTAAACTGGATGAACATATTAGTTTAAATGAGTCTACTCCCCAATGTTATTGTTATAAACATGAGCCTTGCCTGAAATGTCAAGGAGGGAGTGTTGCTACAATGTAACAGTTATGTTTTTGGTGTTACTCAGATGTCAGAATGCAAGTTAAATTCTTTAGAACTGATAATGCTAAATGTGACGTTGTCAGATATAAATAAAAAATCTCTCCGTTATGATAACCACCTCAGAAAATATCACGGTTTCACGTATCACGGTATTACACAATTACTACTATTAATGAAAACAGAAGGGTTTTTTTTTTTTTTTTTGAGAAAACACTTTATTATAATTGAAACACGAAACCATTTTTTTTTATTGAAGTATGTGTAAAAAAAAAGTCTCCCTTTTGAAAATAAATAAAATGAATAGAAAAAATAAGAAAGCTAACAGAATTATAATAATAAACTGAATTATAAACAGGAAAAAAAATAGCATGTAACTATAACATGTTAAACTAAAGCATGTTAGTTTACATGTTAGCATAGCACGTTAAATTAACTATTAAATGACATCAGCTTATTAATAATGAACATATACTGCTCCTGTCTGTCCCTTTAACTCAGTGGTTCTCAACTGGTTTTGATTCAGATTTTATATTGGAAATCAAGTGTCGACCTGCCATAGATTAAACATAACCTGTATTTAATGTATCCTGGGTAGCATTTCCTTTTATGTTTTGTTCATGGTTTCCCAGTTCAAGGACATGCATCAAGTGACATTATTGTTGTTGATGTCAACAACAAAATCTACAGGAAGTTTTCTCTTCCCCTTTTAAAAATTGAAGAGCATATTTACTTATATGAGCCCATTATTATCCCGTTTGTTTCCTAATTTCAAACATAATTCTAACAGAACACACATTACACAGGAGGAAAGGCTACTCATTATTTTAGTCTTAAATAATAGTAATAATAATAGTAACAAATTATAGTATTTAATAAAAAATAAATACTAGCTGAAACACATTTTTAAACATTAACTACAAATGCCACTGTTGATATAAAATGAGGTCAAATAGATTCTACCTTTAGATTATTTCACATAACATGTATATTTCATATAACATGTATTCCCCTCTCCGGGAACCAGCACCTTATCGTGGTGGAGAGGTTTGTGTGCCCTTATGATCCTGAGGGTTGTGTTGTCTGGAGCCATGTGCTCCTGGTAGGGTCTCCCAAGGCAAAGTGGTCTCAGGTGAAGGGCCAGACTAAGAATGGTTCACAATGACTCCATGGAAAAAAACGGAAAGAGGAGGAGTTACCCTGCCCGGAGGAAGCCCGGGGCCCCCGTCTGGAGACAGGCCCAGATGGAGGGCTCGTCGGCGAGCGCCTGGTGGCCGGGCTTGTCACGGAGCCTGGCCGGGCACAGCCCGAAGAAGCGACGTGAAACCTCCCTCTACATCCCTTGGGCCCACCACCCATTGGAGAAACCGCAGGAGTTGGGTGCGCTGCCATATGGGCAGCAGTGAAGGCCGTGGGCCTCGACGGACCAGACCCGGGCAGCAAAGGCTTGCTCTGGGGACGTGGAATGTCACCTCACTGGGGGGAAGGAGCCGGAACTAGTGAGGGAGGTGGAGCATTACCAGTTGGATCTGGTGGGGCTTACATCGACGCACAGTTTTGGCTCTGGATCCGTACTCCTGGATAGGGGATGGACTCTATTCTTCTCTGGAGTTTCCCAGGATGTGAGGCGATGGGCGGGTGTGGGGATACTCACGAGTCCCCGGCTGAGCGCCACTACGTTGGAGTTTACCCCGGTGGACGAGAGGGTCGCCTCCCTACGCCTACGGGTTGTGGGGGGGGAAACTCTGGCTGTTGTCTGTGCATATGCACCGAACAGCAGTTCAGAGTATTCGGCCTTCTTGGAGACCCTGAATGGAGCCCTGAATAGGGCCCCAGTAGGGGACTCCATAGTGATGCTGGGTGACTTCAACGCACACGTGGGAAATGACAGGGACACCTGGAAAGGCATGATTGGGAGGAACGGCCTCCCTGATCTGAACTCAAGTGGATGTTTGTTATTAGACTTCTGTGCTAGTCATGGATTATCTATAACAAACACCATGTTCGAACATAAGGATGCTCATAAGTGTACGTGGTACCACAGCACCCTAGGCCGAAGGACGATGATCGATTTTGTAATCGTGTCATCGGATCTGAGGCCATATGTTTTGGACACTCGGGTGAAGAGAGGGGCAGAGCTGTCAACCGATCACCATCTGGTGGTGAGTTGGGTCAGGGGGTGGGGAAAGACTCTGGACAGACCTGGGAAGCCCAAGCGAGTAGTGCGGGTGAATTGGGAACATTTGGAGGAGGTCCCTGTCCGCGAGATCTTCAACTCACACCTCCGGCGGAGCTTTTCAGGCATCCCTGCAGAGGTTGGGGACATTGAACCGGAGCGGGCAATGTTCAAAGCTTCCATTGCCGAAGCCACGGTGGAGAGCTGCGGCCTCAAGGTTTTAGGTGCCGCAAGGGGTGGTAACCCTCGAACACCGTGGTGGACACTGGTGGTCAGGGAAGCCGTCCGACTGAAGAAAGAGGCCTTCCGGGATTTGTTGTCCCGGAGGTCTCCGGAGGCAGTTGCAAGGTACCGACAGGCCCGAAGGGCTGCGGCCTCGGCCGTGAGGGAGGCAAAGCAGTGGGTGTGGGAAAAGTTCGGAGAAGCCATGGAGAAGGACTTTCGGTCCGCACCAAAGTGCTTCTGGAAAACCGTCCGCCACCTTAGGAGGGGGAAACGGGGAAGCTTCCAAGCTGTATACAGCAAAGATGGGACGCTGTTGACCTCAACCGAGGAGGTTATTGGGCGGTGGAAGGAAAATTTGAAGAACTCCTAAATCCCAACACGCCCTCTATGGTAGAGGCAGAGCCGGAAGCTGATGGGGGATCAGATTCTATTTCCCTGGGGGAGGTCACTGAGGTAGTCAAACAACTCCGCAGTGGCAAAGCCCCGGGGATTGATGAGATCCGACCAGAAATTCTGAAAGCTTTGGATGTGGAAGGAGTGTCATGGATGACACGCCTCTTCAACATTGCGTGGAAATCTGGGACAGTGCCTAAGGAGTGGCAGAACGGGGTGGTGGTTCCCCCCTTCAAAAAGGGGGATCAGAGAGTGTGTGCCAACTACAGGGGTATCACACTTCTCAGCCTCCCTGGTAAAGTTTACTCCAAGGTGCTGAAGAGAAGGGTTCGGCCGATTGTCGAACCTCGGATTGAAGAGGAACAATGCGGTTTTCGTCCTGGCCGTGGAACGACGGACCAGATCTTTACTCTCGCAAGGATCCTGGAGGGGGCCTGGGAGTATGCCCATCCGGTCTACATGTGTTTTGTGGATCTGGAGAAGGCGTATGACCGGGTCCCCCGGGAGAGACTGTGGGAGGTGCTGCGGGAGTATGGGGTGGGGGGGTCCCTTCTTAGGGCGATCCAATCCCTGTACGTCCAAAGCGAGAGCTGTGTCCGGGTCCTCGGCACGAAGTCGAGTTCATTCCATGTGGGGGTTGGTCTCCGCCAAGGCTGCACTTTGTCACCAATCCTGTTTGTGATATTCATGGACAGGATATCGAGGCGTAGTCGGGGTGGGGAAGGTGTGCGGTTCGGTGGGCTGGGGATCTCATCGCTGCTTTTTGCAGATGATGTTGTCTTCATGTCATCATCGGTCCGTGACCTTCAGCTCTCACTGGATCGCTTGGCAGTCGAGTGTGAAGCAGCTGGGATGAGGATTAGCACCTCTAAATCTGAGGCCATGGTTCTCAGCAGGAAACCGATGGAGTGCGTACTCCAGGTAGGGAATGAGGTTTTGCCCCAAGTGAAGGAGTTCAAGTACCTCGGGGTCTTGTTCACGAGTGAGGGAACAATGGAGCGGGAGGTTGGCCGGAGAATCGGGGCAGCGGGGACGGTATTGCACTCGCTCTATCGCACCTCCCTAGGGAGGTGTTTCAGGCACGTCCAGCTGGGAGGAGGCCTCGGGGAAGACCCAGGACTAGGTGGAGAGATTACATCTCCACACTGGCCTGGGAACGCCTCGGGGTCCCCCAGTCAGAGCTGGTTAATGTGGCTCGGGATAGGGAAGTTTGGGGCCCCCTGCTGGAGCAGCTGCCCCCGCGACCCGACTTCGGATAAGCGGTTGAAGATGGATGGATGGATGGATGTATTTCATGTAACATTTTGTCAAAATATAACAGTTAATTTTACTCGTGTAAAATCATGAAACATATTTGTAAAGCTGATGGTGTGTAATTATTATTATTATTACAATAAAATGTTTTGGTGCATAGCACAGGTTGCTCTTTTCCTCCTCAGTACTGTTTGGCATGTCAGAGCTGCTACTGTTTGAGAGGTTTGACTTGACTTCTTCCGTAATGCCTTAAACTAGAAAAGTTTCACTAGAATTGAAATTGGTCACATCAGTTTTGAGGTCTGCGCTCTGCAATATGGAGGGAAGCTCTGTTCGCTCCAGAGAGAAAAGAAGATTATGATTGCGAGCTCGTTACACTCGTGCGAAAGTGCAGATGAGAAGCCTTCAGCTGTTTGCGAGATTATCATTAATTCTCCTCGGCAGTCCTAAATAGGCTATCACTTTGCCGGCCGCCGAAATATCTTCAATGGGTGAACCATGGCATTGTTCTTTCCCTACTGTCCGCAACCCAGTCTGAAAAGACCAGTTGAGAAACACTACTTTAACTCACACACAAACTCACTTGTGTCAAACTCCCTCGCCTCGCTTCTCTCTGACATTTTCTCAGCTGCATGTGTGTGTGTGACTGGCAGACAAGGAGGAAAGGTGATGCGCACATGCATGTGAGATTCTCCATCCGGTTGCATTTTTTTCTCACTACCATAGATAAGCAAATGTTCATGGTATGATAACAGTCAATTTTCATACAGTGGTATACCACTGCAAACCTAAGACCACCAGGGCTATATTCTGATTTCCTTAGAGAATTTGCTGATTTTCTGTCAGATCTAGTAGTTACTGTGGATAGAGTTTTAATCATTGGTGACGTCAATATTCACATAGATAAAGAAAATGACACATAGGGATTAGCATTTATCGATATTTTAAATTCTGCTGGGGTCAGACAAAATGTGACAGGATCAACTCATTGCCATAATCATACACTAGATTTAATTCTGTCATATGGAATTGATGTTGATAACACAGCAATTTTGCCACAGAGCCATGACATCTCAGATCATTACCTCATATCTTGTATGCTGTGCTTGGCAAAGGTCACTCAATTTATGCCACATTATTGATTGGGTAAAACTATTCATTTGACCACTAAAGATAGCTTCACTAATAACCTTCCAGATTTGTCTGAAATACTCAGTAAACCAAAAATTTTGAAGAACTTATAGATATAATCGTCTCTAGCACTATTGATAGTGTTGCCCCCTTTGATTAAACAAAATTAAAGACAAAAGCCCCTCACTGTGGTCCTATGATAATACTCATGTATTTAAGAGAGCAGCACAAGTGGAAGAGTACAAAAAAAAGGTATTTTGTGGTGCATGGAATGATAGTGTCTCTAGCTACAGAAAGTCTCTAAAAGCTGCCAAGTCTGTATATTTTAGCAAACTCATAGAAAATACCCCCAATAATGTGTATCCAGTACTGTGGATAAATTAGTAAGGAATAAAGCTGCGACTGAACCAGGTATTACATCGCAGCACAGTAGTAATTACTTTATGAATTTCTTTACTGATGAAATTGTAATCATCAGAAACAAAATTGGAATTATGCAACCATCTGCAATAGCACCTCTGAAGACAACTACTCAATCATTTGCTGTCATAGGACAGGAAGAGCTAAACAAACTTATCAAAACAAACAACATGTATGGAAGATTCAATACCTACCAAGCTATTAAAAGAGGTTTTTCCTGTAATCTCAGAACCTCTTCTACATATTATTAACTCCTCATTATCCTTAGGGCATATACCAAGACATTTTAAGATAGCAGTTGTTAAACTGTTGAGAGTTGGCTAATTGTAGCCCGAAAATACTACAAAAGATAGTGTATTCCCAACTATGTTAATTTTTACAAAAAATAAATAGTATGTGTATATGTAGAATTTCAATCACGGTTTAGGCCCCATCGTATTACAGAGACTGCGTTTATCAGAGTTACAAATGACTTGCTCTTCTAACCTGATCGCGGCTGTATTTCTCTTCTAGTGCTTTTAGATCTTAGTTCTGCCTTTAACAACAAAGATGACGAAATTATCTTGTATAGGCTTGAGAATTAAGTTGGCATTTGTGGACAGATATTAGCTTGGTGCAGGTCCTATTTATAGGACCGCTACCACTTTGTCAGTGTAAATGAGGAATTGTTAGATCAAACTAAAGTTACGTATAGAGTGCCACAGGGCCATCGGTTTTATGGCCTTATATATGCTTTCCCTGCAGGACATTATCAGGAACCGTGGAATTAGTTTTCGCTGTTATGCCAATGATACCCAACTTTATATTTCCACAAAACCCAATGAAATTTCACAAGTTCTCCATGTTAGCAGAGTGTGTCAAAGATTGGATGGCTACAAGTTATCAAAAAAACAGTGGTACTAATTATTGGACCAAAAACCTCTAAAAATAAGACGCTAAAATATAATTTGACTCTTGATGGATGTACTGTCACATTGTCTTCTACAGCAAAGAACTTCGGTGTTATATTTGACAGCAATCTGTCCGTTGTAGAAAAATTTTTGTAGAACAGCATTCTTTCATCTCAGAATTAAGTTAAGTTACGACACCTGCTCTCTGTTTCTAATGCCGAAAAACTCATTCTTGCATTCAGGACCTCAAGGCTAGATTATTGTAATGCATTAGTGGGAGGATATACTGCAGGTTTGATAAATAAAATCCTGGTTTAGTGTACCTGGTTAGTTCAAAATGCAGCAGCTAGAATGCTGACTAGAACCAAGAAATATGATCATATTAGCCCAATCTAAGCATTGCTACATTGGCTACCTTTTAAATTTAATTATCATTGTAAATACTTCTTACTACTTACAAACTTTGTCTAGCTCCACAGTACTTATGTGACCTTCTATCATGCTATATTCCATCGCATTCACTTAAATCCCAAAATTCTGGCCTGTTAATAATACCTAGAATATAAAAATCCACAAAAGGAGGAAGTTCCTTTTCCTATTTGGCTCCTAAGCTATGGAATAGTCTTCCAAAGATGGTTCAGCACTCAGACACACTCTCTCAGTTTAAGTCTAGACTAAAGACTCATCTTTTCAGCCAGGCATACACCTAATATATCTATCAACTCATAGTTATGCTGCATTAGTTACGTAGTTTGGCAAGAATTGGAATTCAATAATCCTGAATGGCATCTACGCTAATATTATTCTATTTGTTTCCTTGTCTTAACCTCGTGATACATATCCTGAGGTTACCAGAGCCTGCCCAGATTCAGCTCTGGTCCTGCCTGATGTCTGACTCCGGTCCTTTCTGATGTCAGACTCACACTACTACGTGTTGCTGAGTGTTGATGAATAACTGCAGCCTGTGCCAGCCAGATATCACTTCAGTCTACTACAATGGACTTCACAGAGGATGCACTGTTGCCAGCACCAACTGTTAGACTTGGGATACTTCACTGGACACTGCCTGAAACTTGGACTTAAAATGGAATCCATCTGAAATTAATCTGCCACAAGCTTACAATCGAACTGCAGTGCACCTTACTGACTTCTGCCTGCATCACCTTGGTAAAAGAATGAACTACATTCTTAAAATGGAAAACATGTTTATGATAAATTAATTGCAGTCTTCATCAGCCAAATAACTTTGAAATTATGTGTGTTGTGAAAAGCGCTAAACAAATACAAATTACTTGACTTGACAAACGAAAACAATTTTGAGGGTAGAACTTTTTAGAGGTGCTTTGCAAAAATCGTCTTGCAAGCTAAACATTTTCAGACACAATCAGGAAAATGTTTTGAGAGTAAATATTTTAGACACAACCAAAAAAAATATTCTGAGCAAAATAAATCATAGGTGGGTTTGCTTGTGAAACATTTTTTGGCTACAAATTAAAGACTCAAAAATAATTTGTAAAAGTAACTCATTAGCATTACAAAATTATACTGAACAATGGCATGGTAATTTGTATTATAGATGATTAATAACTAAACTTTTGACCTAAGTAATTGAATGTAAAAAAAAAAAACAGAATGTAAATTAACATGTTAGTCTTTTAAATCTTCAATGACAGGAAATTTATAAATTAGTCTGTAAGTGACGGAAAGTTATCCTTTGTTGCACAACCTCTGGTCAAGAAGGCTTACGTGTTAGCAGAACAAACAGACAGTGAGCTGATCTTTATATGCTCTAGTATCACAGTGATACACTAATGATACACTAATGAGCAGAATTCACATTCCTGCCGCCAAGTTGGCCATGCACTCATTTAGCACAGGAAGTGGCTCATAAAGAACATTTTCATTCCCACAGAGACACTGCCTTCAACCAAATGCTCTCATTTGCCAAAATAAGCACCAGATGGAAAAAGTGAAGAGGACGCAATGTAATAATTTGCAAGCAAACAGCTTAATTTAGACTAGTGTGTTGGTGTCAGGGAGGTGTACCTGGTGCGTTTTGCTCTGTATTTGTCGTTGAGCTGGGAAGAGGGGTCTGACCCTGCTGGAGCCCAGGGCCCACGGAGGGGTGGAGAGGGGCCCGGCTGGGGGAGGATCCCACACTGAGTGAACGGGATTGCGGAGATGAAGGAAGCAGAGGGGGGGAGTGGGGGGGACCTGCGGGGTGAACAAACGGCCAGGGGAGAGCCCTCTGCTCCTCCCGGACCACTGCAAAGGAAGGGAAGTTGTATGTCATAACATATCTAGGCCTGATTAACAGGTGACTGGATTTAGATACTCTACTACACTTATATGTGTCAAAAATAGATTTTGATAGTTTTCTGAAGAAAATCTGTGTGGTGCTTGCTTGTGCAAAACTCATGGCTAGGGTGTTCTAGGTACAGTAGTTACCAAGATTTTGCTATGTGATTACTAAGATGCTTTCTGTTTTGGGTGGTTGGCTGGTAGTTCTGGGTGGCTGCTATGGGTATAAAGAGCAGCCAACCAAGTCTATGATTTTCTCATTCCTAGATATGGCTCAAATTGATGGGATTAAGAACAATAATACTGCTTTACTGAAAAGCTCTTTTTAAAAATAGTTACCAGGAAATTTATTTAATAAAAGAGGCCTTTGTTTTTCCAGCTGACACTTATTTTTTTTTTTTTACAGTGGCTGTATGATGTCAGTATTTAGCTAAGCAGTGTAAATGTCAGCTACAAAACTAGAGGCCTGTATTGTGCCAACAAGTTAAATATAAAACATGGAGCCTATGAGTAACCCACCTTCCCTTTCCATTAGTGAATATGGTTTGATCTCTCCCTCTGGCTTTTTTGGGGGAACCTTTCTCAATTGGACTGCTGTAAAAAGAGCATTTTGATCACAAATTGGCAAGTAGCAACCAGTATGATTGAGTACAAGTGAGTCTATGTACAGTGGGGTCCACGAGGAAAATCTGGCATTTTTATATAGAAAATAAATAGAAAAATGTAAAACAAAGAAAAGTTATGACATAAAATGAACAATAAATATTTAAAATATTTAAAACCCACTGTATGTAAATACACAACAGGCAATTAAACTATGCGAACAGCACTCTTCACAGTCATACCCATAAATGTTTGACTATAATGCATTTATTTATTATCATTCCACTGCACTTTGGGAAAAACACAAAGTACTTATCTATATTTGGACTGCAAAGGGGAACAGTAAAGGATCTTGGAAGGGAGTGAGTTCATATGTGAGTTGAGGGGAGTTGAGGGTCATATTATAATGGGCAGATGTTATGGGGTCTAAGTGGAGAAATAGAGGAAGAATACCAGAATATAATACAGTAAATGTTCTTATAAACCAAAGGGATAAACTGGGATGTTACGGTATGGTTGGGGTGGGGAATAAAAAATATTCAATGTCCTTACAAGAATCCGTAAATCCCCTGATCCGTTACAGGGGAGGGAGGCGTTCCTGGGAGAATTTTTGTGAGACAAAAGTGCTTGGACTTCATTTCAGAACAATGAATGTTTTGAGTTGTTTGCAAAGGCTTCACATTTTAAACCCTTTCAAGAGAAACCACCAAATCTAAACACTACCAATATGGGCTTGATGAGTCATTTCAATAAATATGTAAATATACATAGAAAATGGTTTTGCCATTATATAGAAAACAGAATAACAGGCTGCGGCTTGAATGAGGAAATAAACTTCCTTTAAATTTAGAGCCACTAAACACAATAAAGATAGAATTTCCTAGTATTACTTGAGAAACCTGCTAAAATGTCATTCAGAAAGACTAGATGATATGGCATTCATAACCCAATTTTTGTGACATTGAATCGCATGTGAAATATGTGAAACAGGATATTCAATGAGGAACAAAATAGCACTTTTGACTTGATTTTAATTGTGCACAATCCAAAGTCTAAAGGACAAAAACATTTTTGAGTGGAAGGGTTGAAAAAAGAGGGCTTGGTGTTGTCAGCCAAAACAGAGCATGTTATTGCATACTGATGAAAAAAGATATTCTTTGGAAAAATTAGTACCGATGAATTGTTCATAATGAGATCAGGAACGTTTCTTAAGAAAGTAAAAAAGGATTTAGATTTCATGTTTACTTTTCTTTTTTAAATTAAGTTCCTTATCAAACTAGATGTGCATTTCTGGAAAATAATGCAAGTACTTGCAAGGCAGCAACTGGTTAAGTGGTTCAGGCTAATTTAAATGGAATATTCTGGGTTCAATTCAAGTTCAGCTCAACTGTCATCATTTGGAGCATAACATTGATTATGACAAAAACTTCTTTTGACTTGTCCCTCATTATATAAAAAAAGAAGAAGCAACAATAGTGGTTACAGTGAGGCATTTCCAATGAAGTAAATGCGGCCTTAACTATAAAAAGGTTTATTTAAAAGATTTAAACATTATACAGTAAGTGTTAACATTTCTGTTCTTCTTGATTTTAGTGTGATAAAATCGCTCGTAGGGTTTACCAACATTGTGTCGTCATGACAACAAAGTTGTAATACTGGATATAACATAGCACTGATGAGGTTAGTGAGCAATTTTATCTCACTAAAATCATGTTAACATGAACATGTATAATGTTTTCATCTTGTGGCTACACTTTTGAAACTATGTGTATTTTAACGTTTATGGACTGGCCCCATTCACTTCCATTGTTTCTTGCTGTAATCAGGATTTTTGTTTTTTTTTAGGTGCACTCTGTATTTTTTGTCTTTGTGTCATCTTGGACTTACAGTGACATCTAGTGACTTAGATGCAGCATAATTTAAAAACAATAGTTTTCAGTTTCAGATGCTATAGTAGAAATTAAGTATTCACAGTCAGCCAGTAGTATTCAGCTGGTCATGTGATTCTAACATGGCCGCCCCCATGTGCGGATCCTCTCCATGTATAATAAAACAGCTTTTATAAGGTTACTAATATGACTGTATTCTTCGTTTAATGTGAGTGCTCATGATTTCCTACACCATCCATCCATCCATCGTCAACCGCTTATCCTGTGTACAGGGTCGCGGGGGGCTGGAGCCTATCCCAGCTAACATTGGGCGAAAGGCGGATTTCCTACACATAATGCAAAATTACAATTTATGTCTTTAGGAGTTAAACTTTTAATGAGGAAAACAATACTGAGTGCATCTTTAAATCCATGTGCTGTGTTCGTTTGTGCTAACACCTTTTGTGTTCCCAATCAAAAATTACCGGCCCACTAAGATTGGTAGGAAATCTCTCATATTGCATATATTATCCCAATATAATGTATTAGATCTTTTTATCAACGTTCTTTTTAGTAATTAAGACAGGTTTGTACTTCTTTATGAACATATTAATAAAAAAATAATATTAATAGAATTCATTGAACTGAGCTCATACTGGTCTAGTGGGAGGGACTTCCTGAAGAAGAGAAAAAAAGATTATGTAATAAATTAATAACTACTTGCTTGATCTAAACAAATTTTAAAGCTTAGAATCTGGACTTTACTATGAATGGAGCTGATCCTACCAATTCTTAAATAATGCTTTTTCATTTTCTGACAAATTAGAACTGTTTTGTTCTCATCATTTGCCAATTTGTTATCACAACAATTATATTCAGTGTTGATAAAACATAAAAAAGATGAGATAGACAACTGTTATATATC
This sequence comes from Xyrauchen texanus, assembly GCF_025860055.1. NCBI lineage: Eukaryota > Metazoa > Chordata > Actinopteri > Cypriniformes > Catostomidae > Xyrauchen > Xyrauchen texanus. The sequence goes on from NC_068301.1 coordinate 30,267,628, forward strand.
GTTGGAAAGGTCTCAATTAGTAAAATGTGATGTAAAAATTTGTTTTACTCAGAGGCCAAACAGTGAGTTTACGAGTATGAAATTCCCACAGACAAATAAATATAAAAGAACAGGAGTGTCTGTGGGAATTTCATACTCGATTACTTCCTGAAACAAACATGTAACAAAGACAATGAAATACTGTATCTTATAGCCGACTATCTTGATTCAAACGAGACCAAACACAACATAATATGATAAGTAGATCTGCAAATTCTTCTTAAACTGTGTAAATAAAAAGACGATGCACAAAAGGGCGCTAAACACACGTTTGTGTGTGTGTGTGTGTGTGTGTGTGTGTGTGTGTGTGTGTGTGTGTGCACATTTCCGAGGACATCATATGTGCTCATCTAAAGGATTGGGGTGCTCCTGAATACTTAATATTTCTGTATTTTGTGGTCTAATCCATTCATTTCCATTGGCCAATCACTTTAGACCAGGAACACCACAGGTGTAACAAAGTGAAACAAAACCACAAATATTTTATGAAAATTATCTAATAAAAATGTGTGTGTTCAGATGCCCCGTGTGAACATGTCATGGAATTATATTCCAACTGGATGAAATAAACTACAGTTTTCCGAAGAAAAAAATCTAATTATAATTAATCAGTCAGTTTTGACTAGAGCACAATATAAGGGTTAAATAAATGCAAGAAAAGTCTAAATTATTTTTTGTGATAATCAACATTATGCCACAAATGCTGCTTACTGAGCTTCACTTGTATCAAAAATTTAATATTCCTTTAAAGTTGCAAAATACAGCGACATGCCCTTTTTCAAAGCCCTGCCCTACAAAGACTTGTTAGCACACCCAAACATAAATGATCCACAGCAATAGAGCATTTCTGATTGGCTGTAAAAGTGAGGGCCGCTCCCCCCTGACTTGTGTTTTGCTGTTTACAAATACAAGTGTGATTATATACAATATTTATACAAAATTATACAATGCTCTCCTTGCGAGCACTGAGACTATGGGCGGTTTTGTTCAAGAACACTTTTAAATGCAGCGCCGCACATTCACTGAACTGAACTCTACTGACGCACACCCAGAACAACATTCCAAGCCCGCATATCACAGAAGAGTCAGGCATTACCTGATCTACTCTTGAAGAAGCCACCAAACACCACAAAGTTGTTAACCTGAGAAGAACAAGTATGACAGGAAAAAGTAAGACATGTTAGACAGAAATGTGTCATTCCTCAGCTTTTTATTGGGACCATCTAAAAAACAGTCCTGTGTTTAGCAATGGTGATATACCTCCTCATCTGTCATAAAAGGCTACTGTACAAGGATTTGTGTTGTGTGAAAAAAACCTCTTTACATCTAGATAAATACTATGCAAGATTATGGTATTCCATGACGTAATAGATGTTTTCTTTCAAACTCGGTGGACATAACAAAGGGTTCAAGGGTAAAAATTACAGTTTGGATTACAGAGAAGAGTAAAACTGGGTATTAATCAGATGTGATAAGATAAAGCGACAAGTGATATAAGCTTTCGTGTAAATCTGCGACCTCTTCGAGTGACGGGCAACAGGAAATTGAGCTGTAAAGACATGTGTCTAATCACTGCTGAGCCACAGGACAATGATGTCGTAACAACACTAATGGCACCACAAGAATACACAAAGTCCCAAATCCGTCATTACCTACTGCATACAAGCAATACTGGACATTTTCTCTAAACGTATTTCACTGTTTTTAGCCATTTTTGCAATGACTTTTAACCAACGTGACTGGTGACGCAATGATTTTTACAGGAAGTATGAAATCAGTTCCCCTCAAGTTCACACAGGTGTTCTAGCAAAGTAACCACAGGTGTTGTTCATTACATTAACTATAAACATGTTCCACTAACATTTGACAAACAGAAAGTGTTCTTCTGTTCATTTTGAACAATGTATTTATTGTTTTATAATTTAAACCTAACAAACTTCTTTTTGTGAAGTATTTTGCATTAAAAGTGTGCCCATGCTATCTTTCTTTACAATAAATGCCACTTTGTTTGATCTTTTGTTCGCTAATCAAAGGATTTCATATATTGGGGCCACTGTGTATGACTAAACACATTCTGATTGACTGTGACTGTGTTATGTAACACTGCGTTTTTGCTTTCAGTATAGATTTATCCTTCACTTTCAGTATAAATGAAAACTTGTCATATCACACCTGGTTTGGTCAAAGTATAAAGGAGGAGAACATCTGCCAGATGCAAATTTTCATAAACCATTCAGACACAGTATAATAAGCGACATAGAGGTGGATCCTACCTGGGGCACACTGTTTTTCAGATCATAGTGTTTTTCTAGAAAGGACAGGAATTTAGGAGAAGGTCTATCATATGCCATCTGCTCAGGCTCCACCCGTTTGTTCTGTTCGATGAGAGAATATGATAGCAGGAAAATATATTTCACAAAGGCAAACATGGCCCTTTGCAAGAAAATGCAAATGGACTTGTAAATCAATTTCTCTTTTGGACAAAAAAAAAAACCTTTAAGTTCACCCCCAAATGAAAGCTCTATTCACTGACATGTTTTTCCAAACCTGTATGACTTTCATGCTTCCATGAAACACAAAAAGAGAAGTTCTGAATATAGCACCATAATTGTAGTCTATATTCAGTATATTCCAAGTCTTCTGAAGTCATACGATACGCTTTGTGTGATGAACCAGCAGAAATTTAAGTTGTCATTCAATAAAAATCCCATTCCCATTTCTGCATACTCAAACTTAGTGTGACGCGTCTTGATGCAACAAGTTTGAATACATGCACAAAGGGCAACATTATTAGTAAATAACAACTTAAATTTTGGTCTGTTCCTCACACAAAAAGCTATTCTAGGGCTTCAGAAGTCTTTGAATTTAGCACACAAATTTCATGGTACTTTTTTTCTCTTTTTGGAGCATAAGAGCACCTGGTCACTATATGCTTCATTGTATGGAAACGAGCAGCATGAACATTCTGCAAAACATCTCCATTTGTGTTCCACTGATTAAATTATGTCATATGGATTTAAAACTACATGAGGGTGAGTAAATGTGACAGACTTTTATTCATGGGTGGACTATTTCTTTAAATATTTGCTATATTCCAAATAGCTGCACTCACTTTCAACATGAAGTCGAAGAGCTCCAGCCCGTAGCCATGTCTCTGCAAGGTCTCTGTCACATAGAAATCCAGCACACACAAAGGCTCTGTCTCTAAATGCGCCCCCCGCTGGTCCTTGGAACAATTACAACATAACACTGATGCATGTAATTCAGAAAGTGTGTGCTCTACTGAATCAGCCAAGATTGAATTGCTGAGTCAATAATGAAGGAACACTTACAAGTAAAAAAAGCTTCTTGTAGCCAACCTTCAGAAATCCGACAACAACACCCCTTCCACTGCCAAAGAGGGAGTCACAGATTGTTATTAACAGCATCCAGTAAGTGGAAGTATTTAAGTAACAGAAATGGAAAAACAGGAAGGAAGGTCAGTATTATTGACTTCTAAATAGATTAAATCTGAAGGAACAGGTGTGGGAGAGGGAGAGAGAGACAGTACCCATTCTGCTCCCCATCTTTCAGGAGGTAGACATGGTGTCTGTTGGCCTGGAGCTTTGCAGCACTGGTTATAGGTGCAGGCAGCTGCTGGGCCTGAGGTGGTAAACACAAACATAATGACAGACTGGAACTGAGAGAGATTGACAGTTTAAACTCTAGAATGCAAGGGCAAAGACAAAAGACAGTCATTATCACCTTAGCGGAGGCTTTGCCCAGCTCATCTATAACCATGGCGATGTGAAGCTGAGGATCTGGTCTAGAGAACATAAAGTATGTTAGAAATCTAAAAAAAACAAGTAATGTTCAAAAGAATTAGCATGTATGATTATAATTATCTATGTCATAATGAATGTACATATGTCCACAATGCACAACTGTTTTTTCTAATCATATATAACACAGTGAGCAGTTAAGCAGTATTGGTGCAATACATTTTACTGGTTGAAGGACAGTGATTATTTATTGGTGATACATAGAGAATCTAGAGAGTTGGGTTGTTGATGGCCAATATAATGGCAATAATTTGCATAACAATTTAATAATGGCAAAAGAGATGCACACAATGTTGCTAAAAATGTAATTAAAACTTATTTGACACAAATTTTACTCAAAAGTCACTAAATAATTTTTTTTTATAATGACAAGGATATTCATAAATTCTTTTAAAATAACACATGAGGGGAACAAATGCTTTTGTTAATCACCCAAACAGGCAGGCTTATCCAATGCCAAATCTCAAAATAGCCAATTATTGTCTATATCTAGGTGATTTTTATGAAACCTTTCAATAAAATGTTCTGGGCCTATTATACACTCAATTCAAAATAAACAAATTAGAAATTAGAATTGTATTTAGAAAATAAGCCTATTTTATGGCCATTAAGATTTTTTTTTATTGGAGTTATGCACATACTATCACTCAGTTCTCATTACTGTAATGTGAAAAAATTATATATTATTTAAATTAAAAAGTATTTATCTAAAAATGATATAATTATAATTATACTGTACAAACAGCATCTTTTTTTACTGTAATATAGTTGAAAAATGACTGTTATAAAGGTAACGAGAAATTATCACTAAAATTAAAAACTATGGGAATAGTAAAAGTTAAATGTCCTGATGCATTACTGTAATGAGAATCATAATTGAAAACAATGGGACTACTTAAAGTTAATTGTCTGGACAAGTTACGGTAATAAGAATCATTATTATAAACTATTGGAATAGTGAAAGTAAAACATCCAGATATGTTATGATAAGGACAATCATCATTGAAAACAATGGGAATAGTAAAAGTTAAATACCTGGATGTGTTACAGCAATAAAAATCATCATTAAAAACAATTGGAAAAGTTAAACATCCAGACACATTACAGCAGTGGCAAATCCTTCTCTGCTGGCCTAACACGCCAAATAAATAAATATTTTTCATCCTTTCATTCTCAAACACCCTTTTGCCTATGTATTTTTAATCGCTTTTCACTCTTATTTAATCTACAAACAAATAGATACAAACTAAAAGTTTATCCAATCAGAATTTATTCCTTGATGCTTACAAGCAAGGGTTGACAATGAGTCTTAGCTCTGTTCCATCAGGCCTTCAGAATTTCCACTGAATCCCTCAACACTGCAAATGAATGAGCAACTAAATTCAGATTGTCAGATTCATCCGCCAATCAGATTGATTGATTTGTTCTTGGTGGATGTGATCTTTAGGATATGTCCCGGTTGATGCCTTCTAGCTGGCCTTGAGTGATGCAATCATGCTTTAAGTGATGTACGTAATTCAAGAGTGAAAAGCGTAAGATCAAGCTGTCTGACAAGTCGGCAGTCATCACTTCTGGTATTGCAGTTGAGAAAGAGATCCTTTTGGATTTAAAAACACGAGATGTTCTGCATGACCGTGTGATTGATTAATTTATTAAAGGAGAGCTGATTTTCACTTCAAGTAAATTGGTAAGTGCTTTTTGCATTGTTATGGCAACATCAGGAGTTTTCGAAGTGTAAATTAGGCTGCTTGAGCATTCAGTGTCGGACAAGTTTTGAAAAGTAGTGCTGCGTTCCATTCAACTCGTAAAGTCGGATTTTGCAACTTCCTACTAGGAAAAGTGCAATGATGGAATGCATCTAAGTCAGAATTACAACTTTTAGGCTCATGCAGACATTCTCAACTTCGATTTCACCGAGATGCAGGGGCATGATGTCACACAAACATGTCGACACACAGGGACATATAAAAAGTGATAAACATTCAATTTATTAAGTAACATCGATAAATGAATTCATTTCCACATTACATGAAATTAAAGCCTGTTTAACAAATGCCTGCAGAAACAGGTGTATAAAACATTATAATCTCTTTTGATAATCGCACAAATGGTAGCACCGCAGCATTGTTTATCAGTCGGGTTGCTAGGAGACATCTCTAATGAGAGTCAAACCCCTGCTAATCTAACGGGACAGTTGCAGTGCCGAATTTCGAGGAATGGAATTAATTTATGGTCCTAGATATCAAGTAGGAATAAACCACATCCAACTTGAATGGAACGCAGCGTAACCGTTTACCCTGACGAAACAAAATGTATTGTAAGCAACATTTAAATCGCAAATATTATTAGATGGATTTTCCAGGTATTATAGACCTCTTTAGAAGATTCATATGAAAAATTATGATTTTGGAATGTCTGTTCGGGAGATGTTCATTTCACAAAACAGTCATGCTGCAGTTAAAATTAGGCTTGCTTGAGCATTAAGTGTCATTTCAAGTTCTGGCTTTCGTGCATATACGTGTTTTTAAAATATCAATTGGTATTACATGAATATTCATATCGTGTCTTATTCATTGTTAAACTGTTTTCTTAAATGGCATGAATAACACTGAAGGCCTAGACTTTAAATGCATGGCCCCCCACTGCATTACAGTAATGAGAATCATCATTGAAAACAATTGGTATAGTAGAAGCCTGATGTGTTACTATAATGTGTAAAAATTGCCAGGGGTGGGGGGATGGTGCATGCAAAATGTGCTTTATTGTCCTGAAAAATTTGTCAAAATACAAAAAGTCTTGGTCCAAAAAGGTCCTAAATGTAAGCTTTATTTTCTTAATGTAAAGTATAATTTTTATTTTTTGTAATTGATTTTGGGTTAAATATGACCTGGACATTGTCTTTGGCGGGTTTCGTGAGAATCACCCTATTAATCTATCTATGTATCTGAACTGCATAGAATTGTGAGTATAGTCAGCTACTATATAACTATATAGATATGCATTGTTTATATTGTATATAAACTATCTTGTTATTATATTGTATATCTATCTATCTATCTATCTATCCATTATGTTCTGCTTTATTATTGTGTAATTACAGTAAAGTCCATGGCTGTCTGGCTGAATCAGCATTGTTCAGATTAAATCAATGCCAGATTAAACCAGACTAATGCAGATTTAATATTGAGACCTTTCTCAGGACCACATTTGCATCATCTGGCGTAATGCTGCTGGTACGTTCAGTTCACATTACAGGAAAAACATGAGCTAGTGTTAGTACAACACTTTTAATAAGAATATATTTAAAAAAAAATTAAGAGCAGCATTGTGGGCCATCTGTACAAGCAACACTGCACAAGAACAAAAGCAGTGAATGTCCAAAACCTCCCAATAGATTACAGCCCTTTCTCATCATAGATTACATTCAAATATATTACCTCCCATGCGATATCCGTCCCGCAGTCAAGTTGTTATCCAGCACTGAAATTCTCTCAGGGAAAAGCGCATTCAATTCGAAAGAGAAGTCCATTGTGAGGACAGATGGATTTCCTCTCAATCTAAAATCTTAAAACAATACACCACTAATGCACTGCCTGATAGAGATGCAGATACATTATCTCATTTGCAATCGATTCTCACTGCATCATTGGATGCACTCAAAATATCAGCTCCTTATTAGTGGCGCTTCAACAGTATGCTGCTGATTTAGGCACAGATTTATAACGGTGTTATCGTTGCTTCCTCGGTCCTCGGTTTGGATGTCACTCCCATAGACATAATTAATACATAGACGCAATATTGGCCGCTTTGGAACGTTGCTGCGATACGTCAACGCGTCCGCCATTTTGCGGAGGGCAAGACTGCGCTGTAATCAAATGCAAGTAAACGGGTGAGTTGCGGTTTTTCTGGATAAAAACAAAAATAACGTTTACATTTATCAACCGATTTCAGTGGTTCGTACATGGTGTACAGAAAGTTCCATCTCTAGTTATTTAAAATCTCGATAGTTAGATTTATAACATTTTATTTTTTAAATAAGGAATTGTCAAAGCTCAGGCTTGTCATGTATTTGGCTTTTTATTCTTGGATAAGAATTGTGAAGACCCCCATACTGAGATATAATTTAATTTTCATATTAAATGAAATAAAGTTTTCTTATTGTGGAAAAAAACATTTTCTGTCTTTAATCCGATTTTAGCTTCTCTTGTGTTTACAATTGAGCCATTGAGAAAATAAAACAAATCAGCAAATCACACATGCAGGTGCTTTCTGTATTTTTATAGCACTAAAATATTGGATATTTACAGATAGATACTCCAAATATACAATAACAAAGATAACTGATGGATCCTTTATGATAATACATATTATATGGACGGTCCAACTACAGTGCAATGCAAATAGCAGGGACGTACTGGGACTGAAATTCAGCCCGGGACTTTAAGATGGAGAGGCCTTTTACGCGAGTGCCCTTGGTGCACGAGCAGAAGGATTTTTTGCAGTTATTTTAATTCTAATGTGTTTTTATGGTATAAAGAGAATCAGATTACACTGAAGACCTTCAAGAAATTTTAGGATGACACCTGCCTCTTCAGGTTGTATAAGCAAGTCACCAATGCACTGAACACAACCAGGTCAGCAAAACCTAATCTCGAACACATATGTCACAGTATAGTTAGTATACTGCTAACTACCAGCATGTCATGTGTAGTCAGTCGGAGTGATAAAATGGTTACAAATACTAACAAATACCCACTCAGATACTCAAAAACCACAATGCAGTCCCATAAAATAGAGATTTGTGTGTGTGTGTCCTCACTTTCAACTCTCCCTGGTTCAGTTTCCCCTGTGCTGGACCCTGCCTCTGCTTACTGATTGTACAGCTGAGAAGAACATGAGAAGAACATCAGTAATAAATATGACTAAGAATAATACATTTTCTAATTCAATCTGTGCTTCAGTCAGGTTATTATCTAGTATGTCTATTGGCATTTTATCCTATATGTAAATATGTAATATTGTGCTGTATTTTTCTATTTTGTGTGTGTGTGTCCTTAATAAAGCTTTGATTGATTGATTAAAATGCCTAATATGATTGCCTACCCAGCCTTGCACACTGCCCCTCTACCTGTCTGTTTCCTGGTTTCTGCTGCTCCTCCTCCTCCTCCTCCTCCTCCTCCTCTCTCCTCCTCTCTTCTCCTGCTCCTCCTCTTCTCTCTTCCTACATTGGAATTCTACCAAGCCATGTAATAAATGCCTATATTTAAATGCAAATATAAACAATTTCAGTGTATAATAAATCACTAATATATCCCTAATCGTGCACCTGTCCTGTCCATGCTGCTGGGTCCTCCCTCATCTGCACCTCCGGCTGCCACAGCACTCTTTCCACTACGGAAAAGGTCTGTTAATTTGGCGCATTTAGCTGCCTCTTGTGCCAAAACATTTTTCTTTTTAATTCTTATTTTTTCGGCCCCACCCATTTCTTTCTCTTCTATCCTTCTTTTTGCCATTTTTACCGTTCGTATCTGTTGCATTCACACAAACCCGCCAAACATTACCAAAAGTAAACTCCTTTGATCGGCGCCTAGTTTGAGCCAATCGGATGTCAGGAAAAACGAGGATCAGTCCAAGTTGGGAGGGCCGCTCGTATCCCCCCTCAGATTGAAAGTATTGGTCTGGCCCGGTCTGAATCTGACACACACAGCGTTCCGCTGCAGCTGAGAGGCCGGTTAGGCCGGTCGCGTATCATTAAAAAAAAAAAAACTCTGACCACCGGCCGGTCTTCGGCCTGAAATGGACCGGCCGTTGGGGATTGTTCCCGGTATTCCCGATGACCAATCCGCCCCTGGCAAATAGTAAATATAAGATAAAGTGAGACGTAATAAATAGTTTAGTGTATAGTCAATAAAATAAACAAACAGTATACAGCAAATAAAATAGTAATGAATAGTATAATTATATAATATCATATGTACAATAATATAATAATTATAGGTAATAGCATATATTTTATGTATAATACTATAATAACAGCAATAGAATATGAAATATTAATTACAGAATATAGTCAATAAAAATTAATAAGTTAAATAGTGACTAGTACAATAATTTAACACCGTAACTATAATAGATTGATAAATCGCAAGTGGTATAATATAATAATAGCAAATACAATGTAATATTAATTGCAGAATAATATAGACAATAATAAAAATAGTAAATTATTCAACTCCCGTTATGAGAGAAATGGGAACGTTGCCCTCCGCAATATGGCGGCCCGTTGACGTACGCTCCTGCGGCCAATAGGGCGTCTATGTATTTATTATGTCTATGGTCACTCCCTTGTGCGGGGAGAGCGCTGGACATTTACAGCCGTAGTGCTGTTGGAACACATGCCTGCAGGATCTGTCACGCAGTAATCCTGCAAATACTCCAAAGTGCGTATTATAGTCGTGTAAATTGGAAAAATTGAAAAGTGTAACGTTAAGAAGATTTAATTTGAGACTTTAGTAGAAATGTACGGCTTTAGCGGCTTTATTTCCGTTTCCTCTTGGCAACGACGCACAACTGTGTGCTGCATAGCAACCAAACATATAAAATGCCATAATGTTCATAAATTTGCGTGTTTTGTACTGCAGGAGAAAATTTGACGAATTCCAATCCAAAGTGATCATCCCTATGCCCTACTCACTACAACAACAAAGCTCTTAATGTCAAATATTCCATGCAGTTCCTCAATTGATATGAGGTCATATCATAATTCTATAAATAATATACAAAAATAACTACAAAATAATTAGAAAATATATGTTTTAATAGTTTTATATGTAGTACAGCATGTCAACTACCCAGATTTACTGAAGATGTATTTTTGCATACGTGATTTGTTTTCAGGCAAAGTTTTTGTCACCCTGTCTGCAGCAACGGGGCCCTTATATAGCTGCTCGCCTGCGCGATTTCCGTTCTTTGACACGCTGCTACTCGTGCAGTGTTTGAGGTGAGGGAAATCTTTCTACATTTAGCTGATTAAATGCATTTAAGTACGGTTTACAACACAACATAACATTTTAATTAGTTATGAAGTTTCGAGAACATAGTAGTTAATGCAAACCCGTAACCTGCGAAATTATTCTTTGTGTAGTTTTTACGGACCTCGTGGTCGTATTTACATTTCGTATTTACAAACCATAAAAAATGGCTCCAAGCTGCAAGAATTTCGCAGTAAGTATGATTTCTTATCATTGTTTACATATATATTTGTGTGTAATGATGATTCATTTGACTAGAGTCTCTGAAATACCTATGAAGTTTTTTTTATAGTTCACTGAACACCTACAATTCCGTTAGTATTTGAGTAGATCTGTCTTCGATGTCCCTAAAGCTTTTAATTGTTTATAGGCTGAAAGGGATGAGCAGAAGTTACCAGGTAGAGGATGCCAGGAGTTGAAATCCAGTGGGTAAGCAATTATTATTGTGTATTTTGGAAAATGTTGCCCATAAACTGACAATGAAATACCCTCTTGTCCAACCATATTAAAGTTTGTTGCTTGCCTCCTTTGCGGAGTCTACCATGTGCTGTGACGATACAATAGACTAGAGTCTCTGAAGACATTATGAAGCTCTTAACATTTCACTGAGCACATGGTCTAATGATTAACATTGATTGGAGCAAAGCAATTTTGGCTGAAATTGGCCATCTTCTTTTTCAGGTTGGCATGATAACAAATGGCTGCAACTAAGGTTGAACTATGGTGTCCACCCATGCATCAACTGAAGTGTTTAACTATGGATTTGTAGCAAACATTGTTAGCATGGAAACTTCTAACACATGAATAAAGGTTTGTATTGTTTCCTATCTGTGCTGACCTTCCACCCAGTATTGTGCATTGATGATTCAATGGACTAGAGTCTCTGATGAAAACATGAAGCTGTACACATTTCTCTGAGCACATGTTCTGAAAATTAATCCATTATTGGACCAATGCAATTTTTGTTGACATTTACTGTATTGTTTTCCAGGTTGGCATGACACCAAAAGGCAGTCTTGTATGCACATTTGCATGAGGTGGCGGCAGCTTGTGTAAGTACAGCTACAGCAAACCTAGCTTTGGGTTTTATTGGTGTTGATGATGATTGCGTTGTTCGGTTCCACTGAAAGTCAATGATGTTACTTTCTCGCGGCGCACTGAAACACTGACAATCAAGTGATTTACCTTTTACGTTTTTGTTGTGAAATCTAATACACTTGTTTTCATTGAAGGACAGAAGTTGAAGCCACAAGAGTTGTGACCAGGATGCAGAAAAACGAAGATGTCAACCTTTAGGTTCTGTGTTTGTAGTCTGTCATTTCAAAGGGAATTTGTGGATTAACTTTTTTTTACCATTCAGTTTAAACTGTTTGATTAAAAAAAAAATTGTAAAATTGCAAGTTTCTGGAGTACAGATTGATGTGAAGTTTAGTCCATAATAAACAGACTTTTAAAAACTTGATTTGCTGGATCAAAGATTTATGGAAATGTACTTGCTCCAGTACATGGTACTCCCATCATTGGCGTATGGCATATTGCTGGTTTGCCTGGCCATACTTCTAAGCAACAACTTGTTCATGGAGATCCTTTTATTTAGTGGCATAACACAAACTATTTGACCCAAGTGTGTGTTTGGTGAATTGTAATGTATAAATCAAGTCCATTATTGATTGCCTTAAACAGGCTTTGAAATTGGTAAATTTACAATGAGGTTCCATTTGTTGACCATTATTTAACAAGACCTAACACTGATCAATACATGTAAAGCATGTATTAATGTTAATTTAAACCTGGGAATACATTTTAATGCAGTATGAACAAATGTTTTTATTAAAAGAATAATAAATGATTTAAATGTATATTAATATTTTGTTAAATATAACTGACTAAGCTGTGTATTGCACATAAGTATTGCTAAATGGGGCAGTTTTAACTGTTAACGAATAGCCTGAGGGGAAAATCTGTTCCTGCCTCTGAAGGCAGCAGTTCAAAAAGGTGTGGGTTTTCCTCAACCTGAAAGTGTACAGTTCTTGAAGGGAGGGCAAGGGTGCCACCAATAATCTGATTAGCAGTCTGAACTTTTTTTGTAGTCTAATGTTGTCCGATTTCATAACTGCACCAAACCAGACAGTTAATTAAGTGCAGAGGACAGACTCAATGACTGCTGAGTAGAAATGTATCAGCTGGCGAATGAAGTACAACCTCTGCTGAGCCTTTTTCACAATGGAGTTTGTGGGTCTCCCACTTCAGGTCCTGTGACGTGATCGTACCCAGGAACCTTGAATGACTCCACTGCTGTTTAGAATGGTGAGGCGGGTCAGTGTTGCTGTTGGGGTGTTCCTACCACACTCCACGATCATCTCCACAGTTTTGAGTGTGTTCAGCTCCAGGTTGTATTGACCGTACCAGTGAGCTAGCCATTCAACATTCCTTCTGTATACAGACTCATCGTCATCTTAGATGATGGAAATGTGTATTTTAAAAGTCACTGCATACACTAATGCATTTCTGGAGTTAAGCTTTGCTGTAAGATTTCTTAATTTAGATTTAGTGAAATAATTTCCACCCACCTCATACAAATGTGATTGATTCCATTTGTGTGATTTTATTTTCTGCAATTGTTTGTTTTAAATGGACTTTTATTATGATACATCAGGCTGCTTTGCAGTAGCTCTGAGACGTGGAGATGATATTTAACTTCACTTTGCTTGACGTAATACATTTTAGCGGGTTGTCCGACCGTTAAAACAAATGAATTTGTGCAGGTGCACGCCTTCAAAATATCAATAGACTTCAATAGTTGACACGCAGCACCACAAAACCGAGAGAGGGTGAAGGTCAGAGTTAACATAATGCAACCAGCACGTTCCCAGGCAGAGAAAAGGAAGCGCGTAGACAACACAATAACCGTTTTTTCTCCAAGTTTTTTGGTTATTTAACTTTGGAACAGCGATCATATCTTGGAAGTACACTGGATTAATTTTTAACACTCTGTCGAGATGTTTATTAGTTCATGTTTTTTTTTAAGTTCGACCATGTTTTTACCAGGAGGCGAGCAGTAGTGTGAAGCTGGCCGCGATAAGGAAACACTGCCGTTTTTGCCACTGTGGTATTTGTGGGGTACAGCTGGAAGAGTTGTCCGTTTTTAATGTCTATAAAACTAAAGATTTCACTTTCCCACATTGCATGGATTTCTGATAGTCGGTCGACAGTGTTTCGAGCTGGATTTCTATTAATTTTGAATTAAGTGATGCGGTTTAGTATTGTCTTGTTCAGACATGTTAACAGAAGCTGTTTCGCCTGAGATTTTTTTTTTTTTTTGAGAGCCACCCAAATGTGAAATACAACATAAATTAAGTCCCATTATCACGGTAGAATTTGTTACTTTTTTAACGAAATAGATTCCGATATTCGGTCGGGTGTGTCCTGCTAATTTGTTTGGGTTTAATTTGTTCTAAAGCGACAAACACGCCTTACAGGTATGTTGAGATATCGTGTGACATTAAAATACAACAATTTACCTTTATATGTAAATATACATATATGCATATTTTTGTGATAGTGTGAAACTTTTGGTTTATTCTTGAAAACAAACTAGTTTATGTTTTGATGAATCGTTATTGACAATCATTAGTAGAAGGGCAAGTTATCTGTATTATTGCGTTATATTATAATAATAATTGTGTAATTATTATTACACTGGCTCTTTATGTATGTTTAAGCGTGTTAATTCTTCCCTTTGTGTATTCTACAGTACTAGTACAGACATGACAGCTGTTGTAGGTCGAGTTTGGGGGTGGGTCAGTCCAGCCAATCTGTACTCCACCTGGGGAAGCAAGACCAAACCAGAACAACCCTTGACAACTCTGAGTCAGACCCAAAGCAGGTGGGGTTTATGGGGACTCACGTCCTGGGTTTGGAAGAGCAAGCTCAAGAATGACCAAAAGACACTGGCTGAGGAGTACTGGGAGACAGAGGAGAATGTCAAGCCTTTGGAAATAGAAGATCTGAGGGCGATGAGGCCTGAGGTTGAGAATGTGGCAGCCCAAAGCGCTTCACGCTGGTGGAGGAGGATGCTTCCTTCCAGCTACATTTTTTGGCCAGGATGGTCAACATCCACTGGACTACGACAACGGAAATGTGCCGGGTGGAATGAGGGCACGTGGGACATGGATGAAATCGATGGAGTGTCGGATTACGGGACGCCTCCACCATCTCCCATGCCTCTCTCCCATAAGCAATCAGCATTCCAGTTCTTCTCTCGCTCATGGACGGGAGAAATTCTTCCAGAACACTATGAGATTTGCTTTAATTTCCTCCGCCACCTATTTGACCTCTTTGTAGTGGCCTTTCTAAAAACAGTTTCCTCTCCGGCCAAGATCATTTTAGAGGTTTTGGGGGTGCAGGGGTCCCTGAAACTGTGGCTCCATGGCATGGCCATGTTCTTGGTATCGTCTCTCGGGATGGCTGGACTGCTGTGGGCAGTACAGCAGTACCTGCTGCAGTTTGCTGTGATCTATGGTATTGTGCAAGCTCTGGTCATCTCTGTTAGTGTGCACCAGAGTGAAACTGTGGGAGAGGGGGATGATGGGAAAGGTGACGATGATGTCAAAGTGGGTGAGGAGGAGAAGGACACATGGGACCAGAATGAAACACAGCAGACCGTTGATGATAGCAACAAAGGAGTTAAACTAAGAAGTTAATTTACAGAGAACATTTTTATTTTGGGTATGTAGACTTTGTCCCCATAAAACATAGGTGTTTTTGTGTAGTAACCCAAAAATGGGTTAAAAGATAAACAAACTGTATTGTTGTTCTCTTAATAACAAGTTTAATTACTTTTTCAGTATCAAACTGGCCTTTTAAATTAACAAATAACAAACAACTTTGAAAAGAACCCTGAAAATTTTAAATACGAATGCATGTTTTTTGCCAAAGACAGTATATAGCTAGGTGCTAGCTACAAATGTATTAAGTTTACTCACACTATATGGCAACGTACGATTGTGTTGTGTTTCAACTTGAACTATTGAAATCGACATTGTGCCACATTGGCATAATTAATTACTGGACTTAGTATTAGTTGATTTCAACTTTATTTTAGCTGCTATTACTAGACGCAAACTTTACTGTGTAGCTAGCGGAGTTTTAGCGAACTACGCTTTGGCCACTTGAAAGTAAGCTACACATTATCTGAAAATGGCAACAACAGTTCTCTTTTTTTGTAAAGTAAACTTCGTACAGGACGCTTGATGCAGATCTCGTCATCAGCAGATTGCTCGATCACTGTACGCACGCATAATCGTGCGTCTTTGAACACTCAGAATACGCATGCGCATGGAGTTATATGCACTAATTAGTGGGTCCACAAGGTGGCAACACTCACATTGGAGCCACTGCTGTCATGAAGATGCGCTAGAAGAAGATTGCTGCTAAACATCAGGAGATTAATGTAAAAGTCTGCAAGTCAAGTGCACGTGTGTGAGGAGATGCCTGCATTTGTATAACTCGAGTCTGAAGGACTATAAAAACATCTTTATAGGTCTAAACTCCTTAAGAGAAAGTCCGGTGTCTCATAGCAGTCGTAGCACGCATGCGCCAACCGCCTGTGTATGTGCGAAGAGTTATATGCAGTATACTTTGACAGGCTCGTGTTCGAATGTACATAGATGCTGAGCATTCGCATCAAAATGGAAGTATACCTAGGGCTTAAGTTGTCACTAGTTGTCTCTCAGAGTGTTTTCAAAAACAGATTGGAAAAGCGAGCAGAACTGTCACAACTTCCATTATCTCACTGAATTGAATTGGATGATTGTTCCGCAGATGAGCGAACATGTTGGAGGTGTGCCAGTGTTTCACTGCCACTTGTTTTACACAATGGGAAACTATCTTCGACTAACGATCCCTCTGCATTTTTATGGAACCAAAAATACATCCACACTTCTGACTTAACCCTTTTAGGCAGCGAATATAGGGTCGTTTGCGTTCCTCTTTCAGCCATGCTTCTCGTCTATGTTGGTTTTGTTTACATCAGAGTGCGCATGTGTCATTTATCCCACATACACACAGAGTTGTGAATCCTGATTTGTTGATGGAAAACTACTGTGCGACTACAAAAATTTAAACAATTTGTCTAAAGGTTTGCTAAAAGGGTATTTTGAAGTGCCCACGATAACAATATTGTGCATGTTAATTCATGTGATATACCGTATTATTTAATACCGTCACAAGCCTATGTGCGTTTATGTAATAAAAATGGCTTTAAAATAAGTTAAAGGTGGGGTATGTGATTTTCTTTTTTGACCATTTTTTCAAAATAACTTGAAATCCTATTCCTAACCCACTTACTGGCTGTAAATTAGAAGCACTGAAATGAAATTTAAGCAATTTAATCATCTGTGGAACGGGCAGGACTCGAAAAACTCCAGCCGATCATTTTCAAGACCATCTAGAATCATTGGACAGAAAATGTGTCAATCAAACGGTCGTACCATGCCCCCCTCCCTCCACCACCCTGGCGCGCGTGTCCCGTTCGTCATCAGCTGCTTTCAGATGGAGCGGCATTTACTACACAGAGCTGTAGTTCATCACTGACAAGCTGGGCAATTTACCCTTCATTATCACGGCCCAGCTTGTTAGTGAACTACGGCTCTGTGTAGTATACGCCGCTCCATCTGACAGCAGCTGATGGCGATTTACTAATCAATGAATGCACTTTATGTTATGTGCTTTACTGACGAGATGCGCATAACAATCTCATCTGATAACGTTATATCGGTCAGCCCTATATTTAGCCATAAACTTCGGTGACAACCAGGACGTCCAATATATTTTTATATATTTTATATTTATACAATATATATTTACATTTCAAAAACATCAATTTTCTAACAATACTAATGATTTATGTGAAAGTTAAGGTGGAAGGTAAATTACAAAAAAAAAGTATGTAAAAAAAATATTGCCATTTGATAACTTTGTGTGATAGAACAGATAGAAAAAAAAAATTATTTGCTGAAAAACTTCCCTCTGCCATAGCTCACAAATCTCATTTGCTCTTCCACATAATTAAAGGAATATTATGAGTTTATTACAAGTTAAGCTCAGTCGACAGCAGTTTGGGCATAATGTTGATTACTACAAAAATTAATTTAGACTTTTGATTTTCTGATTTAACAATTTTTATTGATTCACATATTTAAACACAGAAAAACAAAACATATGTACACAGAATCAACAATTATTTAAGTGTGATAAAATCACTTACTATCCTTTTCTCTGTAAAGTTATAGCCAATTTTACAACTTTGTTGCCATGAGGACATGATGCTGTAAACCCTAAAATGACCATAAAAATAACTATTTAAACAACTGTACATCTCAAATAATACAACAGAAGAATTAATGTAAGCACTTATCTAAATTCATAAGCTTCACGTTTCTGTCTTTAAACCCTCCAGAAATTGCCCCCATTCACTTCCATTTAAGAAAAGGAGGGATGTGTCAAAATTATTTTCTGTGATAATCAACATTGTGCCACAAATGCTTTTGATTGAGCTTAACTTATATTGAACTTGGAACATTCCTTTAATCTTGCCTGTCGCAATTAATTATGAGATAAACAAGAATCAATGACATTTGGCATCATTGACGTCAAACCTGGTGCCACATGACACCAAATATTTGAATATGTGTGAAAGCACATGTGTTTGAGTGCTGCACTGGAAGGCTATATTGTCAATAAATAACTTGCATTTAGTTTTGTTGATTCTCACACAACAAGTTAAGTAAAACACTTAAATATCGGCTTTTTCCATTTTAACAAGATCATAATGCAAATTTCATCTAGAATTTCTCTATTTTTGTCATAGGTTTCTGATATGCTGATGGTCCAAGATATTTGATTTAAGATTTGGCCACTTCAACACTGACCGAAAGGAATGGGCACCAACACTGCACAAAGCCAATGTGCGATTGAAGTGAACACCAGCACCCCTTGATCTACACAAATTGAAAATTTAAATGACAAGTTTAGATTTATCCAAAAATTACAATTTTGGTAAGACTTAACAATAAGGTTTCATTTGTTAACATTAGTTAACAATTTCACCCAATTTGACATGCCCAGTTCCCAATGTGCTTTTAAGTCCTCGTGGTGATTCGCCTCAATAAGGTTGGTGGAGGACGAATCCCAGCTGCCTTCATGTCTGAGACCATTAACCCACGCATCTTATCATGTGGCTTGCTGAGAGTGTTACCACGGAGACATATAGCTCATGGATGCTTCATGTCATCCACCGCGGCATCAACGCACAACTCACCACGTGCCCCACCGAGAGCAAACCACATAATAGCGACCAAGAGGAGGTTACCCCATTTGACTCTATCCTCCCTAGCAACCGGGCCAATTTGGTTGCTTAGGAGACCTGACTGGAGTCACTCAGCATACCCTGGATTCAAACTAGTGAACTCCAGGGGTGGTAGCCAGCATCTTTACCACTGAGTTATTATGATTATAAGATGGCACACCAGCGAATGACTAAAATCCATCTACAGCATGCCTCATCCTTACTGTGACTACAGAAAACTGCCACAAGACAGCCTGCACTGTACACATTGGAAAAACAGAAGAAACGTGTACAGAACAGAACACATTGTCAGGGAATCTCATTGAGACTATTAAAAAACTGCTTTTATTTGAATATTGGGTTTCCATAGGCTTAACCAGTTAGCTTAAAGGTTACAGACACAAGTTGTTTGTAATTAAAAGCTTAAATGTGATCAACAGCTTTGCAACTCCACATTGTATGTTCTCGACATCCGCATGTGTCGCTTTATTCCGTTTATTAACCCTTTCTTACAGCGTCTTTAAATTGTTAATTTCCTTTCTTAAATCACAAGTGCTTAAACTTTTAATGAACCGAGTCCATTGTAACTCCCATCTGTTATGCAGTCCATTCGTGAAATCATTAGGTGATTATTTAAGGACAATTATAAAGGAACTGGATACAAAACATTCTTAAGCAACATATAGCAAACTAGAGCAATACATTACTCTGTAACCTGTTGAATATTAATATTCTTTTTCATTCAATCTGGTAGTAATATCTGTTTTAAAGTGGTTGCACAGTTTGTTTGTTATAGCATCTATATAGCATTCTGTTTTTGATGTATATTTATGTTTGCACCATCACAGCATTAACTGCACCTTTTGTCAATTTAATTTGTATTATTGTTCTTCTTTGATTCATTTGTATTGTATTTGATTATTATATTGTTTTGTATAGTTCTGTTGTGTCTCGCAGTAACCGGTACATTGGCCAGTTCAGAGTGAATCATGGGTAAAGAAATTAGAAGGGATTTTGCACATCTGTATACTGATAGCTGTATATGCAATGCTTTATAGAACATTCGTGTCTCGCGCTTGCAATAATAGCTTTCTCTTCCAGAACGTGTTTCACATGCTTTATGCATGATGAGATCAGCACAATAATACTCTTAAGCAATGGAAAGCTTTTAACTTGTGACATGGTTTTCTTTTGTGGTGAATGGCATTGTTTTCTCTAAGGTACTTGTGGATACGTTTGTAGATTTTTCATGGTAATTATTTAAACAATATTTAGTGCCAAAAGTGTTTGTTTGTTTACCATGAATTAAAGCAATGCAAGAGTACGTGGAGGTTTTTTAAAAGTCATGAGTACGTTGAAGTGCGGGCCACTGCTGTAATCAGACGGATGTGAATTTAAATGTCTGCTGTATTGTCTATGGCCTGTTTGAGAGGAGAGTGATGGATGCACATTTCCTAACTTTAACCATTCTTGAGTGCTGTACACTGAGCCTTTAATAGTCCTTACAGCTCAAATAAAGTTCCTTTTCCACATTACATTTGTCGTGTCTGGGGTATGTACAGCATATTGGGGTGTATCTCAAAATGTAAATGATTACATTTCTGTTGTCGACATGAAAATGCATATGTGCAGGGCTGTAGCTAGTTGAGTGAAAGGTGTTAATGGTTCTAGGCCTAAACGTCCAGTGGGCCACAACAAATTTTAAACTATTATTTTAAAAGGGATACACCGGACACGAACAATGTCAAGTTGTATTGCATCGCCTTGAGGCTGTCCACACTGGACATGTCAAAGTGAACGTCCTTTACTGTTTATTTGTCTCTTGGCAGGAGAAAAATAAACAAAATTTAAAAGGGCATACGTTTACTGATGGTGCAACATGATAGATGCATCCAGAGTAGAAAGCATCATTGATTATAGTGGGAACAATTTGCTTTTGTTGCATCGTACCGCTCGTGTCATGTGTAGCCAGGGTGTAAGAGCACAGCAATATATAGTCAGGGGGCCCAGAATTCCTTGCTATGACCCTGCATATGCATCATGTGTTCTTTAACCGGTGATAACATCACCGCACACTAGCACCAGACCGAGGGAGATTGACAGTTCTTTTGGATAAAATATTTGTTTCCCTGACTGAACATATACATATATATACACCGATCAGCCACAACATTAAAACCACCTGTCTCATATAGTGTAGGTCTCCCTCGTGCCACCAAAACAGCACCAACCAGCATTTCAGAATAGCATTCTTCTCACCATTCTTCTAACCAGCGATTATCAGAGTTACTGTAGACTTTACCAGTTCAAACCAGTCTGGTCATTTTCGGTTGACCTCTCTCATCAAGGCATTTCTGTCCACAGAACTGTCACTAACTGGATGTCCTTTGTTTTTGGCACCATTCTGAGTAAACTTTAGAGATTGTTGTGCAAGAGATCAGCAGTTCCAGAAATACTCAAACCAGCCCGTCTGGCACCAACAAACCATTCTATGCTCCAAATAACTGAGATCACATTTTTCCCAATTCTGAAGGTTGATGTGAACATTAACTGAAGCTCCTGACCCGTATCTGAATGATTTTATGCACTGCACTGCTGCCACACGATTTGCTGATTAGATTATTGCATGGCATGATTGTTGGTACCAGACAGGCTGGTTTCAGTATTTCTGTAACTGCTGATCTCCTGAGATTTTCCACACACAACAGTCTCTAGAATTTACACAGAATGGTAAAACAAAAACATCCAGCGAGCGACAGTTATGTGGACGGAAATGCCTTGTTGATGACAGAGGTCAACAGAGAATGACCAGACTGATTCAAACTGACAAAGTCTATGGTAACTCAGATAACCGTTCTGTACAATTGTGGTGAGAAGAATATAAACTCAGAATGCTATTCTGAGATGCGGGTTGGCGCTGTTTTGGTTGCACGAGGGAGACCTACACAATATTAGGAGCTACAAATAACTAAAATTGAGAATTTAATAAAAAAATTGGGTGAGAAATTAACTTAATTGTCCTAAATTATATATATATATATATATATACAAAATATGATTTTGATATGTTGGTTTTGGGGTGAAATGGGACCTGAATATGTTCTTGAGATTCATAAATAGATGAAATGACGTCTTTCTTATGCTGACAAATTGTGTGTGAAAGCTTTTAAGTTGAAGTACATACAAGTGTAACAGCTTATACTATTTTTAGAAGACAGTAGAGAAAGAACTACAATATATTCAAACTCATGTCACCCATATATAACACCACAGTTCAAACCGCTTAGCCCGGCCTCAACATATGCTGTTTAATGTGTATATATAATAATTTAATGTATATTTACTGTCTTTCACACTTCAGTGGTCTCAAATGTTTATGACTAAGCTGCTGATATCAACGAGAATGCATCAATGGACATTACATAAGGATAAAAAAAAGAAACAGGATTAGAATCAATCAGTACACACAGAAAGTCAGGTTGCCATTGTTGAATCATTTAATAGATATAAACAACATTATTTAACATCTGCTCATATTAAATCCGTACATACAGGTGCATTCACGGTGATAACTGATGTGTGTGAATGGTGGAATACAGTTCCATGTGGGAATAAACTGTAAACAAATTAAATGAGGGACCGAAAAGGAAATGAGATGTGAATTTTGGTCTTGGCAAGCACCCAGCCATGCACACTTCTGTGATCTTTACAGAGCATGGTCCACCACCACCAAATA
Organism: Xyrauchen texanus; assembly: GCF_025860055.1. Taxonomy (NCBI): domain Eukaryota; kingdom Metazoa; phylum Chordata; class Actinopteri; order Cypriniformes; family Catostomidae; genus Xyrauchen; species Xyrauchen texanus. Next base: position 30,290,602 of record NC_068301.1, read on the forward strand.
ATATCAGTTTACACCTTGCATCAAGCTAAACTACTAAACACATTCCTGACAGCATGCACCTTTCCCAATTTTAGCTTGGAATTTATTGCAATATCTGCTGAAAAAACAGCATCTTCCCCCAGTATGTGGAAGCTTCCAAATACTTCTATGCCAAATCCAACAGTCAATATAAATTGTGAGGTTAAAGCTGTGGTTAAATGTCACTTCTGCTCCTGTCTATTGCGAGATATCCTTGCATAGGGACTATCATCTTATCACTTTTAAATCACATTACAGCTCACTCTTTACTTGTGGTATTTTGGTCATCTCTGATCCAATGATCAAGGTGGTGTTCTCAAATCACATTCATACATGGAGAAAGTAGTAGTAAAGATGTTTTTCAGTGCTTTTGAGATGTGTCCCTCCACAATTAAACATAAAAAAATAATAATAATAAGTTCTATGTACATACCGAGTCCTTAATTAGCAAGATACTTCTCTGATTGTCTAAGTGAAGTCAGTTGACACACTGGCTATGTTCACAATAGCATACTAGCATACTACCATTTCTGCAGGTATAAAGTATACATTACGTTCACGGTTTTCATTTAGCAAAATGCACAGCATCCAACAAAGCCCACTGCACCAAATATTGTATCCCACAATTTTTAACATTGCTATTTTGACTCATTATTTAATCTGACTGCCAAAAGCCAAGACATTGTTACACAAAACTGAATCAAGAATGTAAAATAAACATTTATGTCCAAGAAGTTAACTCGAGGTCATGTAACAATGTAGCATAATGTTTTTTTGTTGCATAATGCATACTGTCACTTACTTTAAAAAAGAAAAAAAGCAGTACACGGTGTACACTGTGAAGTATATAGTAAGTAGTAAGCTAGCATTCCATTCTGAACATAGCTAAATACCTCAATCAAACTAGTGATGACTTATGGAGATGATTTAACGTGCCATGTAAAAATGTTCAAAGGGATCTCAGTTCTCTCAACTCATATTTTTTTCATTTTCAACTTTCACTACAGCACACAAAACATAGTTATGTTTGAATTTTCCCAGGTGATCAAGAGATATGAAGCAAAACTGTTGCTAGAATTGTGACACTGAGAGGCAAATTACATTTATAAATACTGCAATTAGATCAAGTGAGATTCCTTTTTGAAGTTTTTAATTAAACAAAAAGGTATGCGCTTTTGATTCTTAAAGGAATATTCCAGGTTCAATACAAGCTCAATCCACAGCATTAGTGGAATAATGCTGATAGTCACAAAAAATATATAAATAAAAAAAAAGCTAAAATCTGGATTTGAGTGAGGAACTTATAATGGAAGTGAACGGGGCCAAAATGGTCTCAAAAGTATTACCACACTACATTAAACATGTTAACATGTTTTAGTGTGATAAAATCACTTTATCTGTGTAAAGTTATAGCTGATATTACAACTTTATTGTCATGACGATGTAACGTTGGTAAACACTATGATCCTGGTAAGTGATTTTATCAAACTAAAATCCAGTTAACACATATTGTTTAAGTCTTGTGGCTATACTTTTGTAACAGTGAGTATTTTAATGTTTACAGTTTGACCTCATTCACTTCCATTAGAAGTTATCCCGATTTTTGCTTTTTTTTTGAGGGATGCAAATATTTCTTGTGGTAATCAACATTATACCACAAATGCTGTTGAAATTACTAATCTTAACTTGAACCTGGAATATTCCTTTACGCTCAGTTAGGTTCTTAATTAAATCTGGCATGATAAAAGAGGCCTTTGTGGACACAGAACTGATAACAAATAAATAAATTGAGTTTACAAAATGAAATAAAATCATTGTGTATTTACAAGAAATTGAAATGTTCTGCAGCATTCAGATCGCCAAAAAACAAACATTTTGTCTTCCCCTCGTCATTACATTAATGACTGCAGAGAAAACTAATCACATTTAATTTCTCTATAAGCTTTCATTAATCAAAAAGCTTTTGACACCCAGTGATGTTGTAATGTAATTCAGTGAGAGTGAGGATGAAGGATTATGAATGTAGTGCCCATTCTGCCCATTACCCTCCAAATAAAATCTCCCAACCACATTAACAATTAGTGCGGGTTTGTTCCACCAGAGCTGGGGGGGATGGTGCTCCCCCCACCCTCTGTCTGTCCATGACCCCTTCTTCCATGTCCAAGAATGCAGTGTGCATTTCCACAGCCTTCCTCGTCATCTCCCTCACTTTCTGAGGAGGACTCACCAAACTGTCGAGGCTTTTCGTAAATACAGCAACCTGGATGATAACATCAAAATATTTTATAAGAATGTGTCTGTGTGGGAACATGCTAGCCTGTCACAAATCATCAAGGAAAACGATCTATTTACAGAAAACAAACATCTACTAGACTACATTGTCTGGTACTTTAAACTAGGTTCTAAATGTCATCTATTTAAAGCAGTCTTGAAACGGCCTAGTTCTGCCTGTCCTACGCAAATATATATATATATATAAAAACATTGTGAAATATTCCTTTAAAACTAAGACTATGTTGGCTCTCTTTGTCTAACCATTTCAAATCTCTACATCTAGACTCACAAAACAAGCCCACTGGAGACTCACACTTTGAAGACCTCCTGCCCAGATGCTCATTGTCCACTGTGTCACTGGACCACTCCACTTTTTTCTCTGTCTTCCTTTTCCTGAGCTTGATGGTCAGGCTTCTTCCTTCCTGAAATGACACAGAATGGGATCATATTCCAGCTATTATAGTGCATCTAGTGCAAATATGAATACATTAACAATAATATTTATAATAAAGCTTTGATAATGTGGATCATTTTTATTTTCCGTAGTTATACAGTGGATATATTTATACTGGTTGATCACATACTTACCAAAACGTACCAAATGTAATCATAGTTTCTGTCAAAATACCAGTTCCTAGTTATTGTTGCTACTGTTAAACCATAATAAAAATTAATAACCCATGCGTTATTCTAACAGTTCACAGAACACAGAACACTATGTTGTTCCTAATGTGAACGTTCTCCTATATGTTTTTAGTTTTTTTTGTGGGAACCCCCTCCTAACTTTCTAGGAAGATTTTTTTCAAGGTTTTATTTGTGTAACCATGGACAATAGATCAAAACAAGACATGATTATTGCATGTGTGATTTTTCGCAGAAATGTTCCCGGAATTTAAAGGCTAAGGGAACTTTAGGGAAACCTTAGGGGAAACATTAAGCACAACCTAAAACAAATGTTACATTTCCATTAAAAAAAAATATTTTCGAGAAACACTTTGGGAACCAACATTTTTTATTTTGGCACTTAACCTTCACAGCCTCACTTTTTTTCTCTATTTTTCATCCCTGAATGTGTTTAGGAAGCCTTTGTTTTTTGGAGGGGTGAATTTTGTGTGACTTCAGAAAACAATATCAGTCTATGGACATCTTGATTTTTAAGCCAAATTTTCTTCAAGGTGACTATAGAGCACAACAGTCTGGTTCCGTAAGTAAAAATCCCATTTATTTTTCCATAGACAAATTGATTTTCAACGGTAACTTATAAACCTACCAACGACAGACCTACCGTGAGCTCCGAGGTTGTTGGTATATGCTTCTGTTTAAGCTGTCTGTCTGCATTATTTCAACTTCATCGTTTAAAAATCGTGTTTGATAGCGGAATTCCCAGTAACCAACTACACTACCCATGATCCTTAAGAGAGATCCACCAATCAGACAATGGCAGTTAACAAAGTCTGCCACACAAGTTAAGCAGCGACCACCCACTTCCTTGACGCAATCCAGTTGGTCTCACTACACCCTCAAAATACATCTATATTTGTATATGTCGGAATATTTTGTAGTAAACTTAAAAAACATTGTTTCTATACATATAAAATCGACAACCTAAAATCAATCTTTTTTTATATATTTCCATCATGGGATTGTAGTTCATGTCCTTGTGAAATACGATAAGTACACAGCGTTGCACCTTTGTCAGAATTTTCAAATAATTATTTGCTTCAAAACAAAGTTTGTGGTGTTGTGATTCTCCTCTGAACTGGTTGGTTTGGTTCATGGCTTACGACTCTTTTATGAAGGATTTTATGAAAACCTATGAACAAAATGTATTAGAAAAATACTTTCGGAACAAAGACGGCTAAAAAAATCAGGCAATTTTGCACTTGATTGTCTTACTTGCCATTTTGCTAAAGCTTAAGTGTGTCATTTCTACACCACCAAACAGAATCGCAAAAATAAACATTTGTTTTCAAACAGCTTTCTGATCAGGATGTGCACGAGTAGTCGAATACTTGAGTATTCGTTCTGCAATAATTATTCAAAAAGTAAAAATACTATTCGAATTTCGCAAAGTTTTGCTTTGCTGGCCATATATACAGTGAGATTCATGTTAAATCCTGAAAGCACAAACTAAAACTGGCAGTTATAACAGAATGCACTGGGTAGCGCTGTTGAGTGTGGACACAAGTTGATCACATTTGTTGCAGAAACGGTTCTGTCAGTACGTTCAGATGGACACCAAAAAGCGGGTTATTGCGAGAATGTGGCTTACTGTGAGAAAGCTGGGTTCCTGTTTAAAAGTACTGGATAAGCAGTGTACACTTTACTCTCGTATATGTGCAGCACATTAGAAAACAGTGTCCCTGTAGCAACGTAACCCTGCAACGCTTCTGTAAACAACAAACATGGCATCCGAGACAGACTATGCTAGGGGAGGAAAGGGACATTCCATCATTTAAAAAGGTGTGTATACATGAGTATAGTTTACTGAGCACGTGGATATACTTGTTTTTCTCAACAAAAACACGACATGATAACTATTATATGGCGAGTGTTTATAGTTGTCCTGTACGTTAACTGCGTCTGTTTACTTCATTGGCAGTGTCTTTTTCTTCTTATATGGTTTGATTTGGATATAATAAAAAAAAAAAAATTATATTTTACAACGTCTTTTTTATTAATTACCTTCATTTAAATAATTGAATATTTGTTAACTTGTTTATCAAACAAATTATCATTTGAATACCAAATTACTGATGAATGCCCATGCCTACTTTCTGAATACACTCTCATCTGCTATTGTTCAAATAAACAAATAGTACAGCCCCAACTCACTACATTGGTTGTGTTGGTATGGAAGGGTCGCCCAAAACAAACAGAAGAATAATTGTAGCGCCACTGAGTTGACACTTTTCGAGAAAATCAACCTAAAACATGTCTTACGTACAGTTGTCTCTGCATACAAGATGGAAAAAGAGAACGTATTTTAATACAGAAAAAGTTACACACTTAAGCTTTAAATGTTTTGTTTTATCTTACTCAGATGTCGCAACCTGTGACATTCAATGTGCATTTTTCCCACCAAACTGTAGTTCGGATACATAGTGTGGACTGCTGTTGAGTAGTTTTAATTCGTGTAGACAAACATTGCAATTCTGCAACGCTGGGTCGAAAGAGGGTTCAAAAATGACCATGGTAATACCACATACACACAACCTTCTAAAAATACACAATTAAGTATTTGTAAATCTCACAAATTAAAATGTACCGTGCAACAAAGTACCATAGTACTAGTAATACCAAGTACCATGACAATACCATGTTTCTGAACAAGTAGCAATCACGCCGCGGAATTATAATCTGATTGTGTGGTATCATAATGGTGGCTTTTACCAAGTTACCGCAGTTTATTGCAAAATCACTCTGTTACTAGGGCATTTTGGCGAAACAGTGGTTAACATGGTCAATTTATGTAAAGGTAGTTGTACCGGTGGGTATGTTTCACTATAAAAAGAAACACAATTCACTGAAAACTGAATGTTATTAACTCGATATGCTATAAAACGATTAGTCTATCACAGCAGACATCAGTTATTAGACAAGAATGATTTCATGTAACTCGTGTAAGTGCTGGTGTATGTTGTAATGAGGGCAGGATACCTGCTGGGGTGGCGGCGGTGTGCCCGTCTGAACGGTCTCCGTTATCGTCTCACTCGATGTACCTGAAACCTCCGCCATCGCACTGATAAAACCCGAATAACACCTCTCACTCGGTCGATTAAGATCGACGACAGTTTGGTCTAAATGTAGATGGTGTAAAAAACGAGACTCCGCGTCTCTGTTGGCTTGTCTGAATGTCGAAGGCTGTATGAATCTAAGATTAATGCATGAGATGATGAATTTGCACCAGACAGCGTTCAGACGGACTGGTTCACGGACGGACCTCTTCCTAAATATCGGGTGCGTTTCAAAACCTAGTGAGCAGCCTACCTAGACAGACTGCTTTGGCAACAAATGTGAGCGCGAATTGAGCTCAGATGTTTTCGATACCTAAAAAATCATATAAACTCACACGGAATTAGCCTAAAATACCACTGACCACAGGCAACGCTCATTTGCTGCCCCACAATTTTGTGTAGATAGGCAGTGTCACTACTCGAGCCGTACCGGAAACACGTGACAGACAGCTCACTAAGTTTTCAGTCGCGGCCATTGTGTGTTCCTCTAGATACTGTCCGACATGAAACATCGGACGCTGCAAGAACTCGCATAAAGAGAAAAATTATACAACGCGCAGTTTTTTAACATTAATTGTTTGTAAGTATATGTCTCTGTCACTGATATGTTTTTTAAACTGTAACATCATGCTGAATTTTCAACCTCAAAATAGGTGTGTCACAAAGATTATTTTAGTTATTGGCATAACAATCTCCGAGTTTTTACCAAAAGAGAGAGCGAAACGAGCGTGTTACGACAGTAAGTCACCGTTTGCAGACACCATACAAATGAATGGGGAGTGCCGTAAACTGACACCTACCTGTCGCACAATTGTCCGCGTCTACTCTTTTAAACCATCATTTCATCGTAATAAATGCCACACATAGTTAATTCCAAAAAAATATTTTTTGTGTAAAACATGAAGATTGGGAATTGAATATTTAAAATGCGGTCAATTAATTAAGTGATTTGCTGTTTCCTTACAAATGCAGTTTATTCAGCACACTTAAGCATCTCCTCCATAGACATCCATTAAACAAGGGCTCGTGTCTCCACACCATTATGCATTTTGTTGCTAATTGTAGAGGATAATGGTAGAAGGGCTCTGATATATCAGTGCTGTAGTCGCAATGTGTCTGCGCCCTGTGACAGCACCACTCCAAAAAGGTTGATAAATTCATTGTAGGAATAAAAGCTGCCATCCTTCTTCAACAAATCCAAAACAAAAAGAACACCTTTGTCAACCCAATCCTTAATAAAGATAGATTTTTTTCCACGCAGCACATTCTGATTGTTCCATAGAATACTCCTATGAGGGGAAAAATTGTGGCAAAAGGCAAGCTTACAGGCCTCCAAGGCTTGCTTATGAAAATTAGCAAGCTTGAACGGAAGTTTGTTGCATTTAAAATCGCAAGACAATAAAAACGTAACCCCCACATTTTTCAAAGATAAATTTAGGTATGTGAAACCATAACAAACTAGAACCAGCATTCAGGCAGCGTTTAATCCAGCCGATCTTGAAAACCTGATTGAGAGTACTGAAGTCCAAAGCATTCACACCTCCCTCCAAAGTATTTCTTATCAGAGTCTTCCTTTTAACATACTCAGTTTTATTTTTCCACAAGAATTTAAATAGTATAGAGTCGATAGATGAGCAAGTTTTCGGGTTGACATATAAGGACAAAGCCGGGTAAACAATCCTAGAGATGCCTTCAGCTTTAGATATCAAGACACGACCATAGATAGTTAAATTTCTTTGTAGCCAGCAATTGAAGACATTCTTTAATTTTTTTGTCCGTTGTAAAAAATTATCTAGAATTCTATCTTTGGGTGATTTACTTTGAATGAAGGTACATCCGTTTTAGACCTTTTATTTTCACCGTGTGACATTTCCTCTATTCATGGGATTACACCGCATTTTAACGAACGTTATATAAAAGTTCTGTTAGACACCTATATTTACCATGTATTTGCATGTTTTTTGTTATCTTCCGAAGATTTCAAGTGTGATGTATAAATTAAGGTTTGTTTGTTGTGTCTTTTTACTTAAATTTATTGATTGAGCTCTGCACAAGCAGACCATCAATAAAATACTGTGGTAATACATGTTACTCTGATATGCCATTGTATTGAATGATTGTCAATGCACCATCGCATTTACATCGTACTCAAAGGTACTTCAAAGAATACCATGGAAGTACTATGGTGCCATGTCCAGAAAACAACAGCAACAACGACATGTTATTGCCATGGTACATTTTTGTTTGTGTACACTGCTTATAGGGTTAATTCATCCAAAAATGAAAATTCTCTCATAATTTACTCGCCCTCATGCTATCTCAGATGTGCATGACTTTCTTCTGTTGAACACAAAAAAATATTTTTTTGAAGAATATTTCAGCTCTGTAGGTCCATACAATGATTTATTTAATTTAATAGAATTTTTGGGGTGAAGAAAAGGGGTTTCGACTTTTTGTGCTTCATTGTTATTTTGGTTGAGCACCAGTATTATGTATACAGCAAGCTTTTCTTTGTTTTCTTCATTTTCCTTAGAAAAAACTGCCCCATGCTGTCGACAATTATTTCACCTTATGTATGCCTCCACCAAATGTGACCGGCCCTTGCACCTTGGGTATGCACTGACAGTAGCTATAGAAGATGCTTTGGCTCGCTGGTAATATTGTAATGCCTTTTTGCAAAAACAGCAGCTGTGTTATGATATGTTAATGTTTTGGCAGCAAAAAGAATGTGCTTTTCAAATGTAGGGTTAAAGGGAAAGTTCACCAGAAATGAAAATTCTCTCATCCTTTACTCACCCTCATGCCATCCCAGATGTGTATAATTTTCTTTCTTCTGCAGAACTCAAATTAAGATTTTTAGAAGAATATCTCAGCTCTGTGGGTCCATAAAATGCAAGTGAACGGTGACCAAATGTCAAAAAAGCACATAAAGGCAGCATTAAAGTAATCCATATGACTCCAGTGGTTTAATCCATGTCTTTAGAAGTGATATGATAGGCGTGGTTGAGAAATAGATCAATATTTAATAAGTCATTTTTTACTATAAAGTCTCCTCCCTGACCAGTAGGTGGCGATATGCAAGAAGATTTTTAATTGCCAAAAACATTAGAAGAATGTGAAAGTGAAGATTTATTGTTAAAAAGGACTTAAATATTGATCTTTTTCTCACCCACATCTAACATATCGCTTCTGAAGACATTGATTAAACTACTGGAGTCATATGGATTATTTTTATGCTGCCTTTATGTGATTTTTGGACCTTAAAAGTTTTGGTCACCATTCACTTGCATTGTATGAACCTACAGAGTTGAAATATTCTTCTAAAAATCTTTGTTTATGTTTTGCTGAAGAAACAAAGTCATACACATCGGGGATGGCATGAGGGTGAGTAAATGATGAGATCATTTTCATTTTTGGTTGAACTATACCTTTAAGAGTGCAGAAACACTTTTATTATCACATGGCTTTTAAACAACCAATGAGTCTTGGCTTAGTAATACATACAATGGGGTACACAAGTTGAATATAGCATTTAAAAAAAAAAGTTGTGAAGACGAAATATTTAGTATTCTCTATCCTAACTAAATCAAGTGGAAGCAAATTTGTGAACTTGATCATTTTAACTTAAAAGGTCAGAATTCCTTGTTTTCTTACAAGATGCTCAATGGTGCTCTCACAAGGAGGAAGGCGGGAGAGATAAACGGAGGAGCAGGGGACGCCATAGAGAGAGATGCATGCAGCAGTGTTTTGTGTGTGCATTTTTGCTATGCTTCAGTTTATTGTTTTATGTTGAATTAAAGTATTTTTGATTGTTAATCCAGTTCCTGCTTCCTCCTTTCCCGATGAACAAGAGGCTTGTCTGCCACAGGTGCATTCTCAAATCACATATCATTTTGATCATAAGAGTCACAGCCAGCTCTTAACAAATACAAATTTTCACTCAAATGGATATACTTCTAATATAATTTGTAATTAAATATTTTGTAGTACATTATAAAAGAATGCAAAATAGAAGCACTTTCACTAGTCTTCTCAGATATTTGGCATTAGTATGCAAGGCACTGTACATGCAAATATAGAAAAATCTGAGATCCAGACTTTCCATTTCCAGAACTCTTCTCTGCTGTAGTCCTGTCTGCTCTTCCCCTGCTAGTAGTGTAAAATATTGCAAATGCATTGTTTAGTTTTTTCTCCCCAATTTGTAGTGCCCAATTCCCAATGCGCTCTAAGCCTCATGGTGGGATAATGACTCTCAGTAGCCTTCGCATCTGAGACCGTCAATCCACGCATTTTATCAAGTAGCTTGTTGAGCGTGTTAAAATGAAAACATAATGCGTTTGGAGGCCCACGCTATTCTCCGCAGCATCCACGCACAACTCACCACGTGCCCCACCGAGAGCAAAAAATGCATTATAGAGACCACAAGGACGTTACCCCATGTTACTCCACCCTCCCTAGCAACTGGGCCAATTTGGTTGCTTAGGAGCACTGACGTGTGGTCTGGGTAGGCAAACTAGGCACTGCCTACCCTGCCAAAATTCAAAAATAAAATGTTTAATATATAATAAACTTGTATTTGTATTTTTACTTTTTATTCTTGTGATTTATATATGCAATATGTGTGTTATTCCAATTGTTTAGACGTTATGATGACAAATGCAGTAGTTACGCATAATCAACTAAAAACAAATGGTAGAATAAGCAGTGCTTTTACGGTCCATTCATTGCAGACGACAAGCGGAAAACCCATGTTGCGCATGCGCACTTCGATCCTGTATTCTTTAACATGTACGGCAAAAAGCACAAATCTGCTGTGCCTTTTGACGTAAATATGTTATGCCCGTAATCATCTCCGTTACGTATCAGACATGGACCAATTAAAATCGAGATATTCCTGGACATTTGCGTAGCTAACGTCATCACACCACAGCTAGCGTACATGTCTAATCCCCGCCAAATTCAAAATCAAAATGACAGCACCGGCCGTAATCACGGAATTAAGAAATTTTTCCAAGCTCGATTTTAATTCCAAATATGAGTTAATTGCAAGAGGGAGGTCTACGCCAACCTTAGATGGACTAGTACAGCAAAAGGGCCCAAAAATTATCTGATCATTTCAAACTGATTGGTATGTAAGAAAAGATTGGCTATGTGGCTGTGCTAACAATCAGCGGCTGTACTGCTATCCCTGCCTGCTTTTTTTCAACCAGTCAGACTGTTTGGACTTCAGCGGGATATTGCCGATGATATGCCGCGCTTGTGCGTAACGTTCACTGTTTACCCGTGTGTGTGTGTGTGTGTGTGTGTGTGTGTGTGAGAGAGAGAGAGTACACGATAAACATCCTGATTTGTACATTTCTTGATATGCCGCGCTTGTGCGTAACGTTCACTGTTATTACGTATTATTAGCTTAAACAATAAATCAGGTAATCTGGTTTCATAACTCAGTGCCTAGCCTCTTTAAGACATCACCGCACGTCACTGCTTAGGAGGATTGGCTGGAGTCACTCAGCACGCATTAGAGTTGAACTCGTGACTCCAGGTGTGGTAGTCAGTATCTTTACTCTCTGATCTACCCAGACCCCCTGCCTTTATGCATTAAGATATGAGCAATCAAACACAGTGTCCCCTTTTTTTGGGACACCCTGTAAATCATCATGCCATATGGTATTTGTTTAAGCAGTAAGCTTTCATAAGGGGCGGCTGTGGCTCAGGTGGTAGAGCGGGTTGGCCACTAATCGCAGGGTTGACGGTTAGCTGGCCCACATGACTCCACATGCCGAAGTGTCCTTGGGCAAGACACTGAACCCCAAGTTGCTCCCAATGGCAGGCTGGCGCCTTGCATGGCAGCTCTGCGGCCATTGGTGTATGAGTGTCAGTGTGAATGAGACTTGAGTAGCAGGGGCCCTCAATGGAGGGGGGCCCACAAAAGCTTAACTGATATTCCATTATATTCTCGTTTGTTATATAGATATAGTAATAACTTTGGTTGGAATAAAACATCTCCATCTGTAAAAACGAAGAGTTCCCCTATAATCTGTGTTGTCTCCTCCCATTTTAGTGACCCACGCCCCTCTCAACAAAAGCAAAAGTGTTTTGGGCTGGTATCCCAATAACGATTGATTTTAGCGGTTAAAAGCGTTTTCTACGAGCAATTTTACGAACAATCGTTATTTTTTTATGAGAGTTTCCCAAAACTGCACTTAACATAAATGAGCCAGGACAAGCTTTAAGTGCTTCTTAAAGAGAGTCGCTGTCCATGTGACTGAAATGTGTATAGTGCTGTCATTGTAACTTCATTGTATTTGTGCAATAACTTTACAATGTGTAATACACCATATTGATATCATAATTAAAAAATAATATTCAACCTAATTAACTGCATATTTACATATTGTTTTGACAATAATTTTGTGCAGAATTAGCTTTTTTCCTCCACAATCTGCTTCCATAATCAGGTGTGCAATTGTAATATTTAGTTTTCACAAATTACACTCGATGTGATCCTGCTAATTAAAAGCATACATTGAATATTATTCCGTGTGATCGTGGAGTGCATAAGGACATAAGGGCTCTTTAGGGACATTCACCAGTAAAGCGGAGGTCTGGTCTTCACTCCCAAAAGTGATAATGATGACAGTAATGCTGCAGGTGTTTGCATAAGTCTGTGTGATTACGATGTTCTTAACACTGTATAATTACTCCAAAGCACTCATAAATCTACGAGCATTTTCAAGCACTACTTCAGTTACGATGCTTTTGGGAAACGAGGCCTGGTCCATCAGCCAGCCCGGTCCAAACTGCGTGCACGTCATTTGCTTAGTCCGTTAAATTATCTACAGAAATGAAACGGACATTCAAAAGAAAAGGCAGCTGAGAAAGAAAAAGAAAATACCTGTCAACGTGGTTACTTGAGTGAATATTTGTTTGATATTCATGTAAACATGGTCCAAAATGAACACTTGGCACACACCAAATGTGAGAAAATAAAACAGAAATGTTCACCAGGTGATTGGTAACATTATTATCAACGGCATCATTACAGGCTCTTCATTAAACTGTGAACAACAATCAGATTCTTGCTTAATAAAGTGACGAGCACAATTCAAACTTCAACATCTACTGAATAAACATATTTAACTTCAGTGCACAATTTACCATCACATGTGTATCTATGATCCCTAAATGATATTTTTACATGTGAAAATTTCCTTACATTAATCCACCAAAAGAAAATGTGAAGAACAAAATCACCTGTCGCTGCACAGATGCTGCTGTCTATTTAAAGAGACAGTACAGATTATCATGTGTTCTGAGTATCAGTGTAAATAATTATAAATGGAACAATTTATATATATATGCAAAATAATACATGTTATTAATAGTGCATTTATTGATAAAATATACAGAACTGGACCATTTTTCACAAGCTAAAATGCGAACAACATGATGAATGACGCAATATAATTTTAAATTAAAATATTGAAATTATACCTAGCAGTGTTATCTAGAAGATTCGAAGATCCCTTTATAATTAATATCATGAGCTCAGAAATAAATGATTTCATATTTAAGTTTAATGGAAATTGTAACCAAATTATTCCTAGAACCTAGAAATCTGTAACAATATACCGCCCTCATTTTAAGTTAATTTTGGACCCTGTGTAAATATCAGTTAACAAGTGAAGACTTCTTAAACTACCTGAGAGCAGAAATGTCTCCGGATAGACCGAACAACCTGACAGTCTTCTCATTTCAGAAATGTTATGGTGAATTATGGTAACTTTATACGAGTATAATTTATTTTGTTTGTGGGCTTTTTAAAAAATAATATTTAGCTTGATTCAAATAATATTTGCATTTCAAAATAAAAAGTTGTATATTACTTATGAATTAGGACTGTTAAATATCCATCAAAAATGTTTATACTGGATATTATACTCATCACAAACCCAAATATGTCAGGGGGCCCTAAAATAGTTCTGTACCCGATGCCCCTGGGTATATGCATCATTCTTATTTTGTCTTAAATGTTCTGTATGTACATATATGTATAAATATATGATACTCTGTCATGCATTAATGTTAAATTACTCCTTTGTTTCCTCTCCTAACATCTGTATTTATACTGAAGGATTTCAGCAGTGCTGTGACTGAGGCCTTTGTCAGGCTCTGTGACTCTGGCCTGATCTATCGCTCTGAAGGTTTGGTCAGCTGGAGCTGTGCATTTAAGTCAGCTTTCTCAGATATAGAAGTACATCACTGAGCACAAAGTGTCAGAAAGACACAAACCGTGTCTTTCTGACACTTTATATGTACTGAAAATGCAGTTCACGCTAATTATCTCAAGACATTGTTTTTCCTTTTGTTTCTAAGGGGTGTGATGTATTTTTATAGACGGTGAGATTGCTGTGCTCCTGATGACCCTCGATATAAAGTAAAGTTACATGTGATATGACAAAATATATTTAGATACATTTTAAACTACGTTTTAAACATGTGCCAACAACCCATATATTCAATTTAGATCTACAATTTACTGTATATTTATAATGTTTTATTTTAATCAACCACTGTCACTGACTATGGTGGATATGGAATTAGGCACAGCTATTTCATTCACACAATTGTCTTGAGACAAAAAGTGCTTGAATTTATGTTTTTGGATTTATCAATTTGTAATAATCGGAATTTCCTTTATTGCTTAGTGATTCATGCGTGTAAAATGTTTCTCTCCTTTTTATCCTTCTATCAAATGTGTGTTTGTATGTCTTTATAGGTGCTGTTAAAATGACACCAGCTCATGACCACACTGACGTCCTGCTCTCTCAAAGATAATAACTCCCACACCTCACTGTGATTGGAGGAGACATAACCTTAATGTCACTGTGTGGACAATGGCTAGAGGTACAGAGATGTCAGTAATATTAGAACCTTCAATTTTAAAGGAGCGTAACAGTGCTCACCCTCTTTTTCAAACATTTTAGTTCTGGAAGTATTTTTCCCATTCATCTTTTCCATAGGGATATCATAAATCCTTCATTAAAGAGTTCTAAGTCATGCAATATTTGAAAATATGACAAAAAGACAAAGATACAAGACTGTGAATCTAACATCTTCCATGTGGGAATGAACTACAATCCCATGAAGCATTGTGAATGAAGTAATTGTATGAAAAATGTGAAAAATACAATTATAAATCTAAGTCTTTTTTCTGGGTGTAGTATATTCACAATGTGCCATGGGAGTGGATGGTTGTTGCATAGCTCTTCTTGTGGGGTAGCTGTGGCTCAAGTGCTAGAGCGGGTCGGCCACTAATCACAGAGTTGGCGGTTCAATTCCCGGCCCACATGACTCCATATACTGAAGTGTCCTTGGGCAAGACACTGAACCCCAAGTTGCTTCCAATGGCAGGCTGGCACCTTGCATGGCAGCTCTGTGGCCATTTGTGTATGAGTGTGTGTGTGAATGAGTTACAGTGTAAAGCACTTTTAAAACCGCTAAGGTTAAAAAAGCACTATATAAGTGCAGACCATTTACCATTTGTTTATCATGATTCCCTCTTCAGGATTATGGGTAGTGTATTTTTCACTGTGTATTCAGCTAGGACACATGATTTAAAAAAAAATGAAGCTAAAATAATGTGGACAAATAGCTTCAACAGAAGTATAAACCATTGATTAACAACCTCTGACCTCACCGTAGGTCTGTCTTTAAAGGCTTATAATTTATTGTTAAAAAACTGTGGAGAAAATTAACATGATTTTTACTTATGGAACCTGTTTTAGCACCTCAGATATCCTTGTGTTAAGAGTAATGCATATTTGGATATTCAGCACAAGTTCACGTAGCAAGCTTGAAGAGGAACTGTCTATTCCTCAGGGAGCAAAGTGGTTTAATGCCAGGGAATGAGTGATTAGCGCACTGTTAGAGAGAAAGCTGTTCAGAGAAAAGAGGGATCAACCCATGTCATTACCTATCTGCAGGCAAACCACTGTGAATTGAAGCATAAGCTGAGCAAATCTTTTCTCCCCTCGCATATGAGAAACAGTTAAACCAACAATTAAAAATGGTGCAGACGGATTGTGAGAACTCTTTCTGTTCGAATGGCTCCTTACTCATAATTACTGTACGTTGTCACATATACATTTCAGCATATACAGTTTGGCAGGGAAAATGGCATAATCCTGGCTTTGTTTCTATAGCCTTGTTGACAATGGGTCCAAGGATCTTGGGTCATTAACTCTCCCTGTCAATACTGTCTAGAGCAAGTGTAAATGTGTTAGACATTGAGTCATCAAGGGCTTAACTGGAAATCATAGTCAATAATAGAGTACAAATCTTTTTGTTGGTGCATTAACTGAAAAGTCATACATTGTGTATGTGTACAATGTGTAATATGTTGTAAGCTTTATTGACATCTCTTAATTACACTTTTTAGGCAGTGTAAGATGAGGATCTACAGATATTTACTCACTGTTATACAAACATTTGGAAGAACTGACTGTCCAACATCATGTTAGCCTTATAATTGCCAACACCTTTCATACCTCATAATGTGTAACTGTAGTCCATCAGCACTACACTGCTTGCCCTTTTCTTCTAATACATGCTTGTATAAGTCTTTATAACACATCTCTCAGGAAAATTTGATTCTGATTGGTCAATCACAACATTCTGCAGTCAATTTGTTTTGTTTAATGAATAATAATAGGCTGACTGTACATTATCACTTACTTATGTCATGCAAAATATCCCCTTGCATTGATTGGTGTATTTCATGATAAATTTGATGGGGTCATCAGAGACCAGCCTATCGAGTGACATTGCAGAAATCTAATGCCATAGAAGAGGCTGTTATTAAAACTACATCTGTATCCAAAAGTTTGGAATACCTTTGTGTAGACAGTAGATTGACGGGCCTAATCACATTAAGAATTAAGAATTGAGGTTTTAACAAATACACGAGAATTGGGTTTGGGGCAGATGTGCTGCAGAGGCTCGAGAATGTGCTGCTGTGAAGTTTGGAGTGAATGCTTATGACTTCTCTCTCACAGGGTTACTATCATACACTTCACATGATTCACACTTCAGTTTCTATGGTTACAACATTGTAAACCTTTAAGCAATGTTTCAGTTGTGAAATCTGACAACTTCTAATAAAACATGTACATGTAACATGTAAAATACTGAAAACCTGGAAGTGAGGGGATTTTCTTAAAAAAATTCCCCTTTCTCGCCCCCATATAAAAAAGAGAGAAGTCTCAAACCTAATATGTTCTGCATCCACACTATTCTTACCTAAGTACCCCCACCCCCACCCTACAAGTGGTCTTAGAGCAATCTTGAGCATTACATAAGGACTTAAGTTCTAAGTCTAAGGAACAAGAATGTGCAAAATGTTTATATATGTACATGTAACTTGTAATGTGCACAAGATCAGTTTTTGTTCCAAGGAGCTAGATTTTAGCATTTGTTCACACCTCTCAACAGCAAGCTTACCTCCTTTTCTATGTGTCCTTGCTACAGAAGAAAGATTTCCCTAAAGATATTCCAGAGTATGGGACTGACTCTTTGAGATTTGCCCTCTGCTGTGAGTCGCCATTACAAATTTCTACAATCAAACCTTAAAGCCGATGTGTGTAATCTCATCGATGTTAAAATACTTTCTCGTATCCCAGTAAACCATTCTTAGGCTTGGCGACTAGTGGCACAGAAATTGCACACTTAAGATTGAAAATCTATTGACGTGTTGTCCCAACCCTGCTGTGATGTGACCTTTTGTTCACCTGTCTTTGTGTCAGGCAAGGACATCAGCCTGTCCATGTCTCATGTGCTGAGCTGTAGACATTTCTGTAATAAGATGTGGCAGTTAGTGAGCTTCACTCTAGCTGTGTTGGATGCCAGTTTTCCCACATCATTAGCCGAGGTACAGCAGACAGTATCCAGAGGAACTATTCATTAAATCAATAAAACGTCTTTTTACTATTATATTTCATATTTTTGCATATAGTATTATAGACCACAATAGTGGTCGACTGATTGATTGGCCGGTTCATTGGCTGATATTTAGCATTTTAAGACTATTACCATCGGCCAATAATAGTGTAATTTTATAGTAAATATTGTGTTTGTGCACATCACATTTGCCAACATTAAATCATATATTAAGTCAAGTTTATGTCATGTAATGTAGTTCAACTACATGAAATAGTACTTTTCACAAACATACTGTATAAGGGTGGGTCATCACCTCATATTGTTGAAACCATGTTAGCATACATGTCTTACAAAGTTAATAAAAACAAAACTTCAAAACTTCAGACATACCTCAAACAACATTGCCCAGAGAACATCAACTTGTTATTAAATATATAACATGAAAATTTGTACATACTGTAGAATTACTTTAATTCTCTCACTGTATGTTTCCCCCTTTCATCACTCTCTCTATCTGTCTGTCAGATGTATCCTCTCTCCAGGATGGACAAGTGGATCTGCTCAAGACTCTACAGCACCGTTCAACAGTGTGAGTGGGGTTTTGAGAACTACAAGCTCCACACAGTCACAGTCACTCTTTCTGGGTCCACAGTCTGTGTGACGTCTACCTGGTGAGTTTGAGCTGAACAGTGTTGGCAATGCTGTGGACACCGTACCAGCACTTACACAAGCATATATGGGCTGCCCTGTGAACGTGCAGAATGATTGAAAGGCAAAAAGTCTTCTGATTGGCTAAACAAACAATCTGATTGCGGCCACCCAATTTATCTTTGTAAATGACATAAATTCCACTCGCAGATTTGATGCTGCAGGTTTGAAGTGTTTCCTGACTGAGTCAACACTTTTTTGCAACACACCTTACAAACTCGATTACTGAGAAATATTTTTGGTGCCTCATGGGTATTTAACATACCCAAAGTATTCCCACACCATGGACTTCAACCAACTGGTAGGGGAAATAAAGTTTCAGGCTCCAAAATGTATGTGTGCTGTGTTTGCGACACGTCGCCTTTAAATTGAGTGAGAGTTGAACGTAAAAGAGGAAGTCGTAATTTAGAAGTTTATAAGATGCTGTGTTAATGTGCTTTGTTAATGTTGTATATATATATAATATATGTGTGGCAGCGGGGGCGTGGTCAAACGCCTGTCCGGAGAGAGAAAGCAGTAAGTGCGCTTGCACCTGAGCTAAATTATGTCTAACACCTGTCTCAAATTCCAGTGAGCATGGTAGAGCAGCATATAAACAGCCACACAACTGCCAGACGGGGAGTGAGAATGACACGAGTGACCAGCATGTCTTGTATACTATTGTTGTGATGCTGAAGCGTGTGTGTAGCTGCTGTTAAAGAAGTTTGTGTTGCATGTTGATTTAATTGGAGAGGACTGCACAGACATCAAAAGACAAATAAATAAATAAATAGCCTTACTGGACTGCATCACTGCCCCCTGTCTCGTCCTTTCTACACTGGTGCCGAAACCCGGGAAACGTACACCCTCCCAGTTCGCAGAGGTCATTAAGTCCCTCGCCGGCATACATCAGGGTCATCAACAAGCCCTGTTTGAGGTGTACCAAGACCAGGATCGCCGCTACTTCGAGATCTCGCAAGCTCAAGCAGAGGACGGCATGTGATCCAGAGCCTGCTCGGCCAGGAGAGAGCACAGACAACCGCAGCCCCTGCCACTGCCTACGCTCTTGAAGATGGGGGCGGACGATGATGCAGAGGCATTCCTTGATTTGTTTGAGCAGACTGCTGAGATCTGGAGCTGAGTCCTCCCTCTACTGTCCATGGAAGCCCAGCTTGCTGCCCAGCAGTTCTCCTGGCCTATGACGACTTAAAACATGCTGTCCTGCAGCAGGTGGGTCATAGCCCGGAATAGTATTGCCAGCAGTTTCGCACCTTGAAGCTTGGGAAGACCGACCGCACATTTGCTATCTCCCAACAGCTCTGAGACGTGTGCTGGAAATGGCTGCTGGTGGGGAATTGTAACATTGTGGGAGTGATCGACCAGATGGTACTGGAGCAACTGATTCGTTGACTGCCAAAGGAGACAGCAGAATGGGTCCAGTGCCACAGCTCGGCGATGTTGGAGGGAGCTGTCCAGCTTGCGGAGAACCATTTGGTGGCGTATCCGAGGGCTGAAGAGCCCTCTTCTCTCTCTCTCTTTCTCTCTCTCCCCCGTTCCCTCTCACTCTGCTCTCTCTCCAGAGCCAGTTCCTGCCCCGCGGAGGCGAGTAGCACAAGCTATATGGTTCATTAAATGAAGATTTACATTGACTTTGTGCTTGTTTTTGAGTTGTCACAGTATGCAATAGACTGGCATGTCTTAAGGTCAATATTAGGTTAGCAACGGCAAAAAGAAACAGCTTTCTCTAGAAACTCATCAGTCAATCATTGTTTTGAGGAATGAAGGCTATACAATTCTTAAAATTGCCAATGAACTGAAGATTTCATCCAAAGGTGCCCACTACAGTCTTCAAAGACAAAGGGCATCTGGCTCTAACAAGGACAGAAAGAGATGTGGAAGGTCAGATGTACAACTAAACAAGAGGATAAGTACATCAAGGTCTCTAGTTTGAGAAAAAGATGCCTGAAATGTCCTCAGCTGACAGCTTCATTGAATTCTACCCGCTCAACCCCAGTTTCATGTACAACAGTAAAGAGAAGACTCAGGAGTGCAGCCTTATGGGAAGAATTGCAAACAAAAAGAAAATATTAGAGTGGACAACGAAACACAGACATTGGACAATAGATAATTGGAAAAGTGTGTAATGGATCTTAACCCCATTGAGCTTTTGTGGGAGCAAAATTAGTACATTATTCCAAACATTTGGCTGCCAGTGTGTGTATAATAAATATATATAAGTTTAAAGCATATTATGTCCATTACAATTTTAATAATAGTTTTTTTAATCATTCCAGGGCTTAGAATAATTTTATATATATATATATATTTATATCCCAAACCCTCCCTAAAATATCTTGTTCCTCTCTTACTCTCATTTAGGAAAGCATAAAGCCAGTGTTGAAAAACAAAGGCTCTGATAGTATGGGAGAGAGGCAGGTGGTCAGATCTGTGTTGTATCATGGCGTCTCTATCTCTCTCTTCCATGCCTTTCCTCACAGAGGAGCTGTGGCAAAGACTCCTGCCTTACAGTACTGACTCAATCATGAACCTCACCAGCCTGTGTGTACAGCCCTACCCAAACACCTCACAGTTGGTGAGCCAATCACAAACAAAACCTGTACACACAAACCACCCACTAAGCTCACAGCAGTACCGCCCTGCCTGTTAATGAATTTTATTGAGAAAATATTTTAATGTTTGTGATATTATTAAAATATTTATTTAACCTAATTTAATGTTATTCCATTTCACTCACCACAGGAGCACTGGTATTTTCCTAAGGAGGAACGCAGACTTCTCCTTGGAACAGGAAGTGGTCAGAGTGCTTCGAGCCCAGTGCCATATGATGAAGGAAAGACCTGACTGTGAGAAAATCTTAATTTCATTGATTTAGCAAGTACCATTTATAATGGAAACTTAAATGCTAAGGCAAACATTACTATGAGTAATGGGAGTGAAAAAAATAGACTTGCATTAAAGGAGGGACCCAAGCCTAATATCAAAGAGAATTTGATCACCTTAGCAACACACGAGAATGCACCAGCTGTCAGGGTTTTGTAATGTGAATGATGACCCAAATGCAGGAATGAAAGAAGCTAAAATATTAAACAAAAATCTCACGATGGAGAAATATAAATAACTAGACAAAAACAGTATACAATGATATTTATCATTAACAAATGATAAATTACCGGGAGCAAGCAGGAATACAAGGAATTTACACGACAAACCAACTGGACAAGGAAACAAATAGCAGGATTATGACAGTTGATTCGACTTGGCTGCTTGACTTGGCAGCTTGACAGTTTAAATAGGTGTGATGACTTGTTGTGTCTGTTTGTCTTGACATGGTGACTTGATTAGGCATGCTGGATTGGCTTGGCTTCAGAAGAAATGGATTCAATCACTGTATGGATGGATTACATTTGGATTACTGGTATGGATTACTTTTATGGATTTTACTTTTGGGGTGGATGTGGCTGAGGTGGTAGAGCTTGTTGGCCACTAATCGCAGGGTTGGCGGTTCGATTCCCAGCCCACACGACTCATGCCGAAGTGCCCTTGGGCAACACACTTAACCCCAATTTGCTCCCAATGGTAGGCTAGCACCTTGCATGGCAGCTCTGCCGTCATTGGTGTGTGAATGTGTGCGAGAATGCTTGAATGAGTCACAGTGTAAAGCGCTTTGAATACCTTTAAGGTTAAAAAGGCGCTATATAAATGCAGACCATTTACCATTTTATGCTGGCTTTCTGTGCTTCGACCTTCAAAGTTCTGGTCTCCATTCACTTGCATTATATGGACCTACAGAGGTGAAATATTCTTCTATAAATCTTCTTTTGTGTTCAGCAGAAGAAAGAAAGTTATACACATCTGGGATAGCATGAGGGTGAGTATATGATGCGTTAATTTTCATTTTTGGTTTCATGTTTTCACGTTTATTATAATATTTTGTTTTGCCAGTTTTATTATTACTTTTTCATTACTTTAGCCTTTTCAAAATGAACAAATTCCATGTATTCCATTAATACATATGT
This sequence comes from Xyrauchen texanus, assembly GCF_025860055.1. Classification (NCBI taxonomy): domain Eukaryota; kingdom Metazoa; phylum Chordata; class Actinopteri; order Cypriniformes; family Catostomidae; genus Xyrauchen; species Xyrauchen texanus. The sequence goes on from NC_068301.1 coordinate 30,313,295, forward strand.
CTTGAAATTGCATATATTGCATATACATGTTTATTATTTTCATGCATAATTTGTGCTAGTAACAAGTATGTATATTTATCTGTCAGTAGAATAAGTGCTAAAACTACCGTACTGTCTCTTTAAGAATGGCATTAGTTCAGCAAGCATCACAGAAGTGTTTTGGTTGAGCGCAAATTAATCACATGGCTTCTTTACTGCATCTGTGATATGTGTGATTAGAAATAACAACAACAACTAACTAACTGTAAAGAACAGAAAGGATATCAAGCGAGACATTATTCGATGACAAATGGACTGCATGGAAACATCACAGGAAACAAGTGAAACCAAACTTTTATGCTGAACACACAGTGAAAGGATCTCTGTGATGAAATTTGCCACTATACTACACATTTACTGGCATGTTTATTTGAAAAATTTACTTGCCAGTGTCTAATCAGACATATAATGTCGAAAATATTTTGTGCATGAAAACTGGTCGTGTATGCATTTGATTTAATCACATTGTGGAGTATGGTGCATAGAGTTAAAGATAGATTTTGAGATTTCAAGAATCAGTATCAAGATTGTTTAAATGAAGATCCTGATTAATCTAAAAATCTGTATTTTTTTTACCTGACCCAATTGACTGCCACCAACAACACATGTGCATCGTGACGTGACATTTTTCACAGGCAAGAACGACTCACATTTTCTTCCGAAAATATACAAATCTAGTTTTATTCTGAATCTGAATTCTGTCTTGATTATTGTGTTGAAATCATAAATATTCTAAAGTTTACCAGTATAGTAGATGATATACATGACATGTGACATGAAATTGTTCTGTCTTCCAGTGTGGGCAGTGTGTGCACCAGATCAGGCTTTGATGCTTCAGCACTTCAGATCTGCTATCTGCACACTAGGTTGAATCTCAAAGCTTCATCTGTGCTGTCCTGAGGGAGATTTCAATGACTCAACTCCACGTAAGGGCAGTGCTGTTGGAGTGGTGGACCATTCTGTCTGCTTACATCAAAGTGTTCAGGTAATGCAGATTAAGATTTTCCTTCTTAAATTAAGTGGCCTTCTACAGTATGTATCTCTCTCCTTCAGAATGGTATTAATGTTGACAAACAGAGACCTCTCCTCTCTCATCGCAGTGAAAAGCTTGCCTACAAACTCAAGCAAGGCCTCTATCATACCCAGATGTTCAACTACACAGACATCTGCCTAGTCTTTAAACAAGACTTTATAGCAATAGAATTTATCATTAAAATTGACTAAAATATTGATCTGTTTTTCACCCACATCTATCATATTACTTCTGAAGACATGGATTTAACCACTGGAGTGTGGATTACTTTTATGCTGATTTATGTGGTTTATGGAGCTTCAACATTTTGGTCACCATTCACTTGCATTGTATGGACCAACAGAGCTGAAATATTCTTCTAATAATCTTCATTTGTGTTCAGCAGAAGAAAGAAAGTTATACACATCTGAGATAGCATGAGGGTGAGCACAATTTAATTGTGGATTTTCTTTTTAATTAAGGCTGCACTCAGTAACTTTTGTCTTTGTGTCATCTTGGACTTACAGTGACACCTAGCAGCTTGGATGCAGCATCATTTAAAATCAATAGTTTTAAGTTTCAGATGCTGATGTAGAAATTAAGTATTCACAGTCAGACATGATTACTTTAATCATTGAGTGAAAGTGTCAAATAACAGGATGGGTACTGAGATTAAGTGAGTAGAATTTGGCTGATCATGTGATTCAAACATGGCCGCCCCATGTGCGGACCCTCTCCATGTGGAATAAAACCACTTTTATAAGGTTACAGAAATGACTGGAGTCTTCATTTTAATGTGAGTGCTCATGATTTCCTACATATAATGCAAAATTACAGTTCATATCTTTAGGAGTTAAACTTTTTTTAATGAGGAAAAATTTACTGAGTGCACCTTTAAGAAAAATATATATTATTTTTATCTTTCGATTTGGGTCTGAAATATGACCCAGACATTTTATAATGAGATGCAACCTTTATTTATTTATTGAAAATATATCAATTTTCACCTATGACTGTTTCACGACGGTTGCTAAGGCATTTGTTCCTAGGGAAATGGCGAAGAGGAGGGAAGCGCGAGGGAGGCGGGTCTAACTTAATGAGTTAATCCGGAAGTGGAGTATCGCTTTGAATGTACTGTACACATAGAGAGAGCGGCGGCGGCATCAAATGAAAACCTCAATCGACGCTTTAACTGCAAATGCAGCCGTCAGAATAAACGTCCTAACCCTAGACTGCTTAAATCACTGCAGACGTGCACGTATATTACACAGAGAGCGGGATAGAGCACAGAGAGAGAGGGCAATGGGCGACAGCTGCAGGAATGGAGAGAGCGGAATATTGACAGGAGCGCCGAGTGAAGGGGACCGATGATGATGATGATGATGATGATGATGATGATGAAGAGTCAAAATTGAAGCTCTCATAAAGACAATCTGGATCTCCTCGGTCACGACCAGCTCGCGGTTTAACCTCACCCTGTTCAGAGATGATGAAAGGTGAGAGTGAGTGGGGTTAGCAGTCGTGGTTTGCGGTCTGCCTCTGTGTGCATGTGTTAGCCACTGTTATATTCACAGTCACTCTGATTAGCCCAGTGTGAATGCACAACTATTTATATTAGCTAACAGAACAAATATGTGGCAAGTCTTTCTTTCTCTGGATGATTCAGGGTCTTTTCTTTAGATCTTGCTTTGGTCAGACAGTGTGCAGTGGATGATGATCTCGCACTGTTGAAGTCAGAGCAGTTGAACGCATAGCAGACCTCTAACATCATCATGTCCAGTCCAGTGCTGTGTGTTTTGGGGAAAGTTTGAACCTTCTGCCAGTAATTCAGGCTGCTCTCGTGTTGTTGTGATGACAAAGTTCAGCTGGTGGGACTTGGAAACACACCAGCCCTAGTTTTTGCAAGTTAAACCATGTTGCCACGTGATTTAACACTAACTTAAACACTACTTCAGGCAAACAGCTGGGATTAGTTGTGGTCATATCTTCTGTGGAAGCAACGTTTTAAAGTTAAAAACGTTTTAATTATCGATTTCTTACACCAACATATCGGTTTGCTTCAGAAGATACTAATTGATTGGGTTTTGAGTCGTGTGGATTACTTTTATGCTGTCTGAATATGACTTTTGGACCGTCAAACAGCCAGCAGTCTAATGGCACCCATTGTCTTTCATTGTATGGACAAAAATAACTGAAATGTGTTTATAAAAATCTTCACTTCAGTTCTGCTGAAGAAGGAAAGTCACGCACATCTGGGATTGCTTAAAGATAAGTAAATCATGAGAGAATTTTCATTTTTGGGTGAACTATTCCTTTAAGTACACTGAATTATTTTTATGATTATTTTTTTGTTTGTTTAACTTAATTCAACTGTGGACATTGGTTCCACACAATTAAAATTAGTTTTATTGATATGCAATTAAAGTGTAGGCTCAAATACTTAGTGTAGCAAAAAACCTAAATGAATGGAGTTAATCTAATCTGATCTGTTTAAATAACTCTATTGAACCTTGCCGCTTGTTGCTAGCCTGGTTTCAGCAACACATTGATGCAACAAATATTTTTCACATAGTACCAACACAATTGGATTAAGTGAACATTGATGGATTGTACACTATAAAATTAAGTTGAGACCAAATGCTAAAGAATTGTGTTGCATTAGCTCATTTTAAGAATGAGTGAATTGAGCACGCAGTAAAAATCACATTGAATGAACACCATTCCTTAAAAGTCTAAATATATTTGAACATTTGATAGAAATGTGATCAAATCACTTTGTGATGACCGTGTTGAATATCACTTGGACTTTACGCAGTATAATTATGTTCTCATCTCAAATATAAATGTAGTAAGTTGATTTAAGTGTAGTGGTTTAACATTTTCAATAGAGCCATTTTCCCTTTTTTCAGTGTATTAGCCCACAAATAATAATTATAAAGTTAACCCTGTAATAAAACAAAAATATAATTATTTCAAATACAGTAAGTGTAAGATGTAATTATGATATAATAAACTAAAACGAATATATTATAACTATATAATACATAATGTTTTGCTAATTATGTGCTGTTTGATGCAATACTCCATAAAAACCCCACAAAAACACAAAGTTTGTATTAGTAAAATTATTGTTACTACTGTAAAACCATAATCAACTAATATGGGATCTCATTCAAACAGTGTTAGAAGTTATTAAACATTTTATGTATTTTATTTAAAAATGTTTGATGCTAGCGGTAGCTAATATCAAGTTCCCACTGTTTTATTACAGTAGTGATAACTGGTACTATGCTAAAAGTTTTAGGTACTATTCTAAAAGTTTTCTGGAAAATCAATAAAAATAGATTTATATATCAAATAACCATATTGTAATGCCTTTTTTTGGCAGTCCAGTCAGTGAATTAAATACTTTATAAATTAAAACTATTTCCTCCTTATTCTGAACAAGACAAACAATGTCAAAGTAAATAAATAAAAATCTACTTCTCAAAAAAATCAACCTTACCATAATGCTAAATTTAACAGTCACATTTCAGTTTAAAATGTTGTTGACCAATATTATTATTATTATTATTATTATTATTATAAACTTTGCTCAAGAAACTTCTTGCAGAAAATAAATATCACTTCCTGCTAAATAAATTAATTACCAAATTGGCTTTCATAATATTCTTTGTGTGCTTCATTTGAGGTGGTAAAACAGATTGCTTGTATTACGAGTGATCATTGTTGTGCGAACCAGTTTACAGATTACATTTTTCCATGTAACACCTATTTTAATAACAAGCTCTACATCTTTGTTTTCTTGACCTGTTTGGGAGTTGTCCCGTTCTGTGGATTAAGGGTTTTCCTGGGTCAGTTATGACTGAGTAGTGCGTAGGGGTGGACAAAATGACCAAAATCCTATATATCACGATATGAGTAATTTAATATCACAGTAGTGATATATATCACAATATAATTACATTTTGAAAAATCAGTAACAATTTATTATATATTAAACAATGTAATTTTGAGTAATCCAGTCAGTGAATTAAATACATAATAAATGAAAACTTAATCTTATATACTTTTCTCTTTATTTTGAACTTGACAAACCTATTCAAAGTAAAGAAATGCATGCCACATTTCAATCTAATGATGTGCACCAATTTGTGTTCTTAGTTTTCTTTTTATTATTTTTATTGTTGTTGTTGTTATTATTATAATTGTTATAACTTTCCTCAAGAAACTTGAATATCTTAATGCAATGCAAAAAGCAAAATAACATATATAAAAAAATCCATAAATAAAACACTTAATTACAGGCTTGTTTGTGTTTTTAGTCATCTCTATAAAGAAAATCTAAAATATCTGAAGAAAAATATGGCTGGTTTGTTTCCTGAAATCAAACCTCATTCAAACTGAAATTTAGAAAGGTTTTTGATGATTTTAAAAACCCACTTGACACGGAGAGAAAGCAGAATGAGTAACGGGTGTTAGCTGCACTTTTTCTGTTACAAGAGCACAAATTAAGGGAATTGGATGACTTCAGTACTCGTGCGCACTTGCGTGTTTCAGACTGCGTGCACACAAAACACAGCTGTGCGTGTTTGGCTGGGAGGCATGATTGGAGCGCTGGGTGAATGTCATTGAATTTTCTTTGACGGTGGCTCAAGTGAAATGTCATGCAGCAGAAGCGGATTCAGTGTAATTTTGTCTCGTGTTCTAGACAACCTTTATTTCTAAAAAATTATGATTCAGCTCTCTGTGAAAAACTGTGTTTCATTATTTCTATCAGTCTCACATGAAGCCCTGACCACTGTTATATATGCACACATAGATATATTGACATGTATAAACCATACAAATCGCTGTTTTCTGCTCAGTATTGTGTTTTCTAAAGCCAAACCAATTCCACACCGTGGAGGATGCACTTTTTCCCTCATAATCTCCTTGTTCACATCAACCATCAGAATGGGGTAAAAATTTGATCTCAATAATTTCAACCGTGGCATGACGGTTGTTGGTGCCAGACGGGCTGTTTTGAGTGTTTCTGTAACTGCTGATCTCCTTGGATTTTCACACAACAGTCTCAAGATTTTACTCAGAATGGTGCCAAAAATATAAAACATCCAGTTCTGCGGATGGAAATGCCTTGTTGATGAGAGAGGTCAATAGAGAATGGCCAGACTGGTTCGAGCTGACAGAAAGACTACTGTAACTCAGATAACCACTCTGTGCATTTGTAGTGAGCAGAATATCAACTCAGAATGTAATAAAGTGCTCAGTGAGTGTATGTTGGCAGAAACTAAGGTTACCATGGGGAACTTTGTAAGGCAACACATTACTGAGAATTTCTACATTTGTAAAACAACTGACCTTCCATCTTTATGAGAGATTAAAGGAACTTTTCATGGTGTCACGTGTGAATGTGAGTGAAGGAGGGTGTTACAAGTACTGTTTCAAGTGTTAACTGGCAGGGTTGGCTCTTTGATGGGTACAGTACTTCCCGCCCCTTTCCTCTGGTTTCTCCTCCTTTCCTCTGTCTGCCTCAAACTCTCTCACTCATCTGGTTCTTGCTGACTAGCTCCCTGTGAACAGTTGGGTGAGAGACGTGGAAAAGTAGACTGCACTTTAAGGTAATACTTAACAGTACTTCTTGTTCTTCCTTATTGTTCCACACCTTCAATTCCAAACAAACCAAAGTTTTAGCAACTTTTGGGCATCTTGCTTTGCTTAGTGTTTGATCTATTCTTTTTTCCCCTGTTGCTCACTTAGCACACTCTAGTTAGTTGTTTCTTACTTGTTTTAGAGCTGTTTGCAACTACAGTCTTGACTTGTGTTAGTAAAGCGTTTAAGTCCAGGTGTTTTTGATGAAATCTTACACGTCTAAGTGTGTGCATGTGCAGGCACAACTGGTAAGTGGATGTGTGTGTGTTGTCTTGTTTATTCCCAAATAGGAAAGGATTTGGGACAAGTTTAAAACCTATCAAGTCCTAAATGGTTTGTGCTGTCTTATGGATTGTAGTATTGTGAATGCAGCAAAGTTGCAATAGACGTCTCCAGTAACAGGATTATGTGGAGATTAGTTTCTTGGTTGTGCCTAGAAGATTATTGAGGTTATTACTGGCAGTGCTAATTGATGCTGACACAAAGCACTTTATTAGATGTCTTTTGATGTCTTTCCGCCATTGGCACATTGTAATCCCAAGCTGCTACATAGAGCGTTATATATAGAGTATTGTTTAACCCTTCAGGAATTTAGCAATTTGTACTTGTGAGGTTGGAATCCATTAAAGTGTGGACCAATGTTCATGTTTGATCTACATAAAATGACGAGCAGTCTTATGACCCTGTATTGACTTTTGTGTGCAGCTCAGTGTCTGTCACAAACAGTGAATGGACTTTGTCAATACAAAGTTTTTTTTTTCACTGGCTGGCAGTAGTTTAGCAAGACAAGAAAGGAAAGCAGGTTTTTGAGTGGAAGATTTCCTGTTGAAAGATTTTGGTTTAGTGCTCCAAGCCTAGATTTTTTGCACTTTTCATGAATAGGGTACAACATAGGGATTGAAAACATTATTGTTTTTTTTTTTTTTTTTTTGTTTGTTTATGAGACATTTTATTTTATGTTAATTTTATATGAGGTTTACAAATGTTTTTGTTTTTTTTAGCAAAATTTGGGACATGTCTGAATAGAGTTTAGAACCCCTGTTTGTGTTATAATTTTATGAATGTAATTTTTTTTTAATGGGGGGTGGGAGTGGGTTATGTGGTATAACTGCACGATATGAAGGAAAAATGCAATAAATTGTTGGATAGTGCGATATGTAATACAATAATCCTATGATGATCATCGGAGTGCGCAGAACATTGGAATCCCCACCGCTCAAATAATAAACTGAAGTTTAGTGGAGTAAAAAAAGGATCGTCTATCCCAGAGATCACAATCATAGTTGTCTTTTGTTCCAAATTGAATATAGACGGAGTATAAAAAAAAAACAGAAAAGTCTTGTAAAAGTGTTATTAGTTTTATTTAGTTTTTACACTGTAATTCATGTTCAAATTAATTTCATAATTAGTTAATTTTAACGTGGGACTCTATTTTGAAATAAACTTGGGACTGAGAAGAATGATTCACAGGATAATACAATAATTGAAAACCATCTTTTGATATAACAATACATTTTGTTTTGATGCTCTTTAATGTTGTGTGTGACAGATAATGGCTGTTGCCCATTGAAATGGAGTGGTGCACAACACTCTCGCTCTCCAAGTTGTAGCACGATTAAAAAACAGGAACATCGGAGGGTATGTTCAAAAATACAGTACAACTTACTGTAATGTGTCTTCTCTCTGTGCCTATGCAAACTACATGTACTCACGCTAAGTGATAATCATGTGCCCATTATATTCTCTACTATCTAGGTTGCCATGAACATAACTTTTTAAAGTATTATAATCCTTCATTGCAAGCCCTTGCGATATGCATAATGCGATATGGACATTGGCAATATTCCGATAAATTAGCTATTGTATTCAGCCCTATGCGATAATAAATCTAATCTTTTTGGCCATTAAAAAAAATGAGAATTATTTTTTTCAACCATTAACTGAATATCACTTCCAACAAATTATGTTTTGATTGCAAATTATGATACTGTTGTATGATTTTAAACAGTGCCCCTTTTTTTGAAGGGGCACTGTTTAACCACAATAGAATTGAGCCTAAATGTGAAAATCGCATGCAATTAATTTGCTTTTAATAAAATAAAATGCACTTTCCCTTGGGTGCTCAACCTTCCTTATGAGCATGAGGTCCTTTTTACCCAAGGGATGTCACCTGTAGGTGAACGTGTGAGTCAATTGGACTGACGTAATGTGGACACTAACCTACACTTAGACCTCGTTTCCACCTGGTATTAAGCATCTAAGTTGATCCGATCACATGTGGTCAGGTGAGACACATCGCTGTTTACACCTGGCCATTTAATTGCCTCTCCTTTGACCACTTGCATTTGGATTTGGAGGGTAGCGCCTCTGTATCACGATGACATTCATCATTCACTCTATCAGTGAGTTACTGTATGATACTAAAGCACAACAAAGTCAGAAAAGACAAAGAAAGCATGAAAAAAAAAACAACGTCTGTTTCACCCAGATGGAGCTGAAATGTATTCTAAGCACAAACGCAACATGTCAAGCAGAATTATCCATTATTTTAGTGGATTACCTGTATTAAAGGAACTTCAGGTGTTCGTGCTTCTCATCTGTCAGTAGCCATATCATCCTGCAGCTCTCACCTGGTTACCCACTAAAGCTAAGCAGGGTTGAGTCTGGCCAGTACCTGGATGGGGTCCTCTTGGGGAAAACTAAGTTTGCTGTTGGAAGTAGTATTAGGAAGGCCAGCATGGGTGATCACCCTGTGGTCTGTATGGCTCCTAGTGACAGGGATGCTATACTGTAAAAAGCACCATCTTTCAGATGAGATGTTAAACCAAGGTCCTGACTCTCTGTGGTCATTATAAATCCCATGACACATCTCGTAAAGAGTAGGGTATAACTCCGGTATCCTGGCCAAATTCCCCCCATTGGCCCTTATCTATCATGGCCTCCTAATAATCCCCATCCCTTAATTTTCAACATGACACAAGAGTAACATGGGTTCTATAAATAAAGAAAAAGTGCTTACCCAGAGACTATATGACTTCATAAGTCCACACAGGACACATTGGGTAGTGCCACGTTTCTGTTTTAGGTTGGAAGAATGTGTCAGTTCTTCTTTACTGTCAGCTTTCCCTTCTTCAGAGTGCTAAGACTCTTTTTGTCAGTTACATACCTCTTTTCATTGACCAGGGTCCATTGAAACATAAAACCAAGCTTGGCACCAACGAAACTGAGTTCCTGTCTGGTGTACCAACTTTTATGGAAAAAAATAGGCTAGCCCTTGTTATGTGCCTATCGCTGCCTTCCGAAGACATGTGGGGTCATGAAATGTATTGGCTAATTGGGATGGTTAATAGCTGATATCTTTTAAGCATTTTTTGTTCAGTTCCTCCAACTTTACAGAAACTCACAATTTGCTGTCTTGGTAATTACAGAGTACACTCTCGTGATGAGGCACACGGCGGTCTGATCAAACTGTCAGTTTTAATTACTCTGGAGTGCCCTCAGTCTGCCAAAGAGAAGGGTTTGCACAGTTTGTCAAAGCATGCTGAGAAGTTTGTGCTTCCTAAAGCCCTCCTGTAGAGTGGGATGAATGAAATGCTCTAATTAGTGCTTGAGATGAAGGCAACCATTCTGCAGATGAAATGTAGGTGAAACGTAAAAAAATTATTCCCCTCGAAACTACACTCTTTAGACTCTATAAAACATCTATTTATTTAACGCAACTTTTCGGAGAACTAATTTAAAGCACCACTGCTGAAAAATATTGAAACTAAAACAAATAAGGAAAAAAAATCCAGATTGATTAAACAACCTCACTAATCGACTAGTCAGTGTCAGTAATCCTAACCTGTCTGAGTAGACCCAGTTTGTAAATGGAGATGTTATACAGTACTTAAATGTGATTTAGTCAAATTCATAAAGATTATGCCATCTTGATAACCTGTCTTTGTTTTTACAGGGAAAATGCAGATGATCACATTCTACAATCTCCTTCCCTTTGACCTCAGTCCTTACCCAGCTTCTGTCCTTTGTCTTATGCGTTAAATTCCCTACCAGACATGTTTCTAACATGTCACGCACTATTTCATCATCTATGTCCTTAGGAATGCTCTGCATATACAGTGAGGAAAATAAGTGTTTGAACACCCTGCTATTTTGCAAGTTCTCCCACTTGGAAATCATGAAGGGGTCTGAAATTGTCATCGTAGGTGCATGTCCACTGTGAGAGACATAATCTAAAAAAAAATCCAGAAATCACAATATATGATTTTTTAACTATTTATTTGTATGATACAGCTGCAAATAAGTATTTGAACACCTGAGAAAATCAATGTTAATATTTGGTACAGTAGCCTTTGTTTGCAATTACAGAGGTCAAACGTTTCCTGTAGTTTTTCACCAGGTTTGCACACACTGCAGGAGGGATTTTGGCCCACTCCTCCACACAGATCTTCTCTAGATCAGTCAGGTTTCGGGGCTGTCGCTGAGAAACACGGAGTTTGAGCTCCCTCCAAAGATTCTCTATTGGGTTTAGGTCTGGAGACTGGCTAGGCCACGGCAGAACCTTGATATGCTTCTTACAGAGCCACTCCTTGTTTATCCTGGCTGTGTGCTTTGGGTCATTGTCATGTTGGAAGACCCAGCCTCGACCCATCTTCAATGCTCTAACTGAGGGAAGGAGGTTGTTCCCCAAAATCTCGCAATACATGGCCCGGTCATCCTCTCCTTAATACAGTGCAGTCAGCCCTGTCCCATGTGCAGAAAAACACCCCCAAAGCATGATGCTACCACCCCCATGCTTCACAGTAGGGATGGTGTTCTTGGGATGGTACTCATCATTCTTCTTCCTCCAAACACGGTTAGTGGAATTATGACCAAAAAGTTATATTTTGGTCTCATCTGACCACATGACTTTCTCTCATGACACCTCTGGATCATCCAAATGGTCATTGGCAAACTTAAGACGGGCCTTGACATGTGCTGGTTTAAGCAGGGGAACCTTCCGTGCCATGCATGATTTCAAACCATGACGTCTTAGTGTATTACCAACAGTAACCTTGGAAACGGTGGTCACAGCTCTTTTCAGGTCATTGACCAGCTCCTCCCGTGTAGTTCGGGCTGATTTCTCACCTTTCTTAGGATCATTGAGACCCCACGAGGTGAGATCTTGCATGGAGCCCCAGTCCGAGGGAGATTGACAGTCATGTTTAGCTCCTTCCATTTTCTAATGATTGCTCCAACAGTGGACCTTTTTTCACCAAGCTGCTTGGCAATTTCCCGTAGCCCTTTCCAGCCTTGTGGAGGTGTACAATTTTGTCTCTAGTGTCTTTGGACAGCTCTTTGGTCTTGGCCATGTTAGTAGTTGGATTCTTACTGATTGTATGGGGTGGACAGGTGTCTTTATGCAGCTATCGACCTCAAACAGGTGCATCTAATTTAGGATAATAAATGGAGTGGAGGTGGACATTTTAAAGGCAGACTAACAGGTCTATGAGGGTCAGAATTCTAGCTGATATACAGGTGTTCAAATATTTATTTGCAGCTGTATCATACAAATAAATAGTTAAAAAATCATATATTGTAATTTCTGGATTTTTTTTTTTTAGATTATGTCTCTCACAGTGGACATGCACCTACGATGACAATTTCAGACCCCTCCATGATTTCCAAGTGGGAGAACTTGCAAAATAGCAGGGTGTTCAAATACTTATTTTCCTCACTGTACATGCTCTGGGTGCAAGTTATCTTTTGTGAAAGATACATGGTGTGACAACTGTGAAGATGTGACCGCTCTGTCTCATTTTTGTCTGTGATTGGATCTTTCATTGTGTTTTATATCTGCCTTCTCTCTTTTTGTAGCCTTTTCCTCACTTCGGTCCCTCTTGTGGTGTCACTGGGCCATGGTTCGCAAAAAAGGATCTCTTATCTTGTTTGGTGCATTTCTGTTTGTTGCTTGGAATGCCTTGATCCTCCTCTTCTTATGGGGAAGACCCCCAATTGGCCGACTTGGTGAGGGAGGCGGAGCTGAACCAGGGGCTGGAGAGGAATGGGGAGCTGGAAAAGCTAAAGTGGGCGGAGCTAATGGATTGGCTGGTGAAGTGATCCGATTGGCTGAAGAAGTAGAATCAGAATTAGAGACTCAGAAAAAGCTTCTGAAGCAGATACAGAGTCACAGGGAACTATGGGAACAGCGAAAGAAATTGGGAAATAGGGAATCAGAGGACACAAAAGACGAAAAGAACATTGAGGAACCTAAGAAACCTCAACAGTTTTCTGCAATACCTCTAAGTCATAAAATTGTAGAAGATACAAAAAGTATTGGGAAAAATACCCAGACTCTTACGGTTACACCATCTGGTCTGGTTACCAAAGAAAAACTGGACCAAATAGAGCAAATGACAGAAAATGAAGTGGGTCTTACTAAGCCAAGCCCTCAAATCATTATCCCAATTCTTGTCATTGCCTGTGACAGAGTGACAGTGAAGAGGAGTTTGGATAAATTGATACAGTACCGTCCTTCTGCTGAGCTTTACCCAATCATTGTCAGCCAGGACTGTGGTCATGCAGATACGGCAAGGGTGATTGGTTCCTATGGCAGTCAGATAACCCACATTAGCCAACCAGATCTTGCGGATATTCCAGTGCGACCTGATCATAGGAAGTTCCAGGGTTACTACAAGATTGCTAGACACTACCGTTGGGCCCTGAACCAAGTCTTCAATGTCTTTGCTTACTCTACAGTGGTCATTGTGGAGGATGACTTGGAGGTAAGATCTTGATTACATGAAGAAATACATTTTTATTTATGACTAATACACTGTATGGCCAAAAGTATGTGGACATACCCTTCTTATTAACAAGCTTGGTTACTCCATTAATTGCAGTGAAGAAAAATCTTAATTCTATTTCAGACAATGACATTCAAGGGCATTGTGTGCTTCCAACTTAGTGGCAAAAGTTTGGGGAGAGTCCTCTTCTGTTCCAGCATGAAAATACCCAGACCTGAATCCCATTGAACATTTTTAGCGTGAATTGGTATGCCAACTGCATACCTCACTGATGATCTAAATGTCTAAATGAGATCAAATCCCTGCAGCCATGTTACAAACACAGTATAGTGGAAAGTCTTCCTAGAAGAGTGGAATCTGTTATTGCAGCAAAGGGAAGAATTGATCCCTATGGTTTTAAAATGAAATGTTCCTCAAGCACATATGGTGTCCACAAACGTTTGGCCACAGTGTACTCATTTCTGTCATATCCATAATTCGCTATGGTTCATTAAGTATTTTGAGAAGAGTTTGTCTCTTGCTCAGAAAATGTATTCATTTGCACATTTCTGAACCCATTCCTTTAAAGGTCTCATAGGTGAACTGATTACCAAGTACAATATGCACTCAAAAACATTAATAGTACAGCAGTATAGCTCTGGTTCTTGCAGCTGTCATGAGTTCTCTAAAGAAAAGGATCAAGGTCCTTGTTTATCTTTTCTTTTTACCCAAACATGCTGTTTTGCGTACTCTCCTGTGTCCAGCTTTGGCTTTGATGGCTGTAAAGGGGTGCATTAAAGGTGATAAATTTCATTATGTAACTTCTCTGGAATGGTTAACTGTTAGACAGTCAGAACACCAAGGCTGAATCATACGTCACATTGTATGCAAACGGTAATTCAAATGCTTGGCCAACGCACTGCAATTGTGCAGTCCCATTGAACATACATGCACTGAAGGGGGCAGATGTAATTAACTTAAAAAAATCTGTGTTAATAAACCAGATCAGGTTGCAAGCTATAAACATGTTGACTAACTTGCTCAGCCAGATTCTCTTGAACTTACACTTTCCCTTGACAGCAGTTGTCCTGCAAGAGAAAACTGAAGCTGTGTCCCAAATGATGCACTATACACTGTGCGAATACTGTATGTACTATGCATTTGGCCATCTAGCATATTCATTTTTAAAGTGTAGGATCATCTCAACTGGTACACTAACGTTCTTTACAAGATGGCAGCATTCACCATTTTCAGCTGATGGAAGTGACGTTTAAAAGGCATCCAATGTTTTGCCACTAGCTTAAATGCCAACCTCTGTCTAACATTTATATCTCAAATAATGTACATATTCTCTCAGTGTTGGGTGTCAATGAATTCTACTACATGAATTCTCCTTGCCGCAACACTGACAATGCAACTCGTACTTGAGTTGCATAATGAACTGACACATTTCAGGATGCATCAACAAAATCGAACTTGCGTTGCTAGAAGTGTTCACATAAGTGAGTTCTCAGCATGGTTGGCTAACTGTACCCAACCATGCTGGTGGAATGCCTTTAGTACATGGCGACCCATGACTGGCCCACTTAGTCACTTCTTATTCTGATTTTGCTGCACCATGACCTGGTAAAATTGCCAACGAGCTTGGATCTGTGTGTAACAGCATGGCTAAGTACCCATTCGGCCTGATGGTGGAGAAGCAGCTGAAGTTGATCGTGACTTTGATTGAACTAGCCTAACTGCTTTCTGTCCAAATGTTTTAGAAATCATACTTTCATGCTTATTTGTTCTTGTGACATTAAACTTTAATTTCTCCTTTTAGGTGGCCCCAGACTTTTTTGAGTATTTCCGCGCTGTCTACCCCATCTTGCGTTCAGACCCTACTCTGTGGTGCATCTCGGCCTGGAATGATAACGGACGAGATGGGTTGGTCGACCCAGGCAAGGCTAAGCTCCTTTACCGGACAGATTTCTTTCCCGGCCTTGGATGGATGCTTTTGAAGGAAGCCTGGGCAGAGTTGGAGCCTAAGTGGCCAAAAGCATTCTGGGATGACTGGATGCGCCACCCGGAGCAACGAAAGGACCGTTCGTGCATTCGTCCCGAGATCTCAAGGACTATGACGTTTGGTCGGAAAGGAGTCAGTTTGGGTCAATTTTTTGACCAGTATTTGCGCTACATTAAACTCAATGCTGAATTTGTGCCTTTCACTAAAATTGATTTGTCCTACTTGGTCAGGGAGAAGTATAATGAAAACTTTGAGAAGGAAGTGTATAGCGCCCCCTTGGTGAAGGTGGAGGAATTACAACATGGTGGAAGCTTGAAAGGCAACGGCCCTTTTAGAGTTCAGTATTCCAGCAGAGACAGTTTTAAAGTGCTGGCTCGCAGCTTGGGAGTTATGGATGACTTGAAGTCAGGGGTTCCCCGTGCTGGTTACAGGGGTGTAGTCAGCTTTATCTCCCGTGGGCGAAGAATTTTTCTGGCACCCCCTGAGGGCTGGACTAAATATGACACCAGCTGGAGCTGAGAAGGATTAGGTTTGGGTGAGGACTACATAAGAAGAGAAAAAGAAAACTCACAACTCTTATAACAAGTACAGGAGAGAAACGCCCTCTCAAACCAAAGAAAACAGTAGCAGGGTGTGAAAGATTGAAAAGGTTAATGCTAAAAATAAGTGTGCATAAATTAACTACTGTTTTGAAATGGAGGAACGCCCAGGCATGCTGGGAACGGCACAAAAGTGGTGCATCATATATGTGCAGCAGTCCTGCAACAATCTTCCCTCAGAGAAACAGTATACATAGTTACACTGCAAATAGCTCCACTGCAGAATAGGTTATTCTTATGTGGAGTACAAATTATCAGAATCTTTTCTTATTTGAACATATTTACCTTTCTTTTGTTCTCAAGGTAATGAATAGTTATTTCCTACCACATCTGCTCTGTCTTTATTGGGTGAATCTGACAAAAGGAAGACCAGGTCACATTTCAAAATCAAAAGAAAAAATAAGGAATATTTTACATAAAGAAAATGAAGCCTATTCTTAGAATTTATGTATGAATTTTTGCAATGTGACATGTCTGAAACAGATTATGCCCCGCTGTATAGCATCCATATATTTTACATTTATATTTTTTTGTCATTGTGATTATTCTGAATGCTAATTCTCAGTAGATTCACAATAATACAATATAAATGCTAACAAAATGCCGTAATGCATAGTTTTTCAGCGTAATTTTACCATATGATGTTACAGTATTGAGTAAGGTTTTGTATTATGGTAATTGGGGGGGGGGGGGAGGTCATGATGTTGTCATAGAAATAGAGTCAAAAATGCAAACAAATCTTAATGGTCCTAAAAATAGCTTCATTTCTTTTAAAGGGTATTCTTTACAGGCTTTATGAGATTCACCCTATTAAAGGCCAGTCTGGGTGTTTTAAAGAAGCCCATTGTCTAAATGTTATTAGTCCCTGAATTATTTTAAATTAGATAATTTAAATCATTACAAATGAAGACTATGTGCAAAGTTCAAACTTGTTAATTTTCCTTTTTATGTAGCATCATTAAATCCATGAAGTTTAAGCTTGTGCCAGAGCATTTTAAAGGCTTGTGGATCTGACATACCAAAAAAAAAAAAAAACTCTTGTGTGCCATTCTGTTGAAGAACTTGAACCTGTTTTTTATAGTTCTTCCTGACCTGGGAGAGCTCTCATCGCATTTTTAAGTTGTTTGTAGGTTTGTTGCAAAACCAGTGATCATAGAAATTGCTTTATATGTTCTTATGGATGAACTCATTGAATGGATTTCAGTAGACCAGAAAGGGAACATTTAAATTAAATGTACTGTTTCTAAATGCTTTGGAGAGAAATGATCTGATATTAATGCATATGCAGTATGAAGAAGTGTCAAACCACTGCCTGACATGTTTATAACTTTAATACATTGAGAATAAAACAAACTATTTTGATATTTCACAATATATTCTGCCTATTTAGTGTGTCTGTTTAATTGTTGTGTAATTTGAAACTCATCTGTGTTCTGGAACATCCCATTTAAAACAAACTTTTCATTTTTTAGTCACCGAGCTGAGGTTTGTAAACATGTCCTATGTCATATTTAATGTTTAAGCTAAAGTCTTATCAGATGACTTCCTTCCACTGATAATTCAACTAAACCCCCAACATCAGCATTGTTTCAGGCACCATTGTGACACCTTTGACGTGTCTGTCGTTCCAGATTTCCTTTCACACTCCCCTTATGTCCTGTTGACTTCCTGTCTCATAGTTCTCTGCTGTTTGACATATGTTCTCGTCCTGTTCTTTTACAACCACCTGCAGCTTTAGAAAAACTAAAGGATGTATGTTTCTGATTATTAATTTTTTATTTACAAAAAAAATGTATTTAGATTTCCTTGGCTTGTAAACAAAATAGAATATATGAGATATTTCACAAGAGCAGTGAATTATCACACAAAAAAATAATCTTAAAAGAACTAAGTGTGAATACACTTCAATATTTGAGGCATTACTAACTGTAAATTAAACAAACTGTTTATTTGTTTTAACAAGCATTGAGAATTTGAAACAAAGTGGCTTCTGGCAATTGAACAAACACTGAATACATTTTGTCGACTCCTACTTCACTGGCAATATGCATTCAGGATATAATGCTACTGTAATCAATAACTTTCAAACAGTTTTTCATCAATGCAATCAAATGTATGGTGCATTACAATCCAAAACAGAACAAAGAATATTCCTCCTCATTTGAAATAATTAAATCTCAAAAACATGAAAATGAGTAGTTTTAGAATAAATAAATATTAACATTTGAAAGATTTCAAAACACTTTTAACTAATAACAAGAGCAAAATCAAAGCAATGCAATTACCGAGGGACTGGGAAACCCGCCACAATATAGGATAACAATGTCATTTATTATATGTACTCAATAACACCATAACAGTCTATGTAGAATGCAAACTCTCAGTTGCTACCAAATGAAACATTGCCTTGCATTCTCCAAAGATATAGCCTTTGTTTTTCTTCATCATCTCTATCTTGTTTGTTCAACTAGGAGGAACTGAAACACAGATAAAATCAACAGATAGTGCCAATGACTGCATAAGTTCAGATAAACATTTTGGATTAGTTTCCTCAAAACATTACGACCAAAATCAGAAAACAATTTTATAGAAATTTTCCATTAACCCTTAAAGCTCTGATGGTGTGTTAAAAGATTTCCTGTTTCAGTGGCATGCTCAAAATTAAAGGCTTATAACTTCACAAACAAATACAAGGAGGGCCAAGTGTTGGTATAATTTTAAAGAAAACTTTTAAATGTTTTAATGATATAGATTCTAATAAAATATGAAACTCTCAGCCTAAGAATCTGCTGAAAAAAATAAATAAAAACACACAAAAAACCTTTTCCCCTTATTTTTCTGATTTTACATTATATATCTCAGGGTGTAAACTACGTATCTCCGAAAAACCATGTCACCTGTAACTGAGTGAAACTTGTGTTGACTGACAACTGAAGTAAATCAAAAGTTATAGCATTACTAATATAAATGATCCAAGTGTCCAAAAACATCTCCAAACAAATAAAACATAATAATTCTACATAAGAACGAATTACACATGCAAACACAATAATGACGGTTATTAACGGTTTGCATAGGATGCAGACATGAGTTTAGTAATGAGATTTCACAGATTGAACTTCATTCTGTGCCATTTGAGTCATCATTGAGCCTGTATCATGTACTTGGCGCAATCTCCTGGTGGCCATATGTAATTACAGTGATTGATCACATGACTCTCTGCCCAAATATAGAGGACTATCCCCACTGGTTGGAGTAATCTGCACCCAATCCGATTGGTTTAGCATTCCATGATGCTACATTATTTCTGAGGACATCTGATCCAGGAATGCTTATGTGTTTGTAGCCAGATAGCAAGATGCTAGATATCCAGATACTGTGTGCACATTGTGCTTTGTGTGGGTTATCTAATGATCTATGCATTTGATTACTTTGTGGGCTAATAACTACCTTCTAAAAGTAATGGTATGTGACCTTTTATGTTATGTTAATTATTCAAGAAGTTATAGGCGAAAACGTGGCATATCAGCAACACCTGTTTACAGGTAACATGTATGTCAAATACATATACTTATCTATTTCTCGCTATATTTTTGTCTTTGAGAGCTTTCCAACAACATATGACACATGGCTATTTAATGAGTTTTATATTTTTACCGATTTCAATAATATGTGCAGTGCAAAATCATTAATGAATTATCAAACGGAACACTTCTGATTTGTCTGCAAATTTCAAAGCACTTGTTCAGGTTTGGTCATAATGCCTACATGTATTGTAAAGTAGAGCTTCTAAGCTTTTAAACCTATAAACCCATACCTATTTTGTGTTGGTCAAGACTGTATTTATTCATCTTTTGATAATATTTATTTTTTTTCACACTGGACAAAAGGGTTAAAGGAAAATCAAATCAAAACCAAATGACTTTTGGTCTTCTGTAAAATACAAAGGTGACTTTTAAAAACATAAAGGTGGTCTATATGACATCAACGCCAACATATTTTATTTGAGAGCTACAGCTAGGAATATTTCAGTGAATAACAACTTGTACAGCTCTGGAAAAAAGACCACTGCAAAATGATCAGTTTCTCTGTATTTACTATTTATAGGTATGTGTTTGAGTAAAATGAAAATGTTTGTTTATTCTATAAACTACTGACAACATATCTCCCAAATTCCAAATAGAAATATCGACATTTAGAGCATTGTTTTGCGGAAAATTACAACTGGTCAAAATAACAAAAAAGATGCAATCTTATCAGACCTCTAACTGGTAATTTTGCAGTGATCGCTTAATTTTTTCCAGAGCGTTACATATAATAGACTGTCACTCACTATATGATGAGATGTGAATCTCCTCTGGAAGCTCGCTGATGTTCACCTCAAACCTGTCCTGAACATCATTCAAAGCGCGGGCCTCACTTTCATCTGACACCAAAGTGATGGCTAGACCTTTCGTTCCAAACCTGCCTGCCCTCGCAACCTAAAAGATTGGGAAATAAAATGATGTTTGGGTAAAATCAATTTACAAAACAGAATTGATTTCCATAGCCTATGGCTTATTTCATTGTGCATAGCTTTATATATGATAATCATTGTCCCATTAATGAACTGTCCCTGTGAAGGTAAGTGTTTGAATCTTCAGGCATGTCGTAGTTGAAGGCAATGTTGACTCTTTCGATGTCCATACCTCGGCCAAAAATGTATGTGGCAACCAGGATCCTTCTTTGGAAATCCTTAAATAGCTGATATCGAGCTAGTCTGTAATAATAATCAGAGCCTCAATTTATGAGGTAAGAACCTACAAATTTAGAGCATTAATATTTGTTAATGTATTGTACCTTTCGTCTTGAGGCATTGCCCCGTGAATGGCAATGGCAGGGAAGTTTTGCTCAACCAGTAACTGAGTCAGAGCAATACAATGCTTCACCGACTTCACGAAGATCACCACCTGCAATACTCAGCTTTTGTTACATTGTACCTAACCATTTTCATCATGACCATGTTAAAATTAAACAATGCATCCCTATGGACCAATTCAGACCAAGTGCAAAACTTGCCATATGGCCAACTTGAGATTTTGTTGCCATGCAGCAAAATCTCCAATCGATCTATACAATTTGTAGATGTTGGTAAGTTGGTCGCTATTCTGAATGCCTTTAGTGTGTACTGGTGGATACTACCTGGTTGAACCCCAATACATCCAGGAGATCAAAGAGCTTCCTGTTCTTCTCATTGTCCTTCAGCTTGACGTAGTACTGCTGGAGGCC
Source organism: Xyrauchen texanus (assembly GCF_025860055.1). Lineage (NCBI taxonomy): Eukaryota > Metazoa > Chordata > Actinopteri > Cypriniformes > Catostomidae > Xyrauchen > Xyrauchen texanus. The sequence goes on from NC_068301.1 coordinate 30,334,634, forward strand.
GTGAAGTGTCAGCTTGGTCTCATCGTCCACAAAATTTTCCATCGGCTAGGACAACCTGTGGAAGCAGGGGGAAGGTAAGGAGGGGTGTGTGTGTGTGCAGTTTCAGGGTTAGATGTGGGGGGTTAATGGTGTGAAGACACATGCAGGACATGGGTGTTGTAGTTAGTAATGTTACAAGGGTGTGAAAAAGAGGAAGTGGTATTTATGACATGTGAGAATGTGAGAAGATGGGTGGAGTAGGTGTTATTATGGGCAGGGAAGGATAGACACCAAATGCAAAGAAAACAAGTACAAAAGAGGTATCAAGATTTGAGCAAAGGACAGTTGTGGGGGAGGAGATGACACTGAGAAGGAGAACATGATGTTAGAAAGGAGAGAGTTATGAAACAGGAGGAGAAACAGAGGGAAGAGAAGGGATGGGAGGTTAAATACTCCCCATCCCAACCCAAGCCAATGGGGACACAACACTCGCTCTCAAGTACGTTGATAAATGCTACCCTGGTGTCTTGGACTACTTTTAGCTACTAACATTAAACCTAAAATAAAGAACCAAATAAATGTTCAAAAACTAGGCATAATATATTTTGAAGAACATTGTACAAGTACCCAACCACTCCAATTACATAAATAAACGTGCTGTTTAAACTACATGAAAAAACACAGTACCAGTCAACGGTTTCGACACACTTGAATGAATGCATGTTTCTCATGATTTTGAAGAAAATTTGATCTAAAGCTTGAAATTAGTTTTGTAGAGAAATGCAAGCTGCACCTATGCATGAATTTCTTTATAAAGCTAATATTATAATTGAGTCTTTTTTAGGGGGGGTTAGACCAGATAGAGAAGGAAAAGCAGCCAACCAGTGGCCGACCTACATGGGAACTTTTAACGCCCGAGGAAAGCAGGCAGTTAACTAATTTGATTTAAAAGAGATGTTTGTGTACTTTGTCTGTTGATCATGGCTGCAGTAATTTATCCAACAATTATCAAATGATGGAGAAGAGCGTTATGACCTGTCATATATCCAGATTCGGCATATTAAAAAGATGATTCAGGTGTCAGGATCACAGTAGTGGAGTGATGCTGTACAGTCCCAGCAGTGTGCCAGGTGTCTTGACACTCCGAACCAACCTGCAAAATTGGAACTGCAGCATGCAAATTGTGTTTAGCACAGGTTTTGTGGGCGTGTTTGCATTTTAGCCTGATTTGCGTAATTTATTTAGTGAATAGGTGCACTAAAAGTGTGCAGACAGCATATTCAAATATAGAGAGAATAAAAAAAAGAGTGTGCAAAGCTGTTATCAAGACCAACAGGTGGCTACTTTGAATCTAAAATATAGCTCTGAGTTTTAGTCAATATATAACTGTCATACTTCTGAGTAATTTGAATAAGCTGTGTCCAGATTCGCCTACTGTCAGGATATGCACTGCATTTAATGAAGAACTTACTTCTCGGCTTTTCAGATATGCAGTAGTATGAATACATTCCTGAACATACTTTATAAGGGAAGGTTGGCATTGTCCCATGACCTGAATATATGATTGAGGCAGAGGGGGCGTGGTCGAGCGTTCATCCTGACAGAGAAAGAGGTAAGGGTGCACACACCCGAGCGCTATAATGTCTAACACCTGTTTCTGATTGCAGTAAGCACTGGGGAGAGTGATAAAACGGGACCACGCCAGAGACGAGGGAGAGAGAGCTACCCGTCTCTGGCATGGTCCCTTTTTAATAGGATATTCGAGTCACAAAATGCAAAACAATGCAGGTGCATTTTAAAATGTTTTAACTAATCATCTTGTAATGAATGTCACTTTAGTTCTACTTTCTAAGTATGAATTATCATATGCAGTAAAAGACAGAACAATATGCAAGCACTGTAAAAGATTTTGCCCAAACTCAACTGACTGGCTTCTCTACTGTATGATTTCACATGAGTCTCTTCAGACATGTTTGATTTTAGTTGAGAACAGTGGTGGTTCTATATGCTGCCACAAAAATTATTTAAAAGTGGCGGGGGCATCTTCTATGCTAATTTCACCCTCATACTCCGTCATGCTGATATCGTGAGACAGCTTTTCACATCGACGAGAAATATCATCACGTTTTAATATTGTGAGATATCGTCACACCCCTACTAATTAGCTTTTGTTGACGTCATTAGCCCAGGGGTTCACATACTTTTTCCAACCTTCACTGTGAATCTTTGAATGATATATTCAATACATACAAGTACAATACAATAATGTTTGATGTTATTAGTTAAAACAGACTGTGTTTATTTATTATTGCAACTTAGATGAAATTCAAACCAGAATTTGAGACAAATTTATCCATAAATGCAGGTAATTCCAAAGGGTTCATATATATTTTTCTTTCCACTGTATGCATATTCGGATGCGGGGATATTTTTGTCACTTTTGTATTATTCTATAACATGGAAATAGTAATAACGAAGAAAGAGTAGGTGTGTCCAAAAAGGTTTCACTCATACACCACGTCACACTATTACATTTAACAGAGTGATGTTTTGCCTAATCAATTTTGAAGACCATTTAACCAGACTGCATAATTAAATATATAGAGAGCATACTCCATCTGTTCTATGCAGGTGACTGAGCTGCTAAGACAAATGTTGTGGGTGTGGAACCATGTAATTATGGCCAAGGAAGAGTTCCTGAGATCACAGTCCTGTTCTATTACTATTATGCCCTTAACAAATACACTTAACTTAAAGTTTCCCTGTGTATCAAGGGCAATTATGTAGTGTGTAATCACGTAGTGAGCTCACTGAATACCTTACAAGATGTTTGAGGAAAATCTATGCTTATGGGCTTACTCACTGCCTGTGAATCCTTCTTACAAATATTATCTGTAGCTGAGCTGGCCTCTCTAAAGCTTCAGTTTAATATATTGTCTTCAATCTACTACTGCGAACCTCAAATCAGTGGATAATGGAGGCAGGGTGTTAATGTAGTCTGACTGTGTCCTCAGAGCTAGAGAAGGAGAATGTGCCAGGATATCGGTGTGCGAGTTTGAATTCAAAGGATTGAGAGCCTTTATATTATGATATACGATAATGGGGATTACTTATGAATATTAAGTAGGGCCACGCCCACCTCATGTGTATTGTACAAGTCCTTTAGTCATTCGGAATTTGTTTAATATATTTAGTTTTTCCTATTTTCGGTTTAATTTTAGAAGCATTTCTGTTTGAGTCATGACTTTCAGTCCTTTATGGGCACGTAATAGTTCCTTGTTTTTCCATGTCAGTGCTGTCAGTAAACGTCATTATCTACACCTGCAACTGAACTAAAATTGCAACAAGTGCTTTTGCTCTCAAACAAAGTTTATATGAGGACAAATCTCTGGGCTGAGAGTAAGAACTAAAGCTATTTGTCTTGATAAATGGATAATGAGTCCAAAATTATATTTAAATGAGAGAGGTTTTGTTGTTTCTTGTGTTGGGTCTTTTGACAGATTTTTGTTAAATGCTTAAATTATTATAAGGGGTGTGCTCATGCTTTTAATTGATGGACTTGAAGTGTATTTGAAGCTATCCTTCCCTTAAAGATATCTTTTTATACTGTTTAAACTACATTGAATAAACTCTATCAAATTTGATAAAGAACCTATTCAAATTTACAGCACACTGGACCTGATGGATGGTGCATTATCCGTTGGTTTAAACGGACAGGTGAGCATGTGCCAAATATCAACACAGGCATCTTTTTCACTGTGCCACTGTTAGGTAACAGTCTTTGATTATCAAACGGGCAGGAGAGATAGGCATTTAGCGTTACGCTCCCTGAGAGGATCCCACTCCACTCTGTCAGGTGTATATAAAGTGGTCTTGTGAAGGGAGCGAACTGTTTTCATGGAGAAGAAGGAGAGGCGTGATTACATCTTGCATGAACTTTCTGCAGACGGGACGGATCTCTTCAGCGTGGCACTCGTCTTCAGCGTGGCACTGAACATCATGACCTGCTTCTCGTTAGGGATCATACGTAAGATTTCCTGGACATCACGACGCATGTCTGCAAGATAAATGGGAAATTGCATTTAAATTGTTAAATACAAATTATTCATACATGAAATTAGTCGCAGCCTCAGACGGACAGCATGCCCATTAGCTGAATGTTTGTTGCATACTGTGATCAAAAATGGTAAGTGCTGGCTGAAATCGCCAGTTCCGATCTGATTTGTTTTATCAGTTATATTAAATTATTACAGATTTCCTATCTTATAGATATAGATTTTCCAATGTTAGTGGCATCAAATCCTTGAAGGCACTTTTGGAAGCACTTAGTAACAAGCAAACTAGTGTTTCAGAGTTATGTCTGAGCAATAATCAGTCCTAATTACTTAAATACATTTAAGACAGAAATCTATAAACATTTTGTAGTGTAACAAATCATGACTGTTCATGAAGTTCACTTCACACTAGACATGTGTAGACAGTGAAGTTTTCACATCGCGATCATTGCTAAAGCTTTTAAGCATTGTACATGGTGGTATTACTATCATGTTACAAAAGATAAACAAACTTTATTGTTGTTCTTAATGACAAGTTAAGATGCTTTTTTAGATACCAAATCTGCATATTAAATGAAAAGATCACAATGAAAGTGACTTGACAAATGTAAAAAGTTTGATTTAAAGGAATGGTTCATCCTCATGCCATCCCAGATGTGTATGACTTTCTTCTGCAGAACACAAATAAAGATTTTTAGAAGAATATTTCAGTTCTGTAAGCCCATAAAATGCAAGTGAATGGTGAACAGAACTCTGAAGCTCCAAAAAGCACATACATTTAGTTTTAAAGTAATCCATAAGACTCCAGTGGTTCAGTGCATGTCTTCTGAAGCGATCCAGTTGGTTTTGGGTGAGAACCGACCAAAATATATCTCCTTTTTCACTGTAAATTCCTAAAGCTTAATGCATGTTCAGGGTGCTAGCTGGCACTATAGGAAGTGTAATCAAGCTTGAAATCATGATCCCCAAGGTGACTGCTGTAAAGATGTACAGTGAAAAAGGAGTTATAGTTTGATCTGTTCTCACCAAAAACCAACTAGATCACTTCAGAAGATATTGATTAAACCACTGGAGTCTGATGGATTACTTTTATGCTGACTTTATGTGCTTTTTGGAGCTTCAAAGTTCAGGCCATCCTTCACTTGCATTGTATGAACCTACAGTGCTGAAATATTCTTCTAAAAATCTTTGTTTGTGTTCAGCAGAAGAAAGAAAGTCAAACACACCTGGGATGGCATGAAGGTGAGTAAATGATGAGAGAATTTTCCTCTTTTACTTGAACATAAAATAAATATTTAAAAATATTAATATAAAACATAAAAATCCTGAAAAAAGTGGTCACAATGTCTTAACATATTTCCTCGTTTCACACTTTTGCCCTTTTAGAAGGGTGATAAAGTGTTGAAAGCTTTCCTCCTATAGCCATCCTTCTCGACCACGTTGGTTCTAAAGTATTTATAAATTTGAATAAAATTCACCATCCATAAATAATTCTTACCAGCCTTGACACTGTATTTTGCATTATTATATATTATATATAAGTCACAATGTCATCCTTTGAAAAGGCTCTTGACACAAAAACATGATGACACATCGTGATTTTATTCCTCATATTTTCGTTTTGATAACTTGGAATATTCCACATGTGTCATCCCACAGTGTTCTGTACAAAAGCTTAAGGCATCCTGGATAAACTACTGATGATACATTTTCCACTGATGTAAGCTGTTAGAAGACACACGGCTCATTTTCTCATTTTTTTTGGTTTGATGGTGTTTCTTTTGAACTGCTCGTGTCACTTACATCACCTCTGACTTGTGGATGGATTCTTCGGTGCATTCAGTAAAATCTAAACAATTTGGCTAATAGGTTACCTCGATTATTTTTTTCAAGGTATTTTGAAGTGCCCATGGTAACATAACCTTGCACATTTATTATCTCAGTGAACCGTGTTACCAATTACAGGAACATGTCTACTTCACCATTTGTTCTCCACTGGAATAAGCTGCAGTGTGGACTAGACCTTATGCCACATGTCATGTCTGGCTATGCCCGACTTTGAAATTAATAGTGGATTTACTCACCAAGTTGCTCCATCATCTTGTCGTATTCGTCCAGGATGAAGTGCTTGATGTGGCGCAGGTTGAGACTCTTGTTGCGAGACAGAGCAAGAATAGTCCAGGAGTTCCCACCACCACACGAGGGCTCTCTCTCTTCAACACCTTCTCATTATTCTTTATGGACAAACCCCCAAAGAACACTGCCACCTGGGGGAGAGAGGAGCATGTACAGGAATATAAAGTCACAGTTGGCAGCTTTTGCTGGTTATGAAATATTACAGCTGGTTCAATCTTTTAATTAGCAAAAGATGTTCTTTTATTATCTTTTATTATAGTCAACAACTTTGACAAAAAGTTAAACTTGTTGATGCTCATATTTTTGGCCATGTTTGCTGTGTTATCATCCATCTCAAATGATTTGATCACAATGGACAGCACTAAATAAAGGTGTTAACAGGGTCCAAAACAGTATGTGATTCAATCACTTCAACCACATTTGGAGGTGGTAGGACACACATGTGACCACATCACATTTGTAGTGTAAATGCTAATGTGTCCTGATTCATCCCTGATAACAAACAAAAAAGTCTGTCTATTGATCAACTTTCCAAGCTATGTGCAACATCCAATCGGAAAATTTGGAAAAGCTTTTTTTGTGCTTTTAAATGACTTTTTTGTGCTCTATCAACATGCAGTGACACACTGACATAGTTAGTGATGCATGTAGTCACACAATTATCTACTGAGGAATATTCTTACCTACTGAAAAGAATAATCTTTTCTTAGGAGTGCAAATACTGAACAGGTTCTAAAAGAACGTCTTCCTCTTACCTTGACACTTGTCATGTATTTGGAGAAGCGCTCATACTCTTTGCTGGCATCTGGAATGCCAGCTCTCGGGTATGACACATCATCAACACTGATACCTGTATTAGAGCCATCATTTGTTACCCCCAAATTGTGGAATAGTGCACAAAGTATGCTCAGAACGATTATTTACTTCTCAGAGCATCAGAAAGGGAGCTGTTACCTGACCAGTCACTGGCTGCAGCTGTTGAAGGGTGGCCAACACAAAGACAGCTGTCTTCCCCATTCCAGACTTAGCTTGACATAAGACATCCATCCCCAAGATCGCCTGAGGAATGCATTCATGCTGGACTAAGAGAGAATAACTTAAATATATTCTTATTTCATAATCTAACTCAAGAGTAAGAACTCATATGTACCCATAAATCTGTGACTGAAAGGATATTATTTGGAATTGCTAACCCTCAGATGGTGCTCAAAGCCACAGTCCACTATGGCTCTCAGGAGTTCGGGTTTTAGTAGGAAATCCCTGAATCCTGAGGAATGAATGGACACATATGATCCTTCCGGATGGATATGGCGCCTTCATGGTGCCCGACTTCTGTATCCCCAGTGCCTCCTGCATCCACCTTATCCTCCTCGTAGTCTAAAAGCTCATTCTCAACGTCGTTCTCAGTCATCCTGCTGAGAGACTGAAAGATAGTTTGGATGATTCATGTAATAATAATATTTAAACCATGTAAAATCCAACAACACTTTAAAACGCATAACAAGAAACAAGAGAATACATAAATAAAATAATAAAAAAAAAGCAACATGCAAACAGTACTTACACAAGTAACAATGCCTCTTGCCTTGAAAGTACATTGTTACATTATTTTGGAGATTTATCACATTTTTGGTTTATAAAAAACTATTTTTAAGGGATTACATAAATAAATAGATTTGGAATGAACATGTTGGAATAAGTCACTATATATATATATATAAACACACACACACTGTGGCAGCCAAAAGTTTGGAATAATGTAGAGTTTGCTGTTTCAGAAGAAAATTGGTACTTTAATTCTCCAAAGTTGCATTCATTTATCACAAAGTATAGTCAGGATATTACTGATGTAAAAAACAGCAATATCACTATTTGACAAAAGTTATTTCTGATCAAATCTAGACAGGCCCCATTTCCAGCAGCCATTTCTCCAACACCTTATCCTTGATTAATCATGCTAAATTGCTAATTTGGTACTAGAAATTCACTTGCCGTTATATCTATATATTTGGTTTGTTAAATGAAGATTAACATTGTCTTTGTGTTGCCACGGTATGCAATAGAGTTTCTCTAGAAACTCATCAGTCAATCGTTGTTTTGAGGAATGAAGGCTATACAATTCATAAAATTACCAATGAACTGAAGATTTCATCCAAAGGTGTACACTACAGTCTTCAAAGACAAAGGGCAACTGGCTCTAACAAGGACAGAAAGAGATGTGGAAGGCCAGATGTACAACTAAACAAGAGGATAAGTACATCAGAGTCTCTAGTTTGAGAAAGAGATGCCTCACATGTCCTCAGCTGACAGCTTCATTGAATTCTACCCGCTCAACACCAGTTTCATGTACAACAGTACAGAGAAGACTCAGGAGTGCAGCCTTATGGGAAGAATTGCAAAGACAAAGACACTTTTGAAACTGAAATCAAAAACTAAAAGGTTAGAGTGGACAACGAAACACAGACATTGTACAACACATCATTGGAAAAGTGTGTAATGGATATTAATTCCATTGAGCTTTTGTGGGATCAGCTAGACTGTAAGGTGTGTGAGAAGTGCCGACAAGACAGACACATCTATGGCAAGTGCTACAGGAAGTGTGGGGTGAAATGTCATCTTGAGTATCTGGACAAACTAACCGCTAGAATGCCAAGAATCTGCAAAGCTGTCATTGCTGCACGTGGAGGATTTTTTGATGAGAAGTCTTTGAAGTAGTTTAAGAAGTTCTGAACATTTCTTTCAAATTATAATAGTCATTATTCAGTTTTTAATGTCCTAACTATACATTGTGATCAGTTGAATGCCACTTTGGTGAAAAAAAAGTAACAATTTCTTTCCATAAGAGCAAAATCTGTACATTATTCCAAACTTTTGGCCACCAGTGTGTGTGTGTGCGCGTATATATATATATATATATAAATTAAAAAGCACTAAAAACACTACACATACATTTTCACAGTTTTAAGTAGCTATACATTTACATTACATTTAAATCTAATATTTTATTTTAACTATGATTTAAGAGAGCTGTTCGCATTAAACTCATTAAAATATGGTTTAGTTGTGATATTGTTAGCTGTTGCTTAATCATTTAGCCCAAGATATGCAACGGGACAAAACACTGACTCTAAAACAAACTCATGTGTTTTTGATGACGGACAGTAGAATATAGCCTATGATCACTTCCCCTGTTGATTTTTATTTTTCTCTGATAAAATGATCGCGAAAAACTGTATGAAGCAGTTGGTGAATTGCACGACACCTGCTGGATACGTTGATAATGACGTCACCGACCTGCGTCGAATGCGTGGATGAAGGACCCCGATCAGCAGCGTGTAATACTGCACGAACTGCGTTTATAGACCTTTTCACACTATGAAGTGATCAACTGCAGGGTAAACTTCGACAGTGGTGAATGGGAGATCATAGAAAATATTATTTTCACAAACCCATTTGTATCAAGACGAAAATAAAAAAAATCTACTATTAAATTTAAGTAATTCTGTTTTGCATAATAAGTTACTTTAGAGAGCCTTAATAAGTACGTTATGCTTATACTCGTGTTGCATGATTTTAACTTCTGTTTAGCTGCCGACGTGCAGCTAACATCTCGTTTTGAACGCGAATACCTCTGTGATGTTTTTCAGCATGTCTGCTATTTGTCAGCGTTAAATACGTCAGCAAAGATTTGTGATAAATTAGGAAGTCAATTTAAATAGGCTACATAATAATAGTTTCTATTGGCAGAAGTCACAGGTCAAGTTATCATGTCATAAGTGGTGTTTAATCCTTTGAATCAGAGTTCAAGTGCTGTTAAGTGTGAAGAGGATGCAGAATTGAAGGGGCCAGTGGTAAGTCATTTTAAAATACAATTATTCAACCTTGAATACAATCAACTCTGTTACTTCATGCAATATTTAGGATTAATCTTCTGCAAACTTTTCATCAGATTGACCAGAGAAATGTTGCAGAGATGTTCCAGCTGAAATAAAGAAGGAATGGCGTATCACACAATGCAGATGAGATCTGCTGATGAAGGGCAGACAGTATTTTTCACCTATATACACTGCAGGTAATTAACATCTTGTGCAATCAGCGACTTGTTTGTTTAAATAAAAATATAAATATTTTTTTATTTTCAAAAATTTGGCAGTGTTTCACATCCAGCAGTAAATCTGAAAACTATATATTATACTATAATAATCATTAATATTTGAACTGCCACTTATTCTATTCAGCATAGATAAACTGATGTGAATTTTTAATATTGCTTTGCTCTACAGGTACCAAGAAAAAAAAAAAGATTCATGAGAAAGTTCTTCACCTGCCCTGTTGTCATTTGTAGTTATTGATCATCATCAGATTGAAAACTGCAGTATTGTAAATGTTGTTAAATGTCTCTTAGATCAATAATAAGGTATTTATAATTTTAAGCAAATACATTTTATGTGCACATAGTTTTATTAAAAACAAAAACAAGTGGTTGTGTGCTTGTGTTTCTATTTTGGAGGGAAATCTACTGCTTCTGTAGTGTGCAAATTCTTCAGTTTATTAAAACTGCACATGTGCTGTTTAAGTAAATATGAGTATATGAGATTTTAGAACCTATATCACTTTTTATTTTTTTGTGGAGGAGCCATAATTTGATTTGTATGTGCATTTTCAAAATGCCAGCTTTTAAGTATTATATATTTTAAGTAGCTTTTAAAGCAGAAGTTTGTAACTTTGTCTGTGTTAAAATACTGTCTTCTAAACTAGCATAATATGCAGAGACATCTGTAAGTAAGCCATACATATGTTAATTTAATCGATAACTGTATGAAAATGAAAATGAGTCTGTTTTGAGAGACCCGCCACAACAATGTTACTCAACCAATGGCGTGAGTTGGGGTTGGGACTCTTTAACAACGGGAGGAGTATTCAGAAAGCTGTTTTTATTTTTGCAATTCCGTTTGGTGGCGCATAAATGAAACGCATGTGTTTAGCCAGAAAAATATAAAGTACGTATAAAGCCCTCTCCAAACACATCACATCTACCAATCAGACTGACTGCTTTGGCGATCACGTGGTTATTCAACATGGCTCCTTTCTATCCGCACTGAATGCATATAAATAAAGAACTCTGAACACATTAATTAATGGGCAATTTTACCCACCGTCCGTGAAATAAGTTGAACCTACTTTATACGAAATATGTTTAAGGTGAAAAGTGCGATATTTCAGCGACACATTGAAGAGGAATTTAGCTCTGAAGTTTCTTGTGTATATGCATAAATTGTACATTTTTGGCTTCATTGCTGTTGTTTTCTGATATCAATGTGTATTGTTTACATAAGTTCTTAAGCCACTGATTGCTTACTAACGTCTGTCAGATAAGCCTGTATGTCAGAATGTCAAATCATTGTGCAGCATTGTAACATTATGCACCACATCACAACAGTTTGCAGAATTTGTGGACCAATATTAACTGCGACACAGAACAGATGAACAACATTGATACTGTATAACTCTCAAATTAACCTAGCAATATGTAGAACTGTCCATGTAATGTTTTGTAACCTGACTAGTGACTTGTTTACAGATGAATCTTCGAGTGCAGCTGCAGTGTAAGAACTTGCATGAGTACTTGAGGGAACTGAGTCCAGAGATCCTCGACAGACTCTACAATCATCCCGCAACATGTCTGGCCGTCTACAGGTCCATCTGCATTCAGTGTTTAAGAATTGTTCCGAATTTATATAATGGATTCTTAAAGAAACACTAGCTTAGTACACATGCAACCATATTTATTTTCTGTATCAAAAATAATCCTGAAATTTGCATACAGGGAACTTCCAGGATTGGCAAAGAATTATGTAATGCGGATGCTGTTTTTAGACCACCCTCTTCCACAGGCCGCGGTCGCACTGTGGGTTAAGAAAGACAGTCAAAAGTGAGTACAATATGAATAAAAAAATAATATTAAAAAAATATTTTTTTCATACAGTATCCCTTAAGGGAAAATCTCTCATCATTTATTCATCCTCATGCCATCCCAGATGTGTATGACTTTCTTCTTCTGCTGAACACAAATAAAGATTTTTAGAAGAATATCTCAACTCTGTTGGTCCATATAATGCAAGTGGTGAACAGAAATTTGAAGATCCTAAAATTGCATAAAGGCAGCATAAAAGTAATCCATACAACTCCAGTGTTTTAATCCATGTCTTCAGAAGTGATTCTTTTGGTTTTGGATGAAAACTGAGAAAAAAAAAAAAAATCTGCAATCATTTATAGTACAAGCCTTTACCGTAAAAAATACTCATATTAATCATGTAACTGGTTCAAACGTCAAGACACGTAGTTATAGACATTGTATCTATAAATAAAAACATTACATTTTAGGATCAAATATACATTATTTCCCATTGATATAAAAAATACATTTTTGTACAGTCCCATTGTTTCTAGTTTTCATTCATTAATTGTTGGTCTAGACTACGGTATATACACATTTACACATCCACTTTTAATCACTAGAAAGTTCAATTCAGAAACGGAGTGATTCGCCTCACTAAAACGATGTGCAGTGGGAGATTTTTAGTCGTCTCTTCTTATCGTACTCTTATGTTTAATGATGCGTGTTCTGATATGTCTGTTAGTTTTGCCAACATACTGTTTGTTACAAGGACATGAAAGCAAATAAATCATGTTTTCAGAAGCACATGTGTCAGATTCTTTGATGTTATATGTATGGCCTGTTATCAACTTTCAAAAGTTCTCCTGCATACATTGTTACATGCAGCACAGTTAAGACAAGGGAACAACAATGTTTTTACTTAAACGTCCATCTGTCACATTCCATGTGGTATAGGTATCAGATTTAACTATATAATCTCTTATATTTTTCACTCTATAATGGGAAAAGTATGATACAGAAAAATAATTTAGAGCATTATGTTTGGCGCAACGTTATTTGCCACATTACTATAAATCTTGACATCAGCAGTATCCTTGGTGATCCTGATTTTAGGCTTGATTACACTTTCTTACGCCATATAGCGCTCTGCACATGCGTCCTGCACTAGGAAGTGTAATCGAGCTTGAAATCAAGATCGTGCCCAGAAACTGCCATGACATGTAGTAAAAAATGTGTTACATTTCGGTCCATTCCCACCTAACACCATTTCGATCACTTCAAAAGACATTGATTAAACCACTGGAGTCTCATGGATTACTTTTATGCTGCCTTTATGTACTTTTTGGAGCTTCAAAGTTTTGTTAACCATTCACTTGCACCGTATGGACCTACAGAGCTTAAATATTCTTCTAAAAATATTTATTTGTGTTCAGCAGAAGAAAAAGGATGTCATACACATCTGGGATGGCATGAGGGTGAGTAAATGATGAGAGAATTTTGGATTAACTATTCTTTAATGTGATGGATGTCTATTTTTTTATTTGGCAACATTCAGAAAAACATGATTTTGTCATGTCAATCACTGCATTCTGCGTACATTTCTACATAACTCCTCACACTCTTAATAATAATAATAAGAAATAATTATATAATAACACACTTAAGAAATAATTAATATTTCTTGTCCATTATTTTTGGTAAGTAGCTGTGTAATAAGCAGGATAAACCCCTTCATACAAGAACTCTCCACTTTGTGTTTGGCTCAATGTCCCTTATAGGGTCCATTCAGTACAATATCCCTTATGTAAATGTCACTTTCTCTTTTACCAGAGACCATGATCAGTGTGTATCTGTGTTAACTGGCCTACGGCTGTGGCACAGTCAGCAGCTTCAGGGTGGACTCCAAGGCTTTGTGCTTAACCCTGTGTTTAAAGATAACCTGAGGATAGCACTGCTGGGCGGGTGAGGAGTACAGATTAGAAGGAGAACCATCATAGTGATGCACACACCTACAGTTCTGATGATTATCTCCAGTAGTCATTCAGTCCATCAATGTTGTCCTCTCTTGTCAGGGGTAAACCGTGGGCAGATGAGGGCAGCAGTCTGGGTCCTGATCGCCATGCAAGGGACGTAGAGAGTCTCGACCGCTATGCAATGGAGCGATGGGAGGTCATCCTTCACTTCATGGTGGGATCTCCCTGTGCTGCTGTCAGCCAGGATCTGTCACAGCTCCTCATAAAGGCTGGGCTCATGAGGAGGTATTGCAAATGGTTTCCACCAAAGTAGTTCAAATAAGAAGGATGGATAAATAATGTTGATGTTCTTTAATTTTCAGTGAGGCTGGTGAAGCTCCTTATATCACTTCAGCAGGGTTTCAGTTTCTGCTACTAGACACGGCATCTCAGCTGTGGTACTTCACTCTGCAGTACCTCAACACAGCACAGGTCATTGCACTCATAATCAGAACAGTATGTTTTCCATTTAAAGGGTTCCCATAGTTACAGAAAACCTGGGTATATCAATGCATTTTAAAATAAGAATTTCTAGACCAGGTGTAAATTCAGCTGACATAAAAAGTTAGACAGCAGTGCATGACGCTCCAGTGTGTAATTGGCAAGGTAATTGCTTTTCTGACATATCTAAAAACAAGGCAAGAAAGTTTTCTTCTCATGTTGCTAACTTTACATAACAGAAGACAAGAACTGGAAGCAGTGTCCCGAGATTTTAAGTTGTGTAAACGTACTAGCTTCCTGCCCCTTTCTTCTCCAATAACTCCTCATTTCTGGATGAGCGGTGTTTCTTAATCCAATTGTGACAGCACTCAGATTCCAGTGTTTACATGAAAACAATTGTTCTTTTATTTAATGGATTATTAAAGGAATAGTTCACCCCAAAACCCAAATTCTGTCATAATTTCCTCACCCTCATGTTGTTACAAACCTGTGTGACTTTTTCTTATGCTAAACACAAAATGTGTTTAAATGAATATTGCATGCAGTCTTTTCAGTATAATGTCATGACCCAAAGTCTTCAGAATGCTTGTGATATGTTTTTTGTAAGAAGCAACATGACATTTAAATAATTTTTATGTGAAAATTAGGGCTGGCCATTTAAAAATAAATAAATAAATTGTAGTAGAATAAAAAACGACTTGTAATCGATAACTCTTAAATCGATTACTCGAAAGTTAAATAACTAGTGTGACACGTATGAGATATTTCTATTTAGTTTTATTCAGAAAAATTACCAAGAACAGTTTTAAAATTAGGTAACTTCTAAAAAACTATGCTGAGACGATCAATAGCTTATGCATTCATAAAAAAGTACAAAGAAAAAATGATTTAAAGGTATAAAACATTTGCATAGAAACCAATTGCTGACAGCATTAGGGCAGTAGTTCCCAAACCTTTCTAAACTACGGCACCCCTTCATGGTGTTTTTTCCCCAACCACTGAAAATAAATAAATAAACTAGTATGCTTTTGAAAACACTCCGTAAAAGGTTTATTTTAATATACATGGCAAGAAATTAATTTAAAACAATGTAGCCTTTAAGCTTTTAAAGTAATTAATCAAGGGCTGGTAATAAAATAAACAGTGCTTTAAATTTTTCAGCAACAGCAGCAATTAATCAATACAACAACAATAATATAAAACATTAAAGTAATCTAATGCACAATACTTAAATGGTTTACTGTAAGCAATCTTTACTGTATGATTATTGGATGTCACATATTTTCATGTCATGTTGTTATTATTAGTGGTATTAGCAGTGTGTTTTTCAATGGCCGATGCTCATACATACCGATATCTAGAGAGCAGGATGGCTGATATAAATGCCAATAAACATAATGCATTTTAACAACAGCACATTTCTGAAGTGAAACAAACACTTTATTCAACTTCTATTCACATTTGTATAAACCTTATAAGAAAAACTAGAACTTGGAACTGAAACAAGGGAAAGTTAATACTCTTGTTAATCGGCCAAGCAAACACGTTTTTTAGCCGATGCTGATAATTGTAAAATGGCTAAATATCGACCGAATAATCGGCCTGGCCGATATATCAGTGTATCAGTAGTTATTATTCAGGAAAACAAGTGGTGAAATGCCTTTGTTTTTCTTTTTTTTTTACTAAATGAGGTTTTTGCATTTTAATTTAAGGTTTTTGTTCTGATTGCGCTATTATTGGATCATTAATGGATTATGTGGCTGCATGTATACATGGCTACTGTTTGTTAATTGAATGTTAGTGTCTTGGAAAGTATCGTTCTACATCCTTATTAACAGTGTGATCTCTCTTTCTATAATAGTCAAGAGGTATGGACCTGGTGGAGATTCTTTCCTTTTTGTTCCAGTTGAGTTTTTCCACTCTTGGTAGGGTGAGTATTGTTTTTCATTATGTTAAGAATAGCTCTCAGACTTTTGAGTCATAGATCAAAGCCATTCCTTAGTATCATAATTAAATAATTCAGGTCCATTCTGACATATACAAACAAGGTCATTTGAGTTATTTTGCTCACTTTGTTATTTAATGATGTTTCTTTGTGAAGTTTGACTTTCATTTTCCTTTGAAAAAGACAGGATTATTCTGTGGAGGGAATGAGTGAGTCTCTTCTCACATTTTTGCAGCATCTGCGAGAGTTTGGCCTGGTTTTCCAAAGAAAGGTCTGTCATCAAGTACTCAAAAAAGGAATATGCACAGGATTCCTATTTTAATTTCTATCATATATATATTAAATCTTTAAGTATCAAATAAGATCCAATTGGATACACTGAAAATGTTATTCTTCATACTATGGAGAATATATGGTTAACTAAAACTATAGTTAAATTGCACAGGGAGCTGTAGTTTTAAAAATCCTGAAAGATTTTATTTGCATTTTATTCTATTGGTAATCGTACATGATTCCTTCAAAATCCATTGGGATCATTTAGGATTGCTTCCAAATTATGATATGAATTCCATTTAGATTTATTTGCTTGAGACATAATCTAAATCCTGTTATGTTATAAGAATCTAACACTCAAGCTAATATTTTGTGTTAATGCAGTAAGTATGAATGCTTTGTATTGGACAAAAGTAACTTTAAACACCTTGAGACCAAAAACAAATGTTAAATTCGCCACTTAAACAGGTGTGCCCTGTATCTTGTCACAGAGGAAGTCAAGGCGGTACTACCCAACAAGGTTGGCCATAACTCTAGCTGCAGGCGTCACAGCAAACACCGCCTCATCCTCTGCACTGGGAGCCACGCTCAGAACAGGAGACACAGGCTTCATCGTGGTAGAAACCAACTATCGCATCTATGCGTGCACTAGTATGAACACTACAACACTGACTAATCAAAGTTTAAATAGGTCATGAAATGCTCTTTTTATACAATTGTATTATCTTCCCTGAGGTCCACTAATGTTAGTCAAGTTTTTTGTTTGCACTAAAACAGTCATAATTTATTCATATATTATCCTTTTCCACCTTGTCTCTGCCCCTCTGACACTCCTTAAAACTTCACTGTTATGATGAACTTCACTGTTAACATTGTGCAGCTCCTCAAATACAGCCATATTTGAAACTCAGTCAGAAGAGAATGAACAAGCTCCACTATCTTATAAAACACAATTTCAGGGTTTACACACAGTGCACATCCAACACATTGCAACCGAATAAATTAAACCGTTCATCTCAAGCACAACTGTAAACTTTTAGCACCATAAACTATCAAACTGTTATGACATTTAAAATATTCACGAGTTAATCTGTTTACTTACTGTTCTGCATCGGGTCCAAGTGTTTTTAACTTCTTTCAATAACCATTCCTTTGCAAAGATTGAATCATATTATGACTGGTTCAAAAGCAATCCACACTGATATGAGCCGAAAAAACTGCACAAACATAGTCCAAAGCATGGTGAATAGATGCACACACATACAGTATCACATCGTTGGAAACGCATATAATCGGTAAAGAAATGTCCATCTAGTGCATGTTTACAGATACCAACAATTAAAAATAGCGCAGATGAGCGAACAGAGCACATCCAGGACAGCACAACCCAGACCCAGAGCATCTGATGAAACTGATTGGCTCTCCTTTTCAGAGTTGTAGCTTGACACGTAGTCTTGTCTTTTAAAAGCCACACCAGATACATGGCAATGGTTGAAGACATCTGTCTAGTGCATGTTTATATACAAAAATAAGTAATCCAGATGGGTGCCATTTGGTGTTCAGGAATAGTGAGGCCACACTAGGCTTGTCTTTCCTGCTCTTTGTTTTTTGGAACTGAAGCACTAGTGGGCGGGGTCAAGGTGTGATGATGTTAAGTAGGCATTGATGTTTTTTCACTGTAGAGGCGGTTATGAATTAATGGGCCTCCAAATAGAGACCATTAGCGGCTTGGTTTCAATAAATGCTTTTATTGCATGGGGATTGAGTTTTGAGTTCTGAAATTTACAGTATGATTTTCAAGAATAATAAACCTCTTATATGTCAAAATATCAACGAAATGTGATTCCTCATGACATGACCCCTTTAAGGGTCACTGCACTGTATAAGGTCAGTCAATAATAAAAAAAAAAAATTATATATTTTTTTCTGTTTCAGACTCTGAGCTACAGATTGCGCTGGTAGCTCTATTTAGTGAGATGCTGTATCGGTTTCCTAATGTGGTGGTTGCTCAGGTAACCAGAGAGTCAGTGCAGCAGGCCATTGCTAACGGCATTACTGCACAGCAGGTAATCCATGCAGTCATTTTAAACAGGACCTGTGGCTCTTCTGATTGTCAATACAGTTAAAAAATTTATAAATTAACCTTTTATTTAATATCATTTTCAGATAATTCACTTTTTAAGGACCCGAGCACATCCAGTAATGCTTAAACAGGTACCTGCAAACTTTAACCATACCATTGTGTTTTTCTGTGTTCTTTGTCTTTACTGTATACATCACATTACAGGCACAAAGACATGTTACATAATCTATCAGGACCCACTTTATATTACGTGTCTTTATGCAAGGAAACATTTACTTCAGTGTACTTATTATGTACATAAGTGTTGTTACATTGTACTTTCTTTTAAAGTACCTGCATTTAATTACATCTTTAGTTACACTGTGAACCCCTACCCCATTCTTACCCTAATCCTAAACCTAACCCCTAAACCTCATTAGCAGCAAATGTGGATATTTCAGAACATGCAGTTACACTATAAGTACATTGTATTGTATGTATTTTAATGTTAGTACATAGTAGTTAAAGACACCTAATATAAAGTGGGACCATCTATTACCTAATTACAATATTAGGTTAAACATCGTGTTTCTTGGTGTGTTCACACTTGAAGTTTGGTTTTCTTGGTTATCTTGTTCCGGACCAAAAAAGAAAATGATACATTTAGTCCTGGTTCGCTTAGTGTTCACACTGGCATTTTTTACACCAAACCTAAAGATACAAAACAAAAGGCATAAGGTCACAACATGATTGGACAGCTTTTATGCCATATACTTTGCAATGGAACTTGCCGAAAATTCAAAAAATTCTGGCTGCTGGGCGAAATGCGCTCTTTGGATTTATGTATATATGTATGTGTGTATATATATATATATACACGATGATATTTTTACCAGCTGAGAACAAACGAAGAGCTAATAAAATGTGTAAAGGAGTGAAAACAGTGCCAGGAATTCCTCCGTTGGTATTGCAACGAAGATATGCTGCAAGGACAGCTGATGGCGGTTCCGACGCCTGTAATGAACTGTAATGGGTCAGTATTACTTCCTGTTATTGGTCCGTTTAGACATCTTTGGTCCATGCTGCATTCATATATGTCAAACCAGAGTTCGTTTGGAAGCGGACCGAAATCCACTATTCAGGCTGACTCGGTCCGCTTGTTTGGTGCGCCAATGTTCCGATGTCAGCGTTCACACTTGTTCAAATGAACCGCACTAACAGAGCAATCG
The DNA here is from genome assembly GCF_025860055.1 of Xyrauchen texanus. Taxonomy (NCBI): domain Eukaryota; kingdom Metazoa; phylum Chordata; class Actinopteri; order Cypriniformes; family Catostomidae; genus Xyrauchen; species Xyrauchen texanus. The sequence continues at coordinate 30,354,665 of NC_068301.1, forward strand.
CACCAGAGATCGTTTTAATCGAACCAATCCTGCCTAGTGTGAACGCACCCAATAGACTATGATCTATCCTTTGACAACTGGGTTTGGCTCAACTATACTCTGATTCAGAGAAACTAGTGTGAAAATTGCACTAACTACTAAACAAAGGTTAAAAGCAGTCTTTTGAAACCATTATTCTCCTTTTCCCTGTTGATGTAGTTACTATATTTAGTCATGGTGGGGCAGTAATAAAAAGGGCTATATTAAAAATGTACATGACCACAAACTGTATTTTTCATGATGCTGAACCATAGTTGCTGTAGTGTGCCAGTAGTTGTGGTAAGTATTATTTTATGGAAATTAATTGTTCTTGTGTACAAAATCCCATTAATCCAATTAATTTAATCTCCCATTCATTAAAAATCTATGAATCCCATTAGTTTCCCCTTTTAGGCATATATGTCCCAGGTGTCTGGTTCTTCTCATGAAAATCCAATACTGCTGTGCAAATATTCACTGTTTCATACGTGAACATGTTTCTGTGCCTCATTCTGTCTTTTAGACCCCCGTCCTCCCCCCGGCCATCACAGATCAGATCAGACTGTGGGAGCTGGAGAAAGATCGCTTGCAGTTCACTGAGGGTGAGTGTGAGACCAGCTCTAGATCAATATCATTCTAAGATTTTCACACGTAAGAAAGATTTGTACCAAATCTTCATACCTGAATCCTAGGGTCCAATTCTTCCTCGTATTGCTCCAACTGTAACACATTTTCATTTTCTATTACCTCCGCTTATGCTTATATTTTTGATTACTAAATGACACCATTACATATATAATTATTATACTGTATTTATGTATTATTTTATTATGATCACATTATGCATTATTTTGATAATTAAATGTACTATTAAACTTTATTAATAGTGATGCACCTATTCAAAATTTGTGTGGTGATACAATATCTGATATCTGAACAACATCTGCCGATACCGATAGTTTGGTGGTTCTGCTTTTTATATGCTACCTTTTTTCAAATCCCTGATAATTAATGACACAACTTTGAAATAAATTGAAATAATCACTTTACTCTCTATGTCTCTGTTTTTAAACAATAGACCAATGTCTAATAGTGCAGATAAATGCTTTTATCAGCTGATATCAATGTTTGGCCGATACATTGGTACATCTCTATTGATTAAACTTAAGTAATTGTGATTATATAAATAATACTGCACTGTAAAGTGGCGGTCACACTACACTTCACGCTCCAAACGCATGCTCATGTGAAGAAATTTCGTACAACGCTGCGTAGCAAAGTTCAAGCTTTGAGAACTCTGAACCATAAATTCGTACGACAAGAGGACACGTGACCAATAGGAGACTGAAATGTCACACGCTGACCTCTTGACTTAATTCAAAGGATACATATTTCACAGCTGCAAGGTTGAATGTTGCAGGAAAGTGAGTAGACAATATATTTTCACATTTTTATAATATAATACCAGTTGCGTGCTCAAAGCCTAGTGTGACCACCTCTTGACTGTTTTATTCTAATGTAGCTAATCTGTGGGAATGCCTTCATGTGAATAAAAAATACAAAGTAGAAGAAAGAAATTGCATCTTGGTGATATCAAAGCATGGGGAATTTTTCCATTACTTGGATGACCTGCAGGGTTTACTCTCTGAAATGTAAATGTCAGACTGTTCAGGAAGTATGTTAGTGAGATTATACTCAAATAAAAAATTTGCATTGGATTAAGGTTTGGGGTCAGGGTTGAATTTGTTGGACAGGGACCTCTCAAGTCTCAGTGATGCATTCTGTGTCCTTTAAAAGTTTTGTGTAGCAACTATTTCACTGCTTTAATGAAACACTTAGAATCATATATATGTGAAATGTCTTCTAATTTTTTTTAATTATTAGATGTGCATTTCTTGTTTCTTTTTTTTTCCTTTTACACCTTTTTACACATGTTTTTCCCCCCAGGAGTATTATACAACCAGTTTTTATCCCAGGCTGATTTTGAAGTGCTGCGGGATCGGGCTCAGGTAAATAACTTTATCCATTTGTATGTATGGTACATTTATATTATAACCACCAGCAATCAGTGTCCTCTACATTACATTAACTCTACAGTAATACAACTCTTTGACAGCTTCTAGCAAGTGTACTGACAGTAAAACCTCTGTCCTGCAGGGTTTAGGTGTATTGGTGTGGCAGAACCCCGCTCACAGGGTCATGGTGGTATCGCCACATGGACACAGCGAGGTCAGGAGATTCTGGAAAAGACAGAAGAGTCATACTTAAAGAAAAAAACATTGTAGAAGAGACCTAAAAATTTACAAGATTCATCATTCGTTTGAAGGCTCTGAGAACAACACAAACCCACTGTATACAGTCTCATCACAGCGTTATTGCTTATATAGATGGACAGAGGACAAACCTTCAATGTGGAGGAAAACCAGTTTTCATTCATTTAACTGCAATAATATTCAGTAATATTATCTAAAAAAAACTCCTTGTTTTCTAAAGCTTTGATATTTACTAAGCTGCTTTTGCTAGATTACTTGTTTGTGTCTGAGGAAAATTGCCAAAAATAAATACAGTTTCCATGAATTGTATAACATGGAAATTTAGTCCATGACATTTCCATTTCATAGCAATTAAGAGGAAAAAGAGATTCTCAATGGAAATTCAGATGCACAATGAGCTTCAGGGTGATCGAATAAATAATAGCGAGACTAAAGTTCTAGAAAATATGTTTTACAGTTCACATTTTACCTCAAAATCACATTACAGTAATGAGAATGAGATTTTTGTGTAATGGTGATGTGAATGGGAGAAGTTGTGCTAAATTGTCATGACTCCTTAATACTCAATACTCTTAAAACAGGCTGCTGTTTCTTTATGCAGTTCTTATTTTTCTTTGTTGTGTAATATGGTCAGGACATGCTATATATGGCCCATTTCTGCCACATAAAACAAATATTTTGTGCTTTGGTATGTCATAATTATGAGATACAAATTCATAAATATGAGATAAAATGCTTAAATTTGTGATGCTAAATTAAAATTATGAGATATAAAAAAGTCATGATTATGAGAGTTTGTCGTATTTACGAGATACTAAATCATAATTATAATATTAGATTAGGATTTTGAGATGCTAAGTCATATTTATGAAATAAGTCATATTTGCAGTATAAGATAATACATAACTATTATAAGATGTTAAGTCATATTTATGAGATACTAAATCAAAATTATGAGATGCTAAATAATAATTATGGGGTTTAAAAAAATCCTAATTATGAGATACTAAATCATAATTAGGTGATTAAAAATTCTAAATTATGATACAACAAAATTATGAGAAGTTAAATGATATTTATACATTTAAAATGTAAAATTATGAAATGCTAAATTATATTTATAAGATGCTAAATCACAATTATGATATGTTAAGTCATAATAATGAGATGATAAATCATAATTATGAGATTAAATTCAAAATTATAAAATAAAATAGATATAATAATTATTATATAAAAGTCAAGATTTTGAGATTCTAAGTCAAGTCATATTTACAAGGCAATAGATCAATATTAAGTCATATTTATGAGATGTTAAATCATAATTATGAGATGATAAATTCAAAATGTTGATATTACATCATAATTATGAGAATTAAAAGGTCAAAATGATGATACTAAATCAAAATTATGAGACGCTAAATCATAATAATAAGATAGTAAATCATAATTATTAGAATTATTATCGATCGCCTAAGAGACCAGGTTGTGGATTGGGTCTCTTCATATCTCAAGGGTAAAACGATTTCTTTCTGTTTAGAAAACTGTTCTTCATCAGTTGTTCCTTTAACGTGTGGGGTCCCTCAGGGCTCCATTTTGGGACCCGTTTTATTCTCCCTCTACATGCTTCCATTAGGAAAGATCTTTGATAAGCATGGCATACACTACCATCTGTATGCTGATGACTCTCAACTTTACTTTACTATTAAACATGGGAAGCACCCTTCTTTTGAGTCTCTGTATAAATGTGTGGCCGATGTGAAGTGTTGGCTGGCAAACATCTTTCTTCAATTAATGTACAAAGTGTTGATGTATGTATTTAAGGCTCTTCGTGGTCTTGCACCAGAGTACATCGCAGCTTTAATAAGTTTGAATCAACCTTCATGGTCTCTCTGCTCTGGTGATCATCTGTGTCTGTCAGTTCCTCGATCTCGCCTAAAAACTAAAGGTGAAAGAGCTTTTGCAGTGGCAGCCTCTAGACTTTGGAATGAGCTTCCATTGGTCATAAAATCATCATCGTCTCTATTCTCTTTCTAGGGGGCCTTAAAAACATAATTATTTTCCCTAGCTTTTAATTAATTGCATTATAAATTGTACTAGGTCAATTTGATCTTATTCTTGTTTTATTGGTTTTAGATGGTTTTTTTTTGCATTCTTAAGCTGTATTTATGTGATTTTATTTATTTTATGTAACTCCATGTACAGCACTTTGGTACCCAGTGTGGTTTTTGAAAGTGCTCTAAAAATAAAATTGAGTTGAGTTGAGTTGAGAATTAAAAGGTCAAAATGATGATACTAAATCATAATAATGAGATAATAAATCATAATTATGAGATACTAAATCGTATTTATGATAATATATCATAACTGAGATCAAAAAGTCAAAATTATAATAAAAAGTAAAAAATTATGAGATTTTAAGTAATATTTTTAGATAAAACGTCAAAATTATAAGAAAAAAATTATAATTTTGACATGTCAACATTTTAAGGTAATAAAAAAATAATAATTATGAGATTACTTTTCATGATTTAGTATCTCATAATTTTTATTGACCAAAGCACTTTAAAAAAAATATATATTATTATAAAAAAAAAATTATGTGGCGAAAATGAGCTTCCACAGGGGTCCTGTAAACAACAATAGAAATGTAAAAAATGTAAATGGTAAAGATTCTGAAAGCCTCTTTTACTGTTTGAAGCAGATGTCATATATTACAGTAGTAACAACAATTGTGCAGTAGTAATTTGACGGACATTGGTTTCATGGGAAATGTTTAAAGGCTAATCCTGGACCATCACATAAGGAAACAGGGAGGTTAAGAAATAATGGAGTCTGTGTAACTACATGTGTTCAGCAGATTTGCCGCTGGTTTCTATGAGCACTGAGTGATGCATTGAGCTGTATGGGGTGGTGAGGTTTTGATTTGTGCAACTGGTAAACTGCAGTTAGCCGTGAAGCTAGCGGTTCAGTCAGGTTCATCCTACGCTGTCAGCTCGACTGAATGACGCTGCTCCGTAAAAGTACCATTCGTTGAACGATTATGCAGCACTGTACCGTCAAATTATCGTGTAAATATATTTTTATAGTCTTGGCAACCATTTAAGCGCCTATACATTCTGACATAATAGAGTAAAACGGGTAAATCTCGAGGCCACGGATGGAACCGGGGCGGCAGCGTGAGAACCCCCCCGGATCCGGGGAGCCCGAGACAGGGGAGTGGAGAGAGGAGACCACCGGGGAGGAGGCTGGAGAGAGGGACGCCACCCTGAAAAACAGAAGCGGGGATGGAGGGAACGAGGAGACTAAGAGCAAACCCGATAATTGTGAGTTGGTGGAGAAAGATAAGGCTGAGTATGATGATGAAGTGGCGCAATATGAGGAAGAGTTGGACCCTAGGATTCAGGTATGAAGATTTGGACTTGACAGGTGCACTGAATTATGCCAGATATCATTCATAATATACTAGATTCATTTGTTTAGAAAAGGGAAATGTTACAATGGTTTTTACTTGTGATTCTGACTTCATACAAAATCCATATACCTTATTATGTTATTTAATGCTTTCTTAATGGCAGAATCATACACACTATGTTCCCTTCCTGTTTCCCATTTGTTAGGAGGAGCTGGAGCACTTGAATCAGGCCAGCGATGAGATCAACAGACTGGAACTACAGCTGGATGTTAGTAATATGTGTGATACAACTACTGTCTCAAAACCTGCCTAAATAGCATCTTTGGGCATCAGAGACGTGCTGACTCAAAATGCACAAAAAATGGTGTCTAGACATGCACCCAGAGTTGACTTGACCATACACTGACTTGAAATCACATGTGATAATAGTAGCCAATTGACACCTATTCTATTGTCTTACCTCTGTTTTGTAAAGCTAACAAACTTATTTCAGGCAAGGAACAGTTTGCAGTCCTTTATAATGCTTTACTGCAGATATACACATAATACAGATTAATGCAAATTAAATCCACACAAAATTGCTGAAATTAGTACTTAATTTTACACAATATTTACTCAAATTAAACAGAAATTGTTTATTATCAATTGACAAGGCTGTTGGTAGGGTTTGGAATTGACACATTAGAGAGGCAACCATTCTGTTAATCCATCTAATTAGACCGTAACCGTCCGTTAATCTTAAAAAGGCCAAATATTGGTCAATTAATAAGCTTGTTTGAAATTTTACTATATCAGCAGATTACTAGATATGACTAGTCCTTGTATTTGCTTTTGCACATTCCAATGTAGTAGACCACATACACAGGTATTATTTAAGTTTTCATAGTCATTGTGTATCAAGTTGAGCATTGTTTTTCTCACACTCTCTCATTATCTGTCTAACACTCATTCAGGAGGCGAGATCCAGCTACAGGAGGATTCTTACAGACTCCGCACGCAAACTCAATGCTCAGGGTTCTCAACTGGGGGCCTGCATCGAGAAAGCCAGGCCCTACTACGAAGCCCGAAGACTTGCCAAAGAGGTGTGTGTGTTAGGGGCTGTTCAAACCAAACACTTGCTTGTGCTAAAAAAGCTAGATGCGTAGTGAAATGAATGGAACAGAATACAGCTGTCTTGAGACATTTTTAAAGGAATATTCCGGGTTCGATACAAGTTAAGCTCAATCGACAGCATTTGTGACATAGTGTTGATTACCATAAAAATGTATTTCAAATCGTCCCTCCTTTTCTTTAAAAAGCAAAAGTTTACAGAGAAGCATTGCAATGGAATTGATTGGGACTCATTTTGGAGGGGTTAAAAGAATGTGTTAAATGTTTTAAAAATGTGAAGATTATAATGTTGTATGAGCACTCATATTAATTCTTCTGTTGAAACTTGTATATTATTTGAGTTGTACATTTTAAATAAACATTTTTATAGTAGTTTTGGGGATTTAAGGTTTGCGCGTTGCATCGTCATGGTAGCAAATTTGGAAAGTAAATATAATTTACACGTTAAAGGTAAGCAAACGATTTAATCACACAAAAATCATTAGCCGCTGATATTTATCGGCCAATTATTGACCAAATTAAAACCATCGGCAAATCGGTTTTAAATATAAAAATGCAGATATGAGTCATTGGTTTGATATAATTCAGGCTGCATGATTGATTGAGTTAAGATTGAAATCACAGTATGGTCTTGTGCAATTATAAAAGGTTGAAAGGCTGTGTTTAAAAATAGACTGCAATCGGTGCTTCATTCAGCACTTCTGTCAACATTGTGTAAGCAAGCGGCACCATCTAGCGGTGTGGATGGCATTATCCATTACACCACAAGATCACAACAAACCTTAAAAGGGCGTGTTATTTGCATAATATTTTTCCATAATATAGTTGAAATTTCTGTGGAATTGCCAAACATATATATGATATGAATTTGTGATGTTCTATTATATTCAGTACAAACATGTAAAATGTGTGTTTTATTGAATATTAATTTATTTTGTAATCTTTCACTGTGGCTCTCTTTAAAATTTTAGCCTGTCATGTAGGGCTGCACAATTAATCGGAAAACTAATCGCGATTACGATTACGGCTGCCACGATTATGTAATCGTGAAAACTGACGATTACAGCGTTCAATTTAAGTCTGCTACGGTTGCATCAATGTTTTCTATTTACAACATGTTTTTGCAGCAGTTGAGTATTCTAACTGATCACGAACATGTCCGTTGAGCAATGAAACGGCAATGGCCAATCAGAGCCGCTTAGATTAGTCCTCCGTCCTATCTGTAATGACAACTGATACTAATGCGCAAGTTTTAAACCGTCTGAATGCCCAGCTGCTTGCTTTATGTTCTTGCTCTGTTCGCACAGCACACAAAAAATAACACTGAAGAAGCATCACCTGACACTTGAAAAGAAGCTGTAGAACAAGAGCGAAAAGCACTTTGTAATTATTTTAGATTTGTTGCACATTGCACCGCTTGAACATAGATGTTAAATATACTGCAAATGAGCAACACGACAAAACTAAAAGGCTCCCGTTCTAATCAAGGGACAGACATGGTGTAAATAATTGATTTATTATGCTGATTAGACAGCTTTGTTTTTATTGAGAGCATTCGCGAGAGTGCAGAACATTGCGTGGAGCGTCACTGTGCTCACGTCAAAATGCAGATCTCAAACTGTGTAAACCTGCAGTGAGTGACATCAGTAAATGTAATGGGAGAGTTTGTTGCGTTGTTCGATTTCTGTGTACAAGTTATTAATGTAATAACAGTTTTGTTTTGTCATGTTAATAAGTAGGCCAATGTGAATGTGATTTGTACAAAATAGCAATAAAGTAGTTCACTGTTCTAAGTGTGTTTTGGAAGTGTAGCCAACATAAAGAATATGGCATGAATAGCATATTTCAAGAATCACTGTCATTGTTATCACGTCTGCTCTTATAAGACCCATTTGCCACGTAGCCGGTATTGGTAGATTTAACATGTTCATGAATCGCACAAACTCTGATCGCAAATGATTGTTTTTCATTTCCAAAGTGCAACCACTGAGGCCAAAAATGATCTAACGATGATCTTACATGAACAAGATCACCATTGAAGATCTAACGGGATGAATGGTCCCCTGTCTCTTCATGGAAGGTCTTGCTGTACAGAATAACTTGTTCGATTTAAATCGCCTGTTAATAAGTTTGAATATTGAATATGCCATATTATTTACTGTACGTGGAATAATAATTTAAGCAGTAATTTAGCAATAATTTTATTTATTATATGCCATAGATATATATTTAAAATAATTTTTATTTGCCTTACCTTAACAAACATTATTACAATCTAAAATACAATACAATATAATGCTTAAAAGAAACTGGAGCGCAGCTCATATCCACCATTCAAATCTTCTACTCTGAAGAACCGCACAGTTGCTTACATTGTGATGTCACAGTAATTTAATATTTTAATCAACATTAATAATTGCTATTACAATATTAAGGGCAATAATCAACAATTACGATTTTTGCTATAATCGTGCAGCCCTACTGTAACGTGTTCAACAGATCCAACACATTTTCAATGGAAATTATTTATTGTTAGGACAGAGAAAAAGCTTTTGTAGCTCGTTGTACAGTTTTAAAACTTATGTCCAGAGCAAAACAGTGATATAGTGGCAAAATATTGGTATCGGCCAATTGTTTTTTGTTAAATATCGGTAACTGTGTCGGTCCAAAAATTTTCATATCGGTGCATCCCTAGTCTTGTGGCTATACTCTTGAAACATTGAGTATTTTAAACATTACAGATTGGCCCCATTCAGCTTCATTTTTTTTAGCCCTTTTGAGAGGGAAAGAACACAATATTACATATTTGTGCATCAACTCTGCCCAAAATAGCTTTTGCTACTTGTCGACTCATTTCCAGTCTCTTATGATTGAGAAATATCCTCATGCTGAACCACAAGTGACCCAGAAAACCTCACTGTGCAGTGATCATTATGGTGAAAGAGTGAGTGTCTTAATGCGATTAACCCCTGATAATCTCTTTTCATTAGCGATTTTGCAACCAATTTCACTTATGTAATTGAACTGGTGAAAATCGTTTAGCTGAGGCCATAAGGAGTAATTGAAAACAATTGAACCAACATTGAAGTGAAACTTTGACTCAGTCATCAGCCACATCATTAAAAACTGTAAATAAGTTTGAGACTGATTACTAGACTGTTCCCAGGCCCTATATTATTAGTCGTGAATGCTAAGGCAAATATCGGTACTATTATTGAGCATATTAAGGGTAAGGGATTAGAATAAATCCCTGACATCAAGTATTCAAATTTGGTGCATAATTTGTTCCATTTGTTAAGGGGAGGTATGCTATTCATTTTCAAAGTAATCGGGATTACGATTTTAATGTGCAATTTAAATTACCCATTCAAATTTAAATTACCCCCCCCCCCCCATAGACTAACATGGAGTTGTATCTTGGGACCAGAATATTATAGAGACTTGGTGGTGGGCTTTTTTGGCTTGGGACAGAAAGCAGCCACCCAGAATAATAATGCCCTGCACCTGGCAACCACCCACCACACCCAAGTATCGTAGCAGCAACAATTGGATTGTCAAGTACCACTCACAATTACTTTATTTAGATATTCTAGATGGAGGTCTAGTGTTTGTTTTCTACATTAATACAGGATCCAATACCACTTGCAAATTGCAAGGGTTTGCTGAAATGCATGTGCCTTAGCTTTCTGAAAATCATATTTGTACTTTAGCCATCAATCTTTTAGTTATTACCTTATGCTTTGAGAAACCTTGTGTATTCACGCAGACCCATTTTCACAGACATCCCAAGCACTTACTTTACATCTCCCAAGACATCTGAATAAATCTTTATCAATGAGTGTCTTATACAAAACAAACTCAGGCATCATCATTGTTGGGTATGCCATATTTCCGTTTAGTTATTCCAATGAAATATGGCCTGCCATTCTAAGTTACTGGCTTTTATTGATTGCTATGGGGTTTCTGATCTGTGCACACAAAACTTTACTTGCAGCATGTCTGCCTTTTTAGATAAATGGCTTTCAGATCCAGCGTTGCATGCTTTATGATTGGATGTCTTCTTCATCGTTCTCATATTTTATTGTTCATGTTGCCATTTTGTGAAGTGCTATACAGAATACTTCCTTCTTTAGTGGTGCTCCCTTAGGCAAGCGTCACTATTACTGTTGCTAATACCATACCATTTGTGCTATATATATGAATAACATCTAAAATCCTATGGCTTGTTGAGGAGACGTGAGCATACTGACAATTTTCACTGGTGGATGCTGAAATGGGCAAAAAATTCCAGACACTTTTATTGCAGGAGAGAACTATGCCATATCTAGGGACCAGAATTTCATAAAGACCTTGGTGGGCTCTTTTGTTCTGGGTGTGTAAGCAACGCCCTAGCAACCAAGCAGAACACCCTAGCAACCTCAGCAAGGCACTGGCATCCACGCACAACACCATAGCATTGTTGCGGTGAGTTCCGCACAGGCAAGCACAAAAATCTAGTTTATTATGTCTCTGCTTTTGGAAAAACAATACTGTAGAAATATAATATTGTTTCATAGTCATATTCATACCCTATGGCTACTGTTTTATTACACAAGTATGACCTCATATAAACTTAGGAAAGATTTCCTGGCCCCATCAACTGTATTTCTCTCTGTAAGGTCAACATCCCTTCCTCTGATTGGTTGAATATTTACAGACCTGAGTGATTGATTGTGGTATCTGAAGAATGATTGAAGACTTTACCTACAGGCTCAACAGGAGACCCAGAAGGCAGCGCTGAGGTATGAGAGAGCTGTCTCAATGCACACGGCTGCCAGAGAAATGGTTTATGTAGCTGAGCAAGGTTTATTGGCTGACAGGAATACATTGGACCCTACCTGGCAGGAAATGCTAAACCACGCCACAGCCAAGGTAAAACACTGTGACTCAGCATTGCTCTTTGCTAAACGAGATAATTACGTCCATAGGCAGTTGCAAAAATACATTTAAACTGCTTTTAGGTTTAGAATTGGCCTTGATTGCTAAAGCCAGTCCCTCCTAGTCATAATTATAGAGTTTACTCTCATGGTTAAATGTAAATGTACCTTACTGAAATGCGCACAGCAGGTTAGTATGGATTCTAGTGTCAGCATTGCTTTGATAGTCACAGTGGGGCAATCAATAACAGTAATGAATGCATGCCTGCTCCTATAGATCATGGTTACACTTAATTTTATTTTTTTATTCAAGCCCTGCCTGTGAAATTGCAATTGTTTAGTAGCCGCAGTTTTAGAATCCCAGTTTTCTTTTTTGTGTTGCAGTACCAGAATTTCGGTATATATATACCATCATGGTTCTCGAATATCAAAAACAAATGTGCTATTTAGCAGGCTCCTTTACTAGTTAAGTTTTAACAAGTTAAATTAAAACAGTATTTTCAGTATAATAAAGTATTTCTCAATTAATAAAAGGGGTAATTCACCCAAAAATGAAAATTCTTTCATTATTTACGCACCCTCGTGTCAACTTGTGTGTGTATGACTCTCTTTAGAAGAATATTTCAGCTCTGTTGGTCCATACAATGCAATTGAATGGTGATAAAGACTTTGAAGGTCCGAAAAGCATATAAAGGTTGCATAAAAGTAATCCATACGACTCCAAGTCTTCTGAAGCGATATGATTGGTGTGGGTGAGAAACAGATCAATATTTATGCCTTTTTTTACTATAAATTCTACTATTAAAAAAAGAATGTGAAATAGATTTATAGTAAAATATTACATAAATATTGATCTGTTTCTCACCCACACCAATCGTATTGCTTCTAAAGACATGGATTAAACCACTGGAGTCGTATTGATTACTTTTATGTTGCCTTTATATGCTTTTTGGAGCTTCAAAGTTCTGGATACCATTCACTTGCATTGTATGGACCAACAGAGCTGAAATATTCTTCTAAAAATCTTTGTGCTCTGCAGAAGAAAGTCATACACATCTGGGATGGCATGAGGGTGAGTCAATGATAAAATCATTTGAATAATACATTTAATTTAAATAACTATTCCTTTTAAGCATTGTATCAAGTTTGTCAATTAATCAATCTAGTAAACAGTCAGTAATACATTTAAATACAAAAACAAATCACAAGCTGTTGAACAAATAAAATCAATTGAACAAAGATACAAATTAAGCAAACTGTGGCAAGTGTTTCTTTGTGCTCCCCTGCCCACCCTCCATGACCTGTACATCTCCAGAGTGAGAAAACGTGCAGGTAGTATCACTCTGGACCCCACACATCCTTCTCACTCCCTCTTTGAACTGTTGCCCTCTTGCCGGCACTACAGAGCACTGAGCGCCAGGACATCCAGGCACAAGAACAGTTTTTACCCTTAACAATTAAACTGCCTTCAAGACTCTCCCATAGTGCAATAATGTATAACTATGTCATGTACATATGTAAATTCACATTGTACATACCCGTACCTTGCAGTCAGTAATAAAGTAAAACAAAAAGAAACAAGTTACAAGCAATAGAATAAGTAAAATCAATAAAAAAAAAAAAATACAAATTAAGTAAACTTGAAGTTTCTCTGGTAAAGTAAACATTCAGAAATGGGAAAACTATAATATAGAAGTAATCAAATTTCAAGTAAAACTACTTTATTATATAACAAAAATATATAGATATTTACACTGTAGAACTACTGGTATTGATACATTTTAGTTTGTTGAATATCAAAAGTTGAATATGTTGTTGTCGTATTTGACATGTTGGTGTTTTCAGGTGAATGAGGCAGAAGAAGAGCGTTTGAGAAGTGAGAGAGAGCATCAGCGTGTCACTCAGCTCTGTCAGGAAGCAGAAGCTCGTGTTCAGACCCTGCAGAAAGCTCTCAAGAGGCTCATTATCAAGTCCAAGCCTTACTTTGAGCTCAAGGCTCAGTTCAACCATATCTTGGAGGTATGCATCTCAGATCTCTGCTATGAAGCTGTTCAAGGTCTGCTAGCCATATTGAGTTACAGTTTTTAACAAAATAAACGCTCATTGGTTTCTTCTGGCATATTTAATCTCAAAATGAGTCAAAATGAGTGTTGGTGTCATTTTATGTTCAGTCTGTGCCAGTGTATGATCATTCATTTATTCGACTGGTTATTATAATGTCATTCAAGGAATGTTCCATGTTCAAACTAAGTTCTATCAGCAGAATCTGAGACATGCAGTTGATTACCACAGAAAATCCTTTCGACTTGTACTCCAGTTTGTAAAAACAAACATAACATGTGTGACAGTACTGCACTTTCAATGCAAGTTTATGGTGCAAGGCATACCACCGGAATAAGCATCAAAATAAACAGATTCAAAATTATATTCCTAGTGCATATACTTAAGACTAAAAAATGATATGTGTTAATATGAGTCTAGTGTGATAAATTCATTTATAAAGCTTGTCTGTGCAAAGTCATATCCAGTATTTCAACTCCTGTCACAAGCATTTAAACCCAGAAACTCTCACAAGGATACAAGGGACTGTTTTTACAGAGAGAAAATTTTATCACAAGTACATCTGCCTAGATCAGTCCAACAACTAAAAGGGCAACTTTAACAACAGCTTAAATAACACACATTTTTGTACTTAAGGATGAATATAAGTATTGTTTTGCTTTAGCAATATGAACATTTCTGCCTTTAAACCCTTTAAAATGATTTGCCCTGTAGACCTCAACTGCTAAGTGAATTAGTTCCATTGCATCCTAAAATTATCTGTGGTAATAAAGTTTTTGAACCCACAACATTCCATTAATGCATTGCTAAAATTGATTATCACACATTAACAGGAGCACAAGTCCAAAGTCGTCCAACTGGAGGAACGTGTGGCAAAAGTGAAGACCCGTTATTCTGTCGCCCTGCGCAACCTTGAGCAGATCAGTGAGCAGATCCATGCACAAAGGGGGCGTGTCCGTGCTGTCAGAGAACGCAACAGAGCCCGTGGCGGGCGAAGCTCTCCGGTGGGGGCGGAATCTGAAGGTGTAATCCAAGCTGGGGCATATGGGGGGGTGATTCCCAATCCTTTAATGGATAATGACTGGGCTGATCAGGAGAAGACCAGGCAGTGGGTGGAGAAACACAGAGAGGCAGGATGGGGCCAGAGAGAGAGGGTAGATAAGGCAGGTTCAGACTCCATGTCAGTCATTAGCCTGCAAACCATTGCCTCCGACCTAGAGAAGTTTGACTCTGTGGAGCACCTTGGTGACATGAGTGATGTTGGGAGTATAATAGAGGAGAAAGAGGTGGAGAGTGAGAGAGGATTTAGGGCTGAAGACAGAATAGTAGCAAGAGAAGTGGCAAACCTCTCGAGACAGGATAGAGGGGATCCAGAGAAGGGTGCCACAGGGACTGATAGACAGCAAAGAGACAAAGAAAGGGAGAGTTTTGTGAAGCAGCACCACAGAAGTGTTAGTTTGTGATAAAACAAGAAGTTGCCTGTTTCTTCACCCCAAACCTGGAGCACTAAACTTTGCCTGCAGGCTTTCAGGCGAACCTCCCAACTGATTACAAATCTTGATTAATATCTTAAACACTCTGTAGAACTTTAACGTAAAGATGAATTGTATAATTTCTGCGCAACTGTGCCATCAAATAGAATAGAGCGCAACAGCCGTCTTGGTTCCAGAAGTAATTTTCTCCATAGGGATTTCCTTAAATTCTCAATTAAAGAGTTCTGAGCCATGAACCAAACCAACTACAGGTAGCTCCGAGGTGAGTCACAACATTACAAACTTTGATTTGAAGCCAGAGGCATTAGAAAATTGGTTCAAGGCTGTGTACTTATCGTCTTTCATAAGGGAATGGACTACAGTCCCATGAAGCATTGCAAATGATGGAAAAATATACTATTGATTTGAAGTTGTTGATTATAATAATAGAAACAATATATTTTAAGTTTACATGTATTTCGTTTATTTAGATATAGTAGTTTGTTGTTATGTCATTCACAGTGCTTCATAGAAGTGGTTGGTCGCTGCAGAGCTCATTTGGTGCCATTTTGTTTGCTGCGATCCTCTGATTGGTGGATCTTTCTTTAGGATTATGGGTAGTGTAGTTCATCAGGAATTTTCAAAGTTGGAATAATGCAGACTGAAGTCTGTACTTGCACACACCACAAGCAAAGCTGTCGAAACCTATGAGAGACCTCTGAAGAGATGGAGCCATCACCTGCTGAGAACAGTAGAAGTGGAGAAAATAAAAAAGATAATGAAGAAAGCTGGTTTGCTGTGGAAGATATTTCATTTACATTTATGCATTTGGCAGATGCTTTTATCCAAAGCGGCTTACAGTGCACATATTACAGGGACAATCCACCCGGAGCAACCTGGAGTTAAGTACCTTGCTCAAGGACACAATGGTGGTGGCTGTGTGGATCAAACCAGCAACCTTCTGCTTACCAGTTCTGTACATTAGCCTACTAAGCCACTACAACTCCAGGATACCCTTGGTTCACTGGACTGAACCAAACAACTGAAGTAGACCTAGCTTGTTTTAAGCCAGATATCTTTTGCTTCACTTTGTAAAGTGGGCAGACACCTTAAGACACGTGTGAGCCTATGGACATATGTGTGATGACCAGTGGAAATCCTATGGGCAAAAGGTTGCCATAAAATTGACTTCCAGGATGCTGTAAGATGTTGATCATCATATGTGCCTGTGTATACTTTAAAGCACGAGGTAATAGATTTGGGCGAAGGTTTTCTTATTGATATTTCTGGCCATAAAGTGACAAAGAGTGAACCAGAATGAAAAGAAACCCTTTAGGCCTGTGTAGCGACAGTTAAAGAGCTGAGATTTCTGCTGTATTAAATGGTGCAAGGAAGTCCAACCCAGACCACCATATCAGAAGAATTGTTCAATTCTTGAACTTGTCCCCCCTGTACCCATGCTGACTGGGCTAAGACATCCATCTAGCCCATGTTTACATAAAAAGAACATTGGAAAAAGAGCACAGACGTGTTCGGTGTGAACGACCCATTACATATTAGAAAAAACAATTCGTTTATGGCGAAAATGTATGGGATATTTTACTTCTGGAACCTCACTGTTGCGCCCTGTTGCAAAGATTTCCAAACAGGTTTCCTTTATGCTCCCCTTATCTGCCATTGGTGAAATAAACCGATATTCCCATCCCAAACTAATGCATTGATTGAGCCAGTGTTGTTTTGTTGTGCTTGACATGGCATTATTGTAACGCTGCATTATAGCAGAGGGGTTTCAGATGTTCTTGTGAAATTAATGAATAACAATGAGGCAGTACAAACAGGCAGGGGGGTGGGTATTCAGCCAGTCCGTTGGGACTTTTAGTTCTCACGCTCTGATGCTGTCTGTTTTCTTTTACTGTTTCACTATCAGCTCTATCAGGGGAGAAAAGAAAAAACAGAGAAAATACAACGAGAGCAGGAAGAACAAGTGAAAACATATTGAACACATTGAAGATAAATCTCAAAGCTGGTTGTAAGAACAGTATCAGGTGCATTGGCCATTTCCTCTGTGCTGTACTTCCAAGACCTGCTGATGTATGTGAATTTGGGGGTGTCATTGCCTCCCTTTGTACAAGTGTATCTATCTGACATTCTTTTCTCATAGAATTCATCATTTTGTGCTTGTTTCCCATCTCCAGATCTTTTTCAGCAAGTGTAGGTATCTGGAATGTTTTGGTTTGGCTGTAGATTGGTATCTCTGCTTATTATGTGCAGTGTATACCAGATGACATCATGTTTAAAGTCAACGTGAAATCAAAATGGGCCCCATTTACTTCATTAATGCATGTTGCTGGTCTTATCAGTGCATGTTCAAAAGGGAAAAATGTCATCAATATGTAACCGTTCAGAGCGAACTCTAATGTCACCATGCTCTCTTATTTTTCAACCCCTCACATCCAACCACCTGGTTCCTTTCTGGAATACCCACTTTTCACAATCCAATCAATTCCCGATGGATAAAATCAAGTACTGTCCTACATTTTTTCTTGATGAATATCCTGTTTCAAATTAAGGAAGTAAAAGTTGTTTCAAATGCCATTTCATGTTGACTTTAAGTTAATACATTTTTGACATTTATAATATTCTTTAGATTTAGAGTACTGTTTTTATTTTATTTGTATCTGTTTAAGAGATAACTTATTTATATAAGTCCTGTTACGTTATCGGGTTAAGTCCATTCACTGAGAAATGGTACATGTTTGCAAGTGTGCAAATCCTGCTAGATAATTTTTTTTTAAAACAACCATGGAGAGACTAAATGATGTGTGCTTAAAAACTTGGTTTTGCAGATGTACTTTGAAAAATCATGTAAAATGCTAGCTGTATGAACAAACCGTGCTGTGGACCGTACAGTATTGTTTGCAAGTTTAAATTTTTTGTTTCTCGATTTATTTATTTATTTATTGTCCACAAACCTTGAAAATGTATTCTCCCCCATCATACCCTGTACAAATACCTCACCTCAGAATGTCCTCATAGTAAATAGAAGATGCTCTGTAGAAATAATTCAGTATGCTGCAGTCTCTTCTCCATCCAATAGGTTACATGAATTTTGTGTAAATACAAGATGATGTATGATGAATACAAACTAGCCTAACGTGACTGATAATTTATTCTGTAAATGTTAATTTATTGCACAGTTAGCTATATTAAAACTTGAATTTAACAACTACACTTTTCATTGTTTCACTTGCTGTTTTGGGTATCATAAATGAGAGCACAACCTAAAGAGATATTATTTGATGTAACTAGATTTGTTAAAACTTTATTTTACAATGTCTGTGTTGCACATATTACTTGTTACTATTTTTAATTACTATAGTAATGGCAATATTTAAGTACTAGTGGTTCTCTGTTTATTAGGATTACTTCTTAATTATTTATCTAATTGTAAATACACTGTAAAATATAGTATGGGCATAGATTTTTACATTTTCTAAAGAAAATAGGAGTGGTGCTTGTCTGAAAACTGTGGCTGTGCCTGTTTTGGGCATTGCTATGTGGTTACTAGGGTGTTGCTTTCTGTCCCAAGTCAAAAGAGCCCACCCCCTAGTATCTATGGGGTCCCTCCTTCAATGGAAAGCTGCCATGACATCAGGCTTTGAGTGTGCACATTTTTTTCAGAGATCGCAACAGATAGGATATGATGTCATGCTCAAGGGCTTGTCATTTAAAATATTAATAAATCATAAATAAGTCATTTTATATTCCAATTGTTAAAATAAATAATCAACTAACTTTCCTCCAACAAAAAAAATATCCTTCATATATTCTTCTAAAAATCTTTGTGTTTTGCAGAAGATAGAAAGTCATCGAGTTTGAGATGGAATGAGGGTGAGTAAATGAGGAGAGAATTATCATTTTTGGGAGAACTATCCCTTTAAGTTACGCACAAAGTTTAATACGTATTTAGGGGTTTGTTAAAAGCTAAAGCCTTATGCTGCGTTCCATTCAAAGTCGGATGTGGGAAATCTATCTCCGGAAATATTGGCATTTCATTGCCTGATGCTCAAGAGTTAGGTCAGAGGTAATCCAAAAGTAATCCGGTTAGATTACCCTAAAAGTATAATCCATGAGATTATGTTACTGATTACAATTTTAGTCATGCATTTTGTTATCAGTACTTGATTACAATTCTGAAGTAATTTATCCAGCACAAAACTGATAAGCTCCCGTTTGCTTAGCAGGTGATCGATTGTCACCAGAGACTTCTGCTTGCAACCAAATTGATAAGCGATTCTGCAATAATAGCATATGTTGTACAGGTATACGATTGACAAAAGAGAGTATAATTGACCGTATTTTCAACACCTGTCTCTGCAAACGTTTGCTTAACTGAGTTTTATTATCATACAATGGAGGAAATTTGGACTCATTGATGGATATTACTTAATAAAAGTGAATGTCCACTTTTAATAACTTTGTACATCTCCCTAGGTGCCGGCATGTTTGTCATGCACCTACAAGATTTCCACACGAGTTTCCAAGCTGGAAGTCCCACTTCTAGGAGAATTCCATTGGACTTTTCCTAGTAGGAAGTTAAAAATTCCAACTTCATGAGTTTAATGAAACACATTTAATGAAAGTGTCTTAATAACTTTGTAATTGTTTGTAATCAACAAAGCGAGTTCCTGAGTTGCTTTAAGATGAAAGCAGAGACCTTATTAAAGAGAGCAATGGGGCACACCGGCCGCCTGAAATTGATCCGATGAATTGTTGGAAAATTGAACTACCGTAATGAAAAGAGAATGAGAGAAGGAGATTATCCTCTGTCTTTTGTTTTTAATTATTCACCAATTATATAAATATCGGAAAGATAACACACAGAATCCGGCCACGGGGGAGACAGAGAAGGGAGGGTAGCGAGGTGTAGAGTGAAGGAGCAGAAGCAGGGATGAGGGCCGTTTGAGGTGAGACAGTGGGTGATAGGCTAATTTCTCTGTGGCTCCAGACAGTGAAGGTGACATTAGATGTGGGAGTCAGTGAAAGAGATGATGACAGCTGAGTTTCAACTGAAAGATGACATGACACTGGAGTCTGCCACACAGTTTCTTCTTTCCCATTTTCATTATGCCAAATGTCTCTCTCTCTGGAATTTGTGACTCACTGATTCATTTGCTGGGAGACCTGAGGGGAAACACATAAGAAAATGTGTTGTTTTTGTTTATTGTCAATTTTGATACGTACGTCACAAACTAGACAAATATTGGTGCAATCCTTATTTATAGACAGACACATATTTCATTTATTGGAACACAAACAAACACTTAAAAACATTTAAATTCTAGATAGCTTCTAGAAGTACAGTTCTGTGCAAAAGTTTCAGGCACTTGTGAAAAATTTGCATAGTGAGGATGTCTGCAAAAATAATGACAAATAGTTTTCATTTATCACTTAATGTCATACAAAGTCCAGTAAACATAAAAAAGCTAAATCAATATTCGGTGTGACCACCTTTGCCTTTAAAAAAGCACCAATTCTCCTGGTAGATAGGATGTTCCAAGCTTCTTGCAGAATTCACCACAGTTCTTCTATCTATTCGGCTGTCTCAATTGCTTCTGTCTCTTCATGTAATCTCAGACTGGCACAATGTTCAGAGGGGGCTTTGTGTGGACCATGACATCTGTTGCAGGGCTCCCTGTTCTTCTATTCTAATCTTTTCTATTTGCACAAATAATGTTTGTGAGTCTAACATTTATATTTCCTATTGACACAGTAAAGCTGAAGATATAAATAACCATCTTATGCTTTTGTATGCAAGACTTTTGCACAGTACTGTATAATGAGTTAAATCTTATATTACACATCACAGAACAACAAGTTTGTATCTCTGCCATGTATAGTGACTCCAAAGAGTATTTGAACACTTACTCTAAGTCACACTTAAAAATTTACAAATGTATGACAACAAACTTCTCTAGATCATTTTTGTAATAACTTTGAACCAACGTGGTTAATAGATGTATGAAGTCTGTTGATTTGTACCTTTTGAAACCTAACCAAGGGTGTAGATTTGGCTTTAACATTTGTGGGGTTGTTTACCCATGTTTCCATTGACCATGGTATAAACAATGGGGGAGGGGGGTTGTACTTGCTTGTTTTGATTATTGGGGGGTAACTTCTCCCCTCACCCACCCCCCGGAGTCATCATTCACTTTTTATTGACCAAAATTAATTATAATTAAATTGATATTTTATCTAATGCAACAAAACTCATACATTTTAAAGTGTTACTTTAAGGAATATTCCAGGTACAATACAGGGTAAGCTTAATGGACAGTATTTGTGACAATGTTGATTACAACAAAAAATTATTTTGACTCTTTAAAAAAAGAAAAAATGTAGGTTTCAGTGAGATACTTACAATGGAAGTGAATGGGGCCAATTTTGGAGGGTTTAAATACAGAAATGTGACATTTATAATTTTATAAAAGTGCTTACATTTAATTCTTCTGTTAAAACTCATGTATTATTTGAGATGTAAAGTTGTTTATGTCATTTAACGGTTGTTTTAGGGTTTTACAGCATTATGTTGTCATGGCAACGAAGTTGTAAAATTGTCTATAACTTTACACAGATGTGTAAAAGGTTAATAAGTGATTTTATCACACTAAAATCATGTTAACACACATATTGTTTACATCTTGTGGCAATACTCATTCACTTATGTTGCAAGTGCCTCACTGTAACCCAGATTTTTGTTACACATTTAAGTCAAAATTTATTTTTGTGGTAATCAACATTATGCCACAAATGCTGTCATTTGAGCTTAACTTGTATTGAACCCAGAATATTCCTTTTATTGTCAAAGCATACATTAGATTGAGGAACATGTTTAGTTACTGGGAGTAGAGTGAGTTTAACCCAGTCACATATGACAGAACAACCAAGTTTGTTCTGGAGCATGTATTTACTGTATGCAAAATCACGTCTAATCACACATCCCAGATGAGTGATTGTGATTACACTGATCTTACTTGTCTCTGAACAAACTTGAAATAGATTTTCCAGAGGAGGGCTTTGTTCTGCGCTAAAGAAAAAAAGAGATCAAGTCAGAGAACTGATGAATAGAGATGGAGAGAATTGATCCAGAAATAGAAAGAGGGGGATAAGTCATTCCTCTGGGCTGTGTAACAGTTGGCCTTGTTAGGGAAGATTTATATCAAGTCTAGGTTTGAAAAACTGTCCCAGACAGAGTCCAGAAGTTGGAAGAATCTGAAATGGTACTTTATAAGAAGACCTCAATGGTCATGTTATGGGGAGAGAATAGATCTGCAGGGTCTGTTTGTCTATCTATCTACCCATTTTCCTTATCAAGCACCACTAATAATAATTGCTTCATATTTAAACAGAAAATGAAACCTATTGGATATCATACTGTAATAGAGATGCATTTGTCTTGCAAAGTGGGTTTTACAAATGAATGTTAATAGGTCCACTGTTGTGTGGAAACACCCTTTACAGCACCTCTTGTGTGAATACATATCCCCTACAGTGAAAGTATAGTGCTTATGGACTTGAATAAATGATTTGCCTCCTCAGCGTGCCATTGCATATGTAAATGAGAACACCTTCAAAGTGGCGGCACAAAAACATATGCAGTGGGGAATAATGAAGTGCTCTATCCTACCATATTACTCTGTTTGTGTTCAGCAAAGACAATATATTGTTATGAACATGACAGTGTATGTATGTGTAATTACTGCAGCCCACCGCACACAGTCCAGTTTTCCTTTCTCTAATGGGAGAGCACAGAAATAATGCTCAGAGTAGCTTCAAAGAAATCTGTAGAGGAAACAAGAAGCTTTGCTCTTATTTATAGCCATTTATTTGGTTACTTTGGAGCACCAACTGCAAATATGAAAATTGCATTGCATTTATTCATAACAAATCAAAAAGTTTTAAAGGTCATTATTGACTTTGGGGAGAAGGGAATGCTGAGGTGTTGACATTGTAATGGACTAGTTCTATAATTAAATATTTGCCTGCACCCTCACTCACATGATAAATGCTGCTCTCATCGAATAGTGAGATATCATTTTCAACCAGCATGACTCATTTCCTCTGCTTCTACTGCCAAGAACAGAGCCACGGGATTTAGAGCGGCACTCTGACAGAGGAACTCTCCTATTCAAGACATGAATAAAGAAGTTATGAATAATAAAAGGGGTAGTCCAGGAAATGACAATGGGGGTCCTCTGCTCCCAATCAAGCAAATGTACCGCAGTCAAAACAGAATATATACTACATTTGCATTTCCAGAAGGAAATAGTACCATTGTCTCGGTGGTGCTATCAAAATGTCTCTGTTTGTTTGAGGGTCCCATCCAGCCTGACACTTCAATGGCACTCTTCAATGGCATGCACAGTATGAAGGTCCTAGATATAAAAATATCCAAAACACATTAACCAAAAGTGCAACCCATTGAAAAGACTGTAGACCCTCTTTTAAGCAGGCTAGCAGTAAGTGCAGCGCTATGCTTTAAGTCTTAAGTGCAGTCAATGGGCATGGCCATGAAGTTTTGATATTTTCGGTATTGCGCTAAGTCTAGGCGCAAGCAGGTTTTACAAATTGTATTTAATTCTGAATTTCTTCTCCAGTTATGCACCGTCTGCATCCTATTATATAGTTCATTCCCTGTTAAGCACCAGAGATATAAACAAAGACGGCACATTTGTAATACAAGTGATTATATCGGCACACACTTCACTTTACTTAGATTTTGATTTTGAAAACATGTTATTTAAAATTTGAAAATGTAACCAAACATATTTCAAAATTCAAATTACACTTCAAACGAAATGAAAATAAAATCTAAATAATGAAGTGGTTAAAAAATAAAATACAAATTATTCTGAATTCAAACATTTTACTCTCTCCAACTTCTTCTTTCGGCCCCTTTTGCAGTGAGTTAAAAATCACTCTATGACAACAGGTGGAAAAATAACAATACAAATGAGTTCATAAATACAATTGTAAATATAAACATAATAATGATAATTGAAAAATAAACCATTACCTATAAATAGTTTAACACAAATCCAATATATTTTTGTTTCATAAAACGGCTACATTAGGGACATTATTTGATGTTCCACTATATTTTCAGAATTTGGACATGAACTTTATTACCTCCTGCTGATGGAATCTCCAAATTGCAAGTGCAAAAACCGAGTTTAGACTTTGCACTGAAAACAGACGTAGTTTTGAAACATCTTGGCACAATGACATTTAGTGCTTTGCACCACTAAATTTGTGGGTGTTTGCACGCATACACCCACAGATAGTGCAAACACTCCCTCCCACGGCCACTTGCACTTTGGGCTGGCACAAAAATTGCGCTTAGAATTAGCGTTCTTGTGAAAATTGGATTAGACATTGCGTGAAGTTTTAGCGTGAAGCACTGCGCTTTGCACGCTCACAAAAACACACCTCTGTAAGTCGATCCCTCAGCCTTGTTTTCATTCCCATCAAAAATCAAGTATGGCGCTTCTCTCAATGAGGTCCATATATGGTTAAACAACTGCAAGAAAAAGGACCAATTCATGACATGCAAATATTAAAAATGTCCACTGTCAGCTAGATTTCAAATAGCAAACATTCCAAACACTGTAGGCTAATCCCGTGTTCACTTCATGTCTGAATTACTGTAATTAAGAGGTGACAACTCATCTATTGGATCTATGTGTTGCTCAGCTTTAATCACTACATTAAATAATGAATTAATTCACCTCTATATGCTCTTGCAAAATGCTAAAGAACAAGAAACGTCCTGTATGGTAACAGTGACTTGACTATAATAAAATATAGCATCAAACAGCAAACTACCATTGACTGTTGAGGCCGCTGCCATTTTGGTTCTTTTCGCATGACGTTATGACAGTGAGCTTTCATAGAATTTGCAGTTTTCTAAATATATGCACATTGATAAGAAATTTACATTTTGTGGTATAAAGGAGGAAGACTTAATTCATGTATTTTATAATTGTAATATATCCTCAGAATTTTGGTTGAATGTTAACACCTACTTATTTGACCCTTGAAAAATTCATTAGCCTATAGATTATCTTTGAAAGATATAATTGGTACCTATTAAAATAAGAACAAAAATTTGAGTAGGTAGTGCATTTTTATATTTTGCATGGCAAATATTAAATTCCCAAACCACAATTTGCCAACTATCAACCAAAATCTTACTCTTTATTCTTAGAAATGGATATTGAAGGAATCTTTAAAAATGATTGTAAATAAGAAAAATGAAACCTTACTATATTGTTTTGAGAAATTCTTCTTACATGAAAGCCCCTAATTCCATTTTATATCACCTTGTAATTTACTATGCAAAATTTACATTACACAATCAA
This sequence comes from Xyrauchen texanus, assembly GCF_025860055.1. NCBI lineage: Eukaryota > Metazoa > Chordata > Actinopteri > Cypriniformes > Catostomidae > Xyrauchen > Xyrauchen texanus. The sequence continues at coordinate 30,380,351 of NC_068301.1, forward strand.
TAATTGAACAATATTTTCTCTTTATATTCTTTTATATTCTGTACCTTGAATATTTTGCACAATAATACCAAACCGATGCGTTTTTTCTGTTCATTTTAATTTAGGCGATTGCTATTTTATATTTTGTCAAATATAATGTGGATTATGAAACTGGATTTCTAATGTATTGTTTGTAAATTAGTTAAATGAAAATAAAGGTTTAAAAATAATCGGATTTCGAGTTTACAACTTGTAATTAAGTTTTTTTTACAAGTTGGAATCTCATTAAAGTAATTTTGACACAACGTGAATACGTACCATGTGTTTTCTAACATCATCGACCATTTATGCGTGGTCAGTTTTCCAGAAATGTTCACATTTTTATGTGAAAGTTATTTTTTTTTAAAGGGGTCATGACATGAGAAACCAAATTTGCCTTGATCTTTTGGTATATAAGAGGTCTTTGTATCATTAAAATGTCCTGCAAGTTTAATATTTTAAGACGTCCTCCCCATTCTAAACGAATCATTTATTTAATCAAGCTCAAAATACAGCTCGTTCTGGATTCATGGTTAGAAGTGACGTGACGGTTAGAAGTGACGTAACAGCGTTTGCATATGACCGCCTCCAGCACAAGATAACTACGATTTAAGCGCAAGACAACTACGCTCATTTCAGTATCGCCGTGCGCCTCACAAGTGTTCAGTCGATGGACAGCGAGCTCTGACAGAGACTACTTGTGCACAGGAAAATTACGATGCCACACAGATGTGCTGTTCCTGGCTGTGGTCAAACAAAACCTCTGAATAAGCTGCCGAAAGATCCAGACGTCAGGGAAAAATGGATGCAGTTTATTTTTTGCGGACGTCCCAGTCACGGCAGTGTTAACTTAAGCGTTTGTTCTGTACATTTTAAGGATGACTGTTTTGAGAACAAATCTCAATATGATGCTGGCTTTGCCAGAAAACTGTTGCTCAAAGATAAGTCCGTGCCGACTATTCTGGGAACAACGACGACGCAAACTGTAAGTAATCTATTTTAAACTTTAAACTACTTTTTAAAGCGCAATTTCATTCATTATGAATAATCACAGTGTTTTTACTTAGTTTACTTGCATATTGTTCTGGCTGGGGGCGTCAATAATTGATACATAGGCACTGACGTTAGCCAATCATAACAGTGGGCGTTAACACTTTAGTCTTAAATGGAAAACGCCCCCAAAACAGACTGTTTGAATCAGAGGATGAGAAACAGGGTGGGAAAAGGTCATAAATCACTAGATTTTAAAAGTTTTTCTTAAAAAAAATCTATTAATACTATAATTGCACCTAAGGGAACATAATAATACAATAAAAAAAACCATGTCATGACCCCTTTAATTATTCTTAAGAAATGCAACTTCTAATGAATTTGACATTTGTTAACAAAAACAAATAGAACACCTAAGATAAGACTGAAGTTGTCAACAACAACAACAAAAAGTGAGTCCGTTGAAGCCGAATTAAATTTTAAATATTAGGAAGAATAAAATGTCTTTACAAGCACTGTCATAACACAGTGACAGACTAACAACATACATCAGACTGACACTTCACATGACCACAAGCTTGCATTGGCTGGTTCCTGTTAACCACTCTGTGCAGGGAGGAGGTCTGCACTATTTACATGGGATGAATGTCTGTCTTTCCATCAGCCAATGAGCGCTATAATTCCCACTCTATTCCATCGGCGGTGTCTTCATGTAGTGTGCAGACTGCAGATGAGAGAGAGAGAGAGAGAGAGAGAGACGAGCACTGCCCTGTGACGTCGCGAGTGAGAGAGGGACAGTCTTGGGAGCGCGAGGGAGGGAGGTTCCGCGATCTGTCGTCGTTTGTCCGTGGGTTGCTATCGTGTTTCTTTTTGGCAATATAATTTTCCTCCCGACAAATATAACGTCGTATTTATAACCATTCCACGAGAGCACCTTTTTTCCCTCCACACAAAATACTCTTCACGTCGATATATCATGTTTATTTTTATTTTTCCCTGCAAGTCTCGTAGGCGACTGAATCATGGCAAGTGCGCTGGCGTCTAGTATCCGTGAGTATGATTTTTCCGTCCGTCCGACGTTTGTAAACAATTGTGTGTAAACGTTCAGCGTCTAATCCAACTTGGAATCGCTTCTTTTTACGCTCACGCGTCACTGAATTTGTTGTCATTCGTTGTATTCGAGCAATACATTTACACGAAGCACAACAGTATTCCTGCTTCTTTTAAATACAACTTATTTGTAATTTAAAACACCCGACTGTTAATTATTTTTCCGAATATTGTTAAAAGCAATCAGTTCACAAGGTTATTCTCGCACATGTCGAATCGCGACGCACGCAATAGCCTAAAAGAGCAATTTCACGCGCAGAGAGTCAGTTGAAGTTTCATACATAGCCGTGCACAGTAAACGCCTAGAAACATCTGCCTGAGCAATTAAAAGACCATCATTGTTTTATAACTGTGGTCTTACGAGCAAACATACACCTCTCGAGCACATACACGCGCACGTTGGCTATATCAAGCATCCTTGAAGGACCATCTCCAAAAAAGAGCCTGATCGACGCTGTAAGTAACATAATTGTACGCCTTTAAATAATCTGCAATAATTGTTCTCACCAAGGGTCTAATCCACCGTTTAGTGAAACCATTTAATTGAATGTGGTTTCTGTCCTTATGAGGTTTCTTGTGTTTTTGGGCCACTACACATTATGCTCTAATCAGAAGCACCAGCTCAGTAGTGTAGAAATCCCTCAACGAGATTATTTAAATAGGCCCAAGAGGATAATAGTGGGACAAGTTGCCCTGAAGTGTTATTTGAGTGCTTGTGTACTCAAGTCGTGTATTTGAATGCAGCAGAGGCGAGTCGCTGTCCGCGGTGCTGAAACACATGCTATAGATGAGACCTGTTCCTGGAGGCCCCCAACACAGAACATTTCTGATGTTTTCCTCATCCATCACACCTGATTTATTTTATTAATAGAGTGATTCATGACCTGACATGGGTGTGTCAAATAAGCAAGTCTTTCAAAATAGGACAGGGGTGGGAAAAACAGATTTTGAAGGCGGTTGAGGGGTTTTGATTGTTGTGTTGATGTTGAGTGTAAGTGTGACACTGATTCTGAGGTTTTGTGCTACTATTGTTGTATATTAGGCTATATTTAGAAGTATTTGATGTCATAAATGGTGACTTGAAATAGTTTTATGTCTAGGCATAGACAATGATGTAACCAAATATTCAGGACTGGCATAGACCAAATGTCAACTGAAAAACACGATAAGTCAACCACTAACATTTTGCAGTAAGGTTGCAATTGTTATAATGAGTTTATGCATTAGGTGTCACAAACTAACAATGAACAATATATTTTTTACAGCATTTATTAGTCTTGTTTAATGTTAACTTATGGAAATAAAATTGTTCATTGTTAGTACATATTAGTTCATAATTACATAACTCATTAACTAATGTTGACACATCCTGCTTTTACCTTTAAAACCTTATTAGCCTTGGTAATAGGTAGACCGATATATCGGGTTTACAGATTAATCGGTACAGATAGTTGCTTTGTGGAAATATTGGTTATCTGCAAGCATGTATGACAATAGTTGCCGATGTTTCTGTTTTTGTCTTGTTTTTTTATTCCATTGTGTTACTCTGGAGAAATAATTCTACTGTTAAAACAGCGCTCTCTAGAGGGGAAATTAAAATAATCAATGACACCTCTTGGGGATCTAAATTCATCATTATTGACCATATTCGTCCATATTTTTTTCCTCACTTCAATGTATATTTGATATTTTGATTAGATAATCAAGTGTTTTAAATTAAAGCGAAGGCATGGAAACATGCCCCGTCAGTTCTTCATATCTTGTTAGTAATCATACAGGATTTTGTGTGTGTATGTATGTATATATCTATCCAGATCTTATTTTTTTCTGGTTATTATTGGGATTTTGGTTGCACAATAAATTGCATCTGAGATTGTATTTATTTTGGCCTTGTAGCCTCTGTCTGTGCCTGTCATAGTAAGGAAATACTAATGAATGTTTTTAACATTCTATAAATCGAGTTATGTGCATCTGCAAAAACCACTATTGGTCATCTTCTACTTTAAACCCTCCAAAAACTGGCCTCATTCACTTCCATTTTAAGTGTCTCACTGTAACCTTGATTTTTGCTATTTTTTTTAAGGAAAAGGAGGGACAGGTCCCTGGGTATCTCAGCAAGTAAAGACGCTGACTCCCACTCTTGGAGTCGCAAGTTCGAATCCAGGGCATGCTGAGTTACTCCAGTCAGGCTTCCTAAGCAACCAATTGGTCCGGTTGCAAGGGTGGGTGGGGTCACGTTGGGTTAACCTCCTTGTAGTCGCTATAATGTGGTTCTCGCTTTCGGTGGGGTGCGTGGTGAATTGCGCGTGAATGCCACAGTGCATAGCGTGAAGCCTCCACATGCACTATGTCTCCGTGGTAACGTGCTCAACAAGCCATGCGATAAGATGCATGGATTGATGGAGGCAACTGAGATTTGTCCTCTGCCACCCAGATTGAGGCGAGTCACTATGTCACCACGAGGACTTAGAGGGCATTGGAATTGGGCATTCCAAATTGGGGAGAAAAATTCCCCACACACACAAAAAAAGGAAAAGGAGGGATGAGTCAAAACATTTTTTTGTGGTAATCAACACAAAAAATACATTATGCCACAAATGCTGTCATTGAACTTAACTTGTATTGAATCAGGAATATTCCTTAAACCCAGATTAATAAGTGCTGTAAAAGTACTGTTCATTGTTAGTTAATGTTAACTAAATTAGTAAACTACAAATAAAACCTTATTGTAAACTGTTACCAATCAACCACTATTCTGAATACTTTTTGGGACGTGGTTACTACCCTGGGGCATTCAGCTAGTTTTATTACATTTTGTAGATATATTCTAGCAAGTAGGTGAATGTTCTTACAGTATTAAATTGTTGAATTATTTTGAAGAAATTTGTAATTCATAAATTCACATCGAGACACACAGGGCTGTAGGACTAAATAACAGAAGCATTGAAGTCTGTATAAGCTGAAGCTCCAGAACTGTTTATTTTCTTCTTGAAATGTTGGTGAAAATACACTGAATTGTTTGTAGTGGGATATTGCATCCTTCTTCAGGAGGATGAAGTAATGAAGGTGGAACTCATCATGCATCACTTCCTGGCATATGAGATCATCACAAGGGAACAGTGTCTGCAACATAGGATGTATGTGGTTCTACAAAATATTTTCTTATTTCTTAGCTGTTGCTGGGGAATCATGAGACCTAATGACCCCCATGAGATTTCCCATACAATTATGGATCCACCAGCATGTTGAGCAAGTGGCAACATGTATTGTGAGTTAAAGGCATTCTTTGGCTTTCACTGAAGATTGGCCTGTTTGGATGTAGGTAATAGGGTGAAAGGTGACTCATCAGATTATACTACCTTGATCTATTGTTCAGGGATCCAGGTTTTGTCCTCCTTTATTGGTGTGTTGGTCTTAAAAACATTTTACGAGTTAAAGCCCAACTGTAAATTCCTCCTTTGTGGAGCATAGCTTATGTGAAGCTTTGTGTATGCTCATGGGTCACAGAGGTGCGATTCAATTTGGTGAACGTTTTTAAGACGTATTTGTGTGGCATTTAGAAACTCTTCTGTGAAGTACCTGCAACTGTCAGTAAATGCTAACTTCACTACAAAAACAACCACAATTTCATTTTTCTAAAGCAGTTTGTGCATGTCTGGCATTTTGTTTTTATTTTTGAGACGTTCTGCATCTGTATTTTTGTGATTGATGCACCTGTAATTTAGGCAGATTATTCTGCCTCACTGGAGCAGTGATATGTGCCTCTTGTTGCTTTAAAGACTCACATACCAAAGTGTTAACTATCAAATCTCCTTTATAGCGGACACATACTGCAAATTGGCAATCAACCTGGTGCAATTCACCTTCGCAGCTGCATTTGAAATTTAAAAAATACATTAAATGTACTCTTAATAATGCATATATATACACACTCATTTCAAACTTTATTAGGAATACTATGGTCCTAATGAAGTGCCCAACATGGTCTTCTGCTGTTGTAGCAAGTTTCATCCCTCGAGGTTGAACATGTTGTGCATTCTGAGATGCTATTCTGCTCAAAGAGTGATGACCTGTGTTACTGTAGCCTTTCTGTCAGCTCGAACCAGTCTGGCCATTGTCCATTGACCTCTTTCATCAACAAGGTGTTTCCGTCCGCAGTACTGCTGTACACTGGCTGTTTTTTGTTTTTGGCACCATTCTGAGTAAATTCAAGAGACTGTTGTGTGTGAAAATCCCAGGAGATCAGCAGTTACAGAAATACTCAAACCAGCCCATCTGGCACCAACAATCATGCCACGGTCAAAATCACTGAGAGCACATTTTTCCCCATTCTGATGGTTGATGTGAACATTAACTGAAGCTCCTGACCCATATCTGTATGATTTTATGCACTGCACTGCTGCCACAAGATTGGCTGATTAGATAATTGCATGATTCAGTAGGTTTACCTAATAAAGTCGGTGAGTGTATATACATGTGTGTATGTATGATCTATAAGAGAATGAATTATTTTCTCATGCTGTGATGTGTTTTGATGATATGTTTTTAGACGGTTAAATCTGTTTCTATGTGCAGGTATTCTTGTTTATTGTCTATCTCTATGCAGGTGTGGAGTGTAGCATACTACTTATGTGTACATCAGCAATATAAACCCCCTTGGGGGGAGAGAGTGAGTTAACGAACTCTCTTAATTAGCGGGATGATGAATAATAAGATTTTTACATATCCATGTGGATCTGCTGAAGATGGATAGTGAGAGAGAGAGAGAGAGATAGAGATAGATAGATAGATAGATAGATAGATAGATAGATAGATAGATAGATAGATAGATAGATAGATAGATAGATAGATTAATTGATTGATTAAATGTTTGATTAAATGATTGATTAAGATGCACACTGAATGCTTATTTGGTTCATTGTACATTTAATTTAAACAAGCAGCTACAGCACTGCATGTTAATTACTTAAGTTGTTTGAAGTTCCACAATCTACTTGACCGAAGTTAAAACATTGTTGTTTGGATTCACGGATAGTTTGTGAATAGGATCATGGCCTATAGAAACATGTACACACACTAGTGTCTATCATTAAAGTCAATATGAAATGCTATTTGCAACCTATTTTACACAAGATATTTATTAACTGGTAGTGTGGCTAACCTTTTGTCAATAAGGTAGCTTGACTGTAACTACTTCAAATCTTGGGTAGCATATGCTTAGGAAAGCTACACTTTCAAAGTTGCTCCACCAGGACTCTGATCCTGAACTGACAGTATTTCTGGCACAAACTTCAGCTCAGTTATCACGTATAGTGTGTCAGTGCGCTTCACTTACATGCACAGTTACACAGTGACTGAATGGCCAGCTCCAGCAGTAGGCACACGCTGTGCTGAGTGACAGGCCTGGGGAAGGAGAAGGACACTACAAGAGGCCATCTACCCAGCTTGACTACTGTCTAGAGCTGGGTGAAAAAAGGCAGAAATAACTCGGCAGATCAAGAGCTGCTTCGCTAGCATGGCTATTGCAGTGGCACTTTAATAGTGAGGAAAGCCTCGATAATGGACAGGCTAATTGACTCATTCCTCACCTATTTGCTTTGAGGTTTGTAACAGTTCCAGGTCCGCAGAGGTGCGGCAAGTGTACAAATTGCAAGAGGCTGACAGATTGAACTGCTTTATGATCGGCAGGTAAATGCTCTTCCTTGAGCGACAGGTGAGGTCAGAACAATCAGCCCGGAGAGGATGAGGAACAGACAGTGTTACGATGAGTCCAACACCTTTCTATCCTCCCTTCCGCCCATGAGTCAGACTCTCAAAAAGAACACGAGTGATACCTCTCACCTGTTTCTCTGTCTCACTCTCTGTAAGATTGAGTGATATCTTCTAGGTTTGTGAATGCTCTGTTTTTCCATAGAGACCAGCCAATGAACAAACCAAACTTCTATTCGATACTATACAGTCATCAAATTTGAGCTAGACACCTGTCCAACACTTAGTTTTAAGAAAGGAAATGTCTTTGAATAAATTTGGTTGCTCATATAAGATGTATTTATTCAATACAAATGACTAGTGTATGTCAGTAACCTGTAAGACGCTTCCCTCTTCTTGTTCCAAACCCCAATCTTTTCTTTCTTACGTGGGTTATATCAGGGTTAGGTTTAGGATTGGGTTTGGGGTTAAACTTTGGAAAAATTTATCATATATGATTTGCGGCGGGGTGAGCTAGAGACAAACACAGCCATGCCTTGGAGAGGTGTTTTCAAGATTTTAATTGATGAACACATAAAAGGGGAATAAAGTGTCCACTTATTGTCTAAAATAAACAGGTGTATCTGGCTTCCTTGCAGTCCGTGGGGCTATGTGAAGGTCGGGGGAGTGACAAGAAGGTTTGATCCAGGTAAAAGGGGCAGGGTATAGTGGCCGCACACGCTCCCCTCCTGGGGCAGGGCACAAGGGCTTCTCCAGCAGCAGGTTTTCTAGGGTCACGGTGCATGAGGGAAATGGCAGCCTGGCTACATGGGCCATTGGCTGTGACATGTGATCCAGTCCATCTAACTCGCGCCGAGGGTTTCCATAGATGTGGTCTGGCGACACATCTAATTTGCGCCAGATTCCCTACCTGCTCCTTTCCTGGAACTGTGAGGATGCCAGTGTGCATGGACAGGGACTAGAGACCTGACTCTTGAAGAGTTCTTTAAGCGAGTAAAGATAAGGTTCTATTAACACCTGGTGCACCTCATCACGTGCTGCCAAAGGAGGACTGTCACTGCGCCCCTCCTCTCCTGCCCGGTCCGGTTGTGGACCTAGCTGAAGAACAGCCCTTGGGATGCATGGGAGGGGCTAGTCGTTCCCTCACAAAATGCATAGGCGAATTAACAGAGGGGGCTTTTTGGTGTAACAGAAACCTAACTCTCCTCAAAGCTACTTGTATTTGTATATGTGTGCATTGAGGAACCTGTACAGGAGAATGCAGTTCATGCAGCCCATGCTGCTTTTGTTTTCCTGTTGTTCTTTGCGAGTTCTCACTCTCGATGTAATGCTTGGTGTCTTGACACTGCCGATAAGGCTCTAAACAGTTCTCTCTATCACACCAGTGTTGCACCTGCCTGCCGCAGGGAGGAGGAGCAACGTAACAGTTCTTTCAAATCCAGAGGGTCAAATTCCTAAGCCCTTCTTAGCCTTTACCGATGGTAATTTGTATTGCAGGCTCCACACAAGCACTCTATTGAGATACTAATATGATTCATATATATATATATACACTAGTCAAATCCATTTCCCTATCACCTATCTCTCTATTTACACTTCCACTATCTCGCTCGCTCACCCGATCCCATTTTCTGTTCCTTCCTCTTCCTCTCCATGTCTTTCCCCAGACCCGATGTCTGGAATAGATAGTGACTGCCATTATAATCTTTCAGAGTGCTGAAATCTTTTTCCATATGGCATAATTAATTTTTTGCCTTTCAAAAGACAGATAGTGTAAGTAAATAAATGCAGTGCTCTCTGCATACATTTGATCAGAGACAAACTTTTCTACCAAAGACTACTCTTTTACTACACTCTTTACTGAAATTTTGACTTCTCGGTGGGGGGAAAATATTTTTTGGGATTTGAGTGAAAAAGCTTCGAAAGCATGTACAAAATTGGGAATAGGAAGAATCTACGCACTCTACAGTATAATATTAAATTTAAAAAGCAATGACAAGGAACAGCTTTAGCAGCAGAATTGATTGGTGTCTATCAGCTGTACCCGGGCACAGTGTTTGAGCACTGGTTCATTTCTGGTGCACAGGTCAAAGCCATTTCGGCAGAAATTTGACAATCCTCTAATAGGGAAATATAGGATGTTTTCAGTGAACTGTCTATCAGTGTTGAACCTTAGTTGCTCTAGCTGTGCTCTTAATAATTGCCAAAGTAAGAGCACTTTGTCACATCAGGAGTCTTTCAAACCCACTGCAAAACACATTTCTGAACTACAAATGAAATGCAATGATGATTTAACAAGAAAACATGAAACAGTTTTAAGCTAAATACACATATGTCTAAATACACTATGTCCAGTCTCTCTATATTAGAGTCAATGAGATTTTTAGATTTTCGGTCCTTTTCTGCATATCGTGGCGCCGTTTTGTGTTCCTTTCTGCATAACGTGGCGGCTCATTTTGGCTTATCGCGGCCCATTTGGCACGTTTTGTAGACGCACCGGACCACTAGGTTCTCCCACTGGCCAGTCCACCCATGATGGGCCCCAAAGTGAGTCGGCCCACCGGGAAAATGCCTGGTATGCCAGATTGCCAGTCCATCCCTGTGTGTGGTGCCCCAAAATACCCCAAAATACCCTAAAAGAAACAAAGAAGAAATTATATTTTGCTTAAAGACAATGTAGCCCTTATAAGGGCCATTATGATTTTTTGCACTGTGATAATCAGTGTTGGGTAGATATAACTGAAATGTAATCTGGTATTAATTACAAAGTACATGACTAAAATTGTAATCAGTAATATAATCTTTTTAATGACACTTTTTAGGTAATTTAATCTGATTACAAATCTAATGTCAAGAGTATTAAGTACTCATTTACACTCCTTTATACATTTTCAATAAACATGCTATAAGTCTTCTTCTTTACAAATATATCAGTTCTTTTCCTCTCTACTAGTGCTTCTCTGAGCAATTTGAAACTTTGCCTTGCAGAACTTAGGATGATTCGCTTTTGCTCTTTTCTTTGTTTGTAACTCACTTTAGATAAGAGCATCTGTTAAATGACAAAATGTAAATGTAGCATTAGTAAACATGAAATCAAACAATAATTTGCAATCTTATAGCCACCCCCGTCAAGATTGATAGGTTCAATATTTTATCATGTAATCCATAAAAAGGTAACTGTGATCTTAATATACACAAATGTTATGTAATCTAAATACAAAATTGACAAATACGGTAAGTTCATCTCCACCCCAACCCCATTTTTCATTCTCATTCTGTATTACAGCAATCATGACAGAAACGAGAATCACAATTAAGAGTAATTGGAATCACAAAACAACTTATAAGCAGAACTTCCAGGCACATTATGCCATAATGATTATGGTAGAGAATGTGGGATTGAAAAGTGCTGAATTGTCATGAAAATAATGTCACAATACTAATCTAAAAATAGACTTTATTTTCTTACATCAAAATGTCATACATTTTTTTCCTTTTGATGTTAGAGTAAAATGTGAGCATATTTTTTTGTGTGCAGTTTTTAAATTTAACCAGCATTACAAGGAAACCGCTCTAAGTTTCCTTGTACAAATGACACATTTGACATCATTTTTAGTCACCATATATTAGAGTCAATTTTATGTTCACAGGGGGCTGTGGCTTGTTTAGTGTCTTTCATTAGTATGCCCGGTTGGTGAGACACGTACAGTGGTGATGTGTTCTCTTATCAGGCTGCTACACAGAGACGCCAACGTTTGCTCAGCATTATTCCTATAAAATGGCTGATAATAAGCTTTGGTGTGTTTTGTTAAACTATGGTCATGATTAATAACCCACTGTTGCATTGAACATTGACTTGGCGTTCAGGTTTGCCTTCGGTTTGTTAAAGTGTTTAAAAAACGACTTTTTTTTTTATTCTATCATTGTGGCCTTGAAGGATTAGATCTGGGCAAATTCTGTAGGTAATTGTGTTCGTGTCCCAAGCCAGATTTGCAGAGAGAGAGAGAGCTGGCAGCCAACGGTAAACCCAAGACCAGATGGAGACTTCAGGAATCACTGTGTTTGTGTGTGTGTGTGTGTGTGTGTGTGTGTGTGTGTGTGTGTGTGTGTGTGTGTGTGTGTGTGTGTGTGTGTGTGTGTGTGTGTGTGTGTGTGTGTGTGTGTGTGTAAGCAGGAATAACTGACAGGCTTGGTCAGGCTCACACTAAAGGAACACCTTAGAGCAAGAACAACTGTGCTGACTAAAGCACTTTGCTTAATATTTCTATGTTGTATAAATCTAGGCCTTATGGCCAAGCATTGACCAATCTTAAAATTAGAGGATATAGTTTGTTGGCATATTTTAGGTATATTGTGCACGTTTTAGGTACTTTATGTTCTGAATGGAGAGGATTTGCAATTTAATTGTTCCAATAGTTGGCTCAAAATGACTGTGGGAGTGAAAGACCAGCTGAAGAAAAGAGGAATAGGAAGTGAGGAGGAAGTGACTAAACTAATAAATCCACTGAACAAATCAGGCAAGCTAATTGGATGATTTATTACCCAGGTTCAAGTGTTAAACAAAACACTGCAAATATAAGCTTTACAGACAATATTTATGTTCAATAACAGTAGGACCTTTTAGTCCTGGCCTGTTAGCTTTGAGGCCATCTCCTAATAGTTGACAAAAATAAATTTTCTAGGAAAATAGATAAAACATATTGATTCTTGTACACTTCTTGTATTTTGTACACAGGGGTGCATAATGTGCCTCCCATTTATACAGAGTGATCTCAAGAAAATGATGTGCCTGTGGCAACATATTTGGAAAATAATATTAGGTGGTTCATTACGTGTTTCGCAGCAGTTCCGAGGTGAAATGTCCACAGAGTGGCGCAAATAGAGAGTTACATTTTCTTCCGAACAGATGAGGTTTTTACGGTTAATACTCTATCGAATTTTAAATAAAAAAAAACCGACCTTCCTACCCTAAACCGTAAATATAAACCTAACCGATAGTGTCAGAAAAACAAATGTGACATGAAAAACACAATTGCTGAAGTAACCATGTCATTTTGTGGTGCTTCTTTGATACTCTCGTCTCATCATCGGGACTCGTACCCTGGTCCTTTGCATCACAAGTGCAACACTTAAACACGCCTGTAAATTTACTTGGTTATATAATGCAAACGTTTAAATGAATCGCATGCCCCTGATTTGCAAAAGCAAGTATCGCAGCTTGGTGCTGAGGTTATTGGCTGTTTAAAAAGTACAAGCCTTTTAATAAAGTATGTCCTACTTCCTAGGAAAGACACTCACTTAGCACTTTATTAGGAACACCTTATTTATGCGATTATCTAATCAGCCAATCGTGTGGTAGCAGTGCATAAAATCAAGCAGATATGGGTCGGAAGCTACAGTTAATGTTTACATCAACCATCAGAATGGGGAAAAAAATGTGATTTCAGTTATTTGGACCATGGCATGATTGATGGTGCCAGACAGGCTGGTTTGAGTATTTCCGTAATTACTGATCTCCTGGGATTTTCACACACAACAGTCTCTAGAATTTACTCAAAATGCTGCCAAAAACAAAAAAACTTCCAGTGAAGAGCTCAGTTGGTAGAGCGGGTCGGCCACTAATCGCAGGATTGGTGGTTCGATTCCCGGCCCACAAGACTCCACATGCTGAAGTGTCCTTGGGCAAGACACTGAACCCTAAGTTGCTCCCAATGGCAGGCTAGCACCTTGCATGGCAGGTCTACCACCATTGGTGTATGAATGTGTGTATGAATGGGTGAATGTGTCACAATGTAAAGCGCTTTGAATACCGTTAAGGTTAAAAAGGCGCTATATAAGTGCAGACCATTTACCATTTGTTGATGAGAGAGGTCAACAGAGAATGGCTAGACTGGTTCAAGCTGACAGAAAGGCTACAGTAACTCAGATAACCACTCTTTACAATTTTTGTGAGTAGAATAGCATCTCAGAATACACAACACATCGATTGGGCTACAACAGCACAAGACAATGTCGGGCACTTTCTTATGACCATAATGTTCCTAATAAAGTGCTCAGTTAGTGTACATCAATCCATGAAAGAAAACTGAGTTCGTCAAAACATTTCATTGGGTCTGTAAGTAATTTAAAAAGCTAAGAAAACTCAGTCCCGGTGCAGTATATTGTTAAAGGTGCTGTAAACGATCTAAGCTGTTTTGCAAACTACTTCTGAACTTTTCCACTGAATTAAACAGCCCCAATCCCTTCTACCACATGCCGATTTTCCAAAACCTGACATGTCATCCAACCCAATGTCAGCAAATCCCAAACATGTAAAGAATCAAAGAGCCAAAGGGCATCCGAATAGCTGGCACTCCACTCCCACAACTGTTTGTTACTGTTTACAGAGCCTAAGGCTGTCACAGTGTGATGTCTCAGGACACTGATGGTGATATATAATCTGTCAGGTATTAGGAACATTTTATCCATGACTTTCCATTAAAGTCGCTTCCAGCACTTTTAACTACTATTTAGCAAGTCATCTATAACAGCTGCCAGGGAGTTGCTTTAAATATCTGAAGGTATTTCATTTGTGACGCTGCCCACATTTGATGCTCTCATCCAAATGCTCATTATAAGTGGCTGGAGGCCTAATTTTACCTAGAATGCATGAGCCCCAATTTGTTGTTTGCTTTGAGTGTGGCTCGTGTTTGTGTGTACATGCATTTGCATGTGTGTATTATCCTCCACAATGACTCCACATGCCACCCTTCACTCAAGTCCACACAACGCTGTGCATTTGAGTGGCTCCTGCTCTTCATTTTCATCACACACAATGGCCCTGATGGCATAGCCGGGGTGTTTCAAACCGACCAGATCTGCGGCATTCTTGCCTTTGTGTGCCTCAGCTTGCTTTCTGCAGCACAGTTATGAATATGCCACTGCCTGCCCGAAGCCTTTCTCGTCCTCCAGGGATTGGAGTTGAGGTACAATCCTTTCCAGGTGGCCTTTTAAAGCTCAGCGGTAGTGGAGAACGAGTCCTCCTCACATCCGGCCTCAGGAATCTTAACTCTGACAGATTCAGGAGTTCCATCAAAAGGTCTCCTTCAAGGGCTTATCACCTGCTGGAGCGAGAACTGTTGCTTTTATTCAGTTAGAGCTGGCAGGATGAAGGATTGGTGGAGTGAAGAGTAGGGTCAGGGATGAGGAAGTCTATATGTATGGCTGGAACCTGAGAAAGGCAAAACTTGATGTCTGCTAAGAGCAGGTAACTTAAAAACTCTCAAAGACAAGCCAAGGAGACCTGAAGGGGATTTGTGGAAGCTGATGAAATGTGACACTTGGTGATTTGTGATTCATTCTGAGATTATATTTGTAAATAAGGAATATGTGGTGGAATATGAAATATACTGGCAACGGTCTCCAATGAAACCAGATATTAGAACAATTTGTTCACTCAGACCATTTTTTATGAACAGTTATCACTTTCCAAAAAAGTGTCATGGCAATGCAACATCTCCACAGTGTTATTATGGTTAACAAACACCAGGGGCGATTTTAGGGTCAGTGGATATTTGGGTCATAGACCAGACTCTTGCAGATGTGCATATATATGGGGCCTCAGATATGCTCGAAGTTCAGAAATGTTGTGCTTTCAATAGGATGGGTGGGTTGCACCAACAAGGTTTAATCTTAAACTTAGATTAAATGAAGGTTTATTTGATAATTCTGTTACACTACACTTTAAACCTTGTTTAAAAATAATTAGGGGTACATTTAAACCACCATTTGTGGTGGTTTAAATGTATTAACCCAATAATTAGGGGTACATTTAAACCACCGCCAGTACAGTAAGACAAATAACACATGTTAAAAATACATTCTCTGAAAAACCTAAATATCTTATGCAGTGTTGATTCTAATACATGATAAATCAAACTGATCTTGTTTTAAGGAATTTTAGATATTTTTACAGGAAAACAATACAAAAATTATCAAAAATATGAGTTTTGCCCTAATATCAAAGGTCTTACTAGAAAAAATAAATTATGATCTAACGTGAATTTTCTTGATAAAAAAAATCATGCTTGGTAACATGTGCATGTTAGATGGCTAGAAATAGCATTTTAGCTTAGCGTAAAGCTGAAAATTTACACAAGGTTTATTTCAATTTCTTCTGCTTCAAACTTACTTCTCTGTCTGCTTGTATGAATGTAACACTATAAGTAACAATGTAACAATAAAATGCAAAGTAATCTCTTCAGTAATCAAAATCTTTTTGAATGTATCTGTATTCTAAATGCCAATTATTTAAACTGTAACTGTAGTGAAATACTTATATTTTGTATTTTAAATATGTAATCCCATTACATGTATTATGTTACTCCACAACCTTGATACCGATGCACTGGTACTCCTGAAATAACTACAAGATAAAACATATAAAAACATTGGTGGTGGGCTTAAGCCCTAGCACCACCAATGACAAAAAACTAATGAAAGCATTTTTGCTGACTAAAATAAAAAAATAAAAAAATAGCATAGTTGAAAAAAAAAACTGAAACTAAATTAAAATCTATTTTCATAACTCCAAAACAACCAACACAATAAAAATGTCTCATTTTAATTTAAGATTTAGATTTTTATTTAGATTTAGATTTAGAATTTTAAACCTTAAAACACTAGATACTATATGGTTCTATCATAATACTAGATGACCCTGAGAAATAAAATGCAGTTTTTAACTGATATCAGTTTATGCACTAACTTTGTCAGCTCTAAAATACTCAAACTAAAATTAAAAACTAACTGAAATGAATCTAAACGGGAATGAAAAATTGAAAGTAAAATATAAAAAATAAAGTAAAAACTCTAACACTACAAATGTAATGTACAATAGGAAAATGTACAGTATATTTATACATGCTACAGTACCTGTTAAACTTATGTTTGCAATATGCAACTTCACAATTTTTATTTTTATTTTATATTTCTATTTTTCATATTTTCCATATAGTACTTGTGCATACCCATACCTGTCTGCACATGCTCGTTCTCAATTTTCCAGGACATTAAACAGGTGTAATGTTTAAGCAAAAAACACACAAAAGGTGCCAGACGGGCTGGTTTGTAACTGCTGGGATTTTCACACACAAAAGCCTCTAGAATTTACTCAGAATGGTGCCAAAAACTAAAAACATCCAGTGAGCGACATTTCTGCTGATGCAAATGGCTTGTTGATGAGAGATGTCAACAGAGAGTGGCCAGACTGGATTGAACTGACAAAGTCTACAGTAACTCTGATAACCGCTCTGTACAATTGTGGTGAGAAGAATATGATCTCATTCTGGGATGCGGATTGGTGCTGTTTTAGCAGCACGAGGGGGACCTACACAATATTAGGCAGGTGGTTTTAATTTTGTGGCTGATCGGTGTATATTTATTTCATTAAATAACAATGTTAGAATAAAAAAACATATCATTCACTATGTGAATACTTAAACTAGTTTGTCTGAGAGATGACAGCAGATGAACAGAGAATGTACGTGACAGGGCTTCGTTCATGACAGTCAACAGTTGACATTGTTTCACAATGTGCAAAACAACACGAATTGTGTATTTACAGTAACACCAATCCCGAGTCCCGTTCGTTACCATGTTTTTGTACATGTAATAAAAACAATGTTAGCTACACAGTCAAAACAGTTTTATTATATTTATATATTTTTCAGGACATTTGGGTATTTTTCTCATTTACTATTACCTTTCCATGACTGAAAAACAGCATTTGAGAGTGTTGATAGTTGTTGTTTGAAGGGAACCGCAGTCGACAACTAGTTGTTTGTCAAGCCGTTGTGCATAGAACACATGAAGCTCTCCAGTGAACTGGACATAAACTGATTTGGCCAATAACAGAGCTGTTTAAAAACACACACACACACACACACACACACACACACACACACACACACACACACACACACACACACACACACACACACACACACGTTGTGTTTCCATGTTTTATGGGGACTTTCCATAGACATAATGGTTTTTATACTGTACAAACTTTATATTCTATCCCCTAAACCTAACCCAACCCCTAAACCTAACCCTCACAGAAAACTTTCTGCATTTTTACATTTTCAAAAAACATAATTTAGTATGATATATAAGCTGTTTTCCTCATGGGGACCAACAAAATGTCCCCACAAGGTCAAAAATTTCGGGTTTTACTATCCTTATGGGGACATTTGGTCCCCACAAAGTGATAAATACACGCTCACACACACACACACACACACACACACACACACACACACACACACACACACACACACACACACACACACACACACACACATTTCTGAGAAGATGAAAGCAGAGGAAGTTGCCTAAAATGCTGAACAGTCATTGAGATGAATGGAAATGTTAGCAGATAGATTTCTCCAAGTAGGCTATATTAGAACTCATTGGTCATGATGCAAAACAGTGCCAGTTGCTTTCAGTGTAAATGGTGTGTCAAAGCTATTACGTTGATAATAGTGCACTTACCAACCATAACCTCAGTGCCACAGCTGAAATACATAAATAAAAGTTTGCAAGTTTGTAAGATATACCTACATGAAGATTTTTGTGCAAGCTGAGATCTGCATGATGTAGTGAGAATGTAGGCTTTAGTATATGTACATAGTCAACCATACAAATTTGTGATACTTGACATACATAGCATGGAATGCTAGAGTTTTACCCAGTATAACCATCTGGGCTTCCTTGGTCAACCAGCTTCACCAGAAATACTAACTGACAAATATTTTCTTTGGTGGTGAATAGCATGGCCATGCTGGCACACTAGCTAAGCCAGCACCAAACCAGCAATCACTAGTCCAAAAAACAGCTTGGACTGGCATGAAAATGTATGCTGGTCTAAGCTGGTCTTTTCTGCTGGGAAGAAAAACTTTAAAATATTTATTGTTGAAGTTTGTTGAGGCAGTATGAATTCAGACTGATCACACTGTAATTTCGGTGACAGTATAAATTCGAATCACTGCCCCCAGTTGCCAAAGCTGGAAGTGTGGATGATCAGTTTCCAGTAGGCTTGGGATCAATGCCATTTTCATACATCGAATATCAGCAAATTGTCCAGATGATTAGTGATATATATTGACATTTTATAAAATATAAATAGGGCTGCCTGTTGCACAATAGTCTTTGTCTCTTCAAACATTTTTCTCAACACAACTTTAGTAAAGTGTGAGCAGCAGGGTAAATTAAAACAATTTCATACACTAACCTTTAAACTCATCAACGTAACTTTGTTCTTTCTTGAAGACATACAAAAACCATCATAAATTTTGTGTGTATGGTGACTTGATCCACAACTTAGTTTGGACTGTGCCTTATTTCTACATCCAACCGGCTTCAGTAAATGTTATATCGCCCTCTTGTGGTCTCCCAAACTATTACACCAGACTACATTAAACGGAAAGCCAACTGACAGTGAATTGGAAAGCACACAAATCAGGCTTCTAATTTAAATGTATTTTATATTATAATTAAATAATATATTGATGCCTCAAAAACATATCGATAAAATAATATGCCAATTAATATTTGATATATCGATATTTATCCATACAGTAACTTTTCTCCTCAACTGAAAAATGGACACTTTTGAAAATGTTCTCTAGTAACACAATCGATGATGTTAGGAATAGGAAAACAGAGATTCAACCCAAAATGTATAAGTGTAGACATGATCTGTGCATTAGTTGTAAATGAAATGTACTAAGAGAAATGTCAGTGTTTGTCAAAAGCAGGTTGATGTTGCAGGAAACAGCAGAACTGTCACTGCACTGAGTTAGTATGTAGGTGGTGCAGTGAAGCTCCAGGCTTTAGTTATTTTATTTTTTTGACACATACTGTCAATAAGCTGTCTGTTACTCCTCACACCCATGCCTCATGGCCTTGATTGAGGATTACAACATTGCATTTCTACTCTACTGCCGGTGGCCTGTGTCTGTGATCTCAGTAGGCTTGTATCACAGCACGGGTTTGCATGTGTCCTGGTATATTTCATTCGTGCAACTTGATGGGAGTCTGTGTATGTTTGTGTCACGCTGTCTCCAAGTGTGTTTTCATGCTTCATGTCATTTCAAGCAAGCTCTTTCCTTTATGATATTTGGCAGCTGGTGAGCTGTACCATGTGTCTTGAAGCAGATTTTCCTCCAAATCTTACTTATGAAAGTACTGTCAATTTTCTGATGACTCAGCCAGGAGGTTTCTAAAATTATGCCTATGAGCTGTAAGTTTGTAATTTTATATGAATTTGTTTAATCACATACCCTTATCATATTCTTCATATAGAACAGAGCTACTCAAACCTACATTCCCCTCCAACATTCATTAACAAGAATGAAAGAATAAAAACATGCAAGCAATTTACAAAATCCCCTGTAAGCACTCAGTCCAGGTAGTCATTCATTGCAACAGTATATGTCCCAATTTATGTGAAGTATGCAATCAAACTAATACTGCTGTTCAGACTGAAATATTAATCCAAAACATCCAAAACAATATTATTAGGCATACAAGATGTGGTGAAACAATTATGCTATATAAAGCTGACAACAGTTAAAATAGTAGAAATGTGAAGGGTTAATAAATCTGTATCCATCTTTAATGGACGGTCGACCCGGGTGTTCACCTCTGAATTGTGGCCACCTCAATACACATCCTGTTTAATTGTAAATATGGGATGTTTGCTGGTCGACCAGAGCAGGGGATCGCCCTCAACTGTTTTGTTGCTTAAATATGGTATAATGGCTGCCCTGATGCATTAATTGGGCCCAAAATACAGGACGTCCTGACTAATACAAGACAGTTGAGATGGCAGCCACTAGCTTGTACTACACATATACTGCACACTCTTGTATAATAAAATTATTTTATTAATAATTTGACAGCCAGAGTGATCCTCAGGGCCGTTTTCACCTGGGGAACCAGGCATGTTTCAGGTGATACGATCACATGTGTTCAGCCCTAAATACAGGTCTAAACAGGGACTAAAATGTTTTATGATCGGATAACAGAAGAGAGAGACAGAGAGAGAGAGAGAGAGAGAGACGCACAATGTCACGATCATCTCTCTCTCGAACTGGCGCCTCCGGCTCACCTTTATCTCCCTCTCTGGCTGATCAGCTGATTCAGCGCCGGCTGTACCTTGTCACAGCCCAGCCACACCCTCCTCCTCGTCATGAATCAGGGACCCTCCCCTCCAAATCCGATCACAAATGGTCACAGGAATGAAGATCCTATGAAAATCCCCTGTAAGCACTCAGTCCAGGTAGTCATTCATAGCAACAGCGTATGTCCCAATTTATGTGAAGTATGCAATCAAACTAATACTGCTGTTCAGACTGAAATATTAATCCAAAACATCCAAAACAATATTATTAGGCATACAAGATGTGGTGAAACAGCCTGACCACATGTGATCGGATCACCAAGGCTACCATCATACTACCAGGTGGAAATGGGGCCTCAGTCGTTTGGTGTGTTGTGTCCAGTTTTTGTCTATAACCATTTACAGAGTTGGTAAGTGTGTGATACCAAGTATTTTTAGATTATGTTCATATTTTAGAAGTGGTGTAGTATAATCCAGCCTAAAAGCACTTAAAATAACTAACTACATCTCAGAGTTTAATGGCATTTTGGTGGTGATGTGTGAATGGTAGCAAAATGGAAAAAAGACAGAAATCATTGCATGTGTGATTATGAGATTTGGTACATTTGCCAGTTAAGGTAATCCAACAGTTTGCCTGCATTTTACCAGAATGCATGTGTGAAACATATGTTTCTTTGCAAAGTCTGAATAAATTCTCTTATTGGACTGAAGAGGAAGTTTTGAGTTCTGAAACTTACAATAAGTTTTTATAGTAGAATGACCTCTTATATGTCATCCCTCATGACATGACCTTAATAGTTTTATATGATGACAACATCATGTGGGTACTTTTTAGTACGAGAAATGTACTAAGTACCAAATTCCAAGTGCCAATATGCATCTGTGTTCTGTATTACCCTATTGAAAAGATGATCTCTCACCAACATGAATTTCCAGACTTACTGAAGTTGGTCTGGTTTAGCTGGTGCTCAACATACTGTTCAACAGCAAAACTTTGACCAACTTCAATCAGTCCAGCAACCAGCATTCACCTAAAAAAATTATTCTAACATTATTCACACACTCTTATTTGTTCCAAAGCCATATTACCTTCTGTAAAACACAAAAGAAAAAAACTAGCATAATGTTCACTCAACTCTATAACATAGAATAAAAGTGAATGGGAACAAGGGCTGCCAAACTGCAGAAGTGACTAAAAAGCATGATAAAAGTACAATAAAAGTAGTCCAACTTGCATGCAAAATTAAAAATCTTCTGAAGATATTCACCAAAAATATTGTCCTTCACTGTAGCTCTCACTCAGTTGCGCACTGTGCTAATTCAAACTAAGTTACGTGACAAGCAGCAACATAATTGGCACCAAATCTGGCATAACACACCTTAACATGCCATATTTCAAAAGTCAATGCTAAGTAAACTATGTCTTTAAAGGTATTAAACCTACTTTACTTAATATAACCTGCATCAATGAATGAGCCTATTTGTGTTTGTGGATGCTGTTGTGTGAGGCCATAGGAGTTGGCTAGATTTGATGAGTACTCACTAATGCACATGTTTTGTGTGTTAAGTGGGGTTGTTAGGTCATCACAGTCTTTTTGAGCTTGTGCTGTAGATCCAGATCCAAGAAGGGTCCAGTTTGTAAGATACAACAGCAGGACTTCTCTCACTCTATGAATGATTACTGACTGTGTTATGCTTGGGTTTATTGGCTTCACGTTCTGCCAGCTTGAATTTCATCCCCCGACGTCTGGTTACGTATTCCACTGGCCCGAGGTTCCAAATCCAGACATCTCCCATGATTTTGGAGGAATAAGAATTGACATATTTGAACTTTCCTTTGAATGCCACAGATTTAGGGGCATTAACAGAGGAATCGAGGTTGCACTGAGAAAATGCATTGCGATGGATTAAAGAGTTTACCTCATTTATGACGTCTTCTATTTCATATGGTCTAAATGAGTATGCTTGTGCACAGCAGAATTCCCCAGAAGAATGTGTTCTAAGAGTTTACTAAGAGACAAGCACACACATGCTCTGTGGGGTTCCTCCCACCAAGATTTACATCACTCATTTATATCTTATAATTTAGCAAATAGGTTGATATTGAAGAGGAGGTCAGTGACAGTCCTCCATCATTCATTGTGCTTTTCACAGGAAGTGACAGCAAAAGTGTGTGTTTGTGTGTGTGTGTGTGTGTGTGTGTGTGTGTGTGTGTAACACAAGTTAGCAAATGTTGCTAGCAAATAACAGTTTCCAATGAGACACAAAAGGGTTTTCCCCAAGGGAGCGTCCTTGATGGTCCCATTTGTCTAAATGGATATATTTGTATGCACAAGTATAATTATTTAAATGTATTGATACCTAGGATTCATCCTTACCATCCTTACCAGCACTGAGAAAAGTTTCTAAGTTCGAAATAAAGTTCAAATGACACTAAGAAACATTAACAGCATTGAACAAAAAATACAAAGTGAAGAGTTACAAAAGGAGAAATATATTTAAACTTATCGTACAACTCACTGTTGCAATACTAGGGTGTGGGTGGTTGCCAGGGTGTTACTATGCAGTTCCTAAGGTGTTCTGAATGGGTTTTAGAGCATTGTTGTGCGGTTGTTCAGGTGTTGTGGGTGGTTGCCACTGTGTTACTATGCAGTATGTGTTCTGAGTTGATAATAGATAGTTGCTCTGCGGTTGCTCGGGTGCTATGGGTGGTTTCCGGGGTGTTACTATGCTGTTCCTAAGGTGTTCTGAGTGTTTTTAGAGCATTACTGTACAGTTGTTCAGGTGTTGTGGGTGGTTGCCAGTGTGTAACTAAGCATTTCCTAAGGTGTTCTGAGTTGTTAATAGACGATTGCTGTGTGGTTACTCGGATGTTGTGGGTGGTTGCCAAGGTGTTACTATGCGGTTCCTAAGGTTTTCTAAGTGGTTATAGAGCATTGCTGTCCAGTTGCTTGGGTGTTGTTGTTGATTACCAGGGTATTACAATGCAGTTTCTAAGGCCTTCGGAGTGGTTTTTAGAGCATTGCTGTGTGGTTGCTCGGGTGTTGTTAGTGTTGTCAGGGTGTTAGTATTCGGTTCCTGAGCTGTTCTGAGTGGTTTTTAGAGCATTGCTGTGTGGTTGCTTAGGCATAGTTTGTTGCCAAGTCATTACTGTACTGTTGCTCAAGTGTTCTGTGTTGTTTTCAATGCATTGCGGTGTGGTTGCTTGGGTGGGTACCAGGGCATTGCTACATGGTTGCTAAGGTGTTCTGAGTGGTTATAAGAGCATTGCTGTGCGGTTTTTAGGGTGTTGTGGATGGTTGCCAGGACATTGCTATGTGTTTGCTAAGGTGTTCTGAGTGTTTTTTAGAGCATTGGTGTGTGGTTGCTCAGGTGTTGATGGTGGTTACCATGGTGTTACTATGTGGTTCCTGAGCTGTTCTGAGTGTTTTTTAGAGCATTGCTGTGTGATTGCTAAGACATTGGGTGTTGCTGTAAAGTTGATCAAGTGTTCTGAGTTGTTTTCAGTGCATTGTGGTTTGTTTGCTTGGGTGTTGTGGATGGTTTCCAGGACATTACTATGTGTTTTTGAAGGTTCTCTGGGTGTTTTTTTTAGAGCATTGCTGTGTGGTTGCTAAGGCAAAGGTTGTTCCAGGGCATTGCTGTGTGGTTGCTGGGGTGTTTTGGGCGGTTGCTAGGGCATTGCTAGGAGGTTGCTAGGGTTTTCCAAATGGTTGCTAGGTGGTTGATATCTAGTCCAAGTCAAATATTATCCCATCCCCAAGTTTTAATATTTTAGTTCCTTAAAATTTCTAAGGTCCCACTTTTAATGTAAGTCTATGGGATTTTGTTTTGTGCCTATTTTATCATCCTCCAGGTGAAAAATAATAAGTCTGATCTCTTAGAAATGCAAAATATTTCTCTACCAAGCCACATGTTTTGAGGTATCATTCATGTCCATAGCACTAATGGTGTGAGACAAGTTACGTGCCAAAGTTGAATTCTTTTGGGGTTTGTTGAAATCCTTAACCGTAAGTATGAGATATAGTAATAATAATGCTAGTATTAGCAAGCATCAGGCATGCCCATTTTCAAGTCTCCCCATTTCATGGCAATTTACCTTTTTACCTTTGTACTTTTAATATTTGTATGGTGTGTAATATTAGCTGCACAGCCTCAAACTACTCATTTTCACGCTAGATGAGGCATTGATGGAATACTGCGGTGAAAGCGATGAGTTCTCTCATCACCTCTGCAGTCAGATGGCAGAGAGGGTTCATTTACAGAGGTGTGGGGGAGACAGCGTGTCACCAGGGGTTAAAACATCAAGACCGTCTGACAGCAGTCAAAGAGCCAACCGAAAGAGGGAACATGAACGGTTGCCTGGCAACAGAATTAGGCAGTTTCGGCTTTCCTTTAGTCAAAAAGAGCTGTACTTTGCCTTCTTTGGCCTTATAGAGATTGTCAGCTGTCATTTGCAGAGTGCACCTGCATGAATCTGTGTGTGTCCCCAATATTCAGATTATCCGTCGACCGATATGGATTTTCAATGACCACCCTTCTGGACCACCCAGCCTAAGCTGGTTTTCTGGTCAGGCTGGTGTGGTAGCTTTTTTTAGAGGGGATTTTGTGCTTGTCAGCTTGTTGAGCTGGGAAACCAACCAGAACAGCTGAAGACCAGCTAAACCAGCAAAAGTTCTTAGAAATCTTAAGGCTGGTTTAATCTGTTTTCTTTGCAGAGCTGTTCTTAAAATTTTACATTTGGACCCCCCAATTTTGAATATCTGTCAGGATTAGTGTG
This sequence comes from Xyrauchen texanus, assembly GCF_025860055.1. Taxonomy (NCBI): domain Eukaryota; kingdom Metazoa; phylum Chordata; class Actinopteri; order Cypriniformes; family Catostomidae; genus Xyrauchen; species Xyrauchen texanus. The sequence goes on from NC_068301.1 coordinate 30,406,123, forward strand.
TGTGTTTGAATCAGGGTGCTTTAAATGAAAAATATGTATGGTTTATTGAAATGAAATTATAAGAATATTTAAATGTAATGATCATTACAGTTGACCATAAATGCCTCATGTGAATGTATGCAGCATGTCATGGAGTGTGTTTTATAACTGATTTGAGTAGTGTATAGCAATCAGTCTGTGTATAATGAGTACATGGTGAGAGAAACAGTTTGAGTGAAAGATTTGTTGTTTTCATGAGACAAGCCAGTTAGAAAGATGGAGGGGGGAGAGATTGAGAGTAATTGCACTGTATAAAGATGAAAGAAGGGTGAATAGGGAGGAAAACGGAGAGAGAGCGACAGCAGTGATGTTGGGAGCATGAGTAAAAGAAACAATGGTGGCCTGGAAAAGAGTAAAAGCTTGCAACTGTGTGGCCAGTTTTTAGTCTTACACTGAAGGTGGAGGCCTTGTCTTGGTGCCACTGTGAGATTATGTGTATTCACCCTGCACTGCAGCAAACACTTTTCATTAGCTTTATTTTCACATAACAAAGCACCAGTCACAACTCTTATCTTCACAGACTCTGTCAGTAACTATGTTTCCGAAACCTAGTCAGCAGCCTATCTAGACTGGATTTGAAAGGAAAAGTTCACCCAAAAATAATTTAATCCCCCTTATGTTATTTACAAAAAGTGACAAAAAATCCCCAGTTATTCAAAATGTTATGAATTGTTTTGTTTTTAATTGGAACATCTGATACAGTTTTAAATATCTAATCCATACAGTATATTAGCGACGATATATAGTCGATTTTGAAATACAGTTGATTTTAACTTAATTTTAAGTTAAGATACGAGTTATGATCGATACAATTAGAATCTGTATTAAATTGAAGTATTTGATATACAAAGATGAGACAGTTTATTTTATATGGTTAGAAAAAAAAGTTGCCCTCATAAAGATAAAATAAATGCTCCTGAAAATGCAATCCATGGGGGAAATATTGTAAAAGTTCATTTTTGACACTGCTGGCTGCTTTTTTCCAGACAATGAAAGTGAAAGGGGACTGGAGTTGTCAAGCTCCAAAATGACCAAAAATAATTAGGGTCCATGGAAGTAAAAGTAGTATCATTAAAGTAGTCCATATGACTTGTGTACTAAATTCCAAGTCTTCTGAAGCCATATGATAGTTTTGTGTAAGATTCACACTGAAATGATGTTGTTATTCTCTGAAAAGCTTTCCCTCCACTGTAGCTCTCAAGTAAATATGCCATTAGATGCATTATGTCAGGTTTGCTGTCAATTACATTTGGTCACTAGACACATGACAACCAAAAGTGAATCAAATGACATCGGCACACCATTTCTGTAGTCCATAAGACTTTTGTAGTCTTTTGTAGAATTGGTGGAGGGAAAGATTCTTAGCAAATCGTATGGCTTCAAAACACTTACAATATAGTGCACGAGTCATATGGACTACTTTTTATAGAGTTTTTAATTTTGTAATTTTACATCTTGGCAGCCATAGTCCCCATTCACTTTTACGGTATTTACTGTATTTTATGGATATGGATTCACCATTTGAGATTAAAGAAAAAGTGAAAAGCATACAGTTTGAAACAACATGACGTTAAGTACATGATGACAGAATTTGTATTTTGGGTGTACGATTCCTTTAAGGCACACTCCAGACACAATGGTTGCTCTAAAAGGTAGGCAACATGATTATGCTGCCTTTAAAGATACCTAATTTAAGCCAAATTCTGCAAATAACGCAATCCAACAATGCATTGCGACAAGTTCAAAGGAAAAATACACACAAGATGGCTGACAATTCATGAGAAATGCTGAATATATGTATATTTACTGTATATTTCATTGACTATTGGAAAGAAGCAGGATAGTTCAATATAATTTAACACTGACTATTTTCCCAATGTATGTGATCTTTGAAGTGTATTTGTATGCATACTATATAAGAGTATTGTGTCATTAGCTTTGCAACATGCTAACAGCAAACTCTCTTAGAGTAAATTTGAGTCGAGTCTCTGAGTTTTTTTGTGAGGAGTGTCATTTTGTTGGGCATGTGGAGCCACTATATAGAATGTACCAAATCAGTCATCAGTAATCCTAAAGTTTCATTTCACTTAGGATGTTGACTTAGAAGGCAGCTGCTTGAGTAAGCACACAGCAATGCAGCTCACAATTCTGTCTCTGTATGTTTCTCTCTGTCGTCCTTTGCTTTTTTTTTCTGTCAGGGCTGTATGGCCACTCCATATGTTCACTGCATTCATGAAATCTTTCCTCACGTAGTCTCTCCTGCTAAAGTTAATCCTAACCTGTCTTTCATGCGAAGACCGTCTTTGTAGCACACTCCGCTCCCCTGGTGGAAAGCCTTGCCTGCTTTTATAGTGTGGGATAAAATGTGTTATGGCTCATATAGTCATTCATACCCCTTTGAGACCAGTTAGAAGCTGTGAATAATCGCTGGAAATTACTTCCATTGTGGCTACAGCACAGGAAGTAAAGCTTTCTGCTGGAATTGAGTCTTCCTACCTGTATTTCAAATTAGCGTATCATTTGAGTGAAATTGATTCATGTAGATTAGTCCTGGATGATTGTTGGCTGTCTAATCAGATTTTGTGTGAGTGAATGCAAGTATTTGTTAGTGTTGGCCCCGGTTCATTGTGCAAAGCTGGTGGTTTACGTGCTTGACATCCCAGATTTTGCTCCCTGAGCTTTCTCAGCTTTTGAAGCCCCCATCTCTCTCTATCTCTCTCTCTCTCTCTCTCTCTCTCTCTCTCTCTCTTCTCCTGCAATTCCCGCCTCATTTCTGTGGTGTGCGAACTTGACCTGCCATTACATCTTTCTCTCAACATTCACATTCTTTTCAACGTCATTTACAGGGTCCAAAATTAAAAATTGGCTTTGGGGAGTAAATAAACTTAACTCCATTAGGCATAGGGAAATTACGGTCCGGGTCAATGGGGCAAGTGCCCAGGGGCTCTTGACTACCAGCCTTCCTGTTTCTAATTAAATGTTTTGAGCCACTCTTTAATCTTATAATGCCACCTGGTGAAAATGTCTATGCTCTTCTGGAAGTAGAAGACCTTGTAAAATAATTTCCAAAATAGTTACCCACATATTTTGATGCACTCATCTTTTTTTAAGTAACATCTCTACTGATTCTGATAAAGTAAAATTAACAATAACATTCATTTTGTCACTGATATTTCAAAATGAGTATTTATTGAATTCAAGAATGTGATTTAAATGTCATTATTTTATAGAAAAATTGGTTTAAACAGGTATAAAATATATAATTTTCTAACTTTTATTTAATGTTAGGATTTATATGGTTAAGCTTTATTCTTTGTATAAAAGGCCTGTTGAACATAAACGTTTATTATTCTATTCATTGCTACAAATACTGCATATTTGCCCTGAATTACAAAAGAAAATTGGCTCTGCGGCTCTCGCTAGTCAAAATCCACCCCTGCCATTAGGAACTGCAATGTAATAGAGGGTTTGAGTCAAATTGTAAGAATGAGTCTAACCCATGCTGGTGCAAGGGACATGAGTGAAATCAAATCGATTCAAGAAAACATTTGTCGCACATTTTCTAACAGCTTTTACCTGAGTGGACAATTTACCATATGACGTATAGCTGCATTACTTCATGTGGTGACAAATATGTGGAATATTTATTTTATTAAGGTTCAAAAATGGAAAAATAATTAGCTTCATGTTTTTGTCTCATCTCGCATACGATGCTGCCAGGGACAATAACCTGTGCCATAAAGGAAAAAATATCTAATAAATCCAGAATAGGGACAAAAATATAAAAATTTTTTGCAATTGTTTTATGAAAAAATAATGCAAAATACTGTTAAGGTCTGGTCAATTATTACTATTGCCATTGGCACACTTTGGGCATTTTCACGTTCCATTTATTTTTATTAAAACAAATTCTCTCATTAAAACTGAATTGGAAACTTTTTACCAGGCCCTCATTATTTATTTTTGGTACATTTCAAATGCCTTCTTTGTGTAGAATTTACTGTTTTAGCATTGTCCCAGACTTTCATTATTAAAATATTAAAATCTATTATAAAAATACAAATTATGACTTGTTTAAAACTGTGATAATTAAAAATAATAATAAACAATAAAAATGTACAATTTAAATATTTATATTGTTAAAATGATTCTATCAATTATAAGAAAATGGATCTTCCAAGATTCTTGGAGAATTCGCCACAGTTCTTCTATCTATTTCGGCTGTCTCAATTGCTTCTGTCTCTTTCTGTAATCTCAGACTGACACAATGTTCAGAGGGGGCTTTGTAGGGGACATGGCATCTGTTGCAGGGCTCCCTGTTCTTCTATTCTATCTTTTCTATTTGCACAAGTAATGTTTGTGGGTCTAACATTTATATTTCCTATTGACACAGTAAAGCTGAAGACATAAATTTCCATCTTATGACAAATTTATTTTGTTAAATATCATATGTGCCTAAGAGTTTTGCACAATACTGTGTATATATATATATATATATATACAGTGATCAGCCACAACATTAAAACCACCTGTCTAATATAGTGTAGGTCTCCCTCTTGCCGCCAAAACAGCGCCAACCTGCATCTCAGAATAGCATTCTTCTCACCACAATTGTACACAGCAATTACTGTAGATAATTCGGCACAAAAACTGCTGATCTCCTGGGATTTTCACACAACAGTTTTCTAGAGATTTTCTAGAGTTTACTCCCAATGGTGCCAAAAACCAAAAACATCCAGTGAGCGACATTTCTGCAGATGGAAATGCCTTGTTGATGAAAGAGGTCAACAGAGAATGACCAGACTGGTTTGAACTGACAAAGTCTACAGTAACTCAGATAACCGCTTTGTACAATTGTGGTGCGAAGAATATGATCTCAGTCTGAGATGCACAATACCTACACAATATTAGGCAGGTGGTTTTAATGTTGTGGCTGATCGGTGTATATATACTGTTGGCAATCAGCCACCATGACTCTCTATATTGGTCCAGGTTACACTCTGGTCAAAACAACACCAATAAACATAAATTTGCCAGTGATTATCATTCATCTTGTCCACCCCCATCTACACTGACTGCAGTGCTTGCTGGAGTCTGAGTCAGAAAGCAGCTGGGTGGAAAGGGAATATTGAAGGGGGATTGCTGGGCAGCGCTCGCACCTTGATGCAGATATTAAGCAGGTCTGTGGGCTGAGTAAGGGAAGGCACTCTGCCTGGAGTGACTCATTTGGATGGTCGTGGTAGACTAACTGTGAATCTAGAAGAGGAGATCAGCTGTTCAGAAATTTCAAAAGGGCCGTCTGTCCGCTTGTGCTGTTTCTGATCTGTTCCTTCTCACCCATACTTCCTTCTCTGAACCTCCACCTCTTTCATATCTTTTGCTCATGCACTGTGTACCCCCATCCATAAGAAACCTCTCTCACACTCATCTCGTACCCTTAAAGGGATAGTTCATCAAACAAATTACATTCTGTCATCCTTTTCTGTGTTCACGATTTTATGCTTTCTTCTGTGGAAAACAAAAGAAGACATATTGAAAAGTATTCTGTCAAAAACAGCCATTGTCCATGGAATTATAATGAATTGGGACCAGAGTTTTCAAGCTTCAAAAAGGATGCAAAAACATAAAAGTATCTTAAATGTAATCAACATGAATCGTGCACCATATAATATTTTGTCATACGAAACCATACAATACATTTGTGTGATGAAAAGTCTGTAATGTAAGTTGTTATTCACTGAAACCGCTCGTTGGCACGTTCACTTGAGTTCATGAGAGAGGGAGCAATATTTGGTTCAAGTACAAATTGTTCTTTTGAGTCGGATCTATTCAATCAATTGGTTGATTCAGTTCACAAAACCAGTTTGATCTTGTTTATCACTGAATAACTATATAAATGTCAGTCTGTTTCTCACAAAATCAATTGAATAGCTTCAGAAGACAAATTACAGCACATAAAAGTCATATGGACTACTTTTAAGATACATTTATAGTGCTTTTACATCTTTTTTTAAGCTTGAAATCTTCAATCCCCATTTATTGAAATTACATGGAAATGAACGACCGGAACAATCTTCCAAATTTCGGTGTTCCACAAAAGAAGGAAAACCATACGGGTATGGAACGACATGATGGCGAGTGAAAGATGACAGAATTTTAATATTTAACTGAACTATTCCCTTAAACAGTCACTCTTCAGCCATAGTTTTTACACTCGGCCGTTCCTCTTCTTATAATGTCAATTGTTTCTCTCTTTCTGCAGGTGGAAGAATGGGCCTCTTGTTTGCTCTATTGAATCTCCTTGTGTCTTTCTCCCTCACTGTGGCCTCACGCAATACGACCGCAGGTAATAGAGAGGGCAGCCAGTGTATGAGCTTGTGTCTTAGAGGTATTTGTGTTTTGTTAGCATTATGGTTTCTTTGTGTGCAGATTTATTTTTGAAACTTTTCAGGTAATGCTCATTTCCTGTGTATCTCTTATTTTTTGTTGTAATTCCTGTGGTTTAATAAAAATCAAAATCCAGTTGAATCTAAAATAAATACTGGCAGAAATACAGTGACAATTTATAGGCATTACGGGATGGCATATTGATGCCTGTATAGTTCATAAATGTAGAGCATTAAATCATATAATGTTAATATACCAACTTACTTGAACTACTTATATATGCTTTGTACTTAAAGGTATAGAATAATATACTGTTAACAACCATAATAGTACAGGCGGTAAAATAGAAGCCCTTATGGTAAATGGTCTGCACTTATATAGTGCTTTTTTAACCTTCGAGGTTACCAAAGCGCTTTACACTGTGTCCCATTCAACCATTCACACACACATTCACACTCACACTCATACACCAATGGCCGCAGAGCTGCCATGCAAGGCACTAGCCTGCCATTGGGAGCAACTTGGGGTTCAGTGTCTTGCCCAAGGACACTTCAGCATGTGGAGTTTTGTGGGCCAGGAATTGAACCACCAATCCTGCGATTAGCAGCCGACCTGCTCTACCAACTGAGATAGAAGCTCTTATCAAAACTGACATTTCTGCTGCCACATGATTGGCTGATTAGATAATCGCATGGATGATTGTCGGTGCCAGATGGGCTGGTTTGAGTATTTCTGTAACTGCTGATCTTATCAAAACTGACATTTCCATGAACCATAACTAATAAACATGTAAAGACAGTGCAAAGTGTTACCCACACAAAATCAAAACACCATCAGGGTAACACACAGAACTAAAATAATGAAAAAATTTGAATAAATAATATCTAAGAAACATCAAATGAAACATAAAACACCCCAATGTACATATTAATATTACAAAATAATTATATGAAATAAAAAAGTTGATAAAATATAATATATTATAATACGTCAAGTAGAAACATTCCTTTACTCCTTATGACCATATATTATAAGGGAACTCATTCATTTTAAAGTGTATATTTCTATAAAAGTACATTTATTTAAATGTCTTTCTTTTCACCATAAGTAAGGTCTTTCAAATATTATAATACTGTAAATTACTAGTAGCATCCTGTTCATTTTAATATGATTTTCAAACAATTATGTTAAGGTAACTTACATTTAAACAATTTTATTGAAGTAAATTTGTATTCTTTTTCTGTTAAAATTATATATTTTTTTAATAGTGATAATTGTCTGTGTGTGTTGTGTGTGTACATCCATTCTCTGGTGTAAGAGGCAGTGTGTTTATATTCTGGGAGTGTTTGAGGTCTTATTAACTGGTCACATCAGTCAGCATCTGGAATGAAATTTTTTCTCACGTCCTTTCCATCCAGCTCTAACTGCATCCTTCCTATCTCAAATATGACAAGCTTAGCTAGTCTGCTTTGCTCAAGCTGATTGGTTAATGAAACACAATATCAACACTATTAGATATCTGACAGCTATAATAAGTACATAAATCCTCACATACAGTATATAATCCCATCATGAATAACAGTCTCATTCAGTGGCCTGTTGAACAGCTAAATCTGCTTGTGGAATTGCTGTTGTCAAGGTATATCTCCTGATCTGTCATTATAAATCTTTTTGGCCACATACACAATGTTAGTTTGGGTGCATGACAACTACATGTACAAGTCAGAGTAAAAGTCTGCAAAAGGGGGAATAAAAGGGTTTTGTTTAAATATAAATAAATAAATAATTAACACAACAATTACGCAGCACTCATGGTGCGAGATGGTGAAAAAACAGCCAAACGCAATGTAACAGCCAAAGACATATGTCTGCATTTGTTCACAGACCAGCAATTAAACAAATATCTGGACTCTAAAAGTAATTGTCCTGAAATGTATTTTTAAAGGCGATGAACTTGATGGCTGTAGCCCTGGGGTGTCCAAACTACACTAAACTAGAAGTGCATCCTTCACCAAATACAGTACATACTCTTGATAGTATGCAATTTCGGAGGCAGGGCGTGTCTTTGCGTGTCGTCGACGCATGCACCTGCTGTTGACTGTGCTAAAGGATTACCACAAAGCAGTTGTAGTGCATGTCCCAATGGGCTTGCGATCAAATGAGTAAACTTTGACACAAGACGGAGTAGCATGTGGAAAAACAAAGTATACCTGAACCTTTACTGTTTACCTAAAACCCTCTCAGAGGCGTCATGTCTCTAAACTCATCCCCTCTGTTAACCGCCGCCCTGAAAAATAAGAAAAGTGCAGTGAATCAATAGTAAAATTTGTGTTTATGTTGCACTGATATCTAGAGGTATGGATCTGTACAATAGCTTGAGTACCCTGACAACAGGCTTTGCATTCCCTTGCAATAGCTCTGTTGTGAAAATTAACCATGGTTTTACTACAGTAAACATATATGGTTACTGTAGTAAACCAATGGTTAATTTTTGTGAGGGATGGATAAAGCTGTTGCGACGGAACCAAAAAGAAAATTGCGAGGGAACGCAAAACTTTCACTTAGCAATTAGCAAAATAATTATTATTATAATAATAATTACAGAGTGCAAATCTAGCTAAACTCATTAGTCGGCTTCACTTAATAAATATTCAGTTGTTAAACGGACCCATACCCTTACAGAACAGAATCAAAAACTCACCCTTACAACAATCGAGAGTACATGGCAAATATTTTCAAATGCAAATGAGATTTGCTGCAAACTTGCGGCAAAATTGTTCATTGTTGCAAAAGGTTTGCTGCAAGTTCACCACTAGCGGTAAAAAATTGAAAACTTCTGGCAAACATTTATGGAGAATCACAAGCTCATTTGCATGTGAAAATAATGAGTGGCAAATGTTTTGTAAGGGGACGAGGAGTTAAGACTTACGTATTTAGCTGCAGTGCGTACTTGGTCTTCATGAATAGTTTGCAGTTACATAAAATGCCAGAATGCTTGTCGTTCAGTATAGAATTGGCATTTCAATCACTATAGGGTCTCTTAAAAGCTACAAACAACTAGCCAATGGCAGGATTTGAGTTTGATAATGCTGCTCATGTTTTTCACCTATAAATATACCTTCACACACAAGCACACGTACACACAAACACACAAACACACAATCGTGCTGGTCTCTCCTGCTCCTGGGCGCAAGGTTTGGTGATGACTATAATTAGCTGCTGACACTGTAGGTGAACCGGGCCATAATAACAGGCTACAGCAATGTCGCTCTTTCTTTCTGACAGCAAATCCCTGGCAAAACTGTTAGCCTGAGGGAGACGCAGACATTTACACAGATTAGAGGCTTGAATGATTGTACTATGCAGGGTTACATTTGTATATAGTCTGTGATTAAAACGGGCTCTGCCAGCCCCTGCGAAGGCAGTTTTAACTATGCGTGGGTTTCCTGCGAACTGGGGCATATTATATATATCGCCTTCTTATTAAATTACAGTGGCAGGAATGGCAAGTTGTAGAGGCTAAATTACCCAAGCCATTGGTTCAATGGCTTTAGGAAAAGACATTGGCTTCCATCATGGCTGCTAGTGTTGTCAAAATTACCGGTACTTCGGTACAAAGTCAAAACTAAATTAAAAAAAGATGTAACAGTACCAGTGTTTCTGTAGTACCAAGCACCGACACTATCCGGTACCAGCGGGGAGTATGACTGACACAGGATAGCTTTAAAATGCTCACAGGCTTATTTTGAACACATGCTCTGCATCTGCACCTTAATCTCAGCTTTATTTATATTGCATTTAAAACAACAGAGTTCAGCGGTTAAGGCTCTGGGTTACTGACCCTATCTGCTCCAGGCATGCTGAATCATGGCTGACCCTGTGCTCTGACCCCAGCTTAGCTGGGATATGCCAAAAAAGAACTTCACTGTATGCAATTGTATAATGTGTGACAAAATAAAGGCTTCTTCTTCTTCTTCTAACCGTTTTGGTAATTCCATTAGTCACAAAGAGTTTGAAAAAGTATTGAGATCCATCCCTGGAGGTGTAAGATTGTGGTTCAGGAATTTATCAGATAAAATAAGACTTTATAACTTGTATTCCTCTAGAAGGTGTAGATATTAGAAAATGTAATAATAGCAATATCAGATCTATGTGCAGAAGCAATAATACTCCCAGATGTTGCTCAATTTATGTGCAGAAAAACTAATTATAATTTCTCCATTGAAAAAAACTATGTTTTATTTATTTTCATCACAATAACAAAGATGTTAACTCTTCTTTTATTGTAAACAAATAGATTATTTTTACATAAGTTAAAATGGTCAGAAAGGAAACCCAATATTAACCTATTTTTTATAGACTTACAGGGATATTAAAACATGATTAAGCTTTGTAAAAAGCAAAAATATTTGTAAAGATCTTTAATTTGTACAATTTAACATAATGCTGTTTGTATTGTCTTTAAATTGTTCCCCCTTTTTTTCTTTATACTTTCTACAATGATATTATAAATGGTTTAAATTGTAAATAAATAAAAAATACTTAAAAGTATTCAATGATCACACTGAACCATATCACGAACCGTTTATCCGGTAAAGTGAAGCATCCGGCAACACGTCATAATAAAAGCACGATTCAAAATAAATTCTAGATGCCTGAAATTTAAGAAATTGAACAGAAATATATTACAACTGTGTAGTAAAATGTAATATTAACTGTAATAATAATGATTATGATAATAATAATAATAATAATAATAATAATAATAATAATAATAATAATAATAATTAATCAAAGTATCACAACAAGACAATACAAATAAAAGTTTGGCAAAAAGAAAAAAAAAAAATGCAATCACTTGTTGAAAAGTTATATTTTCACTTGTTAAAAGTTTTAAGAATTAATTGATTAGACACAATTTTGATGATTAACTTAAATTAAACTTTTACAAATGTGCTGGAAAGTTTTGGAAAATAATAATAATTAAACTATAATTATTGAATAATTAAAAATAACTAAAGTGGTGTGTTCAGTAGCATATTTTTGCTAATTAATTGGTATCGAGAACCATGAAACTTCACTGGTATTAGTACTGACTACTGAAATTGTGGTACCATGGCAACACTAATGGCGGTGGCCGCCATTACCTTAGCGTATTGCTGGATCACATGTTTAAAGGGATAGTGCTCTACCTAGTGGTAAACAATAAGTATTGCAGTTGTTTGAGAAATTGCAGTTCTCAAAATGTTTTCCAAAGCTGTGTGCAGGGTTGGGCAGAATATTTTAAGAAAGTATTCTAGACTGAATATTAAATACTTTTTCTTAAATGTATTCAGTAAAGTATTACAAATGCATCACATAAAAAAGTAATGTATTCAGAATACTTTTAGAATAGGCCTACAAATGTATAACAGCAAAGCACAATTGAAAGAATTATGTGTGATTTGTCATTATTATCTTATCTGAACTGCTACACCTCCACTATTAACATCTATGTGAATCTGAATAGCTGGTTTCTTTAAAGTAGATGTTGAGTTGGACACTAATGGTTTTCTTTATGGAAGGCAGAGAACAAACAGAAGATGGTGTGTGGTCAACTACAATATTTTGAAAACAATTTAATCTTCTTCTTAACCCATTATTTGAATGGACTGACAAAGAATAATACATTTTAACACAAAATTAGATCAGAAAGTCAAATAAAACATTTTTGTTTTCTCGATATGATAACAGGATGAGACTTGCAGATATTAAACAAAATAGTGAGGTCATGTGACAACATTGCTTTAATTAATTATTTTAACTAGGCTTTCTTGCATATTTCCATATTATGGCCTATTTGTTCATTTTTATCTCTTTTATTACCAACACTTTTATTTTTGGTGCCTTTAATTCTTTTACTCAACCTTTGTTTTGTTTTTCATTGTTGTTTTATCATTTTTGTGAATCACTTTGTATGAGATGCTTTTTAAAATGTGAGATATAAATACTAATACTAGCGGCCCATATGTCTACAAGCTATTGGTGGTGATTTTGATTCATTTCAGAGACTCGATTCTTTTATTCTATTCATTAAAAAGATTCGTACAGATTCGCCTGCAGATGGCGCCAAATGACAGTCTTTCAAGTAATTGCACTGAACCGAAAGCATTCGTTCACGACCAGAACAAGTTGAATTGTCCTAGCATTTGTACAAATGTACAAAGGCAGTTTAAAAATAGTGTTTAAACATAATAACCTTTTACCACAAATGACAGGTCTTATTTTCCCAATATTTCGTCAAATGCTGGGCTTAATTTTACTAAGACAAAGAAAAAATTTAAGAAAATCCTAATTATCTTACACTTGTGCATCAAAGCATGACATTACTCCTCCTCTCATTCACCCAGTGTTCCAAACGGGATACATCCACCTCCGAAGGGGAACAGTTGTGACTGCCATGTTGAAGGGTCGTTCCAAACCGAAGGGCTCATTAATAGCTCCTTTGACTTACGGTCCAAGATGGTTTCTTTAAAGGACTGTGCATTTTAAGTTACGATTGGGAGGTTGGGAGGAGAGGACGCTGGCGTTGTTTGTTCGCCGCTTCTCCGACCGAAAATCCTTGTGGCAACAATTGTCGCTATCTAACCAGGCTATACAGTATGTTTATTGACCAGTACTACTACGTTTAGTAATTACGAGTGCAAACTTTATGGATGTGTCTGTACGGATTTCGCCGATTCCAGCTGATGTCAACTTACCAGTTTACCTTCGCCCGGAGTTTTTCCTGTGTCTGTGCATCGCTTCTTGCCGTCGAGGGGTTCCTGACCAGGCTGTTGTTGATGTTTGCGGGGTTCTGTTGAGTCTGGCGGCTCTCCTCTGCTCAGCACGGGCACTGTGGCCGGACACCGGGCCGTTTTCCGTGACTGACACAATGTTTGAGTATTCCGTCACCCAACTGAGGAGTTTTAACGGCTGCAACGTTCCATCATGCATACCAGTCATTAAACAACTCGGATTGCTTCGTCGGCCGCGCTACACTCACAGGAGCTGCGGCAGAAAGTTTGTTTTCTCCTGGTCTGATCACGGCATTCCATCCCTTTGGTCTGGTGCGCGCCCTGTCCCACCTCCAACACGCCATCAGGGCGCTACCCTTCCCAGAGTGGGTGGCGCTGGAGTTTCTACGACAACGCTGAGCACGGATCGGGAGGGAAAACGTGGAGTGGATCTCAGTCTACTCCGGCCAATACAGAGACACACTGTTCCATCTACCATCACGCTTGAACTGTTCAATGCGCAATCCATCACAAATAAATCCTGCCTTATACAGGAACATATTCTGGATAAATGTCTGGATCTGGTGTGCATTACAGAAACTTGGCACAAACCAGATGTTTTCTCTGTTTTAAATGAGACCTGTCCTCCTGGCTACTGTTATCTACAGAAAGCCCGCAATACAGGGCGTGGCGGTGGTCTGGCTGTCATCCATCAAAGCGATCTGGGCCTGTCCACCATCACCATGCCCGAGTTATCTTCTTTTGAATACCTCGCTTTTAAATGCAAGCCCCCTCTCTCCACAACAATATTTCTCATTTACCGGCCACCCAGACTGAACCCGTCTTTCATCCCAGAAATGTCTAAACTTCTGACAACATTCTGTACTACGTCTGCCAATATCATAATTCTTGGAGATATGAATATCCATGTCAACTCCCCCACCTGTCGTTTTGCAGCAGAATTCCTTCAATTACTGGACTGTTTTAATCTGACTCAACTTGTCGATGTCCCCACTCACACTAGGGGTCACACACTCGACTTGGTTATTACAAACTCTGACCATCTCAGCAATCTTCGGGTTTATGATCTGGGCATCTCTGACCACAAGGTCATTTCGATGATGATGTCTTCACCGTCCGCCCTCATCAAGCCTAAGCGCCAAATCTGCTTTAGAAATCTAAAAAACATCAACCCAGAATCTTTGGCAACCGACCTTCAGCATCTCTTTTCTGTTAACTGCTCACCAGTCATGGACCCTGTGGACTATTACAAAAACACCCTTAAGAGCCTCCTAGATATCCAAGCACCAGTCAAAACTAGATTAGTGACCTTCTACCGAACAGCCCCCTGGTATACCAGTGAGCTACGGAAAATGAAGGCATCTGGGCGGGCCATCGAGCGGAGATACAAATCCACTGGTCTCACCGTCCACCAACAAGCTTTCCGGAAACACCAAAAAAAAAATACTCAAAGTCGCTAAGAAAGGCACGGTCGTCATTTTACTCTAATATCATCAAAAACAGTCCTGGAAACTCCAAGCAGCTGTTCTCAACCATTAATTATCTTCTAAAACCACAGACCCACTCATTCACGGAAAACACAAAAGAGCACTGCAATAATTTACTGGACTTTTTCAAAACAAAAATAGACTCAATCCGCTCTTCCATTCATGGATCCTCAATCCAATCGGCCCCATCTGTACACTCACAGCTTGCAATCACTCAGCCCCTGAAATGCTTTCCAGAAATCTTGAATCAGGAGGTTGAGAAGCTCATCAAAAGGATGAAACCCACCACCTGTGCCCTCGACCCTTTTCCTACTGTTCTAGTCAAAGCAAACTCCTTTATCCTAAGCCCTTTAATTACCACTGTAATAAACCAGTCTATCCTGTCTGGCGATGTTCCATCTGCTCTACAAACCGCCATAATCAGATCACTTCTGAAAAAACCCACTCTTGCTCCTGATATATTATCAAATTATAGGCCAATTTCTAATCTTCCTTTCATCTCAAAAGTTTTGGAAAAAGTTGTTGCCATTCATCTCCAGGACCACCTCAAAAACAACCACCTATTCGAAAAGTTCCAATCTGGTTTCCGCACACAGCACAGAAACAGCGCTCGTCAGAGTCACAAATGACCTACGAATGGCAGCTGATGCTGGCTCGCCTTCCCTTCTCATATTGCTCGACCTGTCCTCTGCCTTTGACACTATGGATCATGGCATTTTACTCGACCGGCTGCATCAAACCACCGGACTTACTGAAACAGCCCTGGACTGGTTCAATTCATATCTGACGGACAGAAAAGAGTACATTTCGCTTGGAAAATCAAGGTCCCGGGAACACACAGTTACCTGCGGAGTACCTCAGGGGTCGGTTCTTGGCCCCATTCTCTTTATCATTTATATCCTGCCACTCGGACATGTCATCAGCCGCCATGGAGTGTCTTTTCACTGCTACGCCGACGACACACAACTGTACATGAAATCCAATCCACAACCAACTGCAGCATTGCCAACATCAACTCCGTCTCTAACACTCACTGCCTGCCTCGAGGAGATAAAGGTGTGGATGAAACAGAATTTTCTCCAACTAAACAGTTCCAAAACTGATGCAATTCTCTTTGGCACCTCGCAACAAATTCAGTCATCCTTACTTTCCGGTATAACTATCTCTGGCCAAGACATTCCCCTTTCCATAACAGTTACCAATCTCGGTGTGAGACTTGACCCACAACTCACCTTTGAAGCCCATATCAAAAATCTCTGTAAGATCTCCTTTCATCATCTCAGAAATATCGCAAAACTCTGTTCTACACTTACCTTAGCTGATGCTGAGAAACTGGTTCACGCTTTCATCTCCTCTAGACTGGACTACTGTAACACTCTTCTCATCGGGATCCCTAACAAGAGTCTGCAAAAGCTACAGTACGTCCAGAACAGCGCTGCAAGGATCCTGATGAGAGTGCGAAAGTATGAACACATCACTCCCATCCTCCACACGCTTCACTGGCTTCCCGTTTCTGCTAGGATCGAATACAAGGTTTCACTCCTCACTCACCAATGCATCTATGGAAACGCACCCCCCTACCTGAAAGAGCTACTTACCCCTGTTTCTACAGCACGATCCCTCCGATCACAAAACTCAAACCGGCTCTTAATACCAAAAACTAAACTCTGCACAATGGGCGATCGCGCTTTTTGCTCTGCCGCTCCCCGGATTTGGAATGACCTCCCAGACCATCTGAGGTCACCACAGACCATCGAGACTTTTAAAAAGGGATTAAAACATTACTTTTTAGCAGATCTTATGGATTTTAAGAATGTCTAGATATTGTTCTTAGGATCAGACATGTAGCACTTTGAGATATTTCCTTAAAATTTAAAGTGCTTTTTACAAATACAATTTATTATTATTATTATTATTATTATTATAAGATGGCGTCAGTATAGGTTAACTGTTTTGACTCTTGCTGAAATTTGTGCAAAATTTTGAACTTATAAACCTAATTGTGAATACCTTGTTTTCGATGTCTTAATTCCTCAACTTGTATGCTCTTGTAACGACATATGGACTGTTCAAAAAAAATTTAAATAAACTTTTTGAGAGCTTTTTTTCCTCCCCGGTACAAAACGGCAAATTCGCTAATATTTTACCCAATCATCCACTCAACAGAACGTCTAGGTTACGTATGTAACCTCCGGTCCCTGATGGAGGGAACGAGATGTTGTGTCAGAGAAGCGACACTAGGGGTCTCTCTTGAGCGCCGATATTCACCTCTGAACTATGCAAAAAGGCCAATGAGAGTTGGCAACCAGTATTTGCATGTCCCGCCCCCGGACATACGGGTATTTAAGCAGCGCAAATACGGGAGTTCATTCAGGATTTTTCTGAGGAGCCGGAAATGGTCCGGCCACAACAGTGGCTCGGCTCAGCAACGTGGCAGGGGAGACACAACGTCTCGTTCCCTCCATCAGGGAACGGAGGTTCCATACATAACCTAGACATTCCCCTTCTGTCGCTCTCTCCACGTTGTGTCAGAGAAGCGACACTAGGGGTCCACTTAAAAAGTGCCATGCGCTGAGCCGTGTACGTGAACTGCTGATACAGGAGCGAGCAGGTATTCTTACGTGCAGAATGACCAACTGTATCAGGCTGCACGTACCCTTCCCCAATGCCCCATTTAAGCCATCAGACTCTTATCGTTACCCTGGAGGGGGGAACAAGGTGATGGCCGCCAACATGGGAACGGGCCAGCCTGGCTGGGCCTCTTTTCTCTCTATGTTTCTCGCATAGAGCAACTACGGCCGGGGCTCTTACATGCATTGAGGAAAGGGGGTCTTAGCCCTCATTCAGGGTGGAGAAGACCCTGCGGAGGCCACACCTACCCGGGAGGGGAGGCAAATTTTAGTGGCAAATACATCAGATGGCCTATACTTAGGACCTATGTGGAAAAGTTGGTGCGGTGGTAGATCCAGCCTCGTAACTGCCTAAGGGAGACACAGGAGTCAGCTCGTGAGGGGACAGTACCGTGGCATTACACACAGGGGGAATCCGAACAGGAGGCCTTACCTGTGGAGCACCTATACCAGTACAGGGTAGCTTGCGGTACCCGCAGTGGTTTGGGTCGGCGAGTTCCTCCGCTGAACTGCGTACCCGCGAGGGCTAGGGAGGAGTCAACCAGTGGCCCAAAAAATGGGATCTCCTGGGAACAGAGGCGCACTGTTTTCCCTTGGTTAGGGGGAAAGGGCGCTAGGCGCAAGCGGTTCACCCAGTCAGATCGTCAGCGTGCTACCGAGTTGTACGGGCTCTGACCTGAGAAAACACGGGACGATACTGACTCAACTTGGAGATTATAGAATCTCGCAAAAGTGTTAGGTACCGCTGCTCTACAGATGTCTGCTAAGGCGGTGCCCCTAGCCGGTGCCCACGAGGACTCAACACTCCTGGTGGAGTGAGCTTGGACCCGCAAGGGGGGGGCACGGCCTGGGTGTGATAAGCCAAGGAAATGGCGTCGACAACCCAGTGGGCGAGTCTCTGCTTGGAGACAGCGTTCCCTTTCTGCTGTCCCCCAAAGCAGATGAAGAGCTGCTCAGAGCGTCTAGTGGTCCAGATAGATACGTAAAGCACGTACTGGCCACCGCAGTGAAAAGGCTGGGTCTGCCTCCTCCCGGGGCAGCACTTGCAGGTTCACTACCCGATCCCTGAAGGGTGTGGTAGGAACCTTGGGCACATAGCCCGGTCGCGGCCTTAAGATCACGAAGTGACTGCCGGACCGAACTCCAGGCAAGAGTCGCTAACAGAGAACGCTTGCAGGTCCCCAACCCTCTTGATGGAGGCGAGCGCGATCAGCAGGACGGTCTTGAGAGAGAGGGCCCTGAGTCCAACTGAGTCTAGCAGCTTGAAGGGGGGTCTCTGGAGTCCCGTGAGGACAACCGAGAGATCCCAGGAGGGGAACAGGTTAGGCCGGGAGGGAGTCAACCTCCGGGCACCTTTTAGGAACCTGACAATTAAGTCGTGCTTACCAAGAGACTTGCCGTCTACCGTGTCGTGGTGGGCCGCGATAGCGGCGACATACACCTTGAGGGTGGAGGGGGACAGCCTCCTCTCCAGCCTCTCCTGTAGAACCATGAGCACTGACCTAACCGCACACTTCTGTGGGTCTTCGGCTTGGGAAGAACACCAGTCTGCGAACAGACACCACTTTAGGGCGTAGAGATGCCTGGTCGAAGGGGCTCTGGCTTGGTTGATAGTGTCTATGACGGCCGGTGGTGGGCCGGCTAGATCTTCCACGTCCCATCCAGGGGCCAGACGTGGAGGTTCCAGAGGTCTGGGTGCGAATGCCAGAGCGTGCCCCGTCCCTGAGAAAGAGGATCCTTCCTCAGGGGAATTCGCCAGGGAGGGGCTGTCGTGCGGAGTGTGAGATCCGAGAACCATGTCCAGTTGGGCCAGTAGGGGGCCACCAGAGTGACTTGCTCCTCGTCCTCCCTGACCTTGCATAGCACCTGTTCAAGAAGGCTCACTGGGGGAAAAGCATACTTGCGCAGCCCCGCGGGCCAGCTGTGCGCCAGAGCATCTGTCCCAAGGGGAGCTTCTGTGAGGGCATACCAGAGCGGGCAGTGGGAGGTTTCCTGGGAGGCAAACAGGTCTACCTGGGCCTTGCCGAACCTGTCCCAAATAAGCTGAACCGACTGGGGGTGGAGCCTCCACTCTCCGCCGGGCAAGCTTTGCCTTGATAGCGCGTCCGCTATCACATTGAGGTTGCCGGGGATGTGAGTGGTGCGCAGTGACTTGAGTCGCTGCTGGCTCCAAAGGAGGAGACGATGGGCGAGCTGTGACATGTGGAGGGAGCGTACTCCGCCTTGGCGGTTTATGTAGGCCACTACCGTGGTGCTGTCTGTCCTGACTAGGACGTGCTTGCCGCGAATTAACGGAAGAAACCTCTTCAGGGCAAGAAAAACAGCCAGCAGCTCTAGGCAGTTGATGTGCCAGCGCAGCGGGCCTCGGTTCCACCGGCCTGCGGCTGCGTGCCCGTTGCAAACGGCACCCCAACCCAGTTTGGAAGCGTCGGTCGTAACCAGAACACGTCGGGACACCTGCTGCAAGGGCACTCCTGCCTTTAGAGAGCAGAGGTCTGTCCAGGGTTTGAAGGCTTGGCGGCAGGTAGTGGTAACTTTCACCTTGTGCGTGCCGCGGTGCCATGCTCCTCTCGGAACTCGAGTCTGGAGCCAGTGCTGAAGTGGTCTCATATGCTTCAACCCCAGCGGCGTGGCCGCCGCGGAGGATGCCATATGCCCCAGGAGCTGTTGTAAACGTTTTAAAGGGACCACGGCGCCTGGCTTGAAGGAAGCGAGGCATTTCAGCACTGACTGAGCACACTCGTTGGAGAAACGTGCTGTCATTGAGACTGAGTCTAACTCCAAACCGAGAAAAGAGATGCTCTGGACCGGGGTGAGCTTGCTCTTCTCCCAGTTGACCTGAAACCCTAAACGGCGGAGGTGCTTGAGCACCTGGTCTCTGTGTGTGCATAGTAATTCCCGCGAGGAGGCCAGAATGAGCCAATCGTCGAGGTAAATGAGTATGCGTATGCCAGCTCCTCGGAGCGGGGCAAGAGCCGCCTCTGCGACCTTCGTGAAGACGCGAGGGGACAGAGACAGGCCGAAGGGGAGGACTTTGTACTGATACGCCTGGCCGTCGAACGCGAACCGCAGAAAGGGTTGATTTCGAGGGAGAATCGAGGCGTGGAAGTACGCGTCCTTCAGGTCCATCGCTGCGAACCAAACTAGATGCCGGACACCAGATAGAATTTGTTTATGGGTGAGCATTTTGAACGGGAGTTTGGACAAGGTCCGATTGAAAACTCGCAAGTCCAAGATCGGTCATACACTGCCGCCTTTCTTGGGTACAACAGTAAGGGCTGTAGAAACCCTTCTTCGTTTCGGTTGGAGGGACAGGCTCTATCGCGTCCTTGATTAAAAGGGAGGCGATTTCTTCGCGCAGGGACTGAGCGTGTCTGTCGTGCACTGCGGAGAAATGAACGCCCACGAAGGGGGGCGGAGACCTGGCAAACTGAATTGCGTAACCGAGTCGAATGGTCCGGTGCAGCCATCGCGACAGGTTGGGCAGTGATAGCCACGCCTCTAAGCTCCGTGTTAGGGGCACCAAGGGGACGAGAATTTTGGACGTACCCGGCGGGGCTTCGCAGCGGTACGGAACAGGTAACGCGGCATCGGGGGGCAACGTGGCATCCCGAGGCTCTGGTGCTGAGAGCAAACTCAAAGCACTTACCTTGCTCCACGCACCCGGCGGGGGGCGGGTTCATGACTGAGGAGGAGGTCCGACGCTGGCGTCCTCTGAACTCATCTGAACCAGCCGGCCGGGGAACAGTCGTGGGCCTGAGGGCGGGGGCACCACGTCCGGGAAGCCGGGACTGTTGAGGCCTGAAAGCAGAGTGCCGTGAGAACGGCATTTGCGGGCCAGGTGACCCAGAGACAACAAGGAAATAGCTCTATAGTGTGTAAACAATTTAACAAAAAATTCTCCTTCTGGCCCTCCACCAGGGAACGGAGTGGTCTTACCAGCTCCGGAGCTACTGTCTCGGTCTCTGGGTCGGTCATCTCAGGGGCGCCTGGGAGCCTTCTGGGTCCTCAAGGAGGTCCGTGAGACTTCTGCGGGAAGCTCGACGCTGGGGCTGAGAGCTGGGCCCACTCACTTGTTAGTTGAGGCGGAGCACCACTTTCTTTCTTCCTTGAAAGCCGCAGGAGGGAGCCCTCGGCGAGCAGACAGGGCATGGCCCCTGGCGGCAGGTTTGCGTCAGGGCAAGATGTGTGAAAATAGCCTTCGTCTGTTTCTTCACCACTGAGGACTGCTGGGCGAAGTCGTCAAGTGGCGTCGCCGAATGGACGGAACTGGGAGACGGGGGCGTTTGAGAAAGCGTGCTTTGTCTGCCTCCTGTACTGCCTGTCCATCGTTGCGTTTCTGGACCATGGAGTGGCCATCGCCTGTTTGAGTGCAGTTCCTGCAGCACGTCAAGAACAGGACTACCCAAATGCAGATTTTGGAGTGCCCTGGCCCGGTGGACTTGCAGGAGGGGGCCATGGCGTGCAGGGGGGAGCGGTCTGGGACCGTTCTACCACCGAGGGTAGCGAGAGCGGAGGAGCGAGGAAGCTGGGCTTGCTCAGCTCGTCATGCACATCCGGGAAGGGACCCGGGGGGCGCGGTTGCGAGCGGCACACATGCCCGCAGAACCAATTAAGCCCAGGGAAGCATAGCGGACCTTCGTGCGTCAGGCTCAGACTGGGCGGTGACCCAAAGGTGGTGGTCCAGGTGAGTTATTCGCATCCGGCGCAGCTGTTATGCTCTCCAAGGCAGCGGCTAAATAATATTTATGCAGAAAATGCTAAAGGTGCGCTCATTAGGTCTAGGGCCAAGTGGCTTGAATGCCTCGCGTACCTCTGAACTTGAGAAAAGGCCAATGTCAAGTTGGCAGACAGAATTTGCATGCCCCGCCCCCAGACATACGGGTATAAAGGGGAGCGGGCGAGCGAAGTTCAGACAGGTTTTCACTGAAGAGCCGAGAATAAGGTTACGGCGCATTACAGTGGTAGGGATAGTGACGTGGCATGGGGAACATAAAATCCCGTTCTTTCCATCGGGGAACGGAGGTTACAACAGTAACCATGATGTTCCCCTTCTGTCACTCACTCGACGTTGTGTTGATTGTAGTCTCACAAGGGGTCCCACTTCAAAACACCATGCACTACCCGTGTTATGTAACTGTTGAGCCAGGTGCAAGTAGGCTGCTGTGTGCTAGAAGCAGCTGGGTCGGCTTCACGTAACCCTCCCCTACGCCCCCAATGAAAGGTGTTGTATACCGCTCTTAGGTTTCCAGCACCCATACGGGAACAGGCGACATGACTTGTATGGGAGCCAGCCGGCCAGCCGCGCCTTTTCTCTTTCTATGTTTCTCATCATAGAGTTAAAAAGCGGCTGGGGCTATCTTAACACTATAGACACGTCGGGGAAGGCATCCTTTTCCGTTCCTACTCTTTCAGGGGGAAAAAGGCCCTGCAGAGACAAGGTAGGTTTGGAGGTAACTTGTGACTAATACATACAGGGGTTGTTAAGCCACCCGTGGACATGGTGCAGTCGTAGATCCTGCCTGACAAGGGAGGAGTTGCTACAGACACGGCGACCGGGGGCAGTGAGGACTGCCCAAGGGAGACATGGGTCCTACCAACAGGGGGGCCGTATTGTGGAAAATACATCACAGGGAGTTGCCTGAAGCGGGAACTATACCTGTGGAGCCCAAGCCCAGCACGGAGCACTTGACTCGTGGTGGGGAATTGAGAGGAACCGCTGACTGCGCGTGCTCAGATGTGAGGTGCGCTGATATTGAGTCTGAGTCTAACTCTAAGCCGGGAAAAGAGATGCTCTGAACCGGAGAGAGCTTGCTTTTTTCCCCAGTTGACCCGAAGCCCCAAACGGCTGAGGTGCGCGAGCACCTTGTCCCTGTGGGCACATAGTAACTCTCGAGAGTGTGCTGGGATGAGCCAGTCGTCGAGGTAATCGATTATGCGGATGCCCACTTCACGTAGTAGGGCAAGGGCTGCCTCTGCGACCTTGGTGAAGACACAAGGGGAAAGGGACGGGCCGACGGGTAGGACCTTGTACTGATAGTGCGATGGGTTGGATAGCGACGTCCAAGCTCCATGCGGCGTTCTCGGGACACAAGTGGAAAGCAACAACCTTGCCCACCTGAGGGACCTCCATGTAACCAACCTCCTCCACTGTCCAGGGTATTGAGAGCAGATGAGTGAGGAGGTAAAAGGTGCCCTCCACGAACTCGTTGGCTCATCATGCACTTCCGGGAAGAAAGGTACCGTGGGGGGAGTGGCTATGAGCGGCGCCCTGGCCGGAGGAACTGATCAAGTAGCCGTGAGGGGGACGGAGTTTTCCAGTCCACCTCGTGCTCGCGGCGGCCCGGGAAAGCATAGCAGATATCCGTGCATCAGGCTCAGACTGGACGAGCAGACCCGAAGTTGGCAGCCCAGATGATCAGACGTTGCTGTGATGCTCTCCGATGCAGCGCGAAATCGTCATCCAATTCCGGGGGGCTCGAAGGAGAATGCCGGCTGGCCGCGAGGTGAGCCCCACTATCCCGAGTTCAGATGGAAGCAAGCAAGCGTGCCAGGGGGTGGGTGGTTCGTGGGGATTTACACGGCGAAACCAAGCCCGTCGCCATCCCTGAATCGCCTTCAACGCCAGCTGGGTCGTCCTCAATCCCGTAGGAAAAAGGAACAATGCGTGGGGGCGGCTGATGTGGCTTCTCGCGTGAGAAAAGAAAGCCGCGACCGCAATGTTGCCATGGCTATGTTCTCGCAATGAGATCATGAACCATAAAACGCTGCCTGCATGTGATCGCAGCCCAGGCACACGAGACAGCTTTTTATGACCGTCAGAAGTTGAGAGAATTCGACCGCATCCATGAACTACACAGAGGCGGAAGGGCATCTTGAAAAAGACGCGTCCTGATAAGGATGTTCAACGCCTGCTGTGTATTGCTCTTTTATGAGTGGAAACTCAAACTCTTTTAGAGGAAATAAACTCTTTTTTTAGGAGGAGAGCGCAATGAAAGCGCTGTTGAAGCACCCAGGGGTGTGGACTGCACAGCGTTTAGAGAGGAGAAAGCCGCTGGAATGTGCCTTAGATCCAACAGCAGTGCTTATCGCCAGTAGAGGTGAGTGGAACAGTGGTGAACTCAGCTTTGCTGTTGCACAACCGCTCAGCTCCGAAGAAAAAAATCAGTCCGGGGGCGGAGCTTGCAAATTCTGTCTGCCAACTTGACATTGGCCTTTTCTGAAGTTCAGAGGTACATGAGGCTCTCAGAAGAGACCCCTTGTGTCACTACAATCGATTCAACGTCGAGTGAGTGACAGAAGGGGAACTCTGTTTGGTATCTGGGCATTTTAATAACCAAGTAAGTTTACGATAGAATTACAGATAATTTTTCACAACGGTTGAACAAAACGAAGAATGTGTTTAATTGTTGGCTTCAGAGAAATGTATCACTTTGTGGACGTGTCCTTATTTCAAAAGCTGAGGGCATATCCAGGATAGTATACCCTGCCCTGTCTCTATATGTTGATTTTAAGACCTTATTCAGCCATTAATTCTTTACTGTTTAAATATTTATGGGAAAATAAAATTGAATATGTTAAAAGAAAGACAATGATAAGAAGCAACTTAGATGGAGGTGTGAATGCTCTGGATTTTAGTACTCCTAATCACGTTTATAAAATTAAATGGATTAAACACTGTTTAGCTGCCGATGATCACTCTTTATAGTTTTATATACCAAAATTAATTTTTTACAAATGTGGCAGTTTAAAGTACCTATTGTCTTGTGATTTTAAGTGTAACAAATTCCCCATTAAGCTTGCTAAATTTCATAAACAAGCATTAGAAGCATGTCAAATGGCCTTTAAGCATATATTAAGTATAATATGGAGTGATTAACATATACTGCTCAGGAATATACAAAGGATTGGTTTGATAACGGTATAGTTTTTATCTTGGACTTGATGAAAAATTATGGTGAGATTTATTCTTATAGAGAATTTGTTGAAATGTCAGAAGTGAATACATCTCCAAAAGTTTATTCTAGGGTAGTTAAATGCATCTCACCAAAATGATTGCATTAATTAGATCTCAACATAGTTATAATTTCCTAATTTGTGAAATACCTAAATTATCCATTGGAGGTATGGAGCTTGAAAACACTATATGTAACAATTTATGAGTTTATACAAAACCTTACACAAAATAACAGCTGTCGATCTAAAGCTTTCCTCAAATGGAAATTGGAATACCCTCTTGTATTTGTAAGTAATTCTTGGGCTGTTATAAACAGGTTTTTGTTGCCCAACAAAATGAAGGTTTATTTTAAAATGTACTTGTAATGCTTTTTTTTTTTTTTTTAATCTTTTTTGAACGTGACTATGTAAAGGGTTTCTGGAAAGAAAAATCAATGCTGTTTTTTTTTAATTATAATAAGCTTTTTATTTTACAGGTTACATCTGTATTGTTTTTAAATTTGGATACTGGGGTAAATATGATGGATGACATGCTAAAAGTGTTAATTTTGTGTGGTCATTTTCATATACACAAATGCAAGGTTACTGATTCAAGAACCAATTTTAGGCTGTTTTGTATTGATTTAAATTATTTTATGACTCCCTGTGCTCATTATCTAGTAAAAAAAGCTAATAAAACCTCTCTTATGTTGAGAAGATTGGTTATATAAGATTAAGATATCTCAAGAGGGTATTATGTCCATGTGTTTTTGGTTTGTCTTTGTTCTAGTTCGATAGCATGTCATTGAAGTCTAGGCTACCTGAAAAACACAAACAATGTCACATCTTTAATTTCACAATCTATAACTTCAGCAACTGCAATCTGTTTCTATAAACAAAAAATGTGTCATCCCTTCATCTCCATAGTCTATAAAAGCTTTTAATTATCATAATGATCTTTTAAAATGATTTTAAGCCCCTGGCTTTTTGTTTGAAACAGGTTAATGCTTCTGTTATTTTAATGGTAATTCACTTGATCTGTCATTCTAAAGAAGTTTAAATAAAATAATAATACACCAAGGCATTTGATCTATTTAAGTAATGCACTGTAGCCTTCATGGTTTATTTTTTATTTAAATAAATAAAACACACATTTTTAAACATGAAGCTTTCAGAATATAAACTGAAAATAAATTATTTAAATCTTTATGACTTTATGAAAAATGTAAGCATTAGTGAGGCAAAATCATGTATAAATATTTCTGATTAGGTGCAAGTGATGTTTAATAGTATCAGCCTTTGTGCAATGGCAGCAGCTTATTTGGCTTGGATAGACATCGCTTTAGTGCGTTCCGAATTACAAATATTTTTGAGCCCTACACCCTTCAAACCTCGAATCTCTCACTCTGGAGGGCAAACCCTCTGAAGGGACTATGGCAAGGGTGGGGAACCCTGCTCCTGGAAGGCCACTGTCCTGCAGAGTTTAGCTCCAACCCTAATCAGACAAACCTGAGGAAACTAATCATGATCTTGATTACTTGAAAAATTTAAAGGGCAGCTGTGTTTGATTAGGGTTGGAGCTAAACTCTGCAGGACAGTGGCCTTCCAGGAGCAGGGTTCCCCACCCCTGGACTAGGGCATGGGGATGAGCCCTTCGGAATGGAACGCACACTGTCGTTCAGCAGATCTTTGTTCACGATTCATTCGAGTTTACCAGTGTTGGGCCTCATGTGCTCAGATAGGAGACAAAGGCAGGCCTACACAGTCCCAAGATTGACTGCGGCCTGTAGGAACACTCAAAGCCTGATAACACAGAATCAGCTGCCAAAATCAAACAAAAGGAGTCCAAACAGACTACAGATACCATCAAGCCTTGCTCACTTTACACCTAGGTGTGAAATTCAGAAGGCTCGAACTCTCAACTCCCATTGGATGACACGCGCAACAGAATGCATCCCTCAACTATGATGTCATCGAGAGTATAAAACCCTTGGATTCCTCCTAAGCTTGCTTCCAGCGACAGCATTCACCACATCTAGTTGCAGCCCTGCTGCAGAAGGATGTAGCGTACATACCTGAACTTTGGCCATACAATCTCCATCTCGCTGGACGAGCCGAGATTCTCTGTGTTCCACCAAACACACTTGCGGATCCAAATGAGACCGCCAAGCAATCTGTGTCTCATCCTTTTGCATGAAGTGAAGAAATCTGGTATTACTGTAACTTACTATTACCACAAATGAGATTTGCTGTGTTGTTGTCCAACCACATTGGGCTGTTTGTGCATTTCCGCCATTGTGGGTGAGACCGGCACATTGCGACGAGTTTATCCATTAAAGAACCAAAACCATAGCAGATGGATTACAAACCATTCACAGCATCTCTGAGTAATAAAACGAATGGCTGCCTTCTCTCCCACAATCACTAAAACTAACTTCAGTGAAGTCGCCCTGTTCTCTCTCTCTCATACTAACTGACACACACACGACCCATAAAAAACATTCCCGCACACACATTTGGCAAACAGATAACCTCGCGATAGAGCCCAGCTTTGTCCCTAAGTTATCGTACCAGCAGAGACATGCATTAATGGGTAGACGGCATTAATCAGTCTCTCCACCCGCATTCGCGGCCACATTCTCTGGCCGGAAACCTTGCATGATGTACTCTCCACGAGAGCCACGCCCACCATCTTGTGCACTCCTTCTCTCCTTACATGCACATACACCCATTCTCACACACATACACCCATTCTCACACACACACATCTATCCTCCTCTTATATATTATAGGCTTATCTGTTACCATATCTAATCATGTTAATGTTTAGTTTGTTGGAAGTCTGAAGTTTATTGACTGCATTGTATTGATTATTAATTGATATTACTGCATCAATAAAATTTGTTATACTTTAAAGAGAAGTGTTTTGGACATGCTCCTATGTCAAGGGCTGGCAGGGGATGTCAGTGCTCAGATTCAAGCCTTCATTGTTTACCTTTTGAATGTCAATGTTCTCCAAATGTCGACTTTCCTAAGAGAACAATCCTATATTGAGACGACAATCCTATATTGATAACTGTCTGGTTATTAGTCACTGATTCCAGGGTGGTGCCCTGGCAATATTAATCCATATTAATATTCTATTGATTTTAATCATTAATAATGATCATTTATAATTGTTTATTTGAAGGATTAATAAGCTGATGTTGATTCTAATAAATGTTACCTTTTAAATTATTAATTATTGTCAATAACTAAACCAACTCCTGAGTGAAGCCCCAACACCAGTATATTCAGTTCGTTCACAAATCACCTTCCATCTCGTTTAGACTTAAATGACTGACTAGTTCAGTGAAGGTGCGTATTCGTTCAGCGGGTGAAACCAATGAAATGCTCCTTCATATCAAATTGATCCTTCAGTACCAAGGTGGATTTAGGTCTTTGAGTAGGTATACTGTAAGTTTACAGGCAGTGTTTCACTCCTGGTGCAAATCACTACAGGGGCCAATCACGCAGCGCGGAGACCCCAGCACCCAGACACACAGTGTGATAAATGAATTGGAAGTAATATTATTATATATATTATATATATAATCGTATTGACCATAATTATGGTCAATACGATATTCTCATTACTGTAATGCGGAAAAAAATTGTCATTACAATATTCAAATTACCGTTATGTGAAAAACGTTGGCCCTTACGATATTCTCATTGCCATAATGCGGAAAAAAATTGTCATTATAATATTTTAATTATTGGTATGCGAAAAAAAGATCATTACCATATTCTCGTTAATGTAATGGAAAAAAAAATCCTCAAGTAAATAATGTCACAGTGCAAAAAAATCTTAATTGTCCTATATGTAGGCTTAATTTTTTATGAGTAAAATATCATTTAAAATTTGTAGGTGTTATTTAGGTTTAAATATGGCCATATTATGACAATTTCCTAAGAATCACCCTTTTACTAGTATTTTGAAGATGATACCTGGACATCACTTGCTGAATTAAACATACAACATTAAAAGGTTGTTTGATAAGAATGTAGCATACTGCTGGTTAAAATGTTTATCATTGCATAATATTTTACACACTATTGTATGTGCTCAGCATACAGTGTTTAATGGGCAGTAAGCAGTATGCTAAGAAATCAACTGTAAGACACTGGAAGGGTAAGACTGTTCTCACACGTAACTTTGTTTAATGATCTTGTATTTTTCCATCAGGTTGTGTTATCATTCGCCCACCAAGAGATGGAGGGATCAGATACAGGGGTCTGACCCAAGAACAGGTGTGTTGTTTTGTGTCAGTTTGTGTGTGTCTGTGGGTTTGGGGAAGTGCAGTGCACTCACTTTCTCTTTCGCATTGTAGATCCGTAGCGTTCAGGTATTGCCGGTGGATTATGAGATTGAGTACATCTGCAGAGGGAACAGAGTGATTGTGGGGCCAAAGGTTAGGAAGTGTCTCCCTGACGGCACATGGACTGACCTCAACCAGCGCAGCAGATGTTGTAAGTTCAGCTAATTCTGTATTCTGTTCAGACACACACGCGTTGGTGTGACTATCCTTATGAGATCTCTCCATAGACATAATGATTTTTATACTGTATGAACTATAGATTCTATCCCCTAAACCTACCCTAATCCTAAACCTCACCAAAAACTTTCTGCATTTTTTCATAAAAAAATAAAAATAAACATTTAGTATGTTTTTTTTAAGTGATTTGAATTATGGGGACACTAGAAATGTCCTCATAATGTCCACCCCGTTTATAGCATAATACCCTTGTGATTACCAGTTTGTAACCTAAAATGTCCTCGTAAACCACCCAAACCTGCCCCTACACACACACACACACACACACACACACACACACACACACACACACACACAGGTTGTATGAAATAAACAGGTTTATTTCACAAAAAGATTGACATGATTAACATGTATTCTGTGTAAATGTGTATTCCTGTTGTATTCCTCAGTACTGCCATGTCCGAGAGTGTGGACGTCTCTAGAGAATGGGCGAGTGACCGTGCATCCTCCTGGCCCAGCAGTGGAAGACACCATACTTCATTACAGCTGTCTGGAGGGCTTCATACTGGTGGGCAGAAACAGCACACACTGCACTAAACTGGGCAAGTGGGACTCGCCCAAACCCGTCTGCCACTGTGAGTATCAGTGTATGTATATGTATACTTTCAGAATGTATTTTATGATAATTATTTGTAATTTTGGTATTCTCTTTCTCTCATGTCTTGCTTCTAATGAAGATGACAGACATTATACAGGTAAGATAATTATTATAATTTCAATTATTGAAGGAGACATTATTACTTTGCAAAATAAACTGAAACTTTACAAAAGAAGCTATGTAATTTATTAATCCAGAGGTTCTCAAACATAAGAATCCTTACGGCCCCCAAGAAATTGTCGGGCCACCAACCCCTTGGTGATCAGCTCTCAGGAGTCATTTTTAACATTTCAATAAATAATGTTGTGATGATGAGGAGGGTGGGGCCGGGCCGTGAGTTTGCAAGGCCTGCCCCCAATCAGGCGAATCAGCCGAGGAGAGGAATAAGGCCGAGCCAGATGCGGCAGTTCAGGAGAGAGAGCCACATGCAGCTGCCGTGAGTGTTTATGCTTGTGTCTTTTTAAGTTTGATGGTTCGTCCGGTTCTCGCCTCCTCCTTGCCCACATTCCCTTGTTACATTGCTGCTGAAACCTGGGAAGGAGGAGGGATGCACTGTTGTGGAGTCCTCACCACTGCTGTCTACCCAAAAGAGTAGCCATGGCCATCTGCCGGGGGTTGGTGGAGTCTCTGCCATCCGCCTGGACGCGGAGGAATGACTGCCATCCGCAAGGGGAGGAGGGGCTCGCTGCCGGCCACTTGGAGCAGTTGAGCTGCTGCCATGGGTGGAGGGGCTCGCTACCGGCCGCCAGAATGCGGAGGGGCGTTCCATCCACCAAGGGTCCACCCAGGGAGGACCGTCTGTCATCCACCAGATGGTGGAGGAGTGGTTGAGGACCAGGCGACGGCGTTTCATACTTCATATGATATTTAACTACAAATGGGTTTGATGTCATTTAGAACTACATCTGTGAAAATATAAGGTATTTTTGTGTTCATTTTCGGTGGTTCGAAACAGCTTGCCTGGGCGAATTTTAGGTAAAATTCTTACCGGCTGCTAAGCACCTTACTGCCATTTGTCCACGTCATTGGTAACTGTAACCTGGAGCTCCACCTACTTTGAGACCAACAGTTAATTCAGTTTATGTTGTTCAGTCAGTCAAAATCGGACAATATGGTCAAACCTGCATGAAGAGTTCTTAGCGAGCTGTGCCTACAAGTGAAAATCGTTCATGTAGAGACATTTTCTAAGACTATATCAAGCTTTTCCCCTAGTTTAATTCGTTTAGAAAAGGAATGAAAAATCTACTCAATTACTCTCAAGTGTCCATTCACTTACTCTATGTGCCATCTGCAGCAAAAGCCATTCACCTACCCAAAGTAAGCCTCTCATCATTTTTTGTCTTTATTCCTCACAAAAACACTTTTATACACTCATCTTTGCAGTAGCATCAGTGTCATCATTAATTACAATGAAGAGTGTAATCAGTTCATAGTATATTAGTGCATTAGCATCATGAATTCAGAATGTAAATAAGACAAATTAAACATTTTCGACTGCATATATATTACTGTGGTTAAAACAGCTTTTTTACTGATCTCATTTGAATTTTACTGATAGAATGAGGCATAAAGTCATTGATAACACATTTTAATGTCACATTGTTTAAGGTTTTACATGGAGCATCCTCATATTTAAATGTTCTTCTAAACCCCTCCCACAGTGGTGTGGCGGGTGTCTGAATGTTCACAAAGAGTATAACGTTACTCGGCTGTTTAGATCTACTTTTTCCCCTGAGTGAAGGCGGGCTCATCTTAGGGTTCTTGTAGTTCAACTGGTAGAGCATGGCACTAGCAATGCCATGATTATTGGTTTGATTCCCAGGGAACATACAAACTGAGTTATATGAAAAATAAAATGTATACCTAGAATGCACTGTAAGTTGCTTTGGATAAAACATCTGCCAAATGTATAAATGTAAAAGCTCACAGCCTCGTTTCTGTCAAAAACTCACAGCAAAACCTTTGCAAACACTGTACTAATGATTTCTGCACTCCTCCCAGCCTGACGGTGGCAGTGTTGGATCTGTACCTTTGAGTTCCCCAATCAAATGAAAGAGTAAAAATGTATTCTACTCAGCCAGACAGTGTTCCACTCAACGGTTTAATTTACAAACCATAAGGGGGCAGCATAGGACAAGTTAATGATTGCAATGCAATACTAACAGTTTATCAGATGATGGTAGTATTGAGTAAGTCCATACAAAGGTTTAGCCCCTGTAACTGAGGCTGTAAATCTGCAAAAATCCTCATAAAAGAATCCTTTTCAGCTTAGTTTACATAGTGCATTGAAAAAGTACTCAGTTATAAAAAAAAAATTGTCAGATTCCAAATTTAGGATATATTAAAGTATGACTAGAGTTGGGTAGTAACACAATACATTTACTCTGTTACATTTACTTGAGTACATTTTTGGAACAAATATACTTTTTTAAGAGTATGTTTCATGGTGGGTACATTTCACTCTTACTTAAGTAAAAATCTGATGACATTTTTTACTTTTACTTCATTACAATGGGTAGCGTTCCTGTCATTAATAAGTGTTCATGCGTAATTTATTGAGTTTTTTGAACAGGACTCTTACGACAGCTGAACTTCACAGATGCACGCTGTCACTTGAGTCACATTCAACTCTATTGCAGCAAGCGCAAAGCAAACATTTCTTCACTCCACACAATGCCTTAATTTTACACCAAGACAATAGAATCCTTTATTTTTTGGTCACACATAATACACACAGTTT
The DNA here is from genome assembly GCF_025860055.1 of Xyrauchen texanus. NCBI lineage: Eukaryota > Metazoa > Chordata > Actinopteri > Cypriniformes > Catostomidae > Xyrauchen > Xyrauchen texanus. The sequence continues at coordinate 30,439,313 of NC_068301.1, forward strand.
TTTTTTGCACATATACAGTGAAATTTATTAGTTTTCACATATCCCAGCTAAGCTGGGGTCAGAGTGCAGGGTCAGCCATGATACGGCACCCCTGGAGCAGATAGGGTTAAGGGCCTTGCTCAAGGGCCCAACAGTGGCATCTTGGTGGTGCTGGGGCTTGAACCCCCAACCTTCTGGTCAGTAACCCTGAGCCTCAACCACTGAGCCACCACTGCCGATATATTTCAAGATTAAAATTGCATCTACAACTTAAGAAAACATGGTGAGGTCTGTCTGTCTGTGTTATGGTGATACTCAGTGTGAATCTGTAACTATGGTCTCTTATGACCTCAGTTTCGCATTTTTATGTCAGTGCTGCAACATATCAGTGCCTACTGTATAAATCCTTGTAAACATCCACATTAAGTGCAAATGTTTTGCCCTGCCGATCACGATTGTGAGCATTTCTGCAGATGTGGGTGGCTTTGTCTATGGACAACAAGCTTCCAAACACAGGGATAAAGTGCAATTTACCCTTAGTGTACAGTACAGAACTAATTATCTAGAATCTTTCAACACTGATGATGCTGGACCGTCACTGATCTAAATTCACGCATGATGTAAAAAGCTGTGAAATAAGGACAGAAGGCATGAATAAAGCATTGCCTCGGTGTATCATTAAACATTATATATAACTTGGGACTGTTTGACATTGTTCACGTTTTTCACCGTAATAATTAGAAGAAAGTGGTTTCCATAATTCTTTACTAACTGACAGATTCATCCAAATCTGAGAAGCATCCTTAAAGTGATAGTTCAGCCTTTAATTAATATTATATCATAATTTCCCCGCCCTCATGTTCTTCCAACCCAGTGAAGCTTTCTGTATTCTGTTGAACCCAAAAGATGTTATTCAGAATGTTAGAGACTGACATTCTCAGTCACTATTCCCTTTCAAAATATGGAGGGGGAAATACATGCAGTGAATTTAAACGATGATTAAGGTTAGCATTCTGTCTAACATCTACTTACAGGAATACTTTTCCCAAAATTGTAATTTTTCGCATCATTTACTCACCCTCATGCCATCCCAGATTTTCTTTTAATATATATATATACAATATTGTATATCATGACAAATAAAAATAATGTCCAAAACCTCTTAAAATTAAACAATAAATCGTATACCTAAAATGTTGAGAATACATAACGTATGCATACCCTTTGTTATTACTACGGTAATCAATGCTCAGGTGCAAGATATTAGTCACATTCCAGAAATGTACCTACAATTTCCAGTTTAGACCCTTTTGAAAATACTGGTCAATTTGCTCTGGCAATTTTTCTTAATGCATGTGTGCAACCAGGGGTTTGGTTTGCTGCTTTCAACTACTTCATGAGCATAAATACCTCCCCTTTCTATAAGATCAAACTGTATGGTTGGATTTTCCTTTGAACAAACTAAAATGAAGACAAAAAGCATTCAAAACAAGTAAGGGATATAATTGTGGAGAAGCACTGGGCAAGTCTGGGGAAGAATACGAGGCCATTTCAAAGGTAACTCGGATCCCAGTGCAGTCCATCATACAGAAGTGGAAAAAACATGGCACTACACTTAATAGGAAGTTTGTGTTTCAGCAGGACAATAACTTACTGACCACAGTGTGACAGCATGAGAAAAAATGAATGATGTCAATGCAATACTTACATTATATCGGATTAAGGCAGTATTGAGCAAGTACATGCAAACATAGCCCCTTTTACTGAAGCGTCATGTTTCACTTACTAACCTGAAGGTGGCAGCATAAGACAAATTAATTGAGTTAATGCATTACCAATAGTATATCAAATGATGGCAGTACTGAGCAAGTGCTTGAAATACTGTATATCTGAGGCTGTCTGCAATTATGCTAGTTTGAGAATCTCTTTCCAATTAGTTTTTTCCAAACTAATTCAATAATCATATAGTGGGCTGCACCATCCTAAGGTGCACAAGTCAAGGTGTTACCATCTGTGTTTACATCACATATAGATTCAGCCCCAGTTGCAACAACATGCACTCAGAGGATTGCATGACCTTGACATCCATGGGTCTAGATGGAAGCAAATTAATTGTACATACTCATCCTCGATGTTTTGACATGTGCATGTGTGCGTGACACTGTGTGCAGATCAGCCCCTGGTGTTTGCTAAATTGATTAATGGAGGTGTCACTGTCCCAATATGGCAGTGATGTCTGCACACCGGCAGGGCTCAGGGAGACGCAGTGATGGAGGGACGACCAGCAGGAAATGAGAAAGGAGAGGAGGATGAAAATGAAGAGAGGAAATGAGATGTAGAGGAGAGGAAGGGATGAGGAAAAATAAAGAAGAAGCAAAGGGTAGACAAAGGTAGGGGGCTGTGTAGATATAGGGAGAGAGTTATATGAGTGGAGGGATTGGATGGGAGAGTGATTTATGCGATACATCTACTTAGTAAATGGTGTTTTCTCACAGTTTTTACCTGGCTGGAAATGCACTCCCAAGTTATCACACGCTTTGTGCCGCCACCTTCCTCTCCCAAGCTTTCTCCTCCAGACTGCATCACACCAATATCTCTGATAAAATACACACTAGTGCTATCCTCCCTTCTGAAAAGACTGGCTTAGACCAGTGTGAATTTCCATGCTGGTCCAAGCTGGTTTATACTGGTCTTGCTGGTGGAACAGCACAACGATGTTGTTCATCAGTAATAAATAAAATAAAATGCTAAGCTTGTTAAAACAGGCTTATTGACACACCAGCATCCAAAACACAACATATGCCGGTCATTTCAACAGGGCTACAAAGGCAAAATGTAGTAAGAACACCAACAATGAAACTGAGAAAATGAGGATTTTGCAGTTACTGTAAATGTCACCATCTGTTTTCTCTGAATCTGAGCGTAGTTGAGCAAACACATTTGTCACTGGACAGACCATAGTCTAAAATACTTGGCCATAACTCAGTTTTGATCAAATGTGTGGTTACTGTGTTTTGCCTTTGCATGACACTCTGCTAATCTATGCCTGTCTTCTAACTGTGACAGATCACATTTGTAGTGTCTTATCTTTTGGGTATCATTACCGTGATGGTAATTAAGGCTGTTTGGGCAGGCAGAAATTGTTCAACTGAAAGCATTGAGCCAATCAATCAAAGAAATCACATGACCTTACTGCTAATCAGGTGCATGCTGAGGAGCATTATATTTAGGATAAAGGATTTAAACAAACCTCTCTAATTATTAGAATTTGGCAGTGTAACTTGTCTTGCATCGTTTGTTCTATAGAAATGAATGATTCATAATCATGCAGCTAACTGAGGAGAGGTGCGCAATAACTGTACTTTTCTAAGTGAATTAACTAATAATAAAACCCATAGACTTACACTAAAGTAGTGACCCGAGCCATATCCATGGACCAGAACATCATAGAGACTTGGCGGTTTGGCATCTTTGACTTTGGCTATTAGTATACACCCTAGCAACCATTTAACAACACCTTTGGAACCACCCGGAACATCCTAGCCACCACAAGGAAACTTGTTAAACAGCACTTTGCGTTGTCAAAATGTTTCACATGGTTGAACTTCTCATGGTACTTTAAAATACCTGCCATATTTCTTGACATATGCATCCGACCTGCCAACCATCTATAAAATAGCTCATTCTTATGCAAAATTAAAATGGGTCGCATGCGCAACGATATTGATTGAAGCCCGAATTAATCGAGCATGTGAGCCGCTCTGCATTTGTCATGAGAGCTCACATTTTAAGGAGTGCCTGGTTGATGCAATCGCACAGTTCCTGTCAATGGAGCTCGCATTTCGCAGGAAGCCTGGTTGACGCATGCTCACGCCGCACGGATAGCAGAGCACAATTTGGCTTCAAAAACCCTGTGCATATCCGTGTCCCATATGAAAAGCATATTTAGCACTCATAAAGTGAAATGAATGGAATAAGGTTGCTTCATCACCTAATGGAAATGCGTATGGACATGGCTGACATGAAAGTATTAAAAGAAAGGTACATCTTTAAAAAAATGTCTATATCGATATTTATGTGTTGTATCGATAACATTGGATCGTTGGTCATTGGATCGATGCATATACACCACTAATAATAACTGCATAGCACCATGCTAAAACTACTCAGAACACCGTACACATAGCAACACACTGGCAATGACCCACAATACCCTAGCATTGTGGCCAGTGGATAACCACTTAGCAATGTCCTAGCAACCACTGAGAACACCTTAGCAACCACATAGCACTATGCTAAAACTACTTAAAGCTCCTTAGCAACTCCATTGCAACACCCTGGCAATGAACTACAACACCATAGCATCGTGGCCAGTGGACAACCACTCAGCAATGCCCTAACAACCACCAAGAACACCCTAGCAACCAAACAGCACCATGCTAAAACTTAGAGCATATTAGCAACTACATAGCAACAGCCTGGCAACAACCCACAACACCTTATGGACAACAGTGGACAACCATTAAAGGCCAAAGTGTATTTTGGCTGTCCGCGTTGCTGATCATTTCACACACAGTATGCAAAGCCTGACCGTGCATGGCCCATATTTTCTTGACCCATGAACATCGTTCTCGTCTGTGTTCATCGTTTGTGCATTGACTGTACTAAAAGACTATCACAAAGCAGTTTTAGTGGTCATGCGTCAAACTTGTACGTATTTGTTTGTGGTCATAAAAGTGTACTTTGAAAGGCAACTGGGTCAGCCGGGCGCAGAAAATCAAAGTATACCCCGTCCTTTAGCAATGCCCTATCAACCAAGAAGAATACCCTATTAACCACATAGCTCCGTGGTAAAACTACTTAGAGTACTTTAACAACCGCATAGCAATACCATGGCAAAACATACTAGTGGGGGCAAGTGTAGCACGGGCAAGCACCGCTTACATTTTCTTCAGAAAAAGAAAAATCATGTTAAGCATCTAAAATGGTATAGACACATTTATATTCAATATCACATCTACAAATTAAATCAAGCACCTTACAGATGTAGATTTAATGATGATGACAATGTGTATAAAAATAGAGGACGTATTAGTCATTTTGAATACACTGACTGACCATTACTTAAGTAAGCACTGTCTATAAAAATCATTAAGCCTTAGTGGGTGAGACAGGTTGATTTTGTGTATTAATTGGTTAAATAGTTGGCTAAGAATGAGTGTAATGAAGACTGGGGGTTTATTATAGGTTTTCCTCATTAGACAAGCACATTGTAGCCTCCAGAGAGAGCAACTTAAGAAATGCTGCAGTTCAGCATTGGTGTTCTGAGTGAATCTCTGTGATTGGTGTGCTACCAACATGCAGCATGCCGCATTAGAGGATTTTAATTAAGAGAGGAAACACAGCAAGTGTGCAATCTCTCTCTCTCTCTCTCTCTCTCTCTCTCTCTCTCTCACACACACACACACTCACTCACTCACTCACTGTGACTTTGCCACCTATTGAGGGAACTCACAGTATGTAAAAGGTCATTTTATGAAGCATTTTAGTGCCTCTGTGAATGTGTCATGCATGTTGGAATTGCTTTAACTTGTCAGTTTTATGTGTATATTTGTACTAAGTATATATGCAAAACTATTTTGAAATTGACACACTGCTTTTAAGACATTATGAAAATATCTAAACTAAAGACAAAGCATTTAAATCAAATACTAAATAAATTCACTTAGTTTGTTGATGTTAGCTGTTCTCCTTGTCTAATCTATTGGCTGGTTTTCGAGGAGTTTTGGGCACTTTTAAACTGGGAGACCAGCTTAAACCAGCTCAAACTAGTTTTGCCACACTGTGGTTGACTAGTCATCTAACAACTGACTTGTCATTTAGTAAGATCGACTAGCCCTTTTGAAAAACAAAACAAAAATCAGCTTAAACCGGCTCTAACTAGTTTGCTGGTCTTGGCTAGTCAGCTAGTAGACCTCACAAATAGACAACACAGTTGCTAGACAACCATTCGACCATTGTGACCCATTCCTAATTTGTGTTTGAATGTCTATTTCCCTGCGTATGTGTGATAATTGTCACATGGTTACCATGGAAAAGGTCTCCCTCTGGGTCGAATTCCCCTATGGCATTTACATGACATTACGCAGTGCCCACTGAAACCTGGAACTGCTTTCTGCATCTTTGGCCTTAATCTCTTTCTCAGCACTGAATGTATGAAATCTGCGTGCAGCGGAGCGAGAGAGAAAATGAAACCGCAGAGAGTAAACAAGGGTTAGGTCAATCTCTCCTCATTTTCTGAGTTGTGTTTTATTTAAAAGTGTTAATAAATTATTCAAGAACAATCACTCAATGGAGGAACCTGCAATCGCAGAAAAACTTGCACCTCCAGCGCAGTGTGTAAAAAAACCCTATTTTCAGCTAGCACTCTTATTTCTGTCAATGTCACCCAGTCCCTTCACCTGCTAGTGCATGCATCATGGAAATAAGACATCCACAGCCACTGTTGTGTCACAAACTTGAAGAGATCTGCCACATGGACTACCAGACAATAATATCTAAAATACATACTGTGTGACACCTAACAAGGTTCAGTCATAAACTACAACACAGCTGCTTTCCTCAGGACAACACAAAACACAAATTCAAGCCAATGTTCTTTTTGAAATTGCACTCTTGAAATTGTTCATCCAGAGTTATTTTTAACCCTGGATTAACTGTCTATTTGTATATTTACAAGATTAATATCATTGATTGTACAGGACAAGCATGTAATATTTTACACGCACACATGCACACACATGTTCTGCTCCCCAGACACTTTTTTTTGTTGCCTTCATGGAAATAGGTGTGATGTCTCAGGAAACCTTTTTCAGTAAAATTTGTCAGGTTGTGCTCACTGTAAGATTCTGGCACCACATTTTTTCACACTCTACCACTTTCAAAATTACAAGCGTTAAATATTACAACCGAAAACCTGCAATTAAAAACAATGAGAAGGCAGGGTGAAGTTTGTAATTTTCTTGCAAAAATAAGAGGAAACAAGTTTCAAATAGTCTTTCTTTGTTTGGACAAGCAGGTAGTACCATCCACAACTCTCGCCATTGGCTAAACCAATGTTGTTATGTTTGGCCGCTCAAACAAACAGATTGCAATTCCATTTGGTGCCAGTAGGGGTGCAGATTTTTCACACTTTAAATATAGTCTGAAAAGCCAACAATAAAACCGATCCACTCACCTCATGCTATTGGCCTGGATGTGTTGTGATGAAGCCACTGTCATTAGTGCTGTGATTTATCGGCATGTCCACTGACCCCAAGCACCTCCATCATCAACCTGATCATCATCACAGCCTAGGTTAAGTGCCTCACCCACGTAGCCGTTTAATCTTCCGCACGAGCTTAGCTGCCTGCTGTATGTCCTTCTCTCTCTTCCCTCTTTCCCCCCTTCCCTTTCTCTCCCTTTCCGCTTCACACTTTCTCTCTCTCTTACTGTGTTTAGCTCTTGTAAATATGGGATCTCTGGGTGGTTTCCAGTGCATTTATGTGTGGTTGCTAAGGTATTCTGGGTGGTTGTTAGTAAATTGATAGGGTATTGTGGATGTTCTATTGGTTTGTTAGGGTGTTCTGAGTGGTTAGTAGTGCATCTCTATGTGGTTGCTAAAGTGTTCTGGCTGAGTGTTTGCAAATGTTTGGGGTGTTCTATGGCTTTGTTAGGGTTTTTGGGTGGTTGTTAGCATGTTATTAGGGTGTTTTGGGTTGTTGCAGTTTATGATTGCTCTGGTGTTGTGTGCTCTGATGTAGTGTGTTTCTGTGTGGTTGCTAAGGTGTTCCTGGTGGTAGTTAGCATGTTGTTAGGGTGTTCTAGTGGTTTGTTGGGGTTTTTGGGTGGTTGCCAGTGTGTTTATGTGTGGTTGCTAAGGTGTTCTGGGTGGTTGTTTGTATATTATAGGGTGTTCTGCGAGTTCTTGGGGTTTGTTAGTGTTTTTTGGTGGTTGTGAGTATATTATTAGGGTGTTCTGGGTGCTTGCCAGGGCATTGCTCTGTAGTTGCTAAGGTGTTCTAGGTGGTTGTAAGAGGGGGTTGTATGTTCTGGGTGGTGGCCAGAGCATATCTTCTGTATATGTTGCTACGGTGTTTGGGTGGTTGGTAGAATTTTGCTACTGTGTTCTAGGGGGTTACTAAGGTATACTGGGTGGTTGCCAGGGCCTTTCTATGTTACTGCTAAAGTGTTTTGAGTGGTTGGAAGCACATTATTTAGGGTGTTTTGGGTGGTTGCTAGGGCATTGGTGGGTGATTACTAGTGTGTTCTGGGTGGTTTCTAGGTGGTTGTTTATTGGCCCAAGTAAAAAGAGCCCACTCCCAAATCTCTTATGATATTCTGGTCTGATGCAGCGTGTACTTGCATTGGGATATGAATTGAGCGCTGACAAATTTCCCAATGCATCAATGCGTGAAATCGAGTTTGCGTAGCAAGACGTGTCTGTGTTCACATACTTGCATAGAGCATGTTTGGGCCTTTAGTGCCAATCTGTATATTTTTGCCTATTGCTTTGTCTGCCAGCCGAAGATCATATGTCTGATAAAAGAAAAGTAATAGTACACCAATTCTCAATATGTCACATGATTTGAGGCATCATTCATGTTCACAAATGGTTCAGGATACATTAATCATCAAAGTTTAATACAAGCTTAATACAATGTTTATTGGTTTGTTTATATCTGTCACCCTAAGTTTGAGCAATATTGATAATGATGCTTGCCTTAGCAAGACCGTTGATTTTAATGCAAGCATTCATCTGCAGGCTATTTGAAAATAACAACTTATACTGTGCTGATCACGTGGTCATAACTGAAAGAATTATATTCCAGCATGGCGTAAGCATATTTATGATGTCATTTTTTCCTAATGATTTCTGGTGGATGTGTGTAATGGATCCAAGCAGAGGGCTTTTTTTTATTTAAAAGCCTCTTTATAACACACTCACATTCTCTGTGAATTCACCACAACTTTGTACGAGAGGAAGATGCTGATGCAATCACATCTGACTTGTTACATGGTTTATCAATGCCTCTCCCGCCTCGGATTCTCGCTTTGCCTTCGGAGACCCTGAAACACAACGGCATCAATCCTACTAATTCCCTTTCTTCCTATTCATCGCGGTCGCCAAGGTGCAAAAACACAAGGGTTCTCCAAAAATGAAATGAGCACTCCAATGACATGCACGTCATAAGAGATGGCCCATAAACATGAGTGATGGCATGGCCAGAAATAGCAGAGTTGATCCAAATCTACCCATACAGCCAGAGAGATTAGAATTTGTTTTACTGAAGCATGGCAGATCACATTAACAGAGGCCCGGATCTAGAATGGTTACAGTAGGGGGCAATAACATATAACTGTGGGGTGTCAACAGGGAGGGGGTGGGCAAGTGTCGCATGTTTATTCTGATGGGGGTGTTTGCTTGTGTCTTTAGATGAAGCACATTTTGTCCGCGCCATGACGATACAATTCAGCCCTTTGCTTCACTTGCATTTGGGGGGGAGGGAAAGATCCGGCTATGCATTAACATTACTTCATCCAGCACAATGAAGGGACAGGTAGAATGAACGTAATGAAGAATGGGCAAAGAGGCGTTATGGAGAAGTTGGCGGTGTATGAACTACAAAGAGACGATCTAAAAACAGATGGAGGAGGTGGAGTAGGAAGGATTGGAGATGGTTTGGCAATGAACAAAATTCTACAAAACCTGTAGTTTTATCTAGCACAGTGGCGTGTGCACCTGGGGATATTTGAAAAAGATTTAGATTTTGCTTTGTTAAAAATATAAAACAGAAAATGACTATTAGGGAAGTCAATAGATTAAAATAATTCTGATTCATTTAATGGTTTTAGTAGTTAAGAACTTTAATGACCCATGTCATCGAAATTAGAGTTGTGGTGCTTTTAGTTTATGTGTGTGAGCTTTAAGGCCATTTATGTGCTCCAACACATTAACAACATTCACTTTTAGCAGATACATTTAGTACTTTAGTACTTTTATAATTTACAGTTGTCCTCTTTTGGAAAAACAGACCAACAAGTATTGATGATATATTACAATACATTGATTTCTGTCCAAGCAAATCCTTGTTAGAATGAGAATGTCCTTCCCCATACATATTCTTATAAAGTGCTTAAGTCAGGATCTGAAGTAAAAATCCCCTTTTCCCCAAAACATTTCCATACATTCTTTCTATATAGGAACTTATAAACATTTAAAGACAGACCTACTGTGAGCTCCAAGGCTGTTGATGTATACTAATCTGCATTAATTCAATATAATAATAGAAATAAAATCTTGTTTTAATAGCGAGATTTCTGGTGGAAAAACTACATTACCCATGAGTCTGAGGAGGACAATCCACCAATCAGAGAATTGTGGCAAACAAATTGTGGTGAAAAGAGCTCATCAGCTCTGTATGGCACACTGTGATGCAATCAAGTTGGTCTCCCTACACTCTCAAACTATTTATAATATTTGTACAGTGTACATATATATAAGAATATTTTGGAATACACTTGAAATATTGTGATTCCATTCTTAAAATTAACAACTTTAAATCAATAGGTTTATATTTTATAATTTTTTATTAGATTTTTTCTTTCACAATGCCCCTCATTGTATCTTTTGTCTTTTCATCTAATTTTTAAATAAGTTTTTGCTTGAAATTATAGTTTGTAATAATTTCACTTTACATTAGTTGAATTTTAGCTCTGCCATATATAAAAAATTATGCAAAAATCAAGGCTTTCTATCATAGTTCCTGTCCACACGCACCTTCCAACTCAGCATCTAAGCCATCATTGACTCCACTTGAAGGACACATTAGAACTTTATCATGAAACATTTTCTGAAATCCCAAAGGAAAATTAATGGGAAAAATACTTCTGGAACCAATGTGGCTAAAAAATTAGCAGGCACTTCTCTTTATTCTCCTCCCATCACGTCTCAGCCTATCAAAGCACAGAAACCAATTTATAACCATATAAAGGCCTATGCGGTTCTTTTTACAACAGTGAAAACTCAAGGAAGAGGAAATTACTTTGTAAATCTGAATTCACCACAGTATTGATTGTTTTTATCATTGTATAATTGTACTAATGTCCCCTTTCTTAATAATGGTATAAAGAATGATAATGCAAAATTCTATCCAGTGAAATTTGAGTTTAACCTTGTACGACCCCTCGTCCACATGCATGGACGTTGTATTTTGACTTTGCTATACACAACGCATAATATAAATGAATAAAAACAGACTGAATACTGTTCACAAGACTCTAGAGAAACATTGATTTTCTTGAAGCATTCCTACAGGCACAGGGCCAACAAATGTGCCTCTGGTAAGAAATCTCTCATTGAAACCTGTTTGGTTGTAAATTGGAAAGTCTAGTTTCTTTTGATATGCAGTATTTAAAAAATCAGTTCATTTTTCACACGTCAGCATCCTGATAAACATGATGTCCACATATATTTCCTCAAAAGTTGAAATAACATTTGTAATTTTTGAATAACTTTTAACTCTAACACATCTGTAGGTCATTTCGCTTCATTTTAATATACATTTAGTTAAATTTAATTTAGTTTTCAGTGTGCAATACGGTTCTATTCATGAACATTAATAAATGTATTCTTATTTATTCACTGTGCATTTTCACACCTTTATCTTTCTATGCAGCTAAGTACATTCAATCCAAACTTGCTATTTAAAGTTATTTTCAGGCTGCATATGATGTTTGGAGCACTCAATATGTCTGGCAGACAGGGGACAATGATAATCAGGACATATATTCAGATTTAAAATGCAACATTTTATTTTAACATGGTTGGCATTGATTGAATGATGCTGGACATCACTTTGAATAATAATAATTTATTCAGTTTTACAGAAAATCAGCTTTAATGTCTCAAAAACATGAATAACCAACACTCCTTGAAATATGTTGAAATATGAAAAAAATAAATAAAACACAATTACTTTCTATAGCTTAATGTTATTTAAACGTAGTCCCACTATCCACATATGTGGACATGCATTTTTAGAAAAACTATTTTTGACTGATATCTGCTTTCCCTAAGAAGGAGAAAGCGGGTGCCGGGTGAACGGTAGGCAATGAGTATTCTGATTTTATCATTGTTTCCATACACATTTTCCAACTCCAAACCATATAAACTTGAATGCTTATTGGATTCAATAATTTTCAGGTGGTATGTATTTGTGTAATGAGGGAGGGTGTGGCAAAAGTGACTAACACCTTATATCAAGGTGTGCATAATTATTAGGAAGCTTCATTACCTCAGGTCAAATGGGCCAAAAACGAGATTTAACTGACACCGAAAAGTCAAATATTATAAAATGCAAACTACTGAGGCGTGACCACCGGACAATCAAACGTTTTGTTACGAATAGTCAACTGAGGTGCAAAGAATGCATGGAAAAGAAAAGGTACAAATTAACAGCAAAAGACTTGAGAAGAATTAAACGTGAATCTACCAGGAACCCATTATCCTCCAATGCTACCATATTCCAGAACTGCAACCTACCTGGAGTGCCCAGAAGTTCAGTGTGTCAAGTGCTCAGAGACATGGCCAAGGTCAAGAAGGCTGAAGCACGACCACCACTGAAAATATTCACAAGTTGAAGCGTCAAGATTGGGCAAAGAAATACATGAAGACAGATTTTTCAAAGGTTTTAAAGACAGATGAAATGAGAGTGACTCTTGATGGACCAGATGGACACTTCGAGTCAGGTGCCAGCAAGGTGGAGGAGGGGTACTGGTATGGGTTGCTATCATTAAGGATGAGGTACTTGGACCTTTTCGAGTTGAAGATGACTGAAACTCAACTCTCAAACCTACTGCCAGTTTCTGGAAAATACTTTCCTCAAGCAGTGGTACACGAAGAAGTCCTCAGCATTCTTAGATGATCTTTCTGCAGGACAATGCTCCATCACATGCATCCAAGTACTCCACTGCTTGGGTAGACAGCAAGGGCCTCAAAGATGCCCAAATAATGACTTGGCCCCCTTCCTCACCAGACTTAAATCCTATTGAGAACATGCGTGCCCTTCTCAAATGTGATATTTACAGTGAGGGAAGACAATACACCTCTTTGAACAGCATTTGTGAGGCTGTGGTTGCTGCTTAAGCAAAATTTGATCGTGATCAATTTTGATTTACAGATCAAGAAACTGACCGACTCCATGGATGGAAGGCTCATGGCAGTTATTGAAAAGAATGGTGGCTATATTGGTCACTGAATATTTTTGAAAGACCAAAAATTGTATTTAATTGTCATTTTGAATTACTTATTTGTTGCAACTACTCTAAAAATTGAGAATAACCAATTGAGTTGGGAGAAATTATTTTTGTAATTTAGTTTCCTAATAATTGTGCACACTTATATTCCTGTATATTCACCTAAGAAAGACAAAACTCACTTTTTCTTTGTTAAACATTCAGGTTTGAGGTTCAATGTGTTTGTTCAAAAATAAAATGAATCCTGAGGAATACAATGTGCCTAATAATTGAGCATGCAGTGTAATTAATCACAGTCACAACATAATAAGTGTTTTTCAGCACAATACTGGCGACACACACACAGCTCTGTGTGATGCTCACACTGTTGACCTTCCCAGCCCAACGCAGAATGCACATGTCTGCGAGCTATGTGCAACTCTCTCTGTCTCTCGAACTGGCATCTCCAGCTCCTCTTTATCCCTCTCCCGGCTGATTGAAATAATTCAGCACCAGGCGTCCATCCTCACTGCCCAGCCAAGCCCTCCTCCTTGCCACACTATTTGCTCTAGGATATTTTTTTGCTTGTTTATTAGGTGCTACAACTTAAAAATCAAAAAGGGATACAGACAAAGCACACAGCAGTCACGCGGGGTCTCAGGAGGTTAAAGGAACACATTTCTGGTTTGGTGTCAAGGAAAGGCTACTTCAGCCTTATGATTGGGCTGAGGGGGTATGTAAATACAAAAGTCAGGTTGAGTAGTTTTATTGTCATTCATTTAATTATAAAAGTGTGAGAAAAAGAATGCAAAATAGTTCCTTCACAACTACGGTGAGCATATGCCACAAAAGCAATGACAATTAATGGCAGCAATGGGGCACTGGAATATTTGCCCAGCAAGAATTATTGGAGGCTGTTTGAAAAATTGCTGTTACCTGCCATACGCTGCATAAAGCGTTCCCAAAGAAAATAATGCTTCTCCATAATTAGTCTGTGCCTGATCTGATAGGCTGTCCAGACAGGAGTAAATGATTTCAACAGACAGAGCTGAGCGTCATTCAACAGTAATTTGAAAGAACTGCACGGTTTAAAGCACGCATTTGTGGTGCGTCTTAGCCAGGAGCATTAACTGTCAGTAGGCTAGTGGAGAATTTAGAGGGACAGATGCTGAAAACAGCAGGTGTGTTATTAAGCAGCGCCTGGTCATATTTCACACTCCAATTCAGAGGAGCTGCCGCAAGCAGCGGTTGAGGTTCGCTCGCTGCAATCCCACCATGGTTAGATTCTCCCAGAGCGTTGTTATTGCCTGTTATCAAAGCGCCAAACACAGACATGGTTTAATACCTGCCAGTCGAGGAAGAGTGTAGTGAGCAATGCTTATTTCTTCCACATTTTATGTAGTCTTAGCTCCTCAGTCATCTCTCTGAAGCCTGAGTGATCTGTCTTCTAATATTCTCCAATTCATTTACTTCTGGGAGGCTGGGGGAATGGGCGACGATGCAATACTGAACTCTTGCATTTAGCAATAAATGAAATTAGGTGTCAAATCTAACAAATCTGTTTAGAGAATGTATTCCACATTGGGCAAATAAAAGCATAACTGGGTGTGATGAAAGGGAAATCTGTGGCTTGCCACTGCGATCTCACCCCAGCCTCTCTATTGAGGAACAGGTAGGAGGGGAACATCCAATCAGACGACTTTAATTTACTTACTAAAATGCATGCACTGTTTGCTGGTTTTGATTCCTGAATAAAGCTCTTCAATTATTGGATTATTTTATGTAGGGATGGGCTGATACTTTGTACGGATGTTACCCATACAGAAATTGTATTTATGGCAATATATGCAAAACAAATACAGTATAAAAAAATGTATGTTCATATATAGTTTTCCCTGAAATAAAAAGTCACATACATTGACTTTTCAAAATACTACAAAATTGGCAAATTTCACATATGTAACATACATGCTCAAATATATGTACTGCAATTTTATATATGTGTTCATTTGTGGCCATATATCAGGTTTCTGATTGTTTCGAGAGGATCGATCCTCACATAGAAATATCAATAGTGATTTTATTATTTATAAAGCATGAAATGCAGGTGTATTATAAGCTTTGAACTCATTAAAGTGAATCATTAAAACAGGGCGAGCATTGCTTGCACTGAAGAAATTGCTCTTTGGCTGATCTTGATTCATTTGTGGATAGTGGTTCCACATGTTTGAAATGGGTTCTCTAAACTTAAAATTACTATGTAATCTCAACCTAGTTGAATTGGGTATACCCAACAAAATTAGATGTGTTAATGTAACTCAAATAAATCTTTTTTCTTTCTTAATGTACTAGTGAATTTTAGCATGCTAAATACATGCTGGATGAAAGCACTACAGAATGTAGTTTAGTAACTATGCTATGGTTAGCACAGCAATCTACGAAGCGAGCAATCTAATTCTAAATCTCAACAGAAAACATTAAACAAATAACAGGTATCAACATTTATATTCATCTTGCACAAAAACTCATAAAATAGCACTTAATTTGAAAATGTATCCTCTCTATCGAGTCCCATGCAAAGCATGCTGGGAAATCCCCTGCCTAGTTTCATCATTTTCATTTTTACAGATAATATACTGTATATTGACAATATCGGTCTTGATAGTACTTGGTAACAGATTGGAAAAAATTTAATTGGTATCGCCAGTTTCTAATTCTACATGAAATAGCAAAACCTTTGTTCATACTTTGTGCACATCGGAGAAAGTAAATGTATCAGTGGTGTCTTGGTCTTCACAACTGCCTGCAGTGACCTGGCAACCTCAAGAGCCAATCAAGCTGCCCAGCCGTGACCTGGTAACCACAGCAGCCAATCACAGTATCCTGCTGTGACCTTGCAGCCGTGGCAAGACTCTGTGACATGGCAACCTGTGCAACTATTCCACATGTCTCTGCTGTATGGTCATTAGCCAGCAGCCACCTGTCATTTAACTTATTTCTGCTTCTCTGTAGAGGTCAAAGAATCGATTGTAATTGCGGATGATGTCTTTCTACTTTATATTATGGCCTCTCATACTTATATGATGTCGGTGGGCTGTCATTTTCTTTGACAATATGTCTTGATGGTATGTTCAAGCTGAGCTTATTTGTCCTCAAACAGCTTCTAAACCAAGAAGGTTTCAGCATGTTTTGCAGGCAGGATATTAATAAACACTTGTCTTGTTGTATCCCAAAATACATGCTTTTTTTGTCAGTTGTATCTCATAATGAGCTGTTACCAGGCATGTGCTATGGGGCTTTGAGACTGGGCAAGCATTAAAAATATTATTAATATTTTTTTATGATCTTTTGGCTTTTTACTGGGATAGGGAAAGTAGAGAGGTGACAGGATATGAGAGTGGGAATAGGATCGGTAAAGGACCTCACGAGTCGGGACTCGAACTGGGGTCACCAGCGATGCATCATTACCACATGTCATGAGCACAGCCTGCTGGGCTGATGACAAATTTGAAAGAAAACAATAGTTTATATTAACAATAATATTAGATATTTCATAGTGTCATTTTTCTTTTTACCCTTGTTTAAATGGATGGCACGTCCCTGGCTGTTACCTCGTCATTCCTTGACCTGATGGTCCAGTAAGTGACTAGTGGTGTCTTTGGGCGCATTACAATGGAAAATTGCAACTTAAATACAACCTAGCATAATCCATTAACTCTCAATGCAACACAATCCTGTAAATAAGGCTTTGTCGTAATTATAAGCCCTCTGGACTTGAGTAATGCATGTTTTATGGCAGTGGAGTTGCCGTCCTTCACTTAAGGTGTCAGATTTCCCTAGTAAGAGGAGCTAGCTTCTCTCCATCACCTGGAATGAGCTTACACATATGTTCTTGCAATGTTACTGCACCAATTTGGGTTTTATGGTTCAGAGAAACACAAGGACTTGGCACAATCATTTAGATCAGTGATTCTCTGGTGGGTCGCAACCCAAATTAGCATTGTAGGAAGCACTGAAAAACAATGTGAAATGTAAATAGAAATGTGCAACTTACCATATAATTGTGCATAGTTTGTAAATAAATAGGCGTGTCTTTTGTTAGTAACTCTTTACAATAAGGTTGCTTTAGTTAACTTTAGGTAATGCAAAAGTTAACATGAACTAACAAACAGTACTTTTACAGTTTTAAATTATCTGGAAATATTACTAATGTTACCCATTTGTTGTTGACATCAAAAGCCGTATGTCCAATCAAACTATGCAGTATTTTGCCACAAATGCATCTGTCACTTGATAAGATGGCTAATACTAATGCTATATTTAGCTTAGTATTTATAACATATGTTTGGCTGGTAAATCATCATTCTTCTGCTTTTGTTTATGCCTATAAGTTTTCATGTCATGTTACTAATTTTGTATATTGTTGGGCCAATGTGGTTCATGTTAAAATTGACAAATTTTGATTTTAAAGACAATTATTTTTTTTTGTGTGTGCTTAACCATTTTGTCTCTTTGTTGGGACTTGATGTCCATTGTAAGATCTGGATCTTAAAGCAAAACCAGTTGAGAACCACACATTTAGATAATTTTCTGCAACTGTCAGATCTGACCGCAGTCCATTTAAACTTGAATTGGTCCGTTATCTCAGGATCAATTTCATTCGACTCCCCACCTACTGGCAGACAATGTGGATATGGCTGTGCCTTAAAATGTTCCATGTCTTTAGATCTGGAGAGAGTGATTTAATTGGTCCCATTAAACCAACGATGGAGTGCATCAGGTGTCTGTATTACTGGCAGAGACAGTGAAAGGTGGCCCACAGGGACGATAGCAGCAGGCTGCTGGATCTTTCAGTATGTGGTGGGAGTGTGGGCTAGAGCTGCTGACCTCCACACGCAGAAGCTTTGCGAGGCTGCACATGACAGCAGTGAGATTTCTCTCGAGACGCCGTTTTGCTTCATATTCTCGCAGTTGCCTTCAACCTTGACATTCTTGTCAAAAAGCATGTGCGGATATCCATACTAATTCCGATGACATCCGTGTTCTGTGTCGTGATCCTTTTCTGAGAAACACTAGAAATGCTACTTATACAATAGTCCTTCTAACGCAAACTGAGACAATGACAGAAAGAAAAATAATATCAGAATTAGCTCTGTTCCAAAACAAAGTGAATTGCTCCTACATAGGCAGTTGCCTTCTAAGGCAGCATCCTTACCATCATGGAAACTCATTAGTGACTGATTTAGAATGCTCTACTAATGCAGCAACTCTGTGTGCCACACAGATAGACCTCCGAATAGGTGACTCGACTGGCAATTGATTTCAATAGAGTTTGATGTTAGCATGTTGCTAAGCTACAGTAACACCTCAACACTATAATAAGCATTAAAAATAAATAGCCTAGCACATGCAAATATTTGTATTAAAACTTTTCTCTATTAAATGAAATGTGCACACACTTAGCACTTTATTATGAGCACTATGTTTCCTAAGAGATCAGCAGTTACAGAAATTCTGAAACCAGCCCGTTTGGCATCAAAAATCATGCCACGGTTGAAATCCCTGATATCAAATTTTTTTTTGCCCATCCTGATGGTTGATATGAACATTAACTAAAGTTCCTGACCCATACATACATGCTTTTATGCATTGCACTGCTGCCACACAATTGGCTGATTAGATAATCACATGAATACGTAGGTGTATAGGTGTCCCTAATCAAGTGCTCAGTGGGTGTATATTTATTTATCTTTTTTCTCAGTTTGTTGGCCATCTTGGATTTATTTTTTCACTGAGGTTATTATAATCTCTAATATTGCATAGTTTGAATAAAACAAGATGCTGTAACATAAACTCTAACCGGAGACTCGAGTCGCAGTTTGATGTTCAACAGAGTTTGATGTTAGCATCTTGCTAAGCTAACGGCTGTAATCACTATAATCACAATACTATAACCAGCTTAAAAATATATAGCACATGCAAACATTAGTTAAAATATGACATTTCAATTACATTTAACTAATTTTATCAATACTTTTACTTTTTGAATGAAATATGTTTTTTTTTTCATTTATTTTGTTTCTTGCTTTTGTCCACCATTTTTGATGTATAGAGCCTAAAACAAGGTATATTAGGAGATAGCATAATTAAGCTGCTTTTAAGTTAAATTTAGTAACAGTTTGCGTTGGTACAGTAACATACATATAATCCCTTTAAATGCTGTCTCTGTAGGAAGTTTACTAGATTTTTCAACAGAACATTTGAGTTGGGGGATATTGGCAATGTTCAGAATGTTCAGCTGATCACAACATATAGTCAGGACATTAATAACATGAAAAATTACTATTACAATTTGAAATTATTTTATTTTAAAGTACTTCAAAGAGTTATCATCAAAAAATCCTCCACGTGCAGCAATGACAGCTTTGCAGATTCTTGTTATTCTAGCTGTCAGTTTGTCCAGATATTCAGGTGACATTTCACCCCACACTTCCTGTAGCACTTGCCATAGATGTGTCTGTCTTGTCGGCCACTCCTCATGCACCTTACAGTCTAGCTGATCCAACTAAACCTCAATAGGGTTAAGATCCATAACCTTTTCAAATTATGTGTTGTACAATGTCTGCATTTCTTTGCCCACTCTGACCTTTTCTTTTTGTTTTTCTGTTTCAAAAATTGCTTTTTCTTTGCAATTCTTCCCATAAGGCTGCACTCCTGAGTCTTCTCTTTACTGTTGTACATGAAACTGGTGTTGAGCAGGTAGAATTCAATGAAGCTGTCAGCTGAGGACATGTGAGGCGTCTATTTCTCAAACTAGATTTGTATGAAATCTTCAGTTTTTGGCAATGTCAAGCACTGAAGCCTTCATTCCTCAAAACAATGATTGACAGATGAGTTTCTAGAGAAAGCGGCTAATATTGACCTTAAGACATGCCAGTCTATGCATACTGTGGCAACTTAAAAACAAACATATAGACAATGTTAAGCTTCATTCAGCAGTGTTTAATATAATGGCAAGTGATTTTCTAGTACCAAATTAGCAATTTAGCATGATTAATCAAGGATATGGTGTTGGAGAAATGGCTGCTGGAAATGGGGCCTGTCAAGATTTGTTCAAAAATAACTTTATTCAAATAGTGATATTGCTGTTTTCTAAATCAGTAATATCCTGACTATACTTTGTGATCAGTTGAATGCCACTTTGGAGAATTAAAGTACCAATTTTCTTCTGAAAAAGAAAAATCTGTACATTATACCAAACATTTGGCTGCCAGTGTATGTGAAACAGTATGCATTTTGTGAGGAATAATGTGCAGTCATACTGTAATATAAACTTTGACAGGATCTTGTAGCATCCTGAAGAGGTTTGTTTTGTGATAATGACTGACTGTCTGTATATTATCCTTATTATGTTTCAAATTATGAAATGGAAATAATTGTATTATTTGAGAAGAAAAAGACTGCAGAGTGATACAAGAGACATGCACACAACTGGCACATCTAGGTAGGAAAGTTTAACACATACAAAACTATTTGACAGCAGATTGCAATTTAACAATGAGTCAAGAAATTGAGAGTATGCTAATATGCTATTCTGAACATAGCATCTATTGAAAAAGGAAATGCTAACAATCAGATTGAATCCATGTTATTAACAAGCTTGATAAAGTGAAATCATGAATTATTCATCACAATCTTGATTTGCTATGGAAGAGTAGAATGGACAGAGGGACAGCATATGGACTGCAATTTCAGCCTATCACTGACTCCATCACTGCATGGTCCTAATGGTCTAACATTGAATGGAAGTGCCACCCTGGAGGATAATAGCTACTCTGCATAGGCCACAGCTATGTAAGTGTATTTCATCTTTGGCACAACCCCAGGCCACTTGCAAAAGCTGCTAATACTGTGATATATAACCAGCACCTCTGGGTTTTGATGCTTGAGAGAGTGTGAAAATCGGAACTTCCAGTTGAGCTCTTCACTTAAAATGCTCCTCTTACACAATCACTGTAGTTGTTTAAAGTCAACATGAAACAGCATTCACAACCAATTTTACTTCTGTAATGTGATGTAATAAAAAGAAATGTAGGACAGTACAAGATTTTATCCATCAATTATTGATTGGATCGGGAAAGTGGGTGTTTCATACCAGAATGTAGCCAGACCAATTAATTGTTAAAAAATACATGCCTCCTGAAATACCAGCTCCCACGTTGGGGAGGTTTTTTTGACCGTGATATGAAGGCTGAATGTTAAGTTCACCCTTGAGTGCATCTCAGCATATCCCGCCTGATCTCATTATTATATGTAGTCATTCCCATATAACTCCCAACATATATATTGTAAATTTGGATAGATGCTGGAACTTACAATATGGACTTATTGGAAACATCTTAAATGTAATAATTTGAATGGGAATTTCTGGGTTCAATACAAGTTAAGATCAATCGACAGCATTTGTGGCCTAATAATACAGATCATTAGAATAAAAAAAAGCAAAAATCGAGGTTACAATGAGGCACTTACAATGAAAGTGAATGGGGCTGATAGATGGATAATACAGCACTAACATGTTGTTAATAATACATGTTGTTACTTCAAAAGATGTAACCAGGCCTCCATTACTAATTCAAAAACCACACTTTAGAACTAGTAATAACAGCTTGGACCGTTTCTAACAAGTTATTGGAGAAACAAGGACATGTGAGTGTATGTGTATGAGAGAGAAAGAGAGAGAGTGAGAGAGAGACTGAGTGTGTGATTACCTGCGTCTGTTACAGTGATGAACAATAATGCTGCAGCTGTAAGTTTAACACTATTTCTCAGATGTAGTGTGATAGTAATCCGATTCAGTCGTGTAGTGATGCTGCCATACGTGCTATCAGAATTATCTTTCGAGTATTTCATTCACGTTCAAGTGTTTTGTTGTCAGAGAGAAAACATTTAGTTTCTTTCTTGTATATTTCTTGGGGAACTCTTATTTTTATAGCGACACAAAAAGCTTTCTCTCCTCCGCTATGTTGAATGTTTAAGTTTTCTCCCAAACTGGAAAACTTGTATCAGGTAGGCGCCCAGAGAGTGTTTGATTACCCCATCTGTCGCGACTCTCAGCTGTGATCTGCAGTAATGCTGAAGTGTAGTAGTAGTAGTGTAGTAGTAATTTGAGCGATCATGGTGTGAGAGACAAATCCGGATGACTTCAAAGAAATATGAGTACTGACTGACGACACAGTTTGTCAAAGGCAGCTCAACTTGCTCAAATAACACACAAGACAGTCTTTTGTCACCACCTGCTGGCTAGAAGGGATAGTTCACCCATACATTTAAATTCTCTCATCATTTACTCACCCTCTTGCCATCCCAGATGTGTATGACTTTCTTCTGCAGAACACAAATTAATTTTTAGAAGAATTTATAAGCTTTGTAGGTCCATACAATGCAAGAGAATGGTGATCAGGTCTTTGAAGCTCCATAAAGGAGATAAAGTCATAATAAACATAATCCATCAGACTTCAGTGGATTAATCAATATCTTCTGAAGTGATCCAGTTGGTTTTGGGTGAGAACAGACCAAAATATAACTCCTTTTTCACTGTACATATTGACAGCATTCTCCTTGGTGATCATGATTTCAAGCTTGATTACACTTCCTATAGTGCCATCTAGCGATCTGAGCATGTGTCAAGCACTAGTTAGTGTAATTGAGCTTGAAAACATGATTGTGTCTAGTGACAGCTATGACAATATGTACAGTGCAAAAGTGGTTATATTTTGGTCTGTTCTCACCCAAAACCAACTGGATCACTTCAGAAGACATTAAACCATGTGTGTCTTACTTTATCTCCTTTTTGGAGCTTCAAAGGCCTGATCACCATTCATTTGTATTGTATGGACCTACAGAGCTGAGATATTCTTCAACAAATCTTTGTTTGTGTTCAACAGAAAGTCATACACATCTGGGATGGCATGAGGGAGAATAAATGATGAGAGGACTGGAACTATCTGTTGTATAACATTAACTAATAGCCTTGCAGCCTTTGTGATGATGAAAACCTAAAAGGAAAGATGTTTCAGAGGCAGAACAAGTTATTACTTTTATTTTGACAAACATTATTCTTTCGAATAAAGTGCACTGAGTCATGCACAAAGACCAGTAACATGTATTAATAAAGGAAATAGTGTCAACTTTGACTTCATGTTGACTTTAATGCATGTAGATCCCACAGTTGCTAACAAGCTTGACACCAATTTGTCGACAAAAATATTATGTAAAATTCTCAAGTACTTAAGGCACCAAGCAAAAGTGATATATGATGTTTCTGGTCTGAGTTTCATTATTCATTTTGCTGTCAGCTTAATCATGGCCCATGCCACCCTTACCTTAGAGTATTGATGTGATGTAACTGGGATAGCAAGCTTGCAATGTGCTCTTGCAATGAGAGAAGTTGCAAGATCAGTCAAGAGTGGGCAGGGAATAAACACAGCTGAGAGAAAACAGATAGACAGGCGAAGAGATTCTCATCAACTCTCAGGATTATGGGGAGAGGTAATGTGTTTCTGAAGCCACTGAACATGTAGAAAAATGACGTCTGCACGTTAAATTGAAGGCACAAAAAAAACATTGGGTTCAGGGGAAGGTGAGAGTGTGAGATGAGCAGAGAGTTAGAGTAAGGATCTGTGTCAGGCCATCAGTTTTGAGATACATTATTGAAGACTACACATTGTTACTCCCCCATGGCACGCAGCGCACACATTGTTTACCACAATGTTTTCACTGTAAGGTGCAGGATTAGTTTGCATGGTGCCTGGGAGTTTAGAACGAGATGGTGCTGTGGAATTGAAGGTGTGTGGGAGAAGAAAAGAGCTTGTGATTCATAATGTAGTGTACAGCTGAATCTGCCTAATGATTCTGGATAGATTCAGTTCTTACATTGACGCAGAGCCATTTTGAAGCAGCAAAGAGTAAATTGGGAAATTATGTGTCTGAATGTGCAATTGTGTGTAAGAGAGAAATTATTACCAATGGTGGGCCCCCCTTGATAATTAAATTGTGTTTGTAATTAATGTTTGAGGCAGAGACAGTAAGAGAAGGCATATAGTGTGTGTGTGTGTTTCCAGTTAAGGATGGGAGGTGGATGGTTTGGGTGTAGTTGCTGGAGAAGGTTAGAGGAAGATAACAAACATGAGAGGTTGGGTTTTAAGGGATTGGAAATTCAAAGTGCTTTGTGAAATGGAGAATGAAAGTGAGCCCCCCTTCACTAATCTACCTCTTTTAAACAATCAATCTCTCTCTCTCTCTCTCTCTCTCTCTCTCACACACACACACGCACGCACGCACACACGCTTTCTCTCTCAGCCTACACGCTTCCTCTCTCAGTATCCCTGCTGCATCCTACGCACAAATACACGCACCAATACGACTTCGTTCGGCATTTATTTCGTTCGTTTCTTTTGTTTCATTCTCACTGGATTTTATACCAATCAGCCTCAACGAGATTTTCGGTCTTCCGTTTTTGCAGCCTTAATTTACTGGCTTTCTTCTGGCTGAATACAGCTTTTCATTTTTTTCTAAGAGACGCAAAGAGGATGATAGTGGACAGTATATAACACTGCGGGTTTGTAAACAAAGATGTAACGTTCATTTCTTTGATATGCTGGTTAAGGGAGAAGCGTGAGTAGAAATTTCTATAGGACCTAAAACTCTGATATTTATCTAGAGAGTAACTGATTTAGGTAGAACTGTGGTGACAAATTATTGTTTTGACGTCGTTAAAATATACTGTCTGTAATAGCTGTTATTCTGTTGTGGGTTCATTTTTAATATCAGTTAATTTGGCTTCGTGACCTCTACGACATTTTAAACTTCGTGTATTCTTAAAACTTCGTACATTTAACGCTACTACGATACACTTATTACGTTGATAGTTGAGGTGAAATCTCGCGCTTAGTCGCGAACGAACGCGAGACGTTTGCGTCTTAATTTACCTTATTAACACGACGCGAATATAGCCTGTGTGTACAGTTTTATTACATTAATTAGACACATGCCTTTGAACAGTCTTCATCGATGTCGCGTTTATGTTTACGTCTTGAACGGAATAAAATTAAAAGTGTAATTTTAGCGCAAATAAAACTATATAAAGTTAAATAAATGTTTATGGTTATTAGCAGTGCTGCATTCACATGAGAATACATTCAGCATTAACGGTGGCAAGTACATTTTTACTGTTCAAAATACGTTCATGAAAGTAACTTTGCCAAATAGTTTTTTATTTTCCCTTCCTCAAGCTTTGCGTTTCATGTAAGGCAATATCAAGAATATCATAAACTGTGTTGGCATACAATCTTGCCCACTATGGCTAAACTATCCTGGCAACATCACAGCAAAGGACGGTGCAGGGTGTCAAGTTTCCCTTTTGTTTTGGCCACCATTACTTTACTGTTCTCCTGGTCCTGCCCCGTTCTAGGCAAGAAGAAACTCTACATCGGAGCCCTGTTCCCTATGAGTGGTGGTTGGCCGGGTGGACAAGCTTGTCTTCCTGCTGCCCAAATGGCCCTGGATCTGGTGAACAAGAGAACGGATATTCTACCGGATTATGAGCTTGAATTAATCCACTATGACAGTATGGTAAGTAAGCACTGCATGTGGGCATCCTTAATTACTTGTTTGATAGTAAAACATACAGTATGCATTTCAATGTGCATTGAACTAGTCATACCAAAAGAGTGTTTACATGCTGGTTAATAGTATTTATTCAAACAGTGTGTAAATTCATTATCCATGGCTTGTTGAAGATTTGTGTTCTCTAGAGCACAATTGTAAGTCTCTATTGGGTCAGCTGTTGTATACTAATGTTTTGCTAGCTGCTAATGAACATGATGTTGTTTTTAGTTCATTAAATGAGAAGTTGTACTTGATTCAAAGTGACTTTAGCTGTGCAGAGGAATGTTTTGACAGCATTATATTGTTCAATGATCATACTGTCACGGAGGTTTGCTTGCAAAAATCTATTCATTGCTGCTCTATATGCTTTCCATTTTCCCCAACCATATCTTTCCATTTGCTTGACTCTTTCTCTCTCTTTTTCTCTGCTTCTCTCCATCATTCCCACCTGCGTCCCTCCTCCCCCACACAGGAGATGCCAGTGCATGCTCCTTCTCGCACACACTGACACACATATGTAAAGTGAAAGAGCAAGTGAGAGTTTTAAACGGCAAAGACATACAGATACACAGTTAATTCCCTGTGACTGTTCGGCGTTAATAAGAGCTTTGCTGTGATTGGTTGGAACGGGTCTGCATTGGAACCCCTCTTCAAAGATACAGGAGAATGAGGAAAGACTGGGGGTGGAGGTTGGCATGACAACAGTTACCAAGACCACTGCTGTTCAAACAAACACATAAGGCCACAGATTGCTCTGACAAAAGAGATAAAAAAGCATGCCCTTTATAATCATTGCATAAACAGAGACAGATGGGTAAATAGAAGAAATGAACTGGATAGTGTCACAGTGCGGGCAGTTATAGCGATAGTTCACTCCAAATAATTTACATTTTGTCATTATTTACTCACCCGCATATTGTTCCTAGCCTGTATGATATTTTCTGTTTCCGTAGAGCACAAAAGGAGATGTCAGGCCGATTGACAGCCTCAGTCACCATTCATTGTGACTAGTTGTGGCTCCGAGCCTTCAATTTTGAGCCACTGTCCTGATGATGAAAAGTGCAAATGACGCATATATTCTCTGGGCAGTGTAGATTTAATTTGAAGTCGTAAAATTAATTTGATAGCATAAAATGTGGAAAAACAAAAGGGAAAAAAGTAGGGAAGCACTGATGAATCGGCTGCCGATGTTTATTGGCCAGTTATTGACCAAATTAAGCCATTCAAACATAAAACTATGGTTTATTTATAATTAATAAGTAACACACGGTGTAAAAACTCTGTGACTTAAAATGCACAATCCAGGTATAATAGTAGCCACATTATCTAGAAGGGTTGGCACTCCTAAGAACATTTACATCTTTATTTTGATTCATTCTCACATTAATGCAGAAAACTGCACAAAAACTAAAAAAAAAGGAACATGACAGTTGTGAAAGTGGTACTTACCTTCAGAATAGGCTGCATGAGTGAAACCATCCAAAACACTTTGAAACTAGCAGAATTTGACAATTTGCTGCATTTTAAACTGCAAAAACAGAAGTACAAAATAAAAATAAATTCAGATCAATCAGCATGTTATCATATTTAGTCATTTTTATCATGTATTTATCTTTCACTGATGCTCTCTTTAAAATGTTGGCCTGTTATATTCAATGTAAATTATTTATGGTTAGAACAGTGATTACGCTTTTGTACCTCTTTGTAAAATCTTTTTAAGTATTCCTGAGTAAAACAGCTATCTGATGACAAAATAAGGTAAGCCGCAAAATATCAGTATTGTTATCGGCCTATAGTTTTTCGTTAAAATCAGAATCAGTGTTGGCCAAAAAATGTATATCAGTGCATCCCTAGAAAACAGTTCATGTCCACCCGTGTCTGTAGCCAAAAATGTCCTAAAACTGGTTTCTGGTGTCAATGATAAGGACTCCACCCTTATCTACCCAAATTAATAAAGGTAAAAACAGGAACAAATCAAATAAATTAACATCTCAGTATATCCAAACAATGAAAACTTATACATTCAGTCAATCAATAAATCATATTTATTTCATAATTGTAAACATATCAAAACAAACATTTTAGTTCATAGTTTAGTGCACATTCTTATTTAACATTGAAGCCAACAAAATCAATGAAATGGCTCCAACAAACACTTTCAAGAAAAAAAAAAAGATGCAATGAAAATGAATGGTGACAGAGATTATAGTAATGCCTAACCACTCCTTTATTTTACATGGAAGAAATTAAGTCAAATGTGTTTGCAAAATATGAGTGTGAGTAAATGACCACATAATTTCAATTTTTTGGGTGTACTGTTCTTTTAACCAAATCTACGAAGGTAGCCTTCCACGTAAACCAGTTCAGAAACTCTGACATATTGAGAGCCTCATCTCTGCTTTCCTGCGGTAGGTAGATGTACTCCGAACCCCTGTGTATCCGAATTATCACGTGCACATACAAACACACACACACACACCTAGAGCTGTCACTGATTACAATTCAGCACCATGGAGA
Source organism: Xyrauchen texanus (assembly GCF_025860055.1). Taxonomy (NCBI): domain Eukaryota; kingdom Metazoa; phylum Chordata; class Actinopteri; order Cypriniformes; family Catostomidae; genus Xyrauchen; species Xyrauchen texanus. The sequence goes on from NC_068301.1 coordinate 30,467,753, forward strand.
GCAACATTTAGAGAGCGCAAAACCGCTGTGTCATCAGGAGGGAAAGCAAGAAGGAAATCTTAATCTTAAATTAGATTTTAGGTATTCAGACCCAAATCTTCCCTCCTGTGCCTTAGAAAGAGCTGCTTCATTTAATCTGTGCCCAGCTTGGTTCAGGGCCTCTTCTGATCAGAGCGGAGGGCTCTGTTCTCTGCAGGGTGACAGTGCTTTGGATGGTACGAGGGGAGCAACTCTCTACAATCTGAGTAATATGCACTAAAAATACACTTTTAGTGTCTAAAACTGTCTGTGATTGGTATTGGCTGGTACATTTTCAGATCTCAATCACCAGTGAGTGAAGAAGTTTAGAACAGGGATCATTTCACTACTTGTTAAGACTAAAAGTTTGGTTTGTCTCTGTGTAATGTGTGTCCAAAACCGAGATCCTTTTCATTTAATAATGTCTCTTTTCATATATTTTCTGTTTTTTACAGTCAGTTGTTGATCATAAACAACAACAATAAACATTTAATTCTAATCACACATAGCACGTAGGTAGTAAAGAAGCCATTCTAGTCCACTTCTGTTAATATGTGCTCAACAAAAACACTTCTGTGACGCTCGCTGAACTGATGCTATTATTTAAGAGAGTACTATTTTATATGCACTTATTCAATACATCTCTGTAAATACTTTTAAATAGCACAAATTATGCATATAAACCATAAATATACATTCACTGAACACTTTATTAGGAACACATGTACACCTACTTATTCATGCGATTATCTAATCAGCCAACCGTGTGGCAGCAGTGCATAAAATCACACAGATACAGGTCAGGAGCGTCATTTAATGTTCAGTTATTTCAATTCAGTGTCTCAGTTATTTTGACTGTGGCATAATTGCTGGTCCCAGACAGGCTGTTTTGAGTATTTCTGTGACTGCTGATCTCCTGGGATTTCACACACAACAGTCTCTAGAGTTTACTCAGAATGGTAAAACAAAAAACATCCAGTGAGGGGCAGTTCTGTTGACAGAAACATCTTGTTGATGAGAGAGTTCAATGGGGTATTCGATTAAAGTTCCAAGAGATCTGGTCTCTACATTTCCTTCCCAGCAAAGGTATGGATAATATAGCTTACATAATGTCTGTAGTGATATGGCTGTGCAATTATATAATATATATTTTTGAATAGTTTTTATAACTTGCCACGTTGGCAGCAATATTACTTTATAAAGAATAAAAAAAAAAATCCTAAACAGTCAAAATAGTCTTATCAAAACTGGGCAGGGATGGGGACATTGGAGGCCCAGAGATCTTCTACCAAATGATTAAAATATTTTATCAAGACTTCATCAGTCGAGGGCACTTGGATATGAACATTAAAAGATAAGATCAACAGTTCATTTTGAAGCTGACTGACAGCAGTCAAGTTTTTGTGTCTAAATATTTTTACATCCAGAATATATAGTATGTGTATGGGATATAGGAGACCTTTTGAAGGATAAAACTACTTAATGGGGGTTCACGGTGTCCCCTGAGAGAAAATGTATAAAAAAGTAAAAATTGACCATTCCCCTTCTGTCACTCACTCGACGTTGTGTCGATTGTAGTGACACAAGTGGTCTTTCTTGAGAGCCTCGCATACCTCTGAACTTGAGAAAAGGCCAATGAGAAATTGGCAGACAAATTTCTGACGGTCATAAGCGCTGCCTCACGTGACTAGGCTGCGATCACACGGAGGCAGGATATATGAATGGTTTATGTTCTCATTACGAGAACATGGCCATGACAACGTTGCGATCGTGGCTTTCTTCCTTCTGAGTGAAAGCCACTTCAGCCGCCCCTCGTGCCACACCTTCTTCCTCTGGGATTAAGGCCGGCGGGCAGGCGTTGAAGGCGATTTGGGGCGAGCAACGAGCTCTGTTTCGCCGGGTAAATCCCCACAAACCTCCCGCCCCCCCAGCACGCTCGTTTACTTCCATCCGGGTCCGATGCAAGACCGCCTCACTGCCATTGTCTCCCTTGGACCCCACAAGCTGGATGATGATTTCGCTACTGCATTGCAGAGCGTCACAGCGGAGTCTGGTGCTGATGACTCGTCTGGGCTGCCGTGTCTGAGGCTGACGCGCGGATGTCAGCTATGCTTTCCCGGGCCGCCGTGAGCACGAGGCTAGACTGGAAACTTCCGCCCTCACCCATCATGGCTAGATGATTAGTTCCTCTGGTCAGGGTGCCACTCATAGAGATTCTTCCCGGAAGTGCATGACGAGCTGACAAGGTCGTGGAGGGCACATTTTACTTCCCGGATCCAACCTCCTTGCTCGTCCGCTCTCACTACTAGGACTGGGCGATAAAACGATCTCGATATGGCATCGCGATAATATTTATTTAGACTACGATGATAAACTTTTGACATGTTTACTCGATATGGATAGACCTAACAGCCTATTACAAAGCAGAAATAAACAGACAACAGCCAGTCAGAATACAGATTTTGGATTGTGCGTCTAAGTACACGCCCATTTGCTAGCAGAGCACTTGTTTGAGCTACCGGCGGTGAAGACAGTGAATGTAAAGAAAAAATGAGTGGAAACGACGAACACGAAAGCGACGATGAAATTGAACTCGATCTATCTTCCAAAGCTGAGGAAATTGTTGACAAAAAAGGTAACAAGACGTCAATTATATGGAAGTGGTTTGGATATCTGAAAAGCGACGACACGGTAAAGACGGTATGCAAAATATGCCGTCGGTCGGTGATAACCAAGACAGGAAACACAACAAACCTTTTCAGTCACCTGAAAAGGTACCATCCCAGCGATCACACCGAGAGTATGAAAATACGGGCCCATGTTAATGTTACTCCGTCCACAAGTTTTGCCCAACATGCTAACGTTAGTGGTTCTTCTGTTGTTAGCAGCGCATTTGTTAGGGGCTGTACCTAAACAACAATCAATCGTGTCGTCTTTTGCGACCATTGCCCCTAATGCCCCATATGAAAAACGATCAAAAAGGAGCAAGGATATAACCAGCGCATTTTCTTACTTCATAGCGAAAGACATGATGCCCCTGAACACAGTGGAGAAAGACGGGTTCAGAAAATGTATTAAAGTGTTGGACTCCAGGTACGAACTCCCAGGCAGAAAATACTTTTCTAAAACCACACTGCCTCATCTTTATGAAGAGTGCCGTGGGAAGCTGGAAACCTATAATAGGGTAATTAGGGTTACATATGATGAGCACTACCTAAAAGGTGTAGCATAGTGACTGGTTTACAATGTTTACATTTTGCACTTTTTACTCAGATTTCTACCTCTAAAACATTTGAGATATTTAAATCCAGTACACAATTAATATTTTATTTATCTGACAGTTAAGTACTTAAATCTGCCAGGGACTTTGTGGTTCACTTGTTTACATTTGTTGTCTTGGTTGTACCTCTACAAACATTTTGAAATGTTTGCCTCCCTGCCAAAGAAATTTGATGTGATAGTACTGTAGTCACAGCTTTTAGTTTTATATTTTATAATAAGTTACAAGGCAAGCTAACTTGCATTGTTTTGTCAAGGCAGATAAAGCATGTTTGCTAAAAGTAAAATGTTAACATTTAGATTGAAAGTTTATCAATATTCTTTTATAACAAAATATATTCTCAACCAATCCATGTTTGCACAGTTAAATGTTTGCATTGTTATTTATTTATGTTAATAAACTATATAGTTCAACAACTATTGAACCTTCTGGTTTCTTCAGGCATCATTATCAGTATACTTTTCAAACGGGCAGCATTATTAAATTATATATCGGTAACAAATATCGATATCGATCAATATGGAAAAAAATATTGTGATAATATATTTTGCCATATCGCCCAGCCCTACTCACTACCCTTGACGTTGGGACGACCCACGGGTACACTGAGGTCCCCCAGATGGATAAGGTGGTTACGATCCACCTGTGCCCCGAGAACGCCGCCACCTGGTGGGATCGTCCGGTACTCCCCTCCAAGGCCTTTAGGATGACGTTGTTACTGACTTCGAAAGCCTACAGCACCACTGGACAGGCCGCCTTTTCCCTGCATGTCATGGCAAGGCTCGCTTTCTCAATGCCCCCTCCCCCAGCTTGGCCTCTTCGGTGACACCGTTGATGACTTCGCCCAGCAGTTTTCGGCAGTAAAGAGGAAGACAGACGCGATCTCGCACATCATGCCACAGCGCCGCCCCAGCGAGGTCCGCACCCTGTCTGCCTGCCGAGGGTGTCCCCATGCAGCTTCTTCCAAGAGTCAGGCAGCTCCGCCTCAAACTGGGCCCAGCTCTCAGCCCCAGCGTCGAGCGCCTCGCAGGCGCACGCTCCCTGTCTCCAGGACTTCTTCTAGGACCCAAAAGGCTAACCTAACCTAACCTGCTTTCGGCATCAGATTGGTTCGCATCGGTAGACCTGAAGGACGCGTACCTCCACGTCTCCATTCTGCCTCGACATCGACCCGTCCAATGGTTCGCGTTCGACGGCCAGGCGATCCTTGTATCAGAACAAGATCCTCCTCTTTTGCCTGTCCCTGTGCCCTCGCATCTTCACCAAGGTCGCAGATGCAGCCCTTGCCTCGTTACTGGAAGTGGGCATCCGCATACTCTATTACCTCGATGACTGGCTCATTCTAGTTACTATGCGCTCATAATGACCAGGTGCTCAGGCACTTCAGCTGTCTAGGGCTTCAGGTCAACTGGGAAAAGAGCAAGCTCTCCCTGGTTCAGAGGATAAATAACAGCACGCCTCACGAACGAGCGCACGCAGTCTGTGCTAAGGGGCCTTGCTCTCTTCGATCCCTACACAGCGGTTTATCTAAAACAATTCCAGAGGCTCCTGGGGCATATGGTATCCTCGGCCGTGGTCGCGCCTCTTGGGTAGATGCATAGGAGATCACTTCAGCACTCGCTTCAGACTTGAGTTCCGAGATGGGCATGGTGTCACGGCACGTACCGTGTGTTAATCACCCCTTCCTGCCGTCAGACTTTCAACCCTTGGTGTCCAGATGTGTTGTGGTCACCACAGATGCCTCTCAACTGGGTTGGGGTGCCGTGTGCAACAGGCATGCAGCCGCTGCCTCATGGAGAGGGCTCCCGCTGTGTTGGCACATCAACTGCCTAGAGTTGCTGGCTGTATTCCTTGCCCTGCCGAGATTTCTCCTGCTGATTCGGGGCAAGCACTTCTTGATCCGTTCAGACAACACCGCAATGGTAGTGTACATAAATTGCCAAGGCGGCATGCGCTCTCATAATATGTCACAACTCGCCCGCCATCTCCTCCTTTGGAGTTGACTCAGGTCGCTGCATGCCACTCATATACCAGGCAACCTCAACACAACAGCGGACGCACTCTCGCGGCAGGTCTCGCTCAGTGGTGAGTAGAAGCTCCACCCCCAGGCGGTCCAGCTGATTTGGGACCGGTTCGGCATGGCACAGATAGATCTCTTTGCCTCCCAAAACAACTCCCACTGCCCGCTCTGGTACTCCCTAACGGGGGCCCCCCTCGGGATAGACGTGCTGGCACACAGCTGGCCCCGGGGGCTGCGCAAGTACTTATTTCCCCCCGTGAGATTAATGAAGCTAAATTTAGACAGAAAAAACATTGTGACACAGACCTGGCTTAGCTGAACCTTCTTAAAACAAATATGTTGGTCTTAATTAAAGTGTCCTTCGGTCAGGATATGGACCAGAGTCCACCTGTTGAGTACCCCTGCTTTAAAGTTTACTCAGAATGGTGCCAAAAACATCAGTGAACAGCAGTTCTGAGACAAAAACGCCTTGTTGATGAGAGAGGTCAACGGAGAATGGCCAGACTAGTTCGAGCTGACAGAAAGGCTACAGTAACTCCGATAACCGCTCTTTAAGTTTAGTGAGCAGAATAGCATCTCAGAATGCACAGCACGTCGAACCTTAAGGTGGATGGGCTACAACAGCAGAAGAACACGTCGGGCACTTTATTAGGACCATAGTGTTCCTAATAAAGTACTCAGTGAATGTATGTAACAAAATATATGTATGCAATATAATATATGCAATTGCAATACATATTTATGGATGGAATACATTGATTTGTTCATTTAAAAAGCAATAATCAATATACTCATAATGTACCTAGTTATAAGGTTACCTGTATAATTATCAACATTAGCTGAGAGAGAATTTAAAAAGGGACATTATAACTTTAATATACCCATATGAATTGAAATTGAATAGAATCATATCAAATGAAATTGAAATAATATTGAATAGAGAGCCTGCGAATCCGAATAAAATGAGGAAATCTGTATTAATATCCAGCCCTTTACTAACTAACTGATACACGATTACAAAATATTTTTGCTATAATAAATGGTATTTTACTTTTTTATTTAAAAATTATCCCCATTAACTTCAAGTTCTTCAAGTTCAATTTCTTTAAAGTTTTTCAACTTGAACATTAACTTATGTTACAAAAATAGTATTTACGGTAAAGACATATTATCTATCTGGGGAAATTATCAAATCAAGTTTTTCATTCAGAAAAAATTAGGCTTCTATCTTATCTAAGATTATCAACCCTATCTTTATACAGAAACCTGTAATTTCATTAGAGTTGACGCATTTTTTCTTATCAGTTGTTTTAGTTGATTTGATTTGGTGGGAACCAGGTGCACTGAAAGAATGAGGCTAATGCATGGTCTTCATCCTGGGGATACAGTTCTGAAGAGAGCCTACAGCAGTGTTCTCTTATCACAGATACTGGAGGACAGACCATCACAGAGAGAGAGAAAGAAATGTCTGAATACATTATGTGCAATCAGGATAATTTTCCCTGCATTTTTTGTTTCATTAAAGAGAATGTGTGTGCATATCACAGTATCAGTCAATTTTGATATGCCCATATCACTTGATAATTGAGTTAGTGTGTCACATTCGTTTTTTGCCTTTCACAGGGATTCATTGTAATTCTGAAGACAACAACAGTTCATTTTTAGTGTGGTTGAAAAGATTGGAATGATTTAGCTGCATGTTTACAAGAAACTAAAAGTAGGAGAGATAGAAAAATAAATAAGTTGGAATAAGCAAGCCATATTTGTCAGCTACTATAAGTAAAGAGCAGTCAGCCGCCCCAGGGTTCTGCCGATTACATTTGTGTGATTGCACCAATCAAAGGCTTAATCAGGTTCAAAACTCAATCATTTTATTTTCATGTTTGGTTTTATTTCTTTTGAGGTTTTCACCAGTTTTTAGCTTCTCTTTGTTTCAAAAGCGCAGCGTGGCTGTCTTAGAAATGTTGGCTGTGCTCAAGGCCACTGGCTGGTTTGCTCTCAACAAATGGTGGCCTTAACCTACTATTATCATTTAAATTAGATATTGATTGTTTATTGACAGTAATTTATAGACGAATAGGTAAAAACTATGCTGATTTTAAGCATCGGGTTAAAGATTGATGAAAGTACATGTCCTGCAAACAAATGTTGTTTCTTGTGGAATTTATAGGCAAATGCATGTCCTTGGTAGGCTGGGTCATTCCTGTTATGAAGTACCTACTATTATTGTAATTTAGGGATTTATTACTATACCAGACTTTCAGAAATATGCTCTAGTTAAGTTCAGGCAGTTTTTTAATTTCAACTTGAATATTTCAGACTGATTACACTGTGAAATTGGTGAAAGTTGGTAGAAAGTTCAGTCTATGCTTGCCAAAATTCAAACCACTGCCTCCAGTGGCCAAAGCTGTAAGTGTTGTTGAGATTAAATATCCATAGGGTGGTGCTAAAAATGTTTTTTTAGTAGAGCTGTCAGAATTAACATGATAATGCATGCGATTAATAAAAAATATTTAATGAGTTTGGACACCAGAACATTTATTCATAAGGCGAGAAGCCTGTGGTATAATTTTGGGTACAATTGTACACATTTACCAGTGGTTTCACAAAGTCTCTTCAGTTGTATTTGTCTTTTTCATCAAGGGTTCCAAGCGTACTAAGCAGCATTCTGTTTAATCTCTCAACCGGGTTTCCACGAGGACTATAATGTGTCTTTCTCCCCCTCTCAGCTCCGATGAAAAATTGAGATTCAAAGTCTCTTGCTTGGTCGCTAAGGGAAGACTTGGGAACCCATAATGGACAGTGAAGTTCTCCCATAGTGCTTTTGCGATTGTCTTACCTTTCTGGTCTCTTGTTGTTATTGCCACAGCAAATTTTGTGAAATGATCAGTAATGACCAATGTATTTCTGGTGTCGTGACTGTCTGGCTTAAGGAACAGATCACCGTGTAACAAATTGTATTTTATTTTTTTGGTTCCTGGTAGTGTGTGTTATTTCCTAATTGCTTATGCCTCAAAAGTATAGAAAATAGCTATTATTCCCCTCAAACTTTGCTTTTGTGACCAGGAAAGTAAGATTTTGAAATGTACATATTTTCCTGAATATTCCAGATAGATTCAGTGCTGAGTAAACTTGGAGTAACTTCTAAAACTTTCCAGTAATATAAATAGTAGTATAAATACAGGGGCCTTAAGCCCTCCAGTTCAATTTAGTTCCAGCTGCCTAAGTGGATGCATATCAAGACCTTGCTGAACACCTTGAAGTATGATGAGTATGGCTGGGAGGTCATAGGAGACTTCAAAATTGTGGCATTCCTGATGGGTCTCCAAGGTGGTTTTACCAATTTTCCCTGCTATCTTTGCCTTTGGGACAGCAGGTACACCAAGGTGCACTACCACAGACGGGACTGGCCACAGCGGACCAAGTTCACTGTGGGGAGGAACAACGTCAAGTGGGAGCCACTGGTGAACCCCCGGAAGGTGCTGATGCCACCACTGCACATCAAATTGGGCCTTATGAAACAATTTGTCAGAGCTCTAGATAAGAAGTCGGCAGTCTTCAAGTACCTTTAAGACTTCTTCGCTAAGCTCTCTGAGGCAAATGTCAAAGCCGGTGTCTTCGTTGAACCACAGATAAAGAAGATCCTGGAGTGCAATGAATTCCATAATAAGCTCAATAGTTAGGAGAAAGCAGCTTGGAACAGCTTTGTCACAGTGGTTCGTTTCGCAGTGGTTTCGGCAGTCACAAGGCCGAAAACTATGTGGAGCTGGTTGAGACTCTGGTGACGAACTATGGCACAATGGTCTGTAGGATGTCCCTCAGAGTCCATATCCTTGATACTCATCTTGATAAATTTAAGGAGAATTTGGGAGCGTACTCAGAGGAGCAAGGCGAGCGCTTCCACCAGGATATACTGGACTTTGAACGCCGCTGCCAAGGATAGTATAACGAGAAATTGATGGGACACTACATTTGGGGGCTGATTTGTGAAAATGATTTACAGTATAATCGTTATTACTTTAGTATAAATACATGTTAATTTGGATTCATATGATGTTTTTTCTGACTTTATGTGAACGAAAAGACACAAATTTGCCCGTTTTCTCATTGGAAATGGGTACATTTCCTGGTCACAAAAGCAATGTGTGTGGGGAATAATATCCATTTTATATACTTTTGAGGCATAAGCAATTAGGAAATAACACTTACTAATAAGGAACAAAAATTGTGTTACATGATCCATACACATTAACTCAAGTGGGAATTTTGTCTGTATGGATTCCATGGGAGCAGCTCTTTATGGTATTACTTTCTGCCTAAAACATCTCTCACATGTATGGCATCTATTCTCAATATCTTTAGCAATCCTAGGCCAAAACAACCTGGCACGAGCGAGGTTGATCGCATGCTCAAACCCAAGATGTCCTACATCATCATGAACACCTTTCAGTGCTTTCTCTCTGTATTGTTGAGGCAGAACTAATTGGTGACGTACAGCTCCATGGTCTGTCCACTCCCTGTATAACACTCCATCTCGTAGTTCAAGCCTATTCCATTCCCTTAGGAGCAATTTGACTTCAGGAATTTCGAGGCTGGTCTGTCTAAAGCTGGGTTTCCAATCTTGTTCAACAAAAGAGATGATCCTTCGCAAAGATGAATTCTTCCTCTGTGCTTGATATCATGGGTCATTCCTGGTAGGGTCTCATAACCTGAACAGGCAAAGCTTTCAGGGACTGATGAAGCACAAAAAGCTAAAGACTCTGCAAGAACAATAAATTCTGGTGCTTCTGGAACTTCACTTGTCAAGGTAACTGACTGGCGCTGACAGAGAACACCTCGTTGAAAATCATTGTATCCATTTGGGAAAACCGCTGTTTCAGATCATCAATGGCGCTTTCCTCTTTAAGGAAAGCATCATCTTCCTCAGGTGGATACTGTGGTCTCCTAGACATCTCATCTGCATCTTTATTGGCAGATCAAGCCTGATACTATAAGTTGAATTTGTACATGGATAGCTTTGCTGTGGTCAGCACATACATCAATGGGTTATTGTCTGTAAGTACTGTAAACTCAGTGTAATACAGGAAGTCACTGAACTTTTCACAGACAGCCCATTTCAAGTCTAAATACTCCAACTTATGTGTGGGGTAAGTCCTCTGGCATAGGCTATCACATGAAGCTTGCCCTCTTCTTTTTGGTAGAGAGCAGTGCCTAGCCCTTCTCTACAGGCATCCGTGTGCAAGACATATGGAAGTTCTGGATTTGCAAAGGCAAGAATTGGTACCGATGTGAGTTTCCCAATTAGAGTATGTTTGGGGTTTCTCTCTTTATAGACCTTACCCTTTTTCTTCGATGAACTGTATCCAGCATAGAGCCAATATAGCTTGGCTATTTTAAAGTAACCTTCGACAGAATACCTTAATACCCAGCAAAGCCTAAGAAACATTTTAGCTCTTGCCTGTTAGAAGGTCGAGGCCAATCCTTCAAAGCTGAAATCTTCTCTGGATCTCTGTGAACTTCATCAGCATCCACAACATGACCAATATACTTCACAGAGGACCTAAAGAAATGGCATTTGGGGACAACTTCAAGCCGTACTCTTTCAGGCGATTTAACAATCACATCAGTCATATTTCATGTTCCTCAAGTGTTTTGGAAAAGACAATAAGGCCATCCAAAAACACAAGTATCCGACATATTTTTCCTTAAGCCTCTGGAAGGTACTAGGTGCATTCGTGACACCTTGAGGCATACGGTAGGACTCCCACAAGCCAAGAGGACATACAAAAGATGTTTTATGCTTGTCCTCTTTGGCTACTTAAACTTGATAGTGTCCAGATTTAAGATACATAACAGAACCATTTAGCCCCACTGAGTGCTGAACAAATTGATCCTTGATGGTGCGCATGTTTAACTTCCTATAATCGACACAATGTCTGATATTCCCATTCTTCTTGCAGACAAGCACTGTTGTGGATGCAAAGTGGCTTTTGGATTCCATGATTATTCTAGCATCCAGGAGCTATCTGAGGTATTGCTTAACTGCTTCTCTGTCACTTGGATGTATTGGCCGTGGCCATTCTTTGAAAGGTGTCTCGTCTTGGAGTCAAATATGGTGCTTCACTACAGTAGTATGACCATACAACTCAAGTCATCAACAGCAAAGGCTTCAGGTATGGACTTGAATTTATTAATAATACGCTTCTTCCAGTCTTCAGGAATTTGCGAAAGATTGAACACAAGTTCTCCACTCAGCACCTGAGCGGAACAAGATAGCAGCCCAGACTTCAAAGGAAGAACATTATAGGTAGCCCTCAGCTCAGCAATTACACACTTGGGATGAAAAATTATGTCTCATTCCTGAGAGTGACAGGAATCTTGGAGCAATCTCTGTGTGGGACACTCACAACAGCTCTTTCAAGGGATAACCCACCCGGCAATGGAAAGAACTAAGGTTGCTCTAGAACAAATGAGGTCTTTGGAATGCTCCTCTTTACTCTTACTTGCTGTTTGGCTGGGATAGTGATGTGACATTTTCAGGTTCTTTGACTTGAAAAAGTTGCTCTTCACTCTCATAACTCTGAGCTACATGATAAAAGAGCAAAGCATAATTACTGCTGGCACTAGGCCTTTAGAAGAACTTGGCTCCTTCTTTTTCTACACCATGCAGCCTATACAGAACATTTGTTCCAACCAGCAGGCGAACTTTACTGTTGAAAGTCTGGGATGACAAGTACAAGGGATGAGAATTGTTCTTCTGCACCTGTGAAAGTGCAAGGGAATTATGACAACTTGCTGTCCACTGGCACCTTCAAATGCAAACAAATCATGAATTGGCACATCGCAGCATGCAGGCGCACACACACACACACACATACACACACACACCAGAGCCCTTCTGCCTAAGGGAGCCAGCAAGCTTAGCATACAATAGCATAAATGCGGCAGTCCCATAGACATTCAATAGGTGGTAATGTCATAACAATCTAGTAGGCCATTACGCTCTCTCCTATGATTGAGCTGTGGAGGTTGTTATCTCAGAAAATTAAAGAATCTCCAGTGCTTCCCTGTCAATGATAAAATAGAGAAAGGCGCTCTTAGCCCTTTCAGTATTTTTCAGCATATGTAAGGCACATTTTAATTACCACAGATGCATGCCATGTCTTAACTATAACCAAAATGCATAATGAGACTTTATGTCTGTAAGTGCTTTTCATGTTGAGTTCGAAATGCCGCTGGTGTTGACGCCCTGAAACGAATCATGAATGCGGCTTTGCGATTGCTGTAACAAAGTGGAGAGCCACCATCTACTGTCAGATTTTGGAGGATTTGCGTTTAAGAGATTTAATTGCAATGAATATGTAACCTATGTGGGTACTAGTTCTTTCAATTAGTCAGCCTCCCAGGTAGACTTTGGGAAACATTTAATATTACTTAAATTGTTGCTTAAATCAGATCTTTATACTATGGAAGGTTTTGTTCGGAAAACGTTTATAAAGCATTATATTGTTTTCTTTCCTACGAAGGAAACAAATGCATTTTGACAGGAAAATTATTATGTATACTGTCAAATTTTACTGTCACGTTTTAAAATCTGCCATTTAATAGTGATTAACTACAAAAAATTATGCAATTAATCACGATTAAGAATTTTAACTGACTGGCAGCACAAATTTTTAGTTGTTAATTATGTAATATGGTGTGTTCAAGTCCTCCTGGGAAGTGTGTAGTTTTGAGGTTGGAAATCGTAAATACAATGTGATGTGTGTTCAAGCGAAAGATTTTATCTATTTTGCATTTTCATATTTCTTCCTCTATTTTTCACTTACCAATGAAGACAAGAAGCTTTTTCAGCACCAATGCAACAAAATAAAGTTCAAAGCCATGCATTGGGTGTGTAATTAATGATTTATCTATTTATTTTATCATTCATGTGTGGCCACATATAATGATGGCAAATGTTGTTTTGTTGCAAACGCATGTTGCTGCATAAACAAGCTAAATGAGCTAAGTTTTCTGGCAAGTTCTATCGTTATTCTTCATTAACAATAAAAAAAAATATACACACAAACTAAACTACACAGTCAAAATCCTCAAGTAAAACTGAATTATTACCAATAACAATTTGCTTCCGTCATGAGTTTTAATTCGGCATGCCCTCAACTGGGAAAGTCGGCTCTTTGAAAAAAAAATCTGAGATTCCAACTCTGTGGTGGCATTCATGTGCGCTTATCTCATCAATATAATCATTCCGACAGGACTTGAATGCAACAAAACAGCATATTTTTTTTACTTTATTCCTGAACTCTAAACCTAACCGTTAGTGGAGTAAAAATGTAATTTTAGAGCGAAAATCCATCCTCCAAATTAGGGCTGGGACGATTCATCGACGTAATCAGCGTCATCGATTACATAAATACGTTTTACATAACATGCGTCGGTGCATCGCAGTGGAATAATTAAAATGGCAGCACCCGGTTTAAGCATGGATTCCCTGAAGAACAAGCTGCGGTCAACTCCCATGGTCTTATAAAGCGTGGGAGTATTTTAGCCATAGAGCCAACAATGTGGTGCTGTGAAAGCTATGCAAATTGGAAATGGCTTATCACAGCAGTGCAACCGCCATGAACGAACATTTGAAGCGAAAGCATCGCGGAGTGCTTGTCAATACGGCAGCACCGTATATCCTGTTTACTTTTTGCCCCCACCCACCCAAACATGACATATTAGTATTACAACACACGTTTCTGTTAGTAGTAGTCTCTTAAAATAGATTTTCTAAATATTTCCTCATCGCCCATGTTAAAAGTAATTTCTGCACCGCTGCTAATGTAAATTTACACCATGCATCATCTAATTTTGTTATATGGCACGTCCTGCTGGATATTTTCGTCATTACAGCAGAAACAACTTAAAATGTTTGGGTGTACAGATAAGTGTAAGACATCATTAGAGACTATAAAGGGTCTACTTTTATTTGTGTACACTCACAATAACAACAAAATCTTGTGCTTTTGTAAAATAAAGAAAATAAAAAGGGTGAGCTTTCAGCAGTCTCTGTGTTCACGAGCATATTTCTGTAACACGTCACAAAAATTAACTGAAACTCCGCGAATACTTATCACACAAACATGAAACATATGTCTAAAGAAAGCTTAAAATGTCTACTTTTAAATAAAACAATTCAAATTTAAAACAAATATTCTCCTGCAATGCAATCTGTTTGAAACAAAGCGATGTACAGTTTTTACTAGGCTGTCTAATTATCTGTAATGTGATCCCACCCACTAGCAAAGCAGGTATTTAAATTGTATGCTGTATGATATAAATATGATATGTAATTAGGGTTGTGCCGATGGACGATATCATCGTCCATCGTGATGGCTGACCAACATCACGATGTCGAGCCACCATCGTGATGCCACGCCCCCTTTTGCGAGTCTTGCTAGTGTGACTCACTAGTCTCTTCTATAGTTAACCTAAAAACTTTGCAGGGATTGCTCTGTAAATTAAATTGAGAATATAACTAATGCATATATGCTATTTTAAATACTGTAGTATATGCCAGAGACATGACGTGTTAGTCTGTGAAAATACCGTGTCAGGCAGGCTACACAAATATTGATCTTGACATTGTTAGCGTCTTGTCTTTTTTTTTACATGTCTTACATTTAGATTAAAATATTTTATGTTGTAGGCTACAAGAAAATAGCCTTTATTAATGAATTATTAGTAGTTGTAGTGTCTCAGAAAATCTTGCTCATTGTCACATAGCTCTTGTATACACTGAAGCGGCAGTTTAAGATAAACCCAGACCAGCGAACGTCAAATAACTTTTGTCTGGTTAATACTTTTAAAGAAAACTTTCCTTGGCCATAAATCCACAATGTCAAATCAAATGAAAGAAACAAGGTGAATATGAATAACACACATTTATTAAAACATAGAAGAACAAGAAATAAAGAACTAGTAAACGGGAACAACACTCAGACCGAAACTCGGCATTAACATTTCACTTATAATTAGCAGCACAATTAACTTCAGCACAGGCTACAAAATAAATTATGTTATTGAAATATTGTAAAGTGGTCATATGAACTACACAAATGAACGTTTAAAAAATAATATGCAAAATCGAATAGCTCCGCAACGGAGGGGCGAAAAATGCGTAAAGAAGTCTAATATCTTTCACCAGACCATGTTTAAATTTCGTTGTTTCTGGCCAGAAATACCAACATATTCACTTTATCTGGTTTTAATAAGCTGCGGATTGGAGTAACTACACTACCCGCTGTGCTGAAGACCCGCTCTGATGGAGTACTGGTAGCACATATGCGCAGATATTTCCGTGCTAATCTTGCCATGAACGGAAACATTTTGTTGTCCTCTTTCCCATCAGTGGCCATTTCCTGCAGGTACATGGTCATTTCTGCCTCGACCTTTTGCTCATCAGTGAGTGTGGCTGTGGCTGCTCTCTTCGCAAGAAGGCTGCCCAAAGACGAATTTTTTTTCTTAGGCGTAATATATTAAAAAGCCTGGATGAGTACTAATTAGTTGGGCTAGTAAAATAACGAAATTATAGTTTTTCAGTAGAAAAAAAAATCTATGTGAAGAGATATATTAAAATAAAAAGTGCTTAAAAGTGCACAACTCATCTTAAGTGGAAGAAATATTTTTCCCCCTTACGTGCAACCTATTGGAAAGCGCGGATGAGTCAGTTGGGATAGTGAAATAACGAAATTATAGTTTTTAAGTGGAAAATAGTATTTATGTAAAGAGATATATTAAAATAAAAAGTGCACAACTCTTCTTAAGTGAAAGCAAAAAATAAAAAATGCTTCACGTGTCGTGCAACCTACTGATAAAGCGCCGACGAGTCATTAGTTGGGTTAGTGAAGTAACTGTGAAATTATGTTTTACTGTCAACATCGTCAACTGCCAATTTAGGGGACATCGCCCAACCCTATATGTAATATGATATAAAATTATATGAATGTTTAGATTATATTTTAAATAGTGTTTATGCTGCCTCATTATCATCAACAAAGCTTGTGCTTGCAAATATGTGTTCAGGTGTAAATGTGTCAAATGTGATGTAAATATGCCCATATTAGAAAATCACCATCTTATAATGATTTCTGAAGTATCATGTGACACTGAAGACTGCAGCAATGATGCTGAAAATTCAGCTTTGATTACAAATTGCATTTTACAATATATTCAAATGGAAAACTGTTCTTTTAAATTGTAAAATTAGTTCAGAATATCAATGTTTTTACTGTATTTTGGATCAAATAAATGCAGACTTGGTGAGCAGAAGAGACTTCTTTTAATGGTAGTGTAGGTCTAAAATTAAGTAAAGTCTTTATGTAAGAAAATATATAGTCAGATTACTTCTTTTAACTTAAAACTTGATTTTGTTCATTAAGTCTCCTCACATTCATTCTCTTTCTGTCACAGTCCTCATTGATAGGCCCGGGGGGGGGGGGGGTCTTTGTCTCTCATGTGTGAATTACATCAATATTCATGATCATTCACACCTCCTCGCATATGACCTTTCAACACTAAAATTGTTTTGTATGAATGAGTGATCAGGATGGTTTTCACATAATTTTGTAGCAAAAACTCTAGGCTACAAGATCCAGTTCTCAAAAGTCTTGTGGACAAATGTTTAGTATCTGTTATATGGCCTTATTTCAGTGACTTAAAATTTTAGTTTTTTCAAAAAACATGCAGAAACGTTATTTTCTCAAAAATACAATCCTGTACATACATGTTGCTAACATATTATTGTAGCACAGTTTGTGCTGAATACAGTGTTATCAGACTTTAGCCATTATTATGTTTCTAAGCAACTGAAAAAAGCACAAATGTCAAGGCATGTCAAAACTTCTCCA
The DNA here is from genome assembly GCF_025860055.1 of Xyrauchen texanus. NCBI lineage: Eukaryota > Metazoa > Chordata > Actinopteri > Cypriniformes > Catostomidae > Xyrauchen > Xyrauchen texanus. The sequence continues at coordinate 30,484,968 of NC_068301.1, forward strand.
GGGCCCAAAACACCCTCAGACCCCAGAGGGTTAACGGCTATGTATGAGTGCGAAAATGGCGTAGACCGTGTGACTTTTACAGACTGTAAATGGTTTCAATTATATTCCTTGCCCCATTGAGATTTAATTCAGATTGCAATAGTTTCAGATATTCTTGTTAGAAAAAGTTAACTGTTGCTTGAATTGCACTAATTTTACTGTAAGATGAGGGGGAGGGAGAGAGGAGAGGTAGAATGTGGAGATTGTGTGTATGTGGTAAGTTGGGTTTGTATATTACTGAGAGTTGATTAAGAATGCACAAGTTTTAGTTATTCCTGTTAGAAAAACATTTAAGTGTTACTCAAATTGCACTAATTTTACTGTAACATGGCTTTATGTTGGAGTGCTAAACTTGAGGATACACAATGTTTTGATATTCCTTCTGAAAGTGACTTGAATTTTACATTTGTTTCATTTATTTTGTTGTTGGATTGCTAAATGTAGATTGCACTTTCCTTTTACTCGAATTTACTCGAAGTTCTTACATAAAATCACTCCAAAATATAATTAAAGTAGGAATATCAAAACATTATGCAACCTCGAGTTCAGCAGTCCAACATAAAATCTCTCCAAAATTAAATTTATGTTGGACTGTAAAATGGAGATGACCAGTTTAGACAGGGCTATTTTTGTTGCAGAATAATGCCCTGCAGTGCACACTTTCTTTCAAGTACATTTGTTTGTGTTTAAGACAAGATAATTTAATCAAATATTGAAATATTAATGTCAAGTTTTTTTTATATTTATTTTGGGATAATTAATTGTTATATTACTTGATATTAATCAAGTAATAATAATAAAAAATCTGCAAAGTAGTCGTTAGATTAATCGATAAAAGAATAATAGTTAGGTGCAGCCCTACTCCAGATATCATTCACCATTGATGTGAACGCATTTACCTCCAGGTTTCCATGGCACCAGAACCTGTATCAGTAGCACCACAGGGAAATGTGAACACGTTTAAAATGATGCAAAATTGTGTGATGAGAGATGCCCCTTGTCAGTAATTAGACAGCATGGGATTGAATTCAGAGTATATGAAGATTTGGAGGCAGATTTTCAATTTCCTGTGAGATCATGTTGCATATTTACACAAAGACCTAATAAGATGAAATTAAAGAGATACAGTTAGCCATTGCTTAGTGAGGGATTGTTAATTTTAAGTACATTTTTAGATTTGTTCAAGCATATTTGAAATATTCATATATATATATATATATGTGTGTATATGTGTATATGTGTATATGTGTGTGTGTATATGTAAGACATCACAAAGCTCCATGGCCCAATCTTGTTTGTGTAACATGTTCTTACATGACTTCTTTTTAATATGTAACTGTTATTTATCCTGTAATTTGTGCTGAATGCTCTTACACTGAGTATCCATCCCAGACAGCTGATAAATGGCAATGAGGATGTTCATGTACAAACTCAAACAAAATGCAAGCACTCCAGTTATAATGTTTAGTTCTAGTGTTTGTGTGTGTAAATGCATGTTCTCAAATGTATTGTCTTTTGTAGTTACATGCATGACAACCTGTAATTTGTGACCAAAAAAATCGTACCTTTTAGCCAACAAACTTGCTTTAAAGTGTTTAAAAAAAAAAACAGATGCTATTTAAAACCAATTTACCTCAAAATCCTTTGATAGAACTCAATAAAAGATTTGTCAACTAAATGACAAAAAATATTATGTCAAATGAGATGAGTCATCATTTATACTCATTTTCATGTTGTTCCAAACCCAAACGACTAACTTTCTTCTCTGGGAAGAACTCAAAAGGAGATGTCAGGAATTATTATAGGGACTGACAGCCTCATTAGCAGCATCTCCATTTAACAATGTATTATTATATTCCAAAGAAGAAACTAAATGGGACCGGTTTTAAAAAAAACATGAGGGTGAGTAAATTACAGATTTTTCATTTGTAAGTAAGTCTACCCTAAGACAATGTTACGGTTGATTTACATTTTGTATTGCACTTTCACTTCAAGATATGACATCGAATCTTAAAAGAAATCCAACATAACAGAAAATAAAGAATCTCATATTACACATTTTAAAAGGTGTCATTTATTGGAGCTGGAACCACTGAGTTTTGGAGCAGGTGAGACAAGTGCTCAAAGTTGATGGGCAGTACACAGGGGAAACACCTGAAAAAGATGACAGTAACTAATGAGTCAATTATCACTGTCAGAACATGATGCTGTATTTTATGAAGGGACTCGGTAATAGAAACTCCTAAAACATTCACACAAAAGTGCTAAAATGCTAAATTCTATAAATATTCCCTTACAACTGCTTTTATTAAATACATTAACAAAATGTGAAACCAAAATCAAGAAACTTTGTTAAAATTGAAATAACATACTCATAAAGTCAGCCAGGTTACCATAGCTATAAAGCTAACGATCAGGACACTCTATAAATTGGCTATTTTCAGCTGTCGACATTTAACAAGACACTACACATGTTTATAACGAAGAGAAAATATGAAACTTACGTCACATTATTCCTTTGATGGCATCCATTTCTTTAAAAGTTTGTGGCCCCTGAGCTTATCTGTAAGTGCTTGGTTCCATACTCATGAGATAGTAAAATGAAGCATGATTGGTTGAAGATAGAATTTGCTACGATTGGTCAGAGTAATGTGGCCATTATCTGATTGGCTTGAGTAGATGATGGGTGGAGTCCAACTATTTGTGGATTGCCTGCAGCTCTGAGAGCTGTCATCCACAAATGCACAGCAAGCGATCCACAAATAAATCGGTGCGATTTCACAAATTGTCATGTGAATTTTGTTGGTTCATGTATTTCATGTCTTTTTATTTTGAAAGTTTATTTCCTGTTTCATGTCATGTTTCCCTAGTCCCTAGTGTTGAATGTAACTTTGGTTGTGTTTGGTAACGTAGTCATTGTTTATAGTCAAGTCAATGTTATGTCAAGACAAGTCAGGTTCATGTTTTATGTTGCATTCATATTTATAGTTGGGGTTTTTTTGTATCTCACTTTTATTTAATAAATTGCACTTGGGTTCTTCATTTCATCGTCATTGTCATTGTCAGCAGCAACATTACACAAATGAATGCTGGACAGAGTTGTGCTTGTGAAAATACAGTATTGTGCAAATGTTTTAGGCACATAAGATGTTTCACAAAAGCATTTGTCTTAAGATAGTTATTTATATCTTCAGCTTTACTGTGTCAATAGGAAATATAAATGTTAGACTCACAAACATTATTTGTGCAAATAGAAAAGATTAGAATAGAAGAACAGGGAGCCCTGCAACAGATGTCATGGTCCACACAAAGCCCCCCACAGTGTCAGTTCAAACCAGTCTGGCCATTCTCTGTTGAACTTTCTCATCAACAAGGCATTTCTGTCAACAGAAATGTCGCTCACTGGATGTTTTGTGTTTCTGGCAGAATTCTGAGTAAACTTTAGAGACTGTTGTGCATGAAAACCCTGCAGAGATCAGCAGTAACAGAAATACTGAAACCAGCCCATCTGACAACAAAAAATAATGCCACGGTCCAAATCGTTGTGATCAAATGTTTTCCCCATTCAGATGGTTGATGTGAACATAAACTAAAGCTCCTGACCCGTATCTGCATGATTTTATGCACTGCACTGCTGCCACACGATTGGCTGATTAGATAATTGTATGGATGATTGTTGGTGCCAGATGGGATGGTTTGAGTATTTCTGTAACTGCTGATCTCCTGAGATTTTCACACACAACAGTCTCTAGAATTTACTCAGAATTTTGCCAAAAACAAAAAACATTCAGTGAGTGGCAGTTCTGCGGCCAGAAACACGTTGCTGATGAGAGACTTCAACAGAGAATGCCTGACTGGCCTTAACAGACAAAGTCAACGGTAACTCAAATATCTGCTCTGTATAATTGTGATGAAAAGAATATCATCAGAAGAATGTTATTCTGAGATGCAGGTTGGCGCTAATTTGGCGGCATGAGTGGGACCTACATGATATTAGACAGGTGGTTTTAATATTTGTAAATCTCATTCTTTTTATTTGTGAATTAATTTCATTTTTGTGAAATTTCTTACATTTATTTGTGGATCTCATTTAATTTATTTGTGAACGAACTTTCTATTTGTGAATGTCTTTCAATTTGTCATACATTTGTATCTATTTCAAAATCAGTTATTAGAAATTAGTTACATTTACATTTGAACAAATTGACATAAAATTTAGTTTTATCTATTGTATTCTTGTTTACAGAGACAAAAAATATATTTTATTATGACTATGCAAAAATTATGCAATGTGAATAAGCAAATGAGCTTTAGTGAGACTGACACATGCAGAAAAGGGTTGTCAAAACCAGCAGTAGCAAAATAGCATCCTAAACTGACAACTGTTATGAGCAGCATGGCATAAAAATGGCAGTAAGCCTCAATAATTCGCTGTAACTACAATACTATGAGAACGTCCAAAATGATTGATAGGCAGAAAGCTATTTTGTTTGCTGTTTACAGAGTCTAGAGCTCTCACAGAGACAGTTGAGATATCTCAGGACACTTATTTCATTAATATCTTTCAAATGTTTGCTTACATTTTCATGAAAAAATAGCTTACAGTACCTTAAAATGTTTCTTGCCACTTTTGTTGGAAGGTATATAACAAAAGACTAACAGTATTGAATATGACACTAAAGAAATAAAAACCTATTGCTTGCCAAAACATTAAAAACATGTTTTGAATAAACATAGAATATTTCATTTTTAAATGGCCTGTTTTTCTGTTTAATATTTTATCCATTATATTAATAAATAATGATGATAAATGATGATATTATGGGTAGGGGACATAAAAATGTACTGCATAGTAGGAATGACCCAGATGCCCTCTGCAGTGTCTCTCCGCTCCTGCTTTTTCATGCATATTTATCTCTACTACATTTTCTGTGTGATTGAGTATGAAATGAAGTCTCTGTGGAGCTCCCTATACTGGAGCAGTGAGTTATATAAAGTGTGAAATGTGTTGTTCTGATGAGGTTTGCAGTTTTGTGCATGATGTGACTAAATGCCTCATGAAAAGTGACAGATCAGCTTTAAATCTGAATATAGATCATATATGAATATATAATATATATTTAAAATAGTCTTTCTCTCTGCTTTCAGTGTGATCCAGGAGAGGCCACTAAACTGCTGTACGACCTGCTGTACACAGAGCCCATAAAGATCGTCCTGATGCCAGGCTGCAGTTCTGTGTCCACGCTGGTGGCTGAAGCTGCTCGCATGTGGAACCTCATTGTGGTGGGTTCTTCTATTAACCAGAACATCTTCACTTTATAGATTACTATATACTATATATTCATAAAATGGGGTATATCCTGAATTCGCTTCTAAAGGAAAATAAATCTGGGTAGTCTGTCGTCTCATGGTGCTGTATGGCTGTGCATCACAAATCAAACTCTCAAATAGGTTTCATCAGTGGATGTTTAATACCACTGTGAAGATGAGCTGTCTAACTACATTCCCATCTCGGAACATGCAGGACTTCACTGAAATACCCAAAACTCAACTGAAATGGCTTGCAGACATTTCGGATCAAATATTTATGTCATTTGATTTCACTTTTGATTCGTCTTTAAAGTGCATTCCCACTGGCTTATCCTCCCTTTTTGTGGTCTCTTTATTTTGCATGCTCTGCTCTATTTTTGTAACTGTAGAAAGCTTTATCTCTCCACATATGAGTTTTGACCTTCAGTATATATCCCCCTGCTGGCCTTGAAACCCTTCTTGTATCCACCCCTGAGCAGAACTGCCACTCAGCAGCATCTCAGAAATTATCACTCTCTGATGTCATCGGATTTGACATACTGATGTCAGAAGCATCTTAAAGGAATCAATTATATTTACGCCTCTGTTTCTTTCATTTTAAACATCTTTGTTACATTTGAACCTTTATCACAGTTTTGCACACCTGTCTGGCTCACTGAAATCCCCTTGTGTATTTTACAGAGCTTTTTCGAGTGAAATTTTACTGTGAGTAACCCTGCAAGAGATAATTTAGCCCTTTGGGGATTGGTTTTCCTGTGGTAATTTTATCGCACATTTTTTGTATTTGTTGTCTGTTTCTCGTGACCTCTGACCTTTGCCTCGCAGTTGTCCTATGGCTCCAGTTCTCCAGCCCTCTCCAACCGCCAGCGCTTCCCCACCTTCTTCCGCACGCACCCCTCCGCCACACTGCACAACCCCACGCGTGTACAGCTCTTCCAGAAGTGGAAGTGGACCAAGATCGCCACCATCCAGCAGACCACCGAAGTTTTCACCTCTGTGAGTGAGACACCGATACAATAATTCTATTTGGTATAATAAGTGTCTGATAACGGATACACAGAACCAATTTTTAAAGGTGCACTTAATAATTTTTTGCTAATTACTAAACCTTTTAAACATAAAGAAATAGTTATAGTAGAATAGGAAAAACATGTTCAAAATATGGCGCTCATATAACCAGTCATATATTACTTATTTATCTTAATAACCCCTTGGAATATTAATGCTTTCACTTATTATTTATGACTGACTGCAAATAGAGCAGTTCTGCAATGACATTGGTAACTGAGAAAACACAGTACAATGCCATTTTTGCATTCTTTTTTTTTACTACTCTCTGCGATCCACGCATAACTTACCGTGCACCCCATTGAGAGTGAGAACCCCTAATCGTGATAACGAGGAGGTTACCCCTTGTGACTCCACCCTCCCTAGCAACCGGGCCAATTTGTTTGCTTAGGAGACCTGACTGGAGTCACTCAGCCCGCCCTGGATTCAAACTCGCGTCTCCAGGGTAGTATACAGCGTCAATACTCGCTGAGCTACCCAGGCCCCGCTTAATTTTCTTATTTAGTATTTCTTAGCCTGGCGCAAAGTGATAAAGCTTCAAGCAATGAAAGAAAAAATGTCATCCATGTTAATTAGAGTTTTTGTCTAACCAGCCATGACTGTATTTTTAAGTCACTTGGATTCTAATTCTGCCATGTTGCGTGCGCTAGATGGTTATTGTTTATGGTAATGTATTTAAAAAAAGGGAAATAAATGTAGTGTGTGGGATTGATTTTATCCATCGGAAATTGATTGTATTGTGAAAAGTGGGCATCCCATTCCAGAGTTTGCTCTCCATTGTAGAGGATTGCTCCCCTCCTTAAATACGACTGTTACCTGTGAAAATCATTATAGATTCTGAGATTCTGAGAGTGTGTTATTTCATTTTTATAAAAGATTACAAAGATTATGAATTGTGCGCAATACGACCAGCAACGTGTATTAATAAAGTAAAAAGAGTCACTTTTGATTTCATGTTGACTTTAAACATCAAATATGTTCTGATTGACTGTAATTGTGTTGCAACATTTGCACTTTTAGTTTAGACACTTATCATGTCACGCCTGTATATGACAAAGTAGTGTTAGACAATACAACTTGAATGCCTGATCTTTGATGTTGCTGAGATCAGGTTTGTTTCAAACAACTCCAGCAGACTTGGTTTACATAACTAAGGGTTTCACAACAACATTGTTTACTTTAGACTGTTTGAATTCGTTTTTGGTATTATTTTTTTATGCTATTCAAATTTAAATGTATTTAAGATACGTCCACATTAATCCGGATACATTTTAAAATGTATTTCCCCGTCCTCGCTGCCGTTTTCATACATTTTCCAAAAGTTGCTCGTCCACACTGAATCCTACGAAAACACTTAAATTCCCTTACTGCGCATGCAAAAAAACATAAGAAGCATCACCCTGTATCATTTCCACATACGGTATGAAACGCAGTTGTCTATGTGTACCATTGCTGGACAGCAATTCCTAGCAAACTTCCTGTTGCCTTTGAAGGAATGCAATGTGGATGTTGTACAAAGTAACATTTATCTTTAACAACGCTATCAAAGTGGTTATTAGGCACAACAACGCCGCCATAACATGTGCCACCATCTGATTATTTGTGGTTGAATAGATCAAATGACTGTATGACATGACAAAAATACTTAATAGTTTTCAAATATCTCTGTTTTCCCTGTCCACACTGCAACGTGAAGACATGTTTTCCACTTTATCCACTTCGGAGAGCGTTTTTGAAAAGCTCAGTTTTTGCTAGACAAAAAGCCATCTCAGTGTGGACAGAAGGCCAAAACATGGCAAAACGCTTTGAAATGTATTTTTTTAATCATACATTTTGAATCGTAACTGATGTTGGCTTTCTCCATTCTTTTGTCCTCCATGCATTCCGCAGCCGGGGGTGATACAGAGTGTATTCATATTTACAGGCTTGTTTTATTGGCAGACGCAGGACTGTAAACAAGTCTAAAAATAAGAAATAAAATCTGCCAATCTCTTTCTAATTTTCTCTCTTGTCTCATTTTCTTTCTCCATGCTAGTCTTATCTCCGACTCTCCCCATACCAGTTTTCTTTCCATCACATCCCGTCTATCTGTGGATGTTTTCCTTGTCTCTACAGTATACTCTTTACTTTCCCTGTGTTTCTCTATGCTTCTTTAAATCTTATTTTCTCTCTCTCTCTCACTCAGACTCTGGATGATCTAGAGCAGAGGGTGAAGGAGGCAGGTATTGAGATCAGCGTGAGACAGAGTTTTCTCACGGATCCTGCTGTCGCCGTCAAGAACCTGAAGGTGCTTTTGTATTCACTTTTCTTCTGTACGGCCTTGCTGCCATGGCGACGTACAGGTGATGCCGTCAGTGCCACATTACATGAATCACATCGGTGCATCCTCAAACAACATCTCACAACCCTGACAAATGCAAAACATGCACAGATTCAAAGTCTTTATTGGTGAATCTCATGAAAACAGGCCCAGGCCACATTACACCCTAAAATCTAAAGACAAATAAAATAAATAAATTGCAGTATATTTTGCATAAAGAAAATGAAGCATATTTTAGGACTATTTGGATAGTTTGCTTTTTTTTTGTAAGATTCAGATAGCCTTGTGACACCTGTGGCCATTAAGTGAACTGCAGGCAGCTACCTGTTGCTCGTGCTCCTGCACACACTCCATAGGATTGAGTGAGCAACAACCAAAACAATTGCGTAACGTACAAAATGGCTGAATTCAATGGCATCATGCTGACAGATGAGGCAGAATAATTCAAATTCAATTCAAACTACAAACTAGTGCTGCACGATTAATCATATCGCAATCGCGATATCAGCCTGTGCGATTTAAGACAGCAAAATGCTGTGATTTTATTAAATAAATAAGTGCATGTGTGGACGTGACAGCCCCTTTTCTCTGAGAGCTGTTTGCCCATTTTCTACACTGCTAATAAAAACATGACCAGTCTATAATGATGACACGTGAAGACGAGAGGAGCCCTGCAGCTCGAGTGTCTGAAAGAAACACAGATCACAGCATGGTGATAAAGCTTTGTTTCATCCTTAATTAAGCTTCAAATAATACGGGAGCGAGCCATGTAAATTAGCACAAACTCCAAAACCATCAGTCCCTGTGCGGTCAGAGCTTCTTGGACTGACTTGCTAGAAAGACTTTGGTTGCACTCACATGCTCGTGCATATCCCGCACGAGCCTCAATCGCCTGACAATTTAAACAGCTTGGTTGTCGAACTTTTGATCCTGATCCTGAAGTTTTGATTCTGACTGATGGAATGCATGCTTCAGAGGAAGATATTAAATGAGTACTTGACAGAAAGAAAGCGCTGGATTTTTGTGAGGTTCATGAATTACATCTGTTTAAAAGAGATGTCTGTATATAATAGAAGTTTTATTTATATTTTACTTTTATCATTAGAAAAGTTGCAGGGAACAGTTGAGGAGAATTTGTTAGAATAAGTGCTTTAGAGGAAGATAAATGAGCGCTACACGGGATGCTGAATTTGTGTGAGGTTGGGTTATTACATGTTTAAACGAAATATGTGCATGTTAGCAGATGGTATATGATATTAGTTTGATTTTCATTTGCCTTTTTATCATTAGACAAGACAGTCAAAATTTACAGAGAACTGTTGAGGAGAGCGCTTTAACATTATGAGCTCAAACCGTCTGCCGCGGGCTCTGATATGCGGACCGTTTAAATGATAATGTGTTGCAGAATCTAAAGTCTATTATTGTAGTAACACCATGGCACATAACAGCAAAATGAACCTTGACTGGTGGTTTACATGTCTCAGTCGCTTTACATACAAGCAGATGATTTTTCGGCACCCTCTAGAAACAAATCTGCCAAATGGGAAAAATTATCGGCAGATGCTGATAATGAAAGAAGTCAGAATATCATCCAATTTATCAGCCTCGAAGATATATCGGTCAACCGCTAATTATAACTGCAATAAAGTGGCAGAGTAGATCATCACTGTTACCATTCTTGCAACGTAGGATGAGCAAGCATGCAGTTGTGGTGCTGTGAGTCAAAAACCCAAGTGAACTATAGTAATACTGTATATAATTAAGTATCTACAAACTATACTTCACTTTAGTTTTTGACTGGCTCACGGCACCACAACTGCACACTTGCTTATCTGACATTGCAAGACTAGCAACATTGATGATCTACATTGTCACATCAGCCCCCCAGGCCACATACTGTCCAGGTACCGTGACATGGATACTTGAATGGTTGGAGGCCAGGTACCACCTTGTTACCCTGCATACCCTTTCCGATATCTGGTGTATTTATTAGGCTGCTTTAGTTAGGTCTGCAGAAAGTTTTGTCTTCCTTCTGCAGTTTATCAATGTTATCTGGGATCTGCATGCCCCTGACCTCAAAGCCTTCCATAAAAGCCTCAGGGACTGGGATATCCAGATATTTTGCCATTCGCTGTTGTCGGCATGTTTTTCTTGGGCTTTTGACAACATGACATGGCCTAACATTATCATTGCTGGTATGGCTGTTAAGAGTATGTGGTGGATTGAAGCAGTTGATTAGTCCTTCAACCAAAATCATGTTGGCGGGCAGATTGTCAACTACAGCAACATTCAAGATTGTCAACTACAGCAACATTCAAAAAATATGGCTGCTCTTGCACACACACACATTCAATTCTGCAAGGGGATAACGTTTTACATCTCCATGCACACAACGAACAGCAATGGTGTCGCTATAGCAAACATTCTTCACAAAGCATGATTTAAAGAAACAGCACTACCATTGTCCAACAAAGCAATTATACCTTGTCCATCCACAGTAACATTTATCAAAGTTTGCCATGAGTTAAAATCTTGACTGAGCTGGAGTCTGGAGTTTCAGCCAAGGGCTCTCGACGTCACTCATAGTGACTACAGGCCACCCAGTCTGCAGGATGGAATCACGAAGACCCGTGAACTCCAGCAGATATCTCTCCTCCCACTGCTGCTTTGCGTTAAGTAACTCATGCATCAGGGCCACCATCCCCACATCGGATGTTGCCATCAGAATTGAATGGAGTTTGTGGGAGGTCCTCAACAACCTCCTCCTTTGACGCTTCCACCGGATCCCAGTCCACATCCACCTTAACGCTTGACTCCGCCTGTGATTGTGGTCCTCCTCTTTGTGCCTTCTTGAAGGTGGCCAACCCACCGCTGCCACCAAATGTGATGCAGTGGGTTTCAACAGCCCACTGCAGGATGTGGTAAATGTACAAGATGTTGTATAAATGATGGCCCAACCCACAGGAGCACTCTTGTGCAACGTGATTTATTTTACAGGTGCAAAAAAAGGTGGAATATTCCAGTAAGTGAAGAATATTTATAGGAGCAAAACATATAATTCAAAGTAACAAATAAAGAAAAATTAAGTAAATACATATTGGCCATGTGCTTGACAGGTTTTGTGAGATTCGCCTAAAACCAAATTCCAGATATAAGAAAAGAAAATGCTTCATTATTCCAATTTGTTAGCTCTGGCTCTGTCTTGCCAAAGAACTTGGCAAAAATTTGTGTCCGAAAGAAAAGTACCACAGTGTGTTTAAAGTGATTGGATTTTGTTCTTGATGAGAATCGTTTTAATTGGAACATGGATATGCCCCTATTCCCCCCCAAGCCCTACTATCTCCCTATCCTGCTCTCTGCAGTGACGAATGGGCCCCTGGCTGCCTGTTTAGCATAGGTCTACCATGTGTGCCGCCCTAGTTTTTGTGTACAAGATTAATGGGGTACCACCAGAGGAACCATGGTAACCAGGAATATAGCACACCGCTGAGAGCGATGGGAGTGAGCACGAACTGGGCTGCTCATTCAAACCAAAATTACTGCAATGCTGTGTATACTTACCACAATAAAATACTAAGCGAACTTGTATGTACCATTTTTGTTGGAGGATATTGGTGGTCAAATGTGGATGAGAAGCGTAATTGTAGCGAAATGCATGCAATTTCAAATGAAAATTTCATAAGGTGGACATGGCATAAAACATATAAAAGATTTATTATCATAAACAAAATACATCATGTAAAAACCTGAGCTCCTGAAATAATAACACATAATGAGTAGCTACTTTTATAAATTACTGTGTTGTTAAATCTTCATGCTAGGTACTTTTATTCATTTTCCTTGTTTAGGATTTTATAGTGTGTTGCTAGGGCAATAGCGTATTGACAATATGAGTTACACATTCTAATTAGCACTTAATAAGTTCATCTGTGCAATTGCTTCATTGCCTGTGCATAGGATATAATAGCACATTTACGTTTGTACCCTTCATCAACAAACATTTTCATCAGTAATTTTGTTGACTAGATAAGCACTCAAACATGCAAATTCAATATATATTTGTAACAAATTTCTATGTTCTAATTATCAATTCTCCCTTTGATTTTACAGCGCCAAGATGCGCGCATCATTGTGGGTCTGTTTTATGAAACAGAAGCCAGGAAAGTGTTTTGTGAGGTCAGTGATCTGCTGTCCAGCTGAGAATAATTAATCTATGTCACTGTCAAAGGGGGAACAGGGTGTCCTCATTCATTTTTCATTCTCCGAGTTCAAGTCGTCCCCTAACCCGACCTGTTTCACAAAACCAAACTGCAGGTCTATAAGGAGAAGCTGTATGGGAAAAAGTATGTGTGGTTCCTGATTGGCTGGTATGCCGACAACTGGTTCAAGATCAAGGATCCGTCAATCAACTGCACCGTAGAGCAAATGACGGAAGCTGTGGAGGGACATGTCACCACGGAGATTGTGATGCTCAATCCCGAAACAGTTCGAGGAGCCTCCAACTTGGTAAGTTTGCCAGAATGATCTTCTTTTCATCTTTTCAGATATAGTGTCAGAGAAAGTAGAATATAAAAAACAAATGGGAAAAATTGCAATGCTCAAAATAGAGACTGAATAGAAGTCCAGCCTTTCAGTTAAAAGAGACAATCACCTTTTTGATAGAGATATTGCCTGTTTTCTTTGACTCTAAAATGAAAAAAAAAATAAGCAGATTTTTAAGCAGATTTTAATTATTTGTATTGCTGATTGGAAATATGTGTTAACGAATCATATGTTTTTTTGGAGAATTTGGACTTTCCCCATTCAAAAAAGACCAGTGTCTAAGTATGCCTAGTAAACCTACATAGAAAATAGCTGCCTGGGGGCTTTAACCAATACGGCTGCCGAGCATTTGTACCTGAAATCATTCGGCATGTTGAGGAGTGTGCTGTTACTTTTCTAAGAGCTCTGATTTACAATTTTCACTTGGGAAAAGGGCTAAAAATGCTGCAGATTTACATTGAAGTAGGATACAGAGCTATATCTAGGTACCAGAAAATCAGAGACTCTTGTCTCTGCAGAACAAAAATGGCCGTTTCCTAATCAGCAGGAGTTTTCAAACCGGGATGGGCATTTTTCAACATTTATTTACACGATTTGCCTACTACATTGAGATTCCCTGCTTTCATTAGATTGAAAAACGCCCATCCCGGTTTGAAAATGGCAACTGATTACTAGATTGCAATTCCCTACTTTCAACCACCCAGCAACTACTCAGGATACCCTAGCAACTGTAAATCAATACTCTAACAACCCCTCAGCACACCTTAGCAACTGCAAAGCAATGCTCTGGCTATGATACCTAGCATTGTGGTGGCAGGTTTTGCGAGCTCAATTCACAAAATGTAAAATGTAAAAATCTATATATAATATTGTTATTATATTATTTGCCACTATTAAATTGTCTGATGTAAATATCAGCATTATATCGCTCATTGGCCACCCTGCTCTCTACATATCAGCATTTGCAATTTAAAAACCCATATTGGTTCACTAGCGTGTTCTGCGTGGTTTACTATGACATCACACTCTAATTAGTGTGCTGTAGATGAGCTCCATTCTCTTTAGACAACCTAGCTCTGTTTGACCCATTGGGAATAGCACAAAGGAACACCCATAACCTATCATTATATCTTTTGCTGTAGACATGCTATTCTTAGATCTGACTATCTGATGAGTCTCTCTAGGGTCAAAGCACTCAGGTCCCACTGGTGTTCTCCTGGGAGAGCTGGATGGACAGGTGTTTGCTCTGGGGGGTGCTGTCTGGAGCTCACCCAGCTCCGGTGCTCTGAGCCTGGAATTGGCTTGCATACATATATGCGTCCCTGCTGTTTTCCTGGATCCGGTGCAGTCCGGGCACGTATCCAGACACCTATGCTTCAAACCTAGTGTAAAAAGTCTGTCATGTTGGACAGCCCAATTTGTGCCCAATTCGTGATAAGATGGCCATGCTAAATTGGCCCAACATCACCATGATTTGTTCCCCTCAGCCTCGCTCGGCCATACCTCACTTTGAGGCTGCAATTTTAAGAGAATTTTAAACTGAAATCCTTCCACACACACACAAACTTCAAATACACACATTGATCTCCACTGTCCATTTGCATCAAGCAATCACCAGATGCCCATCTGTAGCTTGGCTCGTTTCCTAAAACACACCTGTTTGAAGCGAGGATGTGCCTCAGTTGTTTCTATAAGGTGTGAAAAAATGTCAAGCAAATCAGTTTTCATATGCTACTGTGATGAGAGCACGCCAACTCGATTTCTTTTCCCAGTGCCTCTTTAATGACGTGGAACATCTTCCACAGGTGTGAAAGCGGGTGACTGCAGGCAAGAGAGTTATTTTTAGCACTTCAGGTCCTGGTGTGTGTGAATGAAGTTTTCACTCCCTGGACAAAAGCACCTCCATCTATATGATACTCTCCCACTGTGATGAAGTGTACTTTAACTTACCTTGACCCCTATTTCTTGCTGTCAAATGTGTCAATATGTCAATAGAGAGACAGTGACCTCCCACATTTTTTTATGTCCTTGGTTCTGTAAGTATATGTCCTGTTCTTTGTAGGGATTAAAAAAAATATTCAGTAAAGAGTTCTAAGCCATGAACCATCCGACCAGCTCAGAGATGAATCATAACAGGACAAAACGTTAATTTGAAGTACTGTAAACACTAAAAAGTTAGCAGAACTCAAAAACGTTGAGGCAATCAGTTAATAAACTCCCAAGTTTAAGTTAATAGTTTCAGATTTTGATTTGCATTAAATGCTCTTAACTCGAAAGAGAAAGTACTAAATACATTCCTAGCATATGGTATGGTTGTGGTGTAGTGGTCTAACGCACATAACTGTTAATCAGAAGGTCGATGGTTCGATCACCACAGCCACCACCATTGTGTCCTTGAGCAAGGCACTTAACTCCAGGTTGCTCCAGGGGGATTGTCCCTGTAAAAAGTGCACTGTAATTCACTTTGGATAAAAGCATCTGCCAAATGCATAAATGTAAATGTAAATACTGATCAAGGTCAATTCATCTTAACTAATTTTTTTTTTTTAGAGCATTTACAGTGAGCCACAAAGTATGAAAATCAGGGATAAGACTGTTTACTTAACATCTTTAATGAGGGAATTAACTTAAGTCCCATGATGCATTGCAAATTATGTGATTGAAAAAATAAATGAGGGTAAAATATAAACATTTTACGTTCATTCGCAGTCCTTCTTGAGAGTGGGTGGTCAATGCTGAGCTGTTTTGCTGAAACTTTTCTGATTGGTTGATCTCTCTTCAGGAATATGAGTAGTGAAGTTCTTTATTTGGAATTCAGATAGTAATTACAATTTTTAAAACAATTAAGTTAAAATCTCACTCACTTGCTTAATCTCTGAGCTCATGTTTGGAATTTATACTTCCAGACCCCTTCAGTTGCGCTCTAATCTGATCTTCTATGGTGGCCATACAGCCATTCTAATAACACACATACGCATATACCGAATGCTTGCCAGATGATAGCGTATGTCCTTTCCTTTCAACCAGACCTCACAGGAGTTCTTAGCACAGCTGATGTCCAAGCTGGGTGGAAAAAATCCAGAGGAGACCGGTGGTTTCCAGGAAGCTCCTTTGGCATATGATGCAGTGTGGGCCCTTGCTCTGGCTCTCAATAAGACAGTGGGGCCCTTAAAGGCAAAAGGCCGCAGGTTGGAAGACTTTAATTACAATAACAAGGACATCACAGCCGAGATCTACCGAGCCCTCAACACCAGCTCCTTCGAGGGAGTTTCGGTGAGTAACAGTTTGTATTGATGGGTTAACTAGTGGATATGAAAGTATGAGGGTTGTCACAATATCAAAGATTTTAGTAGTCCATACCATTATGAGTAAAGTTGCATGATTTTTGAGACCAATTCAATACCACAGTAAAAACGAATATGCAAATGAACACTTTATTTAAAAAGTTATGTAGACCAACTGTTTTCAAAATGGCTTTTTCTTTATTTATTTTATTTTTTTTACAGTTTTTCAAGTAATTATTCAATGAAACATTCAATTATTCAGTTAAATATAATGAAGAACAACATTTTTTTTACAACTAATAAAACAAAGATCCAAAAGAATTTAGTAAGTTTTTAGGTATCTAACAGTAGAATCAAGTATACATTCAGAAATAAAAACTAGAACAAAAAAAATAACCAAATATAAAGTGAAAATATTTAAATTGTTGTATTATATTACATTTAATATTATATTATTATTTTTAGCCTGTAATCACCTAAATAGTTATGTAGCCACTGAAACAAATATAATTTGTCAGTGACTGTCATACATAAAACGGTAATCTCTGGTCTTTCTTCCTTGAGATTATATTGATTTTTATAATAGGTGTACACTGGTATTTTTGGCATGACTGTATTGACTGTGGTGACAGCATTTAGGTACCAGAAATAGTCGGTATTACTGATACTGTAGAAAGACTGGTGTCTTTGTAGTTTTTTAATGTAGTAATCGACTCAAAGTAGCGGTATTTCCTTAGACATTATATTGCAAAAAAAAAAAAAAAAGGAATGACTGAGACATAACTGTATTATAAAGGCAAGATAGTGTACATTAAATGAGAAGTTCCACTTTGTTAAACTATGGTAATCTGTCCTTTCACATTTTTTCATTTTTGCACTGGTAGGGAGGGAGAGAAGCTCTTAGAAAAAGGAGGATGTGTTGGAAAAAATGGAAAGGGAAACCCGTGAGCTGTTTATTGCACAAAGGTATAACAAAATGATCTCTTCTCTGTCAGGGTCATGTAGTGTTTGACGCGCAGGGCTCCAGAATGGCATGGACCCTCATTGAGCAACTGCAAGGTGAGCAAACTATAAAAAAATGTATGTCTTCTTTCATCCTGAATGGTTCCGACATAATAAAGGGTAAATGAGAGTGAGTTTGGACAGCAGGTGTAATCCATATGCATGGCTGCTTCTGCACAATTCTGAAATGATGAATGACTTCACAATCTTATTCTCGCTCCAGTTGGATAGTAGCACAGGTGCCAGGTAAAACATTCCCTGTTTTTCTTGTGTTCAAACACTTTAGAGCTGTAATTATTTTGCCAAGACCAGATACAACTGTGCTTGAATTGTTCAGTATTTTTTAGGTCAGTATCTTTTCTCTCAGCTTTTGTACTCTTTAAAATAAAATCATGCATGGGGAAAAATTAACAGTTGCATAAAACCTTAATACAACTGGCTGAATTTTAACAGACATTCAGGGTTCCTTAGAAGCCACTTTCATATTGCTGCTAAATTAGCTGTTTGCATGTTAGTAAAGCCAAGATGGTGAATTCAGATCAAGCATTTGGGGGCATAGGTTTGCAAATATATAGATAAAGCTGAGGGAAAAGTACAAAAGAGGGTTTTTTTAACATTTGCGTGTTTAGGTTCTACTTTCATTTCAACAATATGCTCAAGTTATCTAATTTAGCAAACTACTATGAAAATTGGAAATATATTTAAAAAGAAATCGGATGCAATCGTCAGTGTTGGGTAGTAATTGACTACTTGTAAACTGGATTACTTAATCAGAGTACAAAAATCAAGTACTTGTAACTATATTACATTGCATTATAAATGTATTTAATCATATTACAGTTACTTTTTATGAATTACATGATTACATTTCCAATCAGTCTGAATTGCTGAGGATGTAATCTAAAAGTCTACGTTACTGATTTAAATTTTAGTCATTTGATTTGTAATCAGTACCAGATTACATTTAGAAAGTAATCTACCAAACACTGCAATGTGGGGAAAACAATGCAAGTACACAATCTCAAGCTTCAATAGCTCATGTTTCCCATATGACAAAACGTTCTTCTTGTTGGGGCTTTAGGTGGTGACAGATATGCCCATTTTGAGATTGTGAATTTCAAGTAAACTTAAGATAAATCAATAATCAATTTTGTGTTATTGTACCTCCACTGGTAGAGTGCGGTGCTAACAATGGCAAGGTCATTGGTTCGATTCTCAGGGAACACACAACCTGATAATAAATGTTTCACGTAATTTCACTGTAAATCGCTTTAGATAAAAGCATCTACCAGATGCATGATTGTAAATGTCATTTTGCATTTTAGCAATCTCCTTTCCTTTCCTGTCATTAAATTTGATTATGTATATATTTGTATAATATTGGTCAACGACCACACTGCTCTCTAGATGTTGATGTTGGCGTCGGACATCTAAAAAAACATATTGGTTGACCACTTGTTTTAGGTATATCTGTGTTGACGTGAAATGTTTGCCTTCTGTTCCTTATTGAACTCTAAACTTGTGTGATATTTGAGGGTTTGTTTGCATGTACGGTCTGTTTCAAGTCCCCCCACACAACTTTTCAATTTTGCTGAATTCTTGGATTTCACTTTGCCGATCAATAACCTACCTTTTTGTGTGTTGAGTCTTTTTTGTGGTTTTGCTTGAGGGTTTTGAGTCATTTTATTGCAATTTCCACTTTGTACTGTACATGTCTGCAGTCTGGCTTCAGCATTTTGACAGATGGTCTCACATCCTCTAGTCCTCGGGTACAATGTGGAATTCATGGTTTGACCCTACGATGGCAAGCTACGGCCCCCTGTGTCAGAAAGCAGACCCAAACCAATAACGATTCCACCATCACACTGGGTATTTGATCAAAGGCAGTGTTTGGATTTCCCATATCTGACATTGTAGCCTAACAGCTATACATTTGTCTCATCTGTCCAGAGCATATTGTTTCATTAGATCTAATTAATATGTGCCTTTAGACATGTATTAAAAATTACAAACTGAATGTTGCATAAGTATTCAGGACATTTTAGCGATACTGAAAACATTTTCACTTATCAGAGTTTGGAATGCGGAAATAAACTATAGTGGGGTAAACATCTATGATCACATGGGAGAGACTCACATGCTACTTCTAAATTTTCATGTACCCTGAAATCGACCAAATTCAGCTGAGTAACTGACAAGCAACATCTCCCATAAGACATTTTTGCATCAATTCAAAAGTGTTCACCTTTCCCTGTGGTACTACTGATGGAGTGTCGTGCAATAATCTCCTAGACACAGGTTCTGGCCCCAAGGAAACCAGGAAGCAATTGTGTTCACATAAACAACAGTGAGCATTTTCCTGGAGCATGGAGGTTGCATTTTCGTTCTAAAATGAAATTTTTACTCCACTGATGGTTAGGTTTGAATCAGGTAGTAGGGTTAAATAAATTATTACATAATATACAACTAAAATTACAGCTTGATTTTGGCCCCAGACCCTGGACATTTTAATTAAATAAACTGGAGCTTCCACGTGCCAATTCTCTACAACGCAAAAGCACTTTAAGTTCCACAGTTCAATGCATGACAACGCAAAACCTAAACCATGAATCTAATAAAGATCACATGGGGCGGGCCTGGACCGTGTAGCCGAAGCTTGCTTATGACGTGACATTGAGAAGTATGGGACTTTGCTGGGATATGGCATGGAGCAGTCTGGGGTTTGGCTGTGACATGGCATGGACCTTTGATATTGGATTGTGTCGATGTATATAGATGTGGGAGCCAGTGTAACAAAAATGACAGTTTAAAAGGTTTCTGGGAGTTCAGTGACCTGCATTATTGTTAAATCAAAGGTTTCAAGCTGCTATGACTCTTTATGAATATGGCAGCTAGGCCAGATTGGCTATTTGTGCAGATATGGCAAAGTTCAGGCAGGTTAACAAGAATTCAAGGCCACTCTAACATATATTTAGAGTTTTCCTGAAGAGATTGGAGATCCTGGTGGGTAAATAATCTCTCCAGCACTCCGTCAATGCTGTCAGACTGGAAGATGTTTTATTTATAACAAGACAAGCATTGTAAAAACGAACTGGTCATTTTAAGAAAAATCTTTTTGAATAAAAGCACTCATAGAAGCAGCATTTTTTTTTTCATACAGTATAGAATATCAATGGAAGCCACATATTCCATGCATTTTTGTTTCCAGTAGGGATGTGCCGGAAGCTTAATACCTTATTCGGAAAGGCACGAATAATGACTTGTAAATGAGTAATGGGATTCATCCGAATAATATCAAAATATTTGTATGACTAATTATCCAAAAAGCACAAGGATAAAGCAACATTTGAAATAAACATATCCAAAATTATAATGAATTTATGAAAACATGCAGCCATTATTTCTAAAATGTAAACCTTATGAATGAAAATGTGCACAGTGTGATTTTCGATCGGATGACCGCGATCTTAACTCCGTTTGTGGTCTCTGTTAATCGCGGAGCTTGTCAAGTGTAACATTAACTAAAATATGACATCAAATACACTTTCCACTTTTTGAAATGTCTATGTTCATGTATCACACGATTTAACGTTGGAGCTCATCTATCCGTCTTTTAAAGTTGACAACATTTACTTATCCACATCAGTGATTAAGGTAATTAGCTGGTTAAGACTTTATTCCGAAAAATAGTAAAAATGCTCCATAAAGGGGGAAAAAATACTCCATAGTGTGTTCATCTATTAGGAATGATGAATTTTCCTCCTTATGTAAAATAAAGAATCTGAAACGTGCTCTGTCTTTTTTCTTTCTTCTCTAAACTGTGCTAAATTTAAAAATGTTTTGTTCTTGAACTCTGGTAAGGCACTATATAAATTATATCTATAAATTATAATTATATGATATAAATATAATCTCGCTCTCCAGCTGATCAGCTGATTCAGCGCAGGCCGTGCTCCATCACGGCTCGGCCACACCCTCCTCTACGTCACACTTCTACCCTGTGGTGCCATCTCTGGAGGGGAGACGCTGCCCTTCTGGCTGTTCTGTCAGCCAGTGGTCCACCCCGCCTCCTGCAAACCTGGGGGAGAGATGAGGGGAGGCGTGGGGAGAGGGCAAGCAGAGACACACAGAGAGAGAGTGAGAGAGGGGAGAGAGAGTGAATAATAATAATAATAGACTAATAATAATAATTATTATTATTAGGCTATTATTATGAAAAGGCATATACAAGGCATATTATATTAATAGAAACTATAAATGTAAGTTTAACACTTAAAAATGGGCGTTTCATTTTGACGCACTTCCGGCTAAGCCCCGCCCACACGCGGTTTTAGCCGAATACAGAGACAAATACAGATAATTTGGTCATATGAATAGATACAAATACAGATAATGGCTTCACTGCACACCCCTAGTTTCCAGACATGATTATTCCATTGGAACACCACACACAATTCCGTGCCGTTGACAGAGGCATCTCTGCCTTCATTTGCTTGTTAACCACTGCACGTGACAAATGCATTGTGGCTGCAGCCTCGGCTTTCTTATGCAGATTGGATTCTTTTCTCTCTCCTTTCGTTTGTTTTCTCTCTTTGTATTGGTGCCTGTCTTTTTGATCAACATGCCTGTGTTCCCCTGTTCAATCCGTCACAGCGTCTTGTTTCCCTGCCTGTGCCCAGATCCTGCATCTGTCCCTCTTTGTGTGACACAATAAAAAATAGAACTATAATATTTACAATATTTACATTTCTGAAGAAAAATAGAGTGGCTCTTGCCCATACAAACTTCACTGTCACGGTTCTTTCTGTTGATACTCACATATTTTGCATATAGGAAATTTGTAGGGCCATTACGATTTTTTACATTGTGACATTATTTCCATGACAGTTATGCATATTTAAACCTTAATTGTAATTACTGCAATGTCATTATTATATTCTCATTACTGCAATGTAAAAAATATAAAATGTTAAAATTTTAGGCACTTGTGAAAAAGTTGCATAGTGAGGATGTCTTCAAAAATAATGACAAATAGTTTTCATTGATATCATACAAAGTCCATTAAACATTAAAAAGCTAAATCAATATTTGCTGTGACCACTTTTGCCTATAAAACAGCCCCAATTCTCCTAGGCACACCTGGACACCACAGTTCTTCTACCTATTTCGGCTGTCTCAATTGCTTCTGTCTCTTTCTGTAATCTCAGACTGACACAATGTTCTGTGGGGGCTTTGTGTGGTACATGACATCTGTTGCAGGGCTCCCTGTTCTTCTATTCTAATCTTTTCTATTTGCACAAGTAATGTTTGTGAGTCTAACATTTATATTTCCTATTGACACAGTAAAGCTGAAGATATAAATAAGACAAATGCTTCTGTGAAACATCTTAAGTGCCTAAAACATAGTAAGAAAATAGTATTTTCACATCAAAAAGTGTACTTTTATTTATATTATGTTATAAATTGTAGTAGGAGTCCTTTGGTATTGACATTCATTTTCGCTAATTTTAATAGAACAAAATTACTTTGTTATGGTAATGAAAATCATCATTGAAAACAATGAGAATACTAAAAGTAAAACATCTAGACATGTTACGGCAATGAAAATCATCATTGAAAACAATGAGAATACTAAAAGTAAAACATCTAGACATGTTACGGCAATGAAAATCATCATTGAAAACAATGGGATAAGTAAAATTAAAACATTTGGATGGATTAAAGGAATGAGAATAATTAATTAAAAAAATTGGGAATAGTAAAAGTAAAGTTTCCAGACGTGTTACGGTAATGAGAATCATAATTGAAAACATTGAGAAAATTACATTTTATCACTGACAACTATGACAATGGTATCCTAAAAAAATTATGTCACAATGCAAAATGTCTTAATGGTCCTTAATATAGGCTTCATTTCCTTTATGCAAATTATATATTTTTTAATGCATTGATTTGGGCTTAAATATGTCCAGGACATTTTCTTGACAGGTTTCGTAAGAATCACCCATTGTGGGTAGTTGCTATGAGGTTGCTAAGTTGTTCTGAGGATGTCAAACTCCTCTTCCTGGGGGTCCACAGCCCTGCAGAGTTTAGTTCCAGCCCTGCTCAAAAATGCCTCATTGTAATCTTCAAGCACTCCTGAAGACCTTGATTAGCTGACTCAGGTGTGTTTAAATAGATATTAATTTAAACTGCTGGAATGTAGCCCTCCAGGAACCGAGTTTGACACCCCAATCTAAGTGGATAGTTCAACATTTTCAAAAATGAAAATTCTGTCATATTTACATACACCCTCATGTTGTTCCAAACCCATGTCTTTTTTTGTCTTTTGTAGAACACAAAATGGGGTTATCAGTCACCATTCACTTTCACTGTATCTTTTTACCTTATTAAAGATACACTAGAAGTTTGATTATGTTGTGCCTTTTTTCAGCGCTTCATCCCACCCTTTAAAAGCAATATGTTACTTTAAAAGTGTCTTGAGCCTTGAATGAAGCTGCAGGGTGATCTACAAGCAGAGACAAAAGGAATATAAGAGGTCACAATCTAAACAGATGAAATTACAATCTCTTACCCGTTCCTTCTCATACATAGATCATACAGAGCCACATAGCTCTCTTTTTTCATCTTCTGCCTCATATTCTATCTTTTTCAAGTCTCCCTGGGGGAAGCCAAAGCTAAGTGAAGTAATTACGCCTAATGATCACCTGATAATTATAATGGTTCTCACTTAAGTTAATTTCTTGTTGTGTTTGGGTGTGGAAGTCTTCTGAGCCATCACACATCCATGATGCTCACCAGTGTGCATTTGTGTAAGAGAGAGCACGAGTATGAAAAAAAAAGAGAAATGGGGCAGGAAAGAGGGAACGAGAAAGAAGATAAATTCCTCTGTCTTATGGTTCTTGCTTGAGCACAGCTGATACAGTGGTAGCCAATTACAGCACTCCCTATAAAGCTAATTTAAAGGGAGAGCAACCTTGTTGTGTGTTCTCATTTGAAACTCAGCTGATACGCCTGCTGGAATATAAAGATTGATGATGGAGTTTGTTAGTGTAATCCAAGAGATGTGTTGACTCTAAAAGCTGCCCAAAATCCAATGCAGCCTTACAGTATTGATTCACAACAAAGTCTAGTGATATTTCTCTTTATTGTGTCTTTCTTAATACGCTTTCCTGGTCTTATTGGGCACAGTTCCTCAGTGTCCCTTGTCTGTTTTTGTCAAAGTGTGTTTGCATTTTGCCCTCATCTGTTTCAGGTGCCACTGGCAGGCTATATCAGTGTTTCCATGGGAACCCTTATTGTTTCCATGGGAATGCTGATCGTTAAAACTTTCAGCTGCAAGCGGCACCTGACACTTGTTTGTTTCCCTGCTTATTTTAATCCCCACATGTGTCATGTCTGAGGTCGGATCATTGTTATTGTTACTGTGAGTGTCGATGTGAGCGTTTGCTGTCAAGTGTTAACTGTGCTTTCTTGTGTATTTGGAGCTTGCTGCTGTTTGGTTTTAGAAGTGTGGTTACCTTCTGCTTCTCCCGTGATCGTCTTCGCCTGTGATCATCGACCAGTTCCTGTGGAGGATTCCTCTGTCTTTGCCTGCATGTCGGGGGAGAAATATTTCCAGGGCTTGCTTAGTTTGAAAAGAGAACTTTGTGTTAATTAAAAAATCTGATTGAACTGTTACCTCTGCTTTTGGGTCTTGTCTCACACCCATTCTGACAAGATCCGCCTCTGAAAAACTATTCTTTTCGGCTGATGTCACCTATAATGTTAACAAAATTTAGGTTTCTATTGTTGTAGGTAGCCAGTATTGGGTAGATTACTACTACTTCTTTCTGCTGCTCCCATTAGAGGTCGCCGCAGTGGACCATCTGTGATTCGCATATATGAATTAGCACAGGTTTTTACACCAGATGCATTGGGTAGATTACTTTTGAAACATAATCTGATAGTGATTACAAATTACACAATTACAATTTTAATCAGTTATGTAATCTTATCTGTTTCCTTTAATATTACTTTTGAATTACTCATTGTATGTTTTGATGAAAATCATTCTCTTTACGTGTATTAAGTACCACATTGCACTTCTTTATTTTAACAGTAAACATGACATTTCTTGATTATATAATCCAGATTACATGTACAATAGTTTATTACTTCTGCACAAACAATAGATAATGTATTGGCCAATATGTATTGTACTCCTGTACTAAATATTGTCACCTATCGACGTGTATGCTAAAGAAAAAGTTTCTGATCCACTTTAAATTAGGTGTCTTTGACTACTATGTACATAACCATTTGATACAATGTACTGTACATTGTACATACATGTTGTTGCACTGTAATTAGATTTAAAGTACTTGCATTTAAATACATTTGTAGTTACACTGTTAACTTTCCCCTATTCCTTACCCCAAAACCAACTCTAACACCCAATCCTAACCCTAACCCTACCCTTACTCCTAAACCTACTCATACCTCAACCTCAGTAGGAGCACATGTGGGTATTTTGCAGAATAACATGTAGTTACTCAGTAAATGCATAATCTTGTATGTATTTAATGTTAATACATAGTTGTTAAGGCCCCATGATATACAGTGTGACCACATTTTCTGTCACCATTGCATCTACCTATTCACAGTCAGCCATAATTAATTCTGTGAGTGAAAGTGTCCAATAACATGTTGGGTTTCCGACACACAATGAGTAATTTCCGACTGGTCATTTGGGTCTTAATATGTCGGCCCCCATAAGGAAACCCACTCATTGTAAAGATAATCCAAATTTGGATTAATGATATGACTGGAGTCTCCATCTCATGTGAGTGGTCTTTATGTCTAAAACTGAATGAGGAATAAATGACTGTACACAATAATTTAATGCTGGATGCTTATGGCAAAAACAAGCACAACAGTCTGGTTCCATTCATTTTCTCCTTAGAGGAACTGATTATTGACGATAACTTGTAAAACTTTAAAGACAGACTGACTTTGCGCTTACAGGTTGTTAATTGATGGTGTATGCTTCTGCTGAACCTTATTTCAAGTTCCTTTTTTAGAAATTGTGTTTAATAACAGAAATCCTGGTGAAGAACTGGACTACCTGTAAATCCTGATCTACAGCAAACAAACTGCGGCAAAACAGCCTTGAATGATGCAATAGAATAGGTCTCCCTACATTCTAAAACTGCATATATATTTGTATAATTAAGTATTTCACAGTATACATAGAAATATATTCAATTATTCACAATACTTAAAGGGATAGTTCACCCAAAAAATGTAAATTCTCTCAGCATTTACTCACCCTCATGCCATCCCAGGTGTGTATGACATCCTTTCTTCAGCAGAACACATTTGAAGTAAAATAAACACATTTCTAAGCTCAGTAGGTCCTTAAAATGTTGATGGTGATCCAACCTTTGAAGCTACAAAAATCACTGACTGTCAGAATAAACATCATCCATATGACTCCACTAAGTTATTGAATGTCTTCTAAAGTGAAACGATCTCTTGTTGTGCAAACGGATGTAATCTCACCTTTTCTCTCAGTTGAGATATCCAGGATGAGCACACAAATGCACCATTTTGAGTAAACAAACAGATACAAATACAGATATAAACCAAAACCAACAACGGTTCTGTACAGCATTCCTCCTACTCAGTTGTACACAGCGCGTGCATCTGTTCTTGCGTGAATGTGCCAACGTGCTTACTGCTGCTGACCGGAAGTGATGATTTATAGTTAAAAGCGATCGTTTCACTTTAGAAGACATGGAGGATGTTTATGCTGACTCTCTGTTCTTTTTAGAGCTTCAAAGGTCTGATCACCATCCATTAAGGACCTACTGAGCATAAATATTTTTCTATTTTACTTCAAAATGTGTTCTGCTGAAGAAAGAATGTCATAAACATCTGGGACGGCATGAGGGTGAGTAAAAGATGAGAGAATTTTCAATTTTGGGTGAACTATCCCTTTAATGGGATTATAGTTCATTCCCTCATTAAAGATGTGAAGTACACAGCCTCGTACCTTTGTCTTTTTATTTTTGTATTTAAGCCTCAAATCAAAGTTTATAATGTTGTAGACTCTTTTATGATGATTTTTTTATTTTTATTCCTATGGAAAACAATGAATGAAAAAAATCGAAACCAAGGTGACTGAAAAGGCAGGCACTGTTGGGCTCCATTGGGTGAATAATAATAGATTTGTTTAAGATCCATTGGGAAATGTCATGGTGCTGTCAACTTGACCTTCAGCCTTCATGTCCAGCTCAAAAAGCTGATTGATAAAATCAAAAGTCAATAAGGTTTTTGGGGGTTTTTGCTCATTGAATATTCTGTTTCACTATATGTTACTACAGAAGTAAAATGGGTTGTGAATGGCATTTCATGTTGACTTCGAACTGTTTCTGAATTGCAATCTTTCTGTGTCCCCTTGCAGGAGGAAGCTATAAGAAGATTGGTTACTATGATATGACCAAAGGCAATCTCTCTTGGTATGGGAATGACAGGTGGATAGGTGAGGACACATTTGTCTCACTCATCTCACATACGTGCTCTTGTTTATCAATGTCTGTTGCACTATCCTCTGTTTTTAACCTACTCTTACACAATCACTCACATTATAACTGTCGCCCCACACCACTGCAATTTCTCTGCATCTATCCCAGTGTTACAGCCACACAATACATGCCCGCCCCCTGCAAAAAGAGAGAAGTGCAGACGATAGGATGCTATGGGGCTTTAATCAATCAGTCAGTCAAATTCTGTTTAGCATTCTGTCTGTGAGGGCAGGCGCTGCGGGAACTCGGCACGGCTCAACAAAAAAAGACAAATGAATGGCGTTAGAAAACCGCCAGGAGTTAATTCCAATCATAAATTGAGCAAGCGCACTGATAAAAATTGTGTGCTGTATAGAATGAGTGATGGTTTCATTTAATCTTTTTAATTGTATTTGATGACCAGTTCAGGCTCAGTGAAGGAGATGGTGTATTGAGAAATGCCAGCTGACAGCTGAAAACAACACAAATCAGAATTGGCCCAGGCCATTCCCCAGCTGCCTCCCAGCCCACTCTAACCTTGACTGAAAGAGTATGAATCGTCCAATCTTGATGGGCGGCACCGTGTGCCTCAGCAAATTGTCTTTGCATGTAATTTAAACGAGAGGATCTGAACTCGTTTTGTTTCAGGATCCAGATTTCATTGGACATCCTGTGCCTACCCAAAGTTGTTCCAATATTGTTTATTGTACATAAGTAAACAGAAATATTCTTAATGTTACAAATAAGATTTTAATCTAATTAAATGGATGATATGCTGAATAATTCATAAAATTAAGCACAATTAATGTGCCTATCAAACTAAATGTTTATCATTTTGGTTCATTCCGGGCAAAATTTGTATTTTTACGTTCCGGTTCAGAAGTTCTGCAGCCTCCTTTCCAAAAGGTTACTGATTAGAACAAAATAAAAGAACGGTTAATAACGTTCTTTTTCATCATAGAAATCATAACAACCAGTTAATTGACAGTTAAATATAAATGTATTTACAGATCTGCTTCTCAGTCAAAACAACACAGCAGCATCAATTCTACATGAATGCATCATATCTAACAAAAATTCATTGGAAACAACTGAAAAGTACTTTTTAGCTCTAATAATGTTTTCCTTGTATCTGGATTAGCTGTGCATGCGTACTGTAGTATTTTTACATAGTTGTTAAAAAGGGCATCCACAATGGGCAAAGAATTGTGTGATGTAGCAGTTTCCTTCAGGATCAAAGCACACGTTTCATTTTTATGGGGCAACATGAAGTGGTGTATATCCAAACATTTACAGTGATTAACCCTTTGGCCTTTAGTTTCATGTAAAAATTATTGTAACGTTATTACTGGTTACCAGCATTAAAAAAAAAAGTTCCCTTTTGTAGGAACTCAAGCTGTGAAATCGCATTGGGACCAGAGGCGGCGGCAGCCGATTTTTGCCGGGGCTTCAGCCCCGAATGTTTTGACTGTAGCCCCGAATGTATTTTGAAATGTTGACTGACAAATATGAAACCGGACAATAGCCTATGTAAACCCCCGAAATCATAAGTTGCCTTATTTCATTGTGCTTTGGCTTTGCACATACTGCATACAGCCTGTAAAAATAGACATAGGCATAATCTACCCTATAGAATAAGTTCCTTTGCTGTCGGTAGCCTATGGGCGACTCCGTTTCTTCCTCTCTGTTGAATATGCAGCAGGTAGGGGAGGAGCTTGCACAGTCGTTGACATCAACTAACGTTACTTAGTGGCGAGTTAACAGCAGTTCGCAGGAAAGACAGCAAAAAATAAGCAAATGAGGCTTTAGGGATTTTTCCCGAAAGAAGTCAGTGGGTAAGAATTCACATTTGTTTTTAGTCTGAAGATCATCATCTAGCTGGCTTTCACCCACAGTAAGCTAAACCTCAAGAGGTCCACTACCGACTGCCATTACATGTTATAGCCTCTAGCTTCCTTATATAGATTGACGCAACTTGGTAGCTTCTTGTTAGCGTGTTCGCCTCTCGCGCCGGAGACCGCGGTTTGAGTCCCGATTGCAGTGTACTTTTCTTGTTTATCAGGTGATGTTTTCGCTAAGATAACAATAAGCATTAGCATAAAATGTATGTGTGACTTGTTTTGTGATATTAGTTTGTAGGAAATATACACTTTGATTTGATTAAATGGTTTTGTAGAGGGTAGCAAAGATGAGCAACAGACTGAGGAGCAGCAGCTGTGCCAGAATCAGGCATGGAAACTGGTAACATTTAATCAGTCACTTTACTTTAGAGAAAGTTAAAAGTGAAACATTGTTTATCCCAATGATCCAAATGAAAGGATTTTGACAGATTAATTATTCTCATAGAGATGATGAGAATTATATAGAGTTCGATGCCATTGTGTGTCAATGAACTTAGACTAAAGTTACTCATGTATTGCTTTAACTTAGGATCTTATACATCATTTTGACTATGTCAAAAAATATAAATTATTTATATTAAATATTTTTTTACCTCACTTTACTCATTATAATATAACTCTTTTGTGATGATTTTATGTTAATGTACATGAAAATTCAAGAATCATGATAGATATTAGGGCAATCCCACTGATCTGCTCTTCCCAATACATTTTCTTCAATGGTATTGGTCCACAAATTGACATAATGTAACACTTGATGAATTAGATGTTTGAAGCTGATTTGCAATAAGTTATGTGCTGTATCTGTTCTTTTGCATCACAGATGATTCAGGGAGGAGAGAGAATGAGTTAGTCGAGGATATACTAGAGTGGAAGATTTAGGATTTTGCCAGAGCAAAACTCAAAGAATACCCTCTCACCAGCTTTGGACTAACAGAGAAGTGGTTGCTAGTGTGAAAATTAAATTGTCTGGGCTAAGCCCCGGATGTCCTTCAATGCTGGAAACGCCTCTGATTGGGACACACCCTGAGTGTCACATGGTCTGAAGCCCTTTTACAGTCATGGCAATTTATTGGTTGGTGGCACTTAAGCGCCATGGGCTCCTTAAAAGCGCTTGCTTTGGTGCCATTGAGTCAGATTTTCTGTTCTTCAGTGCACAATCTCGTCTGGCCCATGTTTTTACCAATGACTCACATTGAAGCGAGGATCATTATTATTCTCCCTTTTGAGTGGCAACACAAGATGGTATTTAAAAAGTGACTCACTTTGTTTTATACAGCGTAATGTCAGAGCGTTTTATTGTAGGTTTTTCCAAACATTACAAGGGTTCAACGGGGAAAGCAGTGCTGTTCGTGGCTTGTAGTTTCTCACTACGAGGTGTTATCCCCACTTTTTCCAGTTCCAAGGCCTCCAGATTAGAGCTCTGTGTGCAGGGGCAGTTTGAGATTTTCGGTTTTATGTCTGAGAGGATTGGAGTGTGAACGGTCATCGGATTCTTCCTCATGTTTGTCTCCCTCACCTTTAGCGAAAGTGCGAGTCTCGTCGGACATGCTCTGAGGCCTAGCTCGGCGGCCTTTTTCTGACAAACACGCTTGCAAAAAAGTTACCATGCATGTCTTGAGCCGTCGCTATTAAAAACGCTGTATGAGAGAATTTGTCATTGAAGGTAAGGGGACAAATATTCATATCATTTTTTTTTTTAACCCCTTAAATGCATTTTTGGCTGCCGTCTGCAATTATTCACTCCCAAAATGAAAAGTTCACCTCACACACATACAGTGGACTAATTGCTAAAAATTCCATAAAATATAATTTTACAGAAAAAATAATCTAATAATTAATAAATAATACTGTATTTATTTACAGTCTTATGAACATAATAAAAACAATTCTAATTTGTGTACAGTCTGAACAGTCACATTCTTGAGATCGAGAGCTTTCATTTGATATATGACTTGTACATTTAAGTGCTATGTGAAAAACTATTATATTCATACTCTCATTTCTACATCATCACCTCAAGATGGCGCTCATTTGTGACGCAAAGGTTTTACGGCTATATTTTTTTATTTTATGTAACATAAATACAAACCTGCCAGTGGGTCCCTTGAGTTTAAGAGCCACTGGAAAAAGATGTACTATAATGTTATGAAATAATTATGATTTAAATCTCTTTTAAAAAGAAAAACTTTCGTCACAGCTACATTTGAATTGCTGTCAATGGAGAAACATGCAGTTATAGTATCTACAGTACAAGCTACACATGCAGTCAAACTCAATCATATCTCAATGTTTCTTCATCACCATGAGTACTGCGGTTTTAAGATATTTTTTCAAGTTAAAAGTAGTTCAAATAAAACAAAAAGGCACTTGATGCCTGTTGAACCTGGCAGCGGAAATATTGCAGATTTTTTTTTTTGCTTTAATCTGTTAATTTTTTAATCATATTATTTTTATTATTAATTATACTAGATTAACACATTAAATTGACAGCCCAGGTAAAAGTATTGTTTATCCTTGTTGCAAGTGAACCCATGTTTACCCATGAGTCGTATTTTCTTTTACCTTGCAAAGTTTTGTTTATGGTTTTCATGGATGAGGGCGTCACACATCATGTCCATGTTGGCCTATGCCTAATTTGCATAGCATCTACCAAGTGACAGAATAATTTGTGACAAAATTAGGTAGAGTTTGGATGCACAGCCTTTGACATCAACAACAAAATATATGGGAAGTGTTTACAAGGCCCCCAGAATTGCTTGTGAAAATTAAAAAGTTGATAAGCCTAATTATTTTGCTCTCCAAAATGCCTCAATATATGGTTAAATGCATTTTATTATTTGATTTATCATTGTTTTTACCTTCTATTCTTGACCACATCAAAACAGACCAGTTGAAAACTAGTGATTTAAACCCTTGTAGATTTCACATGGGACTTGTCATTTGAAAAATATCCTCTGAGCTTTTGTGATAGCAACCTGGATTTGTGATTTCTAACATTGGCTGTAGAATGCCACATCACCGCCTTCATTATATGACCATTTCTATGCCTAGACATCTCCCAGACGTGCTGCCAGTGGACTTATTCTGTTTTCAACTTGCTTATTAGCTTATTAAAAACTCACTGAAGCAGTGAGCTCCATGGCAACTGTAGCACATCTTCATTGCAAAACGCACTAGTTGCAATTTTCACAAGCCGTTCTGGGGGCCTTGTGACGGAACCTGATTTATTTATTTATTTTTACCCAGTATGCAACTGGGAATCGAGCCCACCGGGTTGCTGATGTGGAGAGCCCTTGTCTTACACCCCAGGCAGCTCACAGTATCTGGCACCTTTAACTCCTGCATTAGTTGTCAATGATATATCTCTTTAGAACAGCAACTCTGGACCGTGCCAAACTGCACGCATTGCCAGCAGCATTGAGGAGTTATTAATTTCAAGAAGCAATGCTACTTACTTGAAGGGATAGTTCACCCAAGATTAAAATTATGTTCACCCTCATGTCATTCCAAACCCATATGAAGTTCTTATGAGAAACAAAAGGACATGTTAGGCAAGATGACTCCACATGAACTCCACATGAAGAGCGCTTGCAGACAAAATTGTCTCATTCTGCATTTTGGTGATAGTTAAGACTTGATATGCTTCTATGTAATTAAAATGTGCCTTATATTGACTGAAAAATACTTGATTTCTATCACAAGTCCCATCTGGGCTTGTACATCAAATAGCATTAAGAGCTCCTTTCTCCATCATTTTATCACGTCACACGTGTGCGTGCGTGCGTGCGTGCGTGCGTGCGTGCGTCGTGTGTAGAGAGATTCTATTATTTATTTAGAAAGCAACCTCCGCAGCTCTATCATAGGAGAGAATGTAACGAGTCAACTAGCATGTTACAACAGTACCGCCCATAGAATGTCTTTGGGACCGGCACATTATGCTATTTTGTGCTAAGCTTGTTGGCTCCGATTGGTAGAAGGGCTCTGCTGTGTGTTTGTGGTGTGTCTGTCAGAGTAATGACTTCGAGTAGACACATTACAAAGGTTCCGCCCATCTCAACAAGTGTTAATGCTGGTTTATGTTGTATTAACAGTAAATGTGTTAAATCATGATTAAGAACAATTAAGGTGTTAAACATTAATTAATCGCATGCATTAATGCATTTATTCTGACAGCTCTAATAATCAGTAATATAATCTTTTATATTACACTTCTTAGGTAATCTAATCTCATTACTTTTGGAAATACCAATTTACACAGATACACTTGGAGACCATTGTAATCAGAAATAGAGCAAATGGAAGTCAGAGGGGTCCCCCTGAGCGTTTCACTGGAGCAGGACACCGTACTGGTACTTATACAAATGTATATAGGCTGCCCTGTGAACACACACAATGATTAAAAGGCAGAACGTTTTCAGATTGGCTAAACAAACAATATGTCCATTTTTCGAGCCTTGGACTAGTACAGTGTTAGATCATCCATCCTGCTGAAATGAATGTTAAATCATCCATCCTGACCGACTGCGCCAGGAGTGTTAGATCCGGTCTCCCACTAGACCTCCACTCCATCAAAAGATATTCAAATAACAGAGTTTTGTCTGATATCCAAAACCAGTCAGCAGCAACACCTTGTTAGGTTAACTTTTCTCCCAGGCAAAGAAAAAAAGAAAGATTTACTGATTCAGTTGAGTGCCTGCACTGCATTTTACATGTATTTTGTAGCAATGAATAATACTACAGTTTTACAAAATAATATACAAATTTGGTTAAATGCTGCTGTACATAACTATGTTTTATTGACAGTGTTTAGTATAAATTGATCCGCTATCAAATGTTGTCATCTTAATTGAGATCCTCATTGTTCTCAGAAGATTTTGCCCACCTTCAATGTAATTAGCTACATTTTGATAGTAGCTTGTTGTTTAGCAAACTATTTTTTCAAAAAGGTACCTTGACCGTAGATTAACTACTTTAAAATACTACTTTAATTCAATGTAGCTTCTCCAATACCTCATGTCAGTGAGGTGAAAGGTCATTCTGCCCCTTGATTGTGATGTGCTAGACAAGAATGCAAATTCATCCAAGTTAGCATCGCGAGGTGACCCGCTAAAAGAAAAAGGCTTTGGCAAATGGGGACTGATGACCCTTGATATGTTGCTTGTGCCAACTGGACACACACACACAAATGCTACCCATCCAAACTCAACCTTTTCACCTTATAGCCATGGTCACTAATGCTCCTGGACGGAGTATTCTGGGTAGACAGGAACGGTGCCGGTCTAAAATAATCAGCACTGTGACGAGCTGAAATAAGGCCCCTTGAAGGAGAGGGTGACTTTGCTACAGATTGGACACCACATGTTGACCGAGCGATCGCTCAGTCTAATTCAACTTGCTCAGTGCGATAGCCATGGTATTCCACCCCACCTCCCCTCTTTTTACGTCTCTTACCCTCTGCAAAGTGAAGGTAACATCCCTTCATCTTCCAGTTGAATGGGATTATTTTTTGACTCTTTTATGTTCTATTACATTGTCTCTTGCTTTTATCCATCCACTTCTCTGGCCTCACTCGTTCTCTCTCACTCTCCCTGGTCGCCCCTGACAACCACTGTATGGGCGCCTTGTTCTCTCATCACTCTAGCAACCATTATAGGTTTTGGTCACCATAGCAACATACTGTCCCGATTCCACCATCAAGGACAGGCAGAAGTATCAAATGACATGAGCTGTCTGGGCCATTGGACTTACTCACACTCACACATTTACTATATTAATACTTGTTACACCAACACACAAACTTTCAATTTTCAACCTAAATTGCTTTGAAGCCAATATGGAATCAGAATTGACCCACACAGCATGTACACTAGTAACATATACAAACACACAGTCATTTTTTTTACCTAAATTCAAGTAAAAATGAAATAAAAATGTACCCAATTTACTTTCATAATACACATTCCTCTTATTGTGAATTATTCATTAGTGCACATTATTCCAAAGAAAAATATGTTCTATTGCATTTCATCAAAATATAATAATTAGCACCAAATCTGACACAACTTTTCATATTAGCTGACGTCACCAAGCCATAAAGAGAATTTTCCACCATCCAATCAATTCCTATTAGATGAACTCAAGTACCGCTCAAAATTTTTACGTTAAATATCCTGTTGTACTCAGAAATACATCATATTATGAAAAAAATATGGGTAACGGCAAGAAAATATTTTGCTTACTGAGTATGTTTGTCTTGTTTTCGAGTAAAAATAACTAAACATTCATAGAACAAGATACATTTACTTTAGAAGCAAGATGGCAAGACATCTGGTTTTCAAAGAAATTTAATAAAATGTATTAAAGTTTATGCTTATAACAATCAAAAAAATATTTACCAATGGGGTATGACATTTTTTTTCTAACCTTATTTTCAAATAGTTTTTTCTTGTTATAATCATAAACTTTAATATATTTTATTAGATATATCTGAAAATGAAACTTAATATCTTATGTCATTTTAAAATAATACAATTATTTTTTGCGGTGTTGCAAACACAATTTTATGTTAAAATTGTAGGAATAGTTCACCCAGAAATTTAAATTTGTCAGCATTTACTCACCCTCAGCTGCTATCACTTCCTTAAGAAACCTGTTGATCATTTAAATTTCAATAATTACAGGCCAATATCAAATTTACCATTCCTATCAAAAATCTTAAAAAGAGTTGTGCACTCTCAACTGCATTGTTACATACAGTCTAATAATCTCTATGAACCTTACCTTTCTGGCTTTCGCTCATCACACAGCACTGAGATGACTCTCCTCTGGTGGTTAATGACATCCTCCTGTCTGTGTATTCTGGGTCTACTAATATTTAAATTCTTCTTGATCTAAGTTTGGAATTTAACACTGTTTGCCATGATATCCTTCATCACTGGTTCAGATCTCTCTTGGCTTACTTCATACCTCACTGATAGAAAATATTTTATTAGTATACACAAGTATAAATCTGCCAGCTCTCTTCTCACACAAGGTGTTCCCCAGGGTTCAGTCCTTGGACCATTACTGTTGGTCACTTGGTGACATCATCCATAAACATGCCTTAATTTTCACTGTTAAGATGACTTATAAATTTACCTTAACTGCCAGCTGTGCCTCACTTTCTCCTCCTGCTTCACTCATTGCATGTATTAGTGATATTAGCTATATAGATAAAATTCTTCTTCTTCGCACACACTATTCATTTTCATGGTATGGAAAAAATGCAATGACACTAAATGGTGGCTGAAGCTGTCGGTCCCTAACATTCCGCCTAAAGCCTCATTTTGTGTCATACGAGTTTGGAATAACATGAGTGAGTAAAATATCACAGATTTCCTTTTTGGGTTAACTATCCCTTTACTTTTTCTACTTTGTACAATAGACATCCAATTTGACTGCTAAAATATGTAATAAATTACATTAACAAACAAAAACAATGAGCTGCAAATAAATGTTCCATCAAAGCACACATCGCCGCTCCACACAGATCCCAATTTAATTTAAACACCATAACAATACTGCACTGTTAACATCCTGACTTGAAACAATATAGCAACCATTTTCTATTTCCACACACCCCTGAAACCCAAGTGTCGTGCCATATCAAATTCTGAGTCTATTTCAATTAAGATTGGCAAAGATACTTTTTGTTTTCCCAGCAACCCAAAATTCTTCTATTGGCCATCTCCGGCCCTGAGTGGTCACATTTGGTCCGATCTTCCATTCTCCTTTAATCAATATCAGCGAGATCCACAAGGGTGATAGCCTAACATGACAGTCGCAGTACTTATCAGATGCTCTGTTGAGGGGTTCTGCTGGGAACGTGTGGTCAATAGGTGCTGTGTCGGGTTCGAGGGGATGGACTTTTAAAGGACGATCAGTTCTAGAGATAGATTGCTCTAAATGCTGTGTGATCTCCAGCCAATTTGTCACAGTAAAAGAATGCATTGCAAGAGCAAGTTTTGTGAGCAGCAAACCCTTTGAAGGGAGCTGACCACAATGCACCCTATTGTCCTTTGTTGTTGCCAGTTTAGCAGCCGATTACCCGCCTGTTCCGTCTGCGTGGGTATTGGTTCTTAGAGACGAGAGGGAGAGAAGCTTTAGTGGCAGAAAGGTGAAATTCGATAGCCATCAAACTCTCTTTCTCTGTAGACTCTAAAATGCAGCCATTTTATCAAGAGAGAGAGAGAGGAGGAGAGCGGGTAAAGTGACTCATTACTTCCTCTGAAACTGGCAGTACAGGGTTACTCTTCCTTTCTTCCTCCCACACTTTCTCTCTAAATTGTTTTATTATTAAATATATTTTATTGTATAAATTATAACTTTCATTAATAAGTCAATAGCAAACATTATATAACGCAACAATTACTTTTATTCACTTTCATAGAAATCATGAGTAAAACGGCAGATTATCAGTTCATAAACACTTTTCGCTCTGTTCTTCACACAGTGTTACTTAAGACGTCAAAGTACTTGCAAGGTGACACATTTTTCTGTTTTCATTACATAACCAACTACATTTAAAAGCTTGTTTATGCACGATAAAATTGCGCTGATAGAGTGTTGCACTTGCGATGCGAAGGTCTGTGGTGCGAGTCCTGAAGAGAAAGTGTCATAGAGGCACCACAAAATGACGTAGTCACTATCAATTAGGTTTAGGTTTTAGATAAGGGAGGTAGGTCGTTTTTTTTTTTTTTTTTATTTTTTATTAATTACTCAATAGAGCATTAAACTAAAAACCTCATCTGTTTGGAGAACATTAACTCACTTTTAGTGCCACCCAATAGACAATTCATCTAAAAAATGCTGCTATATGTTTAAGGAACCACGTAATATCTTTATGCAAAAAATGTAGCCAGTCACATTATTTTCAGATCAGGATGGAAAGGATAGTATGCTAATCTGTTTCATGACCTTTCTTACTGTTTGAACATAAATTAGCTTATGATCTTGGCTCTGAATGTTAAGATTTTAACAAAAGTTACATAAAATTTCTACTGACAGCTTTGTCGATTTCCACAGAATTTGTTGTTTATTTACTCATCCCTCAATTTCTAAAAATAAGCAAAATTGTATTCATGGTAATGCATTGACAATGGAAGTCCACGGGGCAAGATATTCTGAGAAATGTGTGGCTTATAATTTTTTTAAGTGCTTATATGAATTGTTTTTACAAAGTAATGAATCTTATTTGAGAGAGAGTTGTTTAAATCATCCTGTTGTGGGTAGAATTATTGTTCAATATGGATGACCTTCTGGTTATGGTTACGTAATTCTACTAGTTACATTTTTATTTAAATAAACTGTCCCTGGTATCTGGTGAAGCAGATCAAGACAAGTGTGGCTGGGGAGGAGGAGGGTTACAAAGAGAAAACGCTCATTGCATGCTGCAGTGAAACCTGCTTACCTGCAAACAACTGAGACAATTTAAAGGAATATTCTGGGTTCAGTACATGTTAAGCTCAATCCATAGCTTTTGTAGCATAATGTTGATTACCACAAATAATGTTTTCGACTCATCCCTTCTTTTCTTTAAAAAACAAAACAGAAATTGAGGTTACAGTGAGGCACCCACATTGGAAGTGAATGAGGCCTATTTTTGGAGAGTTTGAAGGCAGAAATGTGAAGCTTATTATTTTCAAAAAGAACTTACATTAATTATTCAGTTAAAACATTGAGCTTTAAAGTTGTTTAAATCGTTGTTTTTGTGTTAGACTACTGTTCTAGGAGGATTAAGGCATTACGTCTTTATGGCAATGGATATAACTTTACACATAAAAGCGATTATATCACACCAAAATCATGTTAACACACATTGTTTATATCTTATAGCTATACTTTTGAAACAGTGAGTATTTTAACGTTTACTGATTGGCCCATTCACTTTATTGTGACTGTCTCACTGTAACCCATATTTTACATTTTTAATTTATTTTAAAAGAATTTAAGAAATGAGGGATGATATTATTATTATTTATTTTATTAAATTTGTGGTAATCAACATTATGCCACAAATTTTGTCCATACAGCTTAACTTGTATTGAAGGTGGAATATTCCTTTAAATTCTAGACAAAGATGGAGGTCACTAGTTGATTGTTTTATGGATTACATGTCAAAGAAAGGACCTATCTGCTTGCTTTATGTAGGTGTGCTACATTAATAGGCAGTAAGGTATGAGTTGAAATTATTGAAATCTCTCTTTCTCTCCCAGGTTCTGGTCCACCTGCCGATCAGACAGTTGTCATTCAAAAGTTCAGATATCTCTCACAAAGACTCTTCGTTTCTGTGTCCGTTTTCGCCGGCTTGGGCATTTTAATGGGGATCGTTTGTCTCACCTTTAACATTTACAACAGCAATGTCAGGTAAGTTTGCATGTAAACATGTGTACATGTGTCTGCTTGTATGGCTGTGTGAACGTTTTTATTGTGTGTCCATGTATGAGTTCAGTGTAGAGGACTAACTGCCACCTATCCACTACATACAGTAGTGCACTCTTTCTGGTGTCCGCCGTTTTGTAGGAGTGTCGGATTTCTGAGTGAGCCACTCGTTCCCCACTTTTGTTCACTTAGTCTTACCCACAATGCTCTCTAATTTCGAGTGTACATTTGCGAGTGGTCAGTTTACTGTTTCCTTCACTCCTGCCATGTTTGTTTCATGCTGAATGTAGTAAATTACTTTTTGACAAATCATTACCTGATTAAAATATCATAACATATAGAGAGACGAAATTTACAGATACATTTAAAAATATACTCTTTATTTATATTTATACAGATTTTTGCCATTAAGCTGAAGAATTCTTTATGTACTAAATAATTCACTGAGGTGATATTATTTGAACTCAGGAGACTGCACACAGTGGAAATGATAATTCTGTGGATTATTTAAATATTCGGTTATAACATGTAGGTTATGATAACTTTGGTGCTGTTTATGGTTGGATGAGGGTGCTATATTGACATATATATTTAAGAATGGCAAACAGAATGAAGATTTATTGTATTAATATATTATTTAATAAGAACAACAAGTAAGGCACAAATATTTTAAAAGTTCATATGTGACGATGTTTCTGCGACAGCCCCAGAGCTCCGATGCTCAGTGTATATGTCAGCATCCAAATTCACTCACTCATTTTGTTCACTCACTGCTGAGATATATAGGAAATAGTGAATGAGTGAACGATTTTGGACACAGCTAGTGTTACATTTATGCAATTTGCTGGTGTTTCTAAGTATCAGATTTACAAATGTATACATTTTGTGTGCGTAGAAGCACACCGGTTTGAAACGGGCATGTTGAGTGTGGTAAATGCTTTAAGAATAGTAATAGCGGGGTTCTGGGTAGCACAGCGAATATTGATGCTGACTACCAACCCTGGAGTGGCGAGTTCGAATCTAGGGCATGCTGAGTGACTCTGCCAGGTCTCCAAAGCAACCAAAATGGCCCGGTTGCTAGGGAGGATAGAGTCACATGGGGTTACCTCCTCATGGTCGCCATAATGTGGTTCTCATGTTCAGTGGGGCACGTGGTGAGTTGTGCATGGATGCCACGTAGGATAGCGTGAAGCCTCCACACGTGCTACGTCTCCGTGGTAATGCACTCTACAAGCCACGTGATGAGATGTGCGGATTGATAGTCTCAGACGCAGAGACAACTGAGATTCATCCTCTGCCAACTGGATTGAGGTTAGTCACTAAGCCACCATCAGGACCTAGAGAGCATTGGGAATTGGGTATGCCAAATTGGGGAGAAACAAATTTCACATTCAGACTGTCACATTCAGACTGTAGTGTGTGTGTGTGTTAGTTTGTCTTTTTATGTTGTCTTAATGATACTTACAGTATTTTTTCAACTAGATTTTCTTAGCAGACAGCTTAAGCTAATGCCCTGAACACTTACAAATCTTGTCATTATTTGGATAAATGTGTGAGTCAATTAATCTACATGTTTCTTTGTGTAAGTCTTATTTGACTGTGTGAGATTAACTGAATTAGCTTTTTGAGTTGACTGTGCTATGAAAAAAGATACCAGAAAGTGTAATAGAATAAAACATGTACAACAAAACATGGTATGTACTGTGGAAGTAGCATGGTATACTTGGAGTACCATGTTACATGAGTACCTTGAAGCAGTATTATTAGATTTTTTATTTTATTTTATTTATATTTTTATTTAATACCTTTTCATTTTGTTTAGTTTTGATTGTTTTCACTGACAGTTCATTTTAGTTTAGTTTATTTTTCTCAGTTTTAAGTTTCAGTTTAGTTGTTCAGTATGTTTCATTTTTATTTTAGTTTTAGTTTTAGTATTTCCGGTTGTACCATGGCTGGCGTGTTTGTCTGCTGCTGCTCTCCAGCTTCTTTTCAACTTTTTATAGATGCTTTTGTTTAGTGGCCTTTTTTAGGAGCAACCCTCAGTAAATCGAGTTTTATTCTTCTCTTTTATGGACAATCTTATGGACTATTGACTTTTTAGTTTGTTTGAAATCTACACTACACCTCTCGTTTACCTCAAAGGAACTAAACACCTCTTACTCACCGATAATCTTCACTGGTACTAGTACGTGCAGTCTTAAATAGGCTGCT
The DNA here is from genome assembly GCF_025860055.1 of Xyrauchen texanus. Classification (NCBI taxonomy): domain Eukaryota; kingdom Metazoa; phylum Chordata; class Actinopteri; order Cypriniformes; family Catostomidae; genus Xyrauchen; species Xyrauchen texanus. The sequence goes on from NC_068301.1 coordinate 30,527,614, forward strand.
GCTTGATTCCCTGTTCATCGTCCATGTCCAGTGGGGCTGAATTTGGGTTGTGTTGGTGGATTTGTTGAGGATGTTCTGCCTTCTGTTGCCCATCTTGACCTGCTGGAGTTTTACTGTTGGCCCTCAGCAGTTTCAGCACAAGCTCCCTGCTTGTTTGCAGGTTCATGAAATCATCTTTCTTCCGAGATGGTTTTATTCTACTCATCTCTGGATTTATGGCTTTTGAATTCCTCGGCCCGCCTGTCAGATGGAGTTTACAAACATTTGCGCCGCTCTTGGAATTGAGCGTCGCCCCCGAAATGTCCATCGAGGGTCACGCCAACATCCCTGCAGATTGCCAACTGATTCCTCTGACAACCACCACATACCAGCAATCTGGTCTTCACGCCGTCACCCTCCGACTTGTGCAAGTGATGTGAAGCAGGGTGTTAATTTTGATAATCTTAGCTTGCTGAAATGCACATCTTTTATTTTACTGCAAAACACAGATGTCACCACATTTACATTTATTCATTTGGCAGACACTTTATTCAAAGCAACTTACAAAAGAGGAAAACATAAGCAAATCATCTGAAGGAGACAGTAGTACGAAAAGTGCCATATTACAGAGTTTCACTATCATCAGAATATTATTTAAAACAGATTAAAGTGCAACAAGAATTTTGTATTTTTCTTTTAGTGACTGGTTAAGTACTCATGGAAAAGATGTTATAAGTCGTTTTTTTGAAGACAGCGAGTGAGTCAGCTTCACGGATGGAGTTGGGAAGGTCATTCCACCAATGTGGTATGATAAAACTGAATGTCTGGGAAAGTGTTTTGGTGCCTCTTTGTGTTGGTACAAAAAGGCGAAGTTCCTTAGCCAACCGCAGGCTTCTGGTGGGCGTGTAGCTTTGCATAAATGATTTTAGGTATGCTGGAGCAGACCCAGTGACTGAATTTGATACGTGCATCAACCGGCAGCCAGTGGAGAGAGACAAAGAGTGGTGTAACGTGCTCTTTTTTCATTCTGGATCATTTGCAGGGGTCTAATAGCACATGCAGGAAGGCCTACAATGAGAGTTACAGTATTCCAGTCTAGTTCTGACAAGTGACTGAACAAGCAGATGTGTGGCATGTTCAGAGAGGAAGGGTCTTATCTTCCTGATATTGTAGAGTGTAAATCTACATGATCTTGCTGTCTTTGAGATATGGTCTGTGAAATTTAGCTTGTTATCGATGGTTACCCCTAGATTTCTGACAGTTTTGGAAGGTGATACTGTAGTTGTACCGAGCTACACATGTTGTGTTCAACAGCAAGGTTGGCTGGAAAGACAAGGAGTTCGTTCTTGGCTGGGCTGAGTTGCAGGTGGTGTTCACCACTATTAAGATGGCCCTCATTAATACACGATCAGTATAAAAAAATTATTCTGAATGACTTTTTGACTTTTTATTCATCACTGAGACCTAGCTGAATCCTGGCGAACAAATGGCCCTGGGGGATCTAACCCCGCCAGGCTGTGACTTTTAATTCTCCATGGACGTCAGGGCGAGGAGGTGGCGTTGCCACTGTTTTTAGAAACACTTTTAAATGCAGAATGCTGCATATGGACATGCATTCCAGTTTTGAAGTACAATTATTAAAGATTGACATCTTGGGTCCTGCTTTCAGTGCACTTGTGTACAGACCTCCCATATTTAATAAGGACTTCATCCAACAACTTTCAGACTTTCTCTCTGGACTGGTGTCTCGTGGTGATAGACTCCTGATTATTGGGGATTTTAATATTCACGTATGCTGTCTATCAAAAACTCCAGTACATTTCTCTCCCTCACTGAGTTTTTAAATTTTGGACGACATGTCCTACTCACAATATGGGTCATACATTAGATCTTTTGTTATCTTATTGTCTTTCTGTATCCAAATTAGCTGGACTCGACACTGAATTACTGGTTGAAGCTTTTAGTAAATCTTGTACATTTATACTTGATAATATCGCACCACATAAGCCAAGGATGATAAGGGTGTTTCACAGCCTTGGCTAAATGACATCACCAGCGCAAGTGGACTCTTATGACATTTTAAATGTGTGTTTAACTAATGATAGGAGAGCTGTAAATGAAGCGAAAGCTAAGTTTTTCTCTAAATGAATCTCTGATAACGCAAATCGACCAAAAGTATTTTTCAAAACAATTGATTCTGTTTAAACCTAACTAGAAATGCTTTTTTGGATGACACCCAAGAGACCTGTGAAACATATTTAAACTTCTTTACTTCCAGTTAAAAACTGGATATTCTTTCTCCATGCCTTCCTAAAGAAGTTTTCATGAATACCAGTTCCAGTGTGACCGCTATAATTACAAGCTCCTGCAATTCTACATCCTTTTTTGGATCTGGCAATATACAACAATTACAGACCAATCTCCAAACTGCCTTTTATTTCCAAGATTTTGGAGAGAATTGTGTATTCGCAGCTCTACTCCTATGTAAAAGCATTTAACATTTTAGATTACATTTCAGTGTGGTTTCAGACCCTTGCACAGCATTGAATCTCCATTGTTGAAGGTCACTAATTATATTTTTCTCCATGGATTCAGGTTCACCTGTCATCTTAGTTTTATTAGATCTCCTGTCTTTGTTTCTCTGTTAATTTTTATCATTTTTCTTCTGCTACAGTTTGGTGTTCCTCAAGGGTCGATTTTAGAGCCCTTGTTATTTTCCCTGTATATGCTTATATAAAAACTCTATTTTTCAGAAGAACAGCATATCGTATCACTATTATCTTGACGATTCACAATTTTGTTTCACAGTGACTGTGGACAAGAATTGTTCATTTGAGAATGCCATAAATTGCTTCAAATATATTAAACATTGGCTGGCAAACAATTTCTGAAAACCAAATTTCTGATTTTAGGTTCATCCATGTCCTCCTTACCTGGCCTGGTTGCCCAGATAAGTCCTCTGTTGTTGAATGTACAAGATCATGTAAGGAGTCTTGGAGTGATTTTAGACTCCTAGTTACTTTTCAGTAAGCAGATCAGTGCTGTTGTCAAGGGTATATATATATATATATATATATATACAGCCATAACATTAAAACCACCTGTCTAATATTGTGTAGGTCTCCCTCGTGCCGCCAAAACAGCACCAACCCGCATCTCAGAATAGCATTCTGAGTTTATATTCTTCTCACCACAATTGTACAGAACGGTTATCTGAGTTACCGAAGACTTTGTCAGTTTGAATCAGTCTGGCCATTCTCTGTTGACATCTCTGTCATTTAACAAGGCATTTCCATCCACATAACTGCCCTTCACTGAATGTTTTTATTTTAGAGTAAATTCTAGAGACTGTTTTTTGTGAAAATCCCAGGAGATCAGCAGATACAAAAATACTCAAACTAGCCCCTCTGGCACCAACAATCATGACATAGTCAAATTACTGAAATCACATTTTTCCCCATTCTGATGGTTGATGTGAACATTAACTGATGCTCCTGACCCGTATCTGCATGATTTTATGCACTGCACTGTTGCCACACGATTTGCTGATGAGATAATCGCATGGATGATTGTTGGTGCCAGATGAGCTAGTTTGAGTATTTCTGTAACTGCTGATCTCCTGGGATTTTCACACACAACAGTCTCTTGAATTTACTCCGAATGGTGCCAAAAACAAAAAGCGTCTAGTGAGTGGCAGTTCTGCGAATGGAAACGCCTTGTTGATGATAGAGGACAACAGAGAATGGCTATACTGATTTGAACTGACAAAGTCTACTTTACCTCAGATAATAAGATCCCGCAGGTTGGTGCTGTTTTGGCGGCATGAAGGGGACCTAAACAATATTAGGCAGGTGGATTTAATGCTGTGGCTGATCGGTGTGTGTGTGTGTATATATATATATATATATATACACACACACACACACAATTATATACTGGTACTGCCACAGTGTCTGTGTACCTGGAAATATAAGCATCAGTATTCCATGCATGAACCTGCTGTTTGAACATACACGAATGCACATACAAACTGGAATATATGCATTTTGCTAATTCAGCAATATGTATTTCTATATGTTGAAGGTACATTAAAAACTCTCAGCCATACCTGAATAACATGACTGCAGTTGGGTGTATGATGGCTCTGGCTGCTGTTTTTCCTCTGGGAATTGATGGACTACATGTACGGAACACCCAGTTTCCTGTTGTCTGTCAGGTAAGTGGTCAGGTGTTCTGTAAAATGTATTTTTGTCATTTTTATAGGTAAAATTATAGTAGTGAGCTTATGAAATCTCCTCTTACATTGTTCTTAAGAAAAGCTTATAGGAGTATTAGTAAATATTATAACTTAAGGAGTTATAATATTTAATCATTTTATTTATTTCCCGAGGCCCACATATAATGTTAGTCAATGTTTTTTGCACCAAAACAGAGTTTTAATTGTTTTACTTACAATATTCTGCCCTCTTTCTAACTCTTTTTGCTGTTGTACATTTAAGACTTTTCTGTTAACGCTGTGAAATGAGAAGCAATGGTAACTCATGGGCTGTAGGTTTGCTGTCAGTTTCAATATAATTTGTGCTGCCCCTTCCTTTAATAGCAGCCTTTTTGCAAAGCCTGCATTACACTGTGACAGATTCTCATTTTAATACTGGGATCCAGAAACCATTTGTTTATTGTTTGGTGTCTAGGAATATTAGTTTCTATCCTACTTCCTCCTCACTACCTCACTGTGACAAGGTGGTCCAAGTCTTTTATCTCTAAAGATCAAGGAAAATTAGATTTTGTGATATGATCCCTTCAGTAAATCAATACATGACAAATTAAAGTGCTGAAATATTTTTTGAATTGCTTTTTGTTGCTTGTTTTAGTTCCGTTTGTGGCTGCTCGGACTTGGCTTCAGTTTGGCCTATGGCAGTATGTTCACAAAGATTTGGTGGGTCCACACTGTGTTCACAAAGAAGGATGAGAAGAAAGATAAGCGAAAAGTAAGTAGAGAAGATTGCTCTCTGTATTTGAGGTTAACTGGAGGTGCTTCAAGACAAACTATCTGTCCCTCTAAAGCCTTATATGAATTTACTTTCAGAACACTTTGGTATGATAAATGTATCATAGTGGGATTAATATGCTTTATAAATATATATATCTTGTTTCCCTCTCTGTTATGATTTTATCTCAATCTTCGGCTTTACCCACGCCTCTGTGTCTAACCTTGTAGAGATGGGTCCCTCGCTGTCCTTGAGCATCTTTAAACAACACATTAATAATACAGCCGGCTCAATGAGTCCTCCATACAGCATCATGAGCCAGCAATCACTCAATCACTACAAACTCTCTCGCTACTATTTTTATCTTGTTTTCCAGTAAAACTAAACATCCTTAAAACAAGGTACATTAACTTATGATGCAAAATTGTGATAAACTAGACTTGGTTTCAAAGAAAATATCTTTAATAAAGTTTATTTGTCTTACCTTTTTTGCTTTACATGGAAATTTCCCCCAAAATCACAGTCATCATTTACTCACCCTCATGTTGTTTTAAGTCTTAAAACACGTAATAGAATATTCCGGGTTCAATAGAAGTTAATCTCAGTCGACAGCAATTGTGGCATAATGTTGATTACCACAAAGTAACATTTCGACTCGTCCCTTCTTTTCTTAAAAAAAAAAAGCGTAAATCGCGGTCACAGTGAGGCACTTACAATGGAAGTGGATTGAGCCAATATTTGGATGGTTTAAAGGCAGAAATGTGAAGCTTATAATTTTCTGAAAGCCCTTACATTCATTCTTCTGTTAAAACTTGTGTATTATTTGAGCTGTCAAGTGGTTCAAATCATTGTTTGCTTTGTAACGTCATCATGGCAACAAAGTTGTAAAATTGCATAGAACTTTACACAGAAATGGTTAGCAAGCGATTTTATCACATTTAAATCATTTTAACACTCTGTTAACTCACTGTTTACCTTTGAAACGGTGAGTATTTTAACATTTACGGATTGGCCCCATTCACTTCCATTCACTGTAACCCAGATTTGTGCTTTTTTTTAAAGAAAAGGATGGTGGTAATCAATATTATGCCACAAATGCAGTCGATTAAGCTCTATTTGTATTGAAACTGGAATATTCTTTTAAAGTCTTACAATCATGTGCATTTTTTTATGCAACTTATTTGAAAGATGTTTAAAGATATTTTCACTGAAAAACAAGAAAGAAATACAGATTGAGAAGTGCACGCCTCATTACACACAGCCAAGAACAACTATAATAACTAGAGGAATAGTCTGAGAGGCAGATAAAGATAGAAGGAGAAAGCTTTTTTTTTCAGGGATAAATAGATAATGTCTGTTATTGAGTGTACATAAATGTCCATTTAGTGGCAGTGGAGGGGAGGTTGTTATATGCCCCTGTAGAGAGTTCTCTTCACTCTGCCTCTACACTAAAACACTTTTAAACACTGAGACAATCTATGATGTGCAATGAGGCAGAGAATTCACCGCTTTCTTATTTTCAATTATGCTGCATTCACTGATGCGTTACTATTGAGATATTTTCTTTTTGAAATAAAAATCATAACCAATCACAAACCAAGCATTACTGAGTAGTTGTTGTTGTTTGAATTGGATTCTTCAAAGACATAGTCAAGGATACAAAATGGAAATATTGGAACAAAGAGTGGTTTTGGCATTTAATTTAGAGCATAAGAGGGATGGAAAGATTTGGGATAAACATTCTATTTTAAGCTCAAAGGGAATTCATGATGTTTTATGGTGTGAATTGTCCTCATAAAACAATAAATACTTTGTGTTTGTTGTTCTTTCTTACACAAAATTGGAGGAATTTTTCTGGTGCAATAAAATTAGGCTCTATTGACAATCTATGGCATTCAGAAAATATTTTCAATTCGTCACCCACTTTGTAGAAACAAACTGAAGAAGCATGTACAGAAATGCACTTACATTGGAATTCTATGGGGCAATGTGTTGCACTGCTATGAACGTTACAGTACACACTACAGTTTCGAAAGTATACAACTACAACACTTAAACTTACACGTAAAAGTATAATACATGTTCACATGAAGGTAGTTTAAAAAAATCACCTACTTACCTTATCTATGCAAGATTATGTCCTATTTGTTTGGGTGCTGAGCTATTTTTTGCCATTTTTTGGTGTTCCTGCTGCTCAACTTGTAGAACGTGATGCTTGTAACGTCAAACTTGTGAGTTTGATTCCCAGGAACCTAACTTTAAAATGTACACCTTGAATGCACTAAAAGACACTTTATTTTGCCATAAATGTATATTTTCAGCTCCAGTTATGACCACGTAAATCCACTAAATATGCTAACTGTCACATACTATGCTCAGGGATAACAGATAATGATAATGATTTTTAGGCATAACAAACTCCAAAGTATTGTTTATGTAGTGAAAAATCCATCCACAGGAATAACAACAGTAATGCAAAACAAGAAGTTCCTCCATCATGGAAAAGTAGTCGCACCACTGTAACAATGATTTAAAGTTTGATCTTTATAACTCAATTAACAAATGTTTGCATTGAAGAATTAATAAGTGCTTTAACAAAAATACAAGCTGCACGGTTCTGCTTTTAAACAATCTAGACAACATGATGACAAAGGAAATTTTCATGCTGCTTTCAAATGTTCAAGAAGTTTAAAATCGACTTTGTTCTGCTAAATAATTGACAAGCAACATACCTCATTGGCCATTTGTGGATCAATTTCATTGTGCTCACCTTTTTTCTTTAGCGCTACTGATTTGGCGCATTGCAAGACTCGAGTTCTGGTCCCACGGAAACTAGGAAGTAATTGCGTTCACATAAACAATGGTGAGCAAGATTCAGATGTTGCATTTTTATTCTAAAATCAAATTTTTATGCCACCGATGGTTAAGTTTAGGGTTGGGGTTTGGGTTAGGGGGTGTACAACTATCTTTTGGCACCACACTGTGGACATTTCCCCATAAAACTGGTCCAGACTTCCAGCTTCGGCCACTGGGGGAAGTTGTTTGAATTTCGGTAAGCACAGATGAATTTCAGCAGCAGACCTTTTGACCTCCTGTCACCGATTTCACAGTGTGATCAGTCTGATTTGGAATGCTTTGCCTCATAGACTTCCAGACACAATTTTTGTTTGTTCTTATGAACTCAGTGACGAGTCACAATTGTTGTCTGTTATTATATGCAGTCGATAGTTCTTGGCGTTCCTTGGAACAACAATTTATCTGGGCTGTGAGAGAATTCTTTCATCCTCGATGTTGTGAAGATGTGTTATTATTTTATGGGCTTGCAAAAGGAAAGATAAACAATACGAGTCTCTGAGAACATAAATTGGTAACACATGTTGACAGTGATTGTCGTTTGTTTGCTCATAAAGGCCATCCTCACTACAAAAAACAAAGATTATTGATTTTGCTGCGCTTTAATGGTCTCGACTGAAATCCATTAAAGACACTTTCCGTACATAAACCAAAACCAGCGGGCACCATGTGGCAAATTAAATCGGCACCCTGATAATGGTCCATTGTTTTCCCATCAAACTCTCTGCACTTATGCTCTTTTATGATGTCATAAATCACTGCTTGAGCTGTTTCTTGCACTGTCCTGGATGTAAAGTTGATTTGTTGGTCTTCTCATATCTCAGCAGCACCTGGAGCCCTGGAAACTCTATGCCACTGTCGGGGTTCTGCTTGTTATCGACATCCTGTCCCTCATGATTTGGCAAATCGTGGACCCCTTGCACATTACAGTGGAGGTACAGCAGATCTCATTTTATGAGTGGGACATTTTTTGAATTTTATGACACTGTTGTGTTGGATTTATTGTTTTTTGGCCTGAAGGTGCATATGAACACAACATTGAAGTCTACTTCCTTTTCTCTTACCGTTTATCTGAGCAGAAGTTCACTAAAGAAGCACCTAAAGGGGACGTGGATCAGTTGATCGAACCGTTGCTTCAGCACTGTAGTTCAGAGAAGATGAACACATGGCTCGGTAAGAATTGATCTGGGTTTCACTATGGTTTTGTTCACACTGAATCCAATTCTGGTTTCAAATCTGATTTTTAGGACTGACTGTTCACATTGTGCATGTGATAAAATCGGATTTGTTTGTTCAGACAATATAGTCAAAGACCAAACTACTGCATATCAGTTGCATCATAATGATTCGGAATGATGCCAAGAGAAGGAGAAGCCATAAAACTGGACAAATGTGTTGATTATGACATCTTGTCATGGTGTTGAACTCATGAGAGGCATGCGACAACAAAAAATGTATATGCTATAGGGCTGTGCCGATAAAATCATGTTTTGATATTCATGTATCTTGACCTCACAATATTGTATCGATGATTTAGATCCCTGTGTCAATATTTTTTGTGTTCATATCATGTCCAACAGTTTATTAATAAATAAGTAGGTTGTTTGAAAAATCAGAGAAAACCAGAGCCCCTTTTATGACAAACTGGGCCCCTCTCATGCCTTTGGTGCAGTTTCAAGTTTGTAGAAATTTGGTTTGTTAAAATCTAAACAGATATGAGTCAGATTTTTGCTGCCTGTCTGAACAAAGCCAATGTGTCTGTGTCTGTGTGAATGTGACTTAATGAAGTTACCCCGATGGTTTTGACCTTCAGCCTGTCTCCTCAGGTGTTTCCTTCAAGTAACTGTTAAATTAATTAAACAAATTAATTGCTACCTTCATGAGACAAACGGAACCAGCCTTGCTGCTCCAGTTATGGTCATTAAAATTATCCCAGAATGCATTCTTGAGGCAGCGTCCTTCATAAATGGGCATTGCTGCCCGTAAGCAGGCTTGTTAGAATCGTTTCAGACTAGTTTTCATATAAAAAAAAACCTGTAGTCATAATAGTATGACCTTTGTATTTAGATTAACATTTTCAGAGATATCTCTGTTTTTAAGAGCATGTTGTGTCTCTGTTTTGACTTGTAGGAGTTGTGTATGGCTATAAGGGTCTGCTGTTGCTCCTGGGTATTTTCTTGGCTTATGAGACCAAATCTGTGTCCACTGAAAAAATAAACGATCATCGAGCTGTCGGGATGGCCATCTACAATGTCTCTGTGAGTCTGTTTGTCTTTTTAAGCATATCATTCTTGACTTTTTAAAGAGTGCCTTGAGGATGTTTTAAATGTCGGTATAATGTCAGTTGTCATCCAGATATTTTCCAATTAAAAGCAGTCTGCAAGTAAAAATATTTAGCTGAAGTGACAGGGTGATCTCATTTGTATTCACTGGTATTAGTACGTGAAGTGTACACAATCATTTTTGTACGTTTGGATAATACTGAAAAGTTTGATATTACTTTAGATCAGCATTTAAAATGTAAACACTTAAACATACAGTATACAGCAATCTTAAAGATGTAGAAATCTTTGCATTGATACCAAATGAGTTCAACAATCCCATGGTGGGACTCTTATTTATCAGTAAATAATGGAGAAAGTTTGTATGGCTTGACTCACACTTTATGTACAAATGTTTTTGTATTGTTTTGTTGCGTTAAGTGTTGCGAGTTCAAAGTGTAAAGTGTGCACAGTTCGGTGTGTGACTCACAACACTGTCCTGAGCATGAAGTAGGGGTGTAGCATTCATTTCAGAAGTGATGGGGATAGAATGTTCTGCAGAAATCCTTGACAAATAACCAAGTTTTCTGTTGTTTTTTTGTCTTTGATGTAATTTGATTTAAAGCATACTTGTATGCACTTATTTTCATTCGATGGCCAGATTGGACAAAACATCACCTCATGTAGACAGACATTTTTATAAACATATCTTTTTATTAATAAAGTCCAAAATCGGGGGGCCTGGGTAAATCAGCGAGTAAAGATGCTGACTACCACCCCTTGAGTCGCGAGTTTGAATCCAGGGTGTAATGAGTGACTCCAGCCAGGTCTCCTAAGCAACCAAATTGGCCCGGTTGCTATTGAGGGTAGAGTTACATGGGGTTACCTCCTCATGGTCTTGATTATGGTTCTCATTCTCAATGGGAAGAGTGGTAAGTTGTGCGTGGATTGCGGAAAGTAGCATGAGCCTCCACATGCTGTGAGTCTCCGCGGAGTCATGCACAAGGAGCCACGTGATAAGATGCATGGATTGACTGTCTCAGAAGCGGAGGCAACTGAAACTTGTCCTCCGCCACTTGGATTGAGATGAGTAACTGCGCCACCACGAGGTCCTACTAAGTAGTTGGGAGAAAAGGGGTTAAAAAAAAAGTCAACTTCAATTTTTTATTATAAATATTCTCATAAAACAAAAGGAGCACATGGAATTTTATCATTTCATTTACTATAAGGCTTTAAATTTAGCCATAAGGATAGGCTATATGCAAAAAAGGGTAATGATTATTTTTTACATTAAATATTTATTTCTACCTGATTTAACTTGTTAACTAGGATGTTGATTTACACGTTAATTAAGTTTGATTAATTATATAAAAAATAACGTGTTTAAACAATCTACGCAATTAATCTTGTCCCCGGACTGTCATAAAGAATATTTCAACAAATCAAGCTTGAAATACCACCTGTTTTCTCCAGGGGGCAGTAAGCAAAACTCCAGCTGTATAGGCAACACACAGATATACTGAACAAACCACACAGTCAATAGCAGATAACACTAAATAAAAATGCATTATTGCGTACAAACACAGCTTAATGGGGTGCAAATCTGAAGGTAGGGATCTCAAGACGTGTTTTTCTAAGTTTCAAACTTTGTTTAACTTGATATAGTGACCTAAAATCAGTATGTGAGTGCTGTGAACTGTAGGTTTATGTTCAGTAATATGGAAATAAACAATATATTGCATTCTACAGCCAATTTGTGTAACTGTCCTTTTTAATGCTTTAGTTGTGTGCCGAAATTATGTATATATATTATTTATAATTATTGAATCATTATATATTTAATTATTGTTAATTGAGGGGCTTTGTCAGCAAATCTTTATGGAATCGAATAAGTGTGATTAATCTGATTAATCGGCATACCATGTAATTCATTTGATTAAACATTTTCAGTGATTAAGAGCATTAGGCTATATCTAGTGTTGGCATAAGCTTTTTGCGCTTGTTGCAGGAGTTCACAAATCTCAAACCGAACATTTATTACATAAATGATATGGCTAATTTTACATAACCACTTCTTAGTCAAACTGTAACAGCTAAGAATCAGTATTAATGTGCAGGTTAGGGTTTGGTCCAATGATCATTTAGTGGAGAGTTCTGTGGAGATTGTAATATGGAGAAGCATGGAGAAATGCACTTTTTACCCCTAATATTTTAACTTGTGGACAGTTGTGTCGACCGCTGATCCACTTTCTAAATCACATTAAGATGCAAGCTATAATATCATAATAATATCAAAGCTCATCATCAGAATTCATCAACAGATAACACAAGACAACTACATTACATGATGTTACAGTAAAAACATGAATGGAGGCTATTTTCCCCGCATTGAGTTCATGATCTAAGACTAAAGCGCAAAGTATACTTTGGTTTTTATGCGAGTGCATAAGCACGCATGTGCGAAGCTACAACTGCTATGAGATACTGGACTATTTATTTTCAGAAGTTTTTACACATGAAGATGTCTTTATATTCTTTCAAATTAGAGTTATAGAAATGCAGGTATTTCCTGACCTCCTCACACACGCACTCTTGACGTGCACATCCACTGTTGATGTTTCCACATTGGATTCCTGTCTTCTTGCAGTTCATCGTGACAGCAATGGCTCCAGTGTTGCCAACTAGTTTCAATGGAAAGTAGCTAAAGCTTGCTCAAAGTCGCTAGACGACGGCATATGCTAATTAACATATTTGTGACGTCACTGCGTCTCATTTGCATTTTGCATAGTGTCCGCCCTTTACATGTGTTTGCTTCTCTGTGCTTACCGTACATATTATTATTTACAAAAATAATATATGCATATTTACAAAAACAATACAGATTCATGATTGGTCCTTGACAACGCTGTTTGCACATGCGCAGCTCATTCACATCTATGTCAGCTCCCGTGCGGTCAACTGATTGTGCTGCTCTGCCTTCTCGCATGCTCATCTCTCTCTCTGTCAGTCTCACTGAACAGAGTATATGCAGAGAGAGGTGTGCCTCCGTGTCTGGGCAGGAAAGCAAGACCTGAGAAAAATTTGTCCAAAAAGCTAGATTGCTAGATTTGTCGCTAGTCGCTTTTTTGAATAAAAGTCGCTAAATAGGTCTGAAAAGTCGCTAAATCTAGCAACAAAGATTCTAAGTTGGCACTAGTGAGTGTTGCCACCTTGTGGACCCACTATTATTTGTACAAATCATTTCAGGGGCGTACTGCACGTTCAGAGTAAGCACGGTTCAAAAAATCGGCTGCACGCGTACTGTGCTTCGGTTATACTTTAACCGAAGTATACTTTGGGCTTAAACCTGTGGCTGACATGCGGAAAGGGTGTGAGTGCATTGCATGGTTGCCATGGGAACGTTTGTACCTCATGTATGTGGTTAAGCAGCTATCATGATAGAACAGTGAATGCATTTACACATACACATTTGCTGTAGGAAATACACAATTTAAACACATTTTCCCAGTGAAAAGTGCAGGGAAGGACTTTGGTTTTATGGAAAGTGAGGGGGACACGTACCTTGCGTATTCTACACCCATGACATGAAGAACATGCCTGGAGCTCTTCAGTGTGAGGTCTGTTAGATTTGATGAAAGTGAAGTGTCTTAGCCTGCCATCTTCAGTGCTGTCCAGAGACACAGAGATTTCCAGCAGACTGGAAAGGTGAAATATATATTTTCCCCTCATCACCAGGAATAAACTTGAATTTCAGTTTGACAGTTCTAGAGCTCAAAAGTAGTTAGAAAGCTTGAGCACAATTGCTCCCTCATTAATGCTCAAAGTTGTTTGTTTTTCTACATCATATCACATGTTCCACTTTAGCATTTGAGTGCCGCCCCACTGCTCCTGAGATACAAAGGAGTGTGTACTGCACTGAAAATACACTCAGAGCGAAGTCACTAAACAGTTGTGCTACTTTAAGTATTTCAGAGCAGAAACCTGTGTATTATTCACTAATTATTTTCAATTTAGGCTTGCTAGGCACTAAAGAAGTGCTGTGCCGTGAGTAATTAAATTCAGTCCTGTAAAATTAATGAATACTGTATCTACATTAAGTTGTGCAAAAGCACCTTCTTTCTCTGTAAATTAAGATTAATATAGATTGCATCTTACTGTAAAAAAAATGCGTCATTTGCCTCTTACAATAAATGTTGTGCTATTAAATTGAATACAAATTTTATTAAATATAATTAAATTAATAAAATGATATAATATAATATATATATATATATATATATATATATATATATATATATATATATATATATATATGATATATAATAAATGTCATAATTTTGAAATAAATATAATATAAAAAAATAATTAAAATAAAAACAATTATAATATATTATTTAAAATATTTAATTAATTAAATTATTAAATGAAATTGATCCTGTCAACAGTTATTCATCAAATGACGGAGATTGGGAAGATGGGGAATTACGCTGTGCAAATTGTGTTTAGCACAAAATTTGTCTGTGTGTTTTGTGCTGTTACCTGATTTGCATAATTACTTTAGGGAATCAGATGCTAAAACAACACAGACAGTGCATGCAAATAAGCCACAATATCAGCAGGTGCAATTCTTTCTTAGTAAACACACAAAAATCTCTTTTCATTTAGCATGAGGACTCCTTGTCCATTTTCTATGGCGAAGCATGTTTAAAATTAAGCACAAAACTTTTGTCATTCAGCCATTTCATTGTGTCCTTTTAATTCAGAGCAGTTTGTTTTCTCTTCATCTCGGCCTCTGTGGATTATCCATTTTACACTGAACCTAATTTAATCTCAAATTGAGGAAGAGATTTCAGATCAGCAAGGGGCCATATTTTGCATTTTTATCTTTTTCTTTCGGTCTTATTTCCATCACAGGCCGAATCCCAGTCCTCAGCGAACGCCCATTCTGTTAAAGAAGTGATTTCCGATGCCATCTGCCATGCCATTACTGACTCTATCATTTTATAGAATTTCAGCTGCTCGCAGACAATAAGACAGATGATAAGTGCCCACCTGTTCACAGGAAATTGATAAGATTAATTTAATTGTCATTCTGAGGGCTTATTTGGGACCCAAAGCAGCATGCAAAGAACTTCGATATAGGATGCATTAAAATATTTTTTTTACAAAGTTCATTCAGTGTCCGAAATTAACTGTTTTGGCCAATGTTTTCCACCAGGAACTTGCCATTTTTTGAGGTTAATTGCCTCCAAAGTGCATCTAATGGAGCAGTAAACTATGGTGCTATTAACTTATTGCCTACCTATATTTGTCAGCACAGTGCATACTGGCACAGCTGAGCATTTTGGGTTAAAACTGTGCAGATAGTTTCATCGTTATGGCTGGGTGCCGGCCACAGGCCACACACTGATAGCTCAGCAGTAGACTGCATTGATTTAGAAAGACTGTGTTGCACTTTTTACCTTGTCCAAATAATAAATGACCCTGCAAAGAAAATATAACCTCAGTTGATGTCAGGCTATGCTTTCTTTTTGGTAGTCTAGATGAATCTTTTCTGGTCTTGACTGAGAGAGATGTCTTACTGTTGATCAATATTTATTGATTCACGCCTCTGCCTGTCTTAGTTTCTGCTTTTTCTTTCACTCATTGTCTGTTTTACTCTTACTTTCTTGTGTTTTTATAAGGTACATGTGTAGGTTTGGTAACCGAAAATTGGTTCTTATTTGAGATAATTAAAAAATGCTGGAAAATAATGGTTTTGCTCCACTCTTTTGTTATTCTTCTGTTAATGTGACAAGCGTAACGCAGCAACATTGTCGTGAGTTTGGGGCAGGACTAAATGTTTAATTGACCAATGGCAGATGGGGGTAGCATTGAGGAAACTTATTTGAAAAAAATCCTTAAGTTGGTTTTGAAAAAGCCAACATACTGTTCTACACTTTAAGCTGATTAGGGTTTTTTAGACAGACCAAAATTAAAAGATGTTACTCCTCCTACAGCTTTCAGGCTACATCCACCAAACTTGTTACAGACCTTCTGAGACTGTTCTGACTAAAGGCCCAGTTATTCTTCCGGTGAAGTTCTTCCTTCGTTCAGAGGCAAAAATAAGTTTGAAACAGTTGAGCAACGGTTACAAACATTCAGACACCCGCCACACCGCTGTGGGAGGGGTTTAGAAGTATATTTAAATATGAGGGCGCTCAGTAAAACCTTAAATAATCTGACATTAAAATGTGCTATCAATGACTTTATGCCTGATTCTAACAGTAAAATTCACATGAGATCAGTAAAATACTTTTTAAAGGCTTTTTAGCCAATAGATGATGATTTAAAGTAATATATATGCAGTAGATAATGTGTAATTAATTTGTCTGGTTTACAATCTGAATTTATGACACTAATGCACTAACATTCTATACGCAGCAATAATATGTGCCAGTAACCTTCTGTTATTGTAATTTATGATGACACTGATACAACTGCGGTTTATTAAAGAGTGTTAATGGGCAGAATACCGACAAAAGAATGATTATAGGCATACCTTTCTGTGTGCAGATGTGTGAATGGCTTTCACTGCAGATTGCAAATGAGTGAATGGGCACTTGAGAGTATTTGAGTAGATTTGATTATTTTTGAAGACTAATTATACTGGAAAAAAAAAATCACATGACATGTTCTTGGAAATATCTGTACATGAATAATCAAACAGATGTAGCTAAATTTGCACCAGCTCACTAATAACTGCACGCCGATGTGTTCATGGTGACTGATCTTGCCGGCCTCAAATTAGGTGGAAATCCAGGTCACTCCTGCCGATGATGTGGACCAATGGCAGTGAGAAGGTTTAGCAGCTGGTAAGAGTTTTTCCTAAAAGTACGCCCAGACAAGCAGTTACGAACCACCGAAACTAACTCAAAACCACGGTAGTTTTGGACAGATTTAGTCCTAAATGACATCACACCCTTTCATTCAATTTCGTATGAAGTATTTCGGGGCCTTTAGTGTGCTATATCTTTTCTAACTGATCTGACTATTGGTATCACTCAAAATCCCATAGAATTACATTGATGGAATGTCTGAATGGGCCAAGACTCTTCAAAGTTTTTGGTGATATTTTTTAGTACACAGGTAATTTTAGTATTAGTTCTTCTACAAATGTGATAAAAGAATCTTTACTGTAATGGAATTTTAAATAGTACTCATATTCATTACGTTTTTCATCCCTACAAATGTGTTTCTTTCTCTCTCTTTCAGGTGTTGTGCATGATTACCGCTCCCGTCACGATGATTCTGTCGTCTAAGCAGGATGCCTCATTCGCGTTTGCCTCGCTGGCCATCATCTTCTCCGTCTACATCACTCTAGTTGTGCTCTTCGTCCCCAAGGTAATGCAGATAATAATTATATCAATACAAGAATGCATGCTAATGTTAAAAGTATTACAGTGATTAATATTAATTGTAGAAGGAGTGATCAAAGTTAATTTGTGACATATGCATCTCTGGTAATGGCCTGTCCATGAAATTTTATAGCGTGCTGAATGGTAATGCTATGGAGATGTGCTATAAACAGTGTCATTGGAGGGTAAAGCTGTTATTAGATGTCTCAGGGGAATATGATGCTCTACTGGAAAAAGAGAAGAAGAAACTCTGCCTCTTTCATGTCTAAACCCTTACCTAACCTAACACCCAATAAGAGCAGTTATATTCACACAGGAAGCCATCATTCTTTTCTGTATGTACAGTATATGTTCAGGTGTGTTTGTACCATTGCTGTATGCAACATGTATGCTGTACACAGTATGCAGATTGAATAGAGACATTATAAGCATGAGACGAATGGGAGAAATTATAATGCCAAATATTTTAGAAGTTCCGTCTTACAGTTAAAAGAGCTAGTCACCTTGTTGATAGAGACCTCATCTGTCAGCTTACTCGAGAATGCATATGCGCATTAGTAATCAGTTGTTACCCATTCAAATAGATAGGAGATGTGACTAGAAAATGTATATATTCCATCAATTAGTATTCCATTCCAAACATGTATCTTATTTTGTATCAGGTATTAAATTATGCTTTCTGTACTGGTAAACTCAATGTGGTGTGTGTGTTTATGTGTTTTTCTATAGATGCGGAGGCTTATCACCCGTGGCGAGTGGCAGTCAGACCAGCAGGAAACCATGAAGACCGGCTCATCCACCAACAACAATGATGAAGAGAAGTCTCGCCAGCTGGAGAGAGAGAACAAAGAGCTGCAGAAGATCATCCAGGAGGTACCGTGACACTTTCAATTTCTTAAACGCTACTGTACGTTTGGGATGTCTGAAACGATGGCAGATGGTTGCGTTTACTTACATTTTCCTTTTCTCAGTGGTTTTCAAACCTGCTAGATATTTTCAGTATGTTTAGTCCCAAACAGAATCTATAGCTCATACCACTCGTTTAGAACAAATCCCTCACCTTCCTTCATGATACTTCAAATAAGGCAGCTTGTTGTAGAAAGATGCTTTTACACTTCTAAGCGATCGCACTAAAATGGAGAAACCCGAGCCATATCTGTCTGGATCCTGCCACAAGAGTCTGCTTTGTTTTGAGTCTTTTGAGTTTTCTCACCCTTCAGGGAACTTTGACTTTGTTGTTTTTCTATATAAATGAACCTTTGTTGATATTTGTGATTTAGTCCTCGCCCCTTCTCTAACCCTGAAAATATATAGGGACCAGAATATCATGAAGACTTTTGAGTGTGCTCTTTTGACATGAGCCAGTAAGCAACCACCTGCCAGAGCCCTGGCAACCACCCAGAACACCCTAGAAACCACATACTGTAGCAATACGCTAACAACCACTCAAAACAACTTAGCAGCCGCACTGAAATGCCTTTGCAAACACCCATGCATTGTGGCAGGGACATTCCATGGAAATGTTAACAATACCAAGTTTTTAGCAAAGCTAAAACCCTGTTTAAATTGTTTATTTATGCCTTTTTGTTACTGTATTAAAGAGTAAGACTTTGCAATAAGGTTCCATTTCTAAACATTAACATTTTTGTAAAGTGTTACCGAAATTGTATTGCTTATTCAATGAGGTGTGCACCATTTCTGTGCATATTTCACATACTTCATTGAAGTTTCCATTCGTTTACATTAATTAATGCATTTGGTATCATGAAAAATGTATATATTTTACAGCATTTATTAATCTTTGTTAATGTTAGTAAATAAAAATACAATTGTTCATTGTTAGTTTCTTGTTAGTTCATAGTGCATTAACTAATGTTAACATATACAACATTTGATGTAAAAATGCATTGCTATATGCTGAAATTCATTATCCAAGATTAATGCAGTAAACCTATTGTTCATTGTTAGTTCATTGTAAAGCAGTTCAATGGAAAGGAGGAGGCGAGAACCGGCTTGACAATATAAATAATAGTTTAATGAAAAACTTAAACCAAAAGACACAAACACACACATATGACGGACAGCTGCCCAGATTAGCCTGATAAGGGGCCGGGTGTGAAAATCACAACCTGCCCTCTGCCCTGTCATATTCATGTAAACTAATGTTAACAAATTTTTGACCAATGATTTACCAAGTATTGAATATTTGTAATCTGAGTACATAATCCAGATTACATGTAGTCCATTACTACCCAATTATGTTCATGGTTTCAAAAGAGGGGTCAAAGGGCACTTTATTTTCAATTTATGCTACCAGTAAACAGTTTCCAGAAAGACAAGGAAATGTCTAAGAAATAGATAAACAGCACAACTTTTTGAATTCATAAGTGACGCATTTATGAAGTCACTGCATCTCAGTGTTGTCACGTTAGTAATGTTTAAGAGGCCAAGAAAAATGGGGAAAAACTTTTAATAGTCTGGATTCTGTTTGCAGGATTTTAGAATTTTACATACAAATTGTTTGAGAAACTAGTACTTTCTCTGACAAATTACATTTCTCGTTTTGACAGTAAATGTCCTGCCCATTATGCTGGAATTGTCCCGCAGTGACATTTGCATGAGCAAGCACCATTCACATTTTATTCAGAATGTGTCAAAATCTAGTTTTGCAAGTTGTTTCGTTTTCTCTCACCAACAGAAAGAGGAGCGTGTTTCAGAGCTTAGAAATCAGCTGTCAGAGAGACAAGCCCTCCGCTCCCGGAGACGCCCGTCCTCCTCCAATAAGAACCACAGCTCTCCTCCTCTCCCAACTTCTCAGAACGATCCCAAATCTCTCCTTCCTCCACCAGGTTACCCCCTTCCTGCTTCAGATAACCACTCCCTCCCTCCCACCTTCTCTAACTCCTCCAACCTTTACCAGCATGACAGCAAGATCAACCGCAACAATTGTAACCCCAGCCGACTGCAGCTCCTCTATAAGTGAGCCCAGACACAGAGGAGACACAAAGTGGAAATTCAAGTAGGACTATGGCAAAGTAAAAAGTGGAGAAGCTACCTTGAGTTGCCATCCAAGTTCCCTATTTCCACCCAACAGACTACTTTTGTTTCTTTGTTTCTTTCTTTCTTTTGTTTCCTACATGCTTCACATGTGGTTTTATTGACAAGGAGTCTTGAGAATCTGGTGTTGATTGAATCATAGATTTGTCACCATATTTGAAAGCCACACATGCCGTGATAACACTACATTGTTCAAATGACTAATCCTCAGCTGTTTTTGCCTCTGAAAATTGTGTATGAAGAATGACTTGCTAAAAACACATCCTTACAGAAGTATCTTGGTTAATAGTGGATTACACAAAGGGGCCATTCACACAGGATATGCTGTTGTACGCTGCTGAAAAGACCAGCATTGATGGCCACCAGCTTATTTTGAGTTTTGTGTGCTGGTCCCCCGCATTGAATCCTGGTGTGCTGGTGTCCCCACCAGGCTTTTAAACCAGCTTAACTAGATTCATCAGAAGACCATGCTGGTAAATAAGCATCACCATCAAGGTTTAGCTGGTGAAAAGCATGGCTATGCTGGTCCACCAGCTAAACCAGAACCAAAACAGCACTAACCAGCATAAACCAGCCTAGACCAGCACTGGAATTCCAGTGGACTGACTTTCAAGGCAAGTCAGTCCACTCAGCGGCCATCTATACAAGCAACATAAAAGTTCAGCACTAATCTACTTGAATGGGGAAAGACCAAAATCTCTAAAACAGTTGATCAAGATTACAATCAAAAACATGTTTCAAATCAGCAGTTAAATCTGACCACAATGGTATCATAAAATGTGCTTCTTTAGCATAGATCATGCAAAAAAAAAGATTTTTAAGGCTGGTCCAGCTAATGTGCATTTTTAGTTGAGTGACTGGTGATGTCTGTATCTAAGATGATTGACACTTTTACCCATAGGGCGGGGCTTACTTTTCTACATCTGCCATATTGGTGTTCCGGTTTCTCACATTTACTTTAATACAAGTGGTCCATTTAGCTTGGGCTAAACAGTCTTTGACTGGGGGCAGTAGTTTGAATTTAAGTAAGCAAAGACCGATTTCAGCAGCAGAAATTTCGACATACTGTTGGCAAATTGAAAGTGTGATCAATCTCAAGTCACCATGTCAAATAAACATCCGCTGGTGTTAAACACAAAAGCGTGTCCTGTGTGAAAAGCTCCTAAATGATCCCACCGTGGTTTTTTAGATTATATTTCATTCATATTTCATTGCAATCCCTTTTCCCGTATTTCATAGATACCTAAGATCCTTTAATCAATATCTTTTATTTAGTTATTTTCAATATTTCCTACAGTTCAATAAATGATGTAGTAGTTTGTTGAAATAATCGCAAACTCAGAAACTGGTGTTTCTTCTTGTGATCAGAAGTGCTTCTGCAAAGCCCTGTACTGGACAAAAACGATGTGCAGCGGCAAGAGAGATTGACTGCAAATTCACACTCTTGCACAGTTGGTGCAGTATCAATCATGGTGCAATGATCCTGTGATATCATGTGCAACCATAAAATATTGTGCAATATTGTAAACAGTCTGGTCCTGGTAAAACTCCCATTCATTTTCTCCATAGGGGAATTGATTGTTAATGGCAACATATAAACCTTTAAAGACAGACCATGAGCTCTGAGGTTGTTAATTGATGGTATATGCTACTAGAAAAATACTTCTGGAATCAAGGCAATTGAAAAGCCGGTGGTCACTGTTGCGTTCTATAGCATGGTTGCCTTTGAGTCGGTGTGGTATTTTTGATAACATCTAGGACTTTTTTACTTTAATAATATTTTTTGGTTAGTGCTTTTATCCAGTGCTACTTGCAGTGCATTCAAAGTTTACATTTTATCCATTTGAATGTTCCCTGGATATCAAAGCCATGACCTTGCCGTTGCTGGCCTCATGCTCTACAAATTGAACTTGTTACAGGAAATACTATTTTCTTTCTTTTATGTATATCCTCATTATCATATGGATAATACACATTTTGCAACCTCATGATCTCATAAACATAAATCTCCCTTACATACAGATGACAGTATGGTTTGTTTATTCCCACAGGGGAAACAGTTTGTCACCATGTTAAGTTACAGGGACAGTCCCACTGGTGCAATCTGTGGTAAGTGGCTTGCTCAAGGTCATAATGGTGATAGCTCATGGATCGCTCTTGTGGGTTCAAATCTAACCCCTTGGCTACTTTCGTATATTGGTTTGGCTATAGGCAGCTTTTTTTCTCCCAGAGCATGCTGTGATAACATATTAACAGTCACTGAGCTCTTGAAGCTTTTTGAAGTCTTTGCACAGAGGCTCTTTATTTCATCACAGATTTTGAGGGCTTTTGTTTTTATTAGATCCTTTCTGTAGCTGCAAGCTTTAGATTCAATCTCACAGCATCACAATTCAGTTTGCTTCTGAGTGGCAGCTGCTATTGGATGCGACACTTCAAGGATATCTGATACTTTGCAATGCAAATACCATTAAAAGTGTATCGGGCAGCTATTTGTTGGGTGCAATGACCAAGGTATTTGAAAAATACTTAATTAACACACATATATTCACACTCACATCAGCTGTTTTATTTAGTCATCACTCAACATTTCCTTTTGTTGCAAAGGTTTGATTACTTAAAAAACAAAACTTTAAAGTACAGTTCTCAACCTCCTTAACTGTAATGCCAACTTCCTCTGGATGACTGTGTTCAATTTTAGTTTGACCTTCTGAAAGGGATTGTTCTCCTGAAATTAGAAATTATGTCATAATTTACTCACCCTCGTGTTTTTTGAACCATGTATATCTTTCTTCTATGGAACATAAAATGAGATATTAGGCAGTATGATATAGCCTCAGTCACATTCACTTTAATTGCATTTTTTTCTCTGACACAATGAAAGTGAGAAGTGACTGAGGCTAATATTCTGTTTAACATCTCATTTTGTGTTCAACAGATGGAAGAAATAAAGTGATTAGGGTTTGGAACAATATGAGGGTGAGTAAATGATGACAGTATTAAAACATTTTATATACTATATATTTTATTTTATTATATAAATTATTATGAAATATAGATACTATATATATATATATATAGAATTAGACCTGCACAATGTTCAGGAGGAATTTTGGAACATTCTTCCTTACAGAACTGCTTCAGCTCAGCCATTTTCTTGTATCTGGTGTGAACGGCTCTCTTGAGGTCATTCCACAGCATCTCTATTGGGTTAATGTCTTTGCTTTGACTGAGTCACTCCATCAGGTGGATTTTCTTTTTTAAAGCCATTCTGCTGAGGATTTACTTTGATGTTTTGGGTCATTGTCCTGCTGCATCACCCATCATCTACTGAGCTACAGCTGACACACAGCCACCCTGATATTATCCTGTAGGGATGCTATTTTAGGTGTGCCCTTTGAGTCATTTTGGCTGAACGGCTACTTCTAGGGAGAGTAGTCACAGTACTAAATCGTCTCCATTTAAAGAAGAATTATCTTAACTGTATACCCCATTGAGAGTAATAACCACTAATCATGACCACGAGGAGATTACCCCCTAGCAACCGGGCCAATTTGGTTGCTACGGAGACATGGCTGAGTCACTCAGCACACCCTGGATTCGAACTCGCAACTCCAGGGGTGGTAGTCAGCGTCTTTACTCACTGAGCTACCCAGGCCACCATGTGTTATTATTTAAAACAGTTAGTTAGTTTATTAGTTTGTTTATTATTGTAACTTAGATGAAGATCAAACCAGATTTTAAGACAAATGTATACAGAAATGCAAGTAATTCCACAAGTTCACAAGTTCACATACATAGTCTTGCCATGTGGGGGTCTTGTTTTTTGCTTCTCTGTTTCAGATGGACTGTTGGACTCTTACCCGACTCATTTTGTTCATTGCAATGTCAAATACTGCCTCTCATTTTTAGTGACAGGATGTACAGAAAATACCCCAGGCACCTTGAAAGTATCATTTGTCTATTCATAAGTGCTTGTGACATTAGCTCACTGCTCATTATTTTAGGGAAGTGATTATTACCTCATAATATTGTAAAGTAACTACTGGTTCTCCGAAACGAAATAAACAGGCTATGTTTGGAATAGCATACTACCATATTACTCTGATAATTTCTGCAGTGTGTAGTATGTATACATTGCATAATATGCATAGTAGGCCTACTGTGCAGAGTTCTGTATCACAAAATGCAGAACACTCGACTTGACCTTATTTTGCCACAATTTTCAACTTTTTCTTAACATATTGTCAGACATCACATTTTTAAACAAATGTTGTATACTGTGCAGTATTCAGTAAGCAGTATGCTAGTATTACATTCTGAACATAGAGATTGAAGTACACTATGATGTCAGATTTTATGTGTTATAAGCACTTGTGATTGATTCAATGGTGCTCTGGTGATTAACAGAAAAGCTGATATAAGATGACTTCCTGTGGGTGTTATAAACACAAATACAAACACCACCATGGAATACTGTAATAAGATTTTACTGTCAAATGGTGGTGCGAAATAACCATAGTGATGTTAATGCAATGATATGCACAATTGTTGATTGTGTAAATGCTAAATGTACATGATAAATGTATTCTCTTGCACATAAAGTATGAAGTATATTCAGTCAAAGGTATTCGTATGTGGTATTAAAAATATATTTGTATTTGTACTATGATAGATTCTGTAAACACAATTGAACTGGTGTCGGTGGTGAAATAAAGACCATTTTTTTGCTACAATAATTTTTTTAAACTTCATCTTAGTCTTCGTGTGTGTGTGTGTGTGTGTGTGTGTGTGTGTGTGTGTGTGTGTGTGTGTGTGTGTGTGTGTGTGTGTGTGTGTGTGTGTGTGTGTGTGTGTGTGTGTGTGTGTTAAAAGAAAAATATTGATTTCTACATTCTTAAATTTGGGTTACTTTTTTACCTGTCCATTTTTACTCATCTTAGTCGTGTCTCTCAGACACAGAGTAATGTTTACTTGTACACAGTTGGAGATGTTTGGCAAAATGTTTGCCTCAGTCAACATTCACTTTCATTATGTGGAAAAAATGTGTAATTAATATTAATAGCGACTGAGGCTGTACCATTCTGCATAACATCTCCTTTTACCCACTGATTTTCCTCCCTACTTTAGATCATTTATGACAATGTAACCACAAAAAAGCCCAGGTTATATAAGGGGCATGGTGGTGCCTGTAGGCGAGTTTCCCCTACACAGAAACCACACTCTATCAGAGGAATGAATGCAACCTTATTTGTGTGTGTGTGGTATTTTTGCTAAAGTGTGTAATTCCTGCACAGCTAACGTCACCAAACGTTATTGTAAAAATAATCAAACAGATTCCAGAAAACATACAGAAACTCAGTTCATTGGTCTAACCAATGTGGCTTTGTCTGACTGGACGGCCACACAAACAAACACAGAAATGTTTTGAAAGAACCACAAAACCACAGTGCTTATAGGTGAAATCAACCAACAACTAACTGACTTATCCTCGTAGGACCCCGCGTCCACATGCGTGGATGTTGTATTTTGGCTTCTCAATACACAGCACATAATTACATTTCATTTAAACTGACTGCTCTTGGTTCAGGAGACTTTGTGCTGTCAGTAAATGGTTCAAATATAAAGAGTCATGTGACAAAACAGCAGGGCGGCAATTGCGGATGAGTTGATATTTGGTAAAAACGCCAACAAAACTACATCTGTTAAGAAACCTAATTAAGTTTTTACATTGAAACCTGTTTGAGACCAAAGATTTGAGTCTCTAGTTTCATCCAATACCCCATTTTTTGTTTATGCTGTTAAACACGATGACCATGTATGTGGACTATAGACTACTTTTCCTTAAAATATTATATATTCACTGTGCGAAAGCTGGATAACGTTGCTTTCAGAGGCTTTATATGGAGTTAGGATGAAAATAAGGTGCATTTCAAACTGTTCTGAGACCAGTACAGACAGACAGAATACTGGAGTTTAAGTCATTCACTAAATAGGGAGCAAGGGAGCATCCTATATCTTTCTATGCAGCTAAGTGCATTCACTCCAAATTTCCTATTTAAAGTTATTTTCAGGCTGCAGATGATGTTTGGCAGACGGGACAATGATAATCAGTATGTAGTTTCAGAATTTATAATGTTTAATTTTATTTTAACATGGTTGGCAGTGATTGGATGATGCTGGCCATTACTTTACATCAGAAATGATCATAATTAATTCTGATTCAATGTCTGTAACGTATCAAAAACATGAATGACCAACACTCCTGGAAACTAATCGTTGGCCATTTTTATCTCCGGCAGGGATTTTTAATTTTTTGATCCCAAGGACCCCCTGATATGATGATCCTCCTCCAAAGGACCCCTTTTATAAAATATAAAAGCTAATATTTATTTTCATTACTGTATACTGCATGTGACAATAATGAAAACAAGCTGTTTCCAAAAAAAAGGTAAGTGTACCCTTTATGCCCACTTTCAATTAAAAAAACAAAAACAACAAAATTTTTCTTTTTGTTTTGATTTTTATTTAAGTGAACTTTTTGTCACTTGAGTGTCAGTTTCATTACAATCAGCCAATCACAATAAGGGAAATTAATTTAGTCAACTTGTTAACTTTTACAGCCCACAAATTACAGTTTGTAATTATTATATTTTTTTCTCTATATAAAATGTTTTGCATTCCAGTCTGAAAACCCCTGAACTTGGACATGAAGTGATCCAGGACTGTTATGTGACACCTCAGCTGCATTTTTGAATTGTTAAATTCAAGATATAACCACCAAATACCTTAGTTTTAAAGTTCCTTTGTACTAATATATATATATATATTACAATGAGCAGATTTATTACAATTTTTGTTTTTTAAAAAGGTGGGATTTGCAGTGAAAACTTATTGTAAACTGAGCATCAAGATTTAATTCAATTGTTTTCAAATGAAAGTGCAGTTTCATTACAGTAGCAGTGCATAGTGGTTTGATATGACATTCAATAAATACATAAATACATTAAATAAATATATAAAATAAATATTGAGATTATTTCAAGTTCATTATATAAATTCCATCAATCCATAATTCATAGACATACGGCAGCCTTACTACTAATTCTAATCACATATAGTTATTAATAACTTACTAGACTGAAAAGTTCAAAAAAAATCTGGCAGCTGTGGTTGCCAGCATAATTATGTAAAAAAAATACAGTTAAATGTAAACCACTTTACAGAACAACCTGTACATTTTACAGTTTAAACTGTTGTAATTTAAACACTGGCACTGTAAAAAACAATTTAAAATTCTGTTAAATTTACAGTAAAAAATATTCATAAACATGCCTTCTTAAACTGTAAAAATCTGTTGTTTACTTTAAAAGGTATTTGTTAATTACATAGTAATTACTGAAGAACACATGATGACATGAAGGTAGTACAGTAGTGTCTCTTCCAGGAGCAATGACCAGTAAACATAGAGACACTGCTCAGTGTCACTCACAAACACTAAACACCATCATGGTAACACATATGAGATTTAAATAATGCAGTAAACTTTAACTAAACTACATCAAATATAACACAGAACACCCCAGTGTACATAACTGATATTAAAAATATGATGAAAACATAACTATTCCCATAAAATATTGTGAAACGTAATGGGTCACGCAGGGAATTGTGGGAATGCCGATTACTGTTTTTTACTATAATTTTAACAATAGTTGACTGTAAAAAAGTACATGTACTCTCTTGTTCTTTTTACCATTAATTATACAGGAAAATCTTACTTTTTACATTTAAATAATTTAATTTTTACATAATTTTATTGTAAAAACTACTGTATTGACTTTTAAAATATATTAAAACATTTTACTGTATATTTTACAGTTGATATTTGTTAATAAATTAACATTTAATTTCTGTAGCATTTTTACAATATTTTACTGTTAATATTACTGACATTTTTTACAGTGTACGTCTCTTAATCCAGGTAAAACCAGCAAATTCTTCGCTGGTTTTCTCTGTTTTTTCCCCAATAGGAACACCCTTCATTTCTTGTGTTGTTGACATTAATATCCCCATTGCTATCCTCCCCATAGGTTGCCATTTCTTTAGTATGCTTTAACCTTTCCTCAAGTTTGGTTTCACAGTTCATATTGCAAAAGCGCCAAAGTAGGTCTTGCCATGCTCAGTTTCGATGTGGGGTAAGAGATCTTCCTTCATTGTAGTGTTTAAACGGTCATTGCTCTTCAAACGAAATGCAGCACCAAGATATATTGTGTTGTACAACAGATCGTCACTGTCAGGCATCTGGACACAGACAGATCGGACAGCGCTGAAAAGTGCTTTGTAGCTTCCATACGAGTCAGAATAGCGCAAAACTGTGTGGCTCAAATGCACAATTTGGTCCTCAGGGTCAGGATCATACTTGCACTGGATGTTGAAAAACACTTGACTATAGACGAAGTATAAGCCATCATGAGGAATGATGATCTCATTATTCACTACTTTCAGGCCACCTGCAGAGAAAGCCTGGTCCTGGTTGTCTTTCCACTGCAGATTAGGCTTTCCAGTGTTGCTGTGTGCACCTAGAAACGAATCCAAATAATAAGTTCTAGGTGAATGTCTGATCTCCATTGTAGAAGTGAAACAAAAATCAGACATGTATTCTACCAGGTATTATGAACTTTTGAATACACAACCAAATCATTCAAAATAAATTGTATTTTAAATGAAGACATAGGTATTTGGACACACAAGTCACACTTTTAAATGTACGAGTGCCATTGCATTAGATCATTTTGAATGATTCAAAATATTAAAGTGGACCACCAAGTGGACACCTGTGCGAACTTGAGAGGAACTGTCTTTGCATCCACTAAAAATCACTTTAGGACCAGAAGTAATAAATGCAAAAATGTCTACGAAAAATGTATTTATGGTAACACTTTGCAGTAATGTTAACTTTAAGAGTTTATTGAAGGGTTAATTAATTAATCATTGATGTACCACTATAGCAATATAAATGAAAAGTTTAACTGTCATGCAATACTTGTCAAATAGTGAGCCAATTTACCTCCCATGTTATAAATGCTTAATAACACTTATTCAACATTAGTAACCTATGTACATAAAGATCAATATGAGTTAATGGTCATTAGCCTTTATTATATTATATATACTGCGATGATGAAGCATGAAGACCTGAAACGTGTTTTTGCAGAGGACTTAGGTAACTAGGACTTGGTAAATTGTGTCACCACTTAGAGTAGCACTATTCTTTTGACATCAATGTGCCAAGACATTTCAGTAATGAATAAACACAAAGCAGACTGGAGCAAAATTACATGATCCCTCCTTTTAATCTCACTATATTCTTGCTGCTTTGTGACATACATCATTAAAAGGGGCATTTTGTGTTTTTGATTATTAATATAAGTATGAATAAGTGTATTTATAACATGTATGTTAAAATACTCACTATTTGGTTTGTATGAAAGTTGCTTTTTTATTC
Source organism: Xyrauchen texanus (assembly GCF_025860055.1). Lineage (NCBI taxonomy): Eukaryota > Metazoa > Chordata > Actinopteri > Cypriniformes > Catostomidae > Xyrauchen > Xyrauchen texanus. Next base: position 30,557,654 of record NC_068301.1, read on the forward strand.
CTGTTGTTATAACCGCTTATCAATGCATTGTAAATCACTTCTAAGTAATGAATTAACCCATTATAAACCCTTAACAAAGGAACATTCATTTGAAGTAAATCAGGAATTAGGGCATTTTATGTTATTGATTAATAGAAGTATGAGTAATTGTATTTATTAAGCATTTATAACATGTAAGTTAAAATGCTCACTTTTTGGTTTTTCATGAAAGTTGCCCTTTTTATTTATGTTGTTATAACCACATTTCAATGATTTATAAAGCATTTGTAAATGGCTTATTAGTCCTTAATGAGCCACTTTATAAGCCCTTAACAATGGTAACATTAATGAACTGACCACACATGGTCTGTAAGATCCTTTTAGTATTTAGTGCTGTACTTTCGTTGTTTTTTCCACAAATTATTAATTCATAAAATGTTTGAAATCAAGCTTACCGATTAGGTGGATGGCAGTCTTTGCAGTGATAGTGCCTTGACGTTGAGACGATCTCAATGCATGTCTAAGATCTGATGGAGAAAGGTAAAGATGACTTGAGTTAGATGACTTTTTCCACACATAACCAAATTAATTATTTTTAGAGAAGCAATGAGGATCTGAAACTAAGGGTCTGAACTCACAGTTTTCGCCATCCTGCTTGTCCGGTGACTAGAAAGAGAGCAGACAATCAGATATCATTTACACAGCTCATCTTGTACTGCTAATAAACAAATATGTGTCTGAAATGCAGTGGTCATTGTAGAGATTTAAATTAAATAACTTCCTTAAAGGGATAGGTCACCCCAAAAAATTACATTAAGACATTATTTACTTAACACAATGACTGTGTCTCGTTTGGAAGGATGCGTCCTCCGGAGGTCGTCTCGTTTCAGAAAAGCGTGTAGGACACTCCGAATGCAACTTTCTTTCACGGGAATTCGGAGGATGCATGATATGTACCCTTCATGGGCACTCACAACCCAAAATGACGCCAATTTGCCCGTAAACATGATGTTCAAACGCAAGTAATGTTAATTCCCAAGTTGAAGTACCTCAGTAGATGGGTGCAGAGTATATAATATGCATAATTATATTAATATATAATTAAAATAAAGTATTAGACTAAAAGTACACCTGTAAAATCTATTTTCTTTTCTCTCTACATCATTATAACTCTCCTAAATTTTACCTCATACATTCCCTTCCAAAGAGTTTCCTTCTCACTCAAAGCGCTCGAGCTTGTTAAAGAGTGGCGTGCTGTCATAGCAACCATGTTAAGTTCTGTTTCCGTTTGTCCTACGAAGACCATTTCGTTTAAACAAGACTTGTTTAAAGGAGAACACTCAGTATACTGGAGCCTTCAAAGGACGCATCCTACGTAGAATGCAGCCTTACAAACGAGACACAGCCATTGTTTCAAACCTGAATGACATTCATTCTTCCATAGAACACAAAAGGAGATGTTAGGCAGAATGTTATTCTCATTCACCATTTACTATCATTACACAAAATGAAAGTGAATGGTGACAGAATATTTAATTTAGATTTTTGGGTGAACTATCCCTTTAACGTTTATTATGAAGTGTATAAGGAACCAGCATTCTTACCTTGATAAATGTAAAGCAGACCGCAGCAGCAGCACAAAGGGCCACAGCCAGGAGGGTCCCACACATATACAAAGTACTTGACTTTGAAGAGCCATGCTTTTTCTTTGACTCTGTCACCTGTGGTAAGGGCAGATCCAAATCTTCAAGCTCTAACAATGTCTGATCCTCATGGCCCATTATTACTGTGCTTTGTCTTGTAGTCCTCCAAAAGCTCAAGCTAAACTATGTAAAAAATATACAAGTTTTAGACAGATGATACTTGTAAAAGATCTCGTAACGTCTCCTCAAATGCTTTGGTAGGTTGATTGTCACTGTTGTGTTCGCAGTAAGTGACCCTTCATTGAGATTTGCTCTTTTAAAGCAGGCAGCTACTGCAAAACAAGGGGAAACTCCAATGATGTCAGATGAGAGTGGAGAAAACTGTGAGAGGGGGAAACCATGAAAACTACAATCAGATACATATGCACTCACACACAAACACCCACCAACACTTAAACAGAATAAGAATCACTAAGGAAAATAGGCCCTCACTATAAGAGGTTTTGAGTGTGAAATCATGTATACATCTAAATATATATAAATACAAAGACAGACAGACAGGTTGAAAGATGGATATATGTCATGGGGTTTGCACAGCATCTCACCCTTCTCTGTGTCTTTTCCTCCTTTAATAAAAGATATTCAGAAAGTTCATACTGGGTTTTCTCTGGGTTTTTCTTCTTCTAAATTCTGCTCTCTGTTCTGTTTTTCCATACTCAATCCTAAAAATATCTCCTGCTGTACAAATGAAAGGTGAATTTAGCAATTTCCTCTTTTCGTTGTGTGATTATATCATTGCATTATTTAGAGTCCTAAGATAACTTGAGCGTTTGTCATTTTAACTTTCAAAGTGTTTACCTGGGATATCAGTAGAAATATTCCATCCTTTTATCTTCAGCAAGATCTTTCCACGCAGCTCTTGCAACATGTTTTGTCTGTTTTGGCTTTCAGTGTCCAAATTCTAATAGTTTAAAGATGTCTTGGTTTTTTTGCCTATAAGAAGTATTATGTTGACTGTTTTGTCATGACTAAAAATAAATAATGTCAAACATTATAAATGTTAAATATATTTAACATATATATAAAGAATACATTTCTATTTGATTCTTGTAAAGTACACATTTTGTATCAAGATGATAATAATTTATTAATTTGATTTATCTAAAGTGAATTACAAAATCATGTTCAAATGAATCAAGTGTAGGATTTTAACATAACGAAAAATGTATTTTGTCTATAATAACTTTATATTTTGTTGACTGTTGACATGACTATAAATTAAGAATCTCAAACATCTATTATAAATGTTAAATTAATGCACTCTCTGTTAAAATATAATATCATATAAGCAATATATTTCATATCATTTCATATAATTGGGGCTGCCTTAATAATGTGAGGTATTTCAACTATCCGATGTAAATGTTTTACATTATTATTTATTATATACTGTATATTATATTTATAATTATTTACGTTTAATTTGTACTTATTTATGATTACTGAATAAGTTTATTTGGGGGCCTTGTGCAGCAAATATGGATGCAAGCGATTCATTGCAATTCATTTGATGAGTTAATCAGCATATCATGTAATTTCTTCGATTGACAGCCCCTAACTATAATAGAATAGAATAGAATAAATGTCTATACTGTAAATGTACAAATACTGTATCAAGATAAACAACATGTTCAAAATAATCAAGAGGAGGATTTAAAAAACTAAACTAAACTAAACAGTTTTACAAAACCATTCGAAGTTTTGTCAAACTATTATGATTGGTCAAATTGCTCAAACCATGTCATTATAGATCTCTGATTTCAAATCAGACTTCCTTTAAATTATTCACAAATCATTTTGACTAACTGCTCATAATACTTCATATAACTGTCTAAAAATGTTTTTTAATTTCCAATGCATAGTCTTTGATAGGACTATGATGCAAGTTTTGGCATACCACATGTGATGGTGTAGAGATGTGAAAGATCCGTACTCTTCAGCCGAAACTGCACGATTCAAAAGTAGGACATTTTAATATAGTGTGCTAAATCTCTGTGGTCACATTTCAGAGTAAATATTCCGAATTTGTAGGGGGCCTGAATAAGGTAGGAGCCAGTGTCGTTTTCAATTTATCTCTGATTAAAAGACAATCAAGTATATAAATATAGAAGTTTACTAGTATCTCTCAGCATCTAACAGTACTGATATCTCAAAGTATGAGATATGAGACATGGACAGTTGTGTTTTGTCACCACATATAAGACGCTTGTGATTTAGTCCCAACAAATTTTCTTTTAAAGTTTCCCCTGTAATTACTTCAATATTCGGTAACACTATACAATAAGGTTTCATTTGTTAACATTAGTTAACTACATTTGTTAACATGAACAAAAATGAACAATACTTTTCAGCATTTGTTAATCATGATTAATATTAATTTTAACATTTACTAATACATTTTAAAACTAAACATTGTATATGTTAAAGGGGTCATGACATGAGAAACCAAATTTGCCTTGATCTTTTGGTATATAAGAGGTCTTTGTATCATTAAAACGTCCTGCAAGTTTAATATTTTAAGACGTCCTCCCCATTCTAAACGAATCATTTATTTAATCAAGCTCAAAATACAGCTCGTTCTGGATTCATGGTTAGAAGTGACGTGTCGGTTAGAAGTGACGTAACAGCGTTTGCATATGACCGCCTCCAGCACAAGATAACTACGCTATAAGCGCAAGACAACTACGCTCATTTCGTATCGCCGTGCGCCTCACAAGTGTTCAGTCGATGGACAGCGAGCTCTGACAGAGACTACTTGTGCACAGGAAAATTACGATGCCACACAGATGTGCTGTTCCTGGCTGTGGTCAAACAAAACCTCTGAATAAGCTGCCGAAAGATCCAGACGTCAGGGAAAAATGGATGCAGTTTATCTTTTGCGGACGACCCAGTCACGGCAGTTAACTTAAGCGTTTGTTCTGTACATTTTAAGGATGACTGTTTTGAGAACAAATCTCAATATGATGCTGGCTTTGCCAGAAAACTGTTGCTCAAAGATAAGTCCGTGCCGACTATTATGGGAACAACGACGACGCAAACTGTAAGTAATCTATTTTAAACTTTAAACTACTTTTTAAAGCGCAATTTCATTCATTATGAATAATCACAGTGTTTTTACTTAGTTTACTTGCATATTGTTCTGGCTGGGGGCGTCAATAATTGATACATAGGCACTGACGTTAGCCAATCATAACAGTGGGCGTTAACACTGAAGTCTTAAATGGAAAACGCCCCCAAAACAGACTGTTTGAATCAGAGGATGAGAAACAGGGTGGGAAAAGGTCATAAATCACTAGATTTTAAAAGTTTTTCTTAAAAAAATATATATTAATACTATAATTGCACCTAAGGGAACATAATAATACAATAAAAAAAACCATGTCATGACCCCTTTAACATTAGTTTATGCAATATGAACTAACGCGAACTTACAATGAACAATTGTATTTTTATCATTCAACATTAACCAAGATTAATAAATGCTGTTTAAAAATATTGTTCATTGTTAGTTAATGATAATGCATTACCTAATTTTAACAAATGGAACCTTATTGTAAAGTGTCACCAAATATTCCTAAATTATTGCCAGCCATTGCAAAGGAAGTGAAAGTGGTTCTTGGTCCTGATTGTACATACAATACGACTCAAAAAGTTCAGTCATGGGGTGCTGTTTTGTGGGGAACACAATAAGAATGCTTATCATTGGATAAATTACATAATGCCATGTTTGGTGTGACAAAGCCATGTGATAACTAACTTCCACCATATGCAACATCATGGGATAAACTGACATTACTTCATGGGACTCCCACATATTTGTGGCACAGTCTGACAGGGGGACGGTGAATGGTGTTGAAAGATAAGCCACATAAGGGGAATTGAGGCATGTGACTAATCTAACACCTTTCTTACTAATCTCATAATCTTATTCCTCCGGACAGCAAGCCTTGTCTAAGCTTCAGTCAGCATTTAATATTATTCAGTTAAGGCTTCACAGTTTAAAACTTGTTCTGAACACTGATAAAACCAAGTATATGTTATTTTCCAAATCAAAAAAACCTGAAAATAATTCAGTATCTCTTCAGACCTTTCAAGGTACAGTGATTGAATTAGTAAAAGAGTACAAATATCTAGGCATCATAGTTGATGATGCCTTATCTTTTAGTTCTCATATCACTCAACTGAAGAATAAACTGAAAATCAAGCTTGGGTTTTATTACAGGAACAAGTTTTGCTTCTCTTTAATGTAAAAAGAAATTAGTCTCTGCTACTTTTCTCCCTGTCCTTGATTATGGTGATGTTGTATATCAGTTTGCACCTTCTTATCTTCTTTCTTCTTTAGATGCCGTTTATCATGGTGCTTTAAGGTTCATATCAAATTGTAAATCTTCAACCCATCATTGCACCTTGTACCATAGAGTAGGTTGGCCTTCTCTGTCTACCAGAAGAAAAATGCACTGGTACTTAATTATTTACAAAGCTATCTTGGGGTTGTTGCATTCCTATCTCTGTTGTTTTATGCAGCAGAAAATTATCAAGAATTATTCTCTTCGTTCGCAAAACTTTTATACTCTTTCTGTTCCTTTTACTCGAACTGAGTTAGGTAAGAAGTCTTTTATGTACGCAGCGCCGTTTGATTGGAATCTTTTCCAATCTAAATTAAAATTAGAAAATCTGCTGACTCTAGAACATTTTAAATCAGTTATCCGGCGAATAGAAGCTGATCTAACATTATGCAGTTGCTTTTAAGTGTTTTTAGTCTGTCTGTGTGATGTTTATCTGTAATGGAACTGATTGTACTGCTGCACATTTTGGCCAGGACACTCCTGTGAAAGAGATTTTTAATCCCAGAGAGCTCTTCTGGTTAAATAAAGGTTAAATAAAAAAATAAATAAATAACAATATCTTTCTTTTTTTAAATGCAGGTTTTAGCCTATATGTTGTAATGCCGATATCTATGGTGTTAATGTCAATTTGTAATTAACTATCAAAGTGGATTTATAGGTTATAGAGTTGACATAATTTCATGAGTATTTTAAAGTGTTCAGGGTGTGTCATAACAACTGTAAGCAGAGCGGGGAGATTTTAAACAAGAGTACTTCATTCATAAATACACAAGATCTTCAAGCTGTGGATGTACTGATGTGCATCTGTGCTCATGAAACTCCAGGAGACAACACAAAAAGTGCCGGCCCGTCCTGCAGGCAATATAGGTGGCCACCCTGGTCTCCAACATGCCCGTGTTGATCTCAAAACAAGCAAAAATTTACTAAACTCTGCAAGACAAACCAATACAATGGTTTTATTTTGAAATAATGTACTAGCTTTTATTTTGAAATTGCTTACATATCAGAGCGCATATCCATATGCGCACCTCAATTCCATACCTCGTGTAGATCTCATTATTTGACATACAAATCACAATAATGGTGACAATATATGAAACATTGAAACCTAATAATATAAAAAATAATGTCACAAGAATAGTGTGAAGCCTCCACACACACTATGTCTCAGCAGTAACGTGCACAAGCCACGTGATAAGATGCATGGATTGATGGTCTCAGACATAGTCTCCACTATGACACCACAAGGACTAAGAGCGCATTGGGAATTGGGCATTCCAAAATGGGGAGAGAAAACAAATTTCTATATTGATATTTACACATTGTATCGATAACATTGGATCGTTGGTCATTAGATCAGTTAATCTTTATACCTCTAATTTAGAGTGACAGAAAAAACACCTCAAGAGCATTTTCACATAGTAAAGGGGTGCTGTAGACTCACACCATCAACTCTTGCTTGAAAGATACTTTCTGTGCTCCCACACATAATCCATTTTGATCGATTCTTCTCAGAACACTTTAATACAAACAGGAAGTTAGATGATACAATTTGAAAGAGCGCAGCATGGAAAAGGGGCGGGCTGAATAAGGTGAATATTCCCTGGCAATCAACAGTAAACAGAATGAAGGAGTCCTGCCCTGTGGAGCACCTATTCCAGTAGAGGGTAGATTAAGTACCCCCAGTGGATTGGGTCGGCGAGTTCCTCCACTGAACTGCGGACCCACAAGGGCTAGGGAGGAATCATCCAGGAATCCGAATATGCAGAATCTCCTGGGAGAGAAAGCACACAGTTTTACCTTGCAGGTCCCCGACCCTCTTGATGGAGGCAAGCGCGATCAGCAGGTCAGTCTTAAGCGAGAGGGCCCTGAGTCCAACTGATTCTAGCGGCTCGAAGGTGGTCTCCGAGAGATCCCAGGAGGGGAACAGGGTTTGCCGGGAGGGATTCCACCTCCGGGCGCCTCTTAGGAACCTGATGATTAAGTCGTGCTTACCCAAAGACTTGCCATCTACTGCGTCGTGGTGGGCCACGATAGCAGCGACATACACCTTTAGGGTGGATGGGGACAGCCTCCTCTCCAGCCTCTCCTGCAGAAGTAAGAGCACTGACCTAACTGCGCACCTCTGCGGGTCTTCAGCCCAGGAAGAACACCAATTCGCGAACAAGCGCCACTTCAGGGTTTAAAGTTGCCTGGTAGAAGGGGCTCTGGCTTGGCTGATCATGTCTACGACGGCAGGTGGTAGACCAGCTAGATCTTCCACATCCCATCCAGGGGTCAGACGTGGAGATTCCAAAGGTCTGGGTGTGGATGCCAGAGCATGCCCCATCCCTGGGAAAGAAGGTCTTTCCTAAGGGGAATTCGCCAGGGAGGGGCTGTCGCGAGGAGTACGAGGTCCGAGAACCAGGCCCGGGTGGGCCAGTAGGGAGCCACTAGGGTGACTTGTTCCTCGTCCTCCCTGACCTTGCACAGCACCTGTGCAAGAAGGCTCACTGGGGGAAATGCGTATTTGCGCAGCCCCGCAGGCCAGCTGTGTGCCAGTGCATCTGCCGAGGGGAGCCTCTGTTCTGCCTTCCAGGGCGCCCTTTACAGTTTACTCAACTCGTCATGCACGTCTGGGAAGAAAGGAACTGGGGGGGGTTTCCGGTCCAACCTCGCGGTACCCGGGAAAGCATAGCGGACCTCTGTGCGTCAGGCTCAGACTGGGCAGCTGAAGTGGCTTTCTCTCAATGCTTCCACAGCTATGTTCTTGCACTGAGAACATAAACCATTGGAGAGAAATCACTCATCCCGAGCTCGGACGGAAGCAAGCAAGCGTCCCGGGGAGACGGGTGGTTCGAGAGGATTTACCCGGCGAACGGAGCCCGTCATTATCCCCAAATCGCCTCCATCGCCCGCGGTGCCTGACTCAATCCCATAGGAAGGAGGCGAGGCGCGGGGGGCGGCTGAAGTGGCTTTCTCTCATGACAAAAGAAAGCTGCGACCGCAATGCGACGCATCCTGAAATGGACGTTCAACACCAGCTGTGTATTTGATCTTTTAGAGAAAATAACTATTTTAACTGCGCTGTCGAAGCGCCCAGGGGCAAACTGCACTGCCATGCAGAGAAGGAGAAAGCAGCTGTAGTGCGCCATAGATCCAACAGCAGTGTCAGAGGAACAGGAACGGGTGTATAACTCGCAGCTGACTGCATACACGACCATCGGCTCCGAAGAAAATTTATACCCTTTATGCCCGGGGGCGGGGTATGCAAATACTGTCTGCCAACTTCTCATTGGCCTTTTTTCATAGATCAGAGGCATATTCAGCGCTCAAGAGAGACCCCTAGTGTCACTTCTTCGACACAACGTCGAAGTGAGCGACAGACGGGGAACTGTCAGCTATAGGTGCTGCAGAGTGATTCAAATAAAAGTTCTATGAAGAGGTCAGAGCTCTGCTTTATTATGAATAAAACATGGCTGCTGACTTATCAGCATCCAGGCCCGGAACTATCCATTTTATAAGTAAGGAATAATTTACGATGGACCACTGAATTGTTGAAAAATAATGCACACCCGAGGTGGTAATACTGTTACACCTCGGTTGTGCATTATTTTTAAACAATTCAATGGGCCAGAGTCAATTATTTTGCTTATACCACGGTTACCACACCTTAAGACATTGTTCAGGGTTTTATCTCAGAAAACATTTAAGGCTTTTGTTGTTAAAAGCCATTTTGAAATTGAAGTCTTTAGATGTGTCACAATCTACAAACTATACACTATGCACTCAGAATTTTCAGAGTGTAGTATCATCCCAAATGGAACACTTAACAGTTTTTAATACACAGAAACATTTGCTGTTTAACAGATGACGGTAGTGACGTTTCAAGCATACCACTAGCTTTAGCGCGTTAGCTAACCTCAGTTCAACACTTGTATCTCAAACAATATACATATTCACAGCTTGGGGTGATGGTAAAGCATTCTCACATTTGTAAGGTGTCTTCAATGAAGTTTCGTAGCTGCTACATTCCCCATTATTTACAAATAATCTGTCAGATCAGCAGCGCAGCCAGGTAACTCCGCCCCTTCCGCTACGTATGATAAGCCATAGTCCATGAAGTGTCCAACATTACACACTCCATTTTGACGGTTGAAAAAGTGCATCATCCGGGTACTTAAAGTACACATCTTTGGCACTTCGAGCCTGGTTCACAGAATTTTCAGTGTTAACACACTACTCGCACTGCTTACACTACAAAATCAAGTAGAATAGGGCAGAAGTATGTGGTTTGAGATGCACCTTTTGTGTTTGATTTTGTCATGACTACAAGTCTACAAGTCATGACATGTGCTACAAGTCTGTGGTTGATTATATTCGCAGTTCAGGGGTCATATCCTGTTGTGGGTGTCTTTTACTCACAGGTTAAACCAGGTTTTCTTACCTTTGCGAGTAGAGGGCTTGCCTTACCACTGACTCATCATTGGGCTGGAAAAGTGGGTGGGGGACGATAACAGAATCACACTCCATAAATACCTTAGACTCTTTAGGGGAATTTTATTTAATGATTGTATGTTTTTGAATTGCTGTGGAAAACACACACGCTCACACAAACACACACACACTTTCTTCTAATCAGAAATGTGTCAGTGTTGTAGTCCAGGACAGACAATTTTTTTCTTGTCTATTTCATCATGTCAGATCACACACAGCTACACACACACACACATCATTAGGCTACTTTATAGCCATTAAGTATAGCGTTACTAAGTATAGCTGTTCAGCCATGACACCAATTTCTAGGCATACCCAGAAGTCTAATACATCTGGATTTTCCTATGGGTTTTTATAATGGGGTTATGATTAAAATAAGGTCTGTGGTAAACATTACTTGACAATACACTTCAAATGTGAATAATTTTTTTTATTTAAAAACATGCATTGCTTGAAAATTCATGTTTGAGGTATGAAAGTGTGTAATTTATGTTGTAGAACAAAATGTCCAGGTATCGTCAAGTAATGTTAACTTCAGACCTTATTTTACATATAAGTTAAAAAAATAAATAAAAAAACATAAAAGAAAAAACCCATAGGACTTCCAGGTTTGTGAACCACAAGCTGAACAGCTCTGTTGTGTAATAATACCATGACAACAACAAAAAATTGTGTTTATTTCCAGGAGAGAGGCAGAATTTTTGATAGTTTCATTGCAATTCTTATAGAAAGCAAGGTTTCCTCACAAAATTAAAATTTTAGTTGTTGTGATGGCTTGACTTCATGCTTATTTTTGACAACATAAATTAAACTTTTCAAAATAGATGATGAGAGTGGTGATGCAACAAGTATACCTCTGGAATATTTACTTATATTGGTGTCTACTTCTATATGCATCAAAGTGTCTTTATTTGTCATGATATTTTTTTTTTTTTTTTTTTTTTTTGGGATCGTATAGACCTTATTCACATTAGAGCCATCATTTTTAATGGGAATGATGACAATGAGGATGTGAGGGATAAACGAATTGAAAATTCATGTTTGAGGTATGAAAGTGTGTAATTTATGTTGTAGAACAAAATGTCCAGGTATCGTCAAGTAATGTTAACTACAGACCTTATTTTACATATAAGTTTAAAAAATTTAACTTTACATAAAAATTTTACTTTACATATAAGTTAAAAAAATAAATAAACAAACATAAAAGAAAAAAACCCATAGGACTTCCAGGTTTGTGAACTACCAGCTGAACAGCTCTGTTGTGTAATAATACCATGACAACAACAAAAAATTGGGTTTATTTCCAGGAGAGAGGCAGAATTTTTGATAGTTTCATTGCAATTCTTATAGAAAGCAAGGTTTCCTCACAAAATTAAAATTTTAGTTGTTGTGATGGCTTGACTTCATGCTTATTTTTGACAACATAAATTAAACTTTTCAAAATAGATGATGAGAGTGGTGATGCAACAAGTATACCTCTGGAATATTTACTTATATTGGTGTCTACTTCTATATGCATCAAAGTGTCTTTATTTGTCATGATATTTTTTTTTTTTTTTTTGTGATCATATAGACCTTATTCACATTAGAGCCATCATTTTTAATGGGAATGATGACAATGAGGATGTGAGGGATAAACGTAACATCTATTCAGTGGCACAAACAGTATAAAGCTGTATAAAGCTCCTAGATCACATCTGAACTCGTGTTGTATGAAGTTTTATGTCTACTGAAATTTCTTGAAAATATGTTTTTCAATGTTTTGTCTGCGGAACGATCCAAAAACATTTTAAACTGCAGTACAGCACACTGAAGTGACTTTAGGCATCCTTCACAGACTCGTTGTCATTCCCGTCAAAGATCAAAGATGGCGCTGCTCTGAATAAGGTCAAATTAGGAAACCTGCGCCGTGACGCCACAGCAGAAAGCCGCGCTTTCCTTTCGCCACTCCCACATAAACGTCACGGCGGATTGGCCAAACCCGGAAGTGAAGATGGCGACCGCCTACGAGAGGTTCAACCTGTAAGTAGGAACTTTTATTCGAGCGCAGCGATAGATATAAACACAGACAGTGCTCAGTTTCACTTCAGTAAAGCTCGGCTCATTTAATGGCAGCGTCTCCGGGTACTGTCAGTGGATGTTGTCGCCTCTGCAGGGCAGTTTTTAGGTTGTGGTGAAGGCAGCACACGGAAAAGCCGTTCAGAGAAAGAGGGAGAGGGAGAGGGAGAGGGAGAGGGAGGGAGGGAGAGAAAGAGAGGGAGAGGGAGGGAGGGAGGGAGTGAGGGAGAGAAAGAGAGTGAGAGAGTGAGAGTGAGAGAGTGTTCAGGATGAATATGTGTCAAAACCTAGTGAGCTGCCTACCTAGACAGCATTTTGTGCGCGTTTGCACTTAGGCTTACATGCTCAGATATGCTGTCTATGTAGGCAGCGCTCTAGGTAAGTGTGTACTGAGTTCTGTCTGCCTGATGTTTTACAAATGAGCCCTGTGCAATTGGTTGAGTTTTAGGCTACTGAATAACACTTAACTTTGATATTGTAAACTAGAATTAACCATACTTTGGTGTATGTTAGGACGGCAGGTAATCAGGAACAGAAAGAGCTGTTTCATGCATGTAACACATGTATCAAACTGTGTCATCAAATATATTTTTTTAGTATCAGTGACCTGCTATGAACTGTCAGTGTACAATCCAGCATATGTTCTATTATACATTGATTTGCTATGATGCTGGGTTTTCACTGTCATGGAAAACCTGGAAATATACAGGGATTTAAAAAACTGATTTACACATCGAAAGTCATAGAGGTGTCATAGTTGCCTCGTACAATAAAAGTCATGTAAATTAATAATTAAAAATTGTCCTATGTAGGGTTACATGTACTGGTGCAGCCTATCCCAGCTGGCTCGGCCCGAAGGCAGGGGATGGCGAATAATTGTCATACTTCAGGTTTGTGCTTCATAAACCTTAAGAAGGAAATTAGTCAAGTTTGACTAGAAAACAAATAATAAAATGGGGATATATGATTTCCTTTTAAGGATTTAAAAGCTTTGAATGACATGAAAAATAATATTCTAAATATCAAAATATTCCAGATACTTAAAATATGTCTTTCTTGTTGGACAGCTTTAGTTTTTAGAACCAAGCAAACCTGAATTGCTATTATAATAGATGTGAATATAGTATAATATAACATATTATGACATAACAGATATTATGCAATATAATGTAATACAATTAAATATATAATGCAATAGTAAAATCTTTCTGTCCTAAATTCTTCACTTTCACACGTTATTTTAAGGCTCTGCAATTAAACCCACAAGCCTTAATTCTTTCATTTCCACAGAATTTACACTGTGTACGAACCCGCAACAACCAAGAACCTTTCTCATTACATGATCTTTAAAGTGAAACCAAATAAAAATTCTCGCTTATATTTTCGCGGGAGTTTGTCGAAAACATCTGAAAATGGCACATGCATTTTAGAAGCAGTTAATTTTCACACACTTTCCAGGAACTGTTCTGAGATGCTATTCTGCTCACAGAGCGGTATCTGAGTTACCGTAGCCTTTCTGTCAGTTCGAACCAATCTGGCCATTCTCTGTTGATCTCTCTCATCAACAAGGCATTTCCATCTGCAGAACTGCCGATCACTGGAGGTTTTTTATTTTTGGCATCATTCTGTGTAAACTAGAGAGTGTTCCCAGGAGATCAGCAGTTACAGAAATACTCAAACCAGCCCATCTGGCACCAACAATCATGCCACGGTCCAAATCACTGAGATCACATTTCCCCTATTCTGATGGTTGATGTGAACATTAACTGAAGCTCCTGACCTGTATCTGCATGATTTTATACATTGCACTTTTGCTGCATGATTTGCTAATTAGATACATGAATAGGTAGGTGTACAGGTGTTCCTAATAAAGTGCTCAGTGAGTGTATATTGCATAATATGTCCTGGTAACATGATGTTTTATCCAGACTGATCTCAAAATGAAAACAGAAACAGAAGGTTGACTTCTTTTTAGCAACAATCATCAGTGTTTATCAAAATTCGAAACACTGCCCCCAGTGGCCAAAGCGTTTAGTGATGTTGGGCATATTGGCATTTGTGAGCTCCATATTCTGTGTGTAATGTCCACAGAGGGGGGCCAAAAGTGAGCTGTAAAGTGAGCTGTTTTCAACTGTACAGACTGTAATGCAGTGAAGATGAATGCATATTTTATAAACTGTACCCCTCAACCCAAATCCCAAACCTAAACATAACCATCAGTAGACTCATTTCATGACCCTTCTGCACAATTAATCAAAATAACATCAACATTGCAAATTGGTCATATGTGAAAAAAAAACAACAACCTTTGAGCCATTTTAGAGCAAATACATAATTATCGAGATCTATATTGAAAATCGTCAATAGGTTGAAAAATATTGAGATATAATTTTTTTAAGACATCGCCAAGTCCTACATCAGTTCTGTGAAAATGCAATTCGTGTTTGTGCAAATGCGATTATGCAAATGCGATTACTTCTTGTTTCGATGTGGGATCCAAACCCAGGTTTCCCCTGCTGCTGATACAACATGCTACCGGTCACACCACATGTGGAAGTTAAACAGGCTTGAGCTGATGTAAAAATGTCTGAGGGGAGATGCCACTTGTCATTGAGTCGGCATAATGGGGCCAATCCTAGGATACTGGAACATTTCGAAACTACATGACTACTCTTTCCATGTGATCATGTTGCTTTATCCATAATGGTAAAGCTATGTTTTTTGCAAGGGACAAAACCTGAGACACACCTGAACCTGAGTGAAATGTCACCAGCCCACAACTTTCATTCTGACACTATGACAATGAGAGACTCTCTGAGTTCATGTGTTCAAATAGAGTTCTACAGTCAACCATTTTTTCACATTTGTTTTATGGGTGAATCTAATGAAAGATTTCAAGAAAATATCTAGGTCATATTTCACCCCAAAATCAAAGAGAGAAATAAAGAAATCAAAGCCTACTTTTAAAACCAATATGACTGTTTTTCTTAAGATTTTTCAGTGAAATATGACCTGGACATGTGCTTCACAGGCTTTGTGAGATTCTTCAATACACTTGGTACTAAATATAAGAAAGTCTGCATCGGCTTTAAATAGTTTGTTTGCACTTCTTGTATTTTCATGTCTTAAGCGGTACAGTATGCCATAAGTCTTAATTATGGCTTCCTTCTTGCACAATGAACAGAGGACTGCCAGTGCTAGTATTAAAGCTAATAACAACTTGTCAATATTGTAATGATCTAGTGTTTCTGGCTTAGTGTAAACTTGCACCACAAGCAGTGTGTTTGCTGAGCCAGTCCACCCAAATACATCTTTATTGTTGTTAAATCATTGCCAAGACAATTTGTAGACACTTAAAGCCTAGTTTAGTATGGTATTGTTTTAATGTGGTGTTCTAAAGCTCCTCGTTCATTTCTTGCACAATTCTGTAAATTGTGTGGCTTTGCCACAAATATGGCCGTTTGTATGAAAACTGCAGGCTAACCACCACCATCTTATCTGTACTGTCTTTACTTGCGTGACTTGATCGTATCCACACACAGGATTGGAGAATTCTCGAGTGATATTTATATATGTATCCATTAAGGAAGCCATCAAAGAAGTTCTGGTGTGAAGACTGAAGTCAGAATTAATGGGACTAAGGTTAAACGTGCGAATGCAGCATGTTTCCCTGGCTGCTTGCACATCAAGTTATGCACAGAAAATGTGGTTACTCTGCAGTTTAAAGAGGAAGGAAGACTAACCATTATTAAAGTAGGACACGCACATAGGATGTGTTACTAAAACAGGCTCTCAAAACACCGTACTGTTAGTGCGTGATGGAGTGTCTTTTGATCATTCGGTGCTTGAAATTTCCATCAGGAGGAAAAAATAAAGACAGGCTTAACAAAAAGTGAAAAGGAAGATCTGTAGGTTTTGTGATTTATTTGAACACTGCTGAAAATCTGCTTGATCGAGATGGTTTGAGACAAGAGAGAAGTTTATAAAAGATTAATTTGATGCTGTTTTGTTTCTTTGATATACCACAATGTCTTCAGCTTATAATGTTCATTACAAAGTTCTTTTCATAATATTTAATATTCTTTGCATTACCATTGTAATACTTAAGATTATTGATTGCCTGCTAATTTTCCATCCTATTTGGCTTCTCTGTCTTCATAGGCATGCAACATCTGAGAAGTTTTACATTGAGGCCTGTGATGATGGAGCTAATGACGTTCTGGTTATTGATAGGGTGTCCACCGAGATTACCCTTGCAGGTAGGATCTGATTACAAATGAAGACCATGCCTCTTTTCCATGAAATTTCTCACAACGTGCACAATTTAAGCTTTTGGGTGCTTTCACACCAGCTTTTTTAGTGCGCACCTCACCTGTTTTCCAGACTTGGGTGCACATTGGCGAACACAAGTTCGCTTGAATGGTGGTCTGTTGTAGGGTTCATGTTAACTCCTGTGTGGTTCACTGGTTATATGAACGTAATCAGTTTGGAAGTGAATCACTATTGTTGAAGTCAGCGAATCCATTTGTGGTAAATTCAAAGGGATTTACTTTATAAAACGGTAAAACTGGTGTCTTTTTTTACTAGAGTTGTCACCCAAGTTACAGTGTTAAACAGCTGCTACTAGTACTTGCTGGTAGTCAAGTTAAGGATGCAATTGTTCTGGGGTTTAGGCCCAACAGTACAATGTGAAAAGAAACAAGCTGGGGCAAGGGAAGAGGGTGGAATCTAACTCGCAGTTGAACCAAGTGTGAAAGCACCCTTACATTATTTGCAGCTAATATCAGATGACCCATTTTTGAACAGCAGTGACCGCTATGACCTCTCACATGACTCGGGTCAGGTCTTCAGTTCACAAGTCATGCAAGTGTCATGACCATTTGACTGCCACATGAAAAGCATTGCAGACAGCATCACAAAGGGTAATTTTTAAAAGGTTGCTTGGTAGCAAGAAAGTGGGAAGTGTATACAGAAAACACTGAAAATATGTATTTGAGATTAGTAAAAAACAATTTCCTGGTTGTTGCTTTGATAAATAACAGAAAGGAAAAGAACCCTCATTGTACATGGGTCCTCAAAACTTTACTGTCTCTGGATGGTCTTTCATCTCTCATCACAATTTAACAGTTTTTAGACATTCCTTGTTACTTATTGTACTCTGAAAGACTTGAGGCAAATCCTGTGAATATCACAAGCTATGGTGCAAAACTGGACCTGACTTGCAAAGGCATTGGATAAGTCATACAAAGTTAGTCATGTAAAAGGGACTTCTGGAAGCAGGCATTCATGGTGTACTGACATTGATGAAAAATCATGGAAGCTATTGGGATTTTTTCTTAGTTCTCTATTTTGTAGGAATAATTCATCCAAAATGTAAAATTCAGTCATCATTTACTCAACCTCGTATTATTCCAAAGTCATATGACTTGCTTCTGTGGAACACAAAAAGTGAATTTCTTTAGAATATTTAGCTTTCTCTGTAATATAATAAAAGTGAATGTGGTCAATAAGATAAGCACAATAAAAGTAATCGATATGACTTACACTGCCGAGGCATGGACTTTATAAGACCCCTGAAGGTGTCCTGTGGTATCTGGCACCGAGAAATTAGCAGCAGATCATTCAAGTCCTGTAAGTTGCGAGTTGGAACAATCGGATTGAGATCTGGGGAATTTGGAGGCAAGGGCAACACCTTCAACACTTCATCATGTTCCTCAAACCATTCCTGAACAATTTGTGCAGTGTGGAAGGGCAAATTATCCTGCTGAAAGAGGCCACTGCAATCAGGGTATACCATTGCCATGAAGGGGTGTACATCTGTAACGATTTTTAGGTAGGTGGTACTTCCACATGGATGGCCGGACCCAGGTTTCCCAGCAGAATATTGCCTAGAGCATCATACTCCCTCCACTGGCTTGTCATCTTCCCACAGTGCATCATGGATGTCCTTGTGACGTAAAAGAAAATGGGACTCATCAGACCAGGGGACCTTCTTCCACTGCTCGAAGGTCCAATTCCGATGCTTGCCCATTGTAGGTGCTTTCGACGGTGGACAGGGGTCATCATGGGCACTCTTACTGGTCTGCGGCTACACAGCCCAATACACAGCAGGGTGTGATGCACTGTGTGTTGTGACACATTCCTCCGGTAACATCATTACAATTTTCTGTGACTTGTGCCACAGTAGACCATCTGTCGGTTCAGACCAGACAGGATAGCCTTTGTTGCCCTCGTGCATTGATGAGCCTTGGGTGCCTAACACCCTTACGCCGGTTTGTGGTTTGTCCCTCCTCAGACCACTGTCGGTAGGTACTAACCACTGCTGACTGGTAGTACCCAACAAGCCTTGTCAGTTCAGAGATGCTCTGACCCAGTCATCTGGCCATAACAATTTGGCCCTTGTCAAAGTCGCTCAGGTCTTTACTTCTACCAATTTCTCCTGCATTCAACACATTGACTACGAGAACTGATTTTTTTACATACCATCTTTCTCTTCACCTGTGAGTGGTCAATGTTTTGTCTCATCTGTGAATATTCCAAGTCTTTTGGAATATGATAGCTTTATGTGATGAAGGGACCAAAATTTAAGTAATTATCTACCTAAAATCTTCCCCTCTGCTGTAGCTGTTAAATCAGATATGGCATTTGGTCACACAACAAGCAAGAACCAGTGGTGTTTGGCATGGATGATGCAATTGACATGCCATTTTTCATATAGTTCATACAACTTTAATACTTTTCAGAGCTTTGGCGGAGGGGAAGGTCATCAGTAAATAACTGCTTAAATTTCATTCTGTTCCTTAAACACAGTTATTGCCTGGCTTCAGAAGACTTGAATTAGGCTATAGTACATGAGGCATATAGGCTAATTTAACAATCCTTCAAAGATAATTTTATGGTGCGTTTTTATTGGCATTTTGGAGCATGACACACCCAGTCCCCATTAACATTCATTATATGGAAAAGAAGGTGCGGCATACTCTTAATCAATTCTCCTATTATGTTCCACGGAAGAAAGTATTGCGATATTAGTACACTTTAAATATCTGATTCCAAAAGTCCCTTTCACATGACTCAATATATCCCAGTTCACATGATCTCTATTCAATAAAAGTCTTTGCAATGATGGGTCCAATTGTGCACCATAGTTTGTGATATTCACATGATTTTGCTTCATGTCTTTTAGAGTACAAATCAACAAAAAATATGTAAAACCTGTCAAATTTTATGTAAAGATTTTGAAGGTTGTTTTGAGGTTAACAAATCCTTTAAACTTTGCATAAGGGACATTTTATCACTACTGCCATTGTAACCTTTTAGTTTTGAGGAAGTTACTGTTGTCTTGTTTAAGATTTTGTTCTTTGAACTCAGATAAGCACATTTAGTACAATCTTCATAAATGATTAGATGGGTTTCTTCCATATCTATAGCATTGTTATTATTGGTAAGCAAAACTAAAATGAAAGCCTTTTTATTAACTGAAATAAAATGTAATCATTTAGTCAAATAAAATTTGAAACATTTACCACCTACCTTCATTAAACATGAGAATACCACTAGATAGTTATAACACTAGACTTCCCTGAGGAATTTAACGGCATTTAACATTATTATTATTATTATTTGTATTAAAAAATGTTCTTCCCAATTTAGAATGCCCAACTCCCAATGCACTCCAAGTCCTCGTGGTTGTGTAGTTACTTGCCTCAATCCAGGTGGTGGAGGACGAATCTCAGTTGCCTCCCCATCTGAGAACGTCAATCCACGCATTTTATCACGTGGTATGTTGAGTGCATTACCACAGAGACGTAGAGCATGTGGAGGCTCATGCTACTTACTGCGATTCACGCACAAATTCTCACACGCTCCATTGAGAGTGTGAACCACTAATCACGACCACAAGGAGGTTACCCCATGTGACTCTACCCTCCCTAGCAACCGGGCCAATTTGGTTGGTTAGGAGACCTGGATTCGAACTCGTGAGCTCCTGGGGTGGTAGTTACTCACTGCCTCCTGTCATTATATGTATTTAAATGGTATCAACACATTAACTTTGGCAGTCCTAAAATACTAAAACTAAAATAATACTTAACTAAACTGAAACTAGAAAAAGCTAAACTAAAATTCGCAGTCAAAGTAAAAACGAATGAAAAATAAACTAAATTATAATGGACAAATTAAAAACTGCAATAAACCTGCTATAAAGTGCAAACATTTTTGACTTCCCTTGTTAAAGGTATTAAAGACATCCCCCCGTCTGGCGTTACCAGGCCCATTTGTGGAATCATGGGAACTATTCGACTGGTGGCTGGTAGGTTCCACATTTCCAAAATTCTGAACAATTATCGTGTGACTTATTCAGTTGATCACCGTGACTGATTGCCTTTCTCTTTGTTCAGGGATGTACCTCATAGTCATTACAAGGAAGAGGAAGGTGGGTGACCTGTTTGGCCACACTGTGTGGAAAGCGGTGGAGTTTGATGTAATTTCTTATAAGAAGACCATTTTACACCTCACAGACTTTCAGGTAATCAAAGTCCCTATCAGCAACTTTCAATCAAATGTTGGTGTTTGTGATGCCACTGCTAGAAAGTGGGCTATGAATGTCATTTGTAAAACTTTCCTGCTTTGAACTTGAAGTTGTTGTTTTTTCCATGTACATTTTGCTCAGAAGGGCTGTAAGAACAGCACTCTCACCTAGTGAAAACAAGGCTTACATATACAGTAAATTTTTCATATGAGCCCACGCTTGGCAGACACTGATATCTCATTACACTGTTTCATACTTGGTGCATTATTTAACAAGGCTAGGACTTGAGCTGAAATGCTGACCTTGGATGCTCTGGGGGCGATACATTGGAAGTACACAGAAGAATTTACTGCAGCTGGAGCAACTGTACCAATAAAGTGCACTACACTACGTTCAATGTAAGGGCATGTGAAGTGGCCACTAGGTACTGCAGTGTAATTGGCTTGCTAATGAGGCACTGACATGAAGATTCCACACATTTACTAATCTGTTGTCCACCCTAATTTAGGGAAGTGATGAGCTTGAACACATTCTCTACATAACCTATGCATGAATTTTCTATCTGATACTGAACAAAGTATTTCAAAAATCTTTAGAATTGTATTACCCCCAATGCAATGTGCTTAACTTGACCTTATATTTCCAGTGTGACAAATTATGTTTTTTGAAAAAATATGGTTAAACTGATGAACATTCATATTGGAGGGTAGATCTCAACTGGTAGAGTATGGCGCTAGCAATGCCAAGATCATGGGTTCAATTCCCAGGGAACACACAAACTGATAAAAATGTATAGCGTGAATGCACTGTTAGTCGCGTCGTGTAAAAGCATCTGTGCATTTCAGTGGAGAAAAATGCCATTCCTAGTGTGGATGAGAGGCAAAAATGAATGCATTTTCAAACAAAAATGTATTGGTGTGGACATGGCCTTGAAGAAAAAGCTGCTTTAGATACTACTATAATACTGTATTGTTCTGGGCGCACATTCACGAGCGTTGCCATGTTGAGATCATATAACTAGCTGAATATTAATCGTTTTATCACATTAATCCCCTGTAATTGGACATCTTCACTTGTGGAATAAGTGAATCATGGCTAACTGCAAATAGCATATTTTACAGTGACATTGGTAACTGAAAATTTCAGTTTTTGCATCATGCTACATCTGCTCCACTAGGTATCAGCGAACATGGACACAAATATTACTGAGTTACATAACATTTTCTTTTTTTATCCTCTTTTCTACCAAATTTGGATTGCTCAATTCACACTACTTAATAGGTCCTCTTGGTGGCGTGGTTACAGAGTTGCCTCTGCTTCTGAGACAGTCAATCCGCGCATCTTATCACGTGGCTCGTTGCGCATGACACAATGTCAATGGAGGCTCATGCTACTCTCTGCCATCCATGCACAACTTACCACTCTCCCCATTGAGAGCGAGAACCACTAATCGTGACCACGAGGAGGTTACCCCATGTGACTCTACCCTCCCTAACATCCGGGCCAATTTGGTTGCTTTGGAGACCTGACTGGAGTCACTCGAACTCGCGACTCCAGGGGTGGTAGTCGGCGTCAATACTAAAAAATTAGATTATTAATGCAAAATAAACATTTTTATTTCCAAAATAATAACTAGCTGGCCAGTCTGAAACGTCCCATATTGAAGACTTTGTGTCCTATATTAAGAGGAAAAATGCTCAAACCTTAACCAGACACAACATGATATAATGTAGCAACAAGTTATGAAAGCTATTTGTTCCCTATTTGGCAGTCCAAAATCACGCTCCTCAAAACATCACACTAAACATCAAATATATTTTGATTGTCTTTGCTCGTGCAGGAGACTCAGGTTGGAATCGCTATTACTCATACTTGGGGTAAATGATGTGAACATCACTTCAGACTAAGTATTAAAGGGGACCCAAATTAATTTATAGAGACAAGAATGGCATAGAGATTTGGGGGTGGGCTCTTTTGAGTTTGGCCCTAGCAACCACCCAAACAAACTTAAAACCATTCAAAATAGCTTAGCAACCATATAGCAATGCCCTTGCAACCACGCAAAATACCCTAGCATTGTGGCAGCAAGATAAGCATGAACAAGCACCTTGTTTGTTTGTTTGTTTGTTTATTTATTTATTTTATTATTATCATTATAGATATTTCTTGCTTTATCATCTTAATAAAATGTTCAAATCTGGTCTACTGTGTCTACTATTCAGTGTCTGTTTCCCTCTCACAGATGCAGGACAACAAATCCTTTCTGGCCATGATCAACAGTGTCCTCAACACAGACGGCTTCTACTTCTGCACAGACTATGACCTCACGCACACCCAGCAGCGCCTGGCCAACACCAGCCCCGACTTCCAGGAGATGAGCCTGCTGGAGCGGGTGAGTAGATGAAAAACAAAGAGAGAGAGTGATAAGAATCAGAGCTTAACAGTAAGGAGGAGTCAGTGTGTATGTTTTCATGCACTTTAAAAGTTTGGTTTCAACCTTTTAAAGTGCAAAGTGACAATTTTTAAATGTCATGTAAACACTAAAAATATTTATGCGAAGTCAGTACACTGAGCACTTTATTAGGAACTCCTGTACACCTGCTTATCCATGCGATTATCTTATCAGCTAATGGTGTGGCAGCAGTGCATAAAATCATGCAGATACAGGTCAGGAGCTTCAGTTAATGTTCACATCAACCATCAGAATGGGGAAAAATGTGATCTCCGTGACTTCGACTGTGGCATGATTTTTGGTGCCAGATGGGCTGGTTTGAGTATTTCTGTAACTGCTTAAATTAATAAAATTTCATTGAAAAGAGGTCTTAAAATCTATATATCCGTATACTTCTTGAACATGAAATTTAAATGTAGCTTACCCGGTGGAGTTTACTTGTACGCAAAAAAGTATTCATTCTTGAGGTCTAACAAACATGTGGAATGTCCAAAAAATCGAATGTATAATTTTTGTGACAAGCCAATGCAAATTTTGACAGGGCGAGTGAAAATCAAAATCACTGGCCGCACCTGAACAGACCAGCAGAAGAAAAGAAACATCCTTATTGTTGAGCCCTGATAATGGATGAGAGCAAGAGCTGTTTGATGTTTCCATGGCAGATCGGCAAGAAATAGAGAACACAGTGGGGTGCAGATTTAAATTACAATTTTATACAGAAGGCTAATCCTCTCATTTTTAAACGGCATCCCTCATTTATATTACTGATGTCATTGGAGATGTGCCGTCGCTTTGTAAGCTAGATTTGGAAGGCACTTTTTGTTCTTGTTGCACACCCTGTTTCCCTCTCACATCATGTTGTGATATTGTAGAGTTTGTGCTCACTGATGGCATGGTTTTTGATATTGCAGTTGATTTATCATATACTTACACAAGTCTATATTTTCCTCTCTGTATTTATCAGAAAACCTCTGACTGTGACACTTTGACTATTTTGGTGAAGTGCCTGTATGTTCAATTTCCCTGAGCATGTTTGCTTTGTTGAGGCCATTAAGATCACTCATATTAGGTCAGGGGTTTGGCTTGGACAAAACATTTATAGCATTTTTGCTTTTAAAGTCCAGAATTAACCTTATTAATGTTACTTTAATAACAAATTTTGGGGTAAAGCAAAAGGGAGCGCATGGAGTTTAATCATTTCATTCACCAGAGCCCCTTCATAGTACAATTACATCTCAAATTGGTAATTAATATTGGCCCACTGAGAAAAAAAATATTATCAAAAGATGAATAAATACAGTCTTGACCAACACAAAATAGGTATGGGTTTATAGGTTTAAAAGCTTAGAAGCTCTACTTTACAATACATGTAGGCATTATGACCAAACCTGAACAAGTGCTTTGAAATTTGCAGACAAATCAGAAGTGTTCCGTTTGATAATTGATTAATAATTTTGCTCTACACATATTATTGAAATCAGTAAAAACATCAAAGTGATTCAATAGCCATGTTTCATGTGTCATTGGAAAGCTCAAAGAGTAGAATACAACCAGACTATTTGTTTTACTTGCAGACAAAAATGTAATGTAAATGTAATAGCTAAGTAATAGTAATAACTAAGTCTATGTCTTTAACATACACGTTGCATGTAAACTGGTGTTGCTGCATTTTTGCTTCATGAAAAATAAATGGATCATAAAATATCACATACTATTACTTAAAAGGAGGTGATTATCTTTAATTAGCCCACACACACACACATCATAATCAGCTACATAGGTCATTAGATAACCCATACTAAACACAATGTGCACACGGCATCTTGCAATCCGGCATCTTGCTATCTGGCTAAAAAAAACGTTAGCATAACTGGATCAGGTGACCTCTTCGGAATGATGTAGTACATTGTCCAGCATCATGGAACACCTAACCAATCATATTAGGACTCAGATTGCTGCATCCAGAGGTTGATTGGATCCAAATATGGGCAGAGAGGATTGTTCATTCTAAGTACATATGGCCACCAGGAGATGGCGCCAAGTACATGACACAGACTCATTGATGACTCAAATGGCACAGAATGGAAATTAATGAGATCTTGTTACTCATGGCTGCTTGCTTTGGAGAGAGATCATACCTTAAGATATTGTATTTGCATGTGTAATTAGTTCTTATGTGCAGTTATCATGTTTTATTTGTTTGGAGAGGCTTTTGGACAACATAAATCATTTTATTCAGTCACAGGTGACATGATTGGGAACAAAACAAAAGCACCTTTTTGGAACTACCTTATTTACACCTTGAGAAATATAATGTCAAATCAGAAAAAAAGTACATTTTTGGCTACATTTTTTGTGTAATGTTTTTTCCAGAAGTTTCTTTGTCTGAGAGTCCCAGAATTTATCATAATCGATATAATTGATAGTTATAAGCTTTTAATTTTGGGCATGCCACTTAAACAGAAAATCTTTTAAAACACTCTCAGAGCTTAAAGGGTTAATCAAACAACAATATTGACAAGAAAAAGAGAAAACTACCAGGTGGACATTGAATCAGTATTAATGTATTATATCTAACAGTCATTTGGTGGATATTGGAAGCAATTGAGAAATTCACCTTTTAACCCTTTTAATATTTTTCATTGGTTTGTTCTGTCAACCATAGATTTTTCAGATTAAAAGCTTCAGTGCAGAATGTCGCACATTATTAAAAGAGATTCTACCACTTTTACCTTCAAGTTCAATGCAATAATTTTCTGTCCTGCTGTAGCTAACATTATTATTATACAGTAAGTACATTATTAATGTAAAAAATGGATGCAAACAATTTTCAAATAATCCCACAGGCTGGATTAGACTCCATGGGTCATGTATTTTACTTGTTTAGATTGAAAGATTAGCTTTATCTCTTTTTATTGTCTCTCTTTTCAGGCAGACCAGAGGTTCATGTGGAATGGAAACCTTTTAAGAGAAGTCATTGCACAGCCAGAGGTATATACAAAACATAGCACTAAATCATATAACATTCAACATAACTACAGATTATTTAGTTGATGTGAGAAAACAATGCACAGCATTTCACATGATCTCCTTTTCAGCTCCACAAGTTTGCTTTTCCTGTCATCCATGGATGTATCCTTTCAGCTAATGTCAATGGTAGATTTCATTTATCAAGTGTTATTCATGCTTATTTAATATATTTATGGATGCTTTCCCCTTTTGTTTTTGCCTTGGATGGAAATCACAATGCTTGTTTCTATGTGATAGTTTGGTACACAAATGTGGTCTTACTGTCCCTCAAAAGCAAAACGCAGTAAATACGCCAAACTTTTTGATTTTTGTAAAGTCATATGTGGATTTTAAAATATCCTCACACTGTTTTCTCTGAATCTGAGCATTGTCGAGCCTTACCTGTAAGTCAACGTACAGATCATAGTCTAAGAGACCATAGTCAGTCATAACTCATTTTGGATGATGTTTTACAGTTTAGTTGTAATTAGTGCCCAAAATAATTGGAAAATGTAGGTTTAATGGGAAAGTTCATGCAAAAATTCTTATTTACTCACTCTCAAACTATCCTAGATGTCTATACATTTCTTTATTCTGCTGAACACAAAGATTTTTAGAAGAAAATCTAAACTCTGTTGGTCCATATAATGTGACAAGTGAATGGTGACCAAACTTTTGAAGGTACTAAAATCACATAACAGCAGCATAAAAGTAATTCATAAGACTCAAGTTGTTAAATCCATGTCTTCAGAAACAAAGTGTGTGAGACACAGATCAGTATGGAAGTCCTTTTTTACTATTCTCCTCCCTACTCAGTAGGTGGCGATATGCACAAATAATGTACATTGCTAAAAACAAAAGAAGAAGTATGAAAGTAAAAGTAGAGATTTATAGTAAAAAAGGACTTAAATATTGATCTATTTCTCACCCACACCTATCATATTGCTTCTGAAGACATGGATTAAACCACTGGAGTCTTATGAATTACTTTTATGCTGCCTTTATGTGATTTTTGGTGCTTCAAAGTTACAGTCATCATTCACTTGCATTGTGAGGACCTAAAGTGCTGAGATGTTCTTCTAAAAATCTTTGTGTTTAGCAGAAGAAAGTCATACACATCTAGGATATGAGGGTGAGTAAATGAAGAGAATTAAAAAATTTTGAATATTTTTCACTAGCCCTTTAAGTGAACTGCGTTGTTGGTGTAGCCAAATGTTTTCATAATTTACTCATCTTGATTGTTCCTCACATTCTAAACCTGTATAAAGATGGGGGGCTGTCAATATCCAAAAATGACAAAAAAGAACTGTAAAAGTAGTCCATATGA
Organism: Xyrauchen texanus; assembly: GCF_025860055.1. Taxonomy (NCBI): domain Eukaryota; kingdom Metazoa; phylum Chordata; class Actinopteri; order Cypriniformes; family Catostomidae; genus Xyrauchen; species Xyrauchen texanus. The sequence continues at coordinate 30,585,534 of NC_068301.1, forward strand.
AATGTGGAGTATATTTCAAGTATTCTGAAGCCCCATGAGAGCTTTTTGTCAGGAACAGATTGAAATTTAAGTCATTATGTTCAGAGAATCTTTCTCTCAGGTAGATAATTAAATTCTGGTTGCCCCAGTGATGGGTAAAATTGTTTATAAAAAGTATATACTCAACTCAATGTATCAGTTATTGTGATGAAGCCGTGCTGCATTAATGGGAAGGTGTTTGAATGGATCCTCATCTCTAGACGGAGCTGCTTTAGAGCCGGGGTGCGATATTACGTCAGAGGTGAGATTATACAAACACGCATGAATCTGCACAGTTCTCTTTGCTGACGAATTCATCATAATTTTCCCCTGTGCCTCAGGCATTGACTCGGAAGGGCATGCTGCTAACTTCGTTGAGACAGAACAGATAGTTCTGTTCAATAATGGCAGGGCCTCCTTTGTTCAGGTTGGTGAACACCGCTATTGAAAATCAGTTCTTTGGCTTCCAAAAATTCAGCTATTTAATTTGGGCTTTTTTTAACAGACGCGAGGCTCCATGCCCTTTTTCTGGTCTCAAAGACCCAACCTGAGGTACAAGCCCAAACCACAGATAAGCTCTAAAACCAATCACGTAAGTCTGCTTGAGATGTGCTGCAGCAATACGGTTTCATAACATTGTCATGTTTTTCCATTACAAGACTGAGTGCAGAGAAGAACCTGCTTAGAACCTATTTTGTCTCTTACGCTTGCAGATGGATGGTTTCAAGAGGCATTTTGAGTCGCAGGTTCTCATTTATGGAAAGCAAGTGATTCTGAACTTGGTAAATAACTCTATTTGTCTACTTGTGGGGAAATATCTCTGAAAAGTTTGATTGTTGTTGGTCAAGGAGAAGATTGTTCAAGATAACTTTTTTTTATCTGCAGGTCAATCAGAAAGGATCTGAACTGCCCCTTGAACAGGCCTTTTCCAAAATGGTCAACGGCATGGAAAACAGACCGATCAAGTACTTGAAACATTTCCTTATACTACTTTTGCTACTACAATATCACTGTGTAATGACTCTTGCATCTCTTTTGAGGTACGTAGCCTTTGACTTCCACAAAGAATGCAGTAAGATGAGATGGCATCGCCTACAGATTTTGGTTGACGCAGTTTCTGAAATGCAAGATGAGTTTGGGTATGAATATTCAATTCTCTTATTATATCTAAACCTTTTGTTGGAAATATTTCATACAGTTGTGGCCAAAAATACTGGCACCCTTGGGGAGAAATTCTTATGATTAAAATATATCTGAATTTTTTATATTCCCAAAACAATTTGTACACTTGAGTGACTAGGAACATGAAATTGTTCAGCTATGACTTCCTTTTCCAATTTCCCTTAATCATCCATCAGAATGGATAAGACCAAAGAATAAAATTATGGTGTGCAAAAAGTTGTTGATCTTCACAAAATGGGAAGCGGCTAAAAGAAAATAGCTAAAGCATTGAAAATACCAATTTCCACCATCAGTGCAATAATTGAGATGTTCCAATCAACTGGAGATGTTACATATCGGCCTGGAAGAGCATGTGAATCTATATTGTCTCCAAGCATGGTGAGGAGGATGGTTCGAGTGGCCAAAAATTTTCCAAGGATCACAGCTGGAGAATTGCAGGAATTAGTTGGATATTGGGGTCAGAAATTCTCCAAAACTATCAGATCCCACCTACATCATCACAAGTTGTTTGGGACCATTTCAAGAGAAAAAGCCTCCGCTCTCATCCAACAACAATCTCAAGCGTCATCAGTTTGCCAGACACTACTGGAACTTCAAATGGGACTGGGTTCTATGATCACATGAAATAAAAGTTTTTTGGCAGGACACACCAGAGATGGGTTTAGCGCACGAGAGGTAGCCATATGGAAAAGTACCTCATGTCCATGGTTAAATATGGTGGAGGATCTTTAATGTTGTGGGACTGTTTTTCTGCCAGAGGTCCTGGACATCTTGTTCGGATACATGGCATCATGGACTCTATCAAACAGATAAAAAATCAAAACCTGACTGCCTCTTCCAGAAAGCTTCAAATGGGCCCTGGTTGGATAATGATCCAATATTTTTGGCCACAACTGTATGATGCTATTGCAGATGTCACAAAGGCAACATTTCTGTGAGGAGCAGATGGAAAGTGTGATTTGTGTAATGATGTTATGTAGGCATGAGTCTGGTCTCTGATTTTATCACTGGTCTGCTTTGATCTGATTCATCAACGCTGGCTCTGCAGGTACTTCATGCTGAGCTCAGACGGGAAGGTGTTGTCTGAGCAGTCCGGAACATTCCGCAGTAACTGTATGGACTGCCTGGACCGCACCAATGTCATTCAGAGCCTGCTGGCCAGACGCTCACTACAGAACCAGCTACAGGTAAGACCACATCACAAGAGTCGATACCCCCAATAACACCTGATATAAATATGTTTCTCATCTGTGCCATTGAATGTTGATATCAGGCACACTGAAGAAGCTCCTTGAAGTTCTTGTGTAGGTACACTCACCTAAAGGATTATTAGGAACACCTGTTCAATTTCTCATTAATGCAATTATCTAATCAACCAATCAAATGGCAGTTGCTTCAATGCATTTAGGGGTGTGGTCCTGGTCAAGACAATCTCCTGAACTCCAAACTGAATGTCAGAATGGGAAAGAAAGGTGATTTAAGCAATTTTGAGCGTGGCATGGTTGTTGGTGCCAGACGGGCCGGTCTGAGTATTTCACAATCTGCTCAGTTACTGGGATTTTCACGCACAACCATTTCTAGGGTTTACAAAGAATGGTGTGAAAAGGGAAAACATCCAGTATGCGGCAGTCCTGTGGGCTGAAAATGCCTTGTTGATGCTAGAGGTCAGAGGAGAATGGGCTGACTGATTCAAGCTGATAGAAGAGCAACTTTGCCTGAAATAACCACTCGTTACAACTGAGGTATGCAGCAAAGCATTTGTGAAGCCACAACACGCACAACCTTGAGGCGGATGGGCTACAACAGCAGAAGACCCCACCGGGTACCACTCATCTCCACTACAAATAGGAAAAAGAGGCTACAATTTGCAAGAGCTCACCAAAATTAGACAGTTGAAGACTGGAAAAATGTTGCCTGGTCTGATGGGTCTCGATTTCTGTTGAGACATTCAGATGGTAGAGTCAGAATTTGGCGTAAACAGAATGAGAACATGGATCCATCATGCCTTGTTACCACTGTGCAGGCTGGTGGTGGTGGTGTAATGGTGTGGGGGATGTTTTCTTGGCACACTTTAGGCCCCTTAGTGCCAATTGGGTATTGTTTAAATGCCACGGCCTACCTGAGCATTGTTTCTGACCATGTCCATCCCTTTATGGCCACCATGTACCCATCCTCTGATGGCTACTTACAGCAGGATAATGCACCATGTCACAAAGCTTGAATCATTTCAAATTGGTTTCTTGAACATGACAATGAGTTCACTGTACTAAAATGGCCCCCACAGTCACCAGATCTCAGCCCAATAGAGCATCTTTGGGATGTGGTGGAACGGGAGCTTCGTGCCCTGGATGTGCATCCCACAAATCTCCATCAACAGCAAGATGCTATCCTGTCAATATGGGCCAACATTTCTAAAGAATGCTTTCAGCACCTTGTTGAATCAATGCCACGTAGAATTAAGGCAGTTCTGAAGGCGAAAGGGGGTCAAACACAGTATTAGTATGGTGTTCCTAATAATCCTTTAGGTGAGTGTATATGTATGTGCTTTTTCGAACTTTCCTATCTGACACTTATTTGCTTTCAAAGTGAAATCTCACTGGTCCAAAATAATATAGTGTTCATACACATAACTGTATATTAAACATCAGATATGTTGATTAGCCATGAATGATGTTCTTCAGTGAGGACAAAAAAAACTGAAAAACACTTTAGGCTTGAATCTTTGGCATGGATACATATTTTCACTTTGAACTGTGTTTGGTTTCAGAGGATGGGTGTCCTCCATGTGGGCCAGAGGATCGAGGAACAAGCTGACTTTGAGAAGATTTATAAGAATGGTGTGTAACCCAATTCTCCTGTCATTGATAATAATTCCAGAAACATACTTTTTGTATGCAAATGCAGTTGCAAATGTTTGGGACAATACGTTGCATGTGCATGGACCCATAGTATACACTTTATGTGCGTTGTTGCGTTACTGTGGTGGTAACAAACATCTGTACTCATGGGGCGATAAAGTTCAAATTTGTGATGCATAACTTACTCCGCATGATTCTTTTCAAACTGTTTCACCTTGCCCATTGTTGTCCTGAAAGAGAAAAATGTCCATAGATAGTTTATGCTATGTTATACATACTTGTGTTAAGTCATGAATAGAGGTCGACCATCACCCAATTATATGTATGTTTTTAAGGCGTTCCACCAGTGCTGATAGCTCACACCATCAGCACTGGGACGGTTTACCGTTTGTATTACTCCGCTTGTGTTTGCGGCATTCCAAGCTAATGTGTAAGAGCAGTGCAGATGCGTAAGAGCTGGGCCCTGGAGAGGTTTTGACATGCCTTGACATTTGTGCTTTTTTCAGTTGTTTAAAAACACATTAATGGCTAAAGTCTGATAACACTGTATTTAGCACAAACTGGGCTACAATAATATGTGATCAACATGTGTGTACATGTTTGTATTTTTGAGAAAATAACGTTTATGCATGGTTTTTGTAAAAACAAGTCATTGAAATAAGGCCATATAACACATACTAAACATTTATCCATAAGACTTTTGAGAACTGGATCTTGTAGCCTAGAGTTTTTGCTACAAAATTATGTGAAAACCATCCTGATCACTCATTCATACAAAACAATATAGTAATTGAACTTTTGTAAGACACTTTTAGTGTTAGAAAGGTCATATGTGAGGAGGTGTGAACTATAATGAATATTTATGTGATTCACACCTGAGGAGACAAAAGACCCCTCCCCTGGGCCTATCAATGAGGAATGTGACAGAAAGAGAATGAATGTGAGGAGACTTAATGATCAAAATCAAGTTTTAAGTTAAAAGAAGTAATCTGACTATACATTTTCTTTACATAATGACTTAATTTTAGACCTACACTACCATTAAAAGAAGTCTCTTCTGCTCACCGAGGCTGCATTTATTTGATCCAAAATACAGAAACAACATTGACATTGATATAACTATTTTTACAATTTAAAAGAACCGTTTTCTATTTGAATATATTATAATCATTACTGCAGTCTTCAGTGTCACATGATCCTTCAGAAATCATTAAGATGGTGATTTTCTAATATGGGCATATTTACATCACATTTGACACATTTACACCTGAACACATATTTGCAAGCACAAGCTTTGTTGATGATAGTGAGGCAGCATAAACACATTAAAATATAATCTAAACATTCATATTATTTTTATATCATATTACATATCATATACCTGCTTTAGCCGAAATAATATTTACATGTAACTTGCACAAAATTTGCCTATTAGGACATATTTCACATTTCAATACTCTGAATCCTGGCTGGCAAGTCTGGAAACAGTCCCACTAGTAAAATATGTACATGTTTATATAAAATAGTATGTCAACTAATGAAAACTCAATGACTTACTCATCCAAAATTGTATCCTCGGCTGGATCAAGTCTCTCTTCAAAATACAAATGTTCATCGGAGTCCCGCTCTTCTTCTGAAGAAAATTGTAACGCTTCGTCACTATCCAGGAGTTTCCTCACCTGTGTATCGTGCTGTCTTTCAAATGAGCAGAAAAGTGAATGAATTTATTTTTAAGGCACATTTGGGGCGTTTACCATTTGATTTGATCGTCTCGGCACATTATCGTATGAATGGCGTGCTCTGATGGTGGGTGGGATCACATTACAGATAATTCGCTGAGCCAGTAAAAACTGTACATCACTTTGTTTCATACAGATTACATTGCAGGAGAATATTTGTATTAAATTTGAATTGTCATAGACATTTTAAGCTTTCTTTAGACATATGTTTCATGTTTGTGTGATAAGTATTCGCGGAGTTTCAGTTCATTTTTGTGACGTGTTACAGAAATATGCTTGTGAACACAGAGACTGCTGAAAGCTCACCCGTTTTATTTTCTTTATTTTACAAAAGCACAAGATTTTGTTGTTATTGTGAGTGTACACAAATAAAAGTAGACCCTTTATAGTCTCTAATGATGTCTTACACTTATCTGTATGCCCCAAAATTCTGTGCTCTTACACAGAATATTATGTTGTTTCCACTGTAATGACAAAAAATCCAGCAGGAAGTGCCGTCGACCCCAGAGGGTTAAAAATTTGAGCCAGCTTGTGTGTAATATGAGCGAGTTTGAGCTGATGTGTGTCATCAGTTTGTGCTCATATTTCTTTGAAGTCATCGGATTTGTCTCTCACTCCATGATCGCTCGAATTACTACTACACTATAGCTGAAAAATAGAGTTAAACTAACAGCTTCAGCATTACTGCCGATCACAGCTGAGAGTTGTGACAGATGGAGTAATCAGACACTCTCAGGGAGCCTAGTTGATACAATTAATTTCCAAGTTGGGATAAAACATTGCGGAGGAGAGAACACTTTTTGTGTCATTGTCAAAATAAGAGTTCCCCAAGAAATATACAAGAATGAAACTTGCGTCCACCATGTTTTCTCTCCGAAAACAGAACACTTGAACGTGAATGAAATACTCGAAAGATAATTCTGATAGCACGTTTGGCAGCATCACTCCATGATCATATCAATCTCTATCACACTACAGCTGAGGAATAGAGTTAAACTAACAGCTGCAGCATTATTGTTCGTCACTGTTAGATGCAGGTAATCACACACTCAGTCTCTCTCTCTCTTTCATACACATGCACACGCACACGCAACACACGTCCTTGTTACTCCAAGTACTTATTAGCAACTGCCCAAGCTGTTGTTACTAGTTCTAAAGTGTGGTTTTCGAATTAGAAACGGAGGATTGAGCTCATCTTTGAACTAGCACCCTCAGACCCTGTGGTGTAAGAAAGTAGTTCCACACACAAGCGTTTTTGGCGACAGTCCTTAGTTTTCCCTACTTTTTAATTTACTTTTTCATTGAGCTGTTGTATAAATGCAGTATCACACTCACAGTCATGCTGTATTGTCCATTTATCAGCATGGCTGTAATTACCTGTGGCCTCTTGCCTATGGCTGAATCGTAGCTATGCTGATATCTGGACATACGGCACTCTTGCTCATGTGATTATTACTATAAAAATGTCAGGAGTGGATTTTGATAAAAGCTCTGGCTGCACTGTGATCAAAATTAAAATAAGTTAACATTATGTAGTATAGGGCTGTCAACATGCCTGAGAAACTTAAATATGACCTAAATTCTAATTTTAATGTAATCAGATTTTTAAGTTTCCCAAGTCCACACGAGGGTGCAACAAGTACATCTAAATCAAACTGCACCATGTTATACAGTATTACAAAGAATATAAAAAAGTGCATTACATTTTAAACTAAAGTGCATAAAATAATATCTAAACAAGATTTTAGCCATTTCATATTCTCAAGTGTCTAGTAAAAATTAGAATGAGGGGGGGAAAAACACACAGCACTATATTAAGTTTTTTGCACTAATGCCACAGTCTAGACACAGGCTTCATAATAACATGAATACCACAGTGTTTTTCATCCTTTTAAAGGTGTATAGTAGTAATATCCCCAGATAGTAGTTATATTCGGTGGTGAAAAGTCTCAGACTCTGAGCCCAGATTGAAACCGAACGTGGGGATCTCAAGACACCATTCCTAACTCGCATAAAATGCGTTGCTTATGCTGAGAAACACTGATAAGAGCGCATTAAGCATTGACCAAACACCTCCACCAAATGATCTGTTCACACCTTTTGCTTCCATACACATGGTTTCCCTATTGTTTGTCTATGAAAACCTGCATTAGATGGACATCTTTGACCATTTCGCCACATGTTGTAGTTTGAAGGGGAGTGCCTTCCTACACGACCTAGCTGAAACCTTTCTACAATAACAGCAATATTCTAATATCGGCTATGGTATTTGAGCCCCGCCTGTATTGGTACGAAGCTGTCTGCTATATAAGCTGGTGCACAAACACCATTTCCTCAATTTCTTCCTTCAAGACCATCTCTTGTCTAGAAACCCTCTACCTTTGCCGAAGACTTTCCGCTCCCCTGCAGTGCTCATTGCTCGCAGCTTGAATGAGCCTTAGCATCCTTATTTCCCAGTGCTTCTGCAGGTGTTGTGTACTCTTACAAAGCAATTCTGTATTGTATATTGTGTGATCGTCTGCGTCTTTACAAGGGTGGTCGAAGAGCTTCACATTGAGTGGTCTTTTCCAGAGAAACCTGAACAGTCTCGGCTCGACGAATGGTTCCTGTCAAATGGCCGTGTCCCGCAAATCTACCCCATTCTTCCCCATCGTTCTCTGCACACTTCTCTGCCCGCTCGCACAGTAACGCCATCCTCTAATGTGGATCACGCTGATGAAAACGGTTATGCCCAACTACTCCCTGTGGAAGAGGCAGTAGCGGCACACCTCTGCCCAGCAAGTAGCAGGGCGTGGAAATCGCAGCCCATACATCCTTCCAAGCTGGGTCGACAAACATCAGCACTGGCGGGAAAGGCTTACTCAGCGGCAGGACAAGCTGGATCAGCATACGCAATGGCAGTGCTCCAGGTATATCATGCCAAGCTCCTCGAGCAAATGGACATGCAAGCCTTCATTCCAGAGATGTTCAAAGAGCTCCACATTGTTACAGACTTACATAAAAGTTACTGCACAGGACATGGGTAACTCCATGGGCAACCTGGCAGTTCTGGATTGACTATGGCTGACCCTCACAGAAATTAGTGATAAGAAAAAGCCACTCTGTTGGATGTTCCAATGTTTCCAGCCGGCCTCTTTGGCGGCTCTGAGAATAAGTTTACTGAGCGTTATGTCGTGACTCATCAGCAGTCACACACTATGAGACACTCGTTTTGGCTCAATATGAGCCAAAACGGAGTACATCACAGCTGGTTCGCCTTCGCTCTTTTTTTGAGCCAGCGGCCGACTAAAAGCCCCATATCTGGTGCCTCACCGGGATCTGCGTATCAACGCCCACCCCATGCCGGTGGGAGAAACACCCCCGCACAGCAAAAACGCTCCTGACGGGTACAACCCTTTGAAGTTGAAAGCAGAGCCTGCGGTTCCCTCCGGGTCTGCTCTGAAAAAGGCTCGATTGGAGACACAAAACACTGTTCCATATCTCCCCACTGCTGTTTGTCGGGAAAGGAATATTGTTGTTTACAGTGATGTTCAAAATGTTTCTGTGTCTTGTACTCAAATAAATGCAATAAGTGCAAAAAAGAATACAGCACTTTTGTTGCAAATGCACGAGATACTCACATATTCTCAATAAAGGGCCCTTTTCCTCTTCAAAGCCCATACATTATGTGCAACCGCTTCCCTATATCGAGCGTCACATCATATCATACCTCTGTACTGTTACGCAGACGAGTGGCAAGCCCTAATGGGTATTTCAGAATAGGTGGAAAAAACAATCAAACATGGTTATTCGATACAATTTGTACACTGGTCACCCCATTTCAATGGGATTCTGTCTTCCACGGTTTCACCCGAAGATGTGCCAGTGTCACGAGCCGAAATACACAATCTCATCGTGAAAAACGCAATGGAGTTTGTGCTATATTGTTAGCCCAAAAAGGGTTTTACAGCTGTTATTTTCTTTTACCAAAGAAAGATAGTGGGCTTCAGCCCATCCTGAATCTGAGACATTTAAATCGCGCACTCGCAAAGTGCCCGTTCAGAATGATTACTCTGAAACAGATCTTATTGCATGTACTCCCACACGATTGGTTTGCGTCGATAGCTCTGAAGGATGTGTACTTTTGTATCCAAATTGTACGACATCACAGGATGTGTTTGAGATTCGCGTTGGAGGGAACAGCGTATCAATTCAAAGTCCTGCCCTTCGGACTGTCTGGCTCCTCGCACGTTCACAAAGTTCATCAATGCGGTTCTCAGCCCTCTGAAACTGAGCGGCGTGCGCATCTTGAACTTACCTTTTGCACATCCAAAATTCGAATGCACAGTTTTAGTATTTGAATGTGCATTTTATCTTATATTCGATGAATATTCTAATTTTATTTTGACAGCCTTAATGTAGTAGTTATTACTTTACCTTTGAACACAGCTCTTTCCTGCTGAGCACACATTAGTTTTATGGTGTTTTGGCGCTATTCTTAACACACCTACCAGATGGTACCATTTATTGGTAGACTCTATTAAAAGCAATAACCGCTTAGGCAGAAAGGTGCGTAAAACAAGTATTTTTTGTTCTATAATAATGAATTTTGTGCTGACATATATTAAAAAGCAACAACGTATGAAATTGTACTTGCATAACTTAAGGTATCTGTATTCATGTACTTGGTTGGAGTATGTTTTGGACCTAAACGTATAAAACTTTATTTCTGTTTCTCTCAGCATGGGCAGACAACGCCAATGCCTGTGCTAAACAGTATGCTGGAACTGGTGCTCTGAAAACCGACTTCACCAGGTAGTGACCTTAAAATCTCTTCAGAGTATGTGCAGTTATGTAAGTGTTCCTTTTTATAACCTTACATTTGACCTCAGAACCGGGCAGAGAACGCACTGGGGCTTGATAATGGACGGCTGGAACTCAATGATCCGTTACTACAAGAACAATTTCTCAGACGGGTTCAGACAAGTGCGTATGAATCCACTATCATTATGTCTCTCAATCAGACTCTGTTTGCTGTAGTGAGTCTTAAGAAATTGACTTTGTATCCAGGACTCCATTGATCTCTTCCTTGGAAATTACACAGTGGATGAAACTGATGGGCTCACATCTCTTCATGTGCAAAAGGACTGGAAGTTCCTATTGGTCAGTGCTTTTCTCACAATGCTTAAATGGATAGCTCACCCATAAATTGAAATACTGTCATAATTTACTCACCCTCATGACCTTCCAAACCTGTAAGAAATGATGAGAGTATTTTTGCATTAAACTGTGTTTATTTCTAGTGAGAGAGAATACAAAAGGGGGTGTTAAAATAATGAATAAAGAGAGAGTGATTTGTCCAAGCAGCCCTGACAATATAATTCATCACCACAAACTATTGGTCATTCATTAAGTGTAGTATATTCCTCTGTCTCTCCTTTCGCAGCTTCCTGTTGTCATGGTGGTGGCTTTCTCCATGTGCATCATCTGTCTTCTAATGGCTGGTAAGCTCTGATAATATAATACTATGTTAAAGAAAGCAATAAACCACTTTTTTTTTTAACTTTTCCATTTAAAGGGCAATATATTTAATATATTTTAAAAAAAATACAATCATACTTCTGTGTCAGATACTTTAATATATTAATTAAAATTCTTAATATGACTAATTATGCTGTTACCTATTAATTAAAATCATCCAGAACTTGTATTTTATGTGATAAAATGTAAAACAGTTAGAGATGGGAATCATAAGGAATTTAGCAATTCCAATTTGCTCTTAACGGTTGGTTCCTTATTGATTACTTTAACAAGTTTTTTTTAAATACTTAATATAATGACAGATGTTTTTTTTTTAATAAAATACCACCAATTAAATAACTAACAAAAATTATAAGGGGTCTCTTTAACCATTCATAGCAACAGCCATTCAGAAATGACTGTGATTTATGTCTCACAAACCTTAAGTACACATAACATAGTAACAGTTCTTAGTGCGTCAAACATGACAAAATGGACGACTTTTGGTCCGCTGTGTTTTTAATTGTTTTGCACTAGATTCAAAAGAACTGGCTCATAAGAGTCATTTGTTCAGTAATCGGACTACACTGATCACACTGTGTGTTTTGCTCTGTAGATTCAAAAGAACTGGCTCATAAGAGTCATTTGTTCAGTAATCGGACTACACTGATCACACTGTGTGTTTTGCTCTGTAGATTCAAAAGAACTGGCTCATAAGAGTCATTTGTTCAGTAATCGGACTACACTGATCACACTGTGTGTTTTGCTCTGTAGATTCAAAAGAACTGGCTCATAAGAGTCATTTGTTCAGTAATCGGACTACACTGATCACACTGTGTGTTTTGCTCTGTAGATTCAAAAGAACTGGCTCATAAGAGTCATTTGTTCAGTAATCGGACTACACTGATCACACTGTGTGTTTTGCTCTGTAGATTCAAAAGAACTGGCTCATAAGAGTCATTTGTTCAGTAATCGGACTACACTGATCACACTGTGTGTTTTGCTCTGTAGATTCAAAAGAACTGGCTCATAAGAGTCATTTGTTCAATGATCGGACTACACTGATCACACTGTGTGTTTTGCTCTGTAGATTCAAAAGAACTGGGTCATAAGAGTCATTTGTTCAGTAATCGGACTACACTGATCACACTGTGTGTTTTGCTCTGTAGATTCAAAAGAACTGGCTCATAAGAGTCATTTGTTCAGTAATCGGATTACATTGATCACACTGTAGATTCAAAAGAGCCATGGAAATCATTTGGTTTCCAATTTTATTAAAAAAAACATTTGAACCGTTCCAGAATAAGAACCGGTTCTTAGTTCCCAACCCTATAACAAGGCCTGAAACTAAATATTAAGACATATAGCCAAGTCAAGTGGTTTTTATATCAGATTTTACTAATAAGAAGCAGAGAAATTAATTATGTGGGCATTTTTTGCCCCCACATTTTCGGTGGCATGTTTGGTACTTTGGTGACCTTGAGCACCTGTCTTACACAAGTTGTTGTTTAGACTTTATGCTAAAGGAGATAAATAGAAATCTGACTTTTTGCACTGGCCAACAACACACTCATTTATTCAGAACATTTAAAAATCTAGTTTGTAATTAATAAACATTCTGGGGCATTATTATGTTTTTGAAAGTGTTCAGGGCTAATGAGTTGTACAACATTGCAAATGAACTCCTCTGTCTAACAGGTGACACTTGGACGGAGACGCTGGCGTATGTAGTATTCTGGGGCATAGCCAGTGCTGTCACAGCTGCTATCATTGTGGTCAATGGACGAGAGTTTGTGGACGCACCCAAACTGGTCCAGAAAGAGAAGATGGATTGAATAAGGAGATCTTTTCTCTTCTGCTCTCTTCCTCTGTCCTCTTCCTCAACTTCATTTTCCTCCCAGATACATCAGGCTTGAGTTTATACTGATACATTTGCCACACTGTCCTTTAAATAATGTAAATCAAGTGTCCATATGTCCTGTTCCTGTAGATGGAGCCTTTAAGACAACCTGCATTATCATGTTAATGTACATTAAGTTACTGTCTATACTAAACCTTTATTTGAAAACATGGTATGTTGTTCCCAAACTTCATGAAAATTTCTCATACTTCACATTTTCAATTGCTCATGGGTTGTGGTCAAATATCCAAGTAGTATTTCACCCCAAAATAAAAAGAAGATATTCATTCAAATTTGGCCTATTTTTAGGACACTCTCATGACATGTAATTTTCATGTAAATTCAGAACATTTTCTTTCCCAAATTGTTATTATAATTTGAAAAAGGTCTAATTTAAATTAATGTAATTGTACTTTATAATGTATCATTATTTTCACATTACAGTAAAGAGAATGAGATTTTTGCACATTACAGAAAATAATTTCACAATGCAAAAAAATCTTAATGGTCTTTTTCAATGGGTAGGTTTAATTTTCTTCATCCAAAATATTATTTCTATTTTTTTCTTTTGGGGTTAAATAAATAGGACATTTCATTACAGTTTTTGTCAAATTCACTTATGTGCATTGTGGAAGATGCACCACGTTTCAAAAGCTGCTATAATGTTAGTTCTTGGTGATTCATCTAAATTGACCTGGTGTGAAATCAGATTTATTGAGAAATATTTACTCCATGATTTGAGACCGCTAGATGTGTGTTCATTGAAAATCCATTCTGATTAGATTGTTTTACAAGTGAATGTTACATGATGTAGTCCTTGATTATAATTTCTATCCTTGCAAATGTCCTGAAATCAGTTTGGTTATATTTATAATTATTATTTGCGGTGTCGTTTTGTACTTTCCTGTATGGTTTTGTATCTCTCATAAATTATCAAATTGGATAACTGAGAGGACCCACTAAGGGGAGGAAAAGTTTTAAGCACTGTTTCTTTAATAAGTTTATGGACAATTGTGTGAGAAGCACTTTCCTCTTCATTTTTCTTGATGGACCAATGAACACTAAAAGAAAAGCATAAACTCACTCTTTAATGGCTCTTTGACTGCAGTTGTCTTCAAAGTTACCAGTGGCAGATCATTATTGCAGATGGGAATAATGATATCAGAATAACTGTCAATTTGACTTGCACTTTTATTGAATTCACTTAACCCGTATGCTGATAAATCAGGACATTTTAGCATTTGATTGAATTGTAAGTGAAATCATAATCAATATATGTCCTCAATCAGAAACATTTTCAAGTCCTTTTCACCCTTTGTCCCCCTTTCAACTGATCTATATGTTGATTTCATGGTGATATATTTTAAAATGGCTTATCCGTTACCCAATAATTTACTTGTACCTTGACATAAACTTTAGTGACACTATTTCTTTGGAAGGTGTTTTGGGAATTTGGTTGGCTTGGGGAGTGGACATGTAAATTCCTTTGTGGTCTTCCTTTTGAGTTTATCACTATCTTCAAAACTGGACTTGAAAGGAAATGGGCATTGGGTTTGGTTCAGTGTAGACTAAGAATGTAGATTTTGATGCCTTCATGTGTGCGTTTATCGTCTACAAACGATAATAATGCAAGCCGTAGTAACACTGCAACCAATACTGAATATTGCAAACGCATTAGAAACAATGTCTTCAAATTCCATAGGGGCCACATTTATACTTTTGTGTGTGCAAAGATATATACAAAAATATACAGTTCAACATGGATTGAAAGTGATTAGATAGAAACATGGATGTTATTGATTAAAAATTAAATCATGATTGTTTGATGGCTGCTTGAATAAATCTGTAAAAAATAAAAGTGTCTCATGTACTGTATAGTTTAGTTTACAATAACACACTGCTAGCACTTGTTGGTTTAGTTGTTTGATCAATCAAAGTGATGTCATAATGATCACATTCTTCTGACTCTTTCAGATTTCTGAAGTGCATCATTGTATTTTCAGTGTGCACAGCTGTTTGAAGTGCTGTGGCACTTTATCAATATTAATTGTATTTTGGAATTGATCCTGACAGTGTATTAATCACATTTATGATTTACAGTGTGTAAACTGTCCTTTGGTCATTTGTAAATTCCCTGTGAGAATTCAGAACTAACTAAGAGTTTTAGGCATTTCATCAGCTGTCTTTAGTAATCAGTTCTCTATCATTAATGATTCTTGAGAAAAACTTCAATGTGTTTAGAGATCATTGCTAATAATCCAGGTATTGTTTGGGTTTGTGTCATTGAATGCCTTTAGAAAGAATGTTCAATCATAGTAACTGATGGTTGTTTCGGAATAAATTGGACCAATAAAACGCATCTTGTTTGAATTTTTATGAACTAAAAGAAAGAAGTAACAACAGTTTACGAGGAGGACATCCAAACAGCCCAAAATAAAATGTCGACTTGAGTGTGTATCTAAATGTCTACTTTCCAACCAGAAAATGTCACTCCATACATAATATAAATAATTGTAATTTGGTATGTTGTAGAAATCAAGTTAAGATTCCAGTCCATCCCGATAGAGAACCTTAAAAATACAGTTGATAAGGTCTGTGGCCTTAATGAATCAATGCAATTATGCTATTTAAAAAAAAGCTCAACATTCCTTTATTGGTAAATAAATACTTATACAACCTCCGTGTTTTTACCTAGCGGAGAGCGTAACGGTCAACTAGCGTATTACGACATTAATCACAGTTTGCGGACACCATACAAATGAATGGGGAGAGACTGTTTGTCCAAACAGTGATTAATGGAGTGGTGGTGGTGTAGTGGTCTAAACCACATGACTGTGTCCTTGAGTAAGACACTTAACTCCAGGTTGATCCGGGGGGATTGTCCCTGTAATAAGTGCACTGTAAGTCACTTTGGATAAAAGCGTCTGCCAAATGCTTAAATGTAAATGTAAACTCCCCAGATAGTTAATTCCAACAATTGGAACTGGATTATTTCGTGTAAAAGTTGTTATGTGTTAGTGGTCAATTCATAAAATGGTGAGATGTTACCTCACAAAATTGTTTATTCAGCTCTCTGAAACAACTCATCCATAGACATCCATCGTGTCTTCTAGCCGATGTTCCATCCATAGGATGTCTATGTGACCGCCGCGTTTTGCTATTTGAGCTTTTGGACACCTTTGCAGAAGGGTTCTGATTCAATGTCCATCTTGAGCTCACAGCGCCTCTTTCTGGTCATCTGCAAGTGAAAATTAGTTTTACATAATTTCATGAATTCGGATGGTGGTGTAAATCCTAATAACTGAGTTAAATTAAATTGTATATATTTTACCAAAACACATTTTATTGCGTTAATTGTGGCTATCTTCTTTATTTGATAATGTCAAAGGAATTGACAAAGCAAAAACTCACTTTCCAACAAAGTAGACCCTTCTTTACACACATCCAGTAGCCAATTTATACTATGCAAAGTATAATTGTTTGCTTCCTTTTATGTATGTATTCATATATATCAGAGAATCAGCTTTATTGCCAAGTATGCTTACACATACAAGGAATTTGTCTTAGTGACAGGAGCTTCCAGTGTACAACAATACAAACAATACCAAAAACAGCAGCAAGACAAAGGTAATAAAAACAAAAAAGAATAAAAAAAATAAATAATTATACATATACGTACATACACTCACCTTCATGCATACCCACTATACACACGTAGTGCAAATCTAATACAATCTGTTATATAAGAACAAAAAAAAACGGTATATTGTGTACAGAGCAATGTAAGTAATGGCAGAAGTGGATATGTTGGATAATATAAATTGAAATTAAAATTAAACCGTGTATTGCACATAATTATTGCTCAATGGGGCAATTTAATTGTTCATTAGATGGATGGCCTGAGGGAAAAAACTGTTCCTGTGCCTGACAGTTCTGGTGCTCAGAGCTCTGAAGCGCCGGCCAGAAGGCAACAGTTCTAAAAGGTAGTGGGCAGGGTGAGTGGGGTCCAGAGTGATTTTACCAGCCTTTTTCCTCACTCTGGAAGTGTATAGTTCTTGAAGGGAGGGCAGGGGGCAACCAATAATCCTCTCAGCAGACCGAACTGTCCTTTGTAGTCTTCTGATGTCTGTTAGCTGCACCAAACCAGACAGTTATTGAAGTGCAGAGGACAGACACAATGACTGCTGAGTAGAACTGTTTCATATATATATTTATATATATATATATATATATATATATACATATATACACATAATATGTTATTTACTTTAAATAAATTTGTTTACTTTAAATTAATCAACTTATTTATTTCTATTAATTTTATTATTAATATTTACTATTTAAAATATTATTTAAATTTTCAATAAATTTTCATGAAGTCAAAGCATATTTTATACACATCCCAAAGCTGAATCTTTATACTCTTATAAAGTATTTGTTAAAAGTGTAGTTCCCAAATTATTTTTTACAGTATTTAGTTATTTATATTATTTATTTAATTCTTGCTCATTTCTTTTATTAATTATTTACAAATATTTATCGCTCGTAGAAGATCCCTTGCGTCTAGACGGGGCTTTTATTCTGAAAATCAACTTTTATCGTAAACACGTTTCATTAAGATGTCTGACTTCACACCATTCTGCCAATCCCAACGAGCATTCTTTTAAAACTCGCCAAGCGCAATCATATTAAATATATAGACTATAAAATAGACATGACCGAAACTAAGCCATAAAAAAACAGAACAGATTTGTGTAAACTAGATCAGGGTGTTTTCGCTGGTCCCCGGTCGGAAGTGAATTAATCTCGATTACTGTGTGTGTTTATCTGTTTTGCGCCATTATTGATCTCTTCTCAACTCTAAATCACCCAAGTAAGTTCAATTGATTTATTAGACCCGTAAAGTGTTTACAGTGTGTTGGGGACTCCGTCTGTCGGAAACAAAAGATGCCACAGTGCCAGCATGTTTAGCCCAATGTTGATAACAGTGTTATAAACGTAATGACTGGTAAAATACATCACATTACATGAAAACACTTAAAAACATTAACGAAAGTCCGCACATGTGATTGATTTCTTATCTGACCAATCATTTATAGCACTTATAATGATTTACTAGCTAACATTTATTGATTCCTCGTCATTATATATGTACATAGGCCTATATCATGTTTTGCAGATTGTATAAATGTTTATATATAACGTATGTGTTAGCATTAACGCTTATATCGCCAGTTTTGCTCATCTATAGGCATACTCCTGCAGAAATGTACCATAGTAACCATAATTTCCGCCAAAACACTTTAGTTAATAGATTAGTTGTAACTCGATAATATTAAACACCACTGTCAATCAAAATAAATTAAACAAATCGATTAATTGCACTATTTGAAGGAGATCCCCTTAATTTATGATGATTTAGTAGTATTATGGCATGTTTACGTAAAATATTGTATTTGTGTAAGGGTAAATTTTTTGTTTTGTTTGTATATAAAGTTAAACACTAATATTACAAATCAAATAAGTGTTTTATTTTTTTATAATTGCCTAATTTAGTTTCCTGTACTAAAGAGATGGATGTGGTGAGTTTCCGTTTGCCCGGGCATGGAGACACCACCCTGAATAACATGAACTCTCTGCGGTCACAGCAGCACTTCTGTGATGTCACCATTGTGGCGGGGGGCAGACCCATGTTCAGGGGTCATAAGGTCGTACTGGCTGCTTGCTCTGCCTTTCTTAGAGACCAGTTTCTCCTGAACCCTTCATCAGAGCTGCAGGTGAGTGTCTAAACACAGGAACTGTGAAGAAACTCTATTCGTATCCACAATGAAATGAAAAAGTGAAGTGTTATGAGACACAACTACCTTGTATGCAGTCTTTTTTCCACAAGCACTTTTGTCCAGCTTACATTTTGTGTATTAGAATACATAGACGAGCAACCCACTTATCAGCCAAATACAAGAAGATCCTCCGTAAGATAACAGTCCTTCAGTTAAAGGGATAATTCACCCAAAGAGGAAAATTCTCTCATCATTTACTCATCCTCATGTCATCCCAGATGTGTATGACTTTCTTCCTTCAGCAGAACACAAACAAAGATTTTTAGAACAATATTTCAGTTCTGCAGGTCCATACAATGCAAGTGACTGGTGAACAAAACTTTGAAGCTCCAAAAAGCATAAAGTCAGCATAAAAGTAATCCATAAAACCACAGTGGTTTAATCCATGTCTTCTGAAGTGATCCAATTGGTTTTGGGAGAGAAACAGATCAAAATGTAACTACATTTTCACTATAAATCTTGATATCAACCGTCTCCTTGGTGATTATGATTTCAAGCTCGATTTCACTTCCTATAACGCTATCAAGTGCTCTGCGTATGCACAGAAATCACGTCGTGCCAAGAGACTGCAATGTCAAGATGTACAGTGAAAAAGGAGTTATATTTTGGCCTGTTCTCATGCAAAACTAATTAGATCACTTCAGAAGACATGGATTAAACCACTGAAGTCATATGATTTACTCCTTTATGTGCTTTTTGAGGTTTCAAAAAAATACTCGCATTGTATGGACCTACAGAGCTGAAATATTCTTCTAAAATCTTTTTTTGTGTTCATCAGAAGAAAAGTCAAACACATCTGGGATGGCATGAGGGTGAGCAAATGATGAGAGAATTTTCATTTTTGGGGAACTATCCCTTTAAAACGAATGAAAAACCTAATAAGGAGTTCAGCATGTGGTTTGGTATAAATAGAAGGTACGTGAAGAACCTCTTCTGTTCATATATGTTCATTGACTTGTGATGTTCTGCATCGATTCACCCAATATTAAATGTCACATACAGCAAATATGACAAACTATGGTTAGCAAGAATGAGCACCAAATGTGTTTGCTGATAATCATACAATTCAGTTGTGCGTTCTATGCACTTTTAGAAGGAAGTTAACATGCCATCTGCAACCAGTGACCTGAATGTCGGGCTTGTGTGAACAAGGTTTACTAGTTTAGATTTGGTATTTAGGGGAAATCCATCCAAGAAGGTCACTTCTCAACTCTGGATTAAAATTTTCCAAATATGCTGTTCCTCATGAATTATTTGAAGGTCTTTATTTAACTTTTTTATGGGTAAAAGCTGTTAAATGTATAGACCTTAAGCTAATTTATTTCTAAAATTCAGAGTAAGCTAATGTAATCCCGAAACCATTTGCAAAAAGCTAATTTAATTGGTGGTGTTGCTAATGCAAGTTTCATAATTAGGATAAGAAAAAACCCTAAGTATTACATTTTGGTACGTACGATGGCAAGAAAAAGTATGTGAACTTAGATCTTCATCTAAGTTACAATAAAGAACAAACACAACCTGTTTTAACTAATAACACACACATTAATGTATTGTTCTTGTACATATTGAATACATCATTCAAGCATTCACAGTGTAGTTTGGGAAAAAGTATGTGAAACCCTATGCTAATGACGTTAACAAAAGCTAATTAGAGTCAGGAGTTGGGAAACCTGGGAACCAATTAATGAAACAAGATTGGAGGTGTGGGTTAGGGCTACTTTGACTTCTAAAAAGCACTCAAACATTTTGAGTTTGATATTCACAGAAAGCATCTGCAGACGTGGACCATGTCTTGCATAAAAGAGATCTTAGAAGACATATGATCAAGAATTGTTGCTTTGCATAATGCTAGTGTTTCAAAGTTATCTGGAAGAGATTCAATATTCATATGTCCACAGTTAGACAAATTGTCTGTAAATGGAGATGATTTAGTACTGTGGCTACTCTCCCTAGAAGTGGCCGTCCAGCCAAGATGACTCAAATGGAACACAATGAGTTAAAAAAGAAACCTAGAGACCGTTAAAGACTTGAAGGAATCACTGGAATTGAAGGACTATATGGAAACATTAAACAGGCATTGTGTCCATGGCAGGACAACACTAAGGAAGACGCTGCTTTCCAACAAAAACATTGGTGCATGCCTGAGGATTTCCAAAGACCACCTTGACACTCCACAACGCTACCTGGAAAAAATTTTGTGGACTGATGAATCAAAGTTTCATTTTTTGAGAAGAACACACAGCATTACATATGGCGTAAAAAAGGGCACTGAATACCAACATGAAAACATCATCCCAATAGTGAAGTACGGTGGGGGGAGCATCATGATTTGGGACTTGCCATCATCAAGGGGAAAAACAATTCCCAAATGTATCAAGATATCCTACAGGATAATATCAGGGTGGCTGTACGCCAGCTGAAGCTCAGTAGAAGTTGGGTGATGTAGCAGGACAATGACCCAAAACATTTGAAGTAAATGCACCACAGAATGGCTTTAAAAAAGGAAATACACCTTTTGGAGTGACCCAGTCAGTTTGTGTTGTTAGCTTAAGCACATTGTGTTTGTCTATACTTGTGACTTTGATGAAGATGAAATGACATTAATGACCAATTAATTAAGAAAACCAACAAATTCTAAAGGGTTCACATATTTTTTCTTGCCACTGTAATTTGTCCTACATTATTATTTTTCTAAGCAATCAGAATGACAATTTTATTAATAAAACAGGCCAAACATCCAACAGATGTACACTGAAGGAGGGACCCGAGCCATATCTTTGGACCAGAATATCATACTTGGGGGTTGTAATTCCGTTTTTTTCAACAGCTACCTTCTCTGTCCAAAAGGTGTCGACACTGCACAGCTCAACAGTTGTGTGTGAGCTCCTCCAGTCCTGTTACACAGGGATACTGCAGTTCAGTGCCAAAGAGATTGTGAATTACCTGACTGCTGCCAGCTACCTGCAGATGGAGCATGTGGTTGAGAAATGCAGAGGAGCCCTGAGCCAGTACATGCAACCCCGGAGTCGCAGCCCAATGGTCAGTAGTATCTCACTCTCAAACACTTCGGGTGCCATTATGGACCTTGTTTCTTAAGGAAATCTTCACTCAGAAATTAGTCTGTATTCATTTACTCATTTAGGGAACTGACAGCCTCAGTCGCCATACATTTTTCTTCAGTTAAAAAAAGTTACTATTAAAACGAATGGTGACTGAAACTTACATTCTGCCTATCAACTGCTCTTGTATTCCACGGAATAAAGAAAGTCATTTGGGTTAAGAACAACATGAGGTTGAGTAAAAGATGACAGAATTCTTTATCCTTTTATGGTTATTTTCTGATAATATTTCCCTCCACTGCAGTTCTTAAATCTAATTGACAGTGTGCATATTCAGAGTCAGACTTGCAGAAACGCAAATACATTTTGAAAGATATAATGGTGCTTTTAGGTCCTTTTTGGAGCTTGACAGCCCCTGGCCACTATATGCTGACAGAGATGTGTGAACATTCTGGGTATCATTTTTAAAATTAACATATTGCAAAAATAATTTTATGAAACATTACAATTCTTTCTCCCTCTTACCCTCCTGTTCCTTTTCCTCTTTATTCATTCTTTATGTTTGTCTTTCTCTATCCAACTTTCCCACTGTGTATCTGCTCAGACTGTGAAAACAGAAGACCCTCAGTCCATGCCAGTGATTGTCAGTGGAAGTTCCCATTCATTGGGATCTATGTCGCCCCCTTCTGATACTGCATCACTGCACCCACACAGCTCTGGAAAGGAGCTCCAAGCCACGGATGTTGAACACTCCAACATTCAGCGCAGAGATGCCAGTGATTTGTCTATGCATCATGTAAATATCTATGGATTTGTTAGATCTATGAAAAGCTTCATTGGTTTTAACAAAATTACTGAATATTAATTGTAATTTTGATACTGATACTGTACCTTATGGTGCGTTCACATAACATCTGAATTATCACTTAAGTGTTTCCAAGTAGTAAAAACCACTCATACATTACCACTCGGAAACCTAAAATCAAGGTATTTATAGTACTGACATTTTTATTTATTTTTTATTTTATTTTAATTTGTCCTTTTTCAGTTTAGTTTAGTTGTTGTTGATTTTCACTCTATGTCTGTTTTTCACTTTCAGTATATTTTATTTTAGTTTTCGTATGTTAGGACTGCCAAAATTAATGCATCATCTGACACCGGTTACATTTCTCATGGCCCTCTGTTATCATGGTATTTTTATAATCAATGGTAGGTTGGTCTAACTCTTTAAACTCTGATTGGCCCTCCGAAACTGAGCAAGTGCTTTGAAATTTGTAGACAAATCAGAAATGTTCTGTTTTGTAATTTATTAATAATTTTGCACTGCACATTTTATTGTAATCGATAAAAACTGATCAAATAGTCATGTGTCATATGTTGTTGGAAAGATCACAAGAGTAGAATACAAACAGCCTATTTGTTTTACTCAAAGATAAAAACATATATAGTGAGTAATAGCTAAGTATATGTCTTTGACATACATGTTACATGTAAATGGGTGTTGCTTATGTGCCACATTTTCACTTATATCTTCACAAAAACGGAACATAAGTTATTATATACCACTTATAGGAAACGATTATCTTTAAAATGTGCCCACACACAATGTAATCAGATGACATCCGCAGAAATTCTGTAGTTCGTTATCCAGCATCATGGAAAGCTAATTCAATCATATTAGGGTTTAGATCATTGCAACTAGAGGTTGAAGTCATCCAAATATGGGCAGAGAGGATCGTTCACTCTAATTACATATAACCATCAGAAGATGGTGCCAAGTACATGACACAGACGAGTATACTTTGTTGTATTTGCATGTGTAATTCATTCTTATGTACAATTATTATGTTTTATTTGTTTGGAGATGTTTTTGGACACTAGGATAAACTTTTGTAACTTTTGATTGCTTTTTTGTATCAACACAAAATTACTCCGTTACAGGTGACATGATTGGAAACAAAAGCAAAAAAAGTTTTTCAGAGCCACATTATTTACGCTCAGAGATATATAATCCCAAATCCGAGAGAGGAAAAAAAAAAGTACATTTTTGGCTCAAGTGATTTTGTGATTTTTTTAAAAAATGTTTTAACAGTTTGTTAGACTGAGAGTCTCATTTAAAATGATACCAAACATAATAGTCCTCTTTGTTTTTTTGTAGAGTTATGATTCTTTAATTTTGGGAATGCCACTGAAACAGGATAACTTTAAAAATGTAACAAAAACTCAAGTTAATTTGTTGTCATTTTTATTTATTTCAGTTAGTTTTGGAGTCTTGTAAATGTATTTTAGTCTAGTTTCCGTTTTTTATTTATTTTATTTTTTATAATTTTAGTTTAGTTAATTAGTAGTTAGTTTTCATTTTTATTTCAGTTACCAAAACGGTTTTCATTAATGATAACACTACTTTGAACTTTATGAAAACTGCCATCAGATTAAAACCACTTAAAATGATACTATTTTATAAATAATTTTATGATAGCCGGTGGGTATAATAATGGTGAATAAATATAGTGATTGAGTATTGTGCTGTCATCATCAACAAAGCTGCACATGGCATTATAACATTTTGGTGTCACAGGTGTTATAGAAATAATTTCTGAGTCAGAGGATGAGAAAAACTCTCCAGTGGAAGTAATTATGGTAATTCCAATGCTATGTGAACGCAGCAATACAAATTCTAAATGGTCTTTTTTTTTGACAGTGTTGTCATGTTCCACAACAGGTTAACTAGTTAATGTTTTCACCATGTTGCAGGGAAGAGCATCAGAGCAGTCTGGCCACTACGAGAGAGAGGACGGCACTGAGAGTGACATCTTTCAAGTACACATTAGCGATGAACATCAAGACCTTGAGAACACCTCTGGTGCTGAAGAGGACAGAGCTGTTGTTGTATTAGATGACAACTGTCAGAACCTGGACACGGGGATGGAGGAACACAATATGGAGGGTCGCATGAAAGGCAACAGCCTGAGAGGAGCAGCTCGCATGTGGAGGCGAAGACACGGCGAGCACAGGGGAGGCCGAGGAAGAGGCTTCAAAAACAGGAAGCGGTACACTTTAAAAGATCGCAAGCTTCTGGGTAACTATCAGGAGGCTTGGCGCTTTCCGACCCCAGATGAGATCATGGGGAATTTTGGAGCTGACTTTGGTGCCGATTACCTGTCCAATCAGCATCTTGCAGATGGTTCCCTCC
Organism: Xyrauchen texanus; assembly: GCF_025860055.1. NCBI lineage: Eukaryota > Metazoa > Chordata > Actinopteri > Cypriniformes > Catostomidae > Xyrauchen > Xyrauchen texanus. Next base: position 30,610,822 of record NC_068301.1, read on the forward strand.
ACGTCGAGTACAGGGTGCGTGAGGGTCGAGGAGAAGAGGGTGGCTCTGATGGGGGTCCTGCACACTTTGGTGTAGCAGGTTCTTTAGGGGAGGAGGGAATGGGAGTTGGGACACCTTCGAATGAGCGCGGCACAGCTGATGAGTCAGTGGCGGTGGTGGGATCCACTTCCTGTGTAACGGGAGCGGTTGTATGCGAGCACTGTGGACTTGCGTTTTCTTCAACACAAGACTTAGCCGTGCATTCCCTGGCGACACACCGGCTATATGTGTGTCCGTGCTGCGGCAAGAACTTCAGCCACTCCAGTAACCTCAACCGACACATGGTCGTTCACCGCGGAGCCGCCAAGCTCCACTCCTGCCCCCTGTGCCACAAGACCTTCACTCAGAAGTCAACACTGTGCGACCACATGAACCTCCACAGCGGTGAGCGCCCACACGTGTGCGCGTACTGCCATGTGAGCTTCGCCCACAAGCCTGCTCTGCGTCGCCACCTGAAGGAGCAACACGGAAGGACCACCGCTCAAAACTACCTGGAGATGCAGCGGAATAATGAGGGAATGGCTGGAGGTGTTGGAGGAGGAGTTTAAATAGGCCATTTAAAAATAAAGCCATTTCCCGTTGACTTTAACGTGGGTAACAATAATGGCTACATTTTGGCTTTAAAGTTGAAATTTTATTTCAGTTCTACAGAATTGTTGCTCAGAAGAAATTGTCATTGTGCAGATCCTAATACTGTTTAAGCATTTGATTATTTTTGCCTATAGAGACTCAATTATGTTGCTTATACAGTGGCAAGAAAAAAATATGTGTGCCAGCACTTTGATGGTCCGAAAGTCATATTTAGGCAGTATAAATGTAATCCAGTCAATCAATGAACATCTTCTGAAGCAAATTGATAGGTTTATGTAAAAAACAAGCCAATAATTTACATATTTTTAACTTTAAATCGGCGCTTCCATCCAGGGCTCTGATGCTGTTTGAAATGGCCGAACTTTCACGTGACGTTCGTTTTTCTGTTGTAAATAAGCGGTGCTTCCGAACTCTCACGTGAGCTCGTGCATTTTAAAAGTTAATTACATTTTAATTATTGATTTATTTGTTCCAATAATGTATAGATTTGTTTCATAAGTCATTCATTGATCGACTGTACTAATGTGGATTACTTTTAAGCTGCCTAATTATGACTTTTGGACCGTCAAACTGCTGACACCTGTGTACTTCCATTATAAAGACCTGACAGATCTGTCTTCTTCTAAAAATCTTCTGGGATGGCATCAGGGTAAGTTAATAATGAGAGAATTTTTTTGAATTTTCATTTTGAACCATTCGTTCAAGATCTGGGCTCTTTCTGGATCACTCCAAAAGGTGGATTTTCTTCTCTTTTTTTTAAGCCATTCTGTAGTGGACTTACTTCAATGTTTTGGGTCAATGTCCTGCTGCATCACGCAACTTCTACTGAGCTTCTGCTGGCGCACAGCCACCCTGACATTATCCAGTAAAAATATTTTTCTAAGCTCTTCAAGATCAATTTTTAACCTTTTCCAGCTTTATGCAAAACAACAATATTTGATCGTAGGTTTTCTGAGATCTCTTTTTTTGTGAGGCATGGTCCACGTCCCACACCTCCAATCTTGTTTCATTAATTGGATGCCAGGTTTGCAAACTCCTGACTCTAATTAGTATTTTTTTAATGTTATTAGCCTATGTGGTACACAAACTTTTTCCAACCTACACTGTGAATGTTTGAATGATGTATTCAATATGTACAAAAATACAATAATTTGTGTGTTATTAGTTAAAACAGATTGTTTTTGTTCATTATTGAACCAGATTTTAAGACAAATTGAAACAAATGCAGGTAATTCCAAAGGGTTCACATATTTTTTATTGCCACTGTATACTCGCACAAATGCTACAGTTCTGTGTATCTTTCCAGGTTAAAAAAAAGTTACTGCTAGTGCAGAGCTAATAATGGACATCAGAAGGGAAGGTCGTGGTCTATGTTTGTGGCTTGTAGACGTTTAGACGGATGTTAATATGTACTGTGGCCAATGAGGAAAGTAAGAAAAAGTCTTTGTCATTTTAGTTGTAGTGAAAATTCAGTGTCTGTATGTCATTAATTACATGAAACTGCTGTTAAAATGAGAGTTTGTCTCATCTGTAATTTTATTGCTTTGGCTTCAAATGACATTGCCTCTTGAGTCAAACCAATGTCCCTTTAAAGGTGAAATCTTTACTTTCTTCAAACAGGTTTCCCAAATTATTTTATCTAGGGCTGTTAATCAATTCAAATTTGAATCTAAATAATTCTATGATATGCCAATTATTTAAATTAATTGCAAATATAAATATTTGCAGAGAAAGGCCCTCAAATAAAAATAAATATATGATAATTTACAATAATTAAAATGCATTATATAATTGTGTCAGAGGAGTAAAGCATTGATAATGATACAAAAGTGGCTTTAGGAGGCAATATATTGTTTGTCCATATAATTAAACATAAGCCTATCACTGGCCTGATCATCTCACTTTGGTTGCATTGTAATAAACAGCGTTTTTAAGTAACTTAGAAAAACATTTGTCTAGATCCCTGCATTCAGAATTGCCTACAGCTGGGATTTAGGTGTTACGATTTTCCCCCATTAGTTTTTATGTGGCCTGTCTTCCTCTCCTTATACTGTCTCTGCTTAAGCATACTAAAAGTAGAACTTCAAACTACATCCAAATCACTTTGTCAAGTGAAGAATGTTTCTTTTACCATTTTAAACCATAATTAAGCTCTTTGGTCTAAGATGTTAAATTACCTTTCATGGATAAACTCGGCATAAAAGAAAAACTGATCGATTACCCAACAAACCTACAGTAATCACAGACTTAAAGGGATAGTTCACCCAAAAATAAAACATTATCTCATCATTTACTCACCCTCATGCCATCCCAGATGTGTGTGACTTTCTTTAGCAGAACACATACGAAGAATTGTAGGAGAATATTTCAGCTCTGTAGGTTCATACAATGCAAGCGAATGGTGACCAGAAATTTGAAGCTCCAAAAATCACATAAAGGCAGCATAAAACTAATCCATAAGACTCCAGTTGTTAAATCCATGTCTTCAGAAGTGATATGATAGGTGTGGGTGAGAAACGGACCAATATTTAAGTCCTTTTCTACTATAAATCTCCACTTTCACATTCTTCTTTTGTTTTTGGCGATTCAAATTCATCCATATTGCCACCTACTGGGCAGGGAGGAGATTTTATAGTAAAAAAGGATTTAACCACTGGAGTCATATGGATTAATTGTATTCTTACTTTATGTGCTTTTTGGACCTTCAAAGTTCTGGCAACCATACACACATCTGGGATGGCATGATGGTGAGTAAATGATGAGAGAATTTTCATTTTTGGGTGAACTATCCCTTTAAGACAGTAGTGGGATCCCACTCAATCTGATATAATGTTATTACTTGTTATTGTGATAACAAGCCAGTCCACTTACATAATAATGCATGCCACAGTATTTGTGTATATATATATATATATGCTTGCAGCAAAACCAGAGCACAGCAAGGTCTGACCTACAGCTCATTTGATCAATGCCAACTAATGCTCTGCATTGATATGGGTATGCAGAGCTCCTGTAAATGAGCACACTCAAAAGCTAGTGTTCAGATTTGAATAGAAAAACAAAGAGGATTATAGTTTGCAAGACTCTGAAAGAGCACAGCACAAAACAGGCTTTTCAGATTGACCTTATTGTTAAATGTTGCCCCACACAACTAATGGAAAAGTTTATTGATTTATTTATTGAACGCAACAACATAAACCATGACGGAGTTAAATGTCTAGCTACAAAACGTTTGTTGAGAACTCCCAATACCTCACTAATTATTTCAAAACTCAACAGCCGATCATGCTTTTGAAAAGTAACAGATTTTCCTACTGTCCCACTTCATTGAAAAACAAAAGGCCTGCTGTATATTGACAAAAAGCTAATGCTGGTTTTCAACCAGCTTAGCTAGTTTACAAATGTTGATAACTGTGTTTTTAAAATAAATCTTCACTGTAGACGACTTGGCTCCGTTTGTCCCTGTATGAGCCTTTGGCGCTGTTCTGCACAGCTGTGATATAGAAGACAAAGAAAGAGAAGGAATAGAAAAGCAGACAAAAATAGAAATGGGTTAGTCAAGGGTGAAACACTCAGCCTTTTTGACAGTTTCTTCCTGTGAAATGTCCTTATTTACCCAGAGAAGCCCAGACAGATTTCCCTGTGGCAGCATCAAGCATAGGCTGCTTCCTGGCAATGCTGACTTTGATGTTGACATCACCCACTGTAGTGCCATTCAACTGAGACGAGTGAAAGAGTTGAAAAACAAGGACAGTTGGGATCGGAGTAAATTAAGCAAGTATTCCAGGTTTTAATACAACTAACCATCTCCATTACCACAGAAAATGTTTCCACAAATGGCAAGAACTTGTGGTAATAAAAGAAAAATGTGTTGTGTTTAACCTGTAATATTCCTTTGATAAAGATGGAAGTGAATGTGTAGAATATGGGCCTTTTTGGAGTACAGGTGGATGAAATACTCACCTCTGTCACCGCTTGGTCTGCTGACTCCATCTTTTCAAAGGTAACAAAGGCACAGCTGGTAAGTGACAAGGACAAAAGGGGTAAAAAATGGTGTATAAAGTGTATGGTCCTATTACCTTCTCTAGTCAATGAGACCTTTTCAAAATCTCAAAAAAGGATGAAAATGAATCATACTTGCGTAAAGAGTCCATTGAAAGGTCGATAATGTTGCCATGCTGAGCAAAGGCAGAGCGCACGTTTTCCTCCACTAAACCTGTGCCGTAAACGTACACTGTGTTTCCCTTCCGCACGCCTCTGCGCTCTGGATATGAGTCTGAACCTGGACAGCATTACAGAAGATATTTAGGGCTTCAGATTTTCCATCCAAAAATGAAAATTCTGTCAATACTTTCTCACATTCATGTCATTCAAAACCCACATCCTATACATTTTTCAAGCTACATAAAAGACAAAAAAACTACCATCAAAGTAATCCATATGCAGGGGCGGATTATAACTAGCAATGGTCCCGGGGCCAATTTTCTTTTAGGGCCCCACCGGTCCAATTATCTAGTTGAGATCCACGCGAAATACATTTTCATTTATTTTATTCCCTTTAAATTCCCATTCTGTTATTTACAATCAGATTTATTCAAACAAACAGCACGGATGTGGTAAAGAAACCACTTAACCGAAACGTTCGCTGAACTATTCTTAAAGAGACAGTACCAATACAAACTCAATGTAAATATTACAAATTATGCATAAAAAAACAAGAATGTGACAAAATGTGTATTAGATGCCTACACGTGCATATATTTAAAGTTTAGGCAGTTCTGGCTCGCGCTGCCTTATCTTTTCAATCTCATCTGGCTTATGTGTGTTCCATTTAGAAGTGATCATCCCTAAACCCACTTGCCTTCAAAGACTTTACTCTCCATTGTGAGAGCTTTGAAGGGCTGAAAGGGGTGGGGCTAAAAACAGTGGTCATTTTATTGTAAATTCCTTTTGGAACGACTTACAGCTTGGCTACCATTATTATTCTCCTATCAAAAAAGCATTGTGAAGTCATCATTTAAGCCAAAATCCCCTAGACTACATTACATTGACAGAATGTTCAAATAGTGATTTCATTCTTTCTCTTACTCTAACACCTGTAAACATTTCTAACTTGAAGCATTTAAAAGTATTTTAAACTTTCAGACAAGGTTTTGTCAAGCCAACATTATAGTCTGTATAAACAAACTTTACGTATCTAGTTTAATCAGACATTTGTACCTCACAAAATAAAAAAATCATTTTCTACTTTTTCCCAATCAACTAAGCCCAGTTATTATTTGTTATAAATGTTTTTGTTCAACAGCACTTTTCAAACAAAGCCTAAAGCTCAACCCTATAAAGCCAAATATATGAAAACTGTAAGAAACCACATGCGGCTTCAATTCAATTTATACTTATTTTGAAATATCAGTAACAATATAAACGTTATTGTTAATTTTACTTTATCAAAATCAGCAAAAATTTCACATCAAAAAGACGAGTGCATCACAATATGAAGGTAGCCTTTTTGGAAATTATAATATAAGGTCTTCTACATCCAGAAGAGCATTGAAACTTTCACCAGGAGGCAGTAGACATCTAGTGCAATGCATACAACTGGGTTTTGATCATGTTGATGATGTAGATGATTTAGAATGTAATGTATAAAATATGATACGTGCAGCATTATAGGGTTAAAGAGTGGCTCAAAAATTTTATAAAAAACAAGAAGGCAAAAGGGTCCTATAAGAGGGCTAGGGACCCTCCTAGTCACAAGGCCCTTTGTAAGATGCGGGGCCCACCTTTTCAAGCATATATAAACATTTGTTTTCAAAGTTGATGGGCCGCAAAACTTTGAACTGGCCCCATTGGTCCGGTTTGTAATACACCTATGTCAATGTGACTCGGGTGTTGTAATCCAAGTATTCTGAAGCCACATGTTAGCTTTATGTGAAAAACAAGTCGTTATCCTGCAATAATCTTCCCATTTGCTATGGCGAAACGATTAATCAAACTAAAACTGGAATCACAATATGACACAGTGGGATTATCATACTGCACGGGCAGCAATTTAATTAAATAAATTGTCTTAATGTGCTGTTTGCTGTTTTGTCTGTAATGTGTAGTGCCTTCTTAAAGGGATAGTTCACCCAAAAATGTAAATTCTCACATAATTTACTCACTCTCATGCCATCCCAGATGTGTATGACTTTTTTTCTTCTGCTGAACACAAACAAAGATTTTTAGAAAAATATTTCAGTTCTGTCGATCCATACAATGCAAGTGAATGGTGACCAGAATTTTGAATGTCCAAAAAGCACTTAAAAGTAATCCAGAAGACTCCAGTGATTAAATCCATGTGTTCAGGAACCATATAATAGGTGTTGGTGAATAACAGATCAATATTTAAGTACTATTTTACTTAAATCTCCACTTTTACTTTCACATCTGAAAGTCACATGTGATGCCTGTTTAGTTTCACTTTCACATCTGAAAGTGCAAGTGGAGATTTATAATAAAAAAATACTTAAATGTTGATCTGTTTCTCATCAGCACCTGAAGATATTGATTTAACCACTGGAGTCTTATGAATTCCTTTTATGCTATTTTATCTGCATTTTGGACCTTCAGATTTCTGGTTACCATTCACTTACCTACAGAGGACCATGGACCTACAGAGTTCAGATATTCTTCTAAAAATATTCGACTGTATTCTGCTGAAGAGAGAAAGTCTCTCTTGAGGGTGGCATGAGGTTGAGTAAATGATGAGAGAATTTACATTTTTGGCTGAACTATTACTTTACTTGTAAATGGGGTCAGTGAATTACACATGTGTTTTCAATGATTTAAAGCAGTTCTGTGCTCGATGCACAAATTGTATCTATCAGGTGCCCCAAGTGTTAGGTGGAGTGTGCTAACATGCGCCAAGCACATTATATTGACAATTTTGTAAATTGTACATTTGTGTAATTTCACATATGTTTGACCTCTACAATTTACTAAACAAATCTAAAATAACCCCATGACACTGGGTTTTTGTGGACAGAAAGGGATAAGAGAGCATTTCATTGCATTAAAAGGCTGTTGTCAACTCAACTTCAGTTCCATCAGTTTTACACAGCAGACAGATGCAATGCGATTGTATCTAAAACAGTATTTCCAGTTGGAAAAACGTGGTTTAAATTTGGTTAAAAGGAATCACTTATAAGTTTTTTATTTCACGAATTTTTTATGTTTATCATATTTCAGTTCAAATAGCAATCACAATATTTATATGTTATTATTTAATTTTTTTTATCCCCTTTTCTCCCAATTCCCACTACTTAGTAGGTCCTCATGGTGGCGCGGTTACTCACCTCAATCCGGGTGGCAGAGGACAAGTCTCAGTTGCCTCAGTCAATCCGCACATCTTATCACGTGACTCAATGTGCATGACACCGCACAGACTCCCAGCATGTGACGACTCATGCTATTCTCCTTGATCCATGCACAACTTACCACTCTCCCCACTGAGAGCCAGAACCCCTAATCACGACCATGAGGAGGTTGCCCCATGTGACTCTACCCTCCCTAGCAACTGGGCCAATTTGGTTGCTTAGGAGACCTGGCTGGAGTCACTCAGCACACCCTGGATTTGAACTCATGACACCAGAGTTGGTAGTCAGCGTCAATAATCACAATATTTTTTTAAATAATCGCAATAACATATTTAGATTTTTCAGCACTACCCTCTGTCAAAAAATCTCAATCGCGCTCCATTTCAATTTACATATGGCTCATTTAGTCGCATGTCAGATAGAATTTTCCTAAAGGTGAGTAACAGCAAAGAGCAAGATTTGCAGTGAATAACACAAAGCCCCATATAAAGCTATCAATTGGCTTCAGAGGACTTAGAATACTGCACATGAGGTGCATGGACAACATTTATGGAGCTTGACAGACATGGTCATCATTTACAATCATTGTATGAAAAAGAGTAGCATGTAGATTCTTTAAAATGTCATCTTTTGGGTTCCATGGCAAAAATAACAACATGCAGTTTTGGAACAAAATGAAGATGATTAAATAATGACAGGATTCCCATTTTGGGGTGAACTACATTTCAACATCAGTAACAACTATTAAGCAGTGTATTACAGCACAGATTAACTTACGTCTGTAGGGCCCATCCCTTTCTCGATCTCGATTTTGATCTCTGTCCCTGTCTCTTTCTCTGTCGCGGCTCCTGTCCCGATCACGTTCGCGTTCTCTGTCCCTGCCTCTTTCACGGTCTCTCTCTCTGTCCCGTTCTCTGTCACGATCCTTCTCCCAGTCAATCTCTTGTTCCCGCTCGCGCTCAACATCTCGACTCGATGACATTCCTCCTTCATCCTCACGAGAACGATCTCCAGTAACAAAGCTATGAGAGGACAGAGAAAAAACCAGTCTGAACTATGACTGCAAGAAACATATGCATATGTTTACAGTATTATTTTCTATACTGAGCTTGGCAGTCTCACCATTCATACAGCGATTTCCTTTGGACTCGTTTACCAGACTGCAGAGAGAAGATGATGTGCACAGTCAAGACTAGTCAAGCACAACAGCCTACAGTTTAGCTAATGAATATTTTATATGCTGGAGGAATTCTTTATTGTGATTAGTATTATTACTAAATGTAATTATTTATTGAACATATGTGTATTTTATCTTATTGCCATTGCCACTACTTTATAAAGCAGTAAGCCTCAAAGGAGTGACTAGTAACTGTTGAAAATGCATCCGGTGGTTTATTTCTACAGTATAATCCAACTTTACATCGGGAGGTTCCTCATCTGTGGAGACACTCCTCTGAAATGGCAGGAACGCTGGGGCAGGGCCTTTCTCTGGATCCTGGGAAAAAAGGAATTACAAGGTTAACTTTATGCAAAAATTTAAAAGCAAACATCGACCTGATCATGCTTCACCTACCATTTGCATCCTAATGAATGGAAAAATGACTATACTTCATAAATATGTTCACTGACACAACAACAGTACAAACATTTGACTACAAAAGAAATAATGAGGTGAAAAAGGTCTCTTGCCTTCAATTTCCCCTCAAGTGTTCTAGAGCGCTTGAAGCCAGAATTCTTGTTTTCCGATTTGATGGCACTGATCGCTCCAGACTTGATAAGCATTTTCGCCTGCTCTGTCGCTGTCGCCGTGTCCACCACCGGCTGATCTGACAAGGCTTATCAGAGAGAGAGAGGTCATTTGAAGAGCATCAATTTCATGCAAACATATTTCAGGAACAACTGGAAAAAATCCAGAGATTGACTTACTGCGCTTCAATCCAGTCTGACTCGTCTGATTGGTGGAGCTCTGTTTCTTCAGAGCCAATAGGGCCTTTTTCTGCAAAACAGAAAAGAGAATAGACAATAATGCATGTATGGTAATATGGAATGTTTACATGTTGCTGTTAGTGATTAAAAGACAACATGTAGCCAAGATGAATATGTAGCCACTACGGATTAGCACGAGTAATTGATTAATCGAGTATTCGTTCAGCTTTAAATACTCGACTTGTAAAAACACTACTCGAATATTGACAATTTGATTTTCTTTTGTGCCTTTTCCTGCCATGGGCAACAATGAAACTGCTTTCCTTATCTAAATCTTGCTGTTACACTCAAAAGTTCACCCAAAAAAAATTCTGTCATTATAAAGAGACCAAATCATTTTTTTCTCATGGTCTTAAAAACATTTTGATTTAACATTTGTTTCCCACCACATAATCCTTTTACTTACATTTGTGTTTTTCATATTTATTTTATTTCATACTTCACTATTATTCTGAAATGTAGAAAACAGCTTTAATAGTCAGGTGTGTTAGTAGAGTTGGGGTACTCAAGTTCGAACTTGAGTCCAAGTAACGAGTCCAATTTGAATGGACTTGGATGCATTTTTACTCAGACTCTTGTACGGCCGAGTCCATAGCATTTGTGATGCAATGAAAAACAAACAAATAAACGAAAAAATTACATAACATAGGGTGACCATACTTTTCCCCAGATATGTCCTCTTTTTAAGACCTGAAAAAAGCATCTTGCTGGGATTTCAAAATTGCCTCTAAATGTCTGGGATTTGGCTTTATCATCATATTGAGGTGCTCTCTCAGTTAGTACTATCATACATACTGTGCATCAGTTTTCACACGTATATGTCCTTACGTGTGATTATTCTGGCTGAGAGCAGCAGCGTGCACTCTTTCAAAGTATTTTTAAATCTCTCGCTTGCGCCTGTGCTCTATGTGTGTGCGGGAAAGTAATCACCATTCACCTGACGTGCTCTGCCGCTCTCCTCCAGAAATATCAATAGCGCAAGTCCATTTTAAAAAGTATGTTCCCCAACTCTGCAAATTATTAAATAGAACGCATGTTTTATCAGACTTGAGCTAACTACACAAAATCATTTCAAACTGAAAATGTTGACTATATCGAGACAAAATCAAATTTACTACGTATCAAGGACATTTAAAATAATATGACCTCATGAAATAGACCATGATGGAAATTGTACAAATCAGTCCATCACATGCCGGCACTTGCGTTTCAATGGAAAAAAGTCAGAAAATACAATGAACACAAGTGAGGGGAGAAGACTCTCTTCACCTATTATCCATACTAAATATAATGTGAAAAGTATCATCAGCCCAAGGCAAGTTTGATCCTGACTTTAGCGAAGAAGGCTACACCTGGACATGGGTTTTGTTAATGGTAATGTTTTTATTTTTGTTTTTTTAATGGTATCTGATCTTTTCTGTTTTTATTTTATGTTGTTGTATTTAATTTTATGGGCATTATTAAATATTTTAAACATATTAAATCTATTTAATTAATTACATTAAATGTATTTCACAAAGAATTTGAGATAAAACTAAACAAAATTGAATGGACAAATTGTAAATAAAGTAGAAATAAAAACTAAATACAAATGGTTTTAATGACTAAATCAGCTTTCACTTGCTTTAGTCTGTGTTTGAGTGGAGGGGAAGCAACAAATAATTGAAATGTCAACAGAAAGCAATAAGAAGTGTGTTGAAGGACAGTTTTGTCGTCATACACCTAAAGCATGTGCTTTCATTCTGAAACCACTTTGAAGTCTGTTCAGCTGGATATATAGAGGTGTTTTTGTTACATTTATATTGACAAGTGTTTTTCTTAGTTGTGAAAGTAAAAAAGCTTTAAATATTGATGTTGAATTCATGTTTATAATTTTAATTCAGATTCATGAACAGATTCATTCGGACTCGGACTCTGCCTGTTATGCACACGGTCTTGAGTCCGACTCTGCCCCTTTTGGACTCGGACTCGACTGTTTAAAGACTCTGACATGACTCAGACTCAGCTTGTTATGACTCGGTCTTGAGTCAGACTCTGCCCCTTTTGGACTTGGACTCAATTGTTTAAAGACTCGTTCTCGGCCTGTTATTACTCGGTCTTGAGTCCGACTCTGCCCCTTTTGAAATCGGACTCGACTCGGGCTGTTATGACTCGGCCTGGAGTCCAACTCAGCCACTTTTGGACTCTGACTCGACTTGATTTTTTAAAGACTCAGACTCAACTCGCCCTGTTATGACCCGGTCTTGAGTCCGACTTGGTCCCTTTTGGACACGGACTCGCCTCGATTGTTTAAAGACTCGGAGTCGACTCGTACTGTTATGACTCGGTCTTGGGTCCGACTCTGCCCCTTTTGGACTCAATTGTTAAAAGACGCGGACTCCACTAAGGTGGACTCCAACCCAACACTAAAGCCTAGTAATAACCATGACTGTAATAGTAAATATCAATTGGTAGAGTAAACATGGTACTAGATTTCACCTTTTTCTTTAATTTGGCATATTTCTTCTGCAGTGCTTCTTCCTCATCTGTCAGTGAACTGGGAAATATCGCCATCTCACTGGATCTCTATGCAGAAAAACAATAGCAATATGTTTTAGATGTAGCCTGTGCCATCTTCAAACACTGCATACAAATGAAAGTCCCATAATAAATGTAATGTAAACCGTAAATAAATGAATCAACACCTATCAGTGAGGAGGAATTTGTTATCAGGATGCTATGATTCCGTTCCAACTGACTTAAAATAAACGTTCATTCAATAAAATGCGCTTCATAGTTTAAAAGCAGCACTTTGTATGAAATTACCTTATATTTATATGATCAGTTTCTGCGAGTGAGCGGCTCGCTTGACGCACTAATATGACGTCATCTGATGTTAACCGACAGGCTGAACGGCTACAAAAATGTAATTACAAAACTTAGCGATCTTTATTTGTCTGCATTGTGTAATAAAACTTTACTGAAAAAAGTTAACTTCAAATGTAACACAAACTGACCACTATATTAGCAAGAACAAAGTGTTAAAATAAAAATAAACATCTTCCGTCGCTGTAATTGTGCGCAGCATCCTCCTGATCTGAAACTTCACTGTGATACTGAAGAACTGCAGATAGTGACATGGACAGAATAGGTATGAAAATATATAACATAAATATTAGTTTGCTTTGAAATTTGCAATTCGGTTTCTGCCTGTATGTCTCCCTAAAGGTGGTATGACCGGCAATCAGTACAGGATCTCATCTGCTTTCTGTTGTTTTAATCGCTCATGACAGCCACCTCAGCAACTTCATTGTCTAACTCAATATGACAATGTTTTATATCCTTTAAATATGTGCATGTTAGTTTCATTCTGGCCTGACTGTTATTCTAGTGACACAGATGTACTGTTGTTCATGCCGTTTGTAGATTTGCCCCCAGTGGGTCCAGATGATTTGCCCCTGTCTTTGCTGGAGATGGGCTGCTCTGGGAGATTTGAGCTCATCACACACCCACTGCCCAAGAATAAACCCCTGCCTCCACTGAGCACAGTACATCATTCAATTATACTGAAAACATTATGTGTGGTTTATGAGTTAGTTCAATGTTGGCTCGTGTTAGCTAAATTATGTATATTTAAAACAGATTCAACTTGATATTTATATTTTATATGTCAGTTTGTAATATTTTGGCAATCTTTTCAGCTGCCCCATGGGCTACCTCCCACCTGCCTGGATCTGAAAACAGAGGTTGAGAAGCGTTTTCTCAGAGATCCTGCTTGTCTCCCCATACATGATGTGGATGACGCCTTCAACAAGTTCCTCAAGTAGGAAACTCTAAATGTTCAGAAACAGCACCTTTCTATTGCCAAACATGTCACATTCTTATGCTTGATCAATTGTGGCTCTTGGAATTTGTCTCTCAGGATTAGTAAGAGAAATAGAGAAGTGGATTCTCTTCTGAACTGCTCTCTGTCTCCACTGCACTCTGGTCTGTCTGTAGTCAGAGACCCCACCACCGGGATGCTGCTGGATTTCACTGAGGTAACATGAGAAAGCATCTGTAACACTGGAAATGCAGTCTAGTAAAGCTTGGACTAACAAATAGTTATAATAGTAACAAATCTCTTTAAATGTGATGTGTGTAATTAGTTTGATGTAGCTATCCCAGATGTGCATGACTTTTGTTCTTCAGCAGAACACAAACAAAGATTTTTAGAAGAATATTTCACCTCTGTAGGTTCATGCAAGTGAATGGTGACCAGACCTTTGAAACTTCAAAAAGGACAAAGGCAGCATAAAAGTAATCCATCAGACTCCAGTGGTCTTTTGAAGCGATATGATAAATGTGTGTGAGAAACAGACCATAATATAATTTTTTTTTTTTACTGTTCATCTTTCCATTGCTGTCTCTAGGCACGACATGATTTCAAGCTCAATTACAGTGAAAAAGGAGTTAGATTTTGGTATGTTCTCACCCAAAACCAACTGGATCACTTAAGAAGACATGGATTAAACCACTGGAGTCTGATGGATTACTTTTATGTACTTTTTGAAGCTTCAAAGTTCTGGTCACTATTCACTTGCATTGTATGAACCTACAGAGCTGAAATATTCTTCTAAAAATCTTTGTTTGTGTTCAACAGAAGAAAGGTTGTACACATCTGGGATGGCATGAGGGTGAATAAATGATGAGAGAATTTTCATTTTTGGGTGAACTATCCCTTTAAGACTTTCTCATCCCACTGTAAAGATGATTTGTGTTTCTCATATCCCATCTTAATATGCAGAAACAACTATGTGTTGTAAACCATTCATCTGTTGTTTTCCTCCAAAAGTGGCTCTGTGACACTATTAAAAATTCCTCTGATTGTTTGTGCAGCCCAACACAGTAACATTGACTAATTCAATGGCATTAGTTTGGGGCGGGACTAGCTGTTTTTTACTCAATGGCAGACAGGGCGGCTACTCAGGAAAGCTGTTCGAAAACAGCCATTATTTGGGCTAGTTTGGTGCTGCTTCTAAAAAAAAAAAGTCACCTTTAAAATTTATTTTTAATGTGCGCAAGGACAGCATAGCCAGCATATAAAAAAAAAGGCAGGTTTTTTATAATGTATACTGTATAATGTTGTTGTCTGTCATTCTGTCAGGTGTTATTAGAGGACACAGGGTTATCTGCAAAGAATTCACTCTCATTGCAAAGACAGCCAGGACCTCCATCAGAGAGCCTTAGAGGGAGTAATACAAACTACCCATTTTTGCCAGGTACTGTAGCTCATATTTTGATAAAAATATTAGACTTTGCAATAAGGTTCCATTAGTTAACGTGAACTAACAATGAACAATACTTTTACAGCATGTATTAATCTTAGTTAATGTTAATTTCAACATATGTTAAGATTCGTTAATGCACTATGAACTAACAATGAACAATTGTGTTTTGATTAACATTAACAAAGATTTAAAAAATGCTGTAAAAAATATTTTTTCATTGCTAGTTCATGATACCTAATGCATTAACTAATGTTAACGAATGGAACCTTATTGTAAAGTGTAACCAATAAAAAATATCACAATTATCAGTAAAGAAACGTCCTGTTTTTTAACTCTGTTGTCTGTTCAACAGCTGGAATGGAAGAACTGACGTTGGAGCAGATAATAAATAAGTCAGAAATGGAAGAGGACATTGACTTTGAGAAAGGTATGTGATCTGTCTTGATCGTCATTGTCACAGTATGGTCCTTTGTCTAGTAAAAAACTGTGGTGGCTTTTTTTCTCATTTTAGATTTGTTGACTGTTCCTCCTGGACTGAAGGCTGGTATGGACTTTATTGAGAAAGGTCTGATTTCATTATTACTTTCCATATGTTTTATCCCCCCTTTGGGTTGTGCAGCACTATTCAAAATTGTTCCTCTATGTGCCATTAGAAGCCAAAACCATGAAGGGTGAGGTGAACTTGCTGTCGCTCTTGTCAGTGTTTGATGATGTCATTGACACTCTGCCAGAGGAAAAAGAGGGAAATTCACAAAAAGAGGAGACCATTAAACTTCCCAGAAGCAACAGCCTGGAGGACCTGGGAATTAAAGTATGCATGATTTTGATATACAATTCTGAGCAAGATAATTAACAAAACGTTAATTAAAACTCTTTTAAAGCTTTTGGAAACAATTGGCAAATCTTGTATATTTAAACCCACTTTTTTTTCAGGATTCGTCTGTCTCTCCTTCTCAACCTCCAGCAAACAGGGTTGGTGAGACTGAACAAAAGAAAAAAACACAGGGTGAGGAGAAGGGAGACAATAAAAAATGGGCAATTCCAGTGGATATCACCTCACCCTGTAATGACTTCTGCAAACGCATCCCTGATCCAGCCTTTAAGGTATTGCCACTGACCCAACTGGAGTGTTGCAAACAGAACTGAAAGGGACAGTGTAACGGGTAAGGGATGGGCAAGGAGGAGGAGGGAATCGGCAGAACAGTCAACGTAACTTTTAATGACATAAACTAAACTTAAAAAAACATAAACACACACAGCGGCAGCGTGTGTCTCTCTCTCTCTTGAACTGGCGTCTCCGGCTCCCCTTTATCTCCCTTTCCCTCACAGTCCAGCACACCCTCCTCCTCATAACACTCCTCCCCTGCCCGATTCAGGCTGGAGTGCTATCCGGACTGGCCTACCCCCCTTTCTTCTGTTGAACACAAACAAAGATTTTTAGAAAATTATCTTAGCTCTGTAGGTCCATATAATGCAAGTGAATGGTGGCCAAAATCTTGAAGCTCCAAAATGGATATTAACTCAGCAGAGAAGTAATCCATAGAACTCTAGTGGTTTAATCAGTTTTCTGAGGCGATTCAGTTGGTTTTGGGTGAGAACAGACCAAAATTTAACTCCTTATTTACGGTACAACTTGCCATTGCAGTCTCCTTGGTGATCATGATTTCAAGCTTGATTACACTTCCTTGCACCATCTTGTGTTTTGCACAGGCAACAAGCAATAGGAAGTGTAATTGAGCTTGAAATCATGATCCTGCCTAGAGACTCCAATGGCAAGATGTACAGTAATAAAAGAGTTCCATTTTGGTCTGTTCTCACCCAAAATTTATCATATGACTTCAGAAGACATAGATTAACCCACTGGAGTCGAATGGATTCATTTTATGCTGCCTTTATGTGATTTTTGGAGCTTGAATGGTTTAGACTCAAGTGGCTTACAATGTATGGACAAAAACATCATACATTTGTTTGTGTTCCACAGAAGATAGAAAGTCACATGAGTTTAAGATGATATGATAGTGAGTAAATGATGAAAGGATTATCATAAACTATCTCTTTTAAGATCAATAATTGCATTGTTTACTTGCAAGACTGCAGTTGTGCACATGAGCTGTGTCAGTTCACAAAAACAAGAAATTTGATTATGTAATTAAAAGATAACATTAAAACCAAAAGTTACTTAAAAGATTTTTGTAAAACCAGTTTTACAGCGATATAAGGTCTAAATAGGTACCATTGTCATTGTTAAACAAAAACAAGTGCAAAGTGTTTTTTGTTTGTTTTTGTTTCGTGTAAGTAAGCATTTTTATTTTTTTTTTTGCTCTCTGTGTTAGTATCCCTTTGAGTTGGACGTGTTTCAGAAGCAGGCTATTCTCCGTCTTGAAGCTCATGACTCTGTGTTTGTAGCGGCTCACACCTCTGCCGGCAAAACTGTGGTGGCTGAATACGCCATCGCACTCTCCCAGAAGCACATGACCAGGTGTGTGTGTGTGTGTGTGTGTGTGTGTGTGTTAATCCTGAATTTGAACTGAGGTTGCAAACAGGATTTTTTTTTATCAAATTACAGTAATTTCCATATTACAGCAAAGGAGCATATCACATGCTTCCCAATACAATATTAATCAGAGTAAGAGAACAAAAAGACAAACAGATAGATTCAATGTGGTTAAAAAGGCTATACCTGCTGAGGTGGGTATGCTTTTTAGAAATGGTGTCTATATGTCTGCACTTTGTGTCTGTCCTCCCAGACCTGAAAATACCCCAGTTGGTTCGATTTGCTTTTCCATGTTAAAATCTAACAATTATAAAATTAGATCCTTATTTCTGAAAGAGAGTATCTCTACTCCTCATGTTATTTTCTATTGGAACAATCTCTTTAATAATGTAAACTGGTCTCAAGTTTGGTCGTTGCCCCAAAAATTTCTCCTTACAAATAAGGTTAGGGAAATCTCATACAAAATAATTCATAGAGTCTATCCTACCAAGCAATTTTTACAAAAATGTAAAAGTGATATTGATATAAAATGCTCTTTCTGCGAAAGTTCTACTGAAACTATTTTTCATATGTTTTGGTCCTGCAAAGTTACACAGTGTTTCTGGAATGATGTTGAGAGATTCATTGCTGTTAATATCTTAAAAACATTTCTCTTATCCTATAAGTATGTGATTATTATGTTATTATATTAAGGACCATTACTCAAAGGATGCTGGTTTCATTATACATTTTATTTTATTTTTATGTAAATTGCATATCCATAAATGTAAATTCACAAATGACAAACCTAACTTTATAGTGCTTAAGAAGGAGATCAAAATGTGCATTGATGCAATGTCAAAATCTAAAAATAGCAAAGCAATTAAAACAATGGCAATATGTTCTTCATTTAACATTTTTATATAGAAAGTATTTACTTATGCTTATTCAATAATATATAGAGGTTGCAAACAGGATGCAGAGTTATGATTTGAATATAAGGAAGTAGAATTAAACAGATTGAAAGTAAAAAAAATGTATGATACTGTTGTAAGTTGAATTTTTCAGTATGTATTACCCATTAGCATGTTATCATACACATTATTGTTCCAGAAACAATAGATGAAACTGATAATCACCATTTGAAATGCCACCTATAGACATTTGCATTTATTACAGATTTATTTTATTTAGCCTTTAATGCATTTAATAAAAATTATACATGCACTTGATAGATAGGTAGATAGATAGATAGACAGACAGACAGACAGATTATATATACATTAGGGGTGGGTAAAAATATTGATTTTCTGATGCATTGCGATCTTCATTTGAACGATCTTGATATCAATTCTTAAATCCCAAGATAGATCTTTTACTCTATTCGCAACCCTCTACAATGAGAGGAAATTACTTGCATTTGCAACCAAATTTTGAGGTATGTGACTAAAAATGTATATAGGTAACTGACTATTAAATGTTTACATTTCACTCACCAGTGATTGTGTATTATAGTGCTGGTATATTCAGCAGCGAGATCCACGTAAATCTTTTGTCATTTAATAATGTCTCTTTTAATACCCTTTCTATTTTCTACAGTCAGTAGTTAATCAGAAACAACAAAAAATAAACATTTAATTCTAATCACGCATAGCACGGATGAGATAAGGTCATTGGAGTCTCTCTCATTAACGTGCGCTCATTTAGAGACCCTCTTTACAGATCTGTCGGTTTTCTTAAAGTGGCAGTGCCGGTTTTTAACACGTGTTCAACAAATCAATGTAAGTACCTGTAAACAGTACGTATTATGTAATTAAACAAAAAAACATGTTACATTATAACTGAAATATACCCAGATGAATCGATATTGAATCAAATCGGATCCATATTACATTGCGATTAATTGCGTTAATTTTTTTAACGCGTTATTTTTTATAAAATTAATTGCACTGAATTAACGTGTTAAATCCACAGCCCTAATAAATATATACATCGATTACCCACAAAATTAAAACCACCTCTCTAATATTGTGTAGGTCCCCCTTGTGCCACCAAATTGGCACCAACCTGCATCTCAGAATAACATTCTGAGATTATATTCTTTTTACCACAATTGTACAGAGTGGTTATCTGAGTTACCATAGACTTTGTCAATTGGATCCAGTCTGGCCATTTTCTGTTGACCTCTCTCATCAACAAGGCATTTCCGTCCAGAGAACTGTCTCTCACTGGATTTTTTTAGTTTTTGGCACCATTCGGAGTAAATTCTAGAGACTGTTGTGTGTGAAAATCTCAGGAGATCAGCAGTTACAGAAATACTCAAACCAGCTCATCTGGCACCAACAATCATCCATGCGATTATCTAATCAGCAAATCGTGTGGCAGCAGTGCAGTGCATAAAATCATGCAGATACGGATCAGGAGCATCAGTTAATGTTCATGTCAACCATCAGAATGGGGAAACAATGTGATCTCAGTGATTTTGACCGTGGCATGATATCTGGTGCCAGACGGGCTGGTTTGAGTATTTCTGTAACTGCTGATCTCCTGGGATTTTCACACAACAGTCTCAAGAGATTACTCAGAATGGTGCCAAAAACAAAAACATCCAGTGAGCGGCACTTCTGTGGATGGAAATGCCTTGTTGATGAGAGAGGTCAACAGAGAATGGCCAGACTATTTCCAATTGATGAAGTCTACGGTAACTCAGATAACCACTCAGAAATGCCTGTTGGTGCTGTTTTTGGCATCAGAAGGGGGGCCTACACAATATTAGGCAGGTGGTTTTAATGTTGTGGCTGATTGGTGTGTATATATATATATACTCATTTGCATTATGTTTTGTTATAAATTTATTCCACAAGAAATTAATAGGCCACATTAGTCTAATAAATGATGTAATTATTTATGTTTTAGTGCTAATCTTGTGTTGGACTAAAGAAACTCTGTTGTGTTCAAAAAGTTCACAGTGACATACATTTCTTCAGAACATCCTAACATGGTTATTCTTCCTGATAGGACCATCTACACGTCCCCCATTAAGGCCTTGTCCAATCAGAAGTTCCGAGACTTCAAGAACACTTTTGGTGATGTGGGGCTTTTGACTGGAGATGTGCAGCTGAATCCAGAAGCCTCTTGCCTCATCATGACTACTGAGATTTTGAGGTCATAATGTTAAAACAGCTTTTCATTATAGTTACTTCATTATCCATTAAAAGGCGATGTCAATCAGTCTGTCTTCCTCCTAACAGGTCTATGCTCTACAATGGGTCAGAGGTCATTCGTGACTTGGAGTGGGTAATTTTCGATGAGGTTCATTACATCAATGATGCAGAGGTGATGAACTCTCTTTATTTGAATGTATTTCAGTTATATTTGTTCTCTTCACTGCTGTCATTTCTCATATGAATGGACTCTGTCTGGTTTCCTCAGAGAGGTGTGGTGTGGGAGGAAGTGCTCATCATGTTGCCGGAGCATGTTAGCATCATTCTGCTAAGTGCCACAGTGCCCAACTCTGTGGAGTTCAGTGAATGGATCGGGTGTGTGTCTTATCAAAGCTATTCTGAAAAATAATTTTACCAGGCTTTGTGTAGATTGTGGAGTTTTACACTTCTCTGTTGTTTGTGCTCTCTCTGTCATTAGTCGTATGAAGAAGCGGCACATCTATGTGATCAGCACCGTTAAGAGGCCCATCCCTCTAGAACATTATCTCTACACAGGCAACAGCACCAAGACTCAGAAAGAGCTCTTTCTGTTGCTGGATGCCACAGGAAACTTCATCACCAAAGGGTAAGTTAAGCAACCGTTAGAAAACATCATTAATTAGTCTCCTAACCAGAAGTGATGTGATAAAGCCACACATTCAGTGGCAAGAATTAGCTGGTTTTCTGCATTAATTGGTCATTAAATGTGATCTCATCTTCATCAAAGCCACAAGTATAGACAAACACAATGTGCTAACAACACACAAATTTTAATCTTTCATGTCTTTACTAAACACATCCCATTAAACATTCACAGTGCTGTGGAAAAAGTAAGTGTACCCTTGGATTTAAAAACGAGTCTATCCTCCTTTGGCTGCAATAACTTCAACCAAGCGTTTCCAGTACCTGCGTATTAGACCTGCACATTCAGAAGGAATTTTGGACCATTCATCCTTACAGAACTGCTTCAGCTCAGCCATTTTCTTAGGATGTCTGGTGTGAATGTCCTTTTTTGTGATGCATGGTCCATGTCAGCAGAAGCTTCTGGTGAATAGCAAACTCAAAATGTTTGAGTGTTTTTTATAAGTCAAAGTAGCCCTAACCCACACTTCCAATCTAGTTTCATTAATTGGATGTCAGGTTTCCCAACTACTGACTCTAATTAGCTTTTGTTGACGTTATTAGCCTATGGGGTTCACATAATTTGTCCAGCCTACACTGTGAATGTTTAAATTATGTATTCAATATGTACAAGAACAATACATTAATGTGTGTGTTATTAGTTAAAACAGGTTGTGTTTGTTCTGTATTGTTACTTAGATGAAGGTCAAACCAGATTTTAAAACAAACTTATACATAAATGCAGGTAATTCCAAGGGGTTCACATACTTTCTCTTGCCACTGTAGAAGTCTTAAAGCTACATCAACAAAAACATGCAGTTAAATTCTAAGAGAAAGGGTCATTACAGTATAACAGTAGTTCTTGAGTTACATTTTAAATGGACTCTAATCATTTACATTCAAACAAAATACATTTTTTAGCTACTATGCTGCAGTGGAGGCCAAGAAGGAACGTACAAGTAAACATGCACAATCTTTTGGCACGAAGAACGCATCACAGAACACAACAGCCAGTCAGGTCAGTGTCTTTGCACCTCTCTTTCATGAGGTAATTTCCTATGACCTTCAGTCATCCAATAGTTAACACCTCAATCTATCCATAAATGCATACATTTTACCAGTATCCGCCTCTTGTTTTGGTAGGATCGAGCAATATGGCAGACACTCTTAAATTATCTGTCTCAGAGGCAGCAGACCCCAGTGGTGGCATTCACATTCTCCCGTACACGCTGCGATGAAAACGCTCGATCTTTGACATCTCTGGATCTGACCAGCTCCGTAGAAAAGAGCGAGATCCATTCCTTCCTCCAGAAGAGTCTGAGCAGGTTGAGAGGAGGAGATCGGCAACTGCCACAGGTACCTGTGATTTCAAAGGCCAAAACTTAATAGAGCGCAGAATAGCCGATGGCAAATATAATGAAGTTAATATATACATTTTAGCAATATTAAAATAAAAGTAATTTGAAAGTAATTTGAATCAATTAATTTATCATTAAATAAACTAAATAAAAAATGCAAGCAAAGGTATAAGAGGTTGTGCTACAGTGTGTTGTGAATATATGGGTCAGCTGTGCCTGTAATTCTTTTAGCTGCGACTACATTCACAATATAGCATGTCTTTCAGAGCTTTATTGCTTTTATAAAACAGTTTCTACATATTAAAAAATGTTAAGGATGCAGGTTTGTTTTGGTAACCAAAAATATTTTCTTTATTGTTTATAATTTAGATTTTTCATTCAAAATATTCACTAAAATCTAACCTTTAATTGACGTAAACTAATTGGGGGTGGGGGTCTCATAATTAAATTAAATATTTTCTCCAAAACACCTTTGCCACAATTATTGGCACCCCTAGAAATTCCTATAGTTCTTTAGTAAAAAAAAATATTTTAGTATACTATAGCTGGAGAATTGCAGGAATTAGTTGGATATTGGGGTCAGAAATTCTCCAAAACTATCAGATGCCACCTACATCATCACAAGTTGTTTGGGACCATTTCAAGAGAAAAAGCCTCCGCTCTCATCCAACAACAATCTCAAGCGTCATCAGTTTGCCAGACACTACTGGAACTTCAAATGGGACTGGGTTCTATGATCACATGAAATAAAAGTTTTTTGGCAGGACACACCAGAGATGGGTTTGGCGCACGAGAGGTAGCCATATGGAAAAGTACCTCATGTCCATGGTTAAATATGGTGGAGGATCTTTAATGTTGTGGGACTGTTTTTCTGCCAGAGGTCCTGGACATCTTGTTCGGATACATGGCATCATGGACTATCAAATACAAACAGATAAAATAATTAATGTAAAATTATTTGAATCAAAAGTATTGAAAACAAGGGTGACACACATATTTGACTAAAATATTTGTTTTTTTTGTAAAACTTGTGTTGTGTTTGGAATTGTTTTGATCCATTAAAGGATGGATTTTTTTGAATATTTTGAATGAAAGATCAAAAGTATAAAAAAATAACGATATATTTTTCACTGCCGCCTTTGCTCATATTTACCAAGGGTGCCAATATTTTTGGCCACAACTGTATTAATTAAATTCATTCATCCGTCCGTTAAAAGAATATAGTCCCTGACAGAATGTTGCTATGCAGCTAAATTAATGTGACATGTTGAATTTCACATAGCTGTTACTGTATTGTTTATTTTAGCACAGCTGGAAGCTGAAGTGACCAATCAGCATCCAGGATCAGAACATTTTTATCAAATATAAATGTAATAATAGATACCATATTGCTGAAATTAAATGAACTTATTCAATTATTATTTTTAATATTTTAGGAAATGTCCAGTAGCCATTGTCAAGACTTCTGTCACTAGTACAGTTTCAGTGTTTATCAGTGTTGGTGTGCACTCAGATTCTGTTGATGCGGGATTTGCTAAAGAGAGGGATTGGTGTTCACCACAGTGGCATCCTGCCAATCCTGAAGGAGGTTATTGAGATGCTCTTCTCCAGAGGTTTAGTGAAGGTTTGTGTTAATAACGCTTCATTTGATTAATCTACAGTAACTCATCCTTGATTATAGAAAGAGTTGGCCACTAACAGTCTTTCTCCCTCTCAGGTGTTGTTTGCCACAGAGACATTTGCTATGGGCGTGAACATGCCCGCCAGGACTGTTGTGTTTGACAGCATCCGAAAACACGATGGCACTGGCTTCAGAAACCTACTTCCTGGTAAAAACACTATTCAGCACTGTTGACTTCTGTTCCAAAACCTAATTAGCTGCATTGTTTTCCTATTTAGGCAGCTTACTTGGTACTTTTGGGGGTATTTACACTCGGTCACTACATGCGTTTTTACTGATCGGATTACTATCTGATTGAATAAGCACATTCCATTGAAAATGGGCTGGGATTTCCATTATTCCAGCATGCTTTGAATGGGACTCATAGCAAAGAGTAAATGTTCAAATTAAGTGTTATTTTATGTGTTTGTTGTGCACGATGAATATAAAGGGGGATACTTGTTAGTGTGTAATGTTTTGTTGTTGAGATTTAGAAGAGTTTGTTATGTTTGAGATTTGTGAGTTTCCATTATGGTGAAGTGTGGAGCTTGAGCTAACGATGAGGACAGTTTTATGATCGCACATGAAATTGATTGCTCGCTTCATTTTGCAAATACTGTGCTAACCATAACATAGTTACTATACTACACTCTGTAGTGCTTCCAACCAGCATTTATTTATCATGCTAACATTCCCTTTCACTAGTTAGTACATAAAGAAATTAAAAATATTTATTTGAGTTGCATTGACATGTCATTGACATTTTATTGGGTTTATTCAATTCAACTAGGTTCTTTCTTCACAAAGTAATTGTGTTGAGATTACATAGTAAATTCAAGTTAACACTTAAATGAACACTTGGAACCACGTATTCTATATGCCAAAAAACAATGGTTAACTTCCGGAATTATGCTATTGCCGGGCAGCGAATTCAAAAGATGTGATTAATTATTTGATTCCAAGTGACTTTGCGCAGTGCATGTGTGTGTGTGTCTTTGTTTGTGCGCGCTGTACATTTTTCCCATTGGGGCTTGTCATATGTCAGTGCGCATCAGCTGCGCTTATTGTCAGCGTTTAGTTTCATTAGTGAGCTGTATCAAATAAATGAAATTCTGTCTCTCCTACAGCATGCTTCCATTTTTTGATTTGTAATTATTTATTGCGCAGTGGGAACCCTATGCAAATGCTATTATGTTTCACATTTTCCTTATGCTGACGTAGCACTGTTTGGGTTGAGTAAAGTTTACTTATGTAGCTTGAACAACCAGATGCATTAACACTTGACTGAGTTTCATCTGGAATGGGTCTCAAACTACCTCTGGAGGTGGTTTATATCCATCTCGTATCCATCTTGGAGAGTGTGACAGGGTAGGGCGGGGCCGGGTCGTGATTATACACACCCGGTCCCTTATCAGGCTAATATATCGCCAGGCCAGTTCTCGCCTCCTCCTTTCCATTGTACTGCTTTACAGAGGGGATTTACACTGGGTCTTTTCATGATCGGATTGTTATATCCGATCATTAAAAGCACATGAAGTGACCAGGTGTGTACATGTTTGTTATGTCTAAACAAGCCCTGACGTGCATCAATTTAGCTCGCTTCTTGCAATTATTCTAAATTAAAATGATAATCATGACTTATTATCATAATAGTAGCTATTATATGGAAAGGAGCTGTCAGATACTTGTTGGTGGAGACAGATGATGATGATAGCCAGGAGTTGGGTAAATTAGCAGTCTCTAATGAATGAGCACATTAATTATGCTTGGGCAGTGCAGATGTTAGTGCGTATGTGAATGGACTGTATTCAGGTCTTTGATGTGTTGGACACATCTACGTGTGCGTAATAGGTTGATTTGGTTTAAGACATTTTGCAGATCACCCAAAGCACACAAATTCAACCATATATTTTTCATGATAATCTTTCATTTTGTAATTTCAATATCATTGCATCTATGAGATGTCGTCACTAATATAATGAAACCAGTGTGTGTGTGTTTGTAGGAGAGTATATTCAGATGGCGGGCCGTGCTGGCAGGAGAGGTTTGGATGCCACAGGAACAGTTATAATCCTCTGTAAGGCTGGAATTCATGATATGGGAGATCTTCACTCCATGATGCTGGTTAGTACTGCACCGGTGTCTGTTTGAATCTCCATGTAGTTACTTCATTTCTCTCCTCGGGTTCTGTTACTGGCAGATATTTGAACTTGAAAAAAACTTGAAAAGTCTACCAGTACTGTGAAACAAAATACACTTATATAAACAATACTTGCTCTGGAAAAGCCTAAATATCTTATGCTGTGTAGATTCTCAAATAAATGTATTTTATAGATTTGTTTGATTTTTTTACAGGGGGAAACAATAACAATTCTTAATCAGAGTAAAATTCTCTGCACTAACATCAAAGGTCTTACTAAAGGAAAAAAGATTTATCATGGATTTTCATGATAGAATTCATTATAAAATATAATTGAGACTGGCAGCAGGTGCTTGTAATGGCTAGAAATACCACTTTTCCTTGACATAATGCTAAATGTTCACATGGCAATTTACACAAGGAACTATTTCTGCTGTTTCAAAGTTACTTAAAAACCCCACAGAGTGTACACAACACTCATCTTCCGATCGTTTGTGGATTCTGTTCATAGAATGAGGCAGAAAATGTTTTATTTGTGGCTTTCTATATGATGCTACAGGCTACATTGGTTGCTATATCTCATATAAGCATCCTTTATGCTTGTAAATATATCCAAACCTCATACAAAAATTGACAAACCGAAAACAGTGTAATCGTTTCTAACTTTTTTGTCCGTGGTATGATTCAAAAACGCTTTAAACTGCAGTACAGCCCATTGAAGAGACTTTACGTTTATTAAAAATCAAGGATGGTGCTAACGTGAATAAGGTCTATAGATCCTCAGTGGCGTCAGATCCATCTTTTCACTCTTCATAAAGAAAGTGTTTCACTTAAACCGCTGTTCAAATGATACTCCGATCGCTTCATTTAAATGCTAATTTTTCATGAATAAGGCCCAATGTTTCATGCAGCGTTAGAGATTTTGACTAAAATTTTACACTTTCTGAAACATGAAGGTGGGCTTTTTTACTTGGGTCAGCAAGAAACCATCCAGATTTCACATAGCAACGTGTTAAAAACAACCCAGATTTCCTTAAGAACTGCATAGCAAAGCCCTGGCATTCACCCAGAACACCGTAGTATTGTGGCGGTGAGTTTAGCACTGGCAAGCTCACCACGTTTTCTTCAGAAAACGTCAGTCAAGTGATTCCCATGCTTTGAGAAAATGAGGTTTTCACTTAAAATTCCATATAATGGTGAACTTGACCCAGCAGAGCAGGATGAGGGCGGCTGCTCACTGATGGGACTGTAATCTGTGTGCTCATCAACTCTGCGGGCGTCATGGCAACAGCAGCCAATGCTGTAATCACACACACATAGTGTGTTGTCAAGTGCTGCTGGTGTATGTCAACCCAATTTCTTCACTCTAATTACACTGAAAGAGCACAAAGAGCCTTGACGTACACAGATCCTTTGATTGCGCAGTGATACTCTTATTTGAAGAGAGGTTGATCTTATATGTTTGTGTCCATGTTCTCAAAGAGCCTTAGTTGCTAAAAACGGTATTTGGACGCTTTAAGGGATAGTTTACCCAAAAATTCGGTCATAATTGAATCACCCAAACCAATATTATTTTCTTTTGTGGAACACAAAAAGAGGTGTTAGGTACTATTTTCCATGCACTGCAAGTGAATGAAACTGAAGCTGTCATTCTGCCCAACATTCATATGGGTTTTGAACAAAGTGAGGTTCAGTAAATGATGACAGTATTCTTTCTGACGCCACTTCATTATCATAGCCAGCAGATTTGAATTTCAGTTTCCAGCCAATGAATTGTAATGGACTATGTAGATGATATGGGTTGAATTATTGAAGAACACAAAAAGATGGCGTTAAAGTGTGACGCTTTCCTCGTCATCAGGGGAAACCAACAGTGCTGCAGTCTCAGTTCAGACTGACTTACTCTATGATCCTGAACCTGCTGCGTGTGGAGGCCCTGAGGGTCACTGACATGATGAGGAGGAGCTTTTCTGAGAGTCACAGAGACACACAGGTAAACAGACTCATTTCCATCAGTCTTTGAGGGAAGATAAAAAGCTGTCGGGTGTTTTCAATTTTACTGAAGACTGAAATATGAAATGTGTGATGAAATGTTTTGAAATTCTCCTTTTCTTTTATGACTTATTTCTCCCTCTTTCTCTGTCAGGCCCATGAAAAAAGAATAAGCGAGCTGAAAAGCACTCTTTCTTCTCTCCCTCCACTGGACACTGAGGGTCAGTTGTCTGACTTACTGTCATATTACCACACCATCACAGAGCTGCGCATTACCACAGAGATCCTGCAGGTACATACACATGCACATGTTGGTACTCCTATCATTATGAGGACTCTCCATACACATAATCATTTTTATGCTGTACAAATATTCTATCCCCTACCCCTAAACATAACCCTCATAGAATTTTTTGGCATTTTTATATTTTCAAAAAACTTTTTTAGTATGTTTTTTTAAGCTGTTTGAATTACAGGGACACTAGGGGTGTCCTCATAAACAACATTTATAGCATAATACCCTCATAATTACTAGTTTGTAAACTCAAAAAATGTCCTCGTAAACACACACACACACTCGCAAACACATACACAAATATACAGTATAAACTCACTGTATTTGTGTACCACAGCACAGCAAAGGAGTCACATTATCTGACATATTTATATCTGTGTTTCATTTAACTTGATGTTCAATGCAAAATAAAAATATTTTTGAAATGCTTGCTCACATCATTGAAATATCAGCTAATTTGCATATGCCAAATTATGCCCATTTACCTTTTAAGGCCTTATAAAAAAAATCTAATTCCTTGGGTCTGCAGAGCCCCAATGAGCATTGTTTCGAAGCTCTGCCCACTACAATTTTTGCTTATAACTTCTGAAATGTTTGGCCTAAAATCATGAGTCTGGTCTCTTTGGAGCATACATTTACATTTAGTCATTTAGCAGATGCTTTTATCCAAAGTGACTTACAAATGAAGAACATAACAAATTATTTGTCGTACAAAAGTCAGCAATATCTGCAGTATCTCACTGCCAGGTTTTCACAGTGGATGGAGTTGTAATGATGAAGAGAAAGACATATATTTTTTTTGTTGTTGTTGTAAAATAGTAAGTGCATTTAGAGTGTATTGGTTAAGTACTCTCGGAACAGATGTGTTTTTCAGCTTGTTCTTGAAAGTTGAGATTTTTTCAGCAGATCGTGTGGAGGTTAGAAGCTCACTGAAACTCAGGTGAACAGAGAGAGGGAATGATCGTGAATTGGACTCTGTGCCTCTATGTGACAGGACCACCAGGCACTGCTCGTTCATTGCCCGCAGAGAGCAAGTTGGGACATAGACCTGGAGGAGTGATTTTACGTAGGAGTGCGCTGATCCACAAACTGTCCTGAAGGCCAGAGTCAAAGCCTTTAATTTTATGCGGGCAGCTACAGGTAACCAGCTACAGGTAACCAGGGCAATCAAGAGTGGGGTGACGTGAGCCCTCTTTGTCTAATTGAAGTCCAGACCCACTGCTGTGTTATGGACCATCTGCAGTGGCTTAATCGTGCTTGGTGGAGACCGGCCAACAGGTCATTACAGTAGTCCAATCTTAAAATGACCAAAACTCGGACCAGGGGCTACATAGCATATTCAGACAGGAAAGGTCTAATTTTCCTGATGTAAAGTGTGAACCTGCAAGACTGGGTGGTTGATAAGATGTGGGCAGAGATGTTAAGCTGTTCATCCACCACCACTCCCAGGTTCCGGACTGTTCTGGTTGCATTAGCATAGTTGAACCAAGATGAATAGTGAGCTTGTGGTCAAGAGACGGGATGACTGGGATTACAAGGAGTTCAGTCTTGGCAAGGTTGAGCTGAAGATGGAGATCCTTCACCCAGGCCGGGATCTCCAAGAGGCAGTCAGAGATACGAGGTGTGACGGTGGGTTGTTGGGCTGGAACGACAGGTAGTGGAATGATTAATCAGCGTTGCAGTGGTAGGTAAAGCCATATGCCTCAATTATCGATCCCGGTGATGTAGTGTTGATCGAGAAGTGGAGGGGTACGAGCACTGATCCCTGAGGAACTCCAGTGGTCTGCTCGTGTGACTTGTACTCCTCTCAAGGTGACCTTGAATGATCTGCCTGTGAGGTATGTTTCCAACCATCCAAGCACAGTTGCTGTTATGCCCAGGTCAGAGAGAGCAGACAGGAGAATCTAGTAGTTAACTGTCAAAGTCAGCAGACAAGTCAAATATGATGACAACAGATTATTTGGAGTTAGCTCTAGACAGTCTCAGGGTTTCAGCTACTAACAAGAGGGCAGTCTTCGTTGAATGTCCTTTTTTAAAGCCAGACTGATGTCTGTCATGTAGGTTATTATGTGAAAGAAAAGTGGACAACTGGTTGAAAACAACCTTCTCAAGAGTTTTAAGATTCTAATAATGGAGTCGTATGATACCCAATTTTCCTATGTCAGCCATATTGGGCATCGGCTGCATTTCAGAAACGCATTGGCGGATCATTATGAAATTAGGTATGTCATTTGAGCCATGTCCTGAAGATACTCAAAAAGTTTGGGTATTCGAAATTTGTCGTGTAACGTTTAGTGACACTCACATCAAAAAGTTATGAAAAGATTTTTGTTAGACCAAACGGTTCTTGAGTATTGGCCAGCTATACAAATGTACACAAACACACCATTATGGTTCTAGGTCACACTGCATATATAATTAACAAAACACAAATCCATGGATACAATAAACACTGCTATGGAAAAGTCTTTCATTTTAGTATAAACATTGCTGTCAGCAATTATATTCTCTCTCACGTCTCCCTGTTTTTGTTAGCGAGCTGTGCTGGAGTCAATGAATGGACTCAAAGCTCTGTCTGTTGGGAGGGTGGTGATAGTGAACAATGTCCAGCATCACAACGCCCTGGGAGTCATTCTACAGGTGTGTGACTGCATAAAGAAGTAATTTTACTATAAAATGGTCACTTTTACTTGCATGTCATATTATGATTATGGTCCATATTCTGTTCAAAGGGATAGTTTACCCAAAAATTTAATTTACAAAATGTCTCATCATTTACTCACCCTCAGGCCATCCCAAATGTGTATGACTTTCTTTCTTCATCAGAACACAAACAAAGATTTTTAGAAGAATATTTCAGCTCTGCAGGTCCATACAATGCAAGTTAATGGCGACCTGAACATTTAAGCTTCAAAAGCACATAAATCAGCATAAAAGTAATCCATAAGACTCCAGTGGTTTAATCCATGTCTTCAGAAGTAATATGATAGGTGTGTGTGAGATCAATATTTAAGTCCTATTTTACTTTCAATTCTCCTCCCTGTGAAGTTGGTTGCAATATGCACAAAGAACAGGAATTGAAAAAACAAAGGAAGAAGAATGTGAAAGTGAACGTGGAGATTTTAGTAAAACAAAAAGATTTAAATATTGATCTGTTCTATCTGTTCTAAAATTGATAGCCATTTTAACTGTAGACTCCTCCGCTCACAGAGCAACACGGAGGAATAAAAAAGAAAACATTAAAAAAAACCACATAGATTTTTGCTGATAACACAGTTTAATCACAGGTCTACCTCTTGTTGCTATATGACTACATTTTGATCAATATTGCAAACATTAGTCAATGTCTCTTTTCATAAACTAAGATCAGTAACAGGGTTTTAGCATCTGACCCTTGAGAGTCCCCTATATTCACTATTTGTTTTCCTGTGTCTCACCTCTACAGGTGTCCAATGATGCTGTAAATCGCATGTTTACCGCTCTCATTATCTGTGAGAAGGGTAATGAGGAGCTTGGTGCTGATAGGTCAAACAAATACTTACCCCCCATCTACAGCGCTACACTGTTTATTCCAGAGGGTCAGTCATATACACTCACTAACACATTCACCCCCTAAACCTGACACTCAGTGTCTCATCCACACATATATACACACTGCAATACTGAAGCAATAAATTATGAGAGGCTGTGCGATGGCCAAACACAAATTTTCATAAAAAAAACAAATATATATATATATATATATATTTAGAAAATTCACTAAGGGTCATTCTTCCACTAGAAGATTTATTTCCAGGCATGTAAACAAATGTTAATTGTTGGCCTCTATGTATGCTGCACTGTTACTCACTCAGTACATGGATGAACAGTTGTTTCACATCATAGCTGTTATGATATTGTGTATTTTAGCAAGGCTGATACGCTGTATTGGCCAATCAGTCTGGACCTATATGACCATGACTGGAACTGTACATTTTATAACACTGAGCAGCATCGGAAATGACACCTACATTTACAACTCTATACTTGTACAGATGGTGTGATTTACAGTGTGTGTGTGTGTGTCTGTGTGCGTGCGTGTGTGTGCATGTTCAGGACCCTGCAGTCATACAGTGCAGAAGCTGAAGCTGCAGGACATCTCTGCCATCACAGCCAAAACACTCAAAGTCATCCCAGAGAGAATCATCGACAACTACAATAAAAGGCAGCAGCCACGCTTCAGGTGTGTATGTGTGAGTTTTTTGTGAAACTTGTGTGAATTTGCATTTGTTGAAAATGTTAAATAAACTTCTCTTCCTAGACTTGATCCACCAGGTCAGGCCATTTCTACAGCAACACAAGAGCTCCTGCGATTGGCCGAGGCCAATCCAGGTGGCATAGCGACCCTTGACCCTGTGAACGACCTGCACCTGAAGGGTGTGGATGTGGTGGAGGGGGTGATTAGACAGCGAGTGTTACAAGACTGCCTGAAAGACTTCCACTGTATCCACTCACCCACATTCACTGAACAGGTCTGTCTTCATCCAACCATCCATTTTTCATTCATTCAGATTCATTATGACTGAGCTTTGATCACTCAAAGAAAAACGGACATCTCTAAATAGTGTCACCGTTGCTATATTTTGTGGTCCATATTTAGTATGAATTTGGCTCTGTAACTTTCTGATGCGCCTAGACCTCCATTTATTCAGTGTGACATTGATGAGTCTCATTAGCTCTCACTAATCACTTCCACATTTCACCTTCTGCTGTCTGCTGATTGAGTACAGTGATAAGATCTCTCTCATCTTTTCTCTCTCTGTGAATATCTTGATCAGTTTGCACGCATACAGGAGAGGATGAGTGTACAGGAAGAGCTGGATAAACTTCTGTTTCTTGTGTCTGATCAATCACTGACACTGCTGCCTGAGTACCATCAGAGAATCAAGGTCAGTTCAACACAAACACTGTCACTCAACTGGATATCTACATTATAGATGGAAATGTGCCAGTTGCACAGTCCAACACTTTTAACATGTAGATTATTAATAATAAACCCACTGATATCTGTAGTAATGGGACCTCACAGCTAGTAATGTAAAACACAGAGAAGTTGAGAGTTTTTTTGATATGCAGTTGTAATAATTCTATCAAGGGATGAACATATTTTCCATCTAAACATGTAGACAGACTGAGCTATTCCTAATAAAGACATATAGGGATGAACCTATATAAATATGTTGGCCAAAATAAACAACACTATAGTACTATATTCCCAGGTGCTGGAAGCTCTGCAGTATGTGGACAGCACAGGGGCTGTTCAGTTGAAGGGGCGAGTGGCGTGTCAGATCAGCAGTCATGAGCTGTTACTGACGGAACTCTTGTTTGAGAACACGCTGAGTCCTCTCGCCCCTGAGGAAAGTGCCGCCCTGCTGTCCTGCCTCATCTTTACACAGAATACCCAGATAGATCCGCACATCACCAACACGCTACAGGAGGTAAAACTGTGCAGTGTGTCTCAAAGTCTTTATTTAAGCATGAATGCACATACCAAGCATTTAATACAATAATATCATGCCTAAAATCCATCTAAATATAATAAATTATTGGCAAATAGCAATAGAATATGCACACTAATGTAATATTTAACACTTGTTCATGCCTGAGATAACAAGATTGGGAATTGTGTTATACATATCATATATAGTCCTGATGATTATGGAGAGATGACAGTGTGAGAGAATGTCTGGATGAGAGTGTTGTGAATGCTGTCTGCCTGCGTTTTATGCCTCTAGCAAAGCGGAGAGTCGCACACGCCATGTCTGTGTGTTGTTGAATGGCCCAGAAACATGGAAGTGCTTTAAAGGGACCGTAAATAAGTCATGACAGGAGACTGAGAAGTGCACAAGAGTTTTTAGTTCACAGTGTGTCATAAATCAATGTGAAAATGCTCTTACTGTTGGAACACTGTGAGGTTAGGGCGTACAGGTGATGTACCCGCAGTTTGACTGTCTGACTACATTTCCTGCCCTGCTCTAGTTGTGTAAGCACTTAGACAGCAGATGGAGGAGAGTGTGGAGGATAGGACAAAAGAGACTGATGCAGTGCTGTACTAAGAGCTGTGTACTAAGAGTGGGGTCAGATGTGCCACTTTTTACTTCAATCAATACAAGTTAAACTCAATCATCAGCATTTATGGGGTAACTTGTCCTTTGGGTATTGAAAATTCATACATTCTTGATTAATGTATAACGGCACTAAAAAAAACACACACACACCTTTAATGAAAGTCAGTTTTATTGTGGTCCCAAAGTGTATAATGACAGGGGGAAAAAAATATATATATATATATATATATATATATATATAATATTAATTGAATAACATTTTTTATTTTTTTATTTTAGTTTTTTTTGTTTAAAAAGCTTGGCAAACATTAGAATGCAATGTCATAATTTACCTTTAATATAAATTAAAATATTTTATATCTTAACTTTATTACACTTATTTATTCTGATCGTTGAAAATCAACAGTGTACATTTTACTTTAATTACAATTTAAGTACAAGCTTATTTCACACACATTTCGCTATTGCCTTTTCCAGCAGTCAAAATGGGCCCAATTTGCACGTCCGTTGCAACATTCTTTTGCACTGATTTGTTGCAGTGATACAGGAGTTTAGGAAGGTGCCGTAATAAATATTTCTGCCATCTAATGGTTTAGGAGAAAATTATATCCAAAAGGTCTTTTACCAGTGGGGATGCTTTGTTATATAATCATAATCAATAATGTATTTACTAACATATTACCTGTTCAAAACTGTGAAAACATACATGGACATGCATTTGTGCAAAAAACCCTTTTGAAAGGGAAGTATGCAATGGGTGGGAATGATGCAGTACCCAATAGAGCAGGTGGGGGAGCTAGAGAACAGTATGGGGCGAGGAGAGCTAAATTTTAAATAAAAAAAAAATATTTTTTGTCAAATTTGTAAATTTTTAGGTACATAAATGTACAAAAAACTATTTAAAGCTGAATAAAATTCTGAAGGTCAAGGGTCACAACTGGTTCTTAGCATATGGGTCGAAATTGAACAGTTAAGACAATGGAATGAACAGTTTGTTAGTTCTCTTGAGCAATTATATACAACAAAAAAAAACTTTTTAATTTTGTTTGTTTTGATGGTCTTGACGAATTCACAACGTTTGTTCCAGTACCAAAAACTAAGCGGTATTTATAACCTATTCTTTACCTGTCCCGGGTCAAAAATGACCATAAGACAATAGGAGTGCATTTTCGGTTATAACATTTTGGTTATCATGTAAATAAATGGGGCCAGTCCATAAATGTTCAAATCCATTTCAAAGGTATAGCCAAAAGACTTTAACATTATACACGTTAATGTGATTAAATCGTATTGTAACCTTATTTTTGTAACGCTTTATCCAATTCTGGGATAATGTTATTACGTTGACATGACAACGCAGCTGTAATATTGGATATAACTTCAAGGTAAGAAAGTGATTTTATCACATTAAAATCATGTTAAAACTCACTGTAACCATATTTGTTCTTTTTTTAATTCAATTAAGGGATGAATTTAAATTACTCATTTGTACATTTTGTAATGGTGTTTCTTGCCTTTGAATGTGAAACTCGCTAACGTGACACTTAAAAAGAACATGATGTATATTATAAGACCTGTATAAGTTTAATTTACAAAAAAATTATTTTACCTGCCATGCAGAACATTTACTTTGTATTCGGGAAGCTGTTTATAAGCGTTGCGTTTCCGTTCAATGCTGCTAGTGCCGTAGAAATCGCACTATAGCTTTAAGAATAGATATCAGGATTGTTGAAATTAATATCGCAATTATTCTGAAAAACTCAATTTTGACACACTCTCCCATATCTATATTTGTGTTGCAAAACTCTCCTTCTCTAGTGTTTTCTTCTTCCTCCTTTGTCTCTATCTCTCTGTTTCTTTAGGGCATCAATCAAGTACTCTGCGTGGCACAGCGTATTGGTGATCTGCAGAGGGATTGTGGGATAACTCAGACTGCTGAAGACTTTGTGTCCCAGTTCAAGTTTGGCCTGACTGAGGTTGTGTACTGCTGGGCACGAGGCATGGTGAGCACTGACCCTAAAACACAAATGATCTGACCGCCCTGTGCTGAATGTAATAGTGGCCTCTTTATGTGGGTTAGTTTTAGTAAGATATGATAGTGTTTATGGACCCTCAACCAGTAATATCATAGAGACAAGTTATCTTAAGTTTGAGGAAAAACTTGATTACTGAATTTTATTGCACCTTATACCGTGTTTTGTGTGTGGTAGCCGTTTGCTGAGATTGCTGAGCTGACAGATGTGCAGGAGGGAACGATCGTGCGCTGTATCCAGAGGCTGGATGAGGTGCTGAAGGAAGTGAGGCAGGCCGCTCGCATCGTAGGCGACTCCGTCTTGGGTAGCAAGATGGAGAGAGCCTCGCTGGCCATACGCAGAGACATTGTGTTTACCGCATCACTCTATACACACTGAGAGAGAATAACAGAATGAATGTGTGCTTGTGTGTTGATTCATATGAAATGGGATTTAAAAAGTTGTTTACAAAATATGGACATAAGAAACTGTACTTGAATTACTGAGTGCATGTTTACATTGAGTTGTGTATGTGTGTGTCTGAGCTGAGGAATAATTTACACCCCACCCCTCACCTGACCAAACTCAATCTGAAAAGGAAGTTGGAACCAATCATAAACTGTAATTGATAATATGACTATTAAATCAGAAGTGCTCTTCAACCTTTGCTTCATCCATTTTGTCTTTAAATGTTTCTGGGCAAGGACCCCTCAGTGGATAGGGAGACATATTGTATACGACTGAGTGTTCCATGTTAAGGCTGGCCTAATAACATGCATAGAATGCCAGGTTACTGTATTTTCATACTTTGTCATGATGCTTATATTGCAAAGCCATTAAAAAAAGTCTTGATGCATATAGTGATATACTTGTACATTTAATTTTGATGTTAAAGGGGGGAAAAAAGTAACTTCTTTAGCTTTGGTGATAGTTAACTTATAACTTAAGCATATATAATTTGTTTTAATGCAATTTCTTTTTTTATTCTTAATGTTTGTACCCCACACACTCACACAGTAATGCAGTTTTTTATTTGTAACAACTGATATAGTTCTTAATATTATATTACAGTACTAGTTATGCATACTGTATTATGGCATAAAACGAGTAAACAAATATAATGAAAAAAATTAATCAATTGATTTAAGCCAACTCATGAGACTTTGCTGAACAGAAACGAAGATTTTAAGAATATTTTAGCTCCATACAATGCAAGTGAATGTTTACATTTACATTTATGCATTTGGCAGACGCTTTTTATCCAAAGTGACTTACAGTGCAGTTATTACAGGGACAATCCCTCGGAGCAACCTGGAGTTAAGGGCCTTGCTCAAGGGCCCAACAGTGGCATCTTGGTGGTGTTGGGGCTTGAACCCCCGACCTTCTGATCAGTAACCCTGAGCCTCAACCACTGAGCCACCACTGCCCCAGAACTTTGAATGAGTTGGCCAGAACTTTGAAGCTCCAATAAGCACATAAAGGCAGCATAAAGATAATCTAAACTCAGCAAAAAAAAGAAATGTCCCTTTTTCGGGACACTGTATTTCAAAGGAAATTTTGTCAAAATCTAAATAATTTTACAGATCTTTATTGTAAAGTGCTTGTTCAATAAACAATTAATGAACATGCACATGTGGAACAGTCATTAAGACACAAACAGTTTACAAACGGTAGGAAATTAAGGTCACAGTTATAAAAACTTACGACACTAAAGAGAACTTTCTACTGACTCTGAAAAACACCAAAAGAAAGATGCCCACTGTCCCTGCTCATCTGTGTGAATGTGCCTTAGGCATGCTGCATAGAGGCATGAGGACTGCAGATGTGGCCAGGGCAATAAATTGCAATGTCCGTACTGTGAGACGCATAAGACAGCGCTACAGGAAGGACAGCTGATCATCCTTGCGGTGGCAGACCACATGTAACAACACCTGAACAGGATCAGTACATCCGAATATCACACCTGCAGGACAGGAACAGGATTGCAACAACAATTGCCCGAGTTACACCAGGAATGCACAATCCCTCCATCAGTGCTCCGACTGTCCGCAATAGGCTGAGAGAGGCTGGACTGAGGGCTTGTAGGCCTGTTGTAAGGCAGGTCCTTACCAGATATCACCAGCAACAACGTCACCTATGGGCACAAACCCACATTCGCTGGACCAGACAGGACTGGCAAAAAGTGCTCTTCACTGACGAGTCACGGTTTTGTCTCACCAGGGGTGATGGTCAGACTCTTCGAAGGAATGAGTGTTACACCGAGGCCTGTACTCTGGAATGGAATTGATTTGGAGGTGGAGAGTCCGTCAAGCTTGTTGTCATTGCAGTTAATCTCAACACTGTGCATTACAGGGAAGACATCCTCCCTCTTGTGGTACCCTTCCTGCAGGCACATCCTGAAATGACCCTCCTGCATGACAATGCCACCAGCCATACTGCTCATTCTGTGCATGATTTCCAGCAAGACAGGAATGTCAGTGTTCTGCCATGGCCAGTGAAGAGCCCAGATCTCAATACCATTGAGCACGTTTGGGACCTGTTGGATCGGAGGGTGAGGGCCAGGGCCATTCCCCCCAGAAATGTCTGGGAACATGCAAGTGCGTCGATGAAAGAGTGGGGTAACATCTCACAACAAGAACTGGCAAATCTGGTGCAGTCCATGAAGAGGAGATGCACTGCAGTACTTAATGCAGCTGGTGGCCACACACGATACTGACTGTTACTTCAATTTAAATTTCAACACATTATTCCATTTCTGTTAGTCACATGTCTGTGAAACTTGTTCAGTTTATGTCTTAGTTGCTGAGTCTTTTTATGTTCATACAAATATTTACACATGTTAAGTTTGTTGAAAATAAAAGCAGTTGAAAATTAGAGGTTTCTTTTTTTGCTGAGTTTACAGTATATGACTCCGGTGGTTTAATCCATGAAGTGACATGATATATGTGGGTGAGAAAAAGATCAATATTTAAGTCCATTTTTACTATAAATCCTCACTTTCTTCTTCTTTTATATTTGGCGATTTGCATTCTTTGTGCATATCGCCACCTACTCTACAAGGAGGAGAATATTATATGATATTAAAAATTAAAGAACCATGTCTATTATATCACTTCTGAAGACATGGATTTAACCTCTGGAGTCTTGAAAGTATGGATTACTTTTATGTTTCCTTTATGTGATTTTTGGACCTGTGCAGTTCTGGCCACCATTTACTTGCACTGTATGGACCAACAGAACTGAGATATTCTTCTAAATATCTTTGTGTTCAGCAGATGAAAAAATGGCTTGATGGTGAGTAAATGATGAGAGAATCTTAATTTTGGGGTGAACTATACCTTTAAACAAAAATGTACATGTTAATCATATATTTAGCAAAAATACCATAGTTACTACAGTAATACCATTGCTGTATTAAGAAAGGTACTAGCCTACTGTAAACCATAATCTCCTTTAAACAATCTCCCTTGCTTTAAGAGTCTTTATTATTACAGTGGTGGTAAAGTTCCAAGTTAGGCCTACCACAGTTCAACTGTTTAACCTGCAGCGAGTTACTGTCATATTTCAGTGCAAATGATTGTTGCCATGGTAATTGTTCGTAAGGGGTTCATAAAATGTAATTGTTTTGAGGA
Organism: Xyrauchen texanus; assembly: GCF_025860055.1. Classification (NCBI taxonomy): domain Eukaryota; kingdom Metazoa; phylum Chordata; class Actinopteri; order Cypriniformes; family Catostomidae; genus Xyrauchen; species Xyrauchen texanus. The sequence goes on from NC_068301.1 coordinate 30,651,538, forward strand.
ACTGATTGCAAATACACTATATTAGTATTGTAAAAACAGTCATTATTTAAGTGTTTACATGTAAAATGTGTGACATCGGCGCTGTTGTGAGATCTACTGTCTCTTTAAGGCAGCGGTTAATTCAGTAACTCGGTGCGTTAGTTGAAACCTGTTTTTCTGCTGCTGCTTGCTCCTGTGGATGTTGCGGTCTGACCGTGGAAAAAAATCACCAGCAGACATCCAGTAGATTTACACCGAATTAACCCAGCCTTTATTCAGCATACATACGGATTGTTATCTGAAGATGCGTTATAATTAGCCTGGAGAAATCATCACCATCGTCTGTTGTGATCTGACAAAGACAGACTCACTGGTAGGATTTTTGTCCTCAGTATTTCTAGAGGGACACACGGAACATCGTCGAAACGGATAAATAAACACGATGTCGTCGGAAAAACACGGTAAAAATTTATATTAATCTGTTTGTTCATGTCACAGCTAATTAATTCAATTTATACATCTGATATACAAAATATAAATGTATTTAGTATAAAATGAGTAAGAGGCAATGACATGTTTATGTCGATGATTCATGAATATAATGTTTGATTTTTAATTCTCCATCCTCTTTTTTTATAATGTATTGAACTACTGCAGCGTTCATTCAGGCTGCGTCTCAAATCCTAGTGAGCTGCCTAACTAGATAGCATATTGAGCATCGGCTCGTGGGCGCGTGAAGCATTCTTGGGCATCATGTGCTGCAGATTTGGGCATAGGCGCGTTACGAATCAAAATGCCCTGATGATCCCCGTGAATGCTGTCCATGTAGGCAGCTCATTAGGATTTGAGACGCAGCCATTGTGTGCGTTCTTCGCCGCTGCATAGTGACATAGATCATGTAGGCTATAGCTTAAATAAACGGGACGTGTGGAGTTTTAAGAAAACAAATGTACAGATACGGGGGAGTATGTTTAAATATGTGTTGCATGAGGGTTGTAGGGCCCTATTTCAGTCGGCAGGTCCCTTGGGTCCGTGATTCAGCGTGCTGTGAGGTGGATGAGTGAATCTCTTGATGGCGTGAAATGATATGCAGATGTACTTTATATATAAATGATTGTAAATATTCTCATTCCTTCGTGTTTATATAAAGACTGTGTATCCCTTCTCACCTCTTTGTCAACCCATTTAGATAAACAATGAAAGTATATTAATGATTCATATTCATTCCTTTATACTTCATCTTTAGTGTGTTTGACATGGTCATTTATTTAGATATGCTCATAATTGTTTTTTAACGATACAGGCAGATCTGCACCCTGTTGTGTGTCTCTCTTTCTTTCTCCACCAACTAATTAAATATGAACTGCAGTGCCTGAAATCCCCCCATCTCATCCTGAACTATATTAGTGTGATGACATTGTGGACGATTGCATAATGATTCAGTCCCTTAGCATCTCTACCATGCATGGAAACACTCACATACACTGAAATAAACTCTTTCCATTGACGTGAGCTGATGTTCATCTCATTAAATCTTACTTGAAAGGGATCTTCCACATTCAATACAAGTTAAAGGAACAGTTCACACAAAAATGAAAATTCTGTCATCGTTTACTCAACCTCATGTGGTTTCAGACCTGCGTGCTACTTTTTCTTTGGAACTCAGAAGGAGAATTTTTGAAAAATATTTGCACAGCTCTTACGACTATTGACCATGGCCGTCAAGCTCCTAAAAGGACAAAAAATCACGTAAAAGTATTCCATTCAACTTGTACAATATATTCCACTGATAGCATTGTGTGAGGAACGGACTAAAAAAGTCGTTATTCTGTGAAAATCTCTTTCTCTGAGATTTTCTGCACATTCAGATTCAGAAGTTGTCATTGAAACCAAATGGCATTTGTTTTTTCATCTTTAACTTAAACATTTTATGGAAACTTGTTGCCCTAAAAAGTCAATTTTTCAGAGGTAGAAAATGTGTGTTGACTCAACTTATTTGTGTTTATCTTTCTGCTTTGACTCAAGTTACACTGATAAAATAATATAATCTATTTTTACATAAAATGCATTGGTGAGACCACAGATAAAACAATTGACAAAACCGATGATTTAAGTAATATGGACTTCAAATTACATAAACTTAATCATGTTTTTAGCATTGTTGTAATGTATACTGTGAAGTGCACAGTACAAGCTTTGCCTCTTAATGTGTGAGCATCTTGCAAATCAAATGCAGCATGTGATATCTAGTTAGGGAGGCCCATAGACCTCAACACTTGACAACATTCAGTAATGGTGACAATCAACAAACATCATTAAAAAGATGAGCTCTGAACATCACCACACAACCATTAACTAACAATACTGACAAAAACAATACAAAAGCATATAATAAGCAAAACATATTAAAATGTAGCATATAATCCCAACCATAAAAATGTATTGATGGTGCAATGCATGCTGGGAGCTGCAACATTATTCAAAATGAATTTGTTTGTTCAGACAACCTAGTTAAGATAGTTGATATAGCATTTAGGGGTTTGTCTAACATGTGTTTAGATTCAAAGTAATGTACATTTCTTAGTATTAAAGATCTTGCGATTAAATGATGTGACGTTACCTGCTCTGAATGTAGTTGATTCAACATATGTTTTTGAGTTAATGTGGCAAATACCCTTGTTAATTCAGCTTATGTATACAAACTGATACAATAACATCTTAACATGTTAAGTTGACTTTAAAGTTGTAAGTTGTGTCAAGTCAAAAAAAGCTCTTTCATATTATTACAAATCTAGTTTGATTCGTTGCCATTGGTAACAGACTAAAACAAGTTTAGAGAAATTATTTGAACTCTAAAACTCAAGTAGAAAGAGAGAAATCGTGAAACTCATCAACCTAACTTAAAATACGTTGTTTATTGTACTCAGTTTATAAAACAACATCAGAGCTTATAGTGCAGTTATTTTCATCTACTTTAAGGCCTTACTTTAATATGTATTTGTCTAATACTCCTTATTCGTGGTGTATGACACTTCATCTCTTGTGGCTCAGGATTGGAGGAGGCGTCAGGGAGGCAAGCCATGTCTCAGCAGATGTCACAGATGGCTCCGCCTCCCTATCTCCCTTCCCAGGACCCCAACATGCCCCCACATCCTCCTCCACCTGGCTGTGGCCCGCAGCCTAATTATCCCCCTCCTCCTCCTCCACCTGGATCAAATGGGTACCTGCAGGAGACCCAGTTCCACTGTGGGACCCTTGGGCACCAGGGAGCTCCGAACAGCTACACAGTGCAGACGCACGGACCAGGAGGCACAGTTCCTCATCCTCCAGTGGGCTATTTACATCCAGGATACCCCCTCCAACTGCAGCCCTGCACAGCATATGTGCCCGTCTATCCGATAGGAGCAGGGGTGAGTGGACTTTCTTTAAATGGCATGGAAGTGAGCAAATTAAATTAAATATATCAGTAGGGCATGAAGCAAACTTCACACAAGTACCTGAATTCAGAGCCAAACACTTAGCCAATGCAATGCCAACATGTAGTCTTTGGGTTACTGTGGCAGTGACAACCTCAGTACTCAAGGGGGTAATTATCTTCCAAATTTGTGGCAAAAATGCATGTGAAATTATTCAGGTAAATTGCTACAAATACTTTTTGACAGCAGGCAGAGCACTAATTCACTTTTTAGCATGAGCCATATACAGACTACATATTTATTTATTTATATAGTAGCCGTGTGCGGTTTAATAATTACTGTGATTCACGTAGCGACCGGCTTTTCCGGTTTAGGAATCTGCCGTCATTACGTCAGAGCTCCTTGGTCAAACAACACAGAAAGACTTCAAACTTCAACCGCACCAACATTCACATTCATCAGTTCTCACAGATGTTCTGCTGAAATCTGACTCCCCTGCAGATTCGGGCAGAAATATATTTCTGTCTCTTTAATGGTCTTCTCTCTCCTGTGTTTGTTTCCTTTACCTAGGCACAGCCTTACCTGCCGAACAGTGCCCATCATCCAGGTGTGACCCCTGGTCAGATGATGCAGATGCCCACTGGCATTGCTCTGATGGAGCCTCGTCGTCCACCTCACGACTACCTGCCCATCGCCGTCCTCACCACTGTCTGCTGCTTCTGGCCCACAGGAATAATCGCCATCATCAAAGCCGTGCAGGTGAGTGAGCCAGTTGGCCCAGACACAGCACTAATGCCACGGAAATGAGGATGACGAATGAATCATCTAACATATATAATTTTTTGTTTTGTGTTAAAGGCTGTTTACACCAAGTCTGATGCATCTGAATGATACAGAAGTACAGTATTAAATATTTGCAAAAACAAATTTGCACCTATACTTTGTGAGTCTGATGGCAGATTTTTGTCATTCCCTAAAAAAAGTTTGAAAGCAAATTGCACTCAGTGATGGTTTTTGTCGGCATTGAACAAATAATGGCAAATATAATTACAGAGTTCAGTATTGCAAAGTCCTTAGAGATGTATTGTTTAATTTAAAAGTGTTCTGGAGCATGTTGTTCGTGTTGAAAATTTAGATTAGTGTAATCGACTGATATTTGGTCATTTTGAGATTATTGGCATTGCATTGAAGTTTTAGTCTCTCCTTGTGTTAAAATCTATCAACAGCAAATTTGTGGATGGCTTATTTGGTATTATTCAATATATCGGCATTATATAGGCCACTTTGATATCTATATATTTATATTGCTTTGGCTGCTAACCGATATATCAGCCATACTGATTAATCATCAAATATTTGGTCATTTGGAGATTAATTTGGAGATCAGCATTGCATTAAAGGCCTGCCGATTGGTAGATTTGTTAGTTTCTCCTTGTGTCAAAATCTATCAACAGCAAATTTGTGAACATCTTAGTTGATATCATTAAATATATTAGCATTATATTGGCCACTCCGATCTCTAGATATCGATATATGTATCAGCTATAGACCGATATATATATCAGACAGAATAATTGGCCGATATTTGGTCATTTTGAGATGATCAGCATTGCCTCGATGTCGTACCGCTACTTGAATTGTTAGTTCGTCCTTGTGTCAAAATCTATCAACAGCAAATCTGTACATATTTGATTTGTTATCATTAAATATATTAGCATTATATTGGCCACTCCGATCTCTAGATATCGATATCGGCATCAGCCATTGAACGATATATAGGCCAGACCGATTAATCGGCTAATATTTGGTCATTTTTAGATAATCAGCATTGTATTGCAGCTGCCAAAAAATAAAAGTTAAGTTTCATTTTGTGTTCAAATCTATCAACAGTACATTTGTAGGCATTTTTTGTTATCATTAAATATATCAGCATTAACTAGGCCACTTGATATCTAGATATCGATAGCGGCCAGACAAATAATCAGCTGATATTTGGTCATTTTGAGATTATTGGCATTGCATTAAAGGCTTGCTAATAAAACGAAGTGTTAGTTTCACCTTGTGTCAAAATCTATCAAAAGCAAATTTGTAGATGTCATATTTGTTAGGATTAAATATATCAGCATTATATTGGCCATTCTGACCTCTAGATATTGATATTGGCTATTGACTGAAATAGCGGCCAGACCGATTAATCGGCTGATATTTGGTCATTTTGAGATTATTGTCATTGCATTAAAGGCCTGCCGATAATTAAGTGTTAGTTTCTCCTTGTTTCTAAATCTTACAACAGCAAATTTGTGGATATCTTTTTTTGTTATCATTAAATATATCTGCATTATATAGGCCACCTTGATCTCTAGATATCGGCATTGGCCATTGACTGCTATATCGGCCAGAGCGATTCATTGGCAGATATTTGGTCATTTGGAGATTATCAGCATTGCATTAAAGGCCTGCCGACAAAGAGAAGTATGGTTCCTCCTTGTGTCAAAATCTATCGACAGCAAATTTTATTCCATTTTATTTGTTATCATTAAATAAATCTGCATTATATTGGCCACTCTGGCCTCTAAATATCGATATCAGCATTGGCCATTGAATAGCCTGGATGTAATTGCCTTCATTGTACTCTGCACCATCCTCCTCCTCATTGTCGTTGTCATATCCATCCCATATATACTTAAATCTAAGATATAACTCTAATCCAAGATTTCGTATTTGTTCAGGTGCGTACTGCTGTTGCTCGGGGCGACATGGTTACGGCAGAGATCGCCTCGCGTGAGGCACGTAACTTCTCTTTCATCAGTCTGGCTGTGGGCATCGCCTCCATTGTGCTCTGCACCATCCTCACCGTGGTGGTCATCATCGCCTCTCAGCACCATGATGACGACTGGGAGCCTTAGAGCCCCAGTGCAAGGATGAACCCCCCCACCCTCCAGGCGCAAAAACCCCTGGTCGCCATTCCAGTCGGTATTCTGCTTATTCTGTTACAAAGCACAGATCTGGCTTGGAAATTCAATATTACAACCATTTTTCCATGTATTAGTCACAAGATAGGTCAACAGTATAGTAAATCTGAGTCTGGGGAAACACGTCTACCGTACTATAAACGTGCACACACTCACATTAACCTACCTGAACACTCCCTCTTTGTCCTAAACAAACACCTGTATTAGATCAATAAGAAAAAGAATATAGTGTACTAAAGACTCAAGTCAGTTCTGTCGTGTTATCATTTTGCTCTTAAAATTTGCCAAAAACATTGCTTTTTAAAAGAAACAAGTATTACAGAAACAATAGAGTACTTGAAAACAATAATGGTGTGCTGATGATTTTGAAATGACTACTTGTGATTTTTAAAACATTCCATCTATTATTTAAAACTGTATTGTACAACTGATAAATGATCTCTTTGTAGGTGACGCTGCCAAATTTAGAAAGTGAAGATGTGGATGTTATTTGATTTCTATACAAATGTATTGAACATTGTCAAATAATATAGTGAATATTTAAAAATAGATTACAAATGTTACATTATTAAATGTTACACCAATTTTCACATTCAGTTTACCCAAAGGAACTTTTATAATATAGTTTGGAAATGTATATATTAGTATTGTTAACTCATTTGTTTCTTCTCTAAAACCCAAGGCTAGAAACATACTTTACGCATGTACGCATTCGCGAATGCTTAGCAGAGGCATTGCTAGCACACAGATCTGTTGTACATAGAGCGACATTGTCTCATTTATGCACTACTAGCACAAAATGGAATTGCAATCTGTTTTATTTGAGCAGCTCAACTTTGCAACATTGCTTCAAACCAAAAACTTGAGTTTGGGGCAGGTCTGTCTTTTTGTCCAAAGCCGAACAATATCAGATGGTGTGATTTTTTTTACTTTTTTAAGGGGTACTCAAGCGGGCGATAGAGTTGACAAATATCTGAGACATTAAACTGGATGGGTTGTAATTCAGTCTAGCTATAAATGTTTAGAAAGTTAAACTAAACTTCTCTTCAAACTGTTTCTTTGCCATTGCGGTGCACTAATAAAGTTTACGCTCATATACAGTGGCAAGAAAAACTATGTGAACCCTTTGGAGTTACCTGCATTTATGCATAAATTTGTTTTAAAATATGGTTTGATATTCATCTAAGTCAATAATGAACAAACACAATCTTTTTTTTAAACTAATAACACACTAATTAATGTATTGTTCTTGTACATATTGAATACATCATTCAAGCATTCACAGTGTATGTTGGGAAAAAGTATGTGCACCCTATGCTAATGACGTCGACAAAAGCTAATGAGAGTCAGGAGTTGGCAAACCTGGCATCCAAATAATGAAACTAGATTGGAAGTGTGGGTTAGGGCTACTTTGACTTATAAAAAGCACTCAAACATTTTGAGTTTGATATTCACAGAAAGCATCTGCAGACGTGGACCATGTCTTGCATAAAAGAGATCTCAAAAGACCTACGATCAAGAATTGTTGCTTTGCATAAAGCTGGAAAGGGTTACAAAGTTATTTAGATGAGCTTAGATGTTCATCTGTCCTCAATTAGACACATTTTTTATATATGGAGATGGTTTAATACTGTGGCTACTCCCTACTCCATTCAGCCATGATGACTAAAAGGGCACACCGCAGAATGCATAATTAATATCTCTGTACATGAGTCTACTATATGGAAAAAATTAAACAAGCATGTTGTCCATGGCAGGAAATCACGAAGGAAGCCGTTGCTTTCCAAAAAAAGCAGTGCTGCACACCTGAGGTATGCCAAAGACCACCTCGACACTCCACCAATATTGGAAAAGGTTTTGTGGACAGAAGAAACTAAAGTTTAATTGTTTGGGAAGAACATGCATGTATGGTGTAAAAAAAGGGCACTGAATACCAACATGAAAACATCATCCCAACAGTGAAATACAGTGGGGGAGCATCATGATTTGGGGCTGGACCACGATCAAGATATCCTACAGGATAATATCAGGGTGGCTGTGTGTCAGCTGTAGCTCAGTAGATGATGGGTGATGCAGCAGGACAATGACCCAAAACATTGAAGTAAATCCTCAGCAGAATGGCTTTAAAAAAGGAAATACACCTTTTGGAGTGACCCAGTCAAAGCAGAGACATTAACCCAATAGAGATGCTGTGGAATGACCTCAAGAGACACCAGATATCATAGGAATTTGGCTGAGCTGAAGCAGTTCTGTAAGGAAGAATGATCCAATATTCCTTCTGAACGTTGTGCAGGTCTAAACCTCAGCTACCAGAAGTGCTTGTTTGAGGTTATTGCTGCCAAATCGACCAGTTATTAAATCCAAGGCTTCACTTGCTTTTTCCACAGCACTGTGAATGTTTAATGGGATGTTGTCGATAAAGACATGAAAGATTAAAACTGTTTGTGTGTTGTTAGCTTAAGCACATTGTGTTTGTCTATACTTGTGACTTTGATGAAGATGAGATCACATTTAATGACCAATTAATGCAGAAAACCATAAAACCACCTTGACATAATCTTTTCTTGCTACTGTATAGCGCCTCATCTGGCCATGCTGAGAATTAATTGCATTCTAACACATTTCAGAATGTAACAACATGGATTTTTTTTGCAATTGAGCATGCGTAGCTAGAAGCGTTTGTGTTCACGTACTTGCGTAGAATATGTTTCAGCAAATGTGTTCCCAATGTTCAGTTTTCCCCATGTCAGAGATGCTGAAAGAATTTATTGTAGTGTGAAATTAATGCTTCATTATTGAATATTCATTTTTTAAATGGCTCTTCATTGTGGGAAGACGTGGCATTTCTGTGTTGTGAAATAATGTGTTATTTATTGTTTGAACACTAAATTATTAATTTGTGTATGAAGCTGATAATTCTATATTTATTGAAATACGTAATCATAGGTCTAGTCGCTGTGCTGAAATATATTGTTATCTTTCTTAGATAACAGTCAATCAGATTATTGCTGGCATATTTTGATGAAGCATGTAGTAATATGCACTTTTATGCTCAGTAAGCAAGTAGGTAGTTTGTCTCACTTCTTTGTAGATGAGAGCGTTACTTGCTTCAAATTCTGACCTCATTGAAACTCTACACATGCTGCTGACAGTTAGCTGTAGTTTGAACTTATATAGCACAACATTTTGGTTACATTTTAGAGAATCAAAAGATCCCAGAGATTTAGGACATATAGATTATACCGAAAACATAAATACAATTATTTCGATTTTTATTTTAAGACTCTAGCAAATGAATGAATCTCTAAATGCATACATTTGTGTCAAACTCTTATTTATTAGTCAAACTTTTATTTTTAATTTCTGATCCTTCAAGAAACGGCACCCAAAAGTGGAAATTCTGTCACTTACACTAATGTTGCTCTAAACCCATGTGATTTCTTTCTTCAGTCAAGCACAAAAAAGGATATTACGAGAAATGTTCATGCTGCTCTTTTCCATACAATGAAAGTGAATAGTGACTGGGGCTTTCGTGCTCCAAATTGCATGGACTAATTTTATGCTGCTTTTTTGTCTTTTTGTGACAGCCCCAGTATTCACTTTCATCATATAAAAAAAGAGGAGCCAGGACATTCTGCTAAATATCTCTTTTTGCATTTTTATGAAGGAAAGCTCAGATGTGTTAACGTAAATGACCAAATTTCCATTTTGAGGTGAGCTGTTTCTTTCAAAACAATAATGGTACACTGGGTTTTATATTTAGAGATACAGTTTTAGAATTTCAACATTTCAGGCTTGACAGTTGTGCTGAGAGTAAAGTGTGCGTCATTGCTTCAGTGAAATACAAGCCGATTTTGATAAATGAATGTGTCCCATTATGAATTAGGAAAGAAGAGGGAAAAGTGTCATTCACGTCATTTTTCAGCAGTTTCTTCCCCCATGTCTATCAGTTTTAAGTTTATTTTATTTATTTGTGTCATTTGAACGGCATCATATCTTACTTTTCCTGCTCTCTTTAATCAATTTCTAATATCTACAGTATCTGATCTATTTTGAACAATGACTTGCAGAATATAGCAAATGTTTTGCTGAACTGTTTGTTGAATGACTTCTGATGTCTTGTTTTTAACTGTTAAGAGGTGTGATTGTACATGGTCGTGTTTATATGGGCTACATCTAAAAATATGGCCCTAATTTTCTAAGAACTATTCAAGAGAGTATAGTTTCAATAGGAGTCCTATGTCTGTTACTAAGACAAACTGGTGGGATAACGTTATTTTGGTGTTTTACGGTTGTGCAAGCACTGTACAGCTGACGTAAACCTAGCTTGTTTATAAATAGCCCAGCAATATGTATTTTCACACAGTTGTGATATAAAGCTAATGCTTTATTGTTATGGCCACTAAAATCGTATTATCTGTAGTTTCTGCACACGGTTTCTCTAAGCTTGTAAATGCGACAGTTTATTCAAATGCAGGCTCCCTTGTGTTTGTGTGCTTCTAGAAATTTATTCTTTTGAATCTCATAAAGATGTTACAGTCATATTTAACCCCCAAATAATCAATTATATTTTGCTCAAAGAAAATGCAGCCTGGTTATAGGACCATAGGATTTATGGCTTTGTGGCATTTTTATGACTGAGCACATTTTTCCAAAATGTTCTTTTTACTGCAATGACAAAACCTTTCTATATTATTTCAATTGTAAAGTATTTAAATGCATGATGGAAGTATTTGTTGTAATGACTTATTTTATATTGCAGTGTTTTACAGTAATTGTATTACTGTAATACATCAAGATAGTAATAATATTACGGTAATGAGAATTCCGGACGAAAATGTCACAATGCAAAAACTCATAATGGACCAAAAACAGGCTTCATTTTATTATTACAAAATATAATTTCTTTTGATATGGGGCTGAATTGTGACTTTGTGAGATTCAGGCTTTTGGAGGCCAAACATTAATTTGCTTTGTATGATTCTAGTGGTTTGAATTAAAGAGGAATACCTGGTTGTGCAAGAATCGATTGTGTTGCGTCTCTCTCTCTCTCTCTCTCTCTCTCTCTCTGTTGTGTTTGGCCTTTCCCTTCGTCTCAGTGGTGCTATTTATAATTGCCCTGTTTTTTCCTCACCATCTCTGAATCTTTTTTCCTTTGTATCACTAGAGCTACAGTTTATCTCTACATCAGATAACTAATAAACTGCAGGAGGTCGCCAACTCTGCATAAAACCCTCTTATCTGCATTTTTCTCCTATTATTCAGGCTTCAATAAATGCCAATGGGGCTGCAGCTCTTCTCAATCTGTGGGGACATCTGTCACTCTGTGGACCAAGTTTAAATGATAATCAGCCATCACAGCACGAGAGCTAAGATGGCTATTAAGCAAGAATCAGCATGATTGTCAGCATAGGAAATAAAAAGACTAAGTTAAAGAGCAATACATTGATTAGAAATTGGCAGCAAGCAAGAGATAATAGTGTAAAACTCATGAAAATTGATCCAGGCCATTTAAAGGATTTACCTGTGCAGTAAAAGAATAGTATATTTTTTTCCTATCCCCAAATTGGAATTCCCAATGCGCTCGAAGTCCTCGTGGTGGCGTAGCGACTCACCTCAATCTGGGTGGCGGAGGACAAATCTCAGTTGCCTCCGCGTCTGAGATCGTCAATCCGCGCATCTTATCACGTGGCTTGCGTTACCACGGAGACATAGCGCATGGAGGTTTCATGCTATGCTCTGCGGCATCCAAGCACAATTCACCACACGCCCCACCGAGAGCGAACCACATTAAAGTGACCACGAGAAGGTTAACCCAACATGACTCTACACACCCTAGAAACCGGGCCAATTGGTTGCTTAGGAAGCCTGACTGGAGACACGCCCTGGATTCGAACTCACGATTCCAAGTGTTGTAATCAGGGTCTTTACATGCTGAGCTACCCAGACCCCAAAAGAATAGTGTTAATAGTTTTAGATAAGCTAAAGGTGCGGTCACAAAACACTTGACGCTCCATTCACTCACATTCACATGCATCACAAAGCGGGAGACCATAAACATGGTGAACTCTCACATGCCAATTCGTCTAATGTGTCCAATAGAAGATCGAAATGTCACACGCTGACCTCTTAGCTCAGCCCAGCATCATCTCTGAATTATCAACAGTAATTTTGCATGCTCAAAGCCTAGTGTGGCCATGGCTTTATCGTTTGAAAACACATTGATTTTGCTGTTTATGCTGCTTGTAAACACTGGAATGGTGTTTTCCTTCACTGCAAACAATCTCCGTAAGCACATAGAAAACCATGACATTAGGAAATTGAAAAAGTCGTTTTCAAATGAAAACCTATTAGTGTGGATGTGGCTTAGATTTTAGGCTTCAGTTCTGTGTAAATAAAAGAATGCTTCAGGGACAGGTTGTCATGACTCTTGGTGCATGTCTTACGTTATTTGACCAATCACAATTCAGTTTGAAAGTAGACGTAAGAAAGAACACCAAACAGAATTCACCCTTTGCTAAGCCCCGCCTTCAAAGTGTTTCTGACCAATACCATCTTAGCAAATGTTGCCGTCTACCATTTCTCTGACAAGCGATTGTTTTTTTCTAACAGGAGTCTAAGGGGTTTATGCTGAATTTTATAGATTTTTTTTTTTGTTTTAATAACGTTGCTGGGTCACTTGTAATAGTGACACGAGATACCTAGAGAGGATACAAGCAGTGATTTTTTTTCTTAAATCTTTAAATATGTCTCGAGAAGAGTATGCTAAAGCACAGAACTGGTAAGCAGAAGGTTGCTGGTTTGATCCCCACAGCCAACACAATTGTGTCCTTGAGTAAGGCACTTAACTCCAGGTTGCTCCGGGGGGATTGTTCCTGTAATAAGTGCACTGTAATTCACTTTGGATAAAAGCGTCTGCCAAATGCATAAATGAAAATGTAAATGGCACCTACATTTAGGTTAATTAAAGCTTTAATTAATTTACATTTTGATTCAGGTCTTAATAAAGGTGATAGTAAATTAAGAGTTCATAACTTTATAGTGAGTGTGTTATGAGATGTTATGAGCAGTTCTGTTCACGTTCACTAATCTTATCAGGTGTGTAATTGCCATTAGATTACGCTTTTCACTTTTCAAATGACTGATAATCGTTTGTCTCGATTCACAGTCTCCAAAGTTTTCAATCAAATTAATATGTTTTTGACCATTTATTTGACAAAAAATGTCAGATAAATATGCTTTAAAATGCTGCTATTCATTCCAGTCCATGTAAGTATATTATCATTCTGTTTACAAGGATATTTTGCCCAAAAAAAACGCACTGTTCAAACGCATTCGTTCCAATGGGGAGTCCTGCAGAGCTTGTCAGAGCAAGCAACGGTAACCAAGGGGGGTGGAGCATAGCAAAGGGTCAATTCAGTATGCGAATGGTAAGATGATATTATCACTTTCATTACATTTTCAACAAACCCTAACCAGTGGTAGAGAAATATGCAAGTAATAACAAATCGTTATTTTTGTAATTACTGTAACTGAGATCCTTTTTATGGTCCTAAGATTTGCATCGTTTTCTAGTTTTCTCGCAACTAAACTTTATTTCTTTTGATTTGGGGTGCAATATGACCTGGATATGTTCTTGACAGGTTTTGTGAGATTTATCCAAAAGGGAAAAAGGTGGTAGACAAGAAAGATAAATCGAACTAGAGGAAGCAAGCAAGCCAGACAGTCGGAAGGATCACAGATGGTCATTTAGCCTCCCAGAGAGACCCATCCTTTCAGTAATCATTTAACTGCAGGCCACTGTCCTTTTTTCACACAGCTTTCCCTCTTCTGCTCTGACCCTCACGGCATGCGATTGTGTCACCCATACTGCGCCCATGTACTTGCCCACCAATCACCTCCACGGCTCCATCAAGACTGATTAACAACCTCTGTTGCCCAGTTCAGTGCTGTTAAAAGCTGCTCTGAGCTGTATTAGTTATTATCGTGTACCCAGCATGCTTTTTGGAACAGCTCTTTACTACTGTATGCCAAACTGCTCAGCCAGTTCAGGCCAGTGTAGATTCACTGACTCGCTCTCTGATTCATGTTGACACCCTTACTGTCATTTCCTATCTCTGTAATGCTACAGTGCCTCTCTCCTCTGCATTCACTGTCCTCCCGTCACCAGAGGCTTACGTAAAACCACTGCTTACACCATGTCCTAACTAGGCATGAAGTTTCCAGTAACAAGTCATTTCCCTGTCCATTCTGAAAGCTATGTTGAATGGTAATTTGGACCAATGAGATTTCACTGTGGCCCAGGATACCATGTGACTGGTTTTAGACAGAAATAGAAACCACACTACCACCAAAATTTCATGTCACTCATTGTTTGTTTTCACTGATGTTTCGGATCAAAAATACGATTATTGTAGATGTGAAATCAAAATTGACTCCAAGTACACACGTTCCTGGTCTTGTTGTGTATGTTTTTCGTCAGTGCACGTTTTTGCCATAAACAATTAAATCATATTTTTTTCATTCCCTTCCATCCAACAACCTGTAATGCAATCCATATCCTGCTGGGCCCTACTTTTTTAATCTCTTTAAATGTCCTGTGTGTTACTTCATCACATTACAGAAGTAAAATGGTTTAAAATATTGTTTCATTTTGACGTTAAGTTTTTATTGGTTCGTCGCGGTGTATCTGGTTACAAGATGGCAGACATATTCACAAGTCCTTGCAGGTAGAGTCCATGTCAAGTCTCACGTCTTTCAAGGCCAAGTCTAAGTCAAGTCTTAGTTCTCTTTTTCTTTTTTGGCAATAGTTCTTTATCTGCTGCTGGTTTAATAAACCCTTTATATGCCTATTCAATTTTGAAATATTAAAACAGACTTATTATTTATTTAAACTTGTCTAATAAAGTAAATGTTTTTACTTAAATAATGGATTTTATTTTTATACAGTAAACAATCAATAAACTATTCATTTTTTAGCATTAAAAGAGAACAGTGTTTACACAGAAGGAAAACTAGCTTTGTCCATAATTCTTTAGGGCTTTAAAGCATAAAATGTCTTTATGAAAATGTACCATAGTTTTTACAGTGGTACTTATTTGTAACAAGACCATTGTAACATCAGGTAAAATCAAGCATGGATCGTCACTACCATGGTCAAATGTAACATGATTTCTATAAACAAACATTTTTGTAAAGAAAAATTGTATCCTACAACACATTTAAAACTATAAATACATATTATAAACATTTATAAACTGCCATAGTGGTAATAAAAATGAATAATATCCCATCACTCCCCTAATGTAGCCTATTAAATATGTAATAGAGCTATAGTAGTAATATAATATTTATTATGAATATATTTCTGCCTAAAATACTACAGTTATTGTTACTATAGTTCATTCATGATAAAGGTGGTGATTTGAGAAAAGTCTGCTAATTTATGTTTGTGCATGTCACAGTGTATTCTCAGCATCAGTGCTGTTTTGTCAGGCCATTTAATGTGGTTTAAAACTAGTTTGCTCACCGATAGGTTTGCACAAGAGAATTCTGTGCTGAATTCAAATGTTTCTGTGACTAGCGCCATGCTTCTCACTGGTCCTCGCAGTGCTGTAATGATTGCACTGTGAGGTTGAGAGCTCGAGACTGGTCCGCGATATGCTTAAAAGCACCTGCTCTGCGCTCGCACTGCTTTGTCCATTGATCCGGGTAGCGAATAGTGCTGTTTCTTTCCACTTTTGATGGGTTTTCCATTTGATGTATCGCTTAACATAAAATGGTAGCACATAAATGGGGAGAGAGAGATAGGGAGAGTTGGCCAACTCTGTAGTCGCACAGGCGGGAAAAACAGTCGTAAAATTACTTTTTACAAGTCTAATTTTTTTTGCGACTTAAGTGTGACTCGAGTCCGAGTTGCAGACACAAGTTTTCCTCTCTGCGAAATGGCATAATTCAGAATCACACAAATAACCACTATAGCCATGATAAAGTCTTTAATCAAAAATATACAGAAAATACAAAATAGACAGCTGTGTGGAGCAGGAATCTTGACCAATGAGATTTCATTGGGCAGACTAAATGCACTGTGAATTAAGCAACAGTAGGTACAAATTTCAGCAGATGAAATCAGTCTGTGCTTAATGAAAATTTGAACCACTGCCCCAAGTGGCTGAAGCTGGAATTGTTGAGGCAAAATGTCCACAGAGTGGCGCCAAAAGAGAGTTGTGTTTTTAGTTGTAAATTATGTAATGCAGTCAACAGGAATCAGGGCTCCAGACTGCAACTAAAATGGTCGCAAATGCGACCAAAAATAAATTATTGCAACAATAATTTAAAATCTAGTCGCCATTGGCAACAGTTGGGATGTATGCTTTCAAACGTGGTTTTGTCAGATATCATCTTGTGAGTTACTGATTACATCTTCAATGTGCCGGTGTATCTTGCACCACTATTCACCCTTTCTAAAGCTGTAGAAAATGTTTCATTTTAGAGCAAAAATGCAACCTCCAAATCAATACTTCCTGATTTTTATGAGACCAGAACCCCCGTTACGGATTTACAGAAACACATCTGAAACATGTTGATTTCCAGTTTGACCATGTTGAACTGGGGGCGGGGCAACTCAGAGCAAAACAACATAGAGACCGAGCGATCAACTAACGTCTTGTCACTTGTTGAGTTCTCAGCTTGTTGAAACAAAAACTGTTTATACTTAACATGGAAGAGAAAGGAATCACTTGTTTCCTTTTTTATGTTGTGCCTGGTTAGGACATGGCATAAATCATTATCATTATGACTACATTGTAGTTGACAGTTAAACTAAACATGAAATTTGATTGTCATCTACTGCAGGACCTTTGAACCTACATACTCACAGAGACATAGAGAGCCAGTGGAATGATTTTTCCCTGCACCTAAAGGACACTGTGAAGAAGCAGGAAGCCTGTTAGATACTAGAAGTCTGACATAAAGTGCACTGTAAGTCATCAGGAGCTGCTCAGCCATAGCCTGAAAAAACATATCCACATTTTTTTATTAACTTAAGATGCTTTCAATCACAAAGGACACTGACGAATTCACATAAATATTAATCTTCACCTGATATGAAAGGGTGGGATCAGGCATTAGACTGAAGTTTTTTGTAAGTTTAGAGTCTTCTCTTTGACTAGTTGATGCACTTCTCTCTCTTCCCCCCACCAACAGGGGGCGCACTTCATCAGGACCCTCCTCATCCTCCACTAATCCATCCTCAGAATCCAGTGTCGTGACCTCTGTCACTAGAATTAGGTGTGACATTCTTTTCTTGATTCTGTTCTGTGGGGTAAAATGTAGATTTTGTGATGGTATACAATTTCCTTCTACCTTCTAAGCTAGTGTAAAATAGATTAAGACTAAACTTGACCTAGAAAGAGTTTAGCATTCAGCACTTTTACTTAAAGGAATAGTTCACCCAAAAAGGAAAATTCTGTCAATAGTTACTCACCTTTATGTCATTACAAACCAGTATGACTTTGTTTCTTCTGTGGAGCACAAAAGAAAAAACGCTGCATAATGTAGAGTGCTTTCCATAATGGGGAGTAGGGCTATTGAGCTCCAAAAATGACAAATAACACCATAGAATTATCATAAAAGGAGATCATATGAATTGTGAACTATATTCCAAATCTTCTGAAGCCAAACGATAGTTTTGTGTGAGGGAAAAACTGAAATGTAAGTAATTATTCTCTGAAAATCATCCTTTCGACCACAGCTCTCAAATCTCATTTGCGTCACCGTAGTTGAGCTCACAGCCTCACTTCCCATTATGGAAAAGAACACTCTGGACATTGTGCAATATATTATTTTGTGTTCCATGGAAGAAATAATTCGGTTTGGAATGATATGAGGCTGAGAAAATTATGACATAGTTTTCATTTTTGGGTGAACTATTCCTTTAAACTCTTCAACTCTGGGCCATTTTTGGGCTGCTGCCTAAAATGTTTTCTCACACAAATTTAAAAAGCTCACAATTTACACATACTGTGGACTAATTGGCAAAAATTTGTCAAATTTGTATTTATTTTTTCAGAATGGAAAAAAAAAAGACTACAGTTATTCATAAATAATATTGTATATGTTTACAATGTAATGAGTAAGTGAGGATGAGAGCAGGCTTCACTCAGTGTATATAATTAATTTTAAGAGTGCTGGCCTAAAAGATAACATATAAAATGGGAAAAGTGGCAGCACTATGCATATATTGTTTATTTTGTACAGACGCGTTTCGGCGTGTGCCTTCTTCAGTGTGCACCCTCTCTCACACACTCTCTCTCACACACTCTCTCTCTCTCACACACCCACTCACACACACTCTCTCTCCCACACCCACACTCACTCACTCACTCTCGCGCTCACACAAACACACACACTCACTCTCTCACACACTCTCTCTCTCCCACACTCCCACACCCACACTCACTCACTCACTCACTCACACACACTCAGAGTATATCCATAAGCCTATTTTTGCAACGTCTGTGAGTGGGAAACGTTGAGGTACCAGCGCGCGTGAACGTCATGGCAACGTACAAAACAAAGTACCTCGCGCGGGAAACACTTAAATGCGCGTAACTAACGTAAATCAAGCAGGCTAGTATGCAGCATAATCCACGAAGTGTTGGCGAAATAAAAAATTAATGGACAGATTTTTTTTTCCAGAAAACTTCTTGCACAAAATAAATTCAAGCACTTTCAAGGACCTGTATATGTATGTTTATTTTCAAGAACTTTCCAGGGCCTTGAATTTTATTTTTCAGATTCACAAACTTTCAAGGATTTCAAGGACCCGTGGGAACCCTGCTATTATTACATTAGCTAACTACCAACTAACCAGATAAAATTAACAAATTGACAAGCACTTACTGGGCAGAATGGCTCTTCAAATGGCGGACGAAATTGGAGGTTGTCGTCTGGCTGTCCGCGATCTTAACGTTGCATGTCTTGCAAAGCGCTGTTCGTCTTTTACCATCTTGATAATCATTTTTGAAGCCGAAAGCGATGACCCTCGGTAACGTTACCCCTCCGGCTGACATGTTGATGGGTTATCTGATCTAAGTGGGCGTGGTGTGCGTAAGGTACGAGAGGGCATGGCTGATGATAGCCTATAGTGTCGTGATCCAGTCATGACAAAACTATTCTCAGCCTGCGCTCCAGCTGGATCAACTTTATTTTTTAAAATAATTTATATATTTTATATTCAAACTGAAAACATGATGTGATTAACACTCAAGTCATTCAAGTCTTCGTCTCTCAAGTCAAGTCAAGTCCCGAGTCTTTAACTTCCAAGTCCGAGTCAAGTCTCAAGTATTTTATTTTTTGTCAAGTCAAGTCACAAGTCATAAAAATAGCGACTCGAGTCGACTCGAGTCCAAGTCACCAAGTCACAAGTCCCCATGTCTGCATGCACCACTCCCACTGTTTAATTGAATATCTCGGCCTTTGAGTGGACTAGCAGCTCAATCTAGGTGTCATTACTTATTATCATCAACAAACGATAACATATATTTACAATGATTTGTTTAGCATGCTTTACCTGCTGGACTACATATTTAGTTTTGGACATCTAAGATATAACATTGGATTATTCACACAAGCAAGCTCACAGGTAAGTAAAAATCAATTTTTTTTTAGAAAACTGCCTAAGGTAAAATAAATATAAACTTTTTAGCTATTTGGAGTTTTCAGCAGGGGTGGTCGGCGCATTAAATGAGATGTATATATAATATATATTTGATGCCTTACAAAAATCATATTTCACTTTGTGATTCTTTTGAAATTTCTTTAACTGTGGTATTAAGGCAACAACAACAAACTGAGAATAAGAGCTTTCATTTGATGTTTGATTTGTCTATTTAAGTGCTATTTGATAGACTTTTATATTCATATTACTGTATTTACCACATGACCTCTAGGTGGCACTGATTTGCGCCGCGAATGTTTTCAGGCCTTATTTTGTTACTTTATGTAACATAAATGCAGAAGTGATGGTGTGAAGCACACCCGGCCCCCAAACGGGCTAATCATCCGAGGAAAGGGATAAGTACAGCAGAATGCGGCAGTTTGGGAGAGAGAGAGTCACGTGCAGCTGCCATGTGTGCGTTCATGTTTTTGTGTCTTTTTTTAAGTTCCTATTAAAATATTACTTTGATTGTTCAGCCGGTTCTCGCCTCCTCTTTTCCCATTTTAACCTTGTTACAGATAGTTATTTATGAAAAGTTCAGATTCTAAGCTTTCCAACAATTACCACATGCCTGACTTGTATTCGGAGACTTGAACATTTTTAGCGTAACATTTTTTATATATTTTGGACTCGCCAGTGGGTCCATAGTGTTGACAAGGTTAAATTCGGACAGTAAACTGTTGAAGTACAGTATGACATAGATGCGAAAAGTTTGCAGACATTTATCCTGCAATCTACTCTACAATAATTTCGTTATTTTGTGTACCACTGTGTATCTGGAATACAAAACTTTTGTCAGTATTGATCATTTTCAAACATCAACATAAGATCAAACCAATCAACAAAGATAAGCCAACCTGTACTTGATATCTGACAATACTCCTGTCCTCCAGAGCTTCAGTCAGAGATCTCAGACATGGGGACAAGTCCCAGGACACAAAGAAGAGCTGGACCGAGAAAGAAAAACAGTAAGAAAGATCATGTAAACTAGTTTGTTCAGCAGTTCATCAGATAAACCACAGAAGCAACTGAACCAGATAAGCATGCAAGCACAGATGTGCAACCAAGGAAATTACCCAGTTATCTGATCAAAAAGCATAACTTGCCCTTTTTAGCTCGGTAGATGACAAATAACTTGTTCAAGAACTTTTTTCTCCAACATGAAGATGTTCAGTTAAAATGTGCATGAATGTATAAGGGAAAGTGTGTGTTTTAGATACTGTGACAAGTCAGAATTTCTTCACTATTTTAAGTTTGCCCTCATTTTCAATGTGTCTTTGTGAGTTCATATCATTTGTAGGCTGAATAGATCCAACAATCTCTCCAGCATTACAGAAGAACTGACAAAGACACACAGAAAATGAGGGCATCATATACACAAAAAAAACAAGGTTAACAAGACTAGTAACAAGACACACCTGGGACAAATTAACAAGGGAAACAGGAAAGAGGGCAGAACTTCAAAATAAAAGTCACACAAGAATCTATCACCCTCTACTGGATGCTAGGAAACGTCTGACCAAAGTGTGCCTGCGCCAGTGCTGATCATGTCACGCTCAAGCACGTGTTCAAAAACATAGTGAAACAGAAGCTGCACTTTTCGGCTTCATGTTTCGGCAAATATCAGTTTCTTGCATTGTTTCGAGCAGTGGTGCTCCCTAACTGCAGAATCTACAGCCCCACGGCAAAAGAAAACATCTTTTCCCGAGTTGTGAAAAAAAGGCAAGTATGTCTTTCAAACAAGTTTGTCCTCGTGGGTGGAGCACAAAAGTGCGTTTATTCTGGTTTACAAACAAGTGACTCTTATGAACCAATTATTTTTGGTCAATCAAAACAGACAGAGCAATCAGTGTAGACCGACAAACAAATTACTCTTATGAACTGATTCGTTTTAGTGCATCAAATGAGACAGTGCATCCAGTGCAGTCAAAAATGACAAAATTTTTGAACGAATGACAAAAATCGTTCAAAAAGACTCACAAACTGACTCACTAATTTTCCTTATGCCAAGCTGAATTTAAAGATACATATTTTCAACAAGATATTTTTTTGTAATATTATTTTATATATATATATATATATATATATATATATATATATATATATATATATATATATATATATATATATATATATATAAAAGCAATAATCAGAGTATTGGCAAGTAGCATATAAATAGAATTGAAGAGATTTGCTCAAATCATGTCAACATTTTTATCTAATTATTCCTTATACTCAGATTCTAGCAATAATCAGAGTATTGGTGTACTTGTAAACATAGCCACTGATGACTTAAAGGGACAGTTCACCCAAAAATGTAAATTCTCTCATCATTTACTCACCCTCATTCTGTCCCAGATGTGTATGACTTTCTTTCTTCAGCTGTACACAAACAAAGATTTTTAGAAGAATATTTCAGCTCTATAGGTCCATACAATGCATGTGAATGGTGACCACGCCTTTCAAGCTCCAAACATCACATAAAGGCAGCAAAAAAATCCATATGACTTTTTTACTATCAATTCTCCTCCCTGCCCAGTAGATGTTGATATGCATGAATAATGTGAATTGCCAAAAACAAAAGAAGAATGTGAAAGTGGACATTGATATTAAAAAAGGACTTAAATATTGATCTGTTTCTCACCCACATCTATCATATCACCTCTGAAAACATGGATTAAACCACTGAAGACATATGGATTACTTTTATGCTGCCTTTATGTGATTTAATGTTTTGGTCAGCATGCACTTGCATTGTGTGGACCTACAGAGCAGAAATATTCTGTGTGTTCTGCAGATAAAAGATAATACACATCTGTGATGGCATGAAGGTGAGTAAATAATGAGAGAATTTTAATTTTTGGGTGAACTATTTCATTAAGACTAAAAACCACAAAAACTCCAATTTTGATTTCATGGGGTCTTTAAAGAAAATCCCCAGTTTTGGTAATTATGACTTCATGTGCGCTCATCTCATAAATACAATCATTCCAACATGACTTGAAAGACGCATTAGCAGAGATTACGTTTATTTCATTATAAAAGTGAAAGGTGAAATTACTTGCAGTTTTCCTTTGCATTTATGTACCCAGTCAGCCACTCCCAACAGCAGCCTGTGTCTGACCATCCGCTCGTTTACCCCCACCAACCGCACATCTATGTTCATGTTTATCTGAAACATCAACACAAAGATACGTAAGTCTTAGCTACGCTCTTCTGTTGTTTGGCCTGCAGTATACCAGCATTAAAAGAGAATACAATTGAATTGAACACACAGTAAAAGACCGGCTATGACAAGATATTACATAAAAGGTGATACTAGAGCATGTCATGTGACAGCCCACCTTTTTGTTGCTGTTGTGGAAGATGAGGATGATGATGGTGGTGATGATTATGGACACCAGACTGACACACATACAGAGCACCCAGAAGTTTGTTGTGCTGCCTTCAAGGTACATGTGAAGGGATGAGTACAGCGCAAACCACAGCACCAGATACAACAACTGCAACAGACACAAAACAAGCAAAAACTCCTCTATTTCCTTTCAGTCACTTGATTCTAGACATTATTTTCTGGTTATTCCATCTGCATGCTAACTGAACTTGCTATTGTGCAAAGCAATGAAAGGTGATCTGAGTGGTACATGTCATGTTGGTTAGTCCAAAACATACTGTTTAAGATTTCTTATACTGTTGAATAAAGAAGAGCAGGAAATATGCCTGTTTTAGCAGCGTTTATCTTACAGGTGCCATGATGAAATTAAAAATGGATGAGTTGAAAAGCAAGTATCTTCTGACAGACGGGTGGTCCAGTGCTATATGAAGTGGATGCTCAAATTCCTCAATTGGAATCTGTAACAGTTAAACAGTCAGCATTAAATGATGTGGAGGTTATGTAGTGTAAAATAATTTACACACAAGTAATACACAAGGCAATGTTTTTAGGAATGTTCAAGCAGCTTTTTTCAAAGCATAAACCGACCCAGGAGCTGTCAATTGTATTTCATTGTATGAAAAAGAGCATTGTGAACATTCTTCAAAACATTGTGTGTACAGATGAAAGAATTCGTCAAACAGGTTTGGAATGGCATGAGGGTGAGTAGCTAAATGATGACAGTTTTCATTTTTGTTTGAGCTATACTTTAAATTCTTTAAAATCTAGTGTGAAGAATGTCTAAATATGGTGTAGAGACTGGAAATGATTGTATACAATGTTGGAAATTCACTGGCCTTGAAGCCATTTGCCTCCAGAAGAGTCTTGCAGTGCGAAAATTTAAACCTGGGAGCCAACCAAGAGGATGTGGGCACCGTGGCCAACACCTCACCTGACAGGAAGAAAGAGATCAGGTGAGTTTTCTTAAGCTGAAATCCAATAGATCTATTTATAGATCTAATTGGCTCTTCAAACCAACAAAGAATTAAAATGAAATTAATGTGTTCAGAAGAAGTGGAGCGCTGCATTCACTTGATCACATGTTATCATTGTATCACAAGCATTTCAGGACCATTGGGTCCTGCCCAAACTCTTAAACCAGCAAAAAAAAACAGGAAAGTAAAATCACATCACTCTCAATAACAACTACACTGTGTTTAATGATTTTTGTTAGATGGTGTGTTATAGATACTGAAATAGAGGGCAGGATAGAGAAATTGTGCAATGTACCATTCATCCAAGTGGACACTGTGCCTCGTTCTCCTGCACTGGATGAATGTCCTGTGGGGGATTCAACATCACCCCTTTCCTCTTCGTTACACCGCCGCTCCCTCCCCTCCATGGCGACAGCCTCTGGCAGAACCTGCTAGAAAACACAGGCACTCAAATATAAGGACACACTTTGGATATAAGCTACAAATGAATATAGAATTTGGCATGAAGAATGTTAAATTACTAACTAAGAAGTAAAAATACAGTTAGGGGCAAACACATCATCACTGTTACAATACTGCAGTGTTCTGATTGGTTGCTAGGTGGTTACTAGGGTGTTCTGGGTGGTTGCTTACTGGTAAAAATACATATATTTATATAACAGAGCTGGGAAATTTTACACTTTAATTTCTGCGATTAAAGGGACAGTTCACCCAAAAATTTAAATTCTCATCACTTACCCTCATTCCGTCCCAGATGTGTATGACTTTCTTATTTATATATATATATATATATATATATATATATATATATATATATATATATATATATATATATATATATATATATATATATATATATATATATAAACCATTTTTATTTTATTTTTGCAGAACACAAACAAAGATTTTTAGAAGAATATCTCAGCTCTGTTGGTCCATACAACGCAAGTGAATGGTGATCAGAACTTTGTAGCTCCAAAAATCACATAAAGGAAACATAAAAGTAATCCATAAGACCCCAGAGGTTTAATCCATGTCTTCAGAAGCAATAGAATCAGTGTGGGTGAGAAATAGATCAAAGTTTAAGTACTTTATGTACTATAAATCTACACTTTTAGATGTGAAAGTGAAACTAAACAGGCACCACATGTGACTTTAAGATATAAAAGTGAAAGCGTAGATGTATAGTTAAAAAAAAAAGGATTTAAATATTGATCTGTTTCTCACCCACATCTATCATATAACTTAAATATTGATTTAACCACTGGAGTATACCGATTACGTTTATGCTGCCTTTATGTGCTTTTTGGAGCTACAAAGTTCTGGCCTCCATTCACTTGCATTATATAAACCTTTAGAGCTGAGATGATCTTATAAACGTCTTTGTTTATGTTCTGCAGAAGATAGAAAGTCATAAACATCTGGGATGGCATGAGTGTGAGTAAATGATGAGAAACTTTCATTTTTAGGTGAACTATCCTTTTAATAGTTGACTGTTTAATGCATAAAACGAAATAAATGCAATTAATGCAGTATCCATTTTTTTCACGCTCGAGTAGACGGTCGAGTAGACTGCACATGGGCATAATGATCATGGGAGCGGATTTACTGTATAGAGAATTCACCCGCAAGTGGTGAGCCAGGTGTGGGAGAGATACGGTCTAGCTGTAGTATCTCTTCACATTGCCCGAAAATGCTTACTCGGTGTCATCTGAACCAGTGTCAAAAACGAAACCGCGTGAGAGAGACTAGGCATGTGTGCTATAGAGACTGAACGACAGCCAGAAAATAATTGTTTTTGAGATTTTAAACTTCAGCATTCAATTTGTTTTAGATCTGTACTGTCTCTAATAATGCAATGGAAATGTACGCCAATGAAAGCCATATCTAGGGGCCAGATTATCACGGAGACTTTAGGGTGGGCTCTTTGACTTGGACCAGTAACAAACCTCCCAGAACACTCTAGCAACTCCCTAGCAACCATTCAGAACTGCTAAGCAACTGCATAGCAACACCCTCACATCATAGAGAAGCTAGTTTTAAATAGTAAACATCAATTACGTTTTCTCAGAAAACATAAAAATGGTTAAGTGTTGTGTTTTCAGTCATTTCAGAAATATAAAAAGCCTAGGTGAGGTAATTTAAAACTGATATTGCAGTCAGAAAGGACATTGCCAATTTTTTTGAACACTACATCTGATGTTACTTTTATACAGAGTCTGTTGGCATACCTTCAACCACAGTCCAGCTTGTGGTTGGGGTTCAAAGAAACGATATTTTCAGCACAGCGCACTGCCTGTTTAAGAACAGGAAACAGCAACCTTGTAGACAACTTCTCTTTTTACAGTTTCATACAGAAGAAACTGAGAAAGACGTTAGTTCCTCAACAAATAAGAAAACGGATAGGGTTTCTCAACCAGTTCTATAAAGTTCTGCTGCATGCACTTTCTAAATAATAATTGTCATTGTATTGTCAATGTTATTTATATTATATATATATATATATATATATACACACACACACACAATATTGATACACATAAACATTTGCATACATGATGGTGATATATTGCTTCATAGAACTGTAAATGTTTTACCACTGTGTCCTGTGGAACGTAAATCAATATTTCCTGGAATTTCAACAAGCCTGTATGCGATAACACTCACAACTGGCAATCTGCAGGCAGAAACAAAGATAAGACAGTGACAGAAAGAGAGCTTTAGAAAACTATTAAATTACTTAACCTAAAAAATTACCCCTCCATCACTTTCTCACTCACCCTTGTTTGTTTGCTAATACAGCAAACACATTTTATTTCTGAAGTGTCATGTCAGAATCTGCATGTGATGATTATGCGTCTGTCCATTAGTTTCACTTTATGTCAGTCTCTTCATAGTGCCATACCTGCTGTTGCCACAACCATTTTTTTTCTTGTCAGGCCCCTCCCACTTTTTTAGTTATTTAGCTCTTTATTACAATTTATTTTGCCATCCTCCTAATTGTTAGTCTCAACACCACTCTCTCTTTCTCTTTCATTCTCTGTGCAGTGTCTTCCTCTTTATATGAATGTTAAACTCTGATGCCAGCTTTGAAATCCTGCCCCTCTTGCTCTTCTTCTGTCTCTCTCGCTCTGTTCTTTCTTTTTCACTCCCAGCTTGTGACTCAGCCTGGCCACATGACTACAGGAACATACATATATACAATTTCACAGCCTGTGGCAAAAAGCTGTAGCACTTTTATTTGAGCACATCTTGGAGAGAGAAAGGGGACACAATATTAATACACATTTGTGGTGGTTGTTTATCTGTATTTGCTGTTGTGTTTCAATAAATCTACCAGCATCTGAAAACAGGTTGCTGCAACCATTTGTTCATCATTGAATTAAACATTAGTAGGCCTAAATAAAGGATGAAAATCCTTTATTAAAAACAAAAAACATGGTATTTTAAAGACTGTGAAATGCATAACTGCATATACAGCACAGTGCATAATAAATACAATAAAATCATTGTTTGGGGGAAAATGACATGTTCACTGATGCGCACTAATGATATCAGCAGGGTTTATTGTTATTGATTGTTTTTTGTTTTTTAGGATAATGCCTCTATTGGACAAAATTAGCAACTCAAGCAGACTGAGTTATGTATAGTAAAATATTAATTATTCATTAATTATTTAATAAATGTTATATTAATTATACCATTTATACAGTAAAATATAGTTGACATTTAGTCTATATGTATAAATAAAATGATAGATTGTGTATTAACAATTCACTTTTTGCAGTCAAAAATGAGTCTGAAATATAAATATATTATATAAAGCTGTAGGCACTTGTGAAAAATGTTGCATAGTTAGGAGGTTTTAAAAAATAATGCTATAAATATTTTTCATTTATCACTTAATGTCATGCAAAGTCCAGTAAACATAAAAAGCTAAATCAATACTCGGTGTGACCACCTTTGCTTTAAAACAGCACCAATTCTCCTAGGTACACCTGGACACAGTTTTTCTTGGTTGTTGGCAGATTGGATTTTCCAAGGTTCTTGGAGAATTCTCCACAGTTCTTCTATTTAGTCTCAGTTGCTTCGGTCTCTCATGTAATGTCTCAGATGTCTCAGATGTCATGTTCAGTGGGGGACACTGTGTGGACCATGACATCTGTTACAGAGTGCCCTGTTCTTCTATTCTATTTGCAAAAGGGATGTTTGGGAGTCTAAAATGTATATTTCCTATTGACATCATCATGATTTGCCTTGTGTTTGTCCTTTCACCTTCCCTTTATGTTTGGATTGTTAAACTTCATTTCCCATCAAGAACCTGTTTGAGCTCCCTCACCTGTTCCATATCATCTTTGATTATTGTTCCCAGCTGTATCTTGTTTGGCCCAGTGTATATATGTCCTTGTGTTTGTTCTGTCCTGGTCAGTTCTTGTTCCCTGTCACCCTACATTGATGCTATGTGTATTTTGGGTCTCAAATTTTGGTTTCTGTGATTTCCCCAGTGTTGTGTTGGATTTATCTGCTGATTAAACAAAGGCTGCACATTGATCCTGCTCTCTTGACTTCCTGCAAACGTAACAAGCTGAAGATATAAATAACCATCTTAAGACAAATATTGTGTAACATCTTATGTGCCTAAAACATTTGCACAGTATATGTATATAAACTTGGCAAAAAAAGAAACATCCTCTCGTGGTCAACTGCTTCTATTTTCAACAAACTTAACTTGTGTAAATATTTCTATGAACATAAAAAGATACAACAAAAAAGACATAAGCTGAACAAATTTCACAGACATGTGACTAACATAAATGGAATAATGTGTCCCTGAACAAAGGTTGGGGGGGTCAAAATCTAAAGTAGCAGTCAGTATCTGGTGTAGCCACCAGCTGCATTAAGTTCTGCAGTGCATCTCCTTCATGGACCGCACCAGATTTGCCAGTTCTTGCTGTGAGATGTTACCCCACTCTTTCATCGAGGCGCTTTCAAGTTCCCGGACATTTCTGGGGGGAGTGGCTCTAGCCCTCACCCTCCAATCCAACAGGTCCCAAACATTTTTGGGGATTTAGATCCAGGCTCTTCGCTGGCCATGGCAGAACACTGACATTCCTGTCTTGCTGGAAATCATGCACAGAATGAGCAGTATGGCTGGTGGCATTGTCATGCTGGAGGGTCATTTCAGGATGTGCCTGCAGGAAGGTTACCACAAGAGGGAGGATGTCTTCCCTGTAACGCACAGTGTTGAGATTAACTGCAATGACAACAAGCTTGACGGACTCATCCACCTCCAAATCAATCCCGTTCCAGAGTACAGGCCTCGGTGTAACGATCATTCCTTTGATGATAAACGCGAGTTCGACCATCACCCATCACCCCTGGTGAGACAAAACCGTGACTCGTCAGTGAAGAGCACTTTTTGCCAGTCCTGTCTGGTCCAGCGAATGTGGGTTTGTGCCCATAGGTGACGTTGTTGCTGGTGATGTCTGGTAAGGACCTGCCTTACAACAGGCCTACAAGCCCTCAGTCCAGCCTCTCTCAGCCTATTGCGGACAGTCGGAGCACTGATGGAGGGATTGAGCATTCCTGATGTAACTCGGGCAGTTGTTTTTGCCATCCTGTAACTATATATCAGGTGTGATATTCGGTTGTACCAATCCTGTGCAGGTGTTGTTACACGTGCTTTGCCACTGCGAGGATGATGTACTTGCTGTCTCCCTGTAGCGCTGTCTTAGGTGTCTCACTGTACGGATATTGCAATTTATTGCCCTGGCCACATCTGCAGTCTTTTTGCCTCCATGCTGCATGCCTAAGGCACGTTCACAAAAATGAGCAGGGACCCTGGACATCTTACATTTGGTGTTTTTCAGTGTTAGTAGGAAGGTCTCTTTAGTGTCTTAAGTTTTTATAACTGTGACATTAATTGCCTACTGTCTGTAAGCTGTTTGTGTCTTAATGACTGTTCCACAGGTGCATGTTCATTAATTGTTTATGGTTTATTGAACAAGCATGGAAAACTGTAACGATTTCCCCAAAGGTTGACACGTAGAACAGCTTCTTGGCTTCAAGGTAAGACTCTTTAATATACACACTTTCTAACATATACAGCAGACTTTCTCATTCGTTGCTGGTTTGGGTGCAGGCACTCTCTCTCCCGAGGCTCTGTGGCTGCTGCTTTTTATGCCGCTCTCCCCATGCTTACTGCAATTAGACACAGCCACAGGTGTTAGACATAATTTAGCTCAGGTGTAAGCGTTGAATATGAAGCAGGTAGGGGAGGAGCTGACATCAACTTACGTTACTTAGTGGCGAGTTAACAGCAGTTAGCAGGAAAGACAGCAAAAATGAAGCAAATGAGGCTTTGGGGATTTTTCTTTTTTTTGGGGGGGGGCGGAGGAATAAAAACACATGTAAATGGAGAGGTGATTGAAAAACTGTTAGAGGAAAAGAACTTGGTTTGTTTAAATGATGGGAGAGGAACGAGATTAGATTTACATACAGGGAATATGTCAGTATTGGATTGAACTTTGGTGTCGAATAATTTAGCAGGGAAATGTGAGTGGGATGTATCCTATGAATCATCAATCGGAAGTGACCATTATCCAGTGTTTTGTAGAATATTACTACAGGGAAATAAACATCAAGGAAAAACAATACGGAAATGTATATTTGACAGGGCGAAATGGGAAGAGTTTAGTTTTATTTGTGAGAGAGAAATGGACAAAATAGATTTAAATGAAGATATTGAGGAGATTGATAAAAAAATGAAAACAGTATTGATTGAAGCTGCAAATTAGTCAATTCCTAAAAGTAACAGAAAAATTAAGAGAAAGGTGGTCCCTTGGTGGACAGATGAATGTAGTAGAGTAGTTAAAGAAATAAATAAAGCTCTAAGAATATTAAGAAGAACTCATAATTTTCAAAACTTAATTAAATATAAGAAAATGCAAGCAAAGGTTAGGAAAATTATACGTAATGCAAAAAGACAAAGCTGGTAGATGTTTTGCAATAAAATTGGTAGATCTACACCTGTGGGAGAGGTATGGGACATGATTAAGAGTATGAGAGGAATCAGAAGAGAATGGACATATCCGGTTCTGAAGGTAGGGGAAAAGGCAGCAATATCTGATGAAGAAAAGGCAGAAATGATAGCAAAGGCACTCATTGAAATCCATAGCTCAAATAACCTAACTGAGGAGGGAAAGAGAGGAAAGGAATTAACAAAATCAGCTTATCCTGGAAGGCTTGAGAGATGGAATGAAATGAACAGCTCAATGGATGCTCCGTTTACTATAGATGAAATTAAGAGGGCAATAGCAAGAGCTGGAATATCAGCTCCGGGAAAGGATGAAATCTGCTACGTAATGTTAAAACATTTGGGTGTTTTGGCATCTATAAAGCTGCTAGGCTTTTATAATAAAATTTGGAAAAAAGGAAAGTTACCAACTGGATGGAAGAGGCAGTGATTATTCCTATTAGGAAACCAGGAAAGGACCCATCAAAGCCAAAGAATTATAGACCAATAGCATTGACTTCACATATAGGAAAGATAATGGAAAGAATGTTACGGAAAGAATAACATTTTATTTGGAAAGCAGAGGAATTCTATAACCTCATCAGAGTGGTTTCCGGAGAGGGAGAGGAACTATGGACCCTATTATATGTCTGGAAAAGCTCAAGCTAATAAAGAATCAATGATGGCAGTTTTCTTCGATGTCGAAAAAGCATATGATATGGTTTGGAAAGAAGGACTAATGATCAAACTTGATATGATAGGAATAGCAGGTAGAATTTATAATTGGATTAAAGACTTCTTATTTGATAGATTTATTCAAGTCAGAGTTGGGAAAGCCTTATCTGGAAGCTATATGGTGGAAAATGGTACCCCTCAGGGCAGCATCATTAGTCCAATACTCTTTTCCATTATGATAAATGATGTATTTTCTCAAGTTCAAGGAGACATTGGGTGATCATTGTTTGCTGATGATGGAGCATTGTGGAAAAGGGGAAGGAATATTAATCATATTACAGGAAAAATACAAGAGGCAATTGGGGTGGTGGAAAAATTGTCATTTTCATGGGGATTCAGATTTTCAGTAGAGAAAACCAAAGCATTAATGTTCACTAGGAAACAAGGCATTGATATACAGATTAAGATGTATGGGCAAAATATTGAATGAGTTAAAGTTAAGTTTTTGGGTGTGTGGTTTGATGCAAAATTAACATGGAATGAACATATTCATAAGGTAGTCACTAAATGCAAAAAGATTTTAAATGTGATGAGATATCTAAGAGGATCAGAATGGGGAGCGAGTAGATCTGCAATGAAAAATATTTATATAGCACTGATTAGATCAGTGTTAGATTATGGAAGTATAGCTTATGAATCAGCAGCAAAAACTTCATTTAAGAAGCTGGATGTGATACAAGTTCAAGCTTTGAGACTCTGTTGTGGTGCTTTTAATACGACTCCTGTAGCTGCTCTTCAGGTTGAAGTGGGGGAAATGCCGCTTCAAATCAGATGCAAGAAGTTA
The DNA here is from genome assembly GCF_025860055.1 of Xyrauchen texanus. Classification (NCBI taxonomy): domain Eukaryota; kingdom Metazoa; phylum Chordata; class Actinopteri; order Cypriniformes; family Catostomidae; genus Xyrauchen; species Xyrauchen texanus. The sequence continues at coordinate 30,684,527 of NC_068301.1, forward strand.
ATGATGAGCTATTGGGTAAATCTTCAAGGTCATTCAGAAGAACATCATCCAACAGTAAAGGTACTTCTTCCATGCTGGGAAAAGGAAAGGTCTAATCAGAAGTGCTTTGCATGGAATAGTGATGAAGAAGCTAGAGAAATGACTAAGTCAGAAAATATATATTCCTGCAGTATCGCTGTCAATAACTCCACCTTGGATGTTTCCTGCAGTATTCATAGATTTTTATATTCTGGAGTTAATGAAAGTGTATAAAGACTCTAGAAATATTGTAGATGTTGTTGAAGATCGGGTACAAACTGTATATCAAGCATTTTCCAAGTATATACGGATGGATCTAAAGATCCTAATACTGGGAGAACAAGTTTTGCTTTCAGTATTCCATCCTTAAAATATTCTGTTAATAGGAGGACATCAGATAATTTGTCAGTATACACACTAGAGATGATGGCAATTGCAACAGCATTACAGTGGATAGAAGAGACACAATTAAAAAGGTTGTTCTTTGTACAGATTCTTGTTCGGCATTACAGTCACTACAATCATTCACATCTCACAGTAGACAGGATATAGTAAACAAGATATATGAAAATCTGTATAGATTAAAGAATATGAACATAATGACAATATTTATGTGGATACCAGCTCATAGGGGGATAAAGGGCAATGAAGTGGTTGATGGGTTCGCAAAACAGGCTTTGGAAAATAAGGAGATCATGAATATCTCGCTTAGTAAATATGAAGCAAAAGCAATAATTAAAGCATATACTTTTAAGGAGTGGCAACAAAAATGGGATACAGGAAACACAGGACGTCAACTTTATGAAATACAAAGAGAAGTAGGATTAGCTAGGATAGGAAAAAGAAGCACTAAAGAGGAAAATATTTTAACAAGGTTAAGAGTTGGGCATACCATGCTGAATAAAACTTTAAAATTAATTAATAAACATCCAACAGGACTGTGTGAGCATTGTGGAATAGAGGAGTCAGTAGAAAATGTTATTTGTGTCTGCCAAAAGTATTTCAATGAATGAGAAATAATGGAAAGGGAACTTAGAAAGGAGGGAATGCAAGAAATAAAGCTTAAAAATATACTTATTCATGGAATAGAGAGTTTATTCCATTATCTCAAGAAAACAGAGTTAATTAAGAGAATTTAGTTAGGGTTTTTTTTTTCTTTTTTCTTTTTTTTTTTTCATGCAATGGGTAAACTCTGGTCCACACTCCAACACAGTAGGTGGCGATAATGCACCTTAATGGTGGTGCCACCCGCCATAAAACTGAAGAAGAAGAAGAATGGATTTTTACAAAATTATCTTTAATATACATGGTCCTGAAAAAGGGACGTTTCTTTTTTGCTGAGTTTATATGCTGGTGGCCAAACGTTTAGAATAATGTACAGATTTTGCTCTTATGGAGAGAAATTGGTACTTTAATTAACCAAAGTGGCATTCAATTGATCACAAAGTATCATTATAATGTAAAAAACGGCACCATCACTTTTTTCAAAAAGTCATTTTTGATCAAATCTAGACAGGCCCTATTTCCAGTAGCCATCTCTCCAACACCTTATCCTTGAGTAATCGTGATAAATTGCTAATTTGGTACTAGAAAATCACTTAAACACAGTTGAATGTTATTTGGTTCATTAAATGAAGCTTAACATTGTCTTTGTGTTTTTGAGTTGCACAGTATGCAATAGACTGGCATATCTTAAGGTCAATATTAGGTCAAAAATGGCAAAAAAGAAACCGCTTTCTCTAGAAACTCATCAGTCAATCAATGTTTTGAGGAATGAAGGCTATACAATGCTTGAAACTGCCAAAAAACTGAAGATTTCAAACAAAGGTCCCCACTACAGTCTTCAAAGACAAAGGAAATCAAGAGGATAAGTACATCAGAGTCTCTAGTTTGAAAAATAGACGCCTCACATTTCCTCAGCTGACAGCTTCATTGAATTCTACCCGCTCAACACCAGTTTCATGTACAACAGTAAAGAGAAGACTCAGGGGTGCAGGTCTTATGGGAAGAATTGCAAAGAAAAAGCAATTTTTTAAGCAGAAAAAAGAGAAAAGGTTAGAGTGGGCAAAGAAACACAGACATTGGACAGCAGATCATTGGAAAAGAGTGTTATGGATCTTAACCCTATTGAGCTTTAGTTGGATCAGCTAGACTGTAAGGTGTGTGAGAAGTGCCCGACAAGACAGACACATCTATGGCAAGTGCTACAGGAAGTGTGGGGTGAAATGTCACCTGAGTATCTGGACAAACTGACAGTTAGAATGCCAAGGATCTGCATGTCTCAGCATGTATTTCTGTGTATATATACATACCCTCACTTCCATTCTCCTTTGTCAGTTCTGGTTCTTATGAGTTTATGTTAAGATGTAATGTTTTAATGTGTATGTTTGGTTCCTTGTATTCATCTGTGTTTATTGTTTCACCTTCCCCATCTTCATTAGACAAGCCTGTGATTGGATACATTGCTCTCTCGCCTCATCACTACAAAATGTTACAGAAGAACTGACCTCACAAATAGATTTAGCAGCTATCCAAATACTCATGTTCTCCCAAGGAGACCGTTCATTGGAAGATCATGTCCGTGAGTTCCTTGAGCTGGCTAATGTGGTGCACGATGATGACCGCGCTCTGATGTCCTTAAGAGCCAGTCAGAATGGAGCGTGAAAGGCACAGATGCCTCAGGTGGATCCTCACTGGACATTATGTGAGCACAGGGATGCGGCTGTTAAACTTTGTTGCTCACATTTCACTGTAGTGGAAGAGAGAGGACATTCATTTTCCCCCACAGAGAATGCCCCCCGGGTGGCCATCCCTCCCACGGCTCCATCCTCCCGGCCTCCCACGGCTCCTTGCTCAACAGCTCCTTGCCCCAGACCTCCCATGGCTCCTTGCTTCAGTCCTGCCATGGCCAACGAGCCAGGGTTGCAAGCCTCGTCTGTCCCAGAGCCAGCTCCATCCCTAGAGGAATTTTCGGCGAGGGAGGGCCACAATGGTTCCAGTGGCTCTGAGCCCCCATCAACGGAGACGCACTCTCCCCTGCCTCGGCAGCCCTGGAGGCCTCCCATGGCTCCACCTTCCATAGCCCCACCCCTCGAGCCTCTCACGACTCCACCTCCCACAGCTCCGCCCTCACCCCCAGAAACTCCACCTCCAGTGGTTCTGTCCGCTTGGCCTCCTGAGATCCCATCATCTCCTGAAACTCCACCCCCTATGGCTCAGCCTGCTCCGCCACAGTCTGCACCTCCTAAATCTCAAATCTCTATGCTTGCTGCTCCACCTCCGGATCCGTCTATGGCTTGACCCCTGCAACCTCCTGTTCCTGCTCTGTGGCTGACTCCTGACCCTCCTGGATCCTTCCTCGTCATCTGCTCCATCCTGCCCTCATCCTTCTTTGGGTGCCAGGAGACGGAGGGGATGGTGGGTTCTGTCACAGCTTGTCACCATCCTTCGTTTTCAGTTCCAGAGACTTATGTTCACATTGTCTGAGTCTCTTATTTTGATATCTTGCCTGGTTTGAGTTTTATTTCCTTTTTACCTTCCACAAATCGTGGGTGTGCGCACATGCATGCATCCTCACTTCCGTTCTCCTTTGTCAGCTCTGGTTCTTATGAGTTTATGTTAAGATGTAATATTTAAATGTTTTGTTCCTTGCACTAATCTGTGTTTATTGTTTCACCTTCCCCATCTTCATTAAACAAACCTGTGATTGGATCCATTGCTCTATCGCCTCAACACTACAAAACGTTACACTGCAAAGCTGTCATTGCTGCACGTGGAGAATTTTTGGATGAGTATTCCTTGACGTAGTTTACATTTTTTTCAAATTGCAATAGTAAATTTTCATGTTATTAATGCCCTGACTATACATTGTGATCATTTGAATGCCACTTTGGTGAATAAAAGAACCAATATCTTTCCATAAGAGCATATTTTTCCAAACTTTTGGCCGCCAGTGTGTGTATATTCTACTAATGCACAACAAACAAGGCACACAGACACCGTTTAGAGTAACGAAAGGATGACTAAAAATAACAATGTTAAAAGTGTGTATAAATGTAAATGGTTTATTCCTACCATAATAGAAAGTAGCAGGTGTTATTAAATTCCAAGATGGCTTGCATAAACTGCATCACTCATAATACAAATGATATTTATACAAAAATACTGGCAGAGTATTTATTTTTTACAATACAAAACCAACATCTTATGACAATTTGTTTACAGCTTTTCTATTATAAAATTATTATAATCTTAATATCTCATAAAATATGTGTATATCATGCATTGTTTTTTAATACGTGCATGCGCCTGGTGTTTCAGCAGCCAGTCAATATCTTGCCCAAGTTTTATCCTGTTGGGCAACAAAGGTGGGCTCTGCCCAATGCAGAGTATGCATACATATCAAACCAAGGTTTATAGTGCCATATGAACCAAACATACTGTATGCATAACAATGATGGATTGTGTTTTATCTGGTAAAACATGCTCATGAACGCTGATGTTGTCCCACTGGCTCTACACGACTCAAAACAACTTATTTTGGCCGAGGGTTATGGGCTGAAATATGTGCCACCAGAAACTGAATTTGAACCATTTATATTTGAATTTGAATGGCTAAACTTGAATAATTGCATTGAAAAACTGAATTTGAATCACATCATTTGAAATTGTATTGTTTAATTAAAATTGAATTTATTCAAAAACTGAATCTGAATTGTATCATTTGAAATTGAATTTATTCGTTTGGAACTGAAGTCCAATAAAATTTGATCCTCACTGAAAATTAAACTCTCTATATATCTTCACATTCACTTCTCACAATTCAGATTCAGTTCTCAAATTCAATTTCAAGTTACTGAGACAGACATCCGGGTAGTTGGAGGATGAAGGAAGAGCAATCGAGCGCAGATCGATAGATAGCGTTCATTGGCGCACAGGACTCCTCTTGGGCCAATCAGCACCAATGTTTTGGAGCACAGTACGTTACCCGCCATGAAACTATGGAATTACGATTGTGTCAATAATAATGAATGTAACTTTATAAAACTGAACGTAACTTTTTCAGAAACTATCAAAAATATTCCATTACAAAAGAAGAAAAACACAATTCAAATGAAAAAAAAATGAACTCAGTCGCACGAATTTAACAGGCTCTTCAAATATGCTTCATTTTTTGTTAATGTTTTTCAAAGATTCGTTTTCGCAAATCGTGGATTCTGAATACATTGCCACAGATTTCGCTTACGCTTCGCAGTTTTTCGTTTGCTGTTTTGAGACAAACCTCTCGTGGGGGTGGGCTTAACAGTGATCTACTCTGATTGGATAGTGAGCTTTTGATGGACAGGTGCTCTCTGACCCGGATGTACAGACGTCACTCAGTGGCGCGCATATTAGAAAGCTCTCGCGGTGATTTGTAGTTATGCAATACGTCGTGCTTTGTTGTATTACTTACTAACAATATGTAAATAATATTTGACCTATAATTATATAATTTAATATTATATGAGACCTTCGATCGTCTAATAATCGTCTTCGATCAGTCTGTAAAGATGAGCTCTCAGGAGAGACACGGAGCGGCATCATCCTCCTCTTGTCCTTCAAGGCAGCTTGAAGTAAGTTCGTGTTACTGAAGTAACCAATAACATCGATAAAACTTTTATTCATGTAACGTTACAGTGTGCAACAGTTCTGGCTTTAGTTTGCAAATTTATTGTTGTATTGTAAATGCATGCTAAATAAAATGTTGCTGTTTTGTCATTGTCATGACTGCAAAACTGAAACCTGGCCATATCTTGGTCCACTGTTTGACTCTGCCCTGACTGCTGAACGGACTGCTGCTGACCCTGCCTTGTGCTGGTATTCCCGAGCAACTGGTTAAGAATTTCAAGGTTGTTATTACAGATGCAGCATCTGCACCAAGATTTCTGCCTTGCTGTAGAATGAAGACCAGTTTGATATCTGCACTGTCTACATTGACACGTCCTTGAATATAGTAACTTTGCAAAAGAGCAAACAATCAAACTACATAACATCATGACATGACATCAATGCATTGCAAACTTGTGAATGACAATAAAAAAATTATGATATTTTATATGTGTTTATCAAAACATTGTGAATAAATATAATAAGATATATGCAATATTCCACCACTGTGTTGAAATTTAGAGTGTTTTCTGTAAAATTAGAAAATTGTATCGATGTTATTGGTTACTTAAGTAACACGAACTTACTTCAAGCTGCCTTGAAGGACAAGAGGAGGAGGAGTGGAGCATTTGTTTAATAAGCAAGGTCTTTTATTCAGATATTCAGAATTTCTTTCTGAATACCAAATACCAGTAACCCCAAAAGAATTTGCTACAGTAATGGGTGCTATTCCCTCTGGTTTATGTATGCATTTTAAAAACCGTAATTACTTCACACCAGTATCTACTGCATCCTTTCCTAAACCTTGTGATACTTCTGTTGGTCAAATCTGTTTTTCAGAGTCGCAAGCTGTTCCACCTGTTATTTCCTTTTGGAATAATTTGTTTGGTAACCTTAATTAGAAAAAATCTGCTCTTTACAGCAGAAATTCATTATCACAAATAAAGTGAAAGAAATTTCCTTTAAGTTGATACACAGGTTCTATCCTGTTAAGAAATGTATACAAAGATTTAAATCTGACATTGAGCTAACATGCTCTTTTTGTGTGAATTCTGATGAAACAGTGGTTCATTTATTTTGGTCGTGTCATTACACTCAGAAGCTCTGGAATGAAATTGATGTTTTTATCAAGTGTAAGATTTTGCCAGGCTTCTCAATACATATGAGAAACATTATATTTGGGTATTTTGATTCAGACCCCACAAACGAAAATGTCTGTTTTGTTATTAATTTAATTATTTTCTTAAGCAAATTCTATATTCACAAATACAAATTTTTAAACTGTAAACCTATCTTCTCTGTCTTCTTAAAAGAAATAGAAAATTATCTAAATTTGATTTCAGTATCTACTAATAAGAAAGCCATAAGGACTGTTAGAATCTGCATTGCATTTGATCTCTTCATGTGAACATTTTTGTGTGATGTAATGCCCTACCTCTTCTTTTATTGTTATATACATTATTATTATTATCTTTTTTTTTTTTAATTATTATTATTTTTTCTATTTATTTTTGTCTTCTTTATTGTTTTGGTTGATATTATGTGATGTACGTATGCTTTCTCTTTTGTATGTTCCTGTTCTTTGCATTAAAAAAACATATATATATATATATATATATATATTTTTTTTTTTTTTAAATAAATAAGAGGAAGATGATGCCGCTCCATGTCTCTCCTGAAAGCTCATCTTTACAGACTGATCGAAGACGATTATTAGACGATCGAAGGTCTCATATAATATTAAATTATATAATTATAGGTCAAATATTATTTACATATTGTTAGTAAGTAATACAACAAAGCACGACGTATTGCATAACTACAAATCACCGCGAGAGCTTTCCAATATGCGCGCCACTGAGTGACGTCTGTACATCCGGGTCAGAGAGCACCTGTCCATCAAAAGCTCACTATCCAATCAGAGTAGATCACTGTTAAGCCCACACCCACGAGAGGTTTGTCTCAAAACAGCAAACGAAAAACTGCGAAGCGTAAGCGAAATCTGTGGCAATGTATTCAGAATCCACGATTTGCGAAAACGAATCTTTGAAAAACATTAACAAAAAATGAAGCATATTTGAAGAGCCTGTTAAATTCGTGCGACTGAGTTCATTTTTTTTCATTTGAATTGTGTTTTTCTTCTTTTGTAATGGAATATTTTTGATAGTTTCTGAAAAAGTTACGTTCAGTTTTATAAAGTTACATTCATTATTATTGACACAATCGTAATTCCATAGTTTCATGGCGGGTAACGTACTGTGCTCCAAAACATTGGTGCTGATTGGCCCAAGAGGAGTCCTGTGCGCCAATGAACGCTATCTATCGATCTGCGCTCGATTGCTCTTCCTTCATCCTCCAACTACCCGGATGTCTGTCTCAGTGACTTGAAATTGAATTTGAGAACTGAATCTGAATTGTGAGAAGTGAATGTGAAGATATATAGAGAGTTTAATTTTCAGTGAGGATCAAATTTTATTGGACTTAAGTTCCAAACGAATAAATTCAATTTCAAATGATACAATTCAGATTCAGTTTTTGAATAAATTCAATTTTAATTAAACAATACAATTTCAAATGATGTGATTCAAATTCAGTTTTTCAATGCAATTATTCAAGTTTAGCCATTCAAATTCAAATATAAATGGTTCAAATTCAGTTTCTGGTGGCACATATTTCAGCCCATAGAGGATGTCATTACATTATCTCGCTCTCTTCAGTCAGAGGTATGACACACTTCCTGATTAAAAACGGTGGAGGGGTGACACATACTATTCACCGCGGGACATTCTAAAACGCTTAACGTGGCTTACTGTACTAATACAGTGATATTGAAAGACCCAACTCAGTACACATCATATTAATAAACCATACTATGTATAAAAAAATAAGATGAGTACAAAATATGAACGCAACGCGTGTAATTACACGTTAAGCATTTTCTTCCCAAAACGTGTAATTACACGCGTTGCGTTCATATTTTGGACTCATCTTATTTTTTTATACATAGTATGGTTTATTAATATGATGTGTACTGAGTTGGGTCTTTCAATATCACTGTATTAGTACAGTAAGCCACGTTAAGCGTTTTAGAATGTCCCTTCACCGCAACTATCTCTCTCTCTGACAAAATTTAACATGAGTACAATTGCTATAAAGTGATCTGGGGCATTACCAGACCAGTAGCATGCTTGATGGTTCCAAAACAGGGGCTAAAATAGTTACAGTGTTGCAATTTCTTCATGGTTTTTTTGGCTTTCATAAGGTTATATTTTAAAATGACATAACGGCTGAACAGCTCTATCAACACTTTTCATGTGCAACCACTGAGCGGAGCCATGATGGTTCAAATAGCCTGTTTACTGTTTCTGGTCTCTACATGTAAAAACGACCGAAACGAGCGATTCAGATGGAGAACAATAACCATTTAAGTGTTATTTGGAGTGAAATTTTATTTTAGGTCATAACAACTCAAAGTAATGAATGATATTAACATAACTAACCTCAGACCATTGCTTCATGACATCTACATAATCTGGTGAGGCACTGTCAAAAAAAAAAAAAAAACGGCCTCAAATCTGTTAAATATCTGCACGTTTTTTAAAATATTTAAAAATGTAATACTTTTAAACATCACATTACCCGATACAAGCGAAAACACCTGGACACCGGAAATTGAGGCGATTCGTGGAACACTTCCGCGTTCAGGATAAAGGTGGATATGTATATTATATTTATGTAGCCCATCCATATGCTTAATAAATATAGGATAATAACAGATACAAGCTATAATGAATTCTTGAGGAAATATTGTTTAACCAAAAGTAAAACAGGAATCAAGTGGGGAAAAGAAGCTAAATCTAAAACATCACATATACAAATTTGAAAGACCATATGGGAAAACAAATTTGTATTCAAGCCTTTCTATAAAATAAAGCGAAACAATTTCCCTCTACCGCCCTATTTTTATTTATTTATTAAACTTCTTTTTTTTTTTTTTTGCCCCATGACTCTGACGTCACACAATGACAGTCATATGACTTTACAGTCGCGGATGTGAAACTGGTCTTATTGTCATGTGGCGATATTCCACGATTCAAAACCTGTAACAAAACAACAAATTATTTAATCAAGAACCCGTCGTTTCTCTTCTGCACTGTTGTGGGGAACAGTTGCATGGTTTGTCTCAATGGATTTTATTCGACATCTTTGGATTGTACTTTGTATTACAGTGTTTTCGTGTGCTCGTGCAGACAACTTTCAGGTAAATACATGTGTTTAAAGGAATATTCCGGGTTCAGTGCAAATAATTCTCAATCGACAGCATGTCTGGCATAATGTGGATTACCACAAACATTTTCTTTAATAAAAATAAATATCGTGGTTTCAGTGAGGCACTTGGTGTATAATGGAAATGTATGGGGCCAATTTTTGGGAGGTTTAAAGATAGAAATGTGAAGCTCGTAATAAAATCCCTTTAATTAATTCCCATGTTAAAACTTTATATTATTTGAGCCTTCAACTTGTTTAAATCGCCGTTTTTACGGTCGTTTCAGGGTTTACAACGTAAAGTCGCCATGAAAAATATATAAATTAGCTATAACTTTACACCGAAAAGGTTAATAAGTGATTTTATCACACTAAAATCATGTTAACACGCACATTGTTTATGTCTTGTGGCTATACTTTTGAACCAGAGATTATTTTAGCGTTTACTGATTGGCCCCATTTTTGCTTTTTTTAAGAAAAGGAGGGTCGAATCTAAATTCATTTTTGTGGTAATCAATATTATTCCACAAATGCTGTTGATTGAGCTTAATTTGTATAGAGCCCAAAATATTCCTTTAATGACGTGGTGTCCCATAAATTGCTATGTTCTGTTATTAGTGTTCAATAGTACATTCAAGTATATTATGCAAATTATCTGCCTTGTTTCCAGGTTTTGTGTTTCAATGAAACATTACAATCCTAAATGTGATCCTGATTATTGTGATGTTGGAAACTTTTCTCCAAGAGACCAGTATTCAAGCCTACTCTTTATTACACAACCAGTGTTCCAGTTTGAGAATTCATTCATTCATGCCCAAAATATTGACTTGTAGTATATGTTACACAGATATCTCTATTAAGATGTTTTTGTCATAGAATAACTTCCGGTATTACATTGAGGTGACACTACACTTGTTGTTTTATTTATAATGTTGCAAGTAGACTTATTTACTTGTTTTTTTTATTGCATTGTAATACCCCACACTTCCCTTGTACAGATTGACCCACTGATATATGAGGAGCAGCTGTTGTGGGTTGGTGGTGGAGCTGGTGAGGTGAACACCTATCGGATCCCTCTGCTCACCTACACATTAAAAGGTAGTTTGCTGGCGTTCTCTGAAGCCAGAAAACAGTCCTCCAGTGACATCGGGGCGAAGTTCATTGCAATGAGACGCTCCACAGACAAAGGTAGACCACCCATTTTAACCATCTCATTAGCATATGAAATACTAATATTAAGTTTCATGTATCATAAACCCTTTGGGTTGTGGTTTATTTGAAATCTCTTCCTTTTCTATCTCAGGAGCCACCTGGTCCCCCACCTCATTTATTGTGGATGATGGTTCTCTAGCAGATGGGTTGAATCTGGGTTCGGTTGTTGTGGATGAGGAGACTGGTGCAGTGATACTCATCTACTCTCTGTGCTTCCACCGTTACCAGTGTAACCCCTCCAGCACCATGCTGGTGGAGAGTCTGGATGATGGGCTCAACTGGAGCGCCCCAAGAAACCTCTCCATTGAGCTGGGGGTGAAGAGCTTCGCTCCTGGGCCTGGCTTTGGTATACAGGTGTGAATTACCATGACTGTCAAATGAAAGGTTTATCTATCTTTGTCAGTAGATAATGAGATATTTATGACTTTATTTTTCTGGTTATGTAACAGAACAGTAAAACAGGCCATTTTAAACAATGATTAAAGGAATAGTTCACCCAAATTTTACTCACTCTCAGGCCATCCATCATGCCTTCAATGGCATGGTATGGCATTCAATAAAAGTTCAACTCTGGACCACTGTATTATACATGTGCATGCATGATGCGTCTGTGTTCGCAGAAACGCTATCACCCTAATGTTGGCCGTTTGGTGGTGTGTGGCCATGGTTCCATTGCTGGTGATGGAGTCTTCTGCATCCTGAGTGATAATCATGGGAAATCCTGGAGATATGGAGCTGCTCTGAAGAGCATCCCTTACAACCAGCCTAAACAAGATCTGGACTTCAACCCAGATGAGTGTCAGGTAATTGTCAGAAAACTTTTCAATGTTTAGTAAATGGGATTCAAATGTTAGTTCACTTGAATCTAGTTGACCACTGAATCTAGTCATTATAATGGTTTTTAGTCTATATCCACATAAGAGACATTTCTTAACAGTATGTCACTTTGTGTCTTTACATCTTCAGGGTTACAGTTATCGGCACGTTGATTTTAAAATGTGACGGCCATATGAATAACTACAGTATTGAACAACACAGAATAGGAATAATTTTAGTGCTTAGAAGCTCTACTTTACAATGCACGTAGCCATTATGACCAAAACCGAACAAGTGCTTTGAAATTTGCTGGCAAACAAGTAATGGTCTGTTTTTAACATTTGTGATTGTTAAAAACATCAAACTGATCAAATAGACATGTGTCATATGTCGTTGGAAAGCTCTTAAAGAGTAGAATGCAACCAGCCTATAAAATAAAGCGAGTAATAGATAATACATGTCCTTGACATACATGTTAAATGTATCAGTTAGGGAGTGGCGGTGGTGGCGTAGTGGGCACATAATTGTTAATCAGAAGGTCGCTGGTTCAAACCCCACAGCCACCACCATTGTGTCCTTGAGCAAGGCACTTAACTCCAAGTTGCTCTGGGGGTATTGTCCCTGCAATATGTGCACTGTAAGTCTGCCAAATGCATAAATGTAAATGTAAACAGGTGTTGCTTATAAGCCATATTGTCACCTTTAACTTCAGGAAAAATAAACACAACAAAATATATCATACCATTACCTAGAGGAGGGGATTCACATTAAAACAAGCCCACACACAATGTAATTGAATGCATAGATCATTAGATAATCCACACGAAGCACAATGTGCACACAGCACAGTATGTGCTATCTGGCTGAAAACATGTTAGTTTTCATGGATCAGATGATTTTATCAGAAATAATGTAGTACGTTGTTCAGCCTCATGGATCAGCGCCAATTACATTAGGATTCAGATAGCTGCAACCAGAGGTGGAAGTCATTCAAATATGGGCAGAGAGGATTGTTCACTCTAATTATGACCACCAGGACCTGGTGTTAAGTACATGACCGACTTGATGACTCAATTGACACAGAATGGAATTGAATGCGATCTTGTTACTTGTGCCTGCATGCTTTGAAGTGAGAGCATACCTTAAGATGTTGTATTTGCAATTAATTATTATGTGCAGTTATTATATTTTATTTGTTTGTTGATGTTTTTGGACACTAGGATTTTTTTTTTTTTATTATTGCTATAACTTTTGTTTGTTTTATCACATCAACACAAAATTTTACTCCGTTACAGGTGACATGATTGGGATCAAAACAAAATGGAGCTACTTTATTTTCTAGCTCAAGTTTTCTGCTTTTTTTCAGTGGTTTCTTCATTATGAGGCTAAGAGTCTCATAATTTATCATAATCATTAAAAAGTTTGAAAAGTTTTCTTTAAAACTATACCAAACAATTGACCCTTGTTTGTTTGTGTAGTTTTAAGGCTTTAATTTTGGGCATGCATGTAAAGTGAAGAATTTTAGTAAAAAACAAATTTTTGGCATTTTGTTTTTAAATATTTAAATGCTGTTGAATCATTAAAAAAATAATCGAATCAAATCGTGACCAAATTTGAGATTTCACGATACATCTTAATCATTAGGTAAAGAATCGTAATCTAATCAAATTGTTGTCAGAGCAAATATTTACACCCCTGGTAATAATCAAACACATAAGAGGCATGGAATCAGTAGTATCTTAGAAAATAAAAGGCATTACAATTCTGTGGAAATCTGCAGAGCTCAGTAGACAAAGCTTCCCTTTTGCAAGTAACCAAAACTAGTAGACTTCCTACTTTGTTTAACACATTTTCTCTTATTTCATTCATTTCTATCTGCCATATCTCAGCCAGTGGAAATGCAGGATGGAAGCATAGTCATCAATGTACGTAACCAGAACAACTACCACTGCCGCTGTCGAATAGTGGTAAGGAGTCTGGATGGAGGCGAGTCTCTGCCCGTAGAGGAGTTGGTATTTGACAAAACACTGGTGGACCCTGCTGTTGCAGCCGGTGCCCTGCAGAAACAAGGCGTTATGTATTTCACCAACCCAGCCAACTCTCAACATAGTGAGGAACAGCAAATGACAAAATCTTTTTTAGAAATATATAAATTAAATATATTTAAATTTCTTAAGTGTTTCAACTCTTTTCCAGGGATCAATCTGACTCTTCGCTGGTCTTTCACTGATGGACAGTCATGGGAAAAGGAGGCGGTCCAGATCTGGGCAGGGCCAAGTGGTTATTCCTCTTTGACATCACTCAAAGGGGATTCTCCCGATGACAAGAAATATATCTTTGTAATTTATGAAAAGGGCCATAAAGAGTACATTGAGACCATCTCTTTCGCTAAAATCCATCTATATGGAGGCAAATAGAATACAGGAGGAAAAGCTAAGAATAAAGGGAAATTCAGGACTTATAAAAGACATATTCTAAGCTATGGTTTCAGTTTGATCCAAAAACATTTTGCCAATAACTTTTTGGTTTCCGACTAGTCAGTGCCATTGGACTGCTTGGCTAAAGTCTAAATTAGAGAAAGTTTACATGAAACATAACATGAACCACTCAAAGAATCAGAAATCTGAAATCATTTTGATACAATTGTGATTGTATTCACTGATGTTTTAACTTTATAATTTCAATGCACAAAATTTACTATAATAGAAGTGGCTTGATAAAACATTTATCAGTTTGATCAAAATATTCATCAGTTTCCTGAAGTTAAGACTGCTACACCTGCAATTGCACATGGGTTTCATGAGATTGTACAGTTTGATTGTTTTTAAACAGCTCATGTGCTGTTTTTTTCTTGTTGATTTTAATTTTTTTTTAATTTGTTGAAGAGGTTAAATGATTGTATATGTTGTACAGTATTGTAAACTAATCTTCATATACAACCCCAATTCCGAAAACTTTTTTCAAAAAGTTGGGACTGTATGAAAAATGCTAATAAAAACAAAAATGAGAGATTTGTAAATTTGAATCACTCTTTTATTCCTTTTAAATTATATTCACCCTTTGCTATATTGAAAGCAAAACAACTGCACATTACCTTGTGAATTTCATTGTTTTTTTTTGTTTTGTTTTGTTTTTTAAATAAGTAATTTCAAATCAGTTGATTGCAACATGCTCAAAAATGTTGAGACGGGGGCAATGTAAGACTAATAACAATTTGACGAGTTGAAATAACAAGGCAATGTGAAACAGGATATGTTAATCAGGTGAGGCAATTGTTTCATAGCACTGTATACTGTACAAGGAGCCTCCTTGAATTATAAATTATAATTATATTGTGTAAATATAGGGACAATAGTTATAGGGCTATATTTTTGAGTAAGAAAATTAAGATAATGCTTATTCAAAATAACCACTTCAGAAAAGGGTTCAACACTTTCTGTTCATTTCAATCACATTCATAACATCTGAAGTATTCTAAAAATCAATTTATCTCCATTGTGATTGGGTCGGTCAATATGAGCCCACTCTTTTTCGCTCCACTTAAGAAAAACAATGTGTTTTATGTGGCTCTAGCTGGTGCAAAAGGGGGGACTTTTACCCCAATTACCATCCTTTCATTTATTAAAGTTATTAAAAGAAGTTATAAAAAAAAACAAAAAACATTTTGATTTAATGACATTGAACCAAAACTGAAAATGATGTAGTTTTTGTCTCAAAATAAATGTGATCATTTCAGGGATTCTCATAAATTACAGACATTTACAACATTTTAAATATGACAAAATATTAGATAAAATTACCTCAGAATCAAACTTTAGACATTACACTGACAAAAACAGGTGCTTTAGACAAAACAGGTGTTTTAGGAAAGAACTGTGGTACTTTTTTTGGGGGGGGGGGGATTAAAGGGGGGATTTCAGCCCCATTTTACCCTAAAAATCTATTACTGAGAATAGAAATATTGCAAATAATAAGCAACAAGAGGCAAGTGATAAAGTGCAAATAGATAATGATGATCTTGATTATTATTGTTAATAAAAATGGTGGATATTGTCATTTGTAATCTGGTATTATTAGTATAATATTTCATATGGTTTACTCTTGCCTGTCTACAATATGAATGTTATACTGGGAGTGATTTTACATGCCAGTGTATGCCTTATTTACACTACCTGTACAAATGCCACAACACTGCAACTAAACAGGTTGGTAAAACCTGTTATGGTGTCTTTTGTTCTTTAGCAGCTGATTGACTCCGTAGGACGTGTCGACTTAAAATAGGCAGTATGTCAAACCACAGGACTCATATGGACGATGTACATGGCTTCAGAAGTTATGGATCGTCTTTTGCGCATGTTGCTTCTGACGGTCCTGTGTTGGCTTGCGCACAGTGAACAGGTTGCTACCGATGATTTATATCATTTAATCATTTTGATGAGAATTGAAATTTTACCTTGAACGGACAGACGTCGCAGATTGAATTACACTAGAACGTTAATTATCTTACGTAAGGTATCCAACTCAATTGGATATTTCGGTTGTTAGAAACATCATGCGCTGGATTTACATTTGCTGAAGGAAATGCTTATAATCAGCTAAAATAGCGTTTAACAGTAAAGTTTTTAAACAGGCTAAAGTTTTAGTTATAGTGGGTTTGGCGCTTTTGTTCTGGAATGGGGAACAAGACATCGGCTGAGTTCGGAATGGCTTCACACCCATACTACTCTGAATACTTTTGCCATTCGTGTCTACGGCAGAAATAGTATGAGTAGTCTGGTAGTATGCCATTCCGAACTCTTCGTCATTTTTTCACTGTAAAAGGATGGCAAAGATTAAAAAAATAGAATCCAAGATGACACAGAGGCAAAAGTTACTGAGTGCACCTTTAAGCAGTTCTTGCATACATGTTAAAAAAAATGTGGCGAAGAAAAACAAGATTTTTTTCATTTTCTGAAGTCTTGTGGGTGTTTGCCAAGCCATGCACTTTCCAAGGCGTTCTGATTGGGTTTTTGCATGTTGCTATCCAGTTGCCGGGGTGTTCTGAGTGGTTGCTAGGGCGTTACTAGGTGGATACTTCTCTCAAGTATCTGCATTATTTTATGCCTTTAATTATTAAATGTACCTAGATCAACCCAAATATTGCTGATGAGCAGTTGCTCTGGGTTAGTGGTCAAACTGGAGAAGTGCACTCCTACAGGATCCCCCTTCTCACCTATACTCCTCAAGGACGTTTGCTGGCTTTTGCAGAAGCGCGGAAGATGTCTTTTGAAAGATATTGGAGCCAAGTTCATAGCCTTGAGACGTTCCACAGATGGAGGTGTGTCATATTTAGTTCAAATCTTGGTTTTCTGAACTGAAAGATACTAAAGTTTCTGATTTTCTGTCTCATTTCCTTCTCCAACCATCACTTCCTTTTTTCATTTCCTCTCACATACTCTCAGGAGCCACCTGGTCCCCCACCTCATTCATAGTGGATGATGGTTCTCTAGCAGATGGGTTGAATCTGGGTTTGGTTGTTGTGGATGAGGAGACTGGTGCAGTGGTACTCATCTACTCTATTTGCTTCCACCATTACCACTGCAAGCCCTCAAGCACCATGCTGGTGGAGAGTCTGGATGATGGTCTCACCTGGAGTGTCCCAAGAAAACTTAACCCTCAGCTGGGGCTCAAGAGCTTTGCTGCTGGACCAGGCTTTGGTATACAGGTGTTGCTCTTAGTTGCCTAATCCATGTCTGAGTGTTTATTTATAATTTTCCTCACACCTCCCATAGTCTTGCTTGGCCAAACCTTTGACTACTGCCAAAAAGTCTGGTCAAGTGTGCATCTTATTCTGAGCAAGAACCACCCACTTAGGCTTAGAAACCTATACGATGGTTCTGTCTGACCTATACAATGCGAAAAAATACCAATAATGATGTGCCATTGAGGAGTGGGTTTATATGAATAGCTGATACAACAACACTAGGCTCAATGTGTGTTAAGGTAGCAATATACTTCAAGCGAAATCGAAGAACCAACGGGTGTCCATTAATTTATTACAAAATCTGGCCAAAACCAAGGTGATTTTGAGTTTGTTGTGATGGTTCGAAACAGCTTGCCAGCATAAACTTCAAGATCCTGTGATATCAAAATGAAAGTTTTGCTGTTTTTAATCCATATCTATTAGCTCAAGGTAGTGTCCTTCTAGATGTTGACAAACTTCATTTTCAGAAGATACAAGCATTTCAAATCTGCAGTCTCTCTCTTCTGGCTTAAAAGACTCACTAAGCAAATACATGACTCACATAGATGTTCAGAAACCTTCTCCAATCAAATGCCCTCCCCCTACATCTGTTAAGTGCATTCGGCTGTGTTCTAACTGGTGCTGATAATACCTTCGAAAAGGTCTTCTAAGGGAGCACAATCTATGCTGTAGGGTCGTTCCAAACATCCAAACTCCTTAAAAAGTGAGTTCTGACTGACAGATTTAGCCATCTGAAGCTCTCACAGTGCAGTATAATTGTCTTTGAAGGGAATAGGGCAAAAGGTTGATCACTTCTGAAGGGGATGCACAAACATATCTGGACTTGAGGAAAATTTCTCAAGTTAATTTATATAAACTTGGGGTTTCTTGGGATGTACAGCTCGAGTAGGTGTTCTTTATTCTTTATACTTAGTGTATTGTGATTCAAAACATATTATATATTATCTTTTACTCACTTGTTTCTTATTCATCTGCATTGCCACTGGCTCCAGCCTCGTCATAAGCAAAGACCACGATGTGATGTGAGTGTTTGTGGGCTGGTTATGGATTAATGTTGTCAGTTACTGTAGATCATCATTCGGTTCTCAAATCTTTAGAAATGCTGGCCAGTATTGAGATTGCTTCTCAGTGGTTCATGCCAAACTCACACAAAAGTATACACAGGTTAACGTGCATAGTGCAAAAGTGCAAGGCGCTCTGGTTTCATTTCAATTTAACATTAGTGATATGGCAAATATTTTTGGTCCTTACAGGGTAGCACAAAATTAATGACATGTAATGACTATTACTACTGGGTAATAATATTCAATTAAATAATAATGATATACATTACTTTACTACAATATAATAGTTTGCTGGTTTCAGAGACTAATTAGCCTATAGACAGAGCACTTGTATTAAAATAAATGGGAGAAATTGGAACACCCAATATGGCGGTTGTAGAAAAGGAAGTCTCACCTAAAAATAGCCAGTCATCATTCAGATACAGACATTGCCCGCCTTTCAACTTGAGAATGCGCACGCACATTAGCTGGACCAGCCTGAAAATGTTTGTTTTTTAGCTAGATCTGAGCTAAAGAAACACAATTCATGGTACTGTTGTCAAATCAAATCAAATCAAATCACTTTATTGTCACACTACCATGTACACAATTGCAACAGTAGGTGAAATTCTTGTGTGCAGTTCCGAGCAACATAGCAGTCATGACAGTGACGAGACATATACCAATTACAATAAACAACATACTTACACAAAACAATTTACAAATCAAATGTACACATACTTACACAACACAATAATTATATACAATACACACAATATACAATACAATAAGGAGTATATGAAATATATATATATATATATATATATATATATATATATATATATATATATATATATATATGAAGTAGTATATTGAGGAGAAAATGTTGACAGTCCAGTGTGAGATATAAGATGAATAAAGTGCAGTGCTAATTATTGATCCTGATAGATCAAGTGTTCGACAGTATGACTGCTTGGGGAAAGAAGCTGTCATGTAGTCGGCTGGTGCGGGTCCTGATGCTGTGATACCGCCTGCCTGATGGTAGCAGTGAGAACAGACCATGACTCGGGTGGCTGGAGTCTCTGATGATCCTCCGAGCTTTTTTCACACACCGCCTAGTGTATATGTCCTGGAGGGAGGAAAGCTCACCTCCGGTGATGTTTCTGGCAGTTCGCACCACCCTTTGCAGGGCTTTGCGGTTGTGGGCGGTGCTATTGCCGTACCAGGCAGTGATGCAGCCAGTCAGGATGCTCTCTACAGTACTGGTGTAGAACCGTGTGAGGATGTGTTGGTTCAGCCGTCTCAGGAAGAAGAGGCGCTGGTGAGCCTTCTTCACAATGGCCTCAGTGTGGACGGACCATGTGAGTTCTTCAGTGATGTGGACACCGAGGAACTTGAAGCTGCTGACTCTCTCTACCGGTGCTCCATTGATGGTGATGGGGCTGTGTTCTCTGTCTTTCTTCCTGAAGTCCACAACAAGTTCCTTGGTTTTACTGACGTTGAGGGAGAGGTTGTGCTCTTGACACCAGCGTGTCAGAGTGTGCACCTCCTCTCTGTAGGCTCTTTCATCATTGTCAGTGATCAGACCTACCACCGTCGTATCGTCAGCAAACTTAATGATGGCATTGGAGCTATGTGTTGCCACACAGTCATGCGTGTATAGGGAATACAGTAGGGGGCTGAGAACACAGCCCTGCGGGGCTCCAGTTTTGAGGGTCAGTGATGAGGAGATGTTGCTGCCCATTCTAACCACCTGACGTCTGCCTGACAGGAAATCCAGGATCCAGCTGCACAGCGAGCTGTTTAAGCCCAGAGCCCGGAGTTTCTCATCAAGCTTGGAGGGCACTATGGTGTTGAATGCTGAGCTGTAGTCTACAAACAGCATTCTCACATATGTGTTCCTTTTTTCCAGATGGGAGAGAGCAGTGTGTAGTGTAGATGCAATGGCATCATCAGTGGAGTGGTTGTTGCGGTAGGCAACATTTAACTGCTGATTTGAAATGTGTTTTTTGATCGTAAACTTGACCAACCATTTTTGGAGATTTCAGTATTTCCCCATTTAAGTAGATAAGAGCTGTACTTTTATACTGCTTGTATCAATTGAAAATATGAACCCATGTGTGTATCCAAGATTGTCACTGAGTTAACTGAATTGTCTTGAAAGGGACTTTGCTGGGTTCTAAACACAACTGTGTGAATGTAATTGAACCAAGACTAAAGCTGTCCAAAAATAAATATGTGTAGCCTAAATATTAGAGTTATGTCTTTCTACCCCTATGCAATATTTTCAATGTTTTCAATGCCTTATTTCAAAATTATAGGCTTATGTTATTATGAAGTTAAATTGATATTATAGGTAGGGCCTTTATGAAGCTACATATAAATAAATGACCTCATCTGGTTAACTTTTGGGTGAACCAATCTTTTATGGTTTATGTGTATTAAGTGTACTCTATAAGTGACAATTATATTGTTAATTAAAATGATTTGAATAGCTTTTAAACTTCAACCTACATTTTGTAACCCTAACTTCTAATATGATTAATCCATATTAATCACAGAAAACTGTGGGATTTCATTCATTTTTTTATGAATTCACAAACCTGGGCCCGTATCCCTAAAGATTCTGAGAATCCTCTCAGAGAGCTCCTAACTTAACCTAAAAATTCCTTGCCAGGAGTTTTAGCTTAGAAGTGATTCCAGAACATTTTCAGTGAACTCTGAGCAAGGAATGGATGGAAAATCCTATCTTAGTGAGGAGGTGTGGTTGACCCCGTTGCTAGGTATGAGTCATCATTTCAAAAGCCGTGATCGGTTGATCCTACAAGTTTGATGAAAATGAACTTTTGGTGATAATGAGCAAAGGATGTACCCTCAAATCAATAAACATAATTATACACTCTAATCTTATGCAGACTGTAATTGTAAATAATATTTCACATTCAAGAAAATATCTGGAAAATGAATAGTAAGCTGTAGGGGTTATAGCCTAACATTAGATTCTAAAATATGTGAAAACTTAAGCTCATTACACCCTGTTCAAATAATGATTCGTGTCTTATTTACTCATATTAATATCCTAGCTGGCATATTTTGTACTTTCACTCCCATATGGACCCCATTGAAAACAAGATGGCCTATCTCAAGGGGCTGTCCTTAATGAAGTAGAAATTGCAACGTTACAACTCAGTGTGGTCTTAACGAGGGTAACATGGCTCAGCTTTTATCAATGTCTGTGATTGCTGGCTGGTCTATTTATGAAGGCTTGTTAACAAATATCCTACAAACACAGAAAATGGAGAAAAAAAAAGGAATCGCAAGCCGAACTGGACTGAGGAGCAAGGTTTGTTGCTGGCCCAGTTGGTGAACGAACATAAAGGTATGTTACGAGGAAAATTTGGCCCAACTGTCACTAGCCAAGGCAAGAGGCGCGCCTGGGACACAATATCCCAAACAATCAATGCCTCTTTTCCACTGGTGGTGCGGACAGGCTGACGATTGTGAGAAAAGGTGGTATGTGCTGCAGTCCAAGGCAAAAGATGAGATTGCAGCACACAAGCTGGAATCCTCACTCACAGGTGAGCAAAATACTATAGCCTACCACATAATCTGGCAACTTGCTCCTGCTGGCAAAGTTAATTTACATGCCTAAGTACTGTGTTCATTGACGGTTTCTTTCTAGGGGGTGGACCACCTGTAAAGCGGCTGTCCCAAGTGGCCGACACTGTCTTTCAAGTCCTGGGACACTCTGAGGTCAGTGTCACCGGGCTGCCAACAGGCATTGACACGTCAATGATGCAGGCCCTTGAAATGCAGCAAAGGTAGGACACAGGGTTATTCATATCAACAGTGTTTATTCATTGCAGAAGCCATTTCATGTGTTATCCATGCTCATTGTATTAAATTAATCAAAACAATAATTAAACTAGGCCTATGTATTTCTGTAGCATGGAGCCATCACAAGAACTGGGCCCATCAAGTTTGCCGACAAGATTGCCATCTGAACCATCTGCAGCTGCTACTCAGGATAGCCCCGCGGATCAAACACCATTCCCATCCGCAGCACCTGCTCCGTCAGCATCCCTGCAGGAGAGAAGATTGCAACTCACAATTGATGTGTTTGAACAACAAAAAAGTCCTTTCCCTTCAGGAGGAGTACTACCGCCTTAAAATTGAACACCTAAAAAATAAACCATTTAGAGATTGTGTTCTGTGTCTTGCATTTAACAATTGCAGGTGATGTGCAGTAAAACTGTGGTAGTTCTTAATACCATCACAAGTTCTCAAATGACATGGGGCTACAGCTTGCCTGAAATGTAAATTTGTGAAGTTTGCCCTGTAAGGCAGTCCACTCTGGGCTAGGTTCCCCTTTGGAATGTGAATATCTTCTTCACCACCATCCTCATCTTTGTCTTCATCCTCGTCGCCATCCTCCAGAGGTTCTGCAATCTGTCTAACCTTGCAAATATTGTGTAATATTGCACAGGCTATGATGACTTTGCTGACTTTTTCAGGCCTCAGCCGCACCTCTCCGTGGAGAACATGAAAGCGCCTCTTAAGCTGGCCTATGCCACGCTCCACCACCGCTCTTGTTGTCTTGTGGGCCCTACAATAGAATACAGACCTTTAATTATTTGATGGAAATATTGCACTACTTGGATGCTCTAACATATTGCTTGCATTTCATTTCCATGATTTTTGTATTGTTTGGCTTACCTGTTATAGTTTAGTTGGGGCCCTTGGCGTGGCTGGAAGTAAGGTGTAAGGAGCCATGGTTTTTATGGGTAGCCACTGTCCCCTAACAAGTGGCAATTAGCTGGCACATAGCGTCTCTCAAAAAGATGTCTGATGCCACTCTCGGAGAGCATTCTCGCATCATGTGTGGAGCCTGGCCATTTAGCCACAATGTCCAAAATCTTACAGGCCGCATTGAACACTATTTGCACATTGATGCTGTGGAAATTCTTCCTGTTAACAAAGACAGCCTCGTCCTCTGATGGCACAATTATTCTCACATGTGTTCCATCAATTACACCCACAATGCCAGGGAATCCTGCAATGTCCATAAATGCCCTTTTATGTGTGTGTAAAGTGCGGGCATCCAGCGGGAATGAAACAAATTGTGTCACAATATTAGGTTGTGACAAAGCTGTCAGTGTTTGGGTGATGACTCTGCTGACGGAGGATTGGGACAGACCCAAGTCATCACTGCTGCATTGTTGCATTTTCCCTGTTGCCAAATACTTCAGGGTTGTGTTTACTTTCTTCTCCGGTGTAATAGCGTTGTGGCGTCGAGTTGGTGAAGTAATTGCATCTCTAAGGAGATCCACCACAAACATGATTCCTGCACGATCCAATCTGTAGCGTCTCAATAATTCCGTCATCCAGTGTTTGCAGGACATCTCTCCTGCCTCCTCTGTTGGCCATTTTGTGCAGCTGGGAACTCCTAAGCCACTAAAAGTCCTCTTCCCTGCCCTGGAAGACTCGAGAGACTTGAGAGGCGGAGCCCTAGGAGGCTCGGGAGGAGGAGCCCTTGAAGGCTTGTGAGGCGGAGGCCTGGAAGGCTCGAGAGGCTCAAGAGACTTGAGAGGCGGAGCACTGGAAGGCTCGGGAAACTCGAAAGGCGGAGCTCTGGAAAGCTCGGGTAACTCGGAGCTCTGGAAAGCTCGGAAGGCGGAGCTCTGGAAAGCTCGGGTAACTCGGAGCTCTGGAAAGCTCGGAAGGCGGAGCTCTGGAAAACTCAGGTAACTCGGAAGGCGGAGCTCTGGAAAGCACGGGAAATTCGGTAGGCGGAGCTCTAGAAGACTCGAGAGACTTGGGAGGCGGAGCCCTGGAAGGCTCGGGAGGACGAGCCCTGGAAGGCTCGAGAGGAGGAGCCCTGGAAGGCTCGAGAGGAGGAGCCCTGGAAGGCTCGAGAGGAGGAGCCCTGGAAGGCTCGAGAGGCGCTTGCTCTAGGACGGGCACGACCACTGGCGCTGGCTCTTGGACGGTCCTGGCTACTGGCACTGGTTCTTGGACGGTCGTGGCTACTGGTGCTGGCTCGGGGACGGTCGAGGCTACAGTTGCCGGCTCGGGGACGGTCGAGGCTACAGGCGCCGTCTCGGGGATGGTCGAGGCTACAGGCGCCGGCTCGGGGACGGTCGAGTCTACAGGCGCCGGCTCGGGGACGGTCGAGGCTACAGCCGCTGGCTCAGTGACTTCAGGGGCGACAGGCTCGCTCACAGTGACGTGCGTAGGCATTGGCTCGCTCACCGTGATATGCGTAGGTGCCGGCTCGCTGACCGTGGCTGACGTGGGCACAGGCTCGCTGACCGTGGCTGACGTTGGCCGGAAGGCGGAAGCCCGTCTTCTGTTCCTCCTCCGGGCAGACGAAGTGGGCTGTGCAGGCTCACTGACCAAGGCAGGTGTGGGCTCTGGCTCGCAGATCGTGGCTGACGTGGGCACAGGTTCGCTCACCGTGACAGGCGTGGGGGCGAGCTCACTGACCGGTGGGGCAGGTGGAAGAGGATGAGCAAAGGACGACTGGAGGGCCACCGCCGTGGGAGGAGAGGCAGGATCCTCAACCACCTCCACAGTAAGCAGTGAGCCGCATGCCAGAAGTGTCTCCTCCATGAATTCACAGAGCGTCCAGCCACGCGTCGCCGGCGGCAACCGCTCCTGGAGCGAACCGGTCAGGCTAGCCTGGAAGAACACCACCAGGGAGGAGTCAGGATAGTTGGTGGCGCTCGCTAGGAACAGGAAGTCCCTAATGTGTTCCTCCACCGGGCGGCTTCCTTGCTTCAGGTCCAGGAGGCGGCAGCATGCCCGGATAACCGCTGGATCCATATTTTGGTCTATCGTTCTGTAACGAGTAAGCAGCGAGGCAGACGAGGAGGTGCGGATCCAAATGCAGTTAACTTTATTGAATGATCAAAATAAACAAATAAACACAAAGGAAAAACCCTCAATGGGGAAATAAACATAAAGCTGAACACACGGGAAGGGAAAACATACCAGCTAACAACACTCAACGATAGACAAGGACTGAACCAAAAACCAGGGTTAAAATACATGAACATAGGAAAAAGGGACCAATGAACAAACAGAACTCAAACAAGATGATAAGGTGATAAACAGAAACCAAAGGGAAACTAAACGAGGGCAGGTGAAAACAATGAACAGTGAACACGAGGGCTGACAGGAAGACTATGGAGTTACAAGGGTGACAAAAGTGAAAACTAAGGAATAACAAAAGTGACAAAAATGACAAACAAAAGGGCAACAGTGAAACAAGACAAGGTAAACATAACACTTAAGATCTAATTGTGCTGACAGAAGCGTCATCCACCTGCTGTTGGCCGTTTGGTGGTGTGTGGCCACGGCACCATCGCTGGAGATGGAGTGTTCTGTATCCTGAGTGATGATCATGGAAAAACATGGAGATATGGAGCCGAATTGAAGAGTATCCCATACAACCAGCCCAAAAAGAACCTTGATTTTGAACCAGATGAGTGTCAGGTTGGAAGAAAATAGGCTTTTCACTTTAGAGCTTCTATTTTCAGAATAATTTATGGGTTAAAGAAATCTTGATCTCAAAATGCAAACTAATGCTCTGTATTAAAATTATTTAGAACACCTTGCAAATTCTGATCTGTCTTTCCTCAAAGCCAGTGGAGCTGGACGATGGCAGCATTCTGGTCAATGTGCGCAACAATAGGAATTATCACTGCCACTGTCGTATGGTTGTGCGCAGTCTGGATGGAGGCGAGTCTCTGCCTGTTGAGCATCTGGTGTTTGATCAGACTCTGGTGGACCCTGCGGTCGCAGCTGGAGCTTTACAGAAGGAAGGGGTGCTTTACTTCACCAACCCATCCAACTCTAGGAGCAGTGAGGACAATACTAAAATCATTCAATTAATGATGGGATGTGATTCAAAAGTAATGGCCTGAAATCTATTAAATAAATGAAATCATCTGCTAATTAGTAAAGTACTTGAACTGAACTGGAAGACATCTAAATTGGGCAGTGAAAGATAAGCATGTATTCATTTTAAGTGCTGTATTTTCTGTTTTCTCAGGAGTTAACCTCACCCTTCGCTGGTCTCTGAATCGTGGTAAATCATGGGTAAAAGATACTCTGAAGATCTGGGCTGGGCCAAGTGGATACTCCTGTATGACGTCACTTAAAGGCAATGGAACTGCCGATCACAAGTACATCTATGTCATCTTTGAGAAAGGTCATACAGACTACCTTGAGTCCATCTCCTTTGTAAAAGTTGACCTGTACAGCGAACAATGAAGAAAGGCACTTCTTTCAAGACAAAAGAAGCTTGAAAATGTGAAAAAGCTAAGCAATGATGAAAATGCATTTTTTGTTTTTATTGAAAAATGCTTTTATTCATACAATGTATAATCTATTTGTGGAATATTCATGATTTGTGGAATCAATTGCCTTTAAAGTTAATGTGGTGATACAGTTATATGTAAGATGTGTTATGGAACTTTTGTTTTAGTTTTTATTTAAAGTTCTTCATTTCACTTTGGAAAGTGGCTTACAGTGCATTCAAAGTATACATTTTATCAGTATGCATGTTCCCTAGGAATTGAACCCACCACATATCATTGCTAGTAATTCTCAACCAAAGGATTTTGTTTTTAATAACTTTCGAATTTGTAGTATTAGACTTTCACTTATTAGTATGATTAAAGAAATCTTATTTAAAGTTTGATCAGCACAGGTTCAAGTCTAAACAAGATTATTAATTTAATTTAACTAATAAAGTACTGCAAAGCAAATGCTGTTTTTACTTCAGGATACTCTGTGGAGATTGAGATAAAGTGATTGTTGTCCCTTTGAGTTTTGTGTCATGTAAGTGCATGTACTTCCATAAATATGATTGTTGAGTATCACATCATTCTGGTATGTGTGTTGGATGTTAAAGGTACACTCTCACACCTAGTGTCTTGGACGCAGCATCATTTAAAATCAATAGTTTTCAGTTTCAGATGCCATTAAGTATTCACAGTCAGACATGAATACTTTAATCAATGAGTGAAAGTGTCAAATAATAGTACGGTTGCTGAGATTAAGCAAGTAGTATTTGGCTGGTCATGTGATTCAAACATGGCAGCCCCCACGTGCAGACCCTCTCCATGTAGAACAAAACAGCTTTTATAAAGTTATTGATATGACAGGAGCTTGTGGTTTAAATAATCAATACATAACAAATAACCAAAAATACATTCAAAATGTTCAAATATACTATCTACTCATTTTCCAGCAACAATAAAAACACCCTACTTTGAAATATACAGCCTTTGAATTGGGTCAGTTATCTATCCCTGTTTCATGTGATATCATTATATGACATCGCTGCTGTAGGATATTTGGTAATGATTAATTTAGATGAGAACCGTTAAAGTGCCCGCATTCTCACACCATTATATGTAAGGGAATTTAGGGTCTTGAAATGTGTGAGCTATGAACTAAATTAAACTGTCCTGATTCTACATTACTATGTAAGGCAAATTGTAATGGAATCAGTCGCGTTCAACAACCATTATAAATTATATAAATGAAAAATAACTAGATTATTTATCTGAATAGGATGTTATGTTTATGTTTTTAGAAACTGTCATCTTTTTGCACTACTGTGTACTGGTCGGCATGGCACTGTCTCTCACTGTGCCTATTGTCCTGTTCATTGTTAGAAATTTCTTGTACTGTCCCGTACTTTTTGCTCATGTTTGCAAATGCACTTTATATAGGTATATAGGTATATATTTATTATATATAGGTATTTTATTTAGTTGTGTAGTCTCATGTGGTTCTGTGTTTGTCCTGTGTTTTTATGTAGCACCATGGTCCTGGAGGAATTTTGTCTCGTTTCGATGTGTACTGTACTAACTTTATATGGTTGAAACGACAATAAAAACCATTTGACTTGACTTGATTATGATTTATTCACTTATTGGAGTGATATTATTCTCATGGCTTATTGAAAATAATATCACAAGTATTTAGGTACAGCTTTGAAGCAACAGGGATGAGATTATTTATCAAAATATACCACAGTCAAATCATCTTTGAATACAGAAAAACTTTATTGCTATGCTAAACATAAATCTAATCTAACACATATATACATGAGACAGGTTGGTGAGAAGAGTGACAGAATGTGAAATAAATGATACAGTGAAAATTAACTTTATGGAGTAGAACTTTATTGACAATGCCTTATGAACAATTAATCCTTATGAGTCGGATTACCCAAAGTATTTAAATAATACACGCACTTTGAGCACAATATTGGAGATGTACTTGCATGTTGTGGTGTTACCTTGCGTTCTTTGTGTTACTTGGTTCTTGGCTCTTGGTCGAAAGTTTGTTTCGTCTATGTTTTGGACCTCTAAAAGATCGGATAGTTATTGTCTGTATGAATGATGAGGTTGGCTTTGAAACGAGGCCTTCTATGAACCGTAGAGATTGAGAGGCTTCCTCGGGACTTCGAGTCCCAAGCTTCCTTGGATCTCACATGGCATGAGAAGTCCTAACTTGGACTTCCTGTTCTCGGACTGTTGTTAGTTTGTGGATTTCATACCCTATTGACTCCAGTCTCTTCGCTGCCATTCTCTGCCCCGGGTGACCCACACTGGTACACTGCTGTCATTCATCTTTCATTTACATCACTCAAGCACTCTGCAACCTCTGCCAGGTTTCTCTGCCCATTATTCCATTGCTGCATTTTCTGTGTTTCAATTAAGACTTATCCATGTATTTCCTCTGCATTTGTGTCCTTCCTTAAACACCATGTGACAGCATCATTCCCAAAAAGACTTGAGACATTTATCGCTGCCAAAGGTGCTTCAACTAAGTACTGAGTTAAGGGTCTGAATACTTATGTCAATGTGATATTAAATGTTTTTCTATTTAATAAATTTGCAAAGTTATCAAAATCATTTTTTTTTGCTTTTTCATTATGGTGCTGGTAGATTGATGTAAAACATATTTAAAACATTTTAGCATAAGGCTGCAACATAACAAAATGTGAAATAAAAATGAAGGGGTCTGTATATTTTCTGAATGCACTGTATAGTTCTTGGTGGAGGCACACATCTCAGAGGTTGCATTGGGGTGGTTCTCTCCCAGCTCTCACCCAAAGATGGCAAGATTCATGTGCCTTCTTTTCTCACCTTCTTTCTCAGGCAGACTGGAATTATGACATCGGCAACAGGGAGCTGTTGGCAGTCAAGCTGGCTCTGGAGGAGTGGCGTCACTGGCAGGAGGGGACCAGTGAGCAGTTTATTGTTTGGACCGACCACAAAAATATAGAGAATATTTGGTCCACCAAGAGGCTTAATTCTCGGCAGGCTCGCTGGGCACTCTTCTTCGGGAGGTTCAATTTTGTCATCTCCTACTGCCCTGGTGCTAAGAACACCAATCCTGATGCATTCTCCCAGGTCTTCCAGGACCCTGCACCTCCCTCCTCTCTATCGTTCCGGGTGGTGGCGGCGGTGTTGTAGAGGGTTGAGGCCAGAGTCTGGAGGGCACTCAGGAGTGTAACCGTTCTGGGAGGGTGCCCGAGGGTCTGCTGTTTGTTCTGCTGAGTCGGTCCACTCTCCGGTCCTCCAGTGGGGCCACTCGTCAGGTGTTGCTTGCCATCCTGGAGTGTAACGTGCCCTACCAGCCATTCCACCAGCAGATGATCCACCCACCTCCAGGGTGAGCAGGTAAGACAGAGAGAGAAAGAATAGAGAGAGAGAGAGAGAAAATTTTGCTCATTTGCTACTGAGCTTTAACTTCCTGGCTGATGTCTTGAGATGTTGCTTCAATATGTCCACTTTTGTGAAGTGCACCAGTCTCTCCTGCAGCAAAGCACCCCTACAATATGATGCTGCCACCCCCATGCTTCACGGTTGGGATGGTGTTCTTTGGCTTACAAGCCTCACCCTTTTTCCTCCAAACATAACGATGGTCATTATGGCCAAACAGTTCCATTTTTGTTACATAAGACCAGAGGACATTTCTCCAAATAGAAAGATATTTGTCCCCATGTACACTTGCAAACT
Organism: Xyrauchen texanus; assembly: GCF_025860055.1. Taxonomy (NCBI): domain Eukaryota; kingdom Metazoa; phylum Chordata; class Actinopteri; order Cypriniformes; family Catostomidae; genus Xyrauchen; species Xyrauchen texanus. The sequence continues at coordinate 30,715,318 of NC_068301.1, forward strand.
GTAGTTTGGCTTTTTTATGGCGGTTTTGGAGCAGTAGCTTCTTCCTTGCTGAGCAGACTTTCAGGTTATGTTGATTTGGGACTCGTTTTACTGTGGATATAGATACTTGTCTACCTGTTTCCTCCAGCATCTACACAAGGTCCATTGCTGTTGTTCTGGGATTGATTTGTACTTTTCGTACCAAACTATGTTATTTTCTATTAGTCAGAATGCATCTCCTTGCTGAGTGGTATGATGGCTTCGTGGTCCCATGATGTTTATACTTGCATACTATTGTTTGTACAGATGAATGTGGTACCTTCAGGCATTTGGAAATTGCTCCCAAGGATGTACAAATCTTGTGGAGGTCCACAATTTTTTTTCCGAGGTCTTGGCTGATTACTTTTGATTTCTCCATGATGTCAAGCAATGTTTGAAGGTAGGCCTTAAAATACATCCTCAGGTACACCTCCAATTGACTCCAATTAGCCTAAAGTTAACTTCTGACCCACCAGAATTGTGATGTAGTCAATTAAAAGTTAAACAATCTGTCTGTAAACAATATTTGGAAAAATTACTCATGTCATGCGCAACGTGGATGTCCTAAATGACTTGCCAAAACAATAGTTTGTTAATATGAAATCTGTGGAGTGGTTAATTTTTTTTTTTTAATTACCTAAGTGTTTGTAAACTTCTGACTTAAACTGTGTGTATATATATATATATATATATATATATATATATATATATATATATATATATTGCCGGTGATGTCTGGTAAGGACATGCCTTACAACAGGCCTACAAGCCCTCAGTCCAGCCTCTCTCAGCCTATTGTGGACAGTCTGAGCACTGATGGAGGGATTGAGCATTCCTGGTGTATCTTGGGCAGTTGTTGTTGGCATCCTTTACCTGTCCCACAGTTGTGATATTCGGATGTACATGTGATCTGTCACTGCGAGGATGATCAGCTGTCCTTCCTGTCTCCCTGTAGCGCGGTCTTAGGCATCTCACAGTACGGACATTGCAATTTATTGCCCTGGCTACATCTGCACCACGCAGCATGCCTAAGGCACTTTCACGCAGATCAGCAGGGACCCTGGGCATCTTTCTTTTGGTGTTTTTCAGAGTCAGTCGAAAGGTCTCTTTAGTGTCCTAAGTTTTTACAACTGTGACCTTAATTGCCTACCGTTTGTAAGCTGTTAGTGTATTAATGACCGTTCCACAGGTGCATGTTAATTAATTGTTTATTGTTCATTGAACAAGCATGGAAAACATTTTGTTTGTTTGTGAAATTAATCCATTTGTTTGTACCGCCACTACCAGGTTTCTATAAAGTAACTTAATCCATCCATTACGAACCCATGTTTAATGAATAAAACCCACCTGATCTATATCTATCTATATATATATAGCAGTAGATGAAGATGTGGAGCTATAGAGATCAAGATAGAATTCTTTAAAATCATTATTAATATCAGTGGCCGAGGTAAACATTTCAGGGTAGGGAATGATTCACTCTCTGCTTTATATATCTAGACAAATGTTTTCCTGCTTTGTCCCCCGACTCAAAGTATGACTGTTTTGCCCTGAATAGCCAAAACTCCACCTTCCACGACAAAATAGTGTTATATCTATACGTATTTCAATCGGGTCAATTCTCAGATGACATTCGGTGCATCAGATGACATTTGGGCTTCAGTTCTGCCTCAGCACTTTTAATATTCCCTTCCAACTCCACGAGTTCTTGTGCTATGGATTTTTGGATGAATGCGGCATACTGTATGATCCGACCCCTAAGAACCGCCTTAAGTGCCTCCCAAGCCACGCCCACAGAGGATACTGCGGACCAGTTGGACTCCATATATAAACATTGACTTCAGGCTTTAACATTTGCTGAAATTCTATGATTTTTCCAGTTGAGCAATCAACAACAGATGAAATAAGGGACTTAGATATAAACAAAATATCTATTCTAGAATAAATCTTATGGACTGATGAATTTAAATGTATAGTCCCTACCAGATGGGTTCAAAAGTCACCAAATATCTGTAAGACCAATATTTTACACATCATGTGAAGCGTCACTGTTGCTCTAGGGGACTTACACACTTTTGCTTCACTATGATCAAGGACTGAGGCCATCAAAATATTAAAGTCTCCCAATATTATATCATGAGGGGTGCCAACGGCTTGCAGCATTCCTTCAAGATCTATAAAAAAGCCCTGAGGTGCATAAATATTAGCCAAAATCAACTTTTGCTCCTGAATGTCTGATAAAACAATAATGACTCTTCCTAATTTATCTTTAATCTGTTCTAGACATTTGAATTGTAGATGCTTACTTATCATGAACATTATCTAGAATCAGCATTATCTATAAAAATATTTTTCATCCAGTAATAATAAACTACATAGTTTGGCCCATCCTGGCCAGTGGTGAGAAATGTAGCATGTACCGCCATCTACGCTAGAGGAGCGCATGACACTGGGCGAAACCAAATCGTACAACGGAAGGGGAACTTTTTTTTTTTTTACTGATTATGACAGATTCATAGTCTGCTAGTTATTTCATACTAAATTATTTTAGTGTTGATAAAAACAATATATAAACAAGGACAGCTGCATGATTGTGAGGGACAAATCCCCCAACCCCCCACAATTAAACGCCAATGATTTATTTATCCTTTTGTAGCTCCTTCAACTTCTCTTCTACTTAAATAACTTTTCATTGGGCCAAACAGTGCTTGAACTGAACTGTCATGAAAAGCAGGTTAAAGCCACAACACAAATTACAATGTTTTCATATGATATTTTATATCAATGACAGTGTTTTTATTACTATAACTTGATGAAGATAACCGCACCTTTTAAGGGACAGTGATGCAGAAGTTTTATCTGTTGGCTTTCCCAGTAACATACACTCTTTATTTTATGGCTATAACTGCAGCACTCCTCAGACCATGCTAATTAAAAGCCTGGATGATAGCCTGCAACCTGTTGCAAGAAACCCCTTAAGTAAGGAGAACCCTTAGTGGCAATAGCCTTACTGTGCAACTGGGCCCTGACCTGGAACGCCCCACGAAACCTCAATCCACTGCTGGGGTCAACAAGAGCTTCACCTCTGGTCCTGGTTTTGGAAAACAGGTTCTAACTTTTCTTTCTACTACCTTCTGCCACTTAGAAGAGCACTTTTGTTTTAGGTTATGTAACTTATTTGTTAGATTTTTGGGCCAATTTAGAGTGACATATCCTAGTAGATTTTAGGTTCTATAAAACTACAATGCCCATAAGCAGCAATCATCTGATTGATTGTGGACCAGAAATAAGTTGTTATTGACTAATGATTGCTTTCTGCTATACATAAATCTCCCTTACGCTTTTGCACGTTCAAACGTAACTAACCTATGGATAATTGTATTTATACATCATGGCAATTATACATCTAATTATTTTGTGAGATTAATTCTCATACAAATTGTCAAGATTCACTAGTCATCTGAAGACAAATGTGTTTTGTTGACTTGGTTTAGACTTCTGGTTTCTACAAAACATGAAGCCACAGTCATTTTCAGATTGCTTTTTGAAAAACACTGAAACTTCTTTTTTGTCCTTCCTAAAACCCAGTTGAATTTGTGTCAAACTCAATTCCTGGAGGGCCACAGCACTGCAGAGTTTAGCTCCAGCCTTGTACTAACATGCCTCCTTGTAATATTCAAGCACTTCTGAAGACCTTAATTAGCTACATCAGGTGTGTTTAATTAGGGTTAGAGATAAAACCACTATCACTGCTGCTGTCGTATGGTTACATGTGCTGTGGATGGAGGTTTGTCTCTTCCTGTGGAGGAGCAGGTGTTTGATCAGACTGGTGGACCTTGCGGTCGCAGCTGGAGCTTTGCATAAGGAAGGAGTGCTTTAGAGAGTCACGTGACACCATGCAAGGAGCAGACGTGTGAGCGACGAGCTCTGCGTACTTTGCTAGTTTTTTATTATTTGATACACCCTGCTACAAATTTGTATCGCTTAATCGCTTTTGCACTGATGTTTCCAGAAAAACTGGGTATAAATACTAAGGATGGCCGCAAAGTATTTTTATACCCCAAGCAAGCACTGTTCTTTATAAAAACATTGGAGAGAATAAGCCATTTGCTGTTTCTCATTTGAGTGGATTGACTCACTGTACTCGCTGGGTGCCATTTTTGTTTCTTTTTGTGATGGTCCGCCTAGCGGTTGGTGTTTGTTTGGTGGCATGACACTCCTTCAAGAAACTTTTATATTGACAGGAGATCGCTTTTACACTGAAGTTCCCGAACAGTGATAAGGATGACTGCAAAATATCTACATGCCTGCAACAAACGATGTCTTTTATAGTTGATGGAATGAGGATATCACGGTGTGTTTCTTATGTCGCCTTTGAGTCAACTTGACTCATTAAATATACACTTGGCCGTCCGAGGAATCGAAATGCTTGTTTTGTTTCTTTTTCAGCTGGTGCCATCTAATGGCTGGAGTTTGTTTTGTTGTGGAACATACCTTCAGTACAGTTGTGGATGAATCTTTTTGTTCTTTGTGCTTATGCCTTCTATTGGCTGGAGTTTGTTTTATAAAGTATATTCTGTTATGTAATTTTGCCTCACAAAATTTGAATAGAAACACCAGACATAAATAATAAGATGGCAAAGTTGTCGCAGGGGCTCACGTAGGCGTGCATGTACTCTTTGAGTTTAGAGGGATTGACGCCAGTTGGCTCTGTAGTGAATGGGGTTAACGCACACTTTTTTTTTCTTTTTTCTGTTTGTTTTGTTCGGGGGGGAAGTTCAGGTTTTATTTTTCTTCTAATGTCGAAATGTGGTATTTATAATGTAGTTTTTGACACGATTTATTTTGTCTATTATGTCAAAATGTCAAATGTTAATATATGAGTGTACTATCTCTCTCCACATGGAATATGAATGGGTTGGGGCACCCCATGAATAGAAGGAAGGTTATTTATTTCTTAAACTCATCTTTCCCTATTAGGGAAGATATGGACATGTTTTCTTTAGTGCTGGCTCGAGAAAGAGTCATTACATTAAAAAAATAAACATCTACAATTCATATTTCTCAAATAGATTAATGATAAATTAGGAAGAGTCATTATTTTTTTTAGCTGAAATTCAGGGGCAAAAGTTGATTTTGGCGCGTGGGCGTGGCATGGGAGGCACTTAAGGCGGTACTTAGGGGAAGAGGCGGGTTTATGATTTCTGAGGCCCCAACCAACAAACCAACCTGGGGCCCCATTTTGAAGATTTTTGCTAAACAAATGAAAAAAATTATTTTAAATCATAATTTTTAATTCTTCCTATAAGCCATTGTAGACAAGTATATTCCAAATGTTTAATGAAATACAAATCTTGTTAAAGATAATGAATGCATGTTATGAACAGGGTGTGCAAAACACTACTTCACCCAGTACATTTTTTAAATTCAGTTGTTACAGTATATATTAATATTTTTAACCCAATAATTATTTGTTGTTGTCCAGTTTGTCATTATAATATGATACATTATTATTATTATTATTACTTCGAGGATTTATTGTATACAGTGGCATTACAGTTCTGTCTTATTAACTCTCACTTGAAGATTATATTTTAATGCAGCAGTGTATTGTTCATCATGTTGCTAAAGGCTTTATTTTATGTAGGCTAAGCATCATAGGCAACATTCGTTACAATATTGTAACAGTAAACATACAAGCCACGCCGGCTCCTCAGCACACTAGAGCATAAGAAGAAAAAACAACAACATTGGCGTTTATTTCAACATTTGCTTGGTGCAGAATAATCTGGAATAATGTAAAAAATTGTAACAGTCACCACTTTGCAGCCTGAACTTGTTCAGAACGTTAAATCTTTGTGACACCTGCGCTAAAAACAGTCTAGACACAGCGCAACAAATTAAACAGAAAGCAGGAGTCTCTACATGCTGAAACGTTATTTTTAACTTTTATTTTTAACACAGTGTCTAAAAATGTGCCGGTCCTATATGAGACACTGTTGTGTTACAATCTTAATCAGTATATATGTGTGTGACAAATCTTAAACAATGTATGCCTGCTAACAAATGATGAATGATGTGTGTAACTAACTACAAAATATATGTTAAAACCAAAAACGATAAAAGGATAATTGAATGTGAAGATGTGATAAGCTACGGCTGCATTTCTGACACAGGAGATGGGCGGAACCTAGAAACAGTTTTCAACATTATAAATTCTTTAGGTAAGAAACTGATAAGAACGAACCAATGGGAGGCAAAACCAGTAATCCCACTGTGGCAAAAACGAACCAACAGAATGCTTGGAACTTATCTCTTAGAATATTTTTGGGGCAAAAATAAGCCAATCAAAAGAGTAAAAAACTGAGAACAAAGGAACACACCCTGGGTCAGAAATGTAGAAAAGAAGGGAACACAGGAGAAACGGGGTCTTTTGAGCTGAGCTTATGGGTGAAGCAGACAAGATCCCCAGGTGGGCTTCATTACATTTGTTGATGATTGGGAAGGTTAATGTTTGTAAAATGAACTATATTCCAAAATTCATCTATCTATTACAATCTCTTCCTGTAGATGTCCCCCTCTCTTATTTCAAGCAAATTGTTAGCATAGCGAAGTCCTTCATTTGGAATGGTAAACGTCCCAGACTACATTTCAACAAATTACATAGGCCGATTGACAAAGGTGGGTTAGGCCTACCCAAGATTTTGTTTCATTATTATGCGTTCGGACAGGCATTTGGCTCATTTATCACTTCCACCTGAAAGAGCCCCTCCGGGGTTTTCTATTGAACAGGAAGTCCTTGCCCTTATTTCGCCATAACAAAGTCTCTCTATCAAACTAAACGGAGAAGTTAAGTCACACCCCGTTATTTCACATTTGCACGTGATTTGGACAAGATTGGGAAGAGTATTTAATTTGGACATTTATTTAAATGTTGCATAAATCATATGGCTGAACCCAAAATTATTTACATTTACATTACATTACATTTATTCATGTGGCAGATGCTTTTATCCAAAGCGACTTTCAAAAGAGGAAAACATAAGGGAATCATCTTAAGGAGACAGTAGTATGAAAAGTGCCATAATACAAAGTTTCACTAGCATCAGAATATTATTTAAAACAGATTAAAGTGCAACAAGTGTTTTTTCTTTTTTTTTTGTGGTTTTTTGAAGACAGCGAGTGAGTCAGCTTCACGGATGGAGTTAGGAAGGTCATTCCACCAACGTGGTATTATGAAACTGAATGTCTGGGAAAGTGTTTTGGTGCCTCTTTGTGTTGGTGCAAAAAGGCGATGTTCCTTAGCCAACCGCAGGCTTCTGATGGGTGTGTAGCTCTGCAGAAATTATTTTAGGTATTCTGGAGCAGACCCAGTAACTGTTTTGTATGCCAGCATCAGAGCCTTGAATTTGATACGTGCATCAACCGGCAGCCAGTGGACAGAGACAAAGAGTGGTGTAACGTGCACTCTTTGGTTCATTAAATACCAGACGTGCTGCTGATTTCTGGATAATTTGCAGAGGTCTTATTACACATTCAGGGAGGCCTGCAATGAGAGAGTTACAGTAGTCCAGTCTAGTTATGACAAGTGACCGAACAAGCAGTTGTGTGGCATATTCAGAGAGGACGGGTCTTATCTTCCTGATATTGTAGAGTGTAAATCTACATGATCTTGCAGTCTTTGAGATGTGGTCTGTGAAATGTAGCTTTTTATCGATGGTTACCCCTAGATTTCTGACCGTTTTGGAAAGCGATACTGTAGTTGTACCAAGCTACATGGTGGTGTTGTGTTCAACAGCAGGGTTGGCTGGAAAGACAAGGAGTTCGTTCTTGGCTGGGTTGAATTGCAGGTGGTGTTCCTTCCTCCAGACAAAGATGTCTGCCAGGCAGGCAGAGATTCGAGCAGTCAATGTGGTGTTGTTGGGCTGGAAAGGCAAGTAGAGTTGTGTGTCATCAGCGTAGCAGTGGTAAGAGAAACCATGTGACTGAATGATAGGTCCCAGTGATGTTGTGTATATAGAGAAGAGAAGTGGCCCAAGCACTGATCCCTGAGGTACCCCAGTATGTAGCTGATGTGGCTTGGATACCTCACCTCTCCAGGCTAGCTTGAGGGACCTACCTGAGAGAAAGGAATTAAAGTCAAGCACAGTTCCTGTGATGCCCAGCAAAAATGATGTATCAACAAGTCCCATTTCTGTTGGTGATTGTGGATTGTGAGGGGGTTACTACACTCGGCAACCTATATGAGAGTGGAGTGTTCAGATCTTTTGAGATCATATTGGGATTCCCAGATATCAGTTTTATAGGTATTTACAGCTGCGCCAAATTATCTGTACTGTTTTTGGGAGTAGCTCACACCCCCCTAAAGTGGCAGATGCTTTGGGAGAGGTGATTACTGCTTTTGGAAAAGGTCATGAGGCATCAGTGTATTACTCCCTGCTAATTCAGAGTCTGAGGGACGGAGCTTCATCTAGTCTGTATCTAGAGATGCAAGGGTTCAGCTTATTGAGTTCAATATTTTACATGGACCCCCTCTAGACCATATAGGCTTGGTCTTAGAGACACACCTACCTGCTGGCGATGCCAATTGGAGGATGGAGATACAACCCATTTTTTTTGGGGGGTGCGTTAAGATCCAAGGGTTTTGGTTGAGAGTTCAGAATTTTTTATGTGACATCTTGGGCACTCGGGTTTTGTTTTGCCCCACACTCTGTATTTTGGGAGATGGGGCAGAAATCAATGTGGAGAATAAACATGGAGGATTGGGTCCTATCCTGTGTTATGGTCACCAGGCAGGTCATTTTGAGAGGGCTGAAGTCGGTTGGAGCTCCCCCGTTTCAGGAGTAGTGCTCGGAGGTGGGGAAAGTGCCAGCCTTAGAGGAGGGGTCTCTTAGGGAATCTGGATTTGTTTTTAGGAAAATGGGGTGGATGTTTAGCATTCTTGGAGGGTTCTTGGGTGGAATAGTGGAGAGAGAGTAATTGTCAATGTTTGTGATATTTATATATATGTTTTTTTTCTCTCTCTTTCCCTCTATTAGTTGTTTGGTTTTTGTTTTCCAATATGTTTTCATGTAAGTTGAGGGTTTGGGATGGGGAGGAGGGGAGGTAAGGGGTGTTAAAAGTAGATTTTGTGTATTTATGTTTTGTTTTTCTGTGTTTTAATACAAATAAAATATTAATTATAAAAAAAAAAAAAAAAGAAAAAAGCAAGGAGTGCTTTACTTCACCAACCTAGCCAATTCACATGACTCATGAGGGTTGTCATGAGTGTCTGACCTGTAATGACATTATTATGGGTTCAAAGTACAATTAGAGTGGTTTTATTGCATTATGTTTGCCATCTGGGTCATGTGCACTGACAATAAAGGTTATACTGTACAACAGTGGTCACCAACCTTTTTGAGCCCAAGATCCCTGACCTCAGCCCTGATTAAAGGCAAGATCTACCTAATGAAGCAAGAGAAAGAAAGCCAAAATACTTCCAACTTGAGGCCTTTTATTTAGGCAGACTGTATTAAACAGGTCGTAGCTATTGCTTTAAGAACTTTACATCACAACATCAATTTTAAGTTGCATTAAATTCATATGAATACAAATAGGAAAGGAATGTGGCCAGTTTTCTATTTACTTTATAGAATTATGTAGGTAGGGCCTTTGAAAAATTAGGTGATAAGAGGGAACTTTAAATTTAATTAATGCATTAGGTATCATGAACTAATAATGAACAGCATTTATGAATTATGTAGATAAGGTTATTTTGTTCATAGTGGGAAAAAAATCAACACATTCTGTAATGAGCAGATCATATGTAGTGCCATTAATAACAGTTAATTGTGAAGCTTATGATATTGGTTCATGTATGTTTGTTATTTACTTTGTATCATTTAAGAAAGCAGATTAATGGCAATAACTTCCTCAGTAAATTAAACTAAATGCAGGTCTAGTCCATTTTATGCTGCATCACTTTCACAATACCAACAGGCAAAACGTTTGCAGTAATGTTCACTCAAGTCCTATGGAATGATTTTCCGGACATTATTCAAAAGGAATTGCAAATTGTATTTGCAATTGCGTTTTCAATTTGTGGACGCATAAAATGTGACATAATCCAAACACAATTGCAAATCGCGCATTACCGTTTGCATTTTCGTTTAAGCGAACGCACAGTGACTGCCAGATTTCAAATGGAAAAGCAAAGTCCGTTTGCAACTGTGTTTCCCATATCTTACGAGTTTTGGCCCTGTCATATTTAAATAGCAATTTCAATTACCACGTCTGCTTTTTCACTTTCTCAGCGTCGCGTATGTAGCCAGCCAAAACTCAAGTGGAATACTAATTCCCTTAGTATTTCCATTGATGCCTTACACAGAAACCTGTCAATCAGGGTCAAGGGTGGGATTATGCTATGGGGCGTGTTTGTCTTGGGAAGTGACGTCACTCACAGTCGACGGTCAAGAGTCATTTTATAAACAAGCATTAAAAGTAATGGACCAGAAATCTGTAAGATGGCATCACTGCATCATTCTAAGGAAGCATAATATCTTGAGTTTTGACAGTTTTGTAAGTTTTTTAAAACTAATTTTTAAGTGTGTGAACAACGTTGCACCAGAAATATTCTGTCAACTACTACGTAAACAAAAGAGCGGAATAAGAACTAGAGGCACAATAAGTGGAAACTATAGCCGCAAAACGTAGAACAACATTTGGTCAGACATCATTTTCAGTAAGAGGCATACATTTGTGGAATGCATCTGAAATTAAAACATTGACAGACTTCAAGGTTTTTAATACACATTTAAAGCAATGGCTGAAACTGAAACAACTTTGTGAACACTGACTGTACAGGACATAACACAATGCATACAAACATAATGTTGCATATGTGAGCACGCACAGACATATGCACCCTTTTGTGTTCTTGTATTGTTAAATGTGTCTAGACTTTGATTATAGTGACTTCCACATCTACTTAAGCCCATATTTATTTCATATATGGGATGTATTTGTTGTATGTATTTTATTAATTATAAATCTTAAACTCAATACTCTGTAATTTTTGTTTTAAATTTATAAGCCTAACCAGGGACAGGGGTTGCAAATTAGTCATGGCTAGAAAAATGTATGCGTGGCATCTACTTTGTATTCTTTATAAAGCAATGTTCTATGCATTTGTCCCTGTCAAATAAACACAAAATAAATAAAGAGGTGATGCCCTGAACAGACGCCGGTTTATTTGATCTTGACCGTCGACTGTGAGTGATGTCTCTTCCCAAGACAAACACGCCCCATAGCATAATCCCACCCTTGACCCTGATTGACAGGTTTCTGTGTAAGGCATCAATGGAAATACTAAGGGAATTAGTATTCCATTTGAGTTTTGGCTGGCTACATATGCGACGCTGAGAAAGTGAAAAAGCAGACGTGGTAATTGAAATTGCTATTTAAATATGACAGGGCCAAAACGTATCGGTTACCTAACGTAACCTCGGTTCTCTCTAGATAAGGGAACGAGTATTGCGTAAGCTAGCTTACGCTACGGGAAAGATTCATCTTTTCTGAGATATTGAAGCCAAAAAATTATCCTTAATTTTTGTATCCATTGTCAACGCAGTGCGGCAGCTGCAGACCTTGAGCGGGCTAGCTAGCGAGCTCATAGGTTGCTCTGCGGCAACTGCTGCATCCTATAGACGAGCTTGGGCGAACTCGCATCCAATGAGAGGCGTCCGCGCGCTCACTGCAACAAAGCCCGCCAAAATGGGCGTGACTAGAGTGCATATAAGCGTAGTTCGTAGGCTGGAACCCTGGTTTTCATTGACTGAAGCGAAAAGTCGCTCGTGGCGCGAGCACGGCCGGCTCCGCAATACTCGTTCCCTCATCTAGAGAGAACCGAGGTTACGTTAGGTAACCGATACGTTCTCTTACGTATCGCTTACGCTATACGAGAGGTTCTCTCGTATTGCGTAAGCTAGCTTACGCTACGGGAACCCATTGTCAACGCCGTGCGCGCCAAGCATCCACTGTATGAGCCCCAGGGAATTAAGGGGGACCCGGGGGAGCCCTTATGAGTGGCGAAATAATATTTGGCCGGCAAGAATGCGGGTCATTGATTGTGTAATACATAAGCACACAGTGGGAAGGGAACGACAGAGCGGCGGTGCCGGTCTGTGTGGAATGTGTCCCATCAGTGCAGCTCACCAGGGGAGCTGTAGCGTATTAAACCGCTAGTAGTTTTGCCTGCAGAGCGGGCACTTCCATATTGTAAAATCTGACAAAGGTGGAGGGGGAAGTCCATCCCGCTGCCACACATATGTCGTGAATGGAAATCCCGCTGGACCATGCCCACGAGGATGCCATGCCTCTAGTGGAGTGAGCCCTAATGCCCAACGGGCATGGCAGGTCTTTTGACGCGTATGCAGCAGCAATAGCGTCCACTATCCATCTAGATAATGTCTGTTTCGAGGCGCCGAGACCTTTGGTGCGCCCTCCGAACGAAATGAAAAGCTGCTCAGAGCGTCTGAAAGCGGCGGAGCGCGCAGTATACAATCTCAGTGCTCTGACCGGGCAAAGGAGATTGGCGTCGCGTTCGCTATCGGGTGCTGGCAGCGCCGATAGGGAAATGACCTGTGCTCTGAAAGGAGTACCGATCACCTTGGGAACATAGCCGTGTCTAGGCTTTAAAATGACCTTGGAGTCACTTTGTCCAAACTCAAGACACGCAGCGCTGACAGACAGCGCGTGAAGGTCTCCCACACGTTTGACTGATGACAGGGCAGTCAGAAAAACGGTTTTGAGTGAAAGGTATTTCAAATCCACGGATTGAAGTGGTTCGAAAGGGGGGCTTTCATAGTTTCGAGAACTATAGAAAGATCCCAGATAGGAACCGATGGGGCGCGGGGGTTCATCCTTCTAGCTCCCCTGAGGAAGCGGATGACCAGCTCGCTTTTACCCCATGACTGGCCGTGCAGGGGTTCAGCGAACGCCGCAACGGCCGCCACATACACTTTGAGCGTGGATGGGGATCTGCCCTTATCCAGCAGCTCTTGTAGAAATACGAGCAGCGACGACACCCCACATGTCCGCGGGTCCAGGTCTCGGTCAGTGCACCATTTTAAGAACACAGACCATTTTGACGCATAGAGTCTTCTCGTGGAAGGGGCTCTAGCTTGTATGATGGTGTTTATTACTCCTTCTGGCAGAGCGACGGGTAGTCGTTGATCACACACGCATGCAGCGCCCAGCGCTCTGGGTGGGGATGCCAGATTGTGCCGCGAGCATGAGAGAGGAAATCTGCTCTCACTGGGATGGGCCACGACGCTGTCAGTGACAGCTGCGTAAGCTCCGGGAACCATGTCTGATTCTCCCAACGCGGGGCTATGAGGAGCACCGAGTGATGCGTTTCCCTGATCCTCTGCATTACCTGTGGCAATAGCGAGACGGGAGGGAAGGCGTAAAGCGGGCGTCTGTGCCAGTCCTGGGCCAGCGTGTCCTCGCTTTTCGAGAAAAATATTGGGCAGTGAGAGTTCTCTTTGGACGCAAAGAGGTCTATCTCCGCTCTGCCGAATAGGTGCCATAACGTCTGGACTGTTTGAGCGTGCAGAGACCATTCCCCTGGGGGAATATTGTCTCTGGACAGTCTGTCCGGGCCGTCGTTCAGGTGGCCTGGCACGTGCGTCGCCCTCAGCGAGCGCAGGTGGCACTGGGACCAACTCAGTATGCGTTTCGTCAGATGGAAGAGGTTCCTGGATCTGACACCGCCCTGACGGTTTAGGTAGGATACCACAGATCTGTTGTCCGAACGGACCAGAACGTGGTGACCCTGAATGACCGGGAGAAAGCGCACGAGCGCGTACTCGACCGCTATCATTTCCAGACAATTTATGTGAAGGAGCTTTTCCTGAACTGACCATAGGCCGAAAACCGGAGAGCCCTCGCAGACCGCGCCCCAACCTGTGTTGAACGCGTCTGTCGAGATGACTTTTCGGCGAGATACAGCTCCCATTGTCACTCCCCGCTGATACCATTCGGCCACTGTCCAGGGCTGCAGAGCTGAAATACAGGTCTGAGTCACCTTGATGGGCTGGCGGCCTGTGGCCCAAGCCCGGTGAGACGCGCGGTGTTTAGCCAATGCTGAAGCGGGCGATGTGCAGTAAACCCAGCTGAAGTACTGCTGCGGCTGAGGCCATGTAGCCTAGCACTCTCTGAAATTTCTTCAGAGGTGTGAGGCTGTTCATCTGAAATGACGCGGCTATTCGCTGCACACGGCGCGCTGTGTAGATAAGCGAGCCGTCATTGCCACTGAGTCTAGTTCTATTCCAAGGAAGGAAATTGCCTGACTGGGCTGTAGTGAGCTCTTGGTCCAATTGACTGCAAGGCCCAAACTGTTCAGATGACTGAGGAGAACTGTCCTGTGAGACAGAAGCTCCGTATGTGATTGTGCCAAAATCAGCCAATCAAATAGTTCAGAATTCGCAAACCCTGACTCCGCAGGGGTGCGAGCGCCGCGTCCATGCACTTCGTGAAAGTACGGGGTGCTAAGGACAGGCCGAATGGAAGGAACGGAAGGCGAATCTCAAGAATGGCCTGTGACGGGGATTTATCTGAATCTGAAAGTATGCATTTTTCAGATCAAGAGAAATAAACCAGTCCCCCTGGCGCACATGCGCGAGGAGTTTGCTGGTTGTAAGCATTTTGAACGGTCTTTTTGCAAGCGCTTTGTTCAAAACCCTGAGATCTAATATTGGTCTGAGGCCGCCGTCTTTCTTGGGGACAAGAAAATAACGGCTGTAAAACCCTGACTCGCTCAGGGGAGGCGGCACTCTCTCTATGGCCCTTTTGCACAGAAGGTTTGCTATTTCTGAACGAAGCATGCACGCTGCTTCCGTGTTTAAAGTAGTTTCGAGCCACGCTCTGAAGCAAGGAGGACGGCGATCGAACTGTAGCAAATAGCCCTGTTTTATTGTGCTTAACACCCATTCGGATATCCCTGGAATATCCCTGGATATCCCACGCTTTGAAGCGTAATGTTAGAGGGTGAATGGCCAAATCGCTCTGATTGCCGCACACAGCGCGCTGAACAGAATGTGTGAGCGCGCTTACTGTGCTTATGCTGGACTGCTCGCGAGACAGCATGGACAGGCTGTTCTGTGAGTGACTTCCGATTGAGGTGAATGGGGAAAGAGTCACGTCTGTTAAGTGATGCGCAAGCATAGCCACGGGCACGGGACTTACATACAGAGAAGTGTTTGCTGGCCGTGTGACAGAGCGGGCAGAGAATGGGCGCGCATGATTCGTGAGCGCATTTATTGACTCTAACACTCGAGTGGTTCGTAACCGCTTTTGAGTGTGCTCTGATGGGGACACGGAACGTGTAATGCTTGTGTGTAGAGGTGAACACTAGATTGTGGGCACATTTTCTACACATAAGGCTGGTCGTGTGACAGAGCGGCCAGAGAATGGGCGCGCGCACGGATTCGTGGGTGCGTTTATTAACCCTAACACTCGAGCGGGTCGTAACCGCTTTATGTGAGTGTGCTCTGATAGGGACACGGGACGCTTGTGTGTAGGGGTGAACACTGAATTGTGGGCACATTTTCTACACATAAGGCTTTATTTTGGGTCGCCGTGGAAACGGCGTTTGAGTGCAGGCAAGCGGGTAATATCACCGGCTTGTTGGCTGCTGAATCCACCACTGCAGTAGCCTGAGAGAAGGGGACTGACAGGGGCGTACGGGACTTACATACAGCTGGCCGTGTGACAGAGCGGGCAGAGGAGGGACGCGCGACGGGCTCGTGGGCGCGTTTATTAACTCTAACACTCGAGCGGGTCGTAACCGCTTATGTGAGTGTGCTCTGATAGGGACACGGGATGTGTAATGCTTGTGTGTAGGGGTGAGCACTGGATTGTGGGCACATTTTCTACACATAAGGCATGTTTACTCTTTACAAGATTTCTTTGGGTCGCCATGAAAACGGCGTTTGAGTGCAGGCAAACGGGTAGTATCACCGGCTTGTTGGCTGCTGAATCCACCACTGCAGTAGCCTGAGAGAAGGGGACTGACAGGGGCGAAGCTTTGACGGTGGTCCGGCCGTGGCGGGACTGAGCCGTCGCTTTCTCAACAACGCTAGGAGGACTTCGGTTGCTCAGGTTTCAGTACAATCTTAGGCCGAGGCCCGCAGGGGGCGGCGGTCTGCGGCGGCTGTCTGAGCGCTGATCGAGGGCGGCCGCCCTGTCGACGCTGAGAAGTCTGGCTTGTTGAGCTGGGCGCTGTGAAGAGGCTCGTGCAGGAGGCTGGTCACGTGGGCGGCCTGCAGAGGAGCTAGCGCGACGAGGCAGAAAGAGATTCATGGCTTGGGCTTCGAGAAACGGTCAACAATGCCACTCACCGCGGAACCGAAGAGACCAGACAGAGAGAGCGGCGCGTAGTGCATTCAGCTTCTCCCAAGTCGGCTAGTCAGATCTGAAACAGCCTCTGTCTGTAAGACGGCCATGGAATGCAGAGCAGATGAAGCTTGGCCGGCGGCGGTATAGGCGCGGCCAACACAGGCGGAAGTAGTTCTGCAGGCCTTAAGACGGGAGCACCAGCTTAGACCGCCATCTCGCGGAGGGCGGGCAAAGGTGCGGCATGGAGCCCGAGGCGGTCGACGGCCTGTGTGAGGAGGCGTGTTAGTTCCCCTTCGACTCGGGCGCGGGTCTTGCTGGATTCCTGGGCCGAGGAGGAGGCGTGTGAGCCTGACCACTCCTCGCTGTCCGAAGCCATGATGGAACAGCCCTTATCCTCCGCTTCTTCGTCCGAGATGGCAGCAGAGCAGCCGCTCGGCGGCAACTGCGCGTCCCGGGTGGGCGGGGATGATGAAGGCGATGCTCGAGGGAGGGGCTCCGGCGAGGCAATCGCTTCTACCACTGGTTCCGGCAGCCTTTGAGAGCGGCGCTTTTACTGCGCGGCTGAATGGAAGGCGCGCGGCGGCTTCGGTCCTGAGCGCTCGAGTCGAGCCCGCAGGGTCGACATCGGAAGCTCCTCGCAGAGATCGCATCCGCCTTCAGCGAGGGCGAGCTCTGCATGCCCCAGTCCCAGGCAGAGAGTGCAGATGACGTGGCGGTCTCCGGTGCTGAGAGGGGCACGGCATGAGGCGCAAGTGGAGCGAGGCATCTTTAAAAAGACGCTCGTACTCTTTTGTGAAGTTCATAAGAACTAGCTTGCTTTAAAAAGGATACGTCGCCGGATGGCGTAGCTCGCAGGACGGCTGAAGGTGGCGAAGACGGCCGGCTTCTTTGAGCGCTGTCCACGCTTGCTTGATGCCCCTCGAACGGCGACGCGGCTTCCAGTTCAGAGATGCGAAGAGCTTCGCTGAAGAGATGAAAATCAGGGTTCCAGCCTACGAACTACGCTTATATGCACTCTATTTTTGGCGGGCTTTGTTGCAGTGAGCGCGCGGACGCCTCTCATTGGATGCGAGTTCGCCCAAGCTCGTCTATAGGCTGCAGCAGTTGCCGCAGAGCAACCTATGAGCTCGCTAGCTAGCCCGCTCAAGGTCTGCAGCTGCCGCACTGCGTTGACAATGGATACAAAAATTAAGGATAATTTTTTGGCTTCAATATCTCAGAAAAGATGAATCTTTCCCGTAGCGTAAGCTAGCTTACGCAATACGAGAGAACCTCTCGTAAGAGAACTCATAAGATATGGGAAACACAGTTGCAAACGGACTTTGCTTTTCCATTTGAAATCTGGCAGTCACTGCGCGTTCGCTTAAACGAAAATGCAAACGGCAATGCGCGATTTGCAATTGCGTTTGGATTATGTCACATTTTATGCGTCCACAAATTGAAAACGCAATTGCAAATACAATTTGCAATTCCTTTTGAATAATGTCCGGAAAATCATTCCATACAAGTCAGTGCGATGCCTGTGATTGAATACGGTCTGTGGATAGCTGTCCCTAAAGGTCGGATGGTTAGCATTGTGGTGCCGCTCCAGATTTCCTCTTTTAACCAGTGCTTGTGTTTGCCGGCATAACATACATATACACTTGTCTTTAACTAACGTAAAAATGAACTGTTCTTCCCATTCTGGATGAAAATAATAGGTTCGCGGCTTCTTTCGCGGAGCCTCAGCCATATTAACTGTCTGTAACGGCTAAAACTCCCGCGCTCTGCATCGTCTGCGCACATAAAGCCCGCCTACTTTGATTTGATTGGTCATCTCAAATATTCTGACATTGACGAGCAGTGGCACACCAATGAGGCTCAGATGAACACACACACACACACACACACACACACACACACACACACACACACACACACACACACACACACACACACACACACAGCCTGTCCTCTGTTGAAGTGCGCTCAGCTCTGCGCCGCTGCGGATTGAAGATGAAGAACGCGCTGAATCTGATTATAACGACACTGAAGCGAACACGAATTTGTGTAGCCTACACTTAATCACACATTTTTAGAGGGGCTGAAGCTGTTTTAATATTATTTTCACGATCTACAGGAAAATCTCAAAGATCGACGGGTTGGTGTGTGACCCCTGCTGTACAACAATAGTTGTATAAAAATTGGAAACAAAACGTTTATACACTTATACAACACTTAAAATATATGAATGTCGTTTCATTAGATATTTAATAGCAAGTAAAATATCAAAGCAAGTGGCATCAGCAAAAAAAAAAAAAAAAATACAAAAAAGCTATAGCTTTTATCATAACTAACTTAACTTTCCTTTTCGATTTTTGCAAATACTTTTAATAAAAAAAAACTTTGGATGTATGAAGTCAGTTTCTCTCAAGTTCACACAGGTGTCCTAGCAGAGTGACCACAGGTGTAGTTCATTACATTAACTATTCTGCTAACATTTTGATTTGAGCAGTTTATTGTTTTATAATTTTAAACCTTTTTTTATGTTTTGCCAGCAAAATTTTAGAAGTATTAGATTATAGATTTTGGGGCCTCTGTTTGTATATATATATATATATATATATATATATATATATATATATATATATATATATATATATATATATATATATATGTTCCTTGCCTCCACATACCCAATTTCAGTCCCTTGATGCTGAAATAGTGTGTTTTTGGTAAGAAGTTTATATACCTTGACGTAAACTCAGTTTGTTTTCTCCCACTAGGAGTTTACTTGACCCTTTCCTGGTCAATGACGGGAGGTGAATCATGGGGGTCTGACTCCATGCAGATCTGGATTAGGCAAAGTTAGTTCACCTGTATGACGACTTAAAAGCAATGCCATTTATGAAAAAGGCTGTAAAGACTACAGCGACCATCTCCATTGTGAAGATCCATCTGAAACTTTACTCTAGATATTCTTGTTTTTTATCAGTGTGTTGTGTCAATCATAGCATGCCAAAATATTATCAAAACTATTAAAAGCAAATGTATAGTATATTTTCCTTGTGTTTCTGTGCTTATTATAATGGATACATGCTGAAAGATAATGGTAAAAATAAAAACATAAAACATTCCAAAAACACCATAGGGGCTTGATGAACATTTAATTTCAAAACCCCAGGCATCAATTTCCCCCTTTGCTGCAATAACAGATTTCAATACTGTAAGTAGTAACATGGCTGCAGGGATTTGATCCCATTCAGACACAAGAGCATCAGTGAGATCAAGCACCATGTCTTTAAGGACCTTGCTTTGTGCACATGGGCATTGTCATGCTGGAATAGAAGAGGACTCTCCCCAAAATGTTGCCATAAAGTTGGAAGCACACAATGCCCTAGAAAGCCATTGTATGAAACAGCATTATGATTTGTCTTCACTGGAATTAACGAAGTAACTGAACTCATTAATTAAAAGAGATTGTCCACATAGTTTTGGCCATTTATATTGTACATATGTCTCATGATTCATTGTTTTCAGAGGTCTTGAAGCAGTTCACATGAATTGTAATTAAGGCTGTCCTTCAGGTCTGACAACACTGTGTGCACTTGTGTGCTCACTGTTCTGCCAAAATAAAAGCTCAAGGTTAAAGTGAAGTAAAACAGACTGAAGACATACTGTATATGTATGAAACAAATCCTTATTATAAATAATTATAATTCAGTATCATATCATAAAAATAAACTTTTCTGGACAGTAATAAATAATATTCAACTAGGTTCCAAAATGTAAGTTTGTGAAGTTGTAGTTTTTGAAGAGATTCTTTTAATCACTTGCTAATTTGTGATATCAGGAATGGTATTACTACTAGTGTAAGTAATAATTTTTTACATCAGTAATTATATTTTCACTATTGCAAGCAGTTTCAGCATTTTAAGCTATGGCAAGCCAAATTTGCATATAATGAAGAATGTATGTTTTTTTTACATTAGTTGAACTAGGAACAATTGTACATTGACAAACAGACACTGCATTCTGCTGCCATCTATTGACACAAATAAGTAGACCACAGGTGAATAGTGAGTCAGTTCTTAATAAAAGAGATATCTAATTTCATAGTAATGTCTGACTTTTGCTATTATGCAGGTCTCATTCATTATTTTCAAGTACTGGTAGGCCAGCTTTCTTGTTTTTCTTTGGTCCTAAATGCACTGTAACAGCCTTTCTGTCCCATTTGGCAATTTTAGTGTTTAGTGTGTTTGTTGGATTAGTTTGAGTTAGTCTGAAATCAAAGCATGCACTGGATCTCAATGTCATATAGTGCTGAGCATTGTGAGGTAGAAGTATTGGCTTTATTAGATTAGTGTAGCAAGTATTTTAAAAGAATTACCCAATGTCATAGCAATGTTTGATTTTATTTTAATGATGAGTAAAACAAATAAATGATCATCATTTGCATTAAATTAGTATCTTTATTTGTTTTTATTATTGCACTAAATAACACAATCTGTCACTTGCAGTCAAGATTCTACACTACGCTTATGCAAACATTTCACTAGTTATGTTTGAATACTTTGTGTCTGATGTTTGCACATAATTGGAAAGTGTCATGTACAGTGATCTGAGCCTCCTAACATGCATTTCATTGCTCAGTAAACTGTAAGCTCTACAAATGACAAATAAACATGACTTGATATGATGTTCATCCACAATAGCTATAGACTCTCCAAACAAATGAAACATAATTGTACATCAAAATAATTACACATACAAACACAACAATGACTAAAATGTTTGTATAGCATGCAGACATGATTTTAGTAATGAGATTTCACAGAATTAATTTAATTTTGTGCCGTTTGATTCGGGGCTTGTCATGTACTTGCCTCCATCTCCTGGTGGCCATTTGTAAAAATCTCCAATCTCATGTCTCTCTGCCCAAATATTGATGATACAGGCCCATCCGAGCTGAAAGGGTTATGGATGATAATCTGGAAATAAGAGACCCAGATATAGGTTCTAGGGTTGTACCATATTGTAAAATAATAATAATAATTACATATATTTTCTTGGTTTTGGCAATAACGAGTAGACAATATTCTGCATCCTTCTAAAATGTGTTTGTAAGTCTTATACTAGCTCGCTTTTTTGCAGAACGATTCCGCTAAAGTTTGGCGTGTGTTTTTTTGTTTTGTGCTGGTACCTTGGCTGGTTAATAATAAGTGGTTAGTTCGCAGATGGTGAAACAAAGTTGTCAAGCTGTCCTTAACGGCAACCGATTTCCGACATAGTTTGTAGATTGTCGTCTTTTGAGCGCCATTCGTCTTTTCAAAGTCAAACCACCTCCATGCGAGAGAGGATGACACACATCTAGCAATTTAATCTAACGACGTTGATTGCGAGGTCGATGGTGTCTGTATTTTGTCTCCTGGCGCCGTTTGTTCGCTCGTTAAAAAACAAAACTTAAATCATGCATTAAGCCATGCTAGTTTAACTTGTGGTGAGGTAACCATGTGAACACACTGCATTCTAATAGGCTACATCACGCAGTGAATGCGTGAACTCTCAAGGCGTTTTTTTTTTTGCAAAGTGAGTGACATACTCGATAGTCAGCTCAAGCTTCGTTAAAACAACAATTAAGATATTATCGTAGACGATAGTCTTTTTTTGAATATGAATTGACGTGACTCCATAATTTACCCAAATGGTTTAGTTCCCATTGCAAATCCACCAGTGTTTCCAGCATGGAAGAGAGTTAGTCATCTTGTTTAATAATAATTAATTCAGCAGAATGAGAAGATAATATCTAGGCGCTTTGTCCTCCCAGGTCATTAATTTTATAAACAGACTTATATCAATGAGCAAATGGGCGTGCTTTAAATGAATGCAAATAAAACATATTTGAACATTTATCATCTGATTGGCCAAGAGGTCTGTTCGCAACTCATTATGTCTATTGACTCCGCCCCTGATGCTCGCACCCGACCCTCTCTGCGCTACCGTCCTCAGAAGCCGTTGACGGCTCTAATAGTGACGGATCGACCCAAGCAATATTATTTTATTTTCCTTTTTCATTTGTTTTGTGGAAAAAAAGAGAAAGAGTACAAGTAAGCTTCACTGCACACATCCGTCCTTTACAATCCCCATCAGATCTCTTCTACACATAATCCTGTTTTGAGCTTTTGTATGAGTTTGTGCTAACGGCAGCTAGTTCACGATTATTGCTACAACCTCGAGACAAGTCGAGACAAGACCAGGTTAGTAGCTGTGCCTAATAATCAACCGAGTGCATTATAGGGGTTTATTAAATACGAGTTCATGATAGTAGTGTTGAGCTCCAGCTGTCCTGCTTTTCATCGGTCGATGGAGGCTAACGTTAGCATGCTAACAGCGTCGTTTGTTTGTTTGTGTGTTTGTATGGCACATCCTGGCGAAGATCTAGCTTTTGTATTTTATTTATGTGCCGCTGAACTTTTACTTTAGGTCACCAGCTATTTGGGCAAGTTTAGTGTTCATGTTTGGCGTGGAGTAGTTTGCCACGATGAATGCATTGACTGACTGGCAGCTTGCTTTCTGTGAAATATTAAGGATCCGATTGACTTGTTTTGCTAAATGTGTATGAAATCGCACTTGAAAGTCATTACATTCGACCTCCAGATGCAGACTGGGCTGTTGAATCGTCTCAAATCCTGATGCTAATGTGCTTGTAGTTCTGGCCTCACTTCGCCGCCATTTTGTTTTGTTCTCGCCATCAAATCCGTGGCATCAATTATACGGGCCGTTTCGTTCCCAATGTGCTATTTCTGTTTCTATCAATGTGTATGTAGGCTTCTTCTATATTTATTTACCCAATTAAGGCGATATACGACGATGAAGTGATGTATGTTATGAAACGTATAGGTCTGCCCCCTTCTTGAAACATGGAGGCCGCTGCTATAAGAAGCGAGTTAACCAGTCAACATGGACAATTTACCGCTTTATAAAATATCATCCACCGTATTAATAAAACAGGTACCGGTCTTTTTGTGTGGTTAGATCAATAACAAGTGTTTTGGTGAAAATGTGCTCTCCTTCATTGGCAGTTTGCAAAGGTGGTAATGATCTCTACGCAGCTCAGGTTCATGTTGCGTAGAGATTATTTTACAGGCTTTGCCAACTGGCCATCACTGCTATTCCTAATCTGCTCTGGCCCCAATCAATGACAATTATATGTGGCCCTTTGCATTGGGGTTAAAGTGTTACATAGAGCATGCATTATGTAGAGAGTGCATTTCACTAACGTTAATTGCGCGTCTAATATTAATGTTGGTGATCCGGTTGTTGTCTTGTGTCATTTTAACGCTCCCTTACAAAAATTACTAAAATGGCAGAGTCTTTATTTTAATTATTTTTTCTTTTGTGGCTAACACTTTTTTATTGTAGTAACACTTGTGGTGTTTGAGCAAGCTGTGGTTGCCTCGGTAACTTCTTGTTTGTGCTCTTGTTTATGTGCGTTTTTTGTTCGTATAGTCTTGATGAATTGATGCTTATGTAACTTTTAATATAAAAATATTGTTTTGTTGTGTGTTTTGTACAGGCATTTATCGGTTGTGTTTTTACTTTTGTGGCGAAGCCCTAGTACCAGTGTAGTGCAAACGTGTGATTTTGCATTGCTGCAGTATCTGCTGTATACTGGCATCAGAATTGTATTTGTAATATATTACTTTGCATTTAGGGCATTTGCATTAAATCAAAACTGAAGATGTTGAGGCCATCTGTGGATGAATTGTCCATATACCTACCTACTTTTTTATTGTAATGGATTACAGTCAAATGGACATAGAAGCTGACATGGCATTAAAAAAACAAACAAATGTCAATGATCTGTGTTTATTTTTAGGGATGTACCAATACTGTTATCAGAATTGGGTCAAACTATATATGATATATATATATATTCATATACATCGATGTCTTATCGTCATCGTCAATGTTCCTATGGACCACAAAACGTTGGCACGTACACCATGTTGGAATGGTCAAGAGCTGTCCGTCAACACATGAAAGTAAATTGACAGATACAGTCTGCAACAATCTGTCTTTTCCAGCCAACTTTCAGATTGGGCAAGATTTTAGATGGTAAAAAAAAATCCTGACTTCTAAAACAGGGTTGATTTATTTATTTTTTTGTAGCAAACTGCAAATAAAGTCCTCTACAAATAAATATAATATATCATGGCAAACATACTGAAAATTAGCACCCAGTCAATTAATTACATAAACACGATTAACTGTTTCCACACAAAAGCAGTTTATGCATCGGCCTAAGGCTTCTTCTCCATTCACTTGCATTCAAACTAGAGGTCGACCTGTATATTGGATTTATAGATTAATTGGGGCCGTTAGTTGCATATTTTTTTTTAAATATTGCTATTGGGAACAACTCGTATTGTTTCTGATAGTTACACTGGCAGCCAAAGGTTTGGAATAATGTACAGATTTTGCTCTAATGGAAATAAATTGTTGCTTTTATTCACCAAAGTGGCATTCAGCTGATCACAATGTATAGTCAGGACATTAATAATGTGAAAAATTGCTATTATGAGAAAAAATTCAGAACTACTTAAACTTCTTCAGAATTCTCATCAAAAAATCCTCCACGTGCAGCAATGACAGTTTTGCAGATCCTTGCCATTCTAGCTGTCAGTTTGTCCAGATACTCAGGTGACATTTCACCCCACACTTCCTGTAGCACTTGCCATAGATGTGTCTGTCTTGTCGGGCACTTCTCAAGTACATTACAGACTAGCTGATCCCACTAAAGCTCAATGGGGTTAAGATCCATAACACTCTTTTCCAATGATGTGTTGTACAATGTCTGTGTTTCTTTGCCCACACAAACCTTTTTGTTTTACTGTTTCAAAAGTGGATTTTTCTTTGCAATTCTTCTCATAAGGCCTGCTGCACCCCTGAGTCTTTCTTTACTGTTGTACATGAAACTGGTGTTGAGCAGGTAGAATTCAATGAAGCTGTCAGCTGAGGACATGTGAGGCGTCTATTTCTCAAACTAGAGACTCTGATGTACTTATCCTCTTGTTTAGTTGTACATCTGGTCTTCCACATCTCTTTCTGTCCTTGTTAGAGCCAGTTGCCCTTTGTCTTTGAAGACTGTAGTAGGGATGCACCGATCCGATACTGAAGCTTTTAGACGGATTGGGTATCGGTCCGACGAGCCCAATCCAAATTTGATACTGTGTGTTAGTCATGTACGTTACTGTCAAACTCCAAAAATGACATAAAAGAACCATTAAAAAAACATTAAAGTAGTTCATATGACTTGTGCATTTTATTTAAAGCCACTTGAAGACGTGCGATAGCTCTGTGAATCACAAAAGGCGGTGTTTAATAAGTAAATAGCCTATACAAAATCCACACGCAGCTCCAGTGCATTAGTGAATGTTGCTGCTCTGTTTACACACACACACACACACTCTCACGGCTAGTTTAAGCCTTCATGTGGTGCGCAATATTTCAGCACTACTCGCGAACAACATCTCTGATGTAGATGCTCAAAAGTTCGGTTCACTTATGTTTTTATATACCAGAATTTGAATAAGAAGCTAATTAAACTACTGTGAACTTGCCTACAAACTGACCCTTACAGGACTTCCTGGAGAGTTCAGAATGTCAAAATAAAAGTGTGAGGATTTAAAAGTTAAAGGTGCATGATTGAGATATATTAATATTTAAGTTTAATGGGTTCCATAAAATAACTTTGTGAGCTGATACCTTAAAACTAAATTGAACAAAAAAAAGAGATCTGGAGTCCAGAGACAAGTTGAAAAAATGTTTGCCAAAATCTTATTCTGGAATTACTGTTAATTTTGCTGCTATATTATCCAGTAAACTAGTTAAAAAAAAGTTTTTCTTAAGCTATACATTTATATTGCAATAATGTGTAGTTAGAGGTTTGTGTTTCTTATATATTAAACAGTGCATCCAATTATTTCCACACAATAATGAAAAGATATTCTAACTGATTATGCAAAAAAATAACACCGGTACCGGATCGGCCGATACTGAGATACACCTTTTGTATGAAATCTTCATAATTTTTTTTTTTTTAACAATTTCATGAATTGTATAGCCTTCACTCCTCAAAACAATGATTGACTGATGAGTTTCTAGAGAAAGCTGCATCATTGTTTACCTAATATTGATATTAAGACAGTCTGTTGTATACTGTGGGAACACAAAGACAATGTTAAGCTTCATTTAACTTACCAAATAGCTTTCAACTGTGTTTGATATAATTGCAAGTGATTTTTCTAGTACCAAATGATCAATTTAGTATGGTTACTCAAGGATAAGGTGTTGGAGAGATGGCTGCTGGAAATAGGGCCTGTCTAGATTTGATAAATGACTTTTTTCAAATAGTGATGGTGCTGTTTTTTACATCAGTAACACCCTACTATATTTTATGGTCAATTGAATGCCACTTTGCTGAATTAAAGTACCAATTTCCTTCCGAAACAGCAAAATCTGTACATTATTCCAAACTTTTGGCTGCCAGTATATTTATGGTTTAATTTCTCCATAGCCAGCACTGAGGATTCTATAGTCTGAACTCTTTGGATTAACAATATAACAGCGCCCTCTAGAGTTAAAATAAAAAACAATCACTCCACGTGGAGTTTGTTTTGCAACATTACTAAGCTATTTATAGAGACAAAGCCAGTTTGAAACATTGACAGAAAAAGCCAAAGCATGTATACAATACAGGTTGTTGTTATTATCATGGTGCAATAAATCAGTAATAAAAGACAACCAAAGGTGGTTTGATAATTCATTTGTTTATAATCGCTGCACTGGGAAATTGTGTTGCCGACAAGGTGGAGAGGACATTAGTATTAGCTGTTTGAATGGTTAGAAAACAGCTTAATACGCTGTTTTGAATGGAAAAAAAGTCACTTTTTTTTTTCCGGGGATGAGGTGAAATTATTTTCTGTGGTTATTGACATTATCTCACAAATGCTGTCAATAGAACTTAACTTATATTGAACCCAGAACATTCCTTTTAACCAGCACCTGTTAATCAATTTAAATGAGTGATGGGTTGAGGTGATTTGAGTCACTTGTTTTTAATCACTTGAGGTGATTTTCCAGTTCTGTCTATTACATTGATTCTGTTAAACTTAATAAATGACAAACAACAGTTTAGTTTTTACTTCTATGGTGCTTACATTTAGCAGTTCAACTGTTCTTCTTGACCCTGAAAACATATGAAAGCTTGAAAGTGAACACCCTTTGCCTCTGCATCGCTTTCTCCCTTTTCACTCACTCTTTCTCTTTCAGTCTCAGGACTCACCATAATCAATGAGCGTACAGCGCAATGTCAGAGCGCTCTGGGCAAACGGCAAAGGGGAAGGATGGCAAAACCAAGTATGCGTCTCTCAACCTGTTTGATACATACAAAGGAAAGAGCCTTGAAGCACAGAAGCCTGTTGGTGAGTGGTTAATGTTTAGGCAGTGTTTTAGGTTACTGTTATTGGTAATGCAATAATAAAAATTACGGCAAAAACAGTCAAATCTGGTATGGAATGCCCACTTTGCACAATCCAATAATTTCCCCAATAGATAAAATTAGTTCTCACCCTACTTTTTTATTGAATATCCCATTTCACTCAGAAAAATGTCACTACGTAAGTCAAGTGGGTTCCAAATGCAGTTTCGTGTTTACCTTTTGTCTGGCTTTTACTGTAAGACACATTACCACGCATATTATCATCACCACAAGAGTTGCTGATGTTAATATTGATGCAAATCATCTCTCTGGTCCATGCCACTAAAGTGTCATACAGCTGTAGTGTAAGAGCAAAGAAAGTATTATTTTACAATGTGCCAAGGCAAAAGAGTAATCTAAGAATGTATTGTGTTTGGCCTTTGTGGAAAAAAAAACCCGCAGAAAAAATAAATTCATTGTCTTTCATTTCTAATATTCTTAAATCCCACTCTGTCACCCTTTTTTTTTTTTTTTTTTGACTCTTCACAATTGTTTTTGGATAGTGGAGGACAGCCCACTGAACTTTCAATGTCTGACCTAGGACAGAAGTCTTGTGATTTTTATAATCTTCTCTCCACACATTCACTGCCTGTGTTTTATTCAGGAGCTGAATTACCAAATCTAATGGGGCTTTTCCACTGCATGGTACAACTCTACTCTGCTCGCTTTTTGGGGATATTACACTGTGGATAGTACTTTTTAGTACCATCTCGGTCAAGGTTCCAAGCGGAGCCGAGACTATACTAAATGTGACTTCAAAACCCTGCAGATCACTGATTGGCCAGAGAGAATCGTCACTACCAGCAGCACTGGATTTCCAACACGGGACATCCACCCGCTAGTTTTAAAGTTAGCTACAGTAATGGCAGTATCATTTGTTCACGTGACTTCGAATTGTTAAAAGAAATGGCTGTCCGCAAAATGCCGGGGTCAATAAACGAGGTGCAGACGTTCCTCTTGTTGGTGACGAACAAAACAAAAATGTCTTTCAGGAAGGGTCTCAGCTGTTGGGCTCGCAGCTGAGACATGGCTTCCACCGGACCTACCAACAGTGTAGGGAAAATAAAATACAAAAATTCAAAGTGACTACAGAACCATCAAGAAAAAGTTAAAGTGGTTCGACCAAATGGACGCTATCTAGACCAGCGAGCAATGGGAGGGAGAGTGCCTTGTACTCAGCAACGGCTGGAGTCCACGATGAAGGATACACTGCTTGAAAGCTACACTTTATTTAGTTGACCAGCCACTGGAAAGCTTGCTTTTAAAACAATCAGGCCAATTTAACTATTACGCTTGTGTAAATTCACCACGCAACAAATGATTTATTCAGCACAAGGAGCTAGCAGCTAGTGGTCGTGTTATTGTTTTGTGTCGCGTTTAAGATTGCGTCTTGGCAGTAGAGGTGGTGCAACTATGACGAGCAGCCTATAATCCCACCCACGTTGAGGCGGCTTTAAACAGCAATGTAAAAGCAAATCGAGTCGAACCATAACGTGCAGTGGAAAAGTGCCATGAGTATTTGTCCCTGTATCCCAAATACTCT
Source organism: Xyrauchen texanus (assembly GCF_025860055.1). Classification (NCBI taxonomy): domain Eukaryota; kingdom Metazoa; phylum Chordata; class Actinopteri; order Cypriniformes; family Catostomidae; genus Xyrauchen; species Xyrauchen texanus. The sequence continues at coordinate 30,744,780 of NC_068301.1, forward strand.
TTTTCCCAGTGCTCTAGGCAGCTTGGCTGTAAGAAACAAATAGGGCATTGAGAGTTGTCACAGATGTACTTTTCACTGTCTGAAACCACCAACTTGGTCCACTATCACTGACTGTGTGATATATTTTGCATAGCCCAGTCTGTCGTGAGAGTGTTATAGTGGGATTTATGAGCAATTTCTTGAAACAAATCCACATAAGTTAGTTTCACTCCATATCCTGGCCAGCCAAGCATTCCTAAGCCATAATGAATGACGGGCTTTGATATTCTTACAAATGCCATAGTGTCTCCTGCTCAGATGGTGTCCGTCAAGACGGTGTACATTTTCTGCACTTGTTGTTTATTTACCCCCTCTTGTTCCTTTTCTTCTTCTCTTTAGTTGCCCCTCGTCATGGCTTGCAATCTCTTGGTAAAGTTGCCTCTGCACGGCGCATGCCCCCCCCAGCCAACTTGCCTAGTTTGAAGGCAGAGAACAAAGGCAACGATCCCAACGTCTCGCTTATTCCCAAAGACGGCACAGGATGGGCAAGCAAGCAGGAACCAGCAGACCCAAAGAGGTTAGGGTAATTTCCCAACTAGAATGAACAAAAATTGAATTAATCATTAACACTAATTTTGTTTAAGCCCCTATTATTTTCTTTTGTGGTACTCAAAAGGTGAATAACAAAAAAAAAAAAAAAAAACAGATCCTGGCCACTCTTTTCCATACAGTGGAAGTAAATGGGGTCGGTATCTCTAAAATGTAAAAATGACAACAGCAAAAAAGCACTAATAAAGTGGTCCATGTGACTTTATATTCCAAGTTTTCTGTATGTATGTATGATAGCTGTTTTTGAGGAACGAGTTTAAATTTTAAGAGCTTCGGTAGAGTGGAAGATTATCAGTTGTGAATAACACATTTTGGACTGTTTGTCACACAGAAGACCACGAATATAGTGCACAAGTCATATGGACTACTTCTATAAAACCTTTATGGTACTTGCTTCATTTTGGAGCCAGTCCTCATTCACTTTCATTGTATGGAAAAATATGGCCAGGATGTTCTCAGAAATGTGTGTTTGATGTAGGGTTGGGCAATATGGCAAAAAACAAACTTCAGAACGAATCATGATTAAAGGGATAGTTCACCCAAAAATAATTTACACCCTCATGCCATCCCAGATGTGTATGACTTTCTGTATCTGAAGAACACAAATTAATATTTTTAGAAGAATATTGCAGCTCTGTAAGTCCATACAATGCAAGTGGATGGTGACCAGCCCTTTCAAGCTCCAAAAAGCACCCCAGTGGTTAAATCTACATCTTCAAAAGCGATATGATAAATGTGGGTGAGTAACAGATCAATATTGAAGTCTTTTTTTAATCTAAACTTTTTACTTTTAATTTGAGTGGAAGTGGAGTTTTAGTGTTAAAAAGGACTTCAATTTTGAACTGTTACTTACCCACACCTATCCATATGATTTGATATGAAGGCCCTTAACTGTCACTTAACTTAAGCTTTATTGTGGGTATTTAAAGAAAAGAAAGGAGACAGTTTTTACATAAACATGCGCACAACACTGAGGCCAGTTATGGAGTCGTATTGATTATTTTTAGCTGCCTTTATGTCCTTTTTGGAGCTTGGAAGTGTTGGTCCTCATTGACTTGCGTTGAATGGATATATTCACCTCATATCTCCAAAATATTTTCGATATCCTCGCCAATTCCACAGGTGACTGACAAAATTATCAAATTGGACAATCAATTTAATCACAGACCACCCAGGTTCTTTAATCAACTTGTTTGGAGAGAAATCTGTAATCACATCCTATTTAACATGAGTCATCTGTTTTTGATGGGTCTGAAGAAAACTAGAAGATCATAATCTTGGAGGTCTTCCACCTCCACTATATAGAAATACACTCTGAATGGGTACATGTCCATGTTTGTCATCTTTGGCCATGTGGGTTGAGATAATGGCCGTTTTGTTGTTGTGATCCATCTTGCAGTACCGATGTATTGTCAGAAGTGCAGCCGGAGTCGCAGCAGCCTGTGGCCTCACAGACGTCTGCACCGACCATGCCGAGAACACCCCCAGCTCAAGAGGTGCTGCCACACAAACATGACACATCCAACAGTATGACTGTTCCACTACATCTAACTATTGAGCTTACCAAGCTGGCCCCCTTTAGCTATAGTTGTTGTATGTAAAGACACCAGTAAACATGTTGACATCGATGGAGATATATTCAGCCCTATATATACAAAAGTTAGACCCAGAATCTTTTGGTTTTCAAAACATTGAATTAATGCTTTTTAGTTAAATCATTCAGGCAGATTCTTGTGTTTGACACTTCTGCATTTCTCTTAGGTCCCGATTCCTCTAGCCGTAGGGCCAAAGTCCTGGGCTCAGGCAAGTGTTACACATGGAGTACAAGAAGATGGTGAGTTACTGTGCAGTGGTTATGCATATAGATAACTTCTCAAAACGGGAACAATTAAAATGAGTTAAAATCTGCTGAAAATAATTTCTTGGCTTCCTAGAAATTGAAGCTTTTCAATGGGGTAATACTATCAGTTTAAGTATATAACTTTTTTTGAAATTATATTACATAATTCTTTTGAACAATCTGAGCACAATAGCAATGAGGTTATCAATTTTAGTGACATTGAACTTGCGCTACTAGAAAGAGAGGTGTTCTAGGAGTGCGTTTTGATTATTGGTTGTGAATGTGTGGGTAAAACCTGAATTTAGCATCTTGTCACGTACCACTAGGGTTGCCAACTTTCTACCAGCCAAATATGGTATATTTCAGCTTAAAATACAGAGAACGTTTTTCCAATGGGGCTCCAGCATGAGATGCACAAAGGTTAAAGAGGTCCACCTAAAGCTTGTTTACATAGAAAACAATTGGAAAAACAGGGCACAGGGACACAAAAATGCATTCGCTGTGAACAGCCCCTAATACACTTAAAATGAAAACCACTTTAAAACAATGTCCAGGAATAAACTAATTTCTATCAATCTTGACTTTTAATAAACCCTACATTTTGTCATAAGAACAAAGCTGCAATCAACAGAGAAGCCGCTACTGTCAAGTTTGGCATCCGTGTAACATCTATCAGGCGATTATCTCACATAACTCACTTAGGTGTATGTTTCAGGTCCATTTTCCTGATTTGTGAAACATTTTCGGCTGTTGGGGTGTGAGACACTAAAATGCAGGACCAATTGCGTCCCGTATGGATTTAATCATCATGCAACTTTGTTCCCTCCAATACGGGACGATTCTATATTGTACGTGACAATTAGGAAACCTATGTACCAAGCTATTTTGAAAGTTAAACTGTTTGGAAAGCTTCTAATCTACTGTCATGCTACTAAAAAATTTAATTAGGTTAGTAGCTACTTGCCAAAAATTAGTGTTTTTGACTTTTTTTATTCGGTTGAAATCGGTTAATTTCTAATGAAGTACATCATCTCATATTTCAAAGCTAACCACCTCCCTTTGGTCTCTTCACAGGTGGAAAGGGATCAAACCAACCGTCGCCATTCTCTCGCGAGGAATTTCCCACCCTGCAGGCGGCTGGAGACCAGGACAAAGCTGGCAAAGAACAGGCCACTGCAGATCAGTGGTATGGGCCCGGACCAAGCCTCCGCCCCCAGAGTAAGCATTCTAGTTCTGCTATCCTTTCAATAATTCTTGCTATGTCATGTGGTATTCATATTATATTTGATATTTTCTAGTATGTATTGATTCACAGATGTTCAGCAAACTCTTAATAAACAACATGTTGCTTTCTTTTATAGACGTAACAAGTTGGCGGGATGGTGGGGGCCGGGCATTGGCACCCACCCTGGCTGGGGAGGGAGTTGCAGAGGGCAGTGCTGGGGGAACCATGGTGATGGAGGGTGCTGCTGGGGCCCTTTCCATCCTTCACCAAAATGTGTCCTCCCATGGGCCGCCTAGAGCCTCCCCAACCAATAACCCCACACTTCCTCTCCCCCAGCCACCTATTGGCCCGCAGTTCCAGGCTTACAGAGGGATCATGCCTTCCTTCGTAAGTTTAAGAAATTCTGCCAAGTGTTTAAATGAGGACAAGTGATTTCATACCAATAAATTGTGCTTAAGATGCATCTAATGCATCTAATTTTTGCTCTTATATTGCTGTAATTTGTTCTTTTTAGCGGCTATAGCCTAATTCAACCCTTTTTGTTTTTTCTGCATCTCTATCCCCAGATGTATCCAGCATATCTGCCCTTCCCACCCCCATATGGTCCACAGGGACCTTACAGGTATCCAGCCCCAAATGAGGCCCAGAGGTAAGTGATCATTATTGTTCATGTGTTCAATCTATTAGAACTGCAATTATACTAATATTCACCATCATATGGTTGCCATTTTTAATCATCCTCTTATGTATTTTCTCCTCTTGCCAGGTTTTCTCGTTCACAGGGTGGAGTAGGACCGGATGGGCGGCCTCCTGGAGGCCCCCGGGGTGAGGTGGTAAAACGCCCCTCCATCCTCAAACAGGATGACCTGAAGGAGCTGGATGAGCTGGACCATGATGGAGATGAGGGCTGGGCTGGTAAGTGGAAAGCTCTTAATTCCACTAGCTTATTAGAGCTAAATTGGACATTTGAGCCAAATAGAATGGGTGCTTCTCATTTATAAATGAGTTTCTAAATTGTGCATCCTCCTTTTCTCGCTCCTCTGTCCTCGAGCGCATGACCCGGAAACCAATCAAAGTCCACAATCATTAAGGATGTATCAATTCTCTAAATGCACAGCGAGGATGGAGGACAAAGGAGGCTTGATTGATGAAGCACAGGTGCATCTTATGCAGAAGACGTTTTTATTTTTCCACCTGACATACGCATAAATTCTTCTCCCCCATCACATCTGGCTCAACAGTTTTATTTCATGTTTTAACTTTGGGTTTTAAATAAACCATAATTTTCATACTTTAGAAGTGCATCTTAAATTATTAGGTTTTATCATGAAACTATCTGTGAATCAAGTTTTAACAACATTGTAGAAAGCACTCTGAGGTAATGCAAAGACTCTGAAGTGACACGTTAATGAGCAAGGACATTCCATTTTATTGCTTTGGTTCCTCCATCCTTGTTTACTTTTCCTTGCATCCTACTTGCATCCTTTGTTTTCTAAGAGGGTGGAACTAGAATGCAAGGAAAGGAAATGAGGATGCTCATTTTAGAAATGAGAAGCACCCAATGTCTTCTAGAGTCTTTGCACAATGAGTGTTTTTGATGTCATTCATGTTTCTCAACTTCAGTCTTAATTTAAATTGTAGTAGAGACTTTAGCTTGCAGCGAGGGTGCTCCAGTTGATGGCTACTTAACAAACTAATCAGTTCTAATAAAGTTATGAGTTTGCTCACACAACACACTTTCAGTATGTACAGCTTACACAGTAATGGCAGACAATCTGTTCTCACCAGAAATGGCAAGAGCTGGTCCTTTTATTAGCCATCAATGTAAACAGGATGTGCCTTAAATATGGTCTTGATTCTTTGCTGTTCATATAGTCTATTGCATTGTATCTATATGATAAAAAACATATAATGTAAACACTCTAAATTGCTGGATGTGTTTTCATTTTGTTATTGATGTATTTTATATTGAAACAGGAAGTTTTGGCCTTTAGTTGATATATCAGCCTGGCAAAACCATGATTTGATTCTTGCTATTGCTAGTCAGTGTCAGGTGATATTTTCGGTGGACATTCTCATTCTAGAAGGCATTTGATTGTAACAAATTGTGTATAGGCCACCATCTGGGTGGTCCATCAGTATTTTTGATAATTTTTCCTGGAAGAGACTGACTGATTTTCTTTTATATTTTTTTGCTTTGCTCTCAGGGGCACAGGAGGAAATTGACTACTCTGCCAAGTTGAAGTTCAGTGATGATGAAGGAGAGGATGACAGGGAAGAGGAAAGGACTGAAAACAAAAATGGACCCCAGTAAACAGAAATGTTCTCCATTCAGTCAATTTGTTTTAAACTGCTACACTTATTATTTACAAACCTTTCTTATTTACGTTCTTCCTTACCAGGGAGCAACAGAGATCCCATGAACCTGTTTCTTGGTCCCGAGCATCTGACAGTGGAGGGAATTCACGGTGCACCCCTCCTTGCAGTTCTGACGATGGCTCTGCACCCCCCTCCAGCAAGCCAGGCTGGGCCGAGGAGGGAGGAAGTAGCTGGGGCAGTCAGACAAACACAGGATCTTATCAGGTATGAAACTCATCGCCCCCACACGGGTGCAAATCTTTAGTGTACCACTGGCCTCTGCCGACTAATGTGTACTCACTGTGAGGACGGGAACAATGCTTGTAGTGGTTCCTCGATGACTCGCTGTTTGATGCGTGTACCCATATGCTGTGGTGTAGGCCTGGACTAGGTGGCCCAAGGGAGCAGCCCCCCCCCCACCAGGGCCACTTGGACAGGGACCCTACTCCTACTACCGCTAGGTATATGGGGAAAGCATCCAAGTTATAGGACAACAATGAGAACAAGAACTAATAGAAGCATGTTGGTGATAATGGAGTTTTCATTGGTGAGCTTTAGGTTTACATATGTAACTCCCCTTCTATCAACAGGACCAGCTTTCGAACCAGTCGGCAATCTCAGGCCCCAACCTGGCCCCTCTGAAGCTACCCAGCGGTGCCCAAGCACAGCAGCAGGCAGGGTCAGTGCCAGGTGGGCAGACCCCTCCTCCTCCTGGCGCCTTGCAACCCCAGCAAGAGGACGAGGACGAGACATGGCGACAACGAAGAAAGCAATCATCTTCAGAGATCTCCGCTGCGGTAGAGCGTGCCCGCCGTCGGCGTGAAGAAGAGGAACGGAGGATGCAGGAGGAACGCCGTGCTGCCTGCGCAGAGAAGCTGAAGAGACTTGATGAAAAACAGCAGCAGCAACAGATCATTAATCCCAGCTCTCCCAGTGATGCTCCTGCCAGCAGCCCAAGTCCCTCCTTGTCTGCGCCATCCTCGTCTCCTAATGTCAGTCTGCCATCATCACCCTGCATGGACCCAGAAGAACCCCCTCTGTCATCTGCTCAGACAAGCAGTGCAACATTGGTGCTGAACGTAAATAATAGACAGAGGGCTGGCAGCAACAGCAGTCATGACTCCAACACTGGTTAGTTCTATTCCAGAAAGATATCCAGTAAAGTAAGATGTTGAGCAGTCATATGAGTGTATGACATTACATTTGTAGAGTTCGGTCGATATGGGTTTTTTTACTTACAAAATTAGGTTTTGTGAGTTTTAGACTTTAGATAGCTGTTTCTGTTTAGTCTTAATTTTGGTAATTTTTTTGTATGTAAAGAAATTGTAATACATTAGGAAGAAGGAAATAACAACAGTGCACACAGTAGTCAATCACTTTTTCTTACAAAAAGACAGAATTATACTAATTGCACATACAGTGCACAGTAAATATGACATTTACATATATGACAACGTGGTAGTAGTGCAGATTCAGTGAGCAATAATCTACTGACTACGTCCAGTTTACTCAGCCCGGATTGCCTGCTTGGACTATCACATGCTGACCATTGCGCAACATTCGTTAGTCAGAGGGACACAGTTTTGATCTTTTATAAAACATGCTTGAGGAATATATACGAACGCTTCATGGGAAGAAAATTAATTTGTGCAAGTTTCATGAGGTATGTAAATAAAATGTTTAAACAAGACATTTGCACATTTTCATATGATATATGATAGAAGTTTTATTGATGTTTGCCTTTATCATTTGACAAGACAAAGTTAAGTTACAGGGAACTGTCGAAAGAGAGAGAGAGAGAGAGAGAGAATGAAACACATGAGGTTTGTCAATTAAATCTGTTTAAATGAGATTTCTGCATGTATGAAGACAGTATATGATAGATCAGTTGTTTCATTTTCCCTCTCTAAAACTTCTCTTTAAACTGAGTATATGTCTGAGATGCGAATGAGACTGCTATACACCTGACTTATTGTGATAACACGATGGCACAAAAGAAATATAACTGTTATTGGTCGTTTACATGTCTCAGACAGCTCCTTCATGTGCAAGCAGGTGATTCTTGCTGCCATTGCAGCATGAGAAACGAATTCGCCAAACTTTATTTATCAGCCCCTGTAATATATAATTCGACCATATACATATGTTGATTTTATCATTTCCTTTTCAGAATCTCAGCAGATTCTGCAGCCTCAAGTCACCCAGCATCAGCAATCCCTGGATGTTCCAGTGCCTGGAGATGGCAAGGATGAACCTGTAGTAGGTGGGTCACACATTCGTAGCACTAGAGGTGGAGATGATCCTGTGAAGGTCGAGAATGTTGGTGGAACAGGACGGCAGGGAAGTGGTCCTCCCGGACAGGGCTTTTCCAAGTATCAGAAATCACTTCCTCCTCGTTTTCAGAGGCAACAACAGGTCAGTGTTTTGTATCAAATGCATTCCAGCCCAATTATATGCAACAAACTCTTCATTTATTTGTCAGTGTTTCAATTAATGAAATATACTGTACTACCTGTGGGTTTTAATAAAGTGTGCTTAAACAGCGCATGATATATCCAAGCAGAAATGTGAACATTTCTTTAACTTATTTGAAGCTCTATCCTCAGGTACTGAGATAATTTAAAGTCTGACAAATAGGAGTACAAATTGTGACTTTTATCAATGTATGAACAGGAGCAACTTATCAAACAGCAGCAGCAGTGGCAACAGCAACATAACCAGATTGCACAAAATCAGCTCCAGTCCCATTCTCCGAATCTGCAGGGGCCCTCTCCGGGCACCACACCACAGTCTGGGCCCAAACAGCCAACCCTTTACCCCCCTGGTTCAATGGGACGTCCTCCACCTCTTCCCATGAACTTTGATCCCCGCTGGATGATGATGTCCTATATTGACCCTCGCATAATGCAGGGACGTCCCATGGACTACTACCCTCCCAGCATGCATCCTTCAGGTTAGTAAAGAACTGAATGAAATACAATTTAAGTAGTAGACCAAAACCCATGCTTGTCCAGAGACAATAAGGGCTTTTGTGTTTCAGGGATAATGAGTCGAGAGCGTTCTGATTCAGGTGGCTCTGGGTCAGATCCCTTTGATAGGCAGCAGCATGGTGGACCCCCTCACCCCCATCGTGGCACACCCCCCATGGATCCTAAGCTGGCTTGGGGGCCAGGGGGTACTGAGGATCGGGGACTGAGCTCCCCCCTACGGCAGAAAGCTGTAGAGGAAGAGGATGGCAAAGGTCAAAGGTAAGTAGCAGCTGTTCAAAACATAATTGTATATAAAATAAATAGGGAAAGATTTCCAAACTGTTCCTTTCCAAAGTTGTAATATTTCTTTTTTTGAGTTTTTATAAGTATAAAACAAATGTTTTCTTTTCTAAATATTTCTAGAAGTGACACTCCTCCAGTGCGTATGCGAGAGGGAGGCACAGCTCCTATTCAGCCCCCAAGTATGTCTTCCAGCTGTCCATCTGGCTCATCCAACCAAACCCCGCCACCTTTAGCAATTCAAGTTGGGGGCCAGGGTACCGGCCATCATGGCCACCATCAGCCTTTTATGGGCGGGCGAGGAGGTTACTGTAACTACCATGACAATGGATCCAGGATGGGCTCCCACCTGCAGCAAAGGGCTAGCAGTGGAGGGACACTTCATGGATTTAGCCATCAGGAGGGGGGTCAACAGAGCCAAATCTGGGGGACTTCTCAACCCCATTATGATCGTAATGGCCGTTCTGATCACTCTGCCTTGGAGAACAACTCGTATATCCAACACCATGCTCCACCCCCTCATTTCTCCCTTCATCCTCACAAGCAGGAGAATGGTAGGGAGCGAGAAAAAGGAGGGGAGCCAAAAAAGATTGGCCCTTCACCTCCACTCCATCAGCCGTCCGTCTCCTCCTGCTCATCATCATCATCTTCCTCAGCCAGGGAAGATGGCAGTGGGAAGCAGTCCCTACATAATCAAGTCCCACCCCAGCATGAGCACCACACTGGATCCACTCATGTTCCAGGAAGGAAGCCGGATAAAATGGGATATACACACAATCAGCCCCCACAGCATTCTTTGCAGCAACACCACCCTAAAGCCAACTCTCGCAGCCGGGAACACAAAACTGAGACACAGTGGGGCCCAAGGCCTGGTAGCAGTAGCGGAAGTGTTGGGTCATCCCATAACAGAAAGGTAGGCTCTGGAATGAGTGGAAATACTGGAGGGGAAGAATCCATAAATCAGGTAGCTGAGAACAAGTCCTCTGCCCAATCAGCAGATGGTGTCATAGTCAAGCGGGCAGGTCCTATTAAGAGACCAATTTTAAAAGAGATTGAAGGAGAAAAGACCACTGGAGGCTCTGGGAAAGTCAAAGAACAAGATACTACTCGGACAACCACCAAACAAGAATCAGCCTCTGGGGCTCAAATGTCCTCCACACCCAGTGGGACAGATGATGCAGCCTTGTCAAATAAACCCAGAACAGGTGGAAAGGAGCGAGGTAACACTGGAGGTACAGGTAAAGGATCCAAAAATGGAGACAACGCCATACAAAGTTCTGGGTATTCTGCTCCTCAATCCAGAAGGGAAAGTGAGCGTTCTTCTGAAAGAGGGAGCGCAACTTACCATGGATCCTCATACAGAGGTGGGCGATCAAGCCGTGGCAGAGGAGAGTTCTATGGTCGAGGCAGAGGATACAGGGGCACTTACACGGGCAGTGCCGGTATTAGCAGTCGTGGGAAAGCAGGTGGCAGAAGCAGTGGGGCCTACAGGCCAGCTGCCAACAGTGGCTACCACCATGGACCTTGTAATCAAGAATACAAGCGGGAGGCATCATCTGGCAATAGTAGGCATGGACATGGAGGCCCTCAGTCAAATCCGGGACGTGCTAGGAACCGCAGCGAGACCCGAAGTGAAGGCTCTGAGTATGAAGAGGTGCCTAAGAGGAGGAGGCAGCGGGGATCTGAGACAGGCAGTGAGAGTGCTGGTAGTGATCTTGCTCACTCTGACAAAGAGGACCGCAAACCTAACATCAAGACAGGCACTGGAGGAGAGAACCCATCAACAGGCCATTCATCCTCTTTAGCTCCAACCAGAAACTCTCAGACGAGAGTATTCACACCAAGGGGAGTGCCATCAAGATGTGGTAGAGGTGGAGGAGGTCTTCATAGAAGTGGAGGCAATGCTGGAGTCTCTGGCGGACACAGATCTGGACCTGGCCCTCCTTCCCATGGCTGGTCTACAAAATCAGCAACTGTGAGAAAGCAACATGCATCCTCCCTACCATCTCCTCCCAAAGACTGTGGTCGTGGAGCTAATAGCGAAAAGAAGATTGGTGACCAGAATCGGTCTCAGATTCAAAGTACAAATTCCTCAGCACCTAATCCCCCTGTGCCTACTGTCCAACAGGGGTCCACTGAGAATGGAAGTGTTGGGGCTCAACTGTCCTCTAGTAATGTTCCATCAATTTCCACTGGCTCTACTACACAGACACTTCCTCTGTCTGCTTCAGATGGACAAAGTTTTCCTCCTAGAGGATTTGAGCACCCCCCTCGTCGTAGGCGCCATGGACGATCTCAGCATCAACATGACAAGCCTCCCAGATTCCGCAGGCTGAAGCAAGAGCGAGAGAATGCAGCTCGTATTAATGGAAGCAGTGAAATTATTGTAGGTGTAGCTGGACAACAGCAGAGGCCTGCTTCTCCGTTGCAGAATTCCCAGCAAGAAACTAATAGCACTCCCAAAGCATCTGTCGCAAATGCAAACCATAATATCTCCGCAACTTCTAATAATCATAATAATAGCAGCCACCATGGGGTTGGAAGCCAAAATTTCAATAGTCACCACAACCATCATTACCAGGGCCTCTCCCAGTCGCACCCTCAGCGCCATCATAACCATAACCCAGCAGGGGGTGCCAAATCTCCTGACGTCTCTAACCAGAACTCTGACCAGGCCAATGAGGAATGGGAAACAGCTTCCGAAAGCAGTGATTTCACTGAGTTTCGCGAAAGAGAAGGTGGAGGAGGTGGTAAATCCTATTCCTCCCATCACCATCATTCAACAGGAAGAGGTAGTGGAGGTGGAGAGAGAGAGATGACCGCTAAAGAATTGGCCACCAGCAAGAGAAGCTTCTCCAGTCAGCGCCCTGGAATGGAGAGGCAGAATAGAAGGGTGAATGCCTGTGGTGGTGGTGGTGGAGGAAGAGGCCACAGGGGTCCACAGGGGCCCAGTGGTGGTGGGCCTGTAGGTGGTGCTGGCAATGGTGGGCCCAATCGTGGTGAGAGACGTGGCAACTGGCCCTCCCCTAAGAACAGGAAGTGATTTTTCTTTTTTAAATTTGGAAATATTTCAAATGCATCCCTCTTTCATTGGCCACTTATTTCTGTCAGTCCTCTTCCCCTCTTAACATGTTAACACTTTATTGTAAAAGATTAGTTAACAAGACATGTACACACTCATTCTAGCTCCCTTGGATTATTGCTTTTTTTGTCCTTATGTTGGAAATTCACACTCTGTGCCCTTTCACTCTCCCATAAATCCCAAGTTCTATGATGAGATTTGACATACTCAAAGATAAAGTATCTTTTGAGACTGAAAATAGTCAACCAAAAGACACTCATTTATTAATGGATTTACAAGCACAATATGACATCAACCTGATTAAGATGTGCTTAGTTTGTGTATGCTAGGCATGTTACATGTATTTGTAGAACTGTGGCTTGAAGCATATATCGAAGGCCAGGGTTGATTATATGTACATGTGTATTCACATTGCATAATTTGGATTGTGTATTCACTGTGTTCTCCTTCAGGTTGGCTCTTGGAAGTTCCTCTTTTAATGAGAACAAATGTATCATAGATTTGTTTTTCCCTCTTGTGTTTTGAATTCTTCCCCTTATCTTAATTTTTCATTTCAACCTCACCCCTCTTTTAAAGGTGAGGGTATATTTTTTTTTTTCTGCAAAGCAGGTCATTAAAATTAATTTTTAACTAAAACCCCCTTTTTTGATTTTGAGCTCATCTTTTACTGCAGTGCTTGCCAACCCAGTACAATACTACTGCTCACATTTTACTTTCATGTCCACTGGTTCAGACCTACATGGTGTCACCCCCGGTTTTGAAATCAGGTCTTCACTGCTCATTGCTTTGGGTTTACAAATAGTTTCATTAGCTATTCATTAGTTTCTGCCTCCGCATGGAATTGTAGTTTAATAGAGTACATTTATACATGTTTATATAATTAAATGAAGTGATCTTAAGGTCCTTTAAAGTTCCCATTCATTAATCACTTCATTTTAAGACTTTGCTGTTTGACTCTTGGCCTTTAGTGTATGATCATCATTAAATTAGAATTTCTTTTTTTATACATCTGTTACAGATTCTTTCTGTCTTGCATTTATTGAGCCAGTAAACTCCTGTAGGATGAAGATTGTTCAGTGTTTTTTTTTTTTTTCCCCTCCATATGACTAGCTGTATATTGGGCATCTTTTTGACTAGGTGTCATACTGCAGTTCCAGGTTATTTAACATGGAATGCAAGTATTGTGCTTTTGTTATATTCACTTAACAGTTCTAGGACGTGTAGAGAACCGCTCTTTGACCACCCTCTGCTTTGTAAATTACCTTTATTTTAAAAAAGAAAGTTTGACAAGCTCCTCTTCCAGTCTGTATTTCCAAAGTCCCCCAAAACATTTCTCTGAACTATGGGCAATTGCTCGCATCTTTGGACTGAGCTTCAATTTATCTTCTCAGTGAGATATGTCTATGCCAAGGAGTCTGTGGCCCTTTTTGAGTAGTGTTACAAAACAAGACATTGATTCTGTGTGCAATATGCCTGAGGTCAAACAAAACTTGCCCATCAACTATGGACATCTGCTAATGCTTGTGAACGGAGTCTGAGCCCAGGTTAACAAGAAACAACAAATGCTTGATGTCTAAATTGAAACTGATGAAAGCATTTTTGTACTCATTTTGACCAGCATCTGAATTCTACTGGTGTAAGTTGGGGTTTGTTTGTTTTCTGGGAATGCCTTGATCAGCTTTGGAATAATATGTAGGGCTTTTGAATGAAATGTATGTGTGAGTAAGGCATTGAAAAAGTATGTGTGAATTTATCTGATCTTTACATGTAATGTGCTCTCTTGGATAGAACGCTTTGTGAAAGGGGAATATGAGTCCCAATTGCCCACTTTTTCGACACTATTAGGATGTTTATTTTATATAGGATATTTTCATTATATACATTAAAGTGTATACATTTAATCCAAATGAAGTGTAGTGGGGAAAAAGTTAAATCGATATTTTTTTTCCTATCTTCTAAGAAAAATAAAATGGGTTTATTTAACTTTTCTCAGACATTTTATGAAGCATGGTTTCATCCTCCGATACAGCTTGGTGGGTAAATTTATTGGAGGCCATTCACATCGGCTTCCAATGCCGTTAATCATCTCTCTTTAACTCTTAATCTGTTGACGTGGTCACATTATATGTACCAATATTTGAATAGAAATGTGTATTCCTTGAAATACTCGAGATTGTATTATACTTCTAACTATACCAACGTACCTGAAGTTGTCACTGCTGTCCTAGCATTTATGGCTTATTATTGGTACCTTGATATACACACATGTACGTATATTAGTATGCATCTGAATTTGTCTGCCCCAACTTACATTCCCACTCACAATCGTTGCCATTTTAAGTTCAAGGGAGCAATGTACAAGCAGAGAAGTGTCTTATAATAAAAAGTATACAGAGAAAAAGTTAACAAAATCTTTTGTTTTAAAGAAAGACCTGTGGTTTGACTTTATTTCACCATCAGTGTGATTGGGGGGGTGTAGGGTGAGTGACTGCACACAAGAGATCCACATTGGCAGTAGAATCAACAAACATGAACACTATTACTGTAAATGCAACACTAAAGGTTCACTCAGTAATTTTTTTTCCCTCATTTAAAAAGTTCTAATGAAATGAATAGTCATTTTGAAACATGTATAAAATTATGACAACTCACATTAATCTTAAGTTATTACTCTATTATTAGCCCTGTTATTGGACACTTTCATTCACTGATTGTATTTATTAATCATGGCCAGTTATGAAGAGTGAATTTTGACAATGATGCAGCGTTCTGGCCACTAGGTGTCAGTGTAAGCCAATGTATGACTTCGACATAAGTAAATGTTTGAGAGTATGGTTATTTAAAGTAATGTTTTAACTTTATTTTGGAATTGTGACGGTATCGTACCAATTTCTGTAATTTTAAATATATATGTGAGAAAGTAAAGTAAAATTGAGTACAGAGGATAAATCCATGAAATAATTATTAGAAATTATATGATATAAACAAATGAAATTATTAAAACAACAGTCCATAGAAAAGTTGTTTAATCTGATACTTGTTTAGAGAAAAAGAAACAGACGTGGAATATTCTTTAAGAAATTGCCAGTTTTTCATTTATGAAATTAATGCAAAGCACCCAGGGACATTGCAACATCCGACCAAAACAAAGAAGTGAAATTATGAAAGTTACGAAGAAATTATGAAATGTGAGCTTACTAATTTATAAAGCATATTAATTCATATATGATGGGGAAATGAAACTGGAATGATCCAAAAACTACAATTCCCAACAACATAAGCAGTGAGAGCGGAAGTGACCTACTTTATGATCACGTGTTCTAGAGCGCAACTCTCCAAACAGCGTTCAGTCGTATCGCTGCAGCTAAGATCATCGACCCCGGGAGGTCCTTGAGGTAACACGAATAACTGCTTGTGTCTTTATAATGAACATAAAATACATACTGGTTTCAATAGTTATGCCTATTTGGCTTATAATTTTAAATGTTTAAACACTCGCCTGTCGATATATATCGGAGGCAGTTGGTGAATTTGTTGCGGCCTAGTGTGAAGCGTTAGCTAGCAACTCATTCTGCGTAGATAAAAAGCAGAATGGGCAGATTTCTTGACTAAACGTGTCAAGTTAAATTGATTTTAGAAAATGTATGTTTTTATATTGAGCCCACACGTCTCATCAATCGTGTTTTTGAACTCTAAGACTAGAGACGGTCTCTAGAAGACTGTCTCGGCGTGTGTTCAGGCCAGCCGGGTGAATTGTTTACGTGGAAAACAGTCAGAGCCGCTGATTTATATTTAATTATAATATATATTAATGAACAATCTAATAATTTACAATGGTATAATCTATGTATTTCATCATTGCATGTCGCTGGTAAAGTGACTTGACCAATTAATGAGTACTACTGGTAGTATTAATGAGAGAGTGTGGCAGTGTGAAGTCGTTAGTTTGCTGTAATACTCAATAGTAACAGCAATTTTATGATGTATGTGCTTTCAATGCTAAAAACATAATGAAATGTAACATTCTTTGCTTCACTGACCTTGTAAAAGTGTTTAAATAATTGTTTGTTTTCTGATTTTCTCCTCTCATCTCCACAGTTTCCCAACATGAGTAGTTCAGAGGAGGTATCGTGGATTTCTTGGTTTTGTGGTCTGAGGGGAAATGAGTTTTTCTGTGAGGTATGTATTAGTATCTGAATGCCTCTTACAGCACAGTTCTATCATAATTTTCTATACAGTGCACAACTTTAAGTTTTTTTTTTTTTACTGATGGCCTGGTCAAAAGTTTTTTTTGTACTTGCCCTTTCGTCTTTGTACAAATGTGTACCAGAAACAATATTTATACTTTTCATTACATTATACATTTTCTTTACAATTATCCAGATTTGCTGGAAAATAATGGCATAAGATGCAAACCATTACTAATTGACTTTTCATTTTAAACCCAGTCTTACTGATTCCTCCAAGACTATCTCAAATCATTCTCACAATTTCGAGAGAAGAAACACTGATAAGGTTTTAGTAGTAGGCATACTATGGCAAAATAATGGTCATCTCAATGGGAATCTATGCGATCGTGAATTTTGCGCAATGGACTTAAGGTGGCAAAGAATTCCCCCTTGCAGATTTTGCATGGCGTTCTAGTTTGGTGAACTTTGACAGGCGAATATGCCGCGTTGACCAATGGGAAGTTGCTTGGTTTGGCCGTGACCTATGTGTGGGTGGTGGTGCTTTATTCGGATCCCCAGTTGCATCCACAAAGTGGTTGTTAGTCTTTCTAGTCTTCATACACAACTACACTGAATATTCACAATCCACTATGATATTTTATCGATTGATTTCTTTTTAACTTCACTCTCCCAGAGTATGAAGTGCAGCATTAAAAAGTGGCTGCTTGACAATTAGTTTTTTACTGGTTTCACATGCACACAACATATGCCAACGCCACCTTCACCCATGGAATTTTGCAGTGCAAAAGGTATATCTGACTGTTATTTAGCCTGCTAAATAACTTTATCTTGACGCTAAATTTAAATCTGCAAAATTTACAATAACTATGTTCAATACGTCACTGAAATCCAGATGTTTTAGTTTGCAAGTCATCAAGACATTTATAAGATCAATGAGCATACCATTCAGCGACAATGTGGTACTGCCCTAATACGGCATCAACTGGCCCAAACCTCTCTTATACTACTGGGCCAGTGGGCCATTCTTATTGCTGAGCTCTGCTCAATTGGGCCATAACTGCATCTGTATCACCTAAAGTTGTTTGTCTTGCTAAAAGCAAGGCAGAGATCCTAAGCCTCCTTAGATTATTGGAGAGCAGTAGATATCTTTACTACCCCGTTTCCACCTGGTATTACGTTGCATCTCGGGTGATCCGATCACATGTGGTCAGGTGCGACACATCGCTGTTTACATCTGGTTGCTTAAATGCGTACATTTGGAGTGGAGGGTCTCTGTTTCATGACGACATACCTCAATCACTATGTCAGTGTATGATAATAAAGCGCAACAGAGGTTGAAATTTAATTTAAGCACAAATGCAAAAAGTCAAGCAGAATGATCCGTTTAGTGGATTACCTGTATTGAAGAACATCAGGTTTTTTTTCTTTCTCTCCAAACAGGTAGATGAGGACTACATTCAGGATAAGTTTAATCTTACGGGGCTCAATGAGCAAGTTCCCCATTACAGACAAGCGCTGGACATGATTCTGGATCTTGAACCTGGTCAGTTTGTGTTTCTAGTTGCCATAATAAGTAGATTTTCAAGGTGCATCCATAAAACGCAGAAAAGACATCTTGTATTGTGATGGGGCAGTTGTGTTATGTATGTCTAAATGTCTATCTGTCTGTGACAGATGAGGAGTTGGAGGACAACCCCAATCAGAGTGACCTGATTGAGCAGGCTGCTGAGATGCTCTATGGGCTGATCCATGCGCGGTATATCCTCACTAACCGCGGTATTGCCCAGATGGTACGTCTTTGCATTCCCGACATCATTTTGTTGACAAGTTTTAGGATTTTATTAATTTGAAACCACTCGAAGGATATTATTTTAAATACATGCATACAATGTTGTTGTTTTGTTTTTTTTCTTCAGCTGGAGAAGTATCAACAGGGGGACTTTGGCTATTGCCCACGTGTTTACTGTGAGAATCAGCCAATGCTGCCTATTGGTAGGTGTCTGCTGTGCTTGTGTGCAATTATAAAAGTCTCTTCTCTACTCTTGTTTCTCAATGTGGCGAAGCTTTTATGTACACAAATTAGACCGCTATGAATGTGTGGAACAGCTGTGGTAAGGGATATTCACAAATAGGGTACTCCTATTGTATTGTAGACAATACAAATTGGAAATCTTTTAAAAATCAAGTTAAAACACATCAAATTAAAAAAAAAAAAAAAAAAAAAAAAAATGTTGGTTTCATAGCATTTTCTACCAAATAAATGAGTCTTTAAAAAAAAAATATCTATGACTTTAAAAATATGTTAAGTCCTTTAACCATCAAGTAAGATATCAAAATACATTTCTTGCTCATTGAATACACGAGTGTAAAAATTTATAATTTCCAAAAAGTTTGAAAACTAATTTTTTACTAATATGCATGCATACACGCACTGAGCACTTTATTAGGAACACCTGTACACCTACTTATTTATGCAACTATCTAATTGGCAAATCGTGTGGTAGCAGTGCAATGCATAAAGTCATGCAGATATGGGTCAGCAGCTTCAATACATTTTTATCTTGGTGATTTGGACAGTGGCGTGATTGTTGGTGCAGACGGGCTGGTTTGAGTATTTCTGTAACTGCTGATCTCCTGGGATTTTCTTGCACAACAGTCTCTAGAGTTTACTCAGAATGCTGCCAAAAACTAAAATAACATCCAGTGAGCATCAGTTCTGCAGATGGAAATGCCTTGCTGATGAGAGAGGACAATGGAGAATGGCTAGACTGGTTCAAACCGACAGAAAGGCTACGGTAACTCAACCACTCTGTGCAATTTTTGTGAGTGACAAGGAGTTCACTGTTTGTCAGTGGCCTTCCCAGTCATGAATTTGCAGCTGACAAATCTGCAGAAATTGCTTTATTCATGTCAGCATGGACCAGAATCTCAAAGGAATGTTTCCAACAACTTGTGGAATCACCTCAAATAATTGAGAATTGTTTATATTAGTGTTAGTATAGTGTTCCTAATAAAGTGCTCCGTCTATGTATATATATTTTGTTTTACATTTATCATGAATTTAGCCATAAATATAAATATTTTCGTAGGGTTACTCTAGGTAGAGTTACTTAGGGTTTGACCTGAACAGAATGTTTTTTGATTTATTATTTTT
Organism: Xyrauchen texanus; assembly: GCF_025860055.1. NCBI lineage: Eukaryota > Metazoa > Chordata > Actinopteri > Cypriniformes > Catostomidae > Xyrauchen > Xyrauchen texanus. The sequence continues at coordinate 30,764,486 of NC_068301.1, forward strand.
TGACAACTTTGCACATTCATGAGGGTCTGAAGGGGTCCTCCATTTTATAAGGTTGCTTATCACGTAACAGAAGAGCTTCCTCTATGTTGGCAACTTTGATTCAGTGGACAAAACTTTTTAATTTTATTACAAAAACTGTCTCGCACAATTTAAACATTTCTGACTTTATCTACATGTTCATCATAATAATGTGAATTTAATTTTTAATATATATTTGGATCAGAAAAAAAACATCACACCATTGACCCGTAGTTCAGTAAGTTTATTTGCAGCCATTGTGTGGTTGATGAGGCTAATGTCTGTTTCCCTCCTCAGGGCTCTCTGACATACCTGGAGAAGCCATGGTGAAGCTTTACTGCCCTAAGTGTATGGATGTGTACACGCCAAAATCGTCCAGGCACCATCACACTGATGGAGCCTATTTTGGTACTGGCTTTCCCCACATGCTCTTCATGGTGCATCCTGAGTACCGGCCAAAGAGGCCTGCAAACCAATTTGTGCCCAGGTTTGTCTCTTCTTAATATGAGAGTCATGTGCAACTCAATGCAAATTGATTTACAGCCATCTCTAAAGTGAGTCAGTTGAGTCATATAGACTTTTAAAGGGATAGATCACCCAAAAATGAATATAGTAATTTTCTCACCTATATGTTGTGCCAAACCCATGTGTCTTACCGTTGGGAAAACAAATGGAGACATTGGCCTCCGTCACCATTCACTTTAATTGAATACAAAAAAATATGTAATCACAGTGAATGGAGACCGAGAATTCCATACAGCCTAACTTCCACAGAAGATCAAAAGTCATACAGGCTTGTAACAACAATGGTGAGGAAATGACAATTCACTTCTGGGCGAACTATCCCTTTCAAGGTTGAGTTTCTTATTATGCACTTCTCAAAACCACCATTCTGCTATTGCAGGCTCTATGGTTTCAAGATTCATCCAATGGCTTACCAGCTACAGCTGCAGGCAGCCTCCAGTTTCAAGAGTCCCGTCAAAGCGATCCGCTAATAACCTGAAGAGGGGGTAGGATTGGGATCGGGTGGGTGATAGTCTGTCTGTCTACATGGCCCCACTCTTCTCTTACATTTTTGTTAAAGATTCGACCAAGACCCATGTCTAAATATGGAGAGAGTCAGACTGTAAAACAGACTTTGCAGAGAACAGAAACCTTACCTCTGAAACACTGTACAGAAAATGAGGTTTTCCTTGTAAAAAAAAAACAATTTCAGTTCTTAATCTCCACATAGAAGTTATAATTAAGATACATGAATCTTGCTCACTCTTTGGTCCTGTTTATTTCAGTTTGTGTAAACTGTCATGATTCAATCCCCTCCACGATTAGACCAGATCATTGGCTTTCTTTGAAACAGCTGTTGCATGTTAAAGGCAGTATGTTTGATATTTGTTTTAAGCTCTAAATAATATTATTGGGATTGTCTATGACTGTTTTTTGTTGACAGATTGCAAGTTTTCAGTGCATGTATTAGTAGAAATGGCCAGAAATGGAAAGACACAAGTACAATCAGGAAACTCTCTCTGTCTTTATCAGATAAAGTATTTTGTTTTAATCAGTAGTGCACTTCACTTCAGAACAACGCCAACCTCCTATGTTCCTTCAGTGTCAAGATTACTTATGAGATTTTACAAAACAGACTACAGAGCCACAGTTTGGACTTTTTTTTTTTTTTTACTATTTGTAATCGGCCCAGGTTTTTTTTTTTTTTTTTGTGTAAGTTATTTCTTATGTTAGCGAGGCATACGAGTAGAATATATAAATACATTTGGATGCATTGGGGTTTTTGTGAGTGATTTGTTTTTGTTTGTCCTTAATGTTTTTCCCTTTACTGCTGTTGAGGAACCAGGGTTCAGAATTCAAAATAAATGTCTTTTCCTATAACTGGTGTGGGAGTCCCTCATGTATTTGGGTGAATGAGAAGCCTTTCAAATCAGCCTTTTTCAAAGTGTTTTAAAACTAGTAGATGTTAACATATTATTTGCTGCTCTTATTAGCTTTAGAGTTTAGAAGTTCAAGAAAAGTATATGATAAATGTTACTAAGTACATGAGTTGGTGTATATTTTAAAAGTTCAACTAGTTTTATGTATGTTTAAACCTGACTACTGCTATTACAATATCAATTGCTGGAAAAGAATGATTTTGAAGATATAGATTTAATCACTCAAGCTGCTGTGACATGTCTTATCACATCACTGGTTGTGGTCGGTGTAGATGGGGTGTAATTTGCACTGGTTGTTGGGGTTTTGTTGTATTAGTGCATTAAACCTCGTTGGTTTCCGCCTGGGCAGAAATTTAAATCCAACAGCCAACTTTAGAATGTTTGAATTGTTGGTGTTTGTTGGTTCAGGGTGAATCAGCCTTTATGTGAGTGTAGAGCGCAAGTGTCTGCATTCAAAGGGAGAATGTTTACTCACATTCTGTCTCTGATGGAGCGTTGCAGCCACGTGATGGACATTGGTCCTTTTTGGTGAATGACTCTCTTCAGACTTACTACCCAATCTGGAGGGTCTGAACAGAAGCACAGATCTGCAGAGAAAGCAAAGTGCTCTCGTGTAAAATCAAAATCACTTTGTCACACTACCATGTACACAAGTGCAACAGTTGGTGAAAGTCTTGAAACATTGGCTCAAGTTATTGTAACTCATCCTTGATAGAATGGGTTAATTTTTCTACTGGTGCAACACTTTTCTCTAACTTTCAATTAATTTTCTTTCAATGTTCACTTTTCTGAATGGTACCACGCTACATTTGTTGCTCCGCCTTGCTTACTCATATTTGAGTCCCAGCTGAAGGTCTGGTGTGAGCAAAGTGGAAACTGTCACTCATTAAACTGGCTCCTTTAAGAAATGTGTTTTTAAGTTAAACACATTTATTATACATTATGTGCTCCTCCATATCTATATTGGATTACGCTGAACACAGACTACATGAAAACTAAACGTCCTATCTAAATCATCTGCAATTTTGCATATTCTGCATATGAAGTTCTCATGTCTCAAGTCATACTTAGTGTTTTGGATGTTTTCTCTCTACTACAGAAATCATAAGCTAATAAATTAATAAAAGTTGTCCCAAATGACACTATGCACTCAGCCATGGAGTGTATGAATTTTCAATGTGTAGTATCATCCCAAATGGAACACATATTGTGTTTTTATTACAAGGAAGCAGAAGTGATTTTTCAAACGCATGCGATGTGTTGCCGCTAGATTTAACGCATGCGCCAACCTCAGTTAATCATGACAGGTAATTCCACCCCTTCATATAGTCCACAATTCTATCTGTAGACATAGATCTTAAAATGTAACTATCCACAACAGTCATGGAAGAAATGTATTTGTATTTAGACTGTTTTTGAGAGGTCATACATAATGCATGAGCATTCAGGAGTCTCGAGGAGAGCCGAGGCCCATCATACAATGAGGATTCCTGTCCATTCCGAAATAGTTGGGTATCCATTGACCCCATAGCGCTTACAGATCTCTGTATTACTGGAGCAGTCCACCAGCAAAAATGGAATTCATCCTTAAACCATCCACTCGTCCCTCTGTTTGTAAAAAAAAAAAAAAAAAGAATTGAAAGTGTTAAAGTAATGCAAAAGTATTGCCCGAAGTATTTGTGTGCTCAAACATTATAAGTGTCAACATGAGAGCAGTATGAAAGAATTATTAACTAATCTTGTGTCGTAACCACATACGATCACGCAAGGATACAACCGGTTTTCTGTGTCAATTATAGGGATTCACCATTGGGATGATGTTTTCATGTTGGTATGCAGTGCCCTATTTATGCCATATGTAGTGGATGTTCTTCCCAAACAATGAAACCTTAGTTTCATCAGTCCACAAAACATTTTCCAGGTAGCGTTGTGGAGTGTCAAGGTGGTCTTTGGAAAACCTCAGGCGTGCACCAATGTTTTTGTTGGAAAGTAGTGGCTCCCTTTATGGTGTCCTGCCATGGACACAATGCCTGTTTAATGTTTTCTGTATGGTAGACTCATGAACGGATATGTTAACCACTTCCAGTGTCTTACGCTGTCACTCCACGGGTCTTTTTGTTTTTTAAACCTCATTGAGCATTCTGCAGTGTGCCCTTTTAGTCATCTTGGCTGGACGGCCACTTCTAGTAGCCACAGGACTAAATCGTTTCCAATTATACACAGTTCTAACTGTGGACAGAGGAATATCTAAGCTCTTCGAGATAACTTTGTAACTATTTCCAGCTTTATGCAAAGCAATTATTGTATGTACACTGGCAGCCACATTTTTTAATAATGTACAGATTTTGCTGTAACGGAAGGAAATTGGTACTTTAATTCTCCAAAGTGACATTCATCTGATCACAAAGTATAGTCAGGCCATTACTGATGTAAGAAACAGCAACATCACTATTTGAAAAATTTCATTTTTGATCAACTCTAGACAGGCCCTATTTCCAGCAGCCATCTCTCCAACACCTTATCCTTGATTAATCATGCTAAATTGCTAATTTGGTACTAGAAAATCACTTAAACACAGTTGAATGTTATTTGTTTCATTAAATGAAGCTTAACATTGTGTTTGTTTTTGAGTTGCCACAGTATGCAATAGACTGATGCAGCTTTCTCTAGAAACTCGTCAGTCAATCGTTGTTTTGAGGAATGAAGGATATACAATTCATGAAACTGTCAAAAAACTGAAGATTTCAAACAAAGATGTACACTACAGTCTTCAAAGACAAAGGACAACTGGCTCTAACAAGGACAGAAAGAGATGTGGAAGGCCAGATGTACAACTAAACAAGAGGATAAGTACATCAGAGACTCTAGTTTGAGAAATAGACGCCTCACATGTCCTCAGCTGACAGCTTCATTGAATTCTACCTGCTCAACACCAGTTTCATGTACAACAGTAAAGAGAAGACTCAGGGGTGCAGCAGGCCTTATGGGAAGAATTGCAACAACAAAAAAAAGCCACTTTTGAAACAGAAAAACAAAAAGGAAAGTTAGAGTGGGCAAAGAAACAAACATTGTACAACACATCATTGGAAAAGAGTGTTATGGATCTTAACCCCATTGAGCTTTAGTGGGATCAGCTAGTCTGTAATGTGCTGTGAGAAGTGCCCGACAAGACAGACACATCTATGGCAAGTGCTTCAGGAAGTGTGGGGTGAAATGTCATCTGAATATCTGGACAAACTGACAGCTAGAATAACAAGAATCTGCAAAGCTGTCATTGCTGCACGTGGAGGATTTTTGGTTGAAATCTCTTTTTTTCATAATTTTTCATGTAATTAACATCATCATTATACATTGTGATCAGTTTGTAGTGAATAAAAGTACCAATTTCTTGAGAAAATTAGAGCAAAATCTGTACATTATTCCAAACATTTGCCCACCAGTGTAGGTCTTCTGAGATTTATTTTATGCAAGACATGGTCCACATCAGCACATGCTTCAGGTGAATCGCAAACTCAAAATATTTAGTGCATTTTTATAAGTAAAAGTATCTCTATCCCACACCTCCAATCTTGTTTCATTAATTGGATGCCAGGTTTGCCAACTCCTGACTCTCATTAGCCTATGGGGTTACACTGGGGTCCAACCTACACTGTGAATGTTTAAATTATGTATTCAATATGTACAAGAACAATACAATACTTTGAGTGATATTAGTTCAAACAGATTGTTTTTGTTCATTATTTAAATTTAGATGAAGATCAAACCATATTTTAAGACAAATTTACACATAAATGCAGGTAATTCAAAAAGGCTTTTTCTTGCCACTGTATACGGCACATAACCACACGTTTATCAGCTGAGAACAGTAGTACACTTACTAAAATGCAGATTTAGACAACTTTACAGCTGATTTAACAAATATTTTTGTATGGAAAAATAATATAAGCACATTTCTGCTTCCCCATACACTTACACCATCAGTGCATTACAGCAAATTCAATTTTTGTTTGTTTTTAGAAACTGAGGAATGAGTCTAAATGATTGTATGTATGCCACTGATGCTGTTGATAAGAGCATGGTTTGAACCGAAACGTTCCTTTAAGAGAGATACACACAGCATTACACATGAAGCTTAAGCATTCACCTTGGCTAGAGTTACTGTTCCTTTCAATCGTGTAGCAGCACTTTCAAACTCTGGGGAAAGTTTCTTACAATGGCAAGAAAAAACACTTAGAAATAAACCACAGGGACAAAACAAACAAATAAACTGTTTTAATACTGCAATAAAAGGATAGCAATGATACCAATGGCACTGAATTTTACACTTGTGATGTAGAAATTATGGTGTGACCTATGCAAGTGCACCTTGCAATAAATGCTGCATTATATATTATAATAATTAATATTTATTAAAAATTAGCAAAGGTTATTGAATTTTACAAATATTACAAAAACGAATTTGAATTCGTTTGCATTGCAACTGCAGTCTAGAGTTAGCTACCACGGACAGCTCATGCCATAATTGACAGCAACATTGAATTAAGCTAAAAACGTATGCAAACATTCTCCTCCACGTTATTATAGAGATTGCTAATGTGATGTCATCGTGACGTATTACCAGTGGTGAACGCAAAGCATTTTGGGAATCCGCGGCACAAACAGTAGGCGCCAGACTTGATTGCATGGAGGGAAGAACGCAGTGTTCAAGGTACCGTCTACCTGCTGTGTTATAAACTGCAATAGTCGTTCTCACGATAGAAGTGGCATAAAGCTTAAGAACGGAAAATCCTTTTATCGTTTTCCAGCTTGGAAAAATAATAGTACAAGCCATGTTTCAGAGGTGACAAAAAGGCGACGAATGGCATGGATAGCAGCAGTAAGGAGGCCCAAGATTACCTTTGATAACACTCCACCACACATGATGGTGTGTTCAAAGCATTTTCACAAAGGTAAGTTACAATTACTCTCTGTAAATGTTTTATTGTGGGCAAATAACCAGCGTGTTTTGTTTGATTTAACCAGACCATTAGATTTGACGTTAAGCCAATGTTAACTGTTAACTAGCATGAAATGGCTAGAAAATTAGCTGAAGTTACCAATGTACTAAAGCGTAACGTTAATCAGTTTTAAATGTTGTACATCTAGGCTACATAGCAATTTATTTGGTGACTGTGTTTGCAGGCTAACCTGCCTATGAAATGTTGGAGTGTAATCCTGACTGGGCCCCTTCTCTGTACCTCGGCCATACTGAGGTCAAAGCTACGAACACAGACCGGTTCAAGTGGTTTAGGAGAAGAGCGACGAGTTCACAACAACAGCAACCCCCATCGCTAGGCACTGACAACACTGGTCCTGAGGCTGAGTTGGAAGCTCACATGAATCAACCCCCATCGCCAGGCACTGACAACACTGGTCCTGAGGCTGAGTTGGAAGCTCACATGAATCAACCTCTATCGCCAGGCACTGACCACACTGGTCCTGAGGCTGAGTTGGATAATGCAGCACCTTTATACCCAGGTAAATAGTAAAAGAATACAATATATGTTGCCCCCTGTGTATATCTAATCTGGATTAATTTGGAATAAAGGTTGTGATATGACACAATGTATTTTTATTGTTACTGTCAGACAACACTACACCTGCAACCAGTAAAAAGCAGAACACCGAGAACTGTGGCTTTCTTCAGAAGCTCTCGCCTGGAGACCTAGTGTTAGCGGACCGTGGATTTGATATTAAAGAAAGCGTTGCCCTTGTGGGTGCTACACTGAAAATACCTGCCTTCACCAGGGGCCATCACCAACTTAATGCAAAAAATGTGGAACAGACCAGGAAGTTAGCTCGTGTCAGGATCCACATGGAGCGAGTGATAGGGTGTATGCGCTCTAAGTTTAACATATTAAATGACACAATACGCCTGGGATTTGTGGTGCCTTGTGAGGGGGAGGATAAAACTGCTGGATAAAATTGTGGTTGTGTGCTGTGCTTTGACCAATATGTGTCCAAGTATTGTTGTGAAGCCGTCATGTTAGAATTAAGCACCATGCTCACATCTAATATGTAAATATGTTTTTTTCAAAAGATTTTGTAATGTCACTTCTCACATGTAATGATTTTTAGCCATTTCTGTAAATAAAATACACAAAGACTGAATGAAATTCTGCCTCCTTTATCTGTATTAAGGAAGAATTGTGCAAAATCAGTGTTATTTTGTTGCAAACACAATTACATAACTTAAATAGTAGTAACAACCAACTTAATTTCAGTTTCTTTACATATTTAACATGTAAATACATTTAGATGAAGACATTTATAAAGAGTCCATATAAAAGACAACTGGAAATGTATGAGGTAGGTTGTGGGTGATAAGTCACAGACATGTGCAAGCATCGCATTGCCATAACTCTTCTCTGGCTGGACACACATATAAGTAAACACTTTGCAGTTTGAATGATGTCCTATGAACAAAATGATGGAGTATGTTTTTATGTTTCCACTGTTCGATCGCGCGAGGAGTGTGGTGCTTAAAACATTAGCATACCGTTGAACGAACGAGTTTTCTGCCCCACTTTTACAATCTCCATGTCCTGGACCCATCCATCTGTAAACAAGACCTGGGCCTGCTGCAGCGACTTGAAGTTACTGAAAACTTCGTGTGTATGCACTAACATTTAATATCATATAGTTGTATATATATGGGTGCTGAAAGTTGGGCAACAGGTTGACATCCCCTGACCAGTCACAGTCACTTTGATTCCCTTTATTTTCTCGTCATACCTCGTTTTTGCATTAGGATTTAGTTTTAGGCGGTGTGGTCCGACAATGTTTTCTTTAGACCGCTGCATTTTGTAGGTTTATATTCTGTTTTTCACGCTTTTTATTATTTTCATGCCAGAACACTAGCCTGCTATGCGATGCCAGCCCATGTAAACTGGCCAAACATACCCATAATTCTTTGCGTTCTGATGACGTTGCCGCCCAGTTGGTCACATGTTTTAGCAATCTCTACTTCATACAAAATGTTCTTAATGGCACAGATATATATGTGTGTGTAAATCCATTCTTATTCTCTCACCATGGTGCATAAAACACCAGCAGAGTCTCTTGCTCTGGCGCGAGATAATCGAAGTCAGCGTTTCTAGCTCGAGCACATCTTTGCTTCCAAGCACTGACGTACTCAACACGCATACAACTGTAAATGATCCCTAAAAACATGAGTAGAAAATGTCCTGAATGTAGAAACATTGAATTAAAAATGCTCCACAAATCTCACACCGATATGTGTGCATGTGTGGGGCAGAACGATAACAGCGCGTCACCGAAGATGATTGGTTAGTAATTTCACAAGTAAGGAGATGTAAAGCGGTCATTGGTGGATTACTCTGTCAATCAAAGCACATCCCGCCGTGTGTTTCTCTTGAGAGATACACGCACAGCGCTACTACTGTCAGAACGAAAAGATAAAATTAGTCGTAGTAAACAGTAAAATAATTTATTTGTGACATTCCTTTACATACAAAGGGATATGACCATACCGTATAAATTATTTACATAAGAACTACATGAAAAATTAGTAGTACACAAAACATTTTAAATTACGAAACCACATAGGTTTCTTTGTTACAACAAAAATAGTATTTTTACAATAAGCAAACTGTCCCCTTATGTCAGATGTCACCGAAAGTGCAAATGTTTAAATGCCAAATTGCAAATCTGTCCTCACCTCTGAGATCATGAGAGAGTCTGAAACGGCTCAATTCAATTTTCGTATTCTTTCATATAAATATACTTCGACCCAGGGATCACAGATTTCATAATACTACATGGTATTTCCTTTGTTCAAGTACTTCATGCAAAAACTTTTACAGTGGTGTCCATCTTTCTATCTCCTATTCATGAGGCAGGTCCAGCCTGCACTCGTTTACTTTCACAAGTCTTATTGTTCCACACAATCATATTTTCTGTCTGGTTAAGTTTCTGTTGTACTGGACTGGTCTTCCATGTCCAATTGGCTTGTGTGAGGCAACTTGCTGGATTTGTGGAACAACTTAATAAGGTCTTGAAAGCGTTCCAAAACCTGTGAAGAAAATTTTTTGTTTGTTTTCCAACTGCAATTAAAACACACTGATGTAACTGCAATTTTAGTTAATTGAATTTAGGATAAATTAAATGATCATCTAACCCAAGGTTATTGCACACTTCAACATTTCAAACTGTGTATTTAAAGCCTGTGCATGTGAATCGAGAGTGCTCACACCTCGTTGGTGGTTTTGTTGCCAAGCTGGGCTGCAATGGCACGAAAAGTGGCCGTCTTGGCACCTCTCTGTCGACAGGTTGTCAGTATTACACGGTCTGCCTCCCTTTTTCATCACACAAACAAAACACAGAAAAACACTGAATAAAAATCATGAATATGCATCTCAATGTAAACAATTTTAGACATTTTAAAATCTATATCAATATCAACAAAATAAAAAAATATCAACAAATGAAGTGTTGTGTAGTGTCAGACCAAAGCTCTGTTCCAAAACTTAGTGATCTACATATGCACGCAGTATTTCTACGCCAAGTCTGCTCCAAAAGGTAGGCAACTTAATTATGCTGCCTCCGAAGACACGACGTTTTAGCCAAATAATATCTTTCATGAAAAAAACAGAAAACAAAACATGATGGCGGGTGAAGCAAAAGAAATGCTGATAAATGTAAACATAATTCAACCAAAAACTATCAATAAAATAGTTAAATATAATGAAAAATATACTACTTTACCCAGTATGTGTGTGATATGTATATTAATGCTTACTGGGACCAATTCCACAAAGGTGCCCTGCTTTGTGCCAAACTGGCTGATTAGAAATACTTTAATACCAAACTTCAACTTAAATGAATTGCGAGTCTAGTCTCCTGTGTTTTGCACTGAGTTACTGCCTATGCATGCTACTGCATTCCAAATCAGTCAGTTATGAAGTTCCATCTCTGTTAGAATACTGCATAAGGGGCCATATAGACCGAACTCATTCTTGTATTAACAAAAGCTAGATGCCGAGTCACAAACAGTGCAGACGGAGTGTGTAAAAAATAAAACACACAAAAAAGCACGGTGTAAAATAAAACTGTAAAATGTGTAAATAAATAAAAAAAGTAAAACAAAACAGCACAGACAGACACAAAACTGTATTCTGTGTAAAAAAAAAAAAAATAGTAAACAACAGCACAGACGGACACAACTGCATTCGGTGTAATAAAATCAAAAAAATGTGTAAAAAAAATAAAATAAAAATAGTAAACAACAGCACAGACGGACACAACTGCATTCGGTGTAATAAAATCAAAAAAATGTGTAAAAAAAATAAAATAAAAATAGTAAACAACAGCACAGACGGACACAACTGCATTCTGAGTAAAAAAATAATAATTATAAAATGTGTAAAAAAGTTTTTTTTTAAAAACAGCACAGACGGACATAAAACTGCACTTTGTTTAAAATAAAAAACAAAACTGTGTAAAATATGTACAATAAACAAAGATTAAAAAACTGTGCAAGATGGACACACACAAAAAAAGTGTCAAATTTGTAATAAAAAAAAAAAAAAGAGGAAAAAAAACCCAGCAGAGACAGACATAAATCTGTAAAACAGCATTCATTACATGGGTAAATATAAAAAAAAACGCACAGGAGGACACAAAAAGGTGTAGTGCAGTGTATCTAACCTTGTCCAGAGGATGACTTTTTTCCCATTTGGAGAGTGTAATATATTCTTTGCACAGACTGAATTTTCCATGCCTTTAAATGAAGACGGCTGATTATCCACTGAAGAAGAACCTTCATCTACCTCACTGTCCAACTCTGTGGCCACATTACTTCTTGCATTGTGCTTTTTTACTTTTGTCTTCTGAGAGAGGATTAAATCATGTGAGATAAAGGCAAATTAAACTGAAAAAATGAATCTGAAATAAATTGTGGATAAAAACACAATTCATATGGTATATTTCTGAGATCTTCAGAGTACATATGCAAACAGAACTAGTAGGACATATGCTTAAGAAGAGTTTAATGGTACCTTCTTGTCTCTCATTCTCCTATGTTTAATAGCAGTTTTGTGGGGCTCTACTTTCCTCTCTGGTGAGAGAGTTCTGATTGGGTGAGATGGCTGGCTCCCCTTCAAGCCCTGAATAGTTTCCAAACTGGACAAATGATCTGCATCGTTCTCATTCTGTTCAGAGTCCAACTGCACTTGAGGGTAAAGCTGCTTAAAAAATACCCAGAATTCCTCCAGCCTGTCAGTGTGATCACAGAAAAGCGATGATATTTGAGCTTTCATCTAAAAAAAGAAAAAGAAAAAGATAAACAGAAGAGATGCTTTCATGCCACAATAAAAAAACATGACCTGCACTAAACAGATAATAAAGGCCCCTTTTTGATTACCTCTCTGGAGCAAGCAAGATCCCATGATGGAGCCCCTTGCAGAACGTGCACAACCTTTGTGTAAAGGGCTGATTGTTCTCCAAAAGTGCGTTCCAGCTGCCTTAGAAACCGTTTGCTTCGTTCAAATGCCTGCTGCTCTGCCAGCTAAAGATATAAAAAATAGCATTGTATCAGTTCCTTAGATGAGGACTGAGCAAGTTTTACTCTACACAAGAGATATTTTTACTGCAGATGAAAACTAGTCAATTGCATATTCACTACAGACTTTTCCATGAATATAAAGGGATAGTTGGCACCCATTCACTTGCGTTGTAAGGACAAAAAGAGATGAGAAATTCTCTCATCATGATCGGTTAACACACGAGTAATGCTCGATTCATAAAAGCATGACAAGCAATAGAAGCTTCAACAATCCTACCAGAAAACATCCAAGCATTATAGCAGGTAAATAACTTCGCCAAACGGATAACAGATAAACATCCAACTAGACTGCAACGATGCTGTCTTGAACTGTGTGAGTGTTACTGAACTGAGCTGAACAGCATAGTTAGTTTCTCCAGTCAGAACACGAGACAGCTGGCATTTCTTTACTGTGTGAAACTAAATCTCCTGTCACTTACGTCAGCGAGAGACACTCTGCATTTTGAACCATAACTGGCCAGTCACTTTGTTTTGTGTAGTTGTCAAAATCAATTCTCACTTGCATTTGGTGCTTGGCGAGTGTTAACTAGACCCTACCCTATACTAGGCATGAAAATCTACCTCTATGCTTGTGCACCATATTTGGCTATATATGAGAATAGTGTTAATTCTCACCAGGCCACACTCTCTGGCTTGGTCTGGATGCAAGAAGGCAGAAAAGTCTCGAAGCAGTTCAGGCCAGTCAGCCAACATTGGTTTAAGTCTTCTCAAAAGCTCCAGTGAGGTGCGACTCTCCGGATCTCTCTCAAACTCAGACAGAACGCCCAAGAACTCTTTCAACTTCCCTGGTACTGCCTGCAACACCTCATGCACCTGGAGACAGAAAGACAGTGTGGACTTTTAATGTTATGAATAGTTGTAAAGAGTGAAATAAAAATAAATCATAGTAACTTGATTAAATAGAAATTTGTTGTGCACTGACAAATGGGCTTGAAGTCAACCTTTTAATGAACAGTTTTGGGACATTTCAGACTGAATAAGGACATCACAGAAGCTGAAAAAGTGTGCACATTAATCTTTTAAAATCCAAAAAGGCTGAATTAATATTTCTTGCCTTCTCCAGGTAAGCTTGGGCAAATGCAACATCTTTAGCATCCCTGTGAGGATCATCATCGAGTGTGTCATTGTAAAGGACAAAAGCTCTCTCCACATCCATCTCCCGAGTGAAGGCACCTGTGAATTCAATGTATTTCTTGTGATAAAGAGATTTCAGCTAGACTAAACAAGAGGGTATAATAGGGAGATACAATCTCCTAAAGACATGCAAAGCCCATTTAAAAAAATGACAAAACATGAAAAGTAAAGAAATGAAAGCCTATTTTAAAACCATTAAGATTTTGTACTATTTTCATGAAAATTAAGCAAATTTCACCCACAAATTCTCAATACAGTAATGCAAAAAACCCTTCACAGATGTTTTCTGCATTAAAGGGTTAGTTTACCCAAAAATGAAAAATATGTCATTATTAACTCACCCTCATGTCGTTCCAAACCCGTATGACTTACTTTCCTCTGCAGAACACAAAAGGAGATTTTTGTATGTATATTGTGATAACTGGTTTCCATACAATCATTGATAGTGACTTACTTTAAAGTTGTCCATGCAATATATTCCAAGGCTTCTGAAGCCTTACGATGTTTTGGTGAGAAACAAACAAAGTTATTTTCAGTGGAAATCTTGACTTTCACCATGACTCTCTTTTGTGCATTCATAAGTGCATGAGAGATGCTTAAGGAGAGCTATGGTGGAAGACAAGAATGGTTTCCATCCATTTAATTCTGTTTTTCCACCATAAAGAAGACATGGAATATGACGCATGTAGAATATTGCTAAACGTGACAACTTTACCATGGTTTCCTTTGTATTTAAAATGAGAAAAATATCTGAAATATGTTTCAGTATAAAATTAAAAGGGTATGAACAGGAACTTAAGTTTGTATAATAGGGGAGACCAGGGCTAGTTGTCACACTTCTTACTCAAATTATTATTTCTCAGGGAAGGTTTATTTTTGAAAGTCAAAATTTGTAATTAGTCCAGGTTTTATGTGAACATTTCCTAGTCACCCCCAATCACAACCACCAAAAACACATTTAAACCTTTCAGTAAAAATCAGCCTACATAATATAACTGACCATAGCCTGAAAATACGACAGTGTGATTTTAATATGTTCACTAGTTTACCCAAGAGCTATTGCAAACATATTCTGATTCTTAATTCACAAAATTATTGGTTTAGGAGTCCCTTTGTATAAGTTTAAGGATTCTGATTATGAATTCACAAAATTACATCACAAAGAACATAAAAACAAGCTCACCAGAAGCCCTGGCACAGGCCCGACTTCTGAAACACTGTCTCCACCTATTTCCTCCTCCATGTTCCGTCTACTACTGCCCTTCTTTTCTTTTGCTTTCTGCTTCTCTAGTTTCCCCTCCAAAACCACCTCCATATCTCTGTCCTCCTCTTCTATGCTGCCTACTGGGCTCCCAGAGGATTCAGAGAGCATGAGGAACAGCTCTCTGAAGTCTCTCTCACCACCCTCCTCTTCCTCCTCAATCTCAACAATCCCATCATCATGGCTATGGAGTTCTTTCTCCTCTGTAATTTCTTGCAAGCAACCAATGGAGGACATTGTCCCTTGAATGGAGGACATCTCTAATAGACCTCCTTGTAGCTCATCAGTGTGGTTGTCTGAAGTTTTCTCATTCCTGTTCTGTTTCCCCTCTGTTTTCTCTTGAGCCGAAACTTGTTTAAAGTTTTGATC
This sequence comes from Xyrauchen texanus, assembly GCF_025860055.1. Classification (NCBI taxonomy): domain Eukaryota; kingdom Metazoa; phylum Chordata; class Actinopteri; order Cypriniformes; family Catostomidae; genus Xyrauchen; species Xyrauchen texanus. Next base: position 30,779,835 of record NC_068301.1, read on the forward strand.
TACAACAGGTTCAACTATCTGATGGCCATGGTTGTTCCTTGCAACAACATAGCCTGGAGGTAGCAGAAGAAACCGATTAAGAGGTTTTTGAGATCCAGATGTTTGTTTAGGAGAGTCTCTCGGTATAAGTTTAAAGAGGGTGCCGTAGCGCTGACTTGTTTGATTTTTAGCCAACGGGACGCTGGCTGGGGAAGTCTTCATAATGGGTGTGGGAGGTAGACTAATGATAAGTCCACCTTGACTTGATCCTGCTGGAACTGCTGTTGCCACATTAGAGGTGACCAATGGTCCAGTTTGATTTACAGTTGTGTGCCCTGAAGAAGGGGAACTCAACTGTTGTGCATTTGTAGCAGCTGTAGGTAAAGTGATGAGGACTTTCCCTTGGGTTGCAACTATTTGAGCTACATTTGCAGCACCAGAGATGCCAATTGGCATTTCTACAGCATTTTTCACAGGTACAATCCTTAAAGAGTTCAATTCAGTGGTGACTGGAGCAGTTGGTAATGTTACAACAACTCCACCATGGCTTTGTCCCATTAGAGGAACCTTTGGGGCTATTATTGGTCTCTCTATGGGACAATGAATGGCTCCATTTGCAGATGAGCAAGGATTAAGTTCTGGCCTCAGTGGAACGGTCTGAAATTGTGAGCTTGAACCCTGTGAGAGATGAGGAGTGTGGGAAAGCGATGGACATGCGACTGTAGAAGCCTTTGGTAAGATGGCTGGCAACTGACTGAGGACTTCCTCTAGTTCCTTAGCTGACAGGGGAGGTTTTGAAGGCCTGCTGGATTCAGATGGCTTGACTTTTTTCTTTTTGGAGGAAGCTAGTAGTTTAAGTGCCTGAGACAGGTCTTCAGGAAGGCGAGGAGGGTAACGGGTGCCTGGAGGGACGCTACAGTGGAGACCTGGAGGCTCATTGGCCTCCTCTGTTGGCGTAGTACTTTCAGCAGAAGTGGTAGTTTGGAATTGAAAGATGCCAGATGGCTGGTTATAGTTTCTTACATGCTCATTAATGAGCTTAAGGTTTTTCTGTGGGAGATTGAAATGGTTAAATGTTACATATCAATTATATCCTTACAATATAAAAAAAAAAAAAAAAAAAAAAAAGAAAAGTGTGTGCCTGCCTCAGCACCATGACATTACGGTTGCTATGCAGTTGTTATGTGGTTGCTAGGGTGTTCTGGGTGGTTATTAGGCTGTTGCTAGGTGGTTATTACTTTGGTAATAAACATTGGTGAGTTTAGAGTTCATTTATTTGCTTGTCAAGCAAGAGAAACTTTAGTAATTGCAGAAGACAAGAAGACAATTATTACCTTGAGCCAATCAGGCATAAGGCTTTTTTCTCTCTCCACTGGTGGACGCTGCTCACAAGGACTAACTCTTTTACAGGCCAAAGGCATGGGGGGACATTTTCCTGCCATAAAGTATGTCTGAAACATGTGAAAAAATATAACAGGGGTACATCTCAGCTCAAACAAATATACTTACTTGCACATAGGGATGCAATGTTTACAAACAAATGCTTAGTGCCACTTCTGGGTTTTTTAGGCAATGTGAAAAACAGCTATTTTATATTAGAATGTCATACAAATTGACCAAAAAGTGCCATGTGTAGTGTAGAAACACCCTGTTTTTGCAAGAGATTTGGGCATCTTGAGATTTCCATTAGACAATCAAAAACAGCAGTTATTAAGGCTGATCGATGCCAAATATTATCACTTGTGTGGTCAAGTAATAAATCTGAGAAATAAAAACGCATTAGGTGGGTATTTTTAATTGTATATGTCACATTTCAACTGAATCAAGTTAAAATGGTTTTGGGGCTGGTTTAATAAACACTTATGTACATTTCTTCACTATAATCCACGTTATGCAATGCTTTATAGATCATTACAACCACAGCACTGCCTACAAGCATAACTTGAAGCTGCTTGCCTGAAGAACCCGGAAGCGTGTTTGCTTGTTGTGTGATGTCACACCTTGATAACACTTGGAAAGGGCTTTTGACATGCATCCTGGATGTGTGATTTTAAACGGACAAAGCTCCTAGCAGCAAGCAGATAGCGACATGTCATCTGCAGTGGGTGTAGGGTGCTTCTCAAGTGCTTATGACCCAGAACCACAAGACTGAAGGAGGAACGACAGAGAAAAATCACCTTGATGTAGAGATTTCAAAGTTCATGTTCAATTAACCCTTTAAGCTCTGAAGGTGATTTTAAAGATTTCCTGTAGCTTCTAACAATCAAACAGGGTAAACGGTTTGGTATAATTTTAATGAGAATTTATCCAAAGGTTTAATGATATAGATTATGTTAAATTATGAGACTCTCAGCCTAAGAAACTGATGAAAAAAAAAAAAAACCTTGAAGTGTAAACACAGGGTGTAAATAACAGTTTGAAAATAAGGTAAATCTGAAAATGTTTTTTCTATTCATGTTACTTGTAACGGAGTAAAATTTTGTGTTGATACGACAATGCAAATCAAAAGTTATCGCATTAAAAAATAATTCAACCTAGTGTCCAAAAACATCCCACAGTCTCCTAAAGCCTCTCCAAACAAATAAAACATAATAATTGTACACTATCACTGAGTCTGTGTTATGTGCTTGGTGCCATCTCCTGGTAGACATATGTAATTACAGCGAACAATCCTCTCTCCTCCCACATTTGGATGACTTTCACCTCAGGTTGTATTCTACTCTGCTTTCCAACGACATATGACACATGGCTATTTAAATGAGTTTGATGTTTTTACAGATTACAGTAATATGTACAGTGCAAAATAATTATTAAAACAAAACACTTCTGATTTGTCTGCAGATTTATGCCTTAATGTAGGCGTTTATGTCATAATGCCTACATGCATTGTAAAGTAGAACTTCTTAGCTTTTATATGACACCTATGTTGTGTTTCTCAAGACTCAAATATTTTGAAAATTATTTGTATTCTTGGTGGGCCAATCCGAGCTTAAAGGGTTAACTAAATGAATAAGGTATAATAAATAAGGTTGTGGTATGAGTACAGTACCAGTTCTCTGCTGATGTGAATGGTCCTTTGAATCTAGTGAGGCGCAGTGGGACTACAGGAAGAAGCTCTAGGTAGAGAAACACTGGCCGAGTCGCCATCAACCATGTCAGATGAGCTGGAAACTTAGATCCTACACATTATATAATGCAAACAAAAAGAAGAAAGATCAACAGAATTGAATAAATCATAAATAACTTCAGTGTGCAGCAGTGCATACTTGTTTTCCAATTTCAAAATCAACCAGATAGTGTGTATATAGCAGAAACTCTTGATCTGTAGTGTAACTCAAACTGAAATTAAATGCATCTGGCTTGTTTTTAATAAAAGAGAATAAGTGAATGCATGTGAAGTTTGGAGCCTTAGATAAACTACCAGGGAAGCATGGACTAGGATCAGAAGGGTCTTGTCTGGGTGACTGTTCTAGTTCCTCCAATAGAGAAATTGCACCCTGAAGATTAGAGACACTGAAGATGCTGATGAAGCCAGGCTGTACTGGACCATGGGATTGCTCCCCACGCTGAGCAAACATCTGAAGCTCCAACTAAAAGAGAATGAGAGAGAGAGAGAGAGAGAGGGAAAGTTTACATTAACATTGCATGTACAAAATTACATTCGGATGCATTTCTCGATGCAATATGTGTTATATCGTACCAAGAACTGTTTGCTTGTTGAAGCCTCTGTCTCCAGACCATTGACAGAACTGCACAACATGTTCACCTGTGTGAGGAGCTGCACATGCTGCAGGAAGAAGAAAACAAAACATTTTTGAACACAACAACAGTAAAAATGCAATGCGGAGACCAGGGGCTTCTAGAATGGGGTGACATTTTTTACTAAATAAAATATTGGTGGAATAGACACAAATAAGCAATTACATCACAGAGCGGAACAGTCTGGTAACGGAAGTAAAAATCCCATAAAATTTTTCCATAGAGGGATTGATTATTAACGATAACTTACAAACATTTGAAGACAGACCTACCGTGTGCTCTGAAGTTGTTAATCGATGGTATATGTTTATATTTAAGCCAATTTCTGAATTATTTAATAATAATGTCAATCAATAATCACATTTTTTTTCTTAGTTAATCACGATTAATCACAGATTTTGAAAGTCCTGAAATTTCACTCTGAATACACTTAATTTTCCTATTAAAATGCATTTATTTCCATTTTAGGAAATAAATAAAAAAATAAATAAAAATAATCATATTGTTACATTGTATATAGTAACAATTTTTATTTTCTCCCTAAATTGGAATGCTCAATTCCCAATGTGCTCCAAGACCTCGTGGTGGCGTAGAAACTTGCCTCAATCCAGGTGGTGAAGGACGAATCTCAGTTGCCTACACGTCTGAGACAGTCAATCCACCCATCTTATCACATGGCTTGTTGCGCGCGTTACTGTGGAGACACAGCGTGGCATTCACGCACCCCACCAAGAGTGTGAACCACACGTTATAGTGACCATGAGGAGGTTACCTCATGTGACTCTACCCACCCTATCAACCGGGACAATTTGGTTGCTTAGGAGACCTGGCTGGAGTCACTCAGCACACCCTGGATTTGAACTCACGACCCCAGGGGTGGTAGTCAGCATCAATCCTCGCTGAGCTACCCAGGCCCAAATATGATGCTTTATTCAAATTTTCCAAACAAAGTCTTCCTCAGTATGAAATTAGAAATGCACTAAAATATCACCAATTCAAGTAAAATGAAACGTTTCAAAGTCTAAGTGGGAGTCTAATGTGAACGATTTTTGGAGGGTTTAAACAGAAACGTGAAGCTTATATTTTTATAAAAGCACTTGCGTTAATTCTTATAAATAATAACTTGTGTATTATTTGAGCTGAAAAGTTGTTTAAATCTTCATTTTTCACAGTCATTTTATGGTTTTAGGGTTTGATGAGATTGCATAGTCATGGTAACGAAGTAAAATTGGCTATAACTTTACACAGAAAAGGTTTGCAAGTGATTTTATAATACTAAAATCATGTTTACAAACATATCCTTTATGTCTTGTGGTTATACTTTGAAAAAGTGAAATTTTTTATGTAAAATAATTATGCTGTTTATGCTGTATAAATGGTAAATGCCTCAATCACAATTAAGAAACATTAACAGACTAAACATTTAATAGCTGATTTCCTGGTGAAGAACTACACTACCCATGATCCAGCAGAGAAAGATCCACCAATCAGAGAATCACCGTAAACAAACCATCGCAAAAGAGCTCTGCAGGGAACTCCAACTGCCAGGACGCACTGTGAATTAAGAGTCTCAACTACACTCTCATACTACTAATATACATGTTTGAATATATATTGGAATATTTTGCAATACACACTTAAATATATTTTTTTCCATACTTCGAATCAATTCATTATTAATGAATTAAATTAATGGTTTTATATTTTTCCATAATTTTTAATGCGATTACATCATTCGCAATGCTTCATGGGATTGCAGTTTGTGCCCTCGTGAAAGACAGCAAGTACACAATGCTGTACCTTTGTCTTTCTGTCAAAGTTTGTAATGTTGTGATTCTCCTCGGAGCTGGCTGGTTTGTTTCACGACTTGACTTGACTAAAATGAATGGGAGAAATACTTCCAGAACCAAAATGGCTGAAAAACTGGGAAAAAAACTCTATTGTTAATTCGGTTTAGTGTTCATTTGGCCGATTAACAGAAGTGGTAGTTCCCACTTGTGTCAGTTCCAAAATGTAATGACAGCAACACAAACATTTTAATAAACATGTAATAAACAAACATTATAATAAGTAAATATCTCATTTACTCTAGGTCACATTAAATTTCTTTGTTGCCACTTGTTCTGCTCTACATTGACCAAATGATTAATAAAGCATTGATGCTTTTAGTGTTACTGCCGACGGCATCTGATGAAAGCAGTGGGTGGAGTCTGACCTGCTGGATCTGCTGCTGTAGCTGGAGTTTCTGAGCTGCACTAAGTATCATGGGAGTTAAGGAACTTGTGGGGCACTGACGGTAGGGCAGGTGTACTCCTTTACTCTCCAGCAGAGCCTTACGTTTCCTCAGAGCTGCCAGCTGCTCGCGAACTGTACGATAGCGCTGTTTCATCACATCTGCCAGTGGGTCCTCATATCTACACACAGGAAACATTTGACTAAAAAAGTGTATGCTAATATTGTGTCATCTGTGTATATGAGATGAAGGTTCTGTCATGTGCTTTTTAAATTTTATGGATGGTCTTACTGAATATTTTCCAGAATGGCAGGTGGCTCCTGTGGAGGACTCTCTTCTTCCTCTTTTTCCTCCTCTTCCTCGTGGCATTCTTCATCCTGACCCCCTATCTCATCCTGAAACTACCGGTGACAGAGGAAAACTATAGACACATGTTTTAAGAGGTAACAAAGTCAGAATGTAGCCTGATATAAGTCTAAAGACTTACTGCATCAAAAATTTCATCCATCAAGTCATTCACTTCCTTCTCTGAAGAACAAGGAAGAAAAACAATTAATATCAAAAAGTATAGGAGAGAGGCACACTGTACTGAGGCACACAGAATTGTATCTTGTGCTGTAAAATGAACTCACTGGTGATGCGCACTGCCTTGTCATTTCTGTAGTCCTCCACATCAGGTTCATCAATGTCAGCCAGAAAGTTATACTCGGGGTCATCTTCATCATCACCCTCCTCTGGCAGGGAGTAAGAATGCGAAAGCGTATTCAAGAAACATGTAGAAAGTACATGATTTGACGACACTGTTAAATATATTTGAGACCCAGTCTATACCTTCATTCTCCATATCTGAAGTCATGAGGCCTTGCAGCCAATGCGTCCATACTCGATCCTCGAGGCCGGAGCCAAACTCATACATGTCTGGGGTGAAGTCAGGAGCACGTAACTCCGCCTCCAGACGGCCTAGAGGGACGTCTCTCAGCGGACGCTTGGATCGTGTTCGTAATGATATGAGGCTCTCATCTGCGTTAGTGCTAGTAAGACTCTAGATGCCAAAGAGAGATACAATTTAAAGAAAAATTAAATCTATGTACAACATTTATCTACATTAAATCCCAGTAATACCAAATGTACTCTATAAACGTATACTTGTATATGTATTCTCAAATCGTTTTTGTGTTATCTTACCTTTATTAATAAAAAATGAGTTGCTTAAAATAATATAAACTGCAAGAGTGAGTTAAGATGCACCTGATATGGCTCTATGAAGTCAGTACTGATGGCCAGCTCCTCATCCACAGCATGGAGTTTCTCTAAGAAGCTGCAATCTGGTGGGGCCCTTGAGGGGGCTGGTGGTGGTGGTGGAGGCCCCATTGGAGCAACGCCCACTGTTAAGTGCCTGGATCTGCGGAGGCTCTGTTGAAATAACAAGTACATTAGATATGTTTATGTCTAGTAATTAGTTTGTGTTTATGTGTTAATTAGTTTATCTAAGTTTCAGGCTTTTTGGTTACTCTGACTGAAAAATATCACCCTTTTCAGTTATTTAGTTCAGTTATACTAAATTAGGGCTGTCGATTTGAAGCATTAATCAGTGTGATTAATTCTATTAAAAACAAGCCGTTAAAAATTTATGTAATTAATCATGTCTTCGGAGCGTAATTATGAATATTTCCCCCATCGGAGCAAATCAAGCTTGATTTCTCCAGGGGGCAGTAAGCAAATCTCCAGCTGTATAGGCAACACGCAGCTATACAGAACAAACCACACTTGACAATAGCAGACAACACTAGATAAAAACATGCCTTGTGTACAAACACAGCTTGATGGAGTGCAAATCGGAAGGCAGGAATCTCAAGACGTGTTTTTCTCCCCTTTTCTCCCCAATTTGGAAAGCCCAATTCCCAATGCGCTATAAGTCCTTGTGGTGGTTTAGTGACTTGCCTCAATCCGAGTGGAGGAGGACACATCTCAGTTGACGTCTGAGACCGCATTTATCACGTGGCTTGTTGAGCACGTTACTGCGGAGACCTAGTGCGTGTGGAGGCACACACTATTCTCTGCAGCATCCACACAAGATGTGTTTATCGAAGTTTCAAACTACGATTAACTTGACAAACATAAAGTTTATAACGCAACACAACCAAAGTGAGATGGTCTAAATGTGTCCGTTTGACGCAGGTGTACATTAAAGTGCCCTTAGAAAAGACCTTATAATAAGTCTTGGACTGATTAACAAATTCAATTGCAAAACGGATTGCTGTGAAATTTAGGCCAGTGACTGGCTTATGATTAATATGGAAATAAACACTATATTGCATTCTAAGGCCACTTTTTGTATAGCCTTTTCAATGCTATTCCTCTGCCACAATAATGTAGTTCATATTAATTCTGAATTATAATTTTTATAATATATATATTAGGGCTGTCGATTTAACGCGTTAATTCGGCGCGATTAATTTGACAAAACATAACACGTTAAAAAAAATAACGCCATTAATTGCAATGCCCCCGGGCCGTAATATGGAAGATTCCTGAGAAATGCAAGCTTGTATTTACTCCAGAGGGCAGTAAGCGAAACTTCATCTGCGTGGCAATGCGCAGTTTATACAGTGAAGAAAAAACCCTTGAGCAGCAGAACAACACAGACATGCGTTACGTTCTTGCATTCCAAACACTTGATGGAGTGCAAATCTGAACTAAGGGATCTCAAGATGTGTTCTAAGTATTAAACTATATTTAACTAGACACTGTGACCTAAAAATTTTATGTTTATGATGCAACGCATCCAAGACGCAACACAAGCATGACTGACTCAGCTGTTCATTGACAGGTCCTTAAACAAGCCCACATAATAAATCTCCAACTGATTGACAAATTCACTTGGATTGCTGTGAACATTATGCCAATGATTGTCATATGATCAATAATATGGTAATAAACAATACATTGTATTCTAAAGCAGCTTTTTGTATTGTCTTATCCATGATTAAAACTTCTGCTACAAGAATGTAATGCATTTTATCTGAATATGTTATTTTATTTTATTTATATATCTCCACATATACACACACACACACACACACACACACACACACATACACATATATATATATAAATTATTTTAAAATATTTAAAGAGAACCATTTATAATTATTACATCATTACATTCAATTATTGTTATTTGAGAATGTATCAAATGCAAAATGTATTTATGTAATTAATGAATCAGCATACCATGTAATTAATTTGATTACAAATTTGAATCAATTGACAGCCCTAATATAAATATCTACAGGAGTTTTACCAGTCTGGAGTTGCCAGTCATATCCTCCTCATACTCTGAGTGTGATCTGTGTAGATTTACTCGACTGCCTCGTGGAGAAGATGATGTGCTCTCCAAGTCACTTTCCAGAAAAGTCTACAAAACACACACATGATAATAGTCTCTACAAAGCCTAACAAATATTCAACCGATTTTTTTCTAAACACATATAATATTTTCTAAAAACAATTATACAAGTATGCAAAAACTTGTGAAGAACTATTCTCTACAACCTCCTCTGCAGTTTCATCCTCCTCCTCTTCATCAGGTCGATACTCTTCATCAGAGGAGTCTTCCTCTTCTAAAGGAATATCCACAAACTGGGTTCCCTTCTGTAAATGCATACCAAACATTTAATAATACATTCCACAAATTCTGGGCAATTTCTCATAAATACTGCTTCACAGCTTATATGCTTTTACTTTAGATGTTACCTTTACCTCAGTCTGCTTCTTAATTGGTGAAATGTTCCAAGCAGGAATGACCTTCAAAATAATGTTATTGATTACTGTATGAATCACTCCTTAAGCAACAATTTGTGCATGCAAGAGCTAAACTTAGTAAATAGCCAACAACTAAGAGGTGACTTTCAGTAAAATGAGTCACATTTTATTATATTAAAATCAGCATATATTAAAGGCAGTACAAAAATACTATCATGATGTTTAAATACTTTACAATTTAAATATAATATCTTTTTTACATTGCAGTATTTGAAAATTATAAAAAAAATTATAAATAAAATAAAAATAAAGGCAAAACGTAATTTCTTATTTTCTTATATATCTTTTGATTTTGGGGAGTAATATGACCCTGACATGTTCTTGACAGGTTTTGTGACATCCTTAAGTCCATTCATTTAATAAACTGTAACAAACTGTTTATGTAAATTAGATACACTGTAAATTAAGGAATTCAATGCACATTTCACATCAAAGTAACAAACTTACAACTCCTTTCTCCACAACCTCTTTCAGTTTAGAGCGAGTCATCTTGGGCTCCTGAGAGAGAGAGAGAGAGAGAGAGAGAGAGAGGTGTGAGCAAACAGCTGTCAATCACTATCTATCAGAACAGAACAGATGATAACAGGATGATGATACTCACAAACACAGGAATAGGTTCAGTTTCATTGATGGCAGCTTTCATCATGGCCACAACATGCTCATTGGTAATGACTTCCTGCAGACCGAAAGAGCAATACAACAACAATGATATTGAGCAAAGAAAAATCATTGTGAAAAGCCTCATATCTCTGAGGAAATATTGGTACTAAGCGTCTTGTAGAAAGAGGTCAAATACATTTGTATAAAAGGTGGAAGAAGTAGTTGAAAGCAGTCCACACTCACATGAATGATACTTCGAACATTCGCTGAGGTCAGATTATGTTGTCGAGATTTATTCTCCAGTTCTCTGTCCAGCTCTCGGTCTATCTCCAACTCCGGGTGGATTTCATCGTCACCTTCCTCTTGCTGACTGTCTTCCTCATCACATGTATCCCTCTTCCTCCTCGTCATTTTCCTTCTGCCCACCAGTCGAGTGCCACCCTGCTCTTTATCTGAAAGAGAGTAACAGTGTTTTGCTGAGAGCTACTGCTCTGTGTAGTATTCATTGTGTCTATTTTCAATTACATGAAAAAATAAACAAAATGTTTACTCAATATTAAAGGAATAGTTCAGCCAAAAATGAAAATTCTGGACTTTAATTAGACTTTTGGGAGAACAATCCCTTTAATTTAAAACTATTGGAAAACAGAAAACAAAGTTCAGACTTCTGTAAATCGGCCAGTTTACTGGCCGATCCTGATAAGAAGAACAGAACAACAACCAATTAATTGACCAGGTCAATATATCGGAAATCTTTTAAGAACTCACCAAATGTGATGACCAATGCCTTCTCAACATCATCTTCCGATGTCTTGGAACATTCAGTATGCTGTTCTCGGCCTGGTAACGTTTATACAAATGTTTCAGACTATAATTTTACAATTACAATTTGACGATAATTATAAGTCTTTGACAAATAATATGAGTTGGTTATAAATACTTTTTTTTACAAAAAGGTCAGGGAAATTTGACAGTATCATTGTACAGTGATGGTAGCATATGCAAATACATTGATACTTGAATATATAGATTATAGTACTGAATAAATAGATTATAGTACTGAATAAATAACAATCATGTACCATAGAGTTCGACTGATAGTGGATTTTGCAGATACCGATATCGAAGGTGGTGGAAAAAACTTCTTAAGGCAGAAAAATACTCAACGAATGTATGTGAATGCAGATGTGAATGCAGATGCGATCGCTTGGTTGCTTTGCCAACGTGCCGTCCAGCTGAACATGCTTAACATGTGTTCTTGTGTTACCATGACGGAAACAAAATCTCAGTACTCAAGGGGGCCATAGAGTTACCTTTAAACGTCTGTGCCATTAAACTGGATAAAACAATTAGCGTCTGCCATTAAAAAAAACTAAAACAAAATAAAAACTATGGGCACGATTAATCGTCTATCTCTAATAAACCATGATAGTTACACTGTTCTCCAAGGTGCTTGAAATAATAATATGGTACTTTTCGGTATGTAATTGTTCATGGCAGGACACTCAAATATAAATAGGCCTAAAATATATGAATCAAAATTTAAAAAACATTTCTAACTACGTGATCTAATATGTACATAGCAAATGATCTATTAAGCATATTGTCATAGTAGTCAAAATGCATCAGTGTGCAGGTAATGATTTGAAACTTTTGGTATTGCCAAAGTGACGAGCCAATCAAAATAAAGGCCTAATTTTTATGGCCAGAAATAGTGCCTTGGATTTTTTTGTATATGCATTTAATATATTCAGATAATGTTTGATGTCATTAATGAAAGTTGTTATAACAAAACAAAAAAAATACTCTCAACCAAAACAAAAAACATACTGGTTCATTTGGCAGCTTCTGATTTATTTCTAAATGAAAATGCACATAGGTGGTGTCTGAAACAGTGCTAGTCTTATCTAGACAGAATTGTGGGCAGCATAGGTCACTGTTTTGCTGAATCTTACCAGCAGTGTCTGACTGTGGGCTGGATACTCTGATCTTAGTGAAGCGTCTGTGTGATACTGTAGTTTCTGAATCATCTCTGCTGTCTGCAGCTTTGACATCCTCTGGCTCTTCAACCCTCTTCACTTTACCCTGAGGGAGGCCAGTTTTCCTGTTCGTTATTCTCCGTTTGCGGGTTTGATCCATCTCACACTGCCATTCAAACCTGTCGTCAAAAACATGATCAATACAGATGAAAAATAGTGACACGTGCACGTCTTCTGCCTTATCAACCCCACTGGCCGGGGGAAAAACTTAGTTAAAAGTTAAACTATAATTTATATAGATACAAAAATAACGCATTTTTTTTTTTAAGTATCCGCTTTCTTGCTGTCTTTGCGGGTGAAAGAGACAACAGTGCACACTGAAATAATCGTATTTACTGAGACTGCAACATTACTGGAATAAATACTGTCATGTCAATAGAGTATTCCGCATGTCATATTTAATCGTTCGAAAGGGTTCCTATGAAAACATAAAGAATAATTTCAATTCTTTATACACACCCGCCAACATATGAAATGCACAACAATAGTGCGTCACTTCCGGTTACTCAACGAGTAGTGAGTGTCATAATAAAAGTTACATTTTTTATTAATTTGAGCTAACTTTAACTTTATTTTTTCGACCTTTAGCTTAATTTTATAAAAGTGTTTCACACAAGCTCCGTTGTTTTCTCATTTGCATACAGGTCATATGAGACGATTGTTTTTCTTCAAATACAAGCACTTTTATTATTTTTACTCAAACTGAGTGTATTTTTATATTCTTTTTGCTATGTGAAGATAAAAATATATAACAATAATATAAAAAACATCAAACATTCTTCTAACGGTAGTGTTCCCATACGGTATGGCAGTAATAACGTGCGGTCACTGGAAACCGTTAGGGAAAAATGTTGCACGAAAGAAAATATTTAGCAATTACAATACGTGTGTGTGTAACGGCTTACCATCTTAAAGCACACTATAATAATTTAAAATCATAGACTGATACAAAAATTTATGACATATCATAACATTGCTTTTATATATGTGTATGACATTTTTGAAAGTTTGAAACATTGAATGTGTGGAGTGAGGCAGAAATTTAATTTACATATTTATTGTGCATACAGCGAAGAGTGTAAAAAGGGCTACAGTAAACCATGTCAAAGAGAAAGTATTTTATAAAGACACAATCACATTGAGGGAAAAATAAACAATCATTTGAGTAAAAAAAAAAAAAACTACAAATAATCATGCTCATTTAGTTCAACAGGATACACCTGCAGAGCTGAGAGTTGTGCTGACAGCCTATGTTGCCAGCCATTCCCACTTTGTTCCTTTCTCACTGGATGAGGTGAAGGAAAACCAATGATGTCAGCACAAGCGATGGCTGTTAAGAGTCTTGAACAGCAGAAAATGCTGGAACAGCAAGCACCTCCAGCGTGTCTTCAGCCTACCATGTTGCAAGCCTTGGCATGGTAGCAATTGAAGCAAGCCTGATGATGGCTATGATGGAGCATGCAAGGGTACCACAATGAATGGTAAATGGTCTGCACTTATATAGCACCTTAATTCACCCATTCATACACCAGCTGCCATGCAAGGCGCTAGCCTGCCATTGGGAGCAACATTGGGTCCAGTGTCTTCAGCATGTGGAGTCGCATGTGAATCGAACCGCCAACCCTTTGATTAGTGTCCGACCCGCTCTTCCACCTGAGCCACAGCTGCCCACAAATAAAAAGTATCCTGGTGGAGGATACAGAGCCTCTCTCTATATCAGAATCAGCTTTATTGCCAAGTATGCTTACACATACAAGGAATTTGTATTGGTGACAGGACCTTCCAGTGCACATCAATACAAAACAGCAACAAGACAGAGATAATAATAACAAAAACTAGAAGATAAGTTTAATAAAAAAAAAGTATATATATACACACTCACCTAAAGGATTATTAGGAACACCATACTAATACTGTGTTTGACCCCCTTTCGCCTTCAGAACTGCCTTAATTCTACGTGGCATTGATTCAACAAGGTGCTGAAAGCATTCTTTAGAAATGTTGGCCCATATTGATAGGATAGCATCTTGCTGTTGATGGAGATTTGTGGGATGCACATCCAGGGCACGAGCTCCTGTTCCACCACATCCCAAAGATGCTCTATTGGGTTGAGATCTGGTGACTGTGGGGGCCATTTTAGTACAGTGAACTCATTGTCATGTTCAAGAAACCAATTTGAAATGATTCAAGCTTTGTGACATGGTGCATTATCCTGCTGGAAGTAGCCATCAGAGGATGGGTACATGGTGGCCATAAAGGGATGGACATGGTCAGAAACAATGCTCAGGTAGGCCGTGGCATTTAAACGATGCCCAATTGGCACTAAGGGGCCTAAAGTGTGCCAAGAAAACATCCCCACACCATTACACTACCACCACCAGCCTGCACAGTGGTAACAAGGCATGATGGATCCATGTTCTCATTCTGTTTACGCCAAATTCTGACTCTACCATCTGAATGTCTCAACCGAAATCGAGACTCATCAGACCAGGCAACATTTTTCCAGTCTTCAACTGTCCAATTTTGGTGAGCTCTTGCAAATTGTAGCCTCTTTTTCCTATTTGTAGTGGAGATGAGTGGTACCGGTGGGGTCTTCTGCTGTTGTAGCCCATCCGCCTCAAGGTTGTGCGTGTCGTGGCTTCACAAATGCTTTGCTGCATACCTCGGTTGTAACGAGTGGTTATTTCAGGCAAAGTTGCTCTTCTATCAGCTTGAATCAGTCAGCCCATTCTCCTCTGACCTCTAGCATCAACAAGGCATTTTCGCCCACAGGACTGCCGCATACTGGATGTTTTTCCCTTTTCACACCATTCTTTGTAAACCCTAGAAATGGTTGTGTGTCAAAATCCCAGTAACTGAGCAGATTGTGAAATACTCAGACCGGCCGGTCTGGCACCAACAACCATGCCACGCTCAAAATTGCTTAAATCACTTTTCTTTCCCATTCTGACATTCAGTTTGGAGTTCAGGAGATTGTCTTGACCAGGACCACACCCCTAAATGCATTGAAGCAACTGCCATGTGATTGGTTGATTAGATAATTGCATTAATGAGAAATTGAACAGGTGTTCCTAATAATCCTTTAGGTGAGTGTATATTTCATTGCTGAGAGTCAGGCGAAGAATGTCTTGATGCATCTGCAGGGAAATCCCTTCTGCTGGAAGGGGTCCGTGGAGGGTGAAGAGAAGGCTGCTCAGATGAGATGATTGTCATAGACAAGATCAAACTATTTCGGTCTTGAAGAAAATTATGAAGAAATGGTCATTGAGAGCCTGCTTATATAGGGCAAATGCACGCCTAAAGGGACAATCACAAGATTGCTGTTATGATACAAGGGCTTCTACTAGGTCGTCAGAGAAGGAGCTCTCCAAAGCATTTCACCGCAATGTCGACTGAACTGAATCGTAGGGCACATACATTTCCTACTCAAATCTAAAAGCAAACACAGGATATATGAATATATAATTGAAAGCAAATTGTAATTATGTCAGATTCACTTAAATATGAATGGCAGAAACTTTTTTTTTCAAAAGGTAAATTGACCAGAGCAGAGCTGGTTTTGTGCAGGAACAGCACAGATTTTTATGAAAATCAAAAGGTTCAAATGTGACCCGTCAAGTGTTAATGCCATACATTATAAACTACAATGATATACATCCAAAAAGCGTAATCAACTCAGCTGTCAAAATCATTGCATCTTGCATCAATATTTGTGCTTTGCATTTACAGACAAGTAGGCCCAGATGGATTAGGCAGGTTTTTTTTTCCATATTTTCACTGCTGATCTTGGAAGAAAATCTGCAGAATGCATTTAAATATGGTAAAGTTTGTTCAACAGAGCTTAGAGTACTACACTTACATTGCAGAGAACACCATGAATGCTTCTAATTCTAAAAGGCATTGGAAGGACAGAGCAGGAAAACACAAGGCTTTGTGAAACTGACACTCAGTCATGCGACCAATAGTTGAGAATAAGAAGCTGGCTGAGAACATTTACGCACTCTGATGTAGGCATTTGTTAATCAATGAGAGGCCACACCCACACTAATCCATTTTCATTTGAAAACGCATTGAGTTTTTACGCCTCCAATCCATGCTGGAAATGCGTTTTCCTCAACTGAAAAACTTTCTAAACCAAAAGTGATAACCGCTAGGGTTGCCAACTTTTCACCACGTGAATACGGGATGCATGAGCATTTGGAATGCTTCAATACAAGATGAGGGTCATCCTAAAGCGCCTTGCCATCTAAAATACAGGACAATAGCCGTCTAGTATGGGACGTCCAAATTTTGGTCAGAATACAGAACGTCAAAGCTAAAATGGGACATTTGGCAACCCCAATAACCACATATTTTGGAAAACAATTAGGTTAGGAAACTGAAGACAAATTAGTGTGGATGTGGCCTAAGGGAGTCGGGTCCAGTTGTGCTTTCATGAAATTCAGTGTATGCCTGCTTGAATTCAAATTGACATGGATCATCCCACATCCTGCAAACGAGTTTACGCCTTCCTATCCATCAGAACCTCTATCTGAGCTAGCCCTAGGCACAGTGCAATGAATGAAATAGAGAGCAGGTCTAAAGACCATTTTTTTTTTACTTGACACGGCATCTTAAACACACGGTAGTCCTGCACGTCTAGTGCATAGACATACATAGAATAAAAAAATAAAAAATGTAAAAAAAAAAAACAGACAGATGGAAAAAAACACCTTTTGTGAAAGGTGAAACTTTTGGTAACAAAACCATACTTTTTCCAGCCTTTTTATTAATATCATAGTCCATTAACATAGTTACAATCTGTTTTATGAAAATAAGTCAGTAGAAAGAATTTTCTAAAAGTCCATCAACAAGTCAAGTCCTCCATTTGTACAGTCCCACTTTCTGCACCTCTGTGCATTCCAAACACGAGATAAAAATTTGCAGATGAGAAGTTGTTTCCCTCTGTAAAGTCCCAGGCTCCACTCTGAAGAGCCACAGCATCCAAACAGGACAGACCGTCAATCTTTATTTACGATGGGCATGGGAAAGCTGTTCAACATCAGATAAAATGCTTGAACCTGATGTTTCTAATCTGTTTTCCATATTTCCAAATGCAGTAAAATCTTTAATCAATTTAAGATCCCTGTACTTCAATTTACAGTCTGTAATCTGGGCTCACTTTCATTATCATGTGAATAATCTCTTTTTGAAGTACATTACCATGACATTTTATGGGTGGGCCATTGAGAAGAGCAAGAAACCCTCCTGTAAGAGGCAGTCTGCCAGTCTATGCCAGTCTGGATCTAGTTTCCATCCAGGTTTAGCCATCCCTACTGCACACATCCTTACACTTAAACTCTCAGGCTTAAAATAGCCTGAGTCCAGTAGTTTGAGCTAGCTGGGACTCCCAGGCTCCAGCCAATGGCTTTTGAGTCCATAGAAAAAGAGTTCTGCCCCTGCAATAGGAGAATATGTCTGGGCAGGCAGCCCCTGATTGGCTGGAGTAAATGACTGGCAGGTAGTCTCCAGTGATGTCACAATCGTGGAGGGGGCGTGCTTTTGCTGGGGTGTGGTTGGCATGGAGACCAGGTTTTGTCCTCTCAGTCACTGTCAGAACCTACGGCAGATGAGCCTTTCCGTTTCCTCTTGGGGGCTTTGGGTTTGGAGTCCTCTTCCTCCTGGAAATAAAATGATTATTATATGGTTTGTCTAAAAGCCATTTTGAGGATGTGATAATGGAAATGTTATGCTGTGGTTGTGTATTTACTGAGGCAGTACTGGAGGCGCTCTCATCGTCATTGCAGACCTGTGGAGCCGCACCCTTGCGGGATCGCGGCGAGGACGCTGGGGCTTTGCGGCGAGATTTAGAAGGCTTGGAGGAGGAATCCTCATATTCCTCGGCCAGTGAGAAAAGATCACTGAACCTGCCAGGAAGTAGCAGAGTTAGTCACATAAGAACAGGCAGAAATCAGTCTCTCCAAAAGCACATTTCACTTTCATTTTGCAATTTAGAATATGACTAAAATCTTTTCAGAAATTATCAAGTGGTTGTTAGGTGTTACTTACAAGCTTAATATAAAAGAGCCCACCCTGAAGTTTATATGACATTGTGGTCACGAGTATAGTTTGGTACCCTCCTTCTATGGAAATCTATGTTTTTTTCACCCATTTTATCATTCGCCATGTGAAAATCACTTATACACGTAATAGCACAATAGCAACAAGCAGCACGATTTCAGGATATATTCCGTTTCATAGTGCTTGACAAGTTATTTGCAGAAGTTTCATTCTTCTGGTTAGGAGTTTGTTCCATTCCCCAAGTACTGTATTAGCAATTGTAACAGTGATGCTTGGAATAGTTCACCCAAAAATGAAAATTCTTTAATCATTTACTCACCGTTATGCCATCCCGACTGTGTAGGAGTTTCTTTCTTCAGCAGAACACAAATTAAGATTTTAAGAATATTTCAGCTCTGTAGGTCCATACTATGCAAGTGAATGGGTGCTAAAATATTGACGTTCCAAAAAGCACATAAAGGCAGCATAAAAGTAATCCATACGACTCTGGTGGTAAATCCATGTCTTCAGAAGAGATATGATAAGTGTGGGTGAGAAAAAGGTAAATATTTAAGTACATTTTTGCTAGAAATTCTTCTCTCTGCCCAGTAGGTGGTGATATGCATGAAGAATGTGAATCATCAAAAAACACTAGAATGTGAAAGTTAAAGTGGAGATCGACTCAGCAGAGAGGAGAATTGATTGTAAATATTGACTAAAATATTTATCAGTTTCTCACCCACACCTACCAAATTGCGTCAAAATGTAAAATTTTGGGTGAACTATTCCTTTAATAAGGACCAATAAACACCTACCTCATTTTGTGGGCCTCATCACAGCTGGCCTGAACATGTTGCAGGGCCTGTAATATGGGCGTCTGAGAAAAGACTGTCACAGAAACAAGAATATTTAAGGGATCAATATGTAAGTAGTCATTTTTCCACTATCAGGCCAAACGAGGGCATGCTAGTGCGTGCCAGGCCCAGTTACATTCCCAATGTCACTTCCAGGGCTTCATCGTGCCTCCTTGGGGCCAACGGCCAAGCACCCTGGCCCACCGATTACCCTTGGGTCAAAGAAGGCCAACTGGGTATTAGTGCTGGGCGATAGAATGATGTAATCGGATATCGGCTATGTCTTACAAATATCCCAATGCTGATTTCAACACAAATATATATATATTGCGCTCTGGGAAAAAATAGGGGACCACTGCAAAATTATCAGTTTATAGGTATGTGTTTGAGTAAAATTATTTTGTTTTATTCTATAAAGTAATGACAAAATTTCTCCCAAATTCCAAATAAAAATAGTCAATTAGAGCATCTATTTGCAGAAAATGACAAATGGTCAACATAACAAAAATGTAACCTTTCAGACCTCGAATAATGCAAAGAAAACAAGTTCATGTTCATTTTTAAACACAACACTAATGTTTTAACTTGGGAAGATTTCAGAAATCATTATTTGGTGGAATAACCCTGATCTTCAAATCACAGATTTCATGCATCTTATGCTCTCTACCAGTATTTCACATTACTGTTGGGTGACTTTGACACTCCTGGCACAAAAATTCAAGCAGCTTGGCTTTGTTTGATGGCTTGTGGCCATTCAGCCAATGCTGAAGCACCCCCAGATCATCACTGATCCTCCACCTGGTCATCTAATGTTTAGACGGGAGACCTGGAGAGGCCTTGAAGATGCAGTCTCTCGCACCCACTGTAAAATTTGGTGGAGGATCAGCGATTATCAGGGGGGATTCAACAAGGCTGGAATCGGGCATATTTGTCTTTGCGAAAGACTGATTAGTAATTGTGCTTATTGGTACATATTAAAACATTTGTATTGTGTGGTTTAAAAATTACTATGATCTTGTTTACTTTGCATTATTTGAGGTCTGAAAACACTGCGTCTTTGTTGTTATTTTGACCATTTGTCATTTTCTGCAAATAAATGCTCTAAATGAACCAAAATTATCTTTTTACTCAAACACATACCAATAAATAGCAAATCTAGAGAAACTGATAATTTTGCAGTGATCGCTTAATTTATTCCAGAGCTGTATATATTATTATTATTATTATTATGATCTTTACATTTATAATTGTCTTTAGTTCTTAATTTTAAGGCTATTAGTAATTTCCCACCTGTTGTCATAGACAAATACTTGCATGATGTAGAGGTCTGCACGGGCCTTAAAATTAAACCAGAACCCGACCTGTACCCTGTGACACTACCCGGCCCGAATGATACCGTCAGATTTTAAGCCCGACCCAGACCTGAAATCGCTTGCTATATAATTTCTCCTAGCAAGTACTGTTGTAATAGGCTGTATTTTATGCAAGCATATAGGCAACATTTGTAACAGTAAATATACACAATTTTAACAAGGCACAGCAGCCCCTTATTACACTAGAGCAGAAGGGGAAAAAAGCATTGCCTTATCGTTTATGTGTGGAAACTTCACTTAGTGCAGAACAATTTGGAATAAAATGAGACAATGCAACAGTCCCCTATATGCAGCCTGAACTTGTTTATAATGTTGAATCTTTGTGACAACTGTGCTAAAAACAATCTAGACACAGTGCAAAGAATGAAAGAGCGCACAGGTGTCTCAACATCAGTTTTTGAAAATGTGAAGTTCTTTTTAACATGGTGTTTAAAATGTGGCTGTCATGCACAAGACGCTGAAGAAAAAGTGAGACACGGTGCAAATATCAAAAGACATTCATCCAGTATGTGTGTACATAGGAAAACAGAACAGACGTGTGCAAAAACACGTTCGGTGTGAACGGCCCCTAACGCATCTGTTCGTGCATGTCTGTGAGTGAGAGCAGGTGCGCGAAACAAGTTCGTTAAGCCTAAACCCGAAGTTCTACTTGAAAACCTGACTTATCGGGTTCCGTTGGGCCCAGGTTGAGTTGCAGACCTCTAGCATGATGGCAAATGGACCGTTGGAGACTGTAAATGTATTGATTTGGAAAGGTGGTTATATAATATTCTTTGATCACTTTGTTATTTTAATTGCTTTTTTAGTTTCGTTTAATGTGCAATGTGAATTTAGAAATACTTTTGGTTTAAGTTTTTTGTGTTTTATTAAATTAATAAACATTTTACAGCAAAACCAATAAAGCAAAATTATTCAGTGACCCTTCTCTTGATATTTTTTAAGGTGATTATCGATAAAATGTATTTTACATTTTGCACAGCCCTACAGAGGATTGAGGTGGGGTCAATGTCAAAGATGGAGTTTTGCTGAGTTAGGTCATGGGTTTCAGCACCAAGACACTTATTTCCCAATCCTTCATTTATAGATACCAGCTTAACTCAGCAGATCAAAGGAGAATGGAAATTGTCAATACTGGCCAGTAGACAAAAATCAGGGCTCTTGTGAATATTTGGGCTGACGAAAATGTGCAACTTCAGATCAACTGTCGTGATTAAGTATATTGTCACAGAAATTAACAAGTTGGGTATCCAGAGCACAACGTTGCAGGTTAGGGGAAAACAAAACAAAAAATGAGGACACAGTACAGGTCCCATGTTCATTTTGGGGCTAGCTAGTCTCCAGAGTCTGATACCTCAACTTGTAAAATGGGCAGGGTGTGTGACGTTTGCAAAAGGGCGGCCTATTAAGGGCGGGTTTTAGGGCAAAGCTGCAGAGCTATTTTTTACAGTTTGATTTTGGTTTTGCGGCTCAAGGTCTGAGGCTATTGGCCCTGGCTGACCAGTTGATATCCCTGGCCAATAGTAGAAAAGAAGCTAAAATGTACAGTGAAACGGACACAAGTCTGGCAAGGTAATCAGTGATGCATCTCTCAAGGACTGTGAGAAGTCTGAGATTTACTGCAGGAGGAACTCACAGTTGTTCTTGGTGTTACTTAGATTGAGTCTCAAGCTGTCTAGTTGTTCCAGCATCTGTTCCAAGGTCAGCTGAGCCAGTTTACTGCTGGAACTCCTCAAACTGCAGAGCACAACACAAACAACAGATCATTGCTCGTGCTTATATATATATATATATATTGTATATCATTTTCTTTGAGGGGCAATAGTATTTATATACGTAGTGAAATAAGGACAGGAAATTATAGAAAGACGAGAAGGGAATAAGACTGATGGCGATGCAAGCTGGACTCAAACCCACGTTGCTCACATGAGCACCAAGGCACAAGGCCAAGTTCTAGGTCACAAGCTACAGGCTCAGTAGATAGTTACATGTCATTTAGCAGATGTATTTTTATTTTTCTAAAAAAATGTGTGGCTTTGCCAGGTTTGATGTAAAATAAACCCTCTTGGCTATTTAAAAAAAAAAAAAAGGCACAAACTGTTTGGCATGTCCGACCCCAAATTCATGTTTCAGTAGGAAATACATCAACAGACCAAAAAAAAACTAAGCTAGTTGTGGCATTTCTCAGAAAAGAGTAATACATTGACACAAAACACTGATTCTGTGCAAAGGCAAACAAACAGAGGATTGTCTCGACCAATGGCATTGAGTTTGGGGTAGGTCTGTCTTGTTTGGGAATTGAGATAAAGGTGTTGTTACCTCTGTCGTTTCCGGGGCATGTTGTTGTTCTTGATGAGCAGGGCTTTGATGTGTTCTCCCAGCATGTCATCATGTTTAGCCGCCCAGTGCCGCAGGATGCTGGTGGTGAACTGGTCCTCTTGGTGATAAGGTCGGCTCAGAACCATCTTCACCATCTCTTCACTGGGCCTTCGGCACAACACAGTAAGAAAGTCAGTAACTAATCCCAACAGATTCTGTTCCACAGCAGAGAACAAACTAATACCCGTTTGTCACTTACTTTTCTCTGCGCAACTGCAGGAGCAAGCAGGATAGAGCCTCTGGATGCTCTGTGAGCAGAGAGACAAGAGGATTACAGGAAATGTTAGAAGGATTGAGTATGTGACTGAGTAGAATGAGATTATACTCAAAAAAAGGATTTTACTACAATTACTACTCTGACATTACTGATTACTTCTATTCAAAAAGGTAATCACATTACAGATTACTTTCAAGTTATTTTCTAAAACACTTTTCACAGAAAAGCTTTTGTTTTTCCACTCAATGAATCAAAAATAATGTCTATTTTCTCATTGATCATTAACTTGTTTGGGGATGCATGCACTACAGCCAAAATAATGCAAACAGATTTTAATTTGACTATTTCATGCTTTATTCTACATATAGATTATTATTTTAGAAATGGGTGTAATCCAAGTGAAGTAATAAAAGTAACTTATTAGAAAGCCAGTAACTGTAATCTGATTACAAGAATTTGGAATGAAATGCACTAAATTACTTTTTGTACTAAAAAGTAATTAGATTACACCCAACACTGGTATGCTTATGGAGAATGATG
Source organism: Xyrauchen texanus (assembly GCF_025860055.1). NCBI lineage: Eukaryota > Metazoa > Chordata > Actinopteri > Cypriniformes > Catostomidae > Xyrauchen > Xyrauchen texanus. Next base: position 30,803,669 of record NC_068301.1, read on the forward strand.
CTCACCCTTGTATTTGAGGTGCTGTAAAATGGGGATGATCGTCTCCAGAGGGATACTGTGTGCCAGGAAGAGCTGCCATGTGCTGTACTGCTCAAACGTCTCCCAGTCTAGAGACTGAACTATAACACACACACATTTTACAAGGTTAAAGATGAAATTACCATGACATCACACTGCAGGCAACTGCACTTTCGGGTTCTTTGAGCAGCAGATTTCAATAATGGATGTGGGCAGCACTGCACTTTTAATAATCTTCTAACAATGTTTGATAATATTAATACAATGTATTGGTAACACTTAATAAAGTTCCATTCATTAACATTAGTAATGCATTAGGTATCATGAACTAACAAAGAACAATATACTTTTTTTACAGCATTTATGGATCTGTTAATGGTAGTTAAATTGTTTTTTATACATTGTTAGTTCATAGTGCATTAACTAATATTAACAAATGGTACTCCAATGTTAAGTGTTAAGGTGTTAACTTTTATTAATATTAACCATATTTAATAAATGCTGTAAAAGTATTCTTCATTGTTAGTTAACTAATGTTAACAAATGGGACCTTATTGTATTTATTCTGCAGTGCCGTCAACTTAGAAAACCCTGCTTCACACAAATATGTGGAGGCGAAAGGCAGAAGCAATTTTATAGCTGTCACACAGCTGAGGATAATCACCTATTAATGACACTCAAAACAGAGTAGAGGGAGCAAGTGTCAAATAGTTGTATTAACCTGCTGTCACTAACTAATTCGACAAGTTGTTCTTTCTTTTCCAAAGGAAGATCTTTAGATGTGCAAATCAATGGATCTCGAACAAAAATAAATTGTAGTCATCCAAGAAACATTGGACTAAAAGAGTGTGAAATTAACATTGACAACTAACAGTGTGAAGGTGGCTCTAACGTAAGAAAACGGCCTTAAACTTACTGAGAATGTTAAGGACTGAGTCCTTGCGGAACATCACCAGATTACCCATCATCACATGGCACATCAGCTCCTGTAGCTGTGATGAGAAGATAGATAGAAAACAAGAGGAGATGAACAGAGATTGGAATAACAAGTTTAGCACCGTGAATCTGAACATGATCAACAATAAAGGAGTTAATTTCATACCTGTGCAGAATCAATGACAGCCACGATCATGTTCAGAAGCTCTCCACTGCGCAGGGTCTCATCAGGAAACTGTATGAGAGCGATTGATCAGTGTTGGTATAAAGACCAAAACAAAGAGGTAAAGGGAATCTACTGCAGGCAAAAGCTATTTGGAGTGATGCAATTATGGGTTACCTCTGAGTAGATGGAAGGGGTGAGATAGCACAGTAGCCTCACATCATCCTCTTGACAGGCCTTCATGTCCATCATCAAGCATGTGTGCAAGTCACCCAGAGCTGTGGCCTGAGCAAATGACTCGTAAAGACTCATCTTTCCTGCTGCTGCTTTGCTGCAGGGAGGCAAAAGCAAAAATGCACAGTCAACTATGAAAACAGTAGCCTTGCACTGTGATACAGCCAACAAATGAGGAAAAACTCTAAGCAACACTAACAGAATGTCCTGTAATACAGTGGTTCTCAAACCTGTCCTGGAGGCCCGTCAACACTACACATTTTGGATGTCTCCTCAATCAAACACAACTGATTCCACTCATCAGCTCGTTAGTGGAGACTACAACACTTAAATTGGATGTGTCAGAAAAGGGCGACATGCAAAATGTGCAGTGCTGGGGGGCCTCCAGGACTGGTTTGAGAACCACTGCTTTAATACAGCCACTGTTCATTTTCCAAGTAGGATGTGTTCCAGGATGGTGCTGGACCAACATATCTGTCAAACATAGACCTATCCCAACCCCTAAACATAATCCCTAAAATCAGAGGATTATAAGAATGGTTAAGGCCCAAACCCTAGCCCTAAGGCAAACCCAACATTAAGCCTAAAATCTGATTGGTTGATAGAAATGATGTTCCAGGACCAACAAGGATGTTGAACCAGGAAAATGTGCAACTTGGCAAAATTTACAGGCAGATCACATGAGCTCCACTGTCCTCTTTACAGGCCAACCACCGAATGTGCAAAAGCACCTATAGTGTTGGTGTAGTTTTCTTATTATTCTTCTGCCATTGAAATCTATGGCTGCCCACAGAACCGTACATAGGAAAGATATGAAATTTGGCACACTGATAGAGGAAAGTCTGAAATGTGACTCACCCAAATTTGGGGTCTCTTACTTATATCCTCTAGCAACACCAACTGTTAAAATTTTCACAGACATTTTGCCATAGGTCAGGTTGTGTCATTTTTAGATCTGCACACTAGATTTTCCGCCATTTTTAATTTTCTAAAAAACTTTTTTCAAACTCCTCCAGGACCGTATGTCTGATTTGGACCAAATTTGTCATGTATTATCTAGGGACAAAAAGCTATCAAAAGCAACATTTTAGCATATTGACATGAAAGGATCTGAGGCTGTATTTTGGCAACACTTTGGCATATTGACATGAAACTTTGTACATTGTCATTATCAGAGTCATTGTTGTCACACCTTGACTGCACCATATAACTTTGGGGACAGCGGCACCTATTAGTCAAAAGATATATTGTATTTGTTTTATACCACATTTATTACAATCCTAAGTGATGTGGAATCATACGTCCCTACACGCAGTTGGTGTAATCAGGGTTTCTGCAGGTTTATTGAAGCTAAATGTAAGACTTTAAAACCTTTTTAAGACCAACTAAATACAATTTAAGGAATGTGTGCGTTTTCCCTTTTTAATGAGGGATCATAAAAATTGCATTTAGTTTAGATTTAGTACTGCTCCGAAGAAGCTATTTGACATAACACATCCTCACATATACTCCACATGACAAAATAGTAACTGAATTTACACAAATATTTCCTGTTAAGAAGTTTACATTCCAAAACACAATATGGTGTGTTGCTTTCTCGATGATCAATGACTGTTTGTGTAATAATTGTTCATGAATCCCTACTTTGTCCTGAGCAGTAAAGATGTCCAAAAAAAAAACAACTACAGTAAAATTATTTGGTTTCTCAGCATCTTCTGCACATTTCAGTTCTTGATTTGTAGAAAGACTAGAATGAAAGTATCATCAAATCAACGTGCAACACTTTGAAACTGCTTCTCTTCTCTGCAAACGATACAAACACAATAGCGAGAAGGAAAATGAGTACATCAAATGTAAGTAGTAAAAACAAAATCAATGAGCCTACCAGCTGAAACAAGGACATAATTACAACGTTTAGAGAATTGTCGGGACACCTCCTTAAAATGGGACGTCTGGTCACCCTACTTAAACGCAACGAGAAAACAATCCCTCATACAACATTTAATGCCATGGCCTTATGAATTAAAGACCTGTTGCTCTGATTTAAGACCTTTTTAAGGCCTTATTTTGCGGAAGGCGAATTAAGACTTTTTAAGACCCTTGGAAACCCTGTGTAATTGACCCCGTAATTACGGGCCAAGCACTGTCTAGTGGTCAAAAGCTATAAAGAATGGTTATACCTACAAATAACCTTCAAACAGCTTGGTTGGATTTTGGTCTAGTTTAATTATTCGGCTATGCTTAGCTGCTACTCTGCCGTTTAAGTGCGTGGCCCTGGTAATTGCTTCTTGTAGCTATATTTCCTGTTGTTGCTCATTTGCATTTAGTTGAACTTTTTGCAGAGTCATGAACGGCCTCTGTCGCATGTTTCCTCAAATAGACAACTATCTATCAATAGTGAATGACATCCTGTAGCTTTGTCACTGCAAATCGCTCAGCGTAATTGCCCCATAACACAGAGATAACTTATTTGGACTAAACACTAAATGTCTAGCCCCCACCTGGCTTTGAGGTAGTAGAGCAGATGATAACCAATTTTTGGCTGTTTCTGGTAGAGTTCAGCGAGCAGGTCCAGCAGAACAGAAAAGCCACTGTTATCCTCCTGCATCTGACACAAGTTCCTGAAGATCAGACACACCGGCTTACAGACCGACTCCTCCAGTGACCTGGACACACACGGACAGTGAGATGGTTAAACAGTTTAAATAGAAGTCGACAACATCATTTGAGTAAAAGAAATGTCCAGATAAATGTATTTATTTGCAGGTTAGTCTTTACTGATGGTAATAAAGAAACGACAGATGGAGAGCAATAAGTCTGATTTATTATATTACAGATTTAACTTTTTTTTTTCATTCTTTGTATTATAAATATTATTTGTATGTCATTCAACCTTGTGCAAGATTTCTTTACAAGGCCATAAAAGCAAAAAACATGACACAGACCAGATTCAACCCCACGTCTCCCAGATAACCACCACTGCTCAATATGTCTGGAGCATGTGTGCTAACCAGTGTTAGGTAAGTTACTCAAATTACTTATTACTTTTCTAAAATTAAATCGGACTACTTCATAAAAAGAAAATTAATACTTTACTTTTAAAATTACCTTCTAAAACACTTCACATAAAAGCTGCTGTCTGGGACGCATTCAGGATGCATTAGCATTTCACACCTCAAATGAAATGTGGTCACATGCGTTTTTGACTACCTCCTTATGTCGTTTCAATGATCCGGTCATAAATAATTTTGGCCCCAGTCTCCACCTGTATTTAGCGCAGACCACTTGAGATCAAATCACCAAAAAAGCATCTTAATACCAGGTGGAAACATGGTCACAGAATCAGACAGGCATTTTCTTACTCTTCTGTTATCTCCTCAGGCAACACATCTCCTCTGAAGTGACTCTTAAACAGCTCAGCCAGACAGGAAGCTAGAGTGGACATCTGCTCTGAATCAAAATCCTCCTGAAAGAGAACATATGACCAAAACGTGTATCATCAGCCATTTCTAAAAGCTCATACTATATACTTTACCCAGAGCAAAGCTCACCTCTAAAATAAGGTCCACGATTTCCTGCATGACCTCACATTGCGCCTCTGTGTCACTGAGAGATAGAGAGCAGAAAATGTGAGAATGTGCACTTTCGATCCTAATATAGTTTTAATACAGGTTATTACTCATGTGCATCCAGACATACCTCCCTTTCTGCAGCTGCAGGACCCTCTCTTTTAGCGCTTCATCTAATTGGTCTACAAAAGGTGTAATGTCAGCAGGTTCATCAATGTAGGTCTCCTTGAGCTGATGGAACCTAAATTCACGTTTTTTACCTTGGGATAAACAGGCAAAAGCAAGTTTATTTCATTATTGCAGTGACATTAACTGGAAAAATATATTGTAAAATTGAACCCATCATCTTTAATTGATGTGGTCAATTACCACTAAAATAGATTTTCGAAAATTGTGTTTCCAGTAAAACTCTTAGAATGGAAGTCTATTGGCCAAGGCATTCCACAGGGTTTAAAAGATGAAATGTGAAGCTTAAATACTTCATTACAAAACTTTTTGTTATTTGAGCCATAAAGTTGCCTAAATAATTATTTTAGCTGTGGGATGAACCAGTGTTTCCCCTACAGTGCACCACCGCTACTGAATTTTGAGCACCACTGCTGTAATTTCACATTAATATTCATGATGCAATGTAATGCTTGCTAGCCCCAGTCAGTTGCGCGCTTTTCACACTGCGCACAGTAGTGATGTTTCTTTTGTTAATGAACCAGTCTTTTTGTAAAAATCTTGTTCACCTCCATTCAGACTCCTATTTCGTTCACTGAAGTCTCTCCCTTTCAAAGCCAATGAGCTTTAGTTTGAAATGTGAGACTGTTTGGTGCTTTTAATGCCTTTAAAGACTGACTATTGCATGAGCCAATAGCATGAGTGTGGAGCTGGGAAGGAACATATCATTGGTTTGCCCCACTGAGGATCAAAATCTATAGACCGACTGAAGGAGAGGAGGTGGTATGCTGTTCATTTACTTCGGTAATCTTGTACAACAAGGAGAGAAAGTGACTGGACAAATTAGGAGTAAAAGTGACTGATGACATTACAATGAAAAATCCCTTATAATTAGAGCTGTCAAAATTAACACAAATGTATGAGATTAATTTAAATAGTTTAATGCACACATTTTTCTTAAATCACAATTAACGCATTTATCATCAATACAGCATAAACACTGGTGGGAAGGGCAGAACCTTTGTAATGCATCCACCTGGAGTCGTTACACTAATGCACATGTCACAGCGCCAAAGACCCTCTACCAAGTGGAGACTACAAGCTTAGCATACGTGGTGGTTCCATAGCATTCTGTGGGCAGAATGGTCTTAACATGCTGAAGTGTACCATTACACTCTCTCCAATGATAAGAGTTGCGGAGGTTGTAATCTCATTAAATAAAAGAATATCTGACAGCGCTTCCCTGTCAGTGATGGAGAAAGGATCTCTTAGCACAATTTAATTTATAAAACAAGCCCAGGTGGGTCAATGTAGTTGACATATGGTGACGTATGGTGGGTTCAAAGTGCCGCTCTCTGATCTCACCATGTTACCGCCCTGACATGAATCATGAATGCTGCTTCATGATTGCTGTAACAAAGCAAATAGCCACATACTACTGGCAGATTAATATTTTGGAAGAGAGTTTAAAAGATTTAATGCCCAATGCAATGAATATGCAAAGTATGTGTGGACTAGTTCTACAAAATAAAAGTATATAATGTCAAATTTCAGCACATTCAAAATCTGCGATTAACAAAAAAAAATGTATTAAATCATGATGAAAAACTTTAATTGACTGACAGAAATACTTATTAATTTTAGGCTAATATTGTTTTCCTTTTTCATAGTCATGCACAGTAGTTCCCAAAATGATACTCTGCTTTGGTGCCACTTGTGGGTAAAAAGCTTGATGCTTAACACAGCTGAATTCTCCAAGTAGATTTGTAGACATGCACATTTCTGTAGAATTACACTTGTTTCAGTAGCTAACGACTCAGTGCTTTATCAATGGTTAAACTACTCACTCAAAACACATAAAAGATGTTCATTTGTTGTCACCTACTGGTTAAGGTGTGATTTACAAAAACTGTCACAGAACAAATCAGCGAATAGATCTGAATGACAGACAGAGAAACATCATCGAAAGTTAATTCACTCCCCTAAATAAATGTGACATTTGTTGTAGTAATATGTTTTTGTGGTGTCTGATATAAATTTAAACTACAGAAGTAGTGAAATGATTGATTCGTGTTCTATATTTTTGTGTTACTAAATGGAGAATAAAAAGGAATGATTAGAACAAATTAAACATAAACATAAAACCAATAAATAAACAGTTAAAACAATTACAATGGTTTGTCTGTATTCTTAAAGCCATTTTGGATATTTTATAACTATATAAATGCTTATTATAGAATAAAATATTCTGAATTCATTTCAGAAGGCTTGCTTCAATTATGTAAATCAGTAAAAAAAACATCATCTATTCAACAGAGTGGAACACATTTTATAGCGTCATTGGGGGCAGAGCCCCCCTAAAATTGAAATCATAGAACCGCCGCTGGTTTATATAATCTATTTGTATTTATGTAAAAAAGAAATTTCCAAGTAATTTTCTGAGTTGAGGCATTTCACTATTTGACATTTATTACTAGAGCTATCTGGTCTTCCCTTCAAATGTCAAAAACTCAGAATAAATAAAACACACATGACAAGGCAAACATGAATAACCCATCTATAATGATTCTAAGGTTGTTTTGAGCTATTCCTCCACCGACAAGCGTAAATAGGGGCATTGCTGAAAATAATCCAAGGGGAAACACTGGATGAGCTTATTTTTATGACATAATTCCTTTAGGTGTAGTTTGCTTCATGGAAACAATGCTTTAGCTGTCTGTGTTTCTGGTAACCTTGTGCATATAGTGTGAAAGTTAAATAGTTTATCAGCTTTACATAGTCACGACAGGAGTTTCAGGCAGACAAGGTTAGTGAGCGATGTTTGTCACACTAATCTCATGGCGAAACTTTCGAAATGGCTTCCGTTGTAAGTGCTTTACTGTAAATGCAATTTTTGATTGTTTTTACGAGTCAAAATTATTTTCTGCGGTAAAAACGCTTGTGCTAAAAGTGCATCTTACCCTTGTTGTTCAACTCCTCCTCATCATCACTAAAGGTAGCATCTGTGTTGTCATAGCAACAGTCCTCTTTCTCCAGCACATGATTGTCCATGTCCAATGGAGCAGATTCCTCCATTTTTGCTGCACGAACAGAGTAAAAGTCTCCAGAATTAAAACATGTGAACCATCTGGTGTTTCTCCAGATTTTAAACAATTGTCAGCATTTCATAAGCACTTTTAGCATTGGCCTTTTATTTTAAAGACATCTTGTAATGTCACATTTCAACATGTGACGAACAAAGTGGGTGGAGCTCTGACCTTCTGTGGGCAGGGACGGGGAACTGCAGAACTCTGGGAAGCGTTCCCTCAGCATGGACCGCAACTCACGGTCCAGTTTAGGGTTGTCAAACAGTGGTGCCAGGTGACTGAATGAGGTAGAGATGTAGGAGATTATTAAGTGATCAAATCGGACTTATAATGTCAAAAGGTTTCTGTGAGGGTTTGTTTAGTGCAAATATTAGCTTAGTATTAGAATCAATCCGTCAATAAGTGGTTCTCACTAATATAGCCTAAAAGGTCTGTGTGTGTGAAACTCACGCCAAAACTCTCTTCTCCATGATGAAGTTGAGAGAGTTGAAGACGCCCTGCCGCACTTGACCCTCAAGTGGTGGGAAAAAGTTTGTGATGATCTAAAGTAGAACAGTAGTGAAAGAGTAAAAGAGTGTTCCCCTTGGACAATTTTATAGACAATAATCAATTCAAAAAATTCTAAATCATATTCAGTTCAATCCCTCATTCTAACTTGGATGAAATGAACAAGCTCATAGATAAGTGGTGGATACTGAGAGACAGTTCCTTACCCGACACATAAAGTCTAGTAGTGTGGCAGTAATAGCAGGATGAGGCTTCATGGAGTGATGCATCACCAAAATAGCTGGTTCTAAAATTAGAAAGCAAGATCAAAGGGAAATCAAAAACAGCATCTGTTAGATTTGTGTGTCCGTCTATGAATTCACGGCTGAAAGACACACTAATGGGCTCCTGTCTCTCTTACCGATGTTCATGATGCTGTCTTTCTCTGGGTTGAAGAAGAGCCAGTCGTAGAACAAGGCCAGTTTGGCATTAGATGCAGCAACATTAGACTGGGGAAATGGAGACAGAATTAAAGCTATTACACAGATATAAAAACATTTTAAATGTAAACAATTCTAGAAGTAGCTCTTTTAGGAAATTATTTCTAATCAATAACAATAACAATTTCTACTATCTGTTTACCGTGCAGGTAGTCAGCAGCCAGCCAATAATCGCCCAGCGTGGTAGAATATCAGAGCTCAGCACCTCATTGGATGGATGTACCACACCGCATATATAACGGATGAGGTCACAGCGCAGTGACTGGCTCTCGGCTGTTGACAGATACTGCCTCTGAAACCAGTCCTGATAGCGCTTCTGCTGCCCAAATCGAACCTACAGCAAGGATGAGTCAATTTAGTAAGATGTGTAACTGGTGCAAGTCTTATGCACATCTGGTTACATAGGCCACAATCTACAATGTGGTTTCATCTCATGTAGTATTAAAGCGTGTGTGTTTACCCGCGAGGTCATGAACAGTAGTTTGGTCTCCATGTCGGGTGTGAGGCGGCAGGCAAGAAATTTGCGTGAGGTTCTAGAGGTGAGGAGCTGTAGTATACCTGCAAAAAAAATGTTTTTTCACACAAATAATAATTTGATTATTGAATTTTAAACCCGCACATTTATTTTCACCACTAGGTTCACTATTAATCTGTAAGAAATGGAAGTATTACTGTATGAATTCCCACACGCACACACACACACACCTGTGAACTGTGGGCTGAGGGTCTGAGGATTGTGCAGTAGGTCTCTCCACAATAAATCCATCTCTGGAATACGAGCCACATTCTGTAACAGCCTGACCAGATCCCTTCCCATAATAAAACACTCCATGAACTGTTAAACACACATTAATATCAATAAAGCAATTCGATACAAAATGTAATTGCATTCATAAAACATTTAATTTCCAGAAAGCAACATATTTCTAAATGTGGATCTGAATGTTCAGTGGGGAATAATGTAGGATGGGACTTGATTTTATGGGGATTTGTTTGGATGCAACATGTTAGGTTGGTATTATTTATTTTATTTTTTTAATGCCATATCAGCATCAAAGGCTATTTTCATGGTAATATAAAAGTAGCTTAAGAAACTAAAAACAATAAACAAATACAATTCTTATAAGGCCACATCCAGAGTAATACATTTTCACTTGAAAACGTATCTTTTTCTCTAAACTTTGGCCTTTCGACCACTCAGATATGGCATTTTGACAGTGAAAACAGAGCTTTTCGAAAAGGTTCTCCCAAGTGGATACATTTTAAAACATTGACTTTGCGCTGTAGTGTGGAAAGGGGAAACGGTGATATCTGAAAACAATGACATATTTGTTGTCATGTGATGCAGTCACGTGATTCATTCAAACCAAAACAAAACAACTACATCATCAAAATGTCCATGTTAAACGGCATTGCTGTACCTGCTATTAACATCGATAGTGTTGCTAAAGATAAAAGTTACTTTGTACAACCTTGACATTGCATTCCTTCAAAGGCGACAGAAGCATACTCTGAATTGCTGTCTGGCAAGGAAACACAAGGACAAATTGAGTTTGACCGTATATGGATTGCGATTTTTAATGGGTTAGTTCACCCAAAAAGGAAAATCCTCTCATCATTTACTCTCCCTCATGCCATCCCAAATATGTATGACTGACTTTCTTCATCAGAACACATTTGAAGAAAAATAGAAAAATATCTTAGCTCAGTAGGTCCTTAAAATGCAAGTGGATGGTGCTCTGAACTTTGAAGCTCCAAAAAGAACAGACAGTCAACATAAACGTCATCCATACGACTCCACTGGTTAAATGAATGATTCTAAAGCGAAACAATCACTTTTGATGTGAAAAAGATAAATATTTATGTACTTTTTAACTATGAATCATTGCTTCCAGTCAGCAGCAGTAAGCACGTGTGACGTAATAATGTTGGCATTTTCACACAAGAACAGAAGCATGTGCGACACACCCGGAAGAATGGGGCTGTTTACAGCCAGAAGGAATGCTGTACAGAAGCGGTTTTACTCACAATGGGGCGTGTGTGTGCTCAAACTGGATGTTTCAACTGAAATAAAATTGTAAGAATAGATCCATAGCATGCCAACGTGAATACTTCACAAGAGACCGCATGAACTCCGCCCTCTCATGAATGCGCATAGGGCTGCTGAATGGAAGCAAAGATTTATAGTTAAAAAGTACTTAAATGTTGCTCTTTTTCACAGCCAAAGCAAGCGTTTCACTTAAAGGGGTCATGACATGAGAAACCAAATTTGCCTTGATCTTTTGGTATATAAGAGGTCTTTGTATCATTAAAACGTCCTGCAAGTTTAATATTTTAAGACGTCCTCCCCATTCTAAACAAATCATTTATTTAATCAAGCTCAAAATACAGCTCGTTCTGGATTCATGGTTAGAAGTGACGTGTCGGTTAGAAGTGACGTAACAGCGTTTGCATATGACCGCCTCCAGCACAAGATAACTACGCTTTAAGCGCAAGACAGCTACGCTCATTTCAGTATCGCCGTGCGCTTCACAAGTGTTCAGTCGATGGACAGCGAGCTCTGACAGAGACTACTTGTGCACAGGAAAATTACGATGCCACACAGATGTGCTGTTCCTGGCTGTGGTCAAACAAAACCTCTGAATAAGCTGCCGAAAGATCCAGACGTCAGGGAAAAATGGATGCAGTTTATTTTTTGCGGACGATCCAGTCACGGCAGTGTTAACTTAAGCGTTTGTTCTGTACATTTTAAGGATGACTGTTTTGAGAACAAATCTCAATATGATGCTTTCTTTGCCAGAAAACTGTTGCTCAAAGATAAGTCTGTGCCGACTATTCTGGGAACAACGACGACGCGCAAACTGTAAGTAGGCCTAATCTATTTTAAACTTTAAACTACTTTTTAAAGCGCAATTTCATTCATTATGAATAATCACAGTGTTTTTACTTAGTTTACTTGCATATTGTTCTGGCTGGGAGCGTCAATAATTGATACATAGGCACTGACGTTAGCCAATCATAACAGTGGGCGTTAACACTGAAGTCTTAAATGGAAAACGCCCCAAAACAGACTGTTTGAATCAGAGGATGAGAAACAGGGTGGGAAAAGGTCATAAATCACTAGATTTTAAAAGTTTTTCTTAAAAAAAAATATATTAATACTATAATTGCACCTAAGGGAACATAATAATACAATAAAAAAAACCATGTCATGACCCCTTTAAGACATTCATTTAACTAGTGGAGTCATATAGATGATGTTTATACTGACTGTCTATTCTTTTTGGAGCATCAAATGGTCAGATCACCATACACTTACTTGCCTTTTAAGGACCTACTGAGCGAAGATATTTTTCTATTTTTCTTTAAATGGGTTCTGATGAAGAAAGAAAGTCATACACACCTGGGATGACATGAGGGTGAGTAAATTATGACATTTTTAACTATCCCTTTAAGAGTGTTTTCATACGTTTCATTGTGGATGAACAACTTTTGGAAAATGCTGGTGGGACACGGAAACACCCCAGCAAAGCTGGAGAGCGTTTTGAAAACGAAAATGTTGTTTTAAAATGTATCTGGATTAATGTAGACGTAGCCCAAGATCATTCAATTTGATAGAAATTCTAAAGTTCTAAAAAACTTTGTAAATAACTTTCTGAATAAAACAGGTTGTGATATTATAGTTGAATATTATTTTTCCCCTCCCACATGGCCTTAATTACATTAGCAGAAAAGTTGTTTGAGGCAGAGAAAGTTATTACATTTTGATGAAAGACTATGAAAACTGACATGTTTTTTTCTCTAGCGTCACAAGCAATAATGAAAGAGTAAATATGGTCAATTGTGATTTCATGATCTTAATTTACTCAACATAATGTTGAATGGATGAGCACTGGCAGTCTAAAAATTCCTGCTGGTTCAACTGAAGTCACAAGTTAAAAAGACTCTCGGGAACAGCTGACCCAGATACAGATATTAAAATCCAGCTTTATTATTCTTGAGCAAGATACTTAACTCCACCCTGCTATAAGGAGAGCGTCCTTCAAGTTAGTGTACTGTGAGTCACTCTCAATGAAAACCATATGTTAGGTGCTTGTAAATCCACTAAAAAAAATAAAAATAAAAAAAAAGCGAGCTATAGGCACACTCCCTCATGCTCCTGAAATCTTGAGACTTGGTGCTCCAGTGGGACACGTGGGTTCGAATTCAACCAATGTCAAGTCCCGTTCTGGTTCATTAGATTGTTCTCCTCTACTTCTGGGTCACTTACCCTCTCTCTGAGCAGGCCGATGCAGAAGTCCACCTCTCTCTGTCTGAGGGAGAGCAGGCTGGGGATCCCATGGTCCACAATGAGCCTCAGGTATGTGTATACAGACATTGCCACTAACATCCCACTCTTCACCACCCACTCTCTGTACATCAAAGAAATTTGAATGAAGGAACAACACATTTTCCATTACAATGTCAATATTCACAATGCTACTATTTTACATTTTTATAAATAATAATGTTTTTTCCCCAATATAAATCCTATTAACAGCATAATTTGAGTGAAAAGTTGAGTTTATTTAAAAAAGAATTAACATGAATTTCTTTGTATTTTATGTGTCCCACTTATGCTTTGACAGCATGCACTCGAGCTGGCACAGACTTCACAAGTTTGAGCCAAACCTGGTGATCCATGTTATGCAGCATGATATTTCTAGTTAACCCTTCTTTGTTTTAGTGTACATTTAAAAACAAATAGATTTGACTTTTTTCCAAATCCATAAAACTATGTTTAAATTACATTGTAAATCCCATAATTCAACGTGGACCTTTGAAGCCCACTGTATGTAGCTACTTTGCACAAGGCAAGAGATTGATGTCACATGCTGTTTGATTCAGAACTCCTCTCACCTCTGGTCCACTAAGATCTCCAACACGCTCTCAGCCAACCACAGGTTTTTATTGGAGATATCTCCTCCTGCAGATTGGTGTAGGTTAGACACGTGGTATAGGGATATGCTGTAAATATGTGTTATGATTTGCATATGTGTGTGTAAACGTACCAGCGATCTGTTTCATAAGTGTCATGAGGACTCCATCCGCACCAATGACTCCACTCTTCACCAGCTCTCTGACCAACCATACCAGCTGCCCATACACACACATGACAAGATATCACTTATAAATATCACTAAACAACTGATCCTTTCACTACCACCAGAGTAAAAGACAACAAACGAGAGCCCACCTGTGTGCGACACACGTCCTGCAGTTTAAGGAACTTCTCCATGAGGATCTGGTTGATTTTTATGAGCACAACATTCATACCGTCCCGATTCACCAGCGTCAAGTCCCTGAAGCACTGTAGGACAGAATGTTATGTTAATAGTGCAGGGTTTCCACACCTTTTGACCCATCAATTTCCATGACTTTTCCACAACGTTCAGGTTACTGGATAAAGATTTTTTTTACAAATCATTTTACTGAGATGGCTGGGTCAGATTTTCCATTTTTTCCAGTTACCAATCATTGGAATTTCATATGAACAATCACACATTGTAGTGAAATAATGTCTGAGATTTGGGTTTTTACTCAACACAAGGACTCAAAGGTCATTATCTAGCCATTGAAATATTGTGATTGTGGAGCAAAAAATAAACACGTACAGTACTGGGCAAAAGTTTTTGGCAGTTGTGAAAATGTTGTATGAGGAGGATGTTTTCAAAAATAATACTTCTGAAAGTGTGTGTTGTTGCCGTACCCTCTGTGCCTGTGAGGTCTCTGTGAGCAGAAGTGTGAAGAGACCCAAACACACCTCCTCATGCTGCTGTGGACCCTTACACACCTAGACACAAAAAAAATATCATCAAATATTTTCAAACATCAAGTTACAAGTGAAGCCAATTTATTTCAGTTAGTTCAATTTAAATTAAAAACCCCAGACTGGGCATAAAATTTAGAAAAGTGAATACTGTATCTATAAATGCAAAAGAGAATAAAAAAGTAAAATTTTTAAATGTACAAAGAAAGAAATATGAGATTAGAGAGAAAAAAGTGTGCAGTTGGACTTGAATAAAGTATACAGTGCAAGACAAATGTGATGAGTGCATTGTTTGTGGATAAGATATACACGTTGATATATTTTTTAAATGTTATTTTTGGGATGTTCCGATATAATTTTTGTGAGAAGTGTGTACAGATACAGATACTTTCTTTTCTGTATTCGCCGATACCTATTTTTTTGTTTCCATATCAACAGTTCATTTCAACTACATCATCAAAATGTTCTCTGAATAAAATTTAATCAAATGAAAATAAAATACATTTTCAACATATTGTATTATTTGTATTATTTCAAACTTCAATGTAAACGGCCACTTTTATGATTGGCTAACATCGTGCAGCCCCTCAAAAAAAAAGGGGAATGAACAAGCTCCACAATATTATAAAACTAAATTTCACGTTTTACACAAAACGAACATCCAACGCATTGCATCCAAATATCTTAAACAGCAGCACCACAAACTAATAAACTATAAAACATTTGAAATATTCAGAATGAAATGGTTTACTCATGGTTTACGCAAGTATTTTTAACTGCCCCATCCTTCAATAACAGTTCCTTTGCAAAGCTTGAATCGTATTATGACTGATTCACAAACAATTCACACTGATATAAAAAAAACAAACACAAAACCGAACACACAGTCTTATGCAAGGTGATATGACGCACACACATAATGCAGATCGCCAGAAACACACAGAGACCAAACGTTTTTTTAACCGCAAAAGGCTGCCATTTAATTCAGTAAATATGTAGTCTATATGTGCCTTGCGCTACAAAGTGAAATAGCGCTCTGATCATTGTCATCTGCTACAAACAGAGCTCTAAATGGTATGAGCAGTCGCCATTGGCACAACACGGGCTCCACGCATTCACTTTAAAGCGCACACATTTGAAGCGTGCAGCATGTGCAAACAAATATTTATCCCATTAAATTGCCGCCTTTAGGGTTTAATAATCACCCTAGGGCACAACGTGACTGTAATGTTTGCACTGAATGACATTTGTACGTCAGATGATACTGTATCATTTTGTGGTACGGTGCAGACATGATTGCGGTATCGGGACATCCCTAGTTATTTTTTGCCTTTTTGATACTTAAGATAGAGAGTGGAGAAATCACAGGAAATGGTGGAGAACACTGGGGGAATGGGATCAGGACATGTTGCAGGCCAGATTTGAACTGCACACCCCACATGAGCACCAAGGCTCAATTTGTCGGAGCTGATAGAGTAGCCACTGTTAGAGGCCGACTATTAACCAAAGTTACCATGTAAGGCACTATACCTTCTAGCGGAAGGATGACAATAAAATGTAGCTTAAAAATGTCATAAGTCTTATTATTGTGAATATAGTCACAGAATATATCCATGATAATATTCACAGTATAGAACAGCCTCTCATACCTTATTGCTTAATTGTGACATGTTGTTTTCTTTAATGTCATGCTTTCAACTGTATGATGTGGGCAAATCTAAAATAATCTTGAATTTATAAGGTATAAAGGGTATTTTCAGGAACTCTACACTATGAATAATAAGACCATAAGAGGGATAAGGAGTCATTCCTGATATTGATGAATCACATAAATGTGTAGAAGATGAATGTTGTGTGTTATTGTGGATGTTTTAAAAGTGTGTGTGACTGATAAACACTCACATGGGCAGTAAGTGCATCATTGGCTTCTCGCTCAGACAGTCCATTGGTTATAGATGTGGTGATGATTACACACCTCTCAAGGCGCTGAAATAAATACAAACACATACCAACTGATGAGCACATTACCAAACATTTAAAAGAACCGCACAAATATGCGAAGTAATACTGCAGTTAAAATGCTCATGCTTTCATAGAGAAATTGTCTTTCACATTAAGGACACTGTTGCATTAAGGTTTAAAAGGTTTATGGGCAAATCTACATGGTTACTGACATTATGGGATGTCTTTTAGTGCATTTAATACATGTTGACATCATGTGTCAGATCTCCACTCAACATCTGTTTACACTGCAGCCACAAGGCATCCCTTAATGTTTCATAGATCACAATCAGCTTACACAAAGCAAAATCCTCGTGTTTTCATGCATATATATATAGTCTGATTTTACATTAGATACCCGGTTGCATCCCCATTTAATAACTTTAGCAGCACATCTACAGTGTCATTGACACAATCAGCTAACTCTTATTGCATTTCTTACATAATAACGCTACTGTCTGCATGTGTCAGATCTGTTTAGACTGCTTCCACGACTCATTTCTCATTTTAATTGCAAAGATAATAATCAGCTTTCAATTTACTCTCATTGTCAACTTCTCCATTCTGGATGTCCTTTTGTAATTTCATGATATTTCACATTGTTTTTCGGACACAAAGGGTGTGTTATGGAGGAGGCACTGACACATATGTGTTTAGGGTCGCTCCCTACCTCTTCTAGCTCATCTTTGGAGTCCAGGCTGGTGGACACCAGAAGGCGACCCTGTGCTTTACCCTTCGCCGGCGAGGGCTCCATCTCCTCCCGCCTCGCTGCGCCCACACGCTCGTGAGCTCACGGGGGTTAAGGGCGCTGTTTGAAACCCTTCTCTTAGAGTTTATGTGGGTCTGATGGACCAATGTACTAGTTAGCCCTCTCTCCGCCTAGTCGTAGGCGCCTACTGAGTGTTTACTACTCTTATTTCGCCCCCGCGAACGAGCACTCCTGTGTTTTTCACTGTGTCCGAATGTAACAATTTAACTTCCGCAGGGCATGGTGGCCTAGCGGAAGTGTTCCGAACGCCGAGGGGAGGGAGGAGCGAAGCGACTATTTATACCAATCGCGAGCTGGTTATTTTGATCGACCTGGTATTTACCCAATCACACCAGTGGCACTATCACCGAGACACGTTAGACAAAAAGAAGCCCGTGCAACTTGTCTAGAATGCTTCTTCTTTGTAAACATGACATGTGGGTAAAACTAAAACAACATAAGGTATGTGTTGTATCAAACGAAACCTGTGTAAATACGTACTGATATAGTTTTAAAATATGTTAATACGCACATATCCTCACATGAGGGCCCTCTCTTTTTAAATATTATTGCACAAAAAATGCAATTTTTGTGCATTTAATAATATACGAACATAAAATAAGACAACTCAAAATTAATTATTTTATATATTATATAGTATAAATATATAGGTTGGACAACTGTACTTTTCCAAATATGTCAGGTTGGTGCAGGTTGTCAGTGTTTTATGTGTAATAATTGTATGCATTTCAAACTGCAAAAACTGCTTTCCAAAACTATGGTTTGATATTTTTTGTACCTTTTTCATTTGTTCTTTTGCATGTAATCTTTTTTTTTTTTTTTTTTTCATATTAGTTTTAAAGGGATAGTTCACCCAAAAATGAAAATTCTCTCATAATTTACTCACCCTCATGCCATTACAGATGTGTATGACTTTCTTCTTCTGAAGAACACAAACAAAGATTTTTAGAAGAATATTTCTGCTCTGTTGGTCCATAAAATGCATGTGAATGAAAGCCAGAAAGTTGATGCTCCAACAAAACAGTTAAAGGCAGCATAATCCATAATCAAACAATCCATCAGACTACAGTGGTTTAATCAATATCTTCTGAAGTGATCCAGTTGGTTTTGGGTGAGAACAGATCAAAATATAACTCCTTTTTCACTATAAATCTTGACAGCAGTCTCTTTGGTAATCATGATTTCAAGCTTGATTACACTTCCTATAGTGCCATCTAGCTAACATGTGCATGAAGAACTACAAAGTGTAATCGAACTTGAACCCAAAAGTCATTAAAAGCCTATAATATATTTTAAATACTGATACCTTTAAAAAAAAAAAAGTAAACTTTAGATAGACTTTCTATTTTAAAGTATTAATAAAGG
This sequence comes from Xyrauchen texanus, assembly GCF_025860055.1. Classification (NCBI taxonomy): domain Eukaryota; kingdom Metazoa; phylum Chordata; class Actinopteri; order Cypriniformes; family Catostomidae; genus Xyrauchen; species Xyrauchen texanus. Next base: position 30,822,770 of record NC_068301.1, read on the forward strand.
TATTTTTAAAATGGTGCTATTAAACAGCAGGTTCCCTTTGTGACAACTTAACCCACAAAGTGTCATTGACAACACAATGTCTAGACATTTTTAATTGTTTTAAATGAACTCCAATAATGTGGAAATGTTCAAAAGTTTGTTTAGTTATTTTTCTTAATTCAAGACTTTTTGCACATGCCTGTACAGAACAATGTATGTGTCTGTATGAGTCAGAACAAGATTAGTCATTCTCTGATTAGAACATTAGACCCTCCCATGCTACACCTTATGTATGTTTCACCTACACTGAACCCTTGAGGATAAAGTGATCAAAATACTATAATTTTACCACTCTGATCTATTTCCAATGCATTTTAGCCTTCAAAGATGTGCTCGTCCATAGACATTCAGTCTAATTTGCAGTTCAAGCACCACTCAAGCACCATAGCTTTTTTAGCTATTTGGGGCTTACAGCAGCAGTGATCAACGCATAAAAGAGACGTTTGTATTTGATGACATACAGAAATCATATTTCACTAAATGATTCTTTTGAAAATCTTTCTAACTGTGGTTTTAGGGCAACAAAATTAACTGTACAGTCATACTCCTGAGAATGAGAGCTTTAATTTGATAAATGACTTGTCCATTTAGGTACTATGTGAAAGACTTTTATTATCATCTAAATGTTTCTACCCCATGACCTCTGGTTATTTTGATAACCTCTCGCTAATTTTCAACTAGAACATTTTGAGGCCTTATTTTGTTATTTTATGTAGCATAAATGCAAAAAGTGACGATTATCTCTGAAAAGTTCAGATTCTAAGCTTTCAAATGACACCTCATATGCCTGACTTATGTTAACGGGGACTTTAACGTTTTAAGTGTAAACCTTTTGCGATATAGCGCCACCCTTTGGTGTATCCAACAGAGTTAACCTAAACTCATTAAAAAATAAATTGACCTGTTCTAACTCAAGGTTTGTGCTTGATCTGATGCATTTTGCACCTTTTATTGTGGGAATATATGCTATAAGCTATATATATATATATATATATATATATATATATATATATATATATAGCTATACAATTTATACCAGTGTGTGAGGCTTTACTTATTTTAAATAGCATTTGGGGTGAAAAGACATACTTGTCTTGCAATCTAGGATTTCTCTGGGGCAAACTGAAAATTAGAAAGGCCAAATTGACCTTATCTCTACAAGCACCCAGTTTAACGGTTTAAATTTAACAATATTTGTCTTTACCTCTTAGTTACATTCATCAATCTTTAAAAAGCATGTAGACATTGTGAGACATAGCAAATCCATGCACCTGCATGTACATACAGTGATTATTACAATATTAGTAACACAATAATTTGTGAATGTTGCTCAGTGGTATTTTTAATTAGTTTATTGTACATAATATGTCCCGCCCACACGACCGCTCGCCCTAACATAACAATAACACAATAATCATTTAAAACTTCACTTGAATACTTTGTAGTAATATATAATATTATCACCCATAGACCCAGCTTTTCAAACCACACATATAGGACAAATGAAAACAATACAAACATAATTCTGCCCTCTCAAACAGGACAGCAAGAAGAGCTGCTTCTTTTAAGACTGTACATCTAACATGATCAGTTCGGTTGTCATAACACAGGATGTATGACATCATGTCCTCGTGATGCATTGCTAAAATTTGACTGAAAACTGTCACAGCATTGATGCACAGCTAAGTGATGTGGCACTCATTTATTTACAACTGTGCCTGACATACTGTACATTCATGTTTATTTAAAAAATAACAGCAAGGTACGAGCAGTGGGTTTACCAAAGCTTTTAATACCATCAGAGGTGTGTGCTAAACAAATGTGGACTGTTAACTCTCAGAATGTAGTGTGTGCAGTAATCTGCATTGCAAATTGATCAAATAAATCCTTGTATTATACTGAAATGTAACAGATAACCCAGACAGACTCTGACCTGTCTGATATTTGATGGCACAGCAGGTGTCATTGCAAGAGGAAACGTTCCCTTCCACATGCTCATTATCACAACATGGACATGGAGAGGTGAGCAGTGTTGCTGCATAAGCACTCTGTCATACTGATACGGGAAAGAAATGTGATTTTGATCTTATTCTTAACATTTCTTGGTAGATATTTGGCAAAGCTAAGACTTTGCCTTGGACAGCAGGATTGTGCTTGTTAGAAAGTTTCATTATTTTAACACAAAATACTGGACGCATACAAATGATGAACATTTGATTGGCACAAACTCTCAGATCTTGAAATAATTGTCTGCTGTCACTGATTTTTGGTCTATGATTAGAGAAACTGATGTTGTGGAAGATTCTTATGTTCAAAGTGTCCTTCATATTTGTAGAACTCATAAGACATAGTTTGATTTATAAGACATCATTCTTATCACACCCCATTCAAGAGGACATAAAATAAATATGGACAGGTGTTACCTTCTTTAAAAATGTCCTTGGTTATTTTGTACAACTCATCAGTGAACATGATTCTAAACAAAAATATTTTTATGTCACAGTCTCTTCAAAATGTAATCTAGTGTTGGTGTAATCTGATTACAAAGTAATTACTGTAGTATAATTACTCTTTTAGTCATAGTAGTGTTGCGCATTATATTTTACATTTGTGTAATCAAATTACATTTATTGACTTTTAATTAAGGTAATTACTTTTAAGTGCATTACTTGGGTTACACATATTTGTTTTTAGAGATGTCGATATAACTTTTTAAAAATGAATCACTTAATCATGTAACTTAATTACATGTATGTAAGACCCAGGGCCAGATTAACCATATGGGCTATTGGGCACTTCCCCTTGGGCACCATGTCCAGGGGGGCACCACGTGATAGCATCTGTAAAATTGGCTAAGGTCTGTTTTTTATTAAAGATTTTCAGTATCATTAATCAGGTGTAAATTATTATCCAGGGGTCCAGACCGCTACCAAAACAGAGCGTAGATGGCGCTGTCACGTGGTACATGTTCTGTTTTTCAGCGCTGGAAAGGACGGGCCAATCACAATTGTTTATGTTACATTTGGCAGGCAGAACAGGCAGAACTGGAGGTAGAACTACTGACATAGTAGAGAACCCAAGTGCAGTTTTATTAAAATAAATGCAAAACTAAATTACAAATCAAAACAAGCAACAGGAATCATAGCGATGACTAAACTAGACTGGCAAAGTCTACAACTAAGAATAGACAAACTAAGCCTCAAACAGGAGCACAGTAATTCACAAGAGAAAGAGGTAAGAGCAAAACACTACTCGACCAGGAACAAGAGAACATGAGGGCTATACATACACAGATAAGGGAATCACATGACAAAAGGCAACCAATAACAAAACTGAACTAGTAACAAGATAACAAGACAACTAAAGCATGAACCAATGACAATACAGCACTGATACCAAGTTAACAAGACAATAAACCAATGAAAGCAAAACACATGAAACAAAGGGCCATATGAAAAGACAAGGAAGTCACATGCTTACCAATGAACAGGAGGCAATAAACTAAACTTCAAAATAAAAGTCAACATCTACATGGTGCAAAATGTTAAACTAGATAAATCCACAAATCCTTACATAAACAGACTTAAAGTACATGAAGCCATTATGAAAGTTTTGCATCTTTGATACACCTGAGGCTACCGAGGCATCAATCATTCTTCTGTTAAAACCGGGAAAGGACCCATTGAAGTGTAGCTCATATAGTCCTATTTAACGTTTAAATGTAGATGCTAAAATGATGGCCAAAGCCCTTGAGTCATGACTACAAACAGTAATGATGGATGTGATCTCAAAGGATCAGACTAGCTTCATTAAATGTCGTCACTCTTTTACTAATATTCAGAGACTACTGGGGTAATTCACTCTTGCTCTCTATCAAAGGTTCCTGAGGTAATCATTTCATTAAATTTTGAAAAAGCATTTGACATGGTGGAATGGAAGTACTTGTTCTGCGTGGACCCAATTTTATTTCTTGGATTAAGTTATTATACTCCTCCCCTAAAGCATACATCACAAAAAATAAAAATACACGCTCCAAAACGTTCTTCCTATCAAGAGGGATGTGAGACAAGGTTGTCCCCTTATCCCTTTACTTTTTACTTTGGCAATTGAGCATCTATCACTTATGATTAGAAACTTGCAACATTTCAGGAGTATTAACAGGAGGGGTACAGAACTCAGAGTGTCCCTCTATGCAAATTGCATGCTATTGTACATTTCTGATCCCGACTTGTGCGTCACTCAAATAGTAGAGACACTACAGCAGTTTGGCACCTTTTCAGGTAATAAAGTTACCTGAAAACATACGTTTTCCTATTAAAAATAAGGCCCTATAAATTAGGGATACAGACCTACTCTTTCACTTGAGTAAGTCTTGTTTTAAATATCTTGGGGTCAACATCACCCATGGCTATTCAGATCTAATTTTGATAAATTAAAATTCCAGATTCCAGATTCCAAATGGAATTTGTTTCCCCTCTCCTGAGTAGGAAGAATTGAGTAAAAATGAATGTTTTGACCAGACATCTTTACCTGTTTCAGTGTCTTGCAAATTATTTTTTTCCCAATCAATAGATAGACAGATCTAATCATTTATATGGGGTGGCAAAACCCCATGTAAAGAGTTTCTTCAGAGACAATGGGCTCAAGGGGGGTTAGCACTTCCCAATCTTAGATATTATTATTGGACATCAATTATATCTAAAGTACTTTGTTGGCTCCATATCCTAAATGATGAATGGTGCAAGTCAGAGGCAAACTCCTGCTCATCATTGTCTCTATCAGCTCTTGTTTTATCTAAGGTGTCCTTCTCCATTTCACAGTACATACCACGGTTTTTTTAGATTTCTCTATATTTGGTCCTATAAATAATAATCATCTCTTCCATCTCAATTAGATTCTGTTTTTACAAAATGGCACTGATTAGGTTCAACTTTTAAAGGGTAAGATTTCTAATATATATATATATTCCATAATACTGTCTTTTAAAACAATTGCTCTTGGTAAAATTCCATCAGATTGGACAGAAGCATCAGGAGTGAAAGTATCAGATGAAACTTGGAATTGTGCACTGGCTAGAGTAAACGGAACAACTTATTGTGCTCGTCGTAATACAGTTTAAAATTCTTCATCGACTCCACTATAGTAAAACCAGACTGTCAAAGATATACTCACAAATGGATGACACACGTGATCGATGTCATGCTTCTAAAGCAGATTTGACCAATATGTTCTGGGCCTGTCCTAATTTATGTGATTTTTGGATAACTGTGGTGTAAAAAGAAGAACATTGATTGTCTTGAATACAGTATGTGCTATGTATTCATGTTTTCCTGAAATAGAGTAAATATATTATATTAAAAAAAAAGAAAACATGGTTGTTTGAGACAGGGAGCATATGTGAAGTCACCAGCGAAGTGGACCTGAACTCAGAGGAACCTGGGGCTCTGAGAATGTGGACTCCACAGAGTCACAGGAGCAGTAAACGACACAACATTGAAATTAGACCAGATGGTCATGGGCTGTAGAGCATGGCCTGGCGAGACAGATGTAGCAACTTGACACGGTGAGATGGACGTGTCAAAATAACCTGGCAGACGTGGCATCATGACATAGCGAAACAGACGTGGCCTCTAAACCTGGTTAAGTGGTTGAAACTATAGGGAATAGCTCTGAGACAGTCAGATTTAGGCACAAGCTCTAGGACGGTCAAGGCTTTAGGTGCTAGCTCTAGGACGGTCAAGGCTTTAGGTGCTAGCTCTAGGACGGTCAAGGCTTTAGGCGCTAGCTCTGGGACGGTTGAGGCTTTAGGCGCTAGCTCTGGGACGGTTGAGGCTTTAGGCGCTAGCTCTGGGACAGTTGAGGCTTTAGGCGCTAGTTCTGGGACGGTTGAGGCTTTAGGCGCTAGCTCAGGGACAGTTGAGGCTTTAGGCGCTAGCTCTGGGACGGTCAAGGCTCCTGACTCATGGACCGTGGCAGGCGTGGGCACTGGGTCGTTGGGTGATACATTTGGGCATGGTCGAGGAAGCATTCAGGGCCTCCGGAGCAGTGAGTGTAGCAGGTAGTATGGCTGGTTCCCATCTTTTCTAATGGCGCAGAATCTGCCGTGGATTCAGGTGCAACACACTTAGCATCAAGAATCGTCGAGGGATCATGCTGTGCCCCGAACCACCTAATCTCATGGCATAGTCAATGAATTGAATCAAGTTCCAATGAATTGTACCTCCTGGCAAACATGACCTCAATGGTTCATTGAGTCCGAAGTGGTAGAGGACCTTATGTGTCCTCAGTAAAGTCCACCTCATTAGACAGGTCGCAAAATTCTGCAGTGTAATCCTCAATGGATCTCTCACCATGGTGGTGAGTGAAACGTTTTTCTGGGTTCATGGTTGGTCGAGTATTCTGTTATAGTGAAGTTGCACACAGAAGATGGTTGAACCCAAATGCAGGCATATTTATTAACTGAAGTTAAATAAATATCAGGAACAGAAGAAAACAATGGTAAATATAACTGACAAATCTAGCACGGATGAAACTAAAATCTCTAGAAAAGGCTGGTCGGGTCTTGAGCTTGTCAAAGACGAGACTAGATAATGAAGTGATGAAGGTGTAGAGAAGTATATATAGTGTCCTGGTGATGAGATGATTGAGAACAGGTGTTGATGATGAGTGATGAGGCTCAGAAGACTGGTGAGTTAGATCGTGTGACAGCAGGGGAAGGCGAGACTGATGGGAGCATGACAGTTTATTAATGGATGGGGATTTTATTAAGGTTTTTATAGATACTGCTGAGGTGGATTTACATTCACAGGTATTTATTTTGTATTTATAAGGTATTTACAAGGCAGAGACTCTGCCTTGACTAGTATGTTTATGATGAAATGAAACCAAAGTGAGATGCTCCAAAAGCCTCTGATGCATGTGTACACTGAGGTGCCCTTAGAAAAGACATTCAGTTTCAAAATGGAGTGCAGTGAACTTTAGGCCATGATTGTCTTATGTTCAATAATATGGAAATAAACAATATATTGCATTCTAAAGCCACTTTTTGTACTTCAATGTTTTACTTGTGTGCCACAATAATGTAATGCATTTTAATGATCAAAATTATAATTTTTTATTTAGAATTATTTTATCATTGTACATTGAATTATTGTTTGGAGGGCTTTTTCAACAAATGTTTATATGCGATTAATTAATCTGCATACCGTGAAATTAATTAAATAAAATGTTTTAATCGACTGACAGCCCTAATTTTTGTAAATAATACTATTTTAATTTAATGCATTTAAAATATGAAGGATGTATGTGCGGGTGTGCGACAATGAACAAGGAGGAAATATAAACAATATTTTGAATTAGTTGAGCGGAAAAACAATTACATAATTTGTTATGTAATTACTTTTTCAATGAAGTAATCAGTAGAATAATCTGATTACAATTTCTTTACAGAAGTAATTACAGAAGTAGCTTTTGTAGTGAGTTACTTTTTTGAGTAACTTAGCCAACACTGATAATAACTTGCTCTGCCACTTAAATTACTTTTCTTTAGGTTGCTATGTTGTTTAACCAACAATATAAAAGCAAATACTCAGTTTCACTCTAAAATACTGTAGCGCAAAAAACAAACTGGACACAGAAGTTGCACTTAAAATGTGTGAATGTCTTTGAAATGTATTTTAAAGAAAGATGGCACACACATTTTACAAACATAATACAATATATACAAAACAAATATAAAAAAGCAATATTAAAATGAAGACAAAAGGCATTTGGAAATGTTAGTAGAACATGTTCATAGTTAATGTGATGAACTACACCTGTGGTTACTCTGCTAGTACACCTGTATGAACTTAAGGGGAACTGTACATCCACTAAAATCTGATTTATTTAATGTTTTATTATCCAATGCAATGAAACAATGTCCAAATACTTTTTGGGGCCAGTGTAAGTCACATTACAAATGATAAATACATTGGCAAATGCCATTTCATGTTGTCTTTATGGGGAAAGAAAATACTGCAGTGAAATTAACACAATAAGATTATCTTTCAACTGAAACACCAATACTTGCAGAATTCTACAGGGAAATCTTGTGTTCTGCGAACAAAACCCATCATTTAAGGTGCTATATGTAATATGTTTACTGTACTAAATCATAAAATGACTATAATATGTCATTTGAGAATTAGGAAACATGCCAAGTTGAAATACTGGCTTCTATGATAACAATGCTACAGCTAGTATATTCTACTTTGAAGTTTCCATTCTGGGCCAGAATTTCTGTTTATGTTTTGTCCTGTGTGATCCAGCCCACTACCCACTCACCAATAGTATTTTGACACCACAGGGTTGCCAGATTTGAACAAGTTTGCAGGCAAACAACACTGCTGCAGCCAAGGAAGCCAGCAAACTAACTGGATCAGAGATGGCCGATTCCACCCAACCTAAAAAGTCTCACCATCCGTCTAAAAACCACCATGACCAGAGGCGTAGTAAAACAAGTAAAAATACTGGAGATGCCTTTTGAAGATAGAGACAGCTTAAAGCCCAGAAATCATTTAAAACAGATGCTAAGTTGGATAATTTGCATGTCAACATTCTGGCAACCCGCATGAGCTTCGAGTCTTGGGCAGGGCAGACAACCAATATTTTGAATTTGGACTTCAGAACCAATTTCAAACGCTTGTTAATCTTACATATAGCACCATTAACTTATGTAATTTCTACACTTTCTTAATCAAACTTGACATTTATTATTATTTTTCTTATGTGAATGAGTGGTTCATAATCTCTCAAATAACTGTGGATTCAAAGTGGCAGATAAACGACCCAACTAATCGTATCATTACTGTGAGGTTTTAAATTAGCTTACATCCCAGGAGGTCTTGACTTAAGAGAATATTTTTCATGGCTAGAAAAACAGTCCCAGTTTACATTAGGTGTCTTTAACTACTATGAACTAACATTACATACATACAATACAATGTACTTATTGTGTAACTACATGTTGTTCTACAAAATTCTCACAAGATTCACATTTGCTGCTACTGAGGTTGAAGTACAGGTAGGTTTAGGGGTTATATTAGGGTTAGAGATAAGGTTAACAGTGTAACTAAAAATGTCATTAAATGCAGGTACTTTAGATGTAAGTACAATGTAATAACATATATGTACATAATAAGTACATTGTATCAAATTCTTAAGTACACAGTAGTTAAAGACACCTAATGAAAAGTGTTCAGAAAATATATATGGACTACAGCACTGTGTCTCTGTAACAGCAACAACATAAACAACAAATCCGCAAACAGGCCAAAACTATACCTGACATCTGGCTTTAAAAACTCTGAATAAAGACCTATCATCACAGCAATAGTAACGACCAGCCGCATCTCTACATTAGGGACAAGTGATGTAAGCCCCACCAGAGGGGGCGCTGTTGTGCAAATTTAATGGTATCATCATAAATGTGTGATCTGCAACTTAAACATGTTTTATGTCCATTATACAATAGAAAAGTATATATTCTTTTGAGAAATTCTATTATTATTAAGGTATGTTGCATAAAAGCCATTTAATCGTTCTCATTTGCTATGCGTGGGGCTAGCCCTTCATCCTCAATGTTAATCAATGGAGATCTGGAGAACATCATGCTCATGTGCAACAAGCATTCAATGATGGCCTGAGGGGCTAGTTTGCATTTCCCCCTGAGCCAATCAAAAGCTTTGATCATATTTATGTCAGCTGTTGACATAAACATTGGAAGCTACCGCTCTTGACTGCAGACCTGTGTAGTGAACTTCATTGGTAAGTTAAAAAGTTTTTTTTTTCTAATGTGATGTTGGTTGGATTAGTTAAGCACCGTTCATCATTTCATTGAATTGTATGCCATTACATTGATCTGTTGTGTTGTTGATGCATTGGTTTGTATTAGATATCAATGACTGCTAAATATTGAGTCTGTCATTTTGTTTAGTTTAGTTTTGTTATGCTATTCATTCGAGTTAGTGAGATAATATTCACACCCTTTGACGACTTGCCTATTTGCGGTTTACTTTCACGGTCACTTGAGCTTTTTGACATGGACGTGCAAGTCTTAGTGGTGTTTTGTGCTGAGATAACATTATTAGGGATGTTTGTGTGGCATCATGATTGGAAGTCTATTTTTGGTCTAATTTTATCAGTCATATTTTGTTTTCATTTTATAAGCACTAGGGCATTGAGGGGCATAGTATCTATTATAATGACACATAAATGACAGTAGATCAGATTATATATTTCTTGATTCCCCTTGTTTAAATCTGGTGAAACCAATGAGTTCTAGTGTGAAACTTCAACCGCTCAATATGTCGCGTGATATGAGCGTGAAGCAATCGTCTGTGCTGCTATAATGTATATAACATGTGAGTAAGGGCAGCCGGTGGACTTTCTGGTGCCCTCCTAGGTAGTTGGTGCCCTATGCAGACTGTGCAGTATGCGTATAGGGAGCGGCAGTACTGCATGAGAAGCACATCTGTGAAACTCAATTAAGGCAGTTACACCAATAAAATAATGGACACTTCTGTTCTAAATGTGTTGTTTGCTCTTGTTAAATGCATGCATAATTGGCTGAAATTATGCACTACTTTTATTTGTGTTTTCTTTTTGTTATTATGCAGTTTGAGCTATATTATCATACATTAACACACTGAAGTAATGAATGATGTATGCAGTCATGATATCAGATACCCGCTACTCAAAATCTAAACACAAAAGAGATGCAAAATACCAGGTAAATGATGATGGTGCCAGTTAATACGCATCTATTATGCATATTCATAGCAGGGAATAAACAGGGCACATGCACAGCGGGAATGTGAGCGACAAAGAGTGAAGTCAAAACTGATGCACTAGGTTAAAATGTTTTTCTTGTTTCTTTTTTATCTGTCAAAATGACAAAAAGAATTTGGAATTATTCGTCAGTGTTTGGAATTATTCGTCAATTATTCGTGATTGTTTGTGTCCCACATTAATGATAACCCTGAGACGCCACTGGTAACGACAAATGAAATTCAAAACTCTTAGAAGACCAGTAAACTTTAGACTTCATGTATGACGTCACACCAGCAGATGGCCCTGTTCTCAATCATTCGGCTGAACAGTCACTGATCTGACGATCTGTTATGTCATCTTCCATTTGCTTGTCCAAACAATCCTACTCAAGCATTGTTTTGTGTCTTTTGCATGTACTTGGCAAAATCAGTTGTAGTGGGAGGCAATAACCTGAAGCTTTGGGAGATTAGCAATTGAAAACTGCCCTTCTGTCACCACACAGCTCCAATACTCTGCTGTTTAGATGTATTTGTTATGATCTCTCATCACTGTTGAGTTTTGTCTCTCTATCTCTCTTTGTTAATGTTGTCTAGGCATTGTTGGAGGTGATCTCTCCTAGCAGCCAGTACGTCCTCATCCGTCCTTTCCCCTTCATCTCCACATCTCCTCTGAGCTCAAGCTGGAAGCAGTTGAACTCCTCTAGTATGGCCTGTGTGGCCTCTGACACATGGATCTTCAGGGCTGATGGAAGTGAGATGGGTGCACAGTCAGTTATGAAATAATAACAGATACTCTTTTCTCAAAATCGTAAATAATCGCAATGATTTCAATCCAATGATTTCTGGTCAGTAGAAGTAATACTAACTAACTAATCCTAACTTTCAGAGGTTAAGATTTGTCCTTGACAAACTTTACAAGTGGACTTCAGGGGTAAATAAATGCCACAATAGAGTAGAATATGTCTGTTAAAAGTACACTGATAAAAAAGTTAACCTAAAAATGTGCTTTGTGCAGTAACATTTAAATGAACTGTTTATTCAGTTAAAAATATTATTTAACTGCACTGAATCAACCAAAATATACAATTGGTTACACCAACACATTTTTTTTAATAGTTAGATCAGGCATTATTAAATATCAAACACCTTAAATATTAAGGAATATTCTATGTTCAATACAAGTTGAATCGGCAGCATTTGTGGTGTAATGTTGACCTCACAAAAATAATATCGACTTGTCCCTCTTTTTTTCTTTAAAAAGAGCAAAAGTTGAGGTTACAGTGAGGCACTTACAACAGAAGTGAATGAGGTCAATTTTTAGATTGACTCAAAGACCCGAGTGTGACTGCTGTTTGCATTTTCGATTCCCTTTTTTGATTAGTAACTAGTAGCGCCTAAGAAAAATGCAAAAAAGAAATACATATATATATATATTTAGACCAAATAGTTTTCCTAAAAATGCATGTCCACATATGTGGACAGCGAGACTAAGTTGTGAAATCTTAATAATACCGATTCATGTGTTTGAGATTTTACAGACATTACATCAGAAATGGCCATAATTAATTCTGATTCAAAGTAAAGGTCAGCATCATCCAATCAGTTGCCAACTATGCTAAAATAAAAATGATACATTAAACATTCTTAATCTATGTCCTGATTATCATTGTCCCCTGTCTGCCAAACATATTGAGTGCTCCAAACATCATCTCAGCCTGAAACTGAACTTTTGACCAGATGTTAAGAGTGAATGCACTTGGATACATAGGAAAGCTATAGGATGCTCCCTCACTCCCTAATTAGTGAATGACTAAACCTCCATTGTGCTGTCTGTCTGCACTAGTCTTAGAACAGTTTGAAATGCACCTCATTTCATTCTAACTCTGAATAAAACCTTTGAAAGCAACATTTTCCAGCTTTTGGATGCATCCACTGATTCTCATTGATTCACAGTGAATATAGGATATTTTAAAGAAAATTAGCCTATATTTTAAGTATGTTGTCATTGTCTTTAACAGCGTGCCATTTCACAATAAATCTGTTAAATTCTTAAAATGGCATATCACATGAATCTAGAGACTCTTTTGACTCAAACAGGTTTCAATGTACAATCTTAATTAGGTTTCTTACCAGATGTAGTTTTGTTGAAATTTCTCCCAAAGACAAACTCAACTGAGATCGGTGCCATAATGTTTTGTCACATAACTCGGTGCATTGAAAGTTTAATCCTTTAATGACAGCCAAGAGTCTCCTGAACTGAGATCAGTTGGTTTATATAAAATAAAATTATGTTTAGCCTATAGCGAAGCCAAAATGTAATGTCCACGCACGTGGACGCGGGGTCTCAGGAGGGTAAAGGCAGAAAAGTGAAGCTTATAATTCTATAAAAGCACTTAAAAGTATTCTTCTGTTAAAACTTGTGTATTATTAGTTACATCATCATAACAACAAAAACATATTGTTTAAACGTATTGTTTACGTCTTGTGGCTAAAAAACTGTGAGTATTTTAACATATACAGATTGGCCCCATTCACTTCTATTGTAAGTGGCTCACTGGAACCCAGATTTTTGCTTTTTTTTTAAGAAAAGGAGGGACAAGTCTAAATCATTTTTTTGTGGTAATCAACATTATGCCACAAATGCTGTTGATTCAACTTAACTTGTATGGAACCTGGAATATTTCTTTAAGATAACAATTAAAAGTCACTACTTTACAGTGTACTGAGTAAAAATGCTAAATACAGGCATCTCACCTTCTCCATTGGACTCCATGCGTGAAGCAGTGTTGACTGTATCTCCAAACAAACAATAGCGTGGCATCTTCAAACCAACCACCCCTGCACACACGGGGCCTGAACACATCACAAAACACACCAACATACACATCATCATCATTGGTCAATAGTTCCCATTAGTCAGTCACGAAAGAACAGAAATGCTTTGAGATTTGAGGTCATACAGGGTCTCTTTCTTTCACTTTGCCTCATGACTCATGCTGCTCACCACTGTGGATGCCTATGCGTAGACGCAGCTGCTGGTTTGGACGGTGACGGATTCGGAAGGAGTGAACAGCCTCTAGTAGAGCCAGAGACATGCGTGCGATCTCTCGGGAGTGTAGTTTGCCATTCCTCATGGGAAGACCTGACACTACCATGTATGCATCACCAATGGTCTCCACCTGGGGGAGCCACACAAAAAGGCATAATTAAATGACACTTTCCATAAAGTCAGTGAAATGGTGCTTAACCTTCATAAAACCATTGTTGTGGATGTAGCCATCCATGACATGATGAAAACCTTTTTAACAACTACATATCATTACTACATTACATGCTTGATAAATCCAGATCCAAGGAAAAATATTAGTAAAAAGTTTTCACAGTATTATTATTAGATATGATGTATTGATGTATGACGAGCAATGGATGTGCGCTCCCTCCTGTTTGACCTCAGTGTTAGTAATTAAATCAGTATAAATTGATTCAGAATTGTATTAGCTCCAGAAGAACATGATCTGTGCATGTGCTCTCTGTGGGTCCACCACGGTTTTAAATAATAATAATAATAATTTGTCTTGCATAAGTTGACATTTAGTCCAAACACGTCCATACAGTGTGTGCATGCATGCAGGAGAGAGAGATTTAGAATATGAATTGATTTTAGATGGCCAGATGTATATTTGAATGATTTAAGAATACATTTATTACAAATTATTTTAGGTTACTGTATACTGCTTGTTATGATTTCTATGCTGCTAAATCCCTCACCAGGTTGCTATATTAGCACATATATTATTAGCACAGAGTACTTTCATTTTAATCATTCTTTAATTTTGTTGTAACTGGTTACCATTTGGATAGAAGGCAGCGGAACCCTGGAACCAGAATGAAAAAATACAGTTTCTGCTAAGAACTTACCTAAATGAAAAACATTTTATTTTTAGACCCTGACAAAAAGTAGTTAATGTGTGCAGTTTTTCAGACGCTAAAATACGCCATTTGTAGGTATGTCAAATATATGCCATTTGTAGGTTGATTTAATCTAATGATTACTATCAATTTGTGTACTTTTATTTTGAAAATTCCTGTTCAGTTCCTAGTTTTGTCACATCCTGTTTTCCCTCCATGTTTTGTATCTGGGTTTAATTGGTTCATTGTTTGATTACCTTGATTCAGTTCTTGTTTGTCATTGGTTTTAGTTAATTATCTTGTTATCCTGTTTCAGAGTTCTGTTTGTTGATTGGCCTTGTTACCCTTGTCCTTGTGTATTGAAACCCTGTTTGTTCCTTCATTCCCTTGTCGGTCGTTGAATGTTGTTGTATGTGAATGTTATGGTTGTTTCTCCTGCCTGTGGATGTTTTTCATGTTCATGTTGTTTTCCCCTCGTGGATATTTCTTTGTTCCTGTTTGTTTGCCCTCACTTTGATTTATAATAAAGAACCTGCTTTTGGATCCGCACCTCCTCATCTGCCTTCACTCCTACATTCGTTATAGAACGACCGACCACACTATGGATCCAGCAGTTCAGCAAGCGAACTACCAGCTGCTTTGCCTAAAGCAAGAGGACCGACCGATGGAGGACCACATCCGTGACTTCCTTGAGCTGGCAAACATCTCCGACTTCCCGGACTCGGTCTTGGTGGTTTTGTTCTGGGGTAACCTGAACCCCTCACTGAAGGAGCGGTTGCCACCGGCGACACTCGGCTGGACGCTCTGTGATTTTGTGGCGGAGACGCTGCTCGTATGCGGCTCGCCACTTACTGTGGATGTTGTGGATGAGGATCCTGCCTCCCTCCCACGGCGGTGACTCTCCAGTCGTCCCTAGCTCTCCCTGTCACGCCAGCCCCTACGGTCAGTGTGCAAACCCCACGCCTGTTGCCGTCATCGAGCCTGCATGGTCCACTCGTCTGCCCGAGGAGGGTGAGAAGACGGGCTTCTGCCTCCCGGTTAGCGCCTGCCCGGTCTGCGAGCCAGAGCCCGCGATGTCACGGTGAGCGAGCCAGAGCCCACGCATGTCACGGTGAGTGAGCCAGAGCCACGCATGTCACGGTGAGCGAGCCAGAGCCCGCGCGTATCGCGGTGGCGAGCCAGAGCCCGCGCATGTCACGGTGAGCGAGCCAGAGCCCGCGCATGTCACGGTGAGCGAGCCAGAGCCCGCGCATGTCACGGTGAGCGAGCCAGAGCCCGCGCATGTCACGGTGAGCGAGCCAGAGCCGCATATGTCATGGTGAGCGAGCCAGAGCCCGCGCATGTCACGGTGGCGAGCCAGAGCCCGCGCATGTCACGGTGAGCGAGCCAGAGCCCGCGCATGTCACTGTGAGCGAGCCAGAGCCAGCGCATGCCTCGGTCACCCAGCCAGTACCTGTCGCCTCAGAAGTCAATGAGCCAGCGCCTGTAGCCTCAGATATCCGTGAGCCAGCCTGTAGCCTCAGATATCCGTGAGCCAGCGCCTGTAGCCTCGACCGTCCCAGAGCCAGCGCCTGTAGCCTCGACCGTCCCAGAGCCAGCGCCAGCAGCCATGACCGTCCAAGAGCCAGTGCCTCCCAGGCCTTCCAGGGCTCCTCCTCCCGAGCTTTCCAGAGCTCCGCCTTCCGAGTTTCCCGAGCTTTCCACAGCTCCGCCTTCCGAGCTTTCCCGAGCGTTCCACAGCTCCGCCTTCCGAGCTTTCCCGAGCTTTCCAGAGCTCCGCCTTCCGAGTTTCCCGAGCTTTCCAGAGCTCCGCCTTCCGAGCTTTCCAGAGCTCCGCCTTCCGAGCTTTCCAGAGCTCCGCCTTCCGAGCTTTCCAGAGCTCCGCCTTCCGAGCTTTCCAGAGCTCCGCCTTCAGAGCTTTCCAGAGCCCCGCCTACCGAGCATCCTGAGCTTTCCAGAGCTCTGCCTCCCGAGCTTCCCAGAGCTCCACCTCTCAAGCCTCTCGAGCCTTCCAGGGCTCCTCCCCCCGAGCCTCCCAGGGCTCCGCCTCTCGAGTCTCTTGAGCCTCTCGAGCCTTCCAGGGCTCCGCCTCTCAAGCCTTCCAGGGCTGCTCCTCCCAAGCCTCCTAGGGCTCCACCTCTCAAGTCTCTCGAGTCCTCCAGGGCTCCGTCTCAAGTCTCCCGAGCTTTCCAGAGCTCCTCTCGAGCCTCCTGGGGCTCCGCCTCTCAAGCCTTCCAGGGCTCCGCCCCTCAAGCTTCTCGAGCCTACCAGGGCACCGCCCCTCAAGCCTCTCGAGCCTTCCAGGGCTCCGCCTCCTCCATGGCTCCAGCCTCAGCCTACTGCTCCTCAAGCCTCTCGAGCCTCCCAGGGCTCCGCCTCCTATGGCTCAGCCTCCTACTGGCTCCAGCCTCCCACGGCTCCGCCTCGAGCCTCCTACGGCTCCAGCCTCCTACAGCTCCGCCTCCCGAGCCTCCTACGGCTCCGCCTCCGGCTCACGGCCTCCCAGCCTCCCGAGCCTCCCACGGCTCTGCCTCTCCAGTCTCCTACGGCTCAACCTTCCTCGACTCCACCTCTGAAGCCTTCCAGCTCACCGCCTGAAGAACCTCCTACGGCGCCACCTCCCTCGGCTCCGCCTCCTAAGCCCCCCACGGTCCTGCCTACGCCTCCTTCGACGCAGCCTCCCAAGTCTTCTACGGCTCCGCCTCCGAAGTCCTCCTTGGCTCCGCCTCACGCGGCTCCACCGGTCCCTATCTGGCGGCCACCACCCAGGTCCCCCAAACCTACCCACATCCCGTGGTCAACCCCCAGGCCTCCTGAACCTATCCTTGCCCTGTGGCCCGCTCCCAGGCCCCCTGAGCCCGTCCTTGCTCTGAGGCCAGCTCCCAGACCTCCTGAACCGGTCCTTGCCCCATGGCCATCTCCTAGGCCACCTAGATCGGCCTCTATCCTGTGGCCTCCTCCTAGGCCCCCTGAGCCGGCCCTTGCCTTATGGCCAGCCCCCGGGCCATCTAAACCTGTCCCTGTCCTGAGGCCGCCTCCCAGGCCTCCTAGACCTGTTCCCGTCCTGTGGCCTCCTCCCAGGCCTCCTGACCCTGTTCCCATCCTGTGGCCGCCTCCCAGGCCTCCTGACCCGGTCCCAGTACTGTGGCCTCCTCCCAGGCCTCCTGACCCGGCCCCTATCCTGTGGCCTCCTCCCAGGCCCCCTGACCCAGTTCCCGTCCTGTGGCCTCCTCCCAGGCCTCCTGACCCGGCCCCTGTCCTGTGGCCTCCTCCCAGGCCTCCTGAACCTGCCCCTGTCCGGTGGCCTTCTCCCAGGGCCCCTGACCCTGTTCCTGACCTGTGGCCTCTTCCCAGGCCCCCTGACCCTGTTCCTGTCCAGTGGCCTCCTCCCCGGTCCCCCAGACCTATCCTTGCCCGGTCGATACCTCCCTGGCCCCCTAACCCTGTCCATTTGTGCCCCCGTGGATTGTCTCATTTCCCCCTTGGACTTCCTGCCTGCCCTCTGTGCCCCCTTGGACTTCCTGTCTGCCCCTTGCACCTCCGTGACCTGCCTGTCTGCCCATGTGCCCACTTGGACTGTCTGTTTGCCCCTGGTGCCCTTATGTTGTTTTTGTGGGTTTTTGTCTTTGTTTTTTTGTTTCAGGATCGTCTGGAATCCGATCCTTTTGAGGGGGGATTCTGTCATGTTCATTGTTGTCCTTTGTTCTTTTGTGTACTTTTATTTTGAAAATTCCTGTTCAGTTCCTAGTTTTGTCACATCCTGTTTTCCCTCCATGTTTTGTATCTGGGTTTTATTGGTTCATTGTTTGATTACCTTGATTCAGTTCTTGTTTGTCATTGGTTTTAGTTAATTATCTTGTTATCCTGTTTCAGAGTTCTGTTTGTTGATTGGCCTTGTTACCCTTGTCCTTGTGTATTTAAACCCTGATTGTTCCTTCATTCCCTTGTCGGTCGTTGAATGTTGTTGTACGTGAATGTTATGGTTGTTTCTCCTGCCTGTGGATGTTTTTCATGTTCATGTTGTTTTCCCCTCGTGGATATTTCTTTGTTCCTGTTTGTTTGCCCTCACTTTGATTTATAATAAAGAACCTGCTTTTGGATCCGCACCTCCTTGTCTGCCTTCACTCCTACATTCGTTACACAATTACAGATTGTCAAAATTATGACACTGTTGTATGTTTTTAATTGTTAAGATTTAGTCGAGAAGGTCAAGACCTCTGAGGCGGGATTGGCCAAATTCAAAATTTTTGGTGTTTAAAACTACCCACTTTTTATGCTATGTTAGTTTTCACAATTAAAAACATGGGATGTGTGCCCCATTTGTGGAAAGTGCATTCACACTGACAAGCAAGTGATTGCAAGAATTGTCTTAGCCACACAAAGCACTAATGACTTTGAACAAAAGAATAGAATGAACAGAATGACTGCCTATCATTACCTTGTAAACGTCAAAATTGTCAATGATTGCATCAAAACAAGTGTAAAGATCATTCAGAAACGTCACCACCTGTGGGAAGAACAAATCAACATAATCTATTGTAAGGTAGAGTTCAATACTGCACCAGTCATGATGTTTACACTAAACAACATAACAAATGATCTTGTAATTTTTGCCATGTGTCCTTGTGGAGTGTTTAGTAAATGAGCCCTGCTGTGGTGGAGTGTCTGACCTGCATTGGCGTGCTCTCGGCTGATAATGCGGTGAAGCCCACAATGTCACTGAAGTAGATGGTGACTGAGTCAAAGGCTTCTGCCTGCACCATCTCACCTCGTTTCAGCTGCTCTGCCACTGAGCTAGAACACCACACATATACACACAATGAGATATGGCTTGGCTAGACTCTCATCCTAGACAAATGTAAAAAAAAATTACAATTAATTTACCCACATTTGGAAAGTCTGATTAATTTTAGTGAAGCGCTTTTTCAGGCTGTTTGCTTCACCTAACAGGTTCAATCAAATAATCCACATTTTTGTTCGGAATAGCAAACAATACAGGTACAAAAATGTATCCTGTGTGCAAAATGTGAATTCTTGATATGCATAGAATACCAGGATGAGATATTATACATGACAAACTGTGAAGTACGGTACACAATACAGCACATTGTGCTGTGTACTGTACCCCACAATGCTGAATGCTCAACTTGAACTTCATTTTCAAAGGTCAGTGTTGAACTCACTGTGGCAGAATCTGATAGAGCAGAGCTTCAGCTTTACGTTTCTCCTCATGGTACGCTTGCGTTCTCTCCTCCACCAGCTCCTCCAGGTTATTGGCATACTGTTCCATGCGGGACAGCAGGTTATCCAGAATGTTGGAGCCATATCCACTGTGGGACACACAGAGGGCGAGGCAGTTATGAGATGGGTGTCTGTCTTATCACTATAGCAAACACACTGGGGTTAAAATAGCAAAAACTGGGTTTATGAATAGGCCGGCACATAATTTGTGCACACAGATTGCCACAAAATTCTCCACAGATTTCTGCATAATTCAAATGTTCCTTTTTTTCTGGAACTGGTTTCATAGTTGACATGACATGTCAAGCTGTGACTGCAGTGTCCTGCTGTGTGATTTTCTACACTTCATCTAAAACAACTTAAAAAAAAATATATAATTATTTTATATGCAGTTTTTATAACCTCACATTAACTGAGGAACTACAAAGAAGTTATGTACTTTTAGAAAAAAATTTTTTTACACCAAAGGCTCTTTAAGTGAACTGCAAAGGTGAAAAACTTGACATGAAATACTTTTGCAAATTTGGCATGTTCTGCTACATTATGTGCAGTATAAAATTACACTGAATTGTTTTTAACCTTAACATTATATACTGTTTATAAATCAGGCCTGCACAATTAATCAAATAAATAATCGAGATTACAATTACAGCTGCCACAATTATCTAATCATGAAAAGTGTCAGTTATAGCAGTTCATGTAGGTGGTTGATCATTTTAACCAATCAGATACATGTCCATTGCTTGCTCCTGTGTATAATTTATAAAAAATGTGCATAACAGCTTTCTTTTTTATGCTTCTGATAGGGCCAATGCAAAATAGGTTTACTGATATATGAAACAGCAATAAAGTAATTCAGGAACACAGTTCTTAGCTTATTACAGATTTGCCAACATAAAGAATACGGCTTGCAGTTGATCCTCCACAAATAAGTATTTAAAGTAAATTCTATTAATCGTAATTAATCGCAATTACAAAATCAATGAAAATAATCAACAATTATAATTTTTGTCATAATTATGCAGCCCTAATAGGAGTTTAATATATATAAACACCTTTTTCAGGACAAAAATCCTAATAACTTTACAGATCTTTATTGTAAAGTGCTTGTTCAATGAATCGTAAACAATTAATGAACATGCACCTGTGGAACGGTCATTAAGACACTAACAGCTTACAAACAGTAAGCAATTAAGGTCACAGTTATAAAAACTTAGGACACTAAAGACACACAAAATAAAGATGCCCAGGGTCGCTGCTCATCTGCGTGAACGTGCCTTAGGCATGCTGCATAGAGGCATGAGGACTGCAGATGATGGCCAGGGCAATACATTTCACTGTCCGTACTGTGAGCTGCCTAAGACAGTGTTACAGGGAGACAGGAAGGAAAGCTGATCATCTTTGCAGTGGCAGACCACGTGTAACAACACTTGAACAGGATCAGTACATCCAAATATCACACCTGCGGGACAGGTACAGGATGGCAACAACAACTGCCCGAGTTACACCAGAAATGCACAATCCCTCCATCAGTGCTCAGACTGTCCGCAATAGGCTGAGAGAGGCTGGACTGAGGGCTTGTAGGCCTGTTGTAAGGCAGGTCCTTAGCAGACATCACCAGCAACAATGTCACCTATGGGCACTGTAAAGCAAACAATGGAAAGGAGGAGGCGAGAACCGGCTTGACAATATACATAATATTTTAATGAAAAACTTAAACAAAAGAGTTTCAGCGGCTGGTAGGGGTCTCCTCCACCCCTGGCAGCGGCCCTGACTGCTCCAGGTGGTCGGCTAGGAGCCCTTCTCCCCTTGCATAGGAATTGTCGGCGACCAATTCCTACGCTTCAAGGCGGCCGAGCTCCTCCGTCCCACGGAAGACGGCCGCCTTCCTTGGTCTTCGGCACCAGTGTAAAGGAGTTCAATGGAAAGGAGGAGGCGAGAACCGGCTTGACAATATAAATCATATTTTAATGAAAAACGTAAACAAAAGACACAAACATAAACACATGATGGTCAGCTGCCCGTAAACGTTCTCTCTCTCTCCCGCACCACCATCCGCAGTCAGCCTTTATCCCTCTCAGTGGCTGAATTAGACTGATAAGGGACCGCGTGTGTAAAATCACGACCCGGCCCCACCTTCCGCCCTGTCACAGGCACAAACCCACCTTCGCTGGACCAGACAGGACTGGCAAAAAGTGCTCTTCACTGACGAGTCGCAGTTTTGTCTCACCAGGGGTGATGGTCAGACTCACGTTATCATTGAAGGAATGAGGATTACACTGAGGCCTGTATTCTAGAGCGGGATTGATTTGGAGGTGGAGGGTCTGTCATGGTCTGGAGCAGTGTGTCACAGCATCATCGGACTGAGCTTGTTGTCATTGCAGGCAATCTCAATGCTGTGCCTTACAGGGAAGACATACTCCCACGTGTGGTAACCTTCCTGCAGGCTCATCCTGACATGACTCTCCAACATGAGAATGCCACCAGCCATACTGCTCATTCTGTATGTGATTTCCAGCAAGACAGGAATGTCAGTGTTCTGCCATGGCCAGCGAAGAGCCCGGATCTCAATCCCAGTGAGCACGTTTGGGACCTGTCGGATCGGAGGATGAGCGCTAGGGCCATTCCCCCCAGAAATGTCCGGGAACTTGCAAGTGTCTCGATGAAAGAGTGGGGTAACATCTCACAACATGAACAGGCAAGTCTGGTGCAGTCCATGAGGAGGAGATGCACTGCAGTGCTTAATGCAGCTGGTGGCTACACCAGATACTGACTGTTACTTTTGATTTTGACCCCCCCTTTGTTCAGGGACACATTATTCAATTTCTGTTCATCTGTGAAACTTGTTCAGTTTATGTCTTAGTTGTTGAATACATTTTATGTTCACAAATGTTTACACATAAGAGCGTAAATAAAAGCAGTTGAAAATAAGAGGATGTTTCTTTTTTTGCTGAGTTTATATACACATGTATATACAGCATACATCCACTGAGCACTTTATTAGGAACACCTGTACACCTACTTATTTATGTGATTATCTAATCAGCCAATCATGTGACAGCAGTGTAATGCATAAAATCATGCAGATACAGGCCAGGAGCTTCAGTTAATCTTCACATCAACCATTAGAATGGGGAATAAATGTGATCTCAGTGATTTAGACTGTGGCATTATTTTTGGTAACAGCTGGGCTGGTTTGAGTATGTCTGTAAATGCGGATCTCCTGGGCTTTTCAAGCACAACAGTCTCTAGTGTATAGAGAATGGTGCAAAACAAATAAAAAAAACATCCAACATCTGCAGATGGAAATGGTTAGACTGGTTCGAATGGAAAGAAAGTTTACAGTAACTCATAATATGTACACTGGTGGCCAAAAGTTTGGAATAATGTACAGATTTAGTCTCTTATGGAATGATATTGGTACTTTTATTCACCAAAATGGCATTCAACAGATCACAATGTATAGTCAGGACATTAATAACGTGAAAAATTACTATTACAATTAGATTTTTTTTTCTTAAAATAGTTCTCATCAAAAAATCCTCCACGTGCAGCAAAGACAGCTTTGCAGATCCTTGCCTCCTGACAGAATACTACCTGCTCCCCCCCGCTGTGAAGGTACCCCACCAGGTACGTCAAATGCGATCTTAGTACCCCTCGCACGGAGCTTGGACGTGTGGCTTTTGCTCTCCAACCCGTCGTGCTGGCTGGCCAGGACTATCCGACTCGGCTAAGCGATTCAGTTCGCCAGGCGCCCTCCACGTTTCAGCGGCATCTGCTTCACTTCGGTGCACAGCGAGAACGCCAACATCCTGCGGGCGGAAATTGCAACCCTTTTACACAAGGACGCGATAGAGCCTGTCCCTCCAGCCGAGGTGGAGATGGTTTTCTACAGCCTTTACTTCATCGTACCCAAAAAAGGAGGTAGGTTTCGCAGCGGTAGACCTGAAGAACGCTTACTTCCACATCTCAATCTTGCGCTGACGCAGACCCTTCCTACGGTTCGCGTTCCAGGGCCGAGCTTTTGAGTACAAGGTCCTTCCCTTCAGCTTGTCCCTGTCCCCTCGTGTCTTCACGAAGGTCGCAGAGGCAGCCCTTGGCCCGCTAATAGAAGTGGGCATCCGCATGCTCAACTATCTTGAGGACTGTCTGATTCTAGCTCACTCATGTGAGTTACTGTGTAACAGTAAAAAAGCAAGCCCTCCCCGGTTCAGAGCATGGAATTAGACTCAGTCTCAATGACAGTGCACCACACAAAGCATATGCAGTTGGTGCTGAATTGCCTCACCTCATTCAAACTAGCACTGCAGTCCCTCTAAAGCAATTCCAGAGGCTCCTGGGGCATATGGCATCCTCAGCGGTGGTTGCGCCGCTCGGGTTGATGCATATGAGACCACTACAGCACTGGCTACAGACTCGAGCCCCGAGATGGGCATGGCGCCACGGCACATACCGTGTGATCTTCACCCCTTCCTGCCATCAGCTATTCAACCCCTGGAGAGACCTCTGTTTTCTGCGGACAGATGTCCCCCTACAGTAGGTGTCCAGATGCATCGTGGTCACCAGAGATGCCTAAAAACTGATTTGGGGCACCGTGTGCAATGGGCATACAGCTGCCAGCTCCTGGACAGGACCACGTCTACATTGGCACATCAATTCTCACGCTGGGGAAAGCACGTCTTGATCCATTCAGACAGCACCGTGACGGTAGCATACATAAATTGCCAAGGCGGCGTGCACTCTCATCAAATGTCACAACTCGCCTGCCATCTCCTCGCTGCATGCCACTCATCTCCCAGGCAGCCTAAACACGCCGGCGGACACACTATTGCAACAGGCCACGCTCAGTGGAGAGTGGAGGCTCCACCCCCAGGTGGTCCAGATGATTTGGGACCAATACTGCAAAGCACAGGTAGACCTGTTTGCTTCCCAGGAAAACTCCCACTGCCCAGTCTGGTATTCCCTATCGGAGGACAGACACGCTGGCACACAGCTGGCCCCGGGGGATGCGCAAATGCGCATTTCCCCCAGTGTGCCTACTTGCACAGGTGCTGTGCATATTAGGGGTCATATTAGTGGCTCCTTACTAGCCCACTCAGACTTGGCTCTCGGACCTCACGCTCCTCGCGACAGCACCTCCCTGGCAGATTCCCCTGAGGAAGAACCTTCTCTCTCAGGGACGGGCCACGCTCTGGCATCCACACCCAGACTTCTGAAACCTCCACGTCTGGCCCTTGGATGGGACGCGGAAGATCTAAGTGGCCAACCACCAGCTATCGTAGACACGATCAACCCACCAGAGCTACCACCACCAGGCAGCTCTACGCCCTAAAGTGGCGTCTGTTTGCAAATTGGTGCTCTTCCCGATCAGAAGACCCACAGAGGTGCGGGTTCGAGCACACTCTATGAGGAGTGTGGCATCCTCGTGGGCACAGGCCAACGGCACGTCTCTAGCAGATATCTGCAGAGGGGCGGGTTGGGAAACACCCAATACTATTCTATAAACCCAAGATTATTCTATAATCTTCGGGTTGAGTCGGTCTCGTCTCGTGTTTTGTCAGGTTCGAGCACGTAGAACTCGGTAATACGGAATGGCTGACCGGGTGTACCACTTGCACATAGCGCCTTTCCCCTCTTCTGAGGTGAACACGTGCCTCTCTTCCAGGCGAGCCCACAAAACTCATGCTCCCTGGATGTCCTTCCTCCCTAGCCCTCTGGCTCGTGAATTCAGTGGAGGAATTACCGACCAGACCCACTACGGGTACTAATTACTCTGTACTGGAATAGGTGCTCCACAGGTGCCGGTTATCACGGTAACCCTGTGTCGTATTTTCCGCGGTACGATCCCCCTCTCGGCGGACCTGCATCTCCCTTGGGCAGTCCCCTCTGTCCCCGGTCGCAGTGTTTGTAGAGCTCCTCCCTCACTAGGCAGGACCTACCACCGCGCCACTCCCATGTGTGGCTTGTAAGCCCATGTGACGTATTTGCCACATGTTGACCTCCCCAGCCAGGGGAGGATGTGGTCTCCGTGGGGTGATTTCCCACTGACAGAATAGGATCGGAAGAGAACACCTTCCCCGATGAGTGTATAGTGTTCGATGGCCCCAGCCGCATCTATCACTCTATGGGAGAAAACATAGAGAGAGAAAAGGCAGCGGGAGTGACAGAAGAGGAACGTCTAGGTTACTGTCGTAACCCCCGTTCCCTGATGAGATGTTGTGTCACTCTTGCCACAACACTGTAATAACCGCTGTAATGGCCGAACCTTATTCTCGGCTCCTCAGTGCAAAACCTGACTAAAAGGATGCACGATTCCCTCCTTTTATACCTGTATGGAGGGACATGCAAATTCTGTTTGCCAATTCTCATTGGCCTTTTCTCAAAGATCAGAGGCAACCAAGGCTCTCAATAGAGACCCCTAGTGTCACTACATTGACACAATGTCTCCTTCCCTCCATCAGGGAACGGGGTTATGACAATAACCTAGACGTTTTGCTGCTTGTAGTCCATATCTATTAGCTTTAAGGTCATCTATATGCTAGTGTACTTATAAAAGTTGACAAAATCTGTTTTCAGAAGATACGCATTTCAAATCTATAGTTTCTCTCTTATGGCTATAAAGACTTAGCAATATCCATGTCATCACATAGAGGTTCAGAAACCTTGTTCTGTTTGCGTTCATGGGCTGGTTATAGATTAATCTTGTCAGTTGTTAGATCATCGTTCGGTTCTCAAGTCTTTAGAAAAGCTGACTGGTATTGAGATCGCATCTCAAGTTTCCCCGTTAAGCAGATCTGACTGTGAACTAAAGCACATTGGCTATTTTAAAAAATTGGAATAGCATTTAACTCATTCAAATAATTTACAATTCAATAACTACACTGAATTTAACTAGTCAAGCCAAAACTTTTATTACAAATTGTGAAAATCGTGAAAAAGAAATGATGAACAATCACTCCACTTAAAATATATATGTTCTCTTCTACCTACCTTTCAACCTAAAATCTTGACGTTGATACAAAAAATTGACTTATGTGTCCACTACACAAAGCATTTTTGAATCTTTTGTATTGTGAGGTGATTAGTATGGATGTGTGTCAGGTACCGGTTATTCTTGCGGAGCAGAACTTTAATCTGGCTGAAGTCTGGTCTCTCATTGAAGTCTTCTGACCAGCAGCGCTGCATGAGCTGACCAATCTCATCACTGTGACTTTGAGGACACAGCAGTGGTCGCAAGTATGGCCACCGGCCCTCCACCACACACTCTATGACCTCTGAAGAGGAGAGAAC
Source organism: Xyrauchen texanus (assembly GCF_025860055.1). Lineage (NCBI taxonomy): Eukaryota > Metazoa > Chordata > Actinopteri > Cypriniformes > Catostomidae > Xyrauchen > Xyrauchen texanus. Next base: position 30,850,060 of record NC_068301.1, read on the forward strand.
AGTGAGAACAGCCAGCAGCAGCAGAGAGAAAAAATATCAATAAACATTAATACGCTTTTTCCATGTGTCTCTTTCACACAAAAATTACCATGTTAACCAAAATTTCCACAGAACTGCACTGCAAAAACATGATTACGCAAAATGATCCCAATAAGCCACCACTGTCACCCATAAATAAATAAATAAATAATAATAATAATATAAAAAAACATATTTACAAGAACAACAAAAAACACAAAAGGGGAAACACATACAGAAATTAGCATATACAGTTTGAATTTCTCTTCTTTCTAAATTTTTTGAGTGATCAGATGCATCATTGGGGTTGACAAAAAGAGTGAGAAAGAAAAAGACAGGGATAGAAAGTGCAAAAATTTGAGAAACAATGTGAGCAAAAGACATGAAAGTGTCATTCATGGGTCTTGAGCTGATCTTGGACTTGACAAATCTGTTCACAGCTATCAACACGTGTAATAATGACTCAACACTGACTGAGATATGGCTATGCTGTCATGACCATCAGTGACCGTCCCACTCCATATCTCAATACACAGAGAAACATGAAAAAAAAGCACCTTTATTTTCATCCCTGTGCATTTCTTCCTATTTATTGCACATCTTTCTAGAATACTTGCTTCTGATTGGTCAATGATTTTGAATGTCAATAATGACCGTTATAGCAGTGCGGTACTGTGTAACATAGCTTTGCTCACATTCTGTATCTCGTGTTACTCTGGAGGCTCTACAAATCAGCTAAGAAAATAATTTCAACTCAAATATATATTTCATGTCCATGTACCGTAATTTCCGGACTATAAGCCGCAACTTTTTTCCCATGCTTTGAACCTCGCGGCTTATACAATGACGCGGCTAATATATGGATTTTTCCCGCTTTCAAATTTTATAAAAAAAACAAAAAAAAAAACATTCTGTGACGTGCTCAGTTTTTTGGCGGCGTGAAGCTTTCATTAGACCAATGAAATTGCCGAACGGGTTAAGGTCAAAACAACTTTTTTTGTTTACTGTTTAGATTAAATCGAGCACGCTCAAACTTCCCATCATTCTGATTACGGTAGTAATTTTGTCACCCTCACCATGGCAAAGACATGGAGAAACGCATATGATGCTGCTTTCAAGTTGAAGGCGATTGATCTGGCTGTTGGAAAAGGAAATAGAGCTGCTGCACGGGAGCTTGGTCTTAATGAGTCGATGATAAGACGCTGGAAACAGCAGCGTGAGGAACTGACTCAGTGCAAAAAGACAACTAAATCTGAGGCTATTCAACTCCGACACCGAAGGAGATGACTTCAGTGGTTTCATGTGCACAGGAGGAGGAAGATAGTGACCAATGACTTTCTTGGTAGGCTACTGTTTACTGCAAATGTTTTATTACAAGCCGTGTGTGGCAGCGGGGCCCCCCAGCGGGGGCGTGGTCAAGCGCCCGTCCGGGAGAGAAAAGCTGTAAGGGCGCTTACACCTGCGCTAAATTATGTCTAACACCGGTGTCTAATTTCAAGTGCCCTGCTTCACGTGTCCTTCTTGGGAAAACTGTCACACGGGGACCAGTGTGACAGTTTTCAGCAGGGCACTTGACGTTCCAGGTAAGGCTTTTAATGGCCACAGCAATGTTTACAATCAATTTTATAAAGTTTCTCAATTCTTCTATGCGCCAACACTAGACTGACGTGTGTCACTCTCTCAGCTCTGTGGCTGCTGCCTTTTTATGCCGCTCTCCCCATGCTTACTGAAATTAGACACCGGTGTTAGACATAATTTAGCTCAGGTGTAAGCGCCCTTACCGCTTTTCTCTCCCGGACGGGCTTGACCACGCCCCCGCTGCCACACTGTGTTTCGTTAAAGCCTATTTATTTTGTTACAAGCCGTGTTTCGTTAAAGCCTGAGTAAAGTTCATTTGTTTCAATGTACCGGTAGGCACCTGCGGCTTATAGACAGGTGCGGCTTATTTATGTTCAAAATAACATTTTATTTAAAAATCAGTGGGTGCGGCTTATATTCAGGTGCGCTCAATAGTCCGGAAATTACGGTAGTTAATTATTTGGTAGCCATGTAATAAGCAGGATAATGTACAGCTAGCCTGTCATTATCGCAAAATAAACCCTTTCAGTGTGATGCAAGATCTGGAAATACAAGATTATTAGTGGTAGTAGTTGCTACAAAACATTAGACAAATAAACTATATCACATGGTGAAAGAAATGTATATTGTGATTACTACATTAACCCTTTAATCTCTAATAAGAGGGTGTTTTTAAAAAATTCTGTGGCATACCCAAAATTAAAGGAGCAATATGTAACATTGACATCAATCGTTTAAAATGGGTACTGCAGTCCAAATAAATTTTTTGGAGTGATTTGTCTCCCCGTCCCCTCCTCCCCAGACTCGAAGCTCACACGGGTTGCCAGGTTGAGGACACACAACAGGAACGAGCAAACTGACAATAGCAAGCAACGAGCCTTACAGTACACCGCAAAGTTGATCAGCTAATGTATACGTTTGCAATGTTTTTATTGTTTGCAAATTATAAAGCTTTAGTACAGTAAATATATTCCATATTTCACATTTAAAGGCTTATAACAAAATATATATATATATATATATATATATATATATATATATATATATATATATATATATATATATACACTGTATATATATATATATATATATATATATATATATATATATATATATATATATTATACTATATGGACACACTTTATATTAGATGGCCTTAACTACTATGTACCTATTATGTACATACATGTTGTTGCATTGTAATTACATTTAAAGTACTTGTATTTAATTACATTAGCATTTACACTATTAACTTTACCCCTAACCCAAACCTTACCCCAAATCCTAACTCTAATCCAAACCCTCACCCAACCCTTACTCCTAAACCTACCTGTACCTCAACCTCAGTCTCAGCAAATGTGGGAATTTTGCAGAACAATATGTAGTTACACAGTAAATACATTTTCTTGTATGTATTTCATATTAGCACATCATAGTTAAGGCCACCTAATATAAAGTGTGACCACTGAGTAAAATTCTGTGTTGATACAACAAAGCAATCAAAAGCTATAGCATTACAAATATAATTGATCCTATTGTCCAAAAAATATTTCCAATTGTCCAAAAGCCTCTCCAAACAAACAAAACATAATAATTGTACATAAGAAATAATTACACATGCAAATGCAATGACTAAAGGTATGCTCTCTCTCCAAAGCATGCAGGCATGAGTAACGAGATCTAATTTAGTTCCATTCTGTGTCATTTGAGTCATCATTGAGTCATGTGCTTGGCTCTATCGTCTGGTGGTCATATGTAATTAGAGAAAATGATCTTCTCTGCCCATATTTGGATGACTTCCAACTTTAGTTGCAGTGATCTGAATCCTAATATGGATGGTTTAGCATTCCATTATGCTGGACGAAGTGCAACATAATTTCCGATGAAGTCATCTGATCCAGGAAAGCTAACATGTGTGCTGTCTGCACATTGTGCTTCATGTGGATTATCTAATGATCTATGATTCAGATTGTGTTGTGTGTGAGATCGTTTGAAAGATTATTACCTCCTTTAAGTACTGGCAAGTGATATTTTATATTCTTTTTATTTTTTGTGAAGTTATAAGCCAAAACACAGCCTATAAGCAACACCTGTTTACGTGTAACATGTATGTCAAAGAAATGCACTTAGCTATAACTCACTATATTTTTGCATTGGAAAGTACAGCTTCAAAGCATTAAAATTATACCTATTCTGTGTTGGTATGTTAGTAATTAGTATTTTGATTATTATTTTTTTCTTGGCAGGCCCATTCAAGCTTAAAGGGTTAAATAAACTAATTATCAGTGATAATTGCAAAGGCAAGCAGCACTATTACTACTGACTCTTTCTAAACAGTATTGCAGGACACCAGGTATAAACAAGAATCTCTTGCATTTTTCTTTTCAGAAAGTGTAAAAATGTTGTTGTTGTTATTTTTTTTTTATTAATAAAATTCTATTTATTTTTTCAACATTGGTGTATTTCATCATAATTGCTGCCTTTGTTAGGTGTATTAGGCATTCTAGGTTTATTTTTATTAGCATAATTATTTGTACTTGTATAAGAGGCACGATATGTGAAGCTAAAGCACTTCTGATATATGAATGTAAATCAAAACAATAAGCCATGGGAGGCTGTGTTAACTGCTGTACAAACACTGTAGAAACACTGTATGACACAACCTCCCATGGCTTATAAATTTATTCCTTGCCTTATTCTTTATGTTTCGCTTTATGCTTTATCAATTAGTCTTCCCACGTTATTGTGCAAAAACTCTTCTGTCCATCTCCTACATTTGGTGTAACGTGATAATGACAGTGTCTCTCATATTACTGCCTCCAACTCCCTTTGTTCTCGTGGTGAGTTGGCACACATCCAGACACTTAAACGCAGCCACTGCTATGTGTTTGCTGATCCATTTATAAGTATGGGTGACATCGCTGAGTTCATGTGTGGACAAAGATGGAATGTATATAAGATAGTAGAAGCCTTCACCTTTAAATACAATTTTTGGGTTCAATACATCTTAAGCTCTGTGGACAGCATCTGTGGCATACTGTCAATTACAATAAAAAAATATTTCAACTTGAAATGTGTTTACAGAAATGCAGTTACATTGGAAGTCTATGGGCACCAGAGGGTTTTATTCAGTGAAATAAAATTATTATTTGAGCTCTTTAGTCGTCTAAATTTTCATTTGGGACTACTTTTCTAGGTGGAGGAACTTTTTGGTTATGTGTTACCCATGTAATTTCCAGTGTATTTTTGCTCCAAGTAAAAAGAATGTTTCATCACATTTCTTCTTTGTATATCTTTGGACAGAAATTATGGCAAAAAAGTTCTGCATTTACTGTTTTTTTTTTAAAATGGATTATAAAAAGAGAGAGACAAAGAGAGCTGTTACTGCTGAATATGACTTTGCACAAACACAAAATACTTTAAAATTTAATGTACAGCATAACTTAAAACTGATATCTTAATATCTTGAGCAAGCAGATTTGGGTGCAGACACAAATATGAAAGGACAAAAAGAAAAGTGACAAAAAGTCACCTGTGTTATCTGTGTAATTAACACGTTAATTTAGTGCGATAAATTATATGAAAAAAAAATTAATCATGCCTCCGACCAGTACGTAAATTCCTTAATAAGGAATGTTTCTACTATCGGAGTGATACAAGCTTGATGTACCACCTTTATGCAGTAGGGGCAGTCAGCGTGCCAGCTGTACTGGCAAGCTGCCTCATAACATTTTTTAGTAATTTGCTCATAAAACGAACCTTCCTGAAAACTTTCTGCAAATTCACAAAAGCTTCATACTCCCCAGATTTGTTAATAAAACGTGTGTATGTTAGTGAATTCCAAATATTTGTAAAGAGGGTGCATGTGCATCTTCATTCACAATTATCATAATCCTCACCCATGAAAACACCATATAAGGAAAGCACCAGACTCGTCAGTAAATGCTGTTCCCTTCCGATTCAGATCACTCAACATTGCGACAAACACTACTGGGAAATTCCATCGACGACTTACAATAAAGGCAGTCTTGTGATTGGCAATGGTGATTAAGCCCTGCCCCTTTAGGTGCACAATTGGCCTATATAAGCGGTAAGAAATCATAATTTCTTCAGACATGCTTCTCGGTAAACTGGTTCTTCCCTTAGGATGCTTGCTGTTGAAAAACAAAGCGCTTTAGCAAGACATCACCCACTTCCCACAGTGTTCGGGAAGGATATTTTTTATCCTTTTCATATATATATGTATTAATGTATATCAATAAAGAGGCGCTAGCATGTCATCCGCAAGTGTTCTGTATGTGAGTGGCACATACCATCATCAGATGAATATGAGAGATGCATTCACTGCCAGGGCAGGGCCCATGCCATAGCCAATCCAAAAAGTGCCATGACAGAGTTATGGAAGTGACACGAAATTCGTGGTTACTTCAAAATGACGTTGCTGGTCCCACAAAGTCAACGGTAACTCAGTCTGATGACTCACTGCTCTACTTTGGGTCAATGCTCAGTGGAGAATCCAGACCCTGCTGCTCCAACTTGCTGGGAGGCTGCATTATGTGTTATTTCTTTATGATGTTTACAAACATTGTTCTCTAATTGTTCTCATTGTTGCACACAAGAGAAGCGCTCATTGCACCTGCTGGAGATGCAAACACAATCACGCTGTTCATTTCACCTCCCCGCCGTAGTTTGCCAGAACTTATATGTTCTGGCAAACTACGAACTTATATGTTGTTTTTGTAAGATTGTGTTCACATACAATGCTTTCATAAACCTTTTCGAGATGCACACATTCACACGCTGCGCGTTCCTCACCAGAGTTCGCCGGAATGATTCACAATTGTGTTTCTAGGTGTTGAATTCACATATACATTGTTCTCACACAAAAGAGGCTCTTGTTGTGCTAAAAATCACACACATTCTTATGTTACTTTTTCCCCACTGGAGTACGTGGGTATGGTAGACAAATGTGTCAAATCAGAATGTTCTCACACAAAAGAGAAAGTGCTTCGATAATTTCTGTATGATTGTGTTCATATAAACATATCTCATAAAACAGAAATGTGCTTATTCACCTCCGGAGTTCACAGAGATGATTCACAAATGGGCTTCTATGTGTTGTTCACATCAGAATGTTCTCACACAAAAGAGAAAGCCCACATTGCAAGAGATGCATATACATTTAAATGCAACTATTTCCTCGCTGGAGTTTTTTGCCGGGATTATTCACAAATGTGTGTTGTGTTCACATCAGAATGTTCTCACGTAAAAGAGAAAGCACTCATTTCAAAAGACGCACACACATTTACATACAACTCTTTCCTCACCAGAGTTCGCCGGGATAGTACGCAAATGTATTTTTGTGTGTTGTGTTCACATAAGAATGTTCTCACATAAAAGAGAAAGCGCTCATTGAGATGCACATGCACACTCAGACGCTGTTCACTTCCCACCGGAGTTTGCCGGGATGTTACACAGTATGTAGTTTCCGTAAGATGTGTTCAATAAGGATGATTATTACAAAAAGAGGAATCTGCTTGTGATGCCTTCAAGAGACGCATGCACATTCACATGCCATTTCACTCCCCTACCTGCTGGAGTTCATTGGGACAGGGATATTATGGAGAATGTTGTTATGTTTGAATAAGGGAGTTCTCATTGCGCGGCAGGAGGTGCACACACTCTCAAAGAAGCCCTTCAAGCTTCTCTTACCCCACACTCTGTGCACAACTGCTTTCCGGAGGCAATCGGCGATCTATGTCCTCTAGTGAGCGAGTCAGAGCGCCCTTGATCCCGTTTTTAGTGTTCTGTCATCTATGGTCCTTGTCATGGGATGCGCGGATGTTGTGCAAAGGAACTCGCAATCTCCTTGCAAAGAATGCGATAGAGATTGATCCAAACTGTGGTGCCCAAAAGTATTCTACAGCCATAGTTCCGGAGTAAGGCGGTGGGCTTCAGCCCATTTTAAATCTGAGATGCTTGAATCATGTGCTTATAAGGTCTTTTACACACAAGACTCAAAATATTATTTTTGCCTTTTGGAATCGGCTTTCAAATCTATTTGGCTCAAAAATCTCACTACAATGGGCATAGCTCTGTAGTATGAATGTGGTTGACAGTCTAGGTCATTTATATGTAAAATAATCCAATCGCCCTCTTCCCAGACATTTCTAAGATACATTTGACATATTTAACATCAAAACAAATAAAACTGTTTACCTGAGATCGCCGATTCTAGTGGATCCATCTCGCTCGCCTTGATTGAATTGAATCGTCTTGATTGAACACATGAACATGTGCGGTTCAATATCAACCAATAAGATTCCATGTACGATGTCGCGTTTTCATTGGTCAGTCGCTGAAGCCTTTTCTGATTGGTTGTTGCCGCTTTGACAGCCGCTTATGCCAAGAGCAAAGAGAAAGAAATCAAGAGAAGAGTATTTGGGCATGCGCGAACGCACGGGACACAGTCTAAGCACAAACACGCTTACTTTAAGCTTAAGAGGAGAGATTCGCGATTGCAATGAACACGCTTTTAAGTGCAGGCATATTCTCTGAGCGAAGCGAGAGAAAATTCTTTCAAGAGCAGCGTAGTATCTGAGAGCTGCGCTCAGTTCCATGACGAGCAGAGGGATTCGCTAGGCGCAGATATATTCGCAAGAGCAGAGGGATTCAGCCGGCGATTATATTCATGCAAAGCAGAGGGATTCAGCGATCACAAGATAACATTAATGTACTTTCGCGCTACAATAATGCGCTCTCGACATTTGACAGGGAAATAACGCCATACATCTCTTGCTCAAACATCATGTACCACGGCATGCCTGGTGACAAGGGCACATGCAAATTGGCATAACTCGCCACTGTCTAGCTGCTCTAGCACCATGGACAGCTCCAAACTTTTAACAGCATCATGCTGTGTCAGGTCTTGTGGACGTTGGTAATCACGGATGCGTCCAGCGCAGGCTGAGGTGCACTGTGTGGCGGATGCCTGGCTTTTGGCACCTGGCACTTCAGTCATCTGGAAATAGAAGCTGTCTCTTAGCCTTAAAGGCTTTTTCATTTTGAGGTAGTGAATCACCACATTCTGATTTTATTGGACAACATGACAGTGGTACAGTAGCTTACCCCGCTAGGGATGAATGCCATTCTGCAGGCTAGAGCACCATCCATGAGACGCATCTACATGCTAAGTGGCATGTGCTTACAAACTGGCCCTTTTCAAATGGAGAAAACCCAGTCCTGTTGGCCTGTGACTTCCTTTATATAAATCAGACCCATTTTTTTCACATTTTGTTATGTTGCAGCCTTATGCTAAAAATGCTTTTAATATTTTTTTTCCCCCACATCAATCTACACTCCATACCCCATAATGACAAAGCAAAAGGTAACCCTTTATTTTGATGGTCCCAAGTAGATATTTAACTGACTATAACTGAATTATCAACTGGCATGCTATAGCTAGTAAACAGTGTTTCAACAAACATTCAGTAGACTATCAATAGCCTGTATAACAGCAGCAAAATAAAGGCGTATTGACTGACTTGCTATAGCTAGTAAACAGTGTTTTAACAAATGAGGCGTTTCCACTGCACAATACAGCTCCACTCGACTCTGCTTGATTTATAGGTGTTTTGTTGAAACACTGTTTAATAGCTATGGCCAGTCAGTCGATAAGCTGTTATACAGGCTATTGATAGTCTTCTGAATGTTTGTGGAAACATTGTTTACTAGCTATAGCAAGCTAGTTGATAAGTCACAGATATTCAGTTAAATATCTACTTGGGACCATTAAAATAAAGTATTACCCCACTGCCAATCACAAGATTGGCATTATTGTATAAGGGCTTCAACTAGTCGCCGGAGAAGGAATTTACCCATAGTGTTTGTTGCAATGTCTCTTTTCCTTCATCTCAGGGAACCAAGGTTACATGTGTAACCGGAGACATTAACATCTATGTGGAACAGTAATGAAATAGTTTTTATAAATTAAGTGCATTCACATCGTAAAATTCTGATTTAGCAAGCACAATAGCAGCTCAAAGAAAGTGAGGACTTACTCTCATTGCATTTTGCTGTCATATGACACACTTCTGTGAGTCAAACAGTTCAAGAAGTCAATAAAATGGTCTGACATGAGTGTAAAAATGTTCAGTTCATATCGGGAGGATTTCCACCACCTTATCCTTCTCTGGCTCAGTTCGAAGTGCATCACCAGCTTCATTTGTGAAACTTCTCGCACAAATCATGATGGTAACAGTTATTTACTTGCAACTGGAAGAATCTTCAGAGAACATTCTGCTAAACTTTCCTTTTTGAGTTAACTAATTTCATTTTGCTCCTATTTATCATATAAAGACATGTTGATCACTCATGTGTATCTTCTGACCTTTAGGGCTGAGAAAAGGGCCTTCCAGGTAGAAGACACCCTTCAGCAGGGCCAGTTCCTGCAGGATGATTCCAAAGCTGTAAACGTCTCCCTTTTGTGTCCCACATGGAGGTGGGTTATCGGCACGCAGAAGTTCAGGGGCCGTCCATAGCTTACCTGAAAACACTGATGTTAGAGGCTTCTGCACACTTTAATCATTTGTATCTGTGTTGTCTAAGATCAAGGTTACATACGTGCATAGAAAGCGTGAGTGTCCTCTAAACTGCTTTCCTTGCGGAAACTTTCCAGACCATAATCTGTGATTTTTAGCACAAAGCGGCTGTCCACCACGCAATTGGAAGACTTCAGGTTGCCGTGGGAGACTATCACGCTGTTGTGAAGGAACGCCATTCCCTGAGTGGTGAAGAGTTGACATTCTTACAAAAACATCTGTCAGTATTCATCATATTTACTAAAACAAAAAATAAAATAATTACAGACTTGTTGTTTGCAACGGCTGTTTTTAAATGACAACTTGTCCATTTTAGAGAATTGCCATTAAACCTTTTAAATTACGCACTTCTCAAAATTACCTTTACAATTCTGACACTCTGTAACAGAAAACAACATTTTAGAAAAATAATGAAAAGCATTCAGTTTTAAGGCTCTAAAGATGCTCTACACAAGTATGTAAATGCAAACGCTTCTAGCTAGCATTCATAATGCTGCGCTAGTACGTGTTGCACATTCAGCGCTGCTACAACGGGGGCGCCATTGCAGGCAATAGCATAAACGGTCTTCTTCTAAAGTCAGGTTTTTTTTCAGGTTAAATATGCATTTGAAGGCAACTCTACCACCTCCTTTTGTCCTGACAGTTACGTCAGGCCCATGTAAGACCCATGAAATGAAAGTTGGGGCTTTTAGTCCATGTTTATTAGTTTTAAAGCTGCTACTGCAACTGCTAGTGTACTCCTAAAAGCCCTTCAATATACCAAGCCCACATTTTCTGTTCACTTAGGACAGATTACGGAATTTGTCAAGAGAGTTCATTGCCAAACAATCATGTTTGCAATTGCATACTTGCATGGAGTATGTTACTGGCCTTTGCATTCTTTAACAAGCATCAATACAACAGTACAACATATTTTCCTCCCCTTCATCCAATTTTCTCACTTTAAGATTAAGAAGAGAGGATTCTGGGATGTGTATTCACTTAGAATGAGATTTTAAGAGCAGAAGAGTCTTTGTGACTGATGTGAAGCACTCACCCTAACAATGTCATAGATCAGAGAATACCGAAACATCCAGTCCAGCGTGATCCCTTCACTCTCCATGAGGTCCTACACACACACACACACACACACACACACACACACACACACACACACACACACACACACACACACAATGCATCAGTACATTTGTGTCTCATTATTTAATCCGTGGAGAGTGTCCATGTGGCAAGAAGGGTTGGGAACAGTGTTGGGTGTAATCCAATTACAAAGTAATAAATTACTGTAATCAAATTACTTTTTTAGTCAAAAATGTAGTGTGATGCATTACATTTTAAATTCGTAATTATTTTTAAAGATTATTAAAAATATATTATTTATACAGAATACATGAATTATGGCCCAATAACGAGTCATTGTGAAGGAGAAATGTGAGGTGCTGTATGTATGACTTGTAACAATGAACAAGAAAGAAATAGAGATTATTTTGAATTTGTTGAGCAGAAAAGTGTTTTAGAAAGTAACTTAAAAGTAAAGTAATTAGTAATGTGATTACATTTCAATTAAGTAATTAGTAAAGTAATAGGATTAAAATTTGTAGTGGATTATATTTAAACAACTTAAACAACAGTTGTTAGAAAAGTTTATAGTTGACAGGAATTAATTAAATTCGCTCACATAATAATGGAAAATATGTGTTATTATAATTTTCTGTTTAAAGGTGAAGTGTTTAATTTGCTCCAAGTTGGTAGGCTGCAATAATCTATGCCGATATATTCTTTTTTCCCCTAATTTTTCCCCCTCATCAATAAACTTAATAAATGTTGAAACTTAACTCCGATGAAACATGTACATATTAAGTCTTCATCTGGTGAATATATAGCCTGTAAAAAGCATTATTTAGTAAATTCTTGCATATAGAGTATTGTATGTTAGCCAAGTCTCTGTAATTTCAAAATATGAGTCCCCAGTGTATTTGGGAATTGTTTAAAGTTGAAGGTCCACCGTAATGCACCAAATCTTAATTTTTCTAGCTATTATTGGGGTTTTGGTAACAAGTAACTGCTTTTGCTATTTTATTATTTTGGACTCTTGTAGTCTCAATGTCTGTAACCTTTATACTAAGGATATTTTCTTATATCATTCTATACATTTATTTTAAAAATCGTGTCTTAAGGCTCTGATGCTTCACCCTGGTTAGACCAGACTCATTCCTGTGAGGTCACCAGTGGTTCCAGTTTCCTCATCTGTGTTGTCTGTCGTGCTATTCCCTGAGTTTCAACAAAAGACTGTTTACTTGCATCTGCTGTTGGATTCTATTTCTTCAGACTTGACAGAATATCCAGGTGCAAATCCTGTGGATTGGCACAGCAAGTCAACACTTTAATAGTTATTGGAATGCCACTCTGAGCTCTTGTCTGAATTCCATCAGGCCTGGAAGGCGGTTGTTTCACCTTCAGATAAGGTCAGAAATCTGACCTTACCGCCCAGGTTAAGCAAATTCATCTCACCAAAGCCACTGAAATGCCTTCCTTCAGCCCTTCTACCTTGGCGGTACCTGCTAGGGAGCCTCGTCTTACTCCACTGGCTCCCTATGTAGAAGACCCAGAGGGATGTAGGGCATTCCTCTTATGGTACTTTTCCACTGCACGTTATGGTTCGACTCGCCTCAACTCTACTTGCTACTTTATTGAGCTTGCATTTCCATTGCATTTTAATGCCATTTCAACGTGGGTGGGATTATAGGCTGATTGTCATATTTGCGCCACCTCTACTGCCGCTAGCTGTTAGCTACTAGCTCATTGTGCTGAATAGTGATTTTACACAAGTGTAACAGTTAAATTGGCCTGGTTGTTTTAGAAGCAAGCTTCCAGAAGCTGGTCAACTAAATAAAGTGAAGCTTTCAAGCAGAGTATAGAGTTAACATAACAAAACATACCACCCTCCATCATGGATCAACACCAGTCCGGGTCACTCTCCCTCTCATTGCTCGCAGGTTTAGGTTTAGGTCCGGTGGTAGCCATGTGTGGCCAACAGCTGAGACACTTCCTGAGAGACTTTTTCGTTTCACTCATCGTTAACGAGTGGACCGTCTGCACCTTGTTTATTGACCATGACGTGGTTTTGCGCACAGCCATTTCTTTTTTCACAATTCAAAATTCACTTGAACAAATGATACTGTTATCGCTGTTGCTAACTTTAAAACTTGCGGGTTGATGTAGCATGTCGGAAATCCAGTGACGCCGGTAGTGACCAATCTCCCTGAACAATCAGTGATCTGCAGGATTTTGACGTCACATTTATTATCGTCTCGGCTCACTTGGAAAATCGACCGAGGTGGTACTAAAAAATGATAAGGTACCAGGTACTATCCACAGTGGAAATCCCCAAAATAGCGAGCAGAGTCAAGTTGAGTTGAGTTGTACCGTGCAGTGGAAAAGCCCCATTATAGTGTTCTCTGGTATTTACTCTCAACCCTCATTTCCCACTGAAATGTCTAGAGTGGCATACATCATCACCCTTCTCACTGGACGGGCACACGACTACAGAACGTCAGCATGGGAGAATAAGCTGCCCTCATTTCAGACCTTTTTTGATGAGCTAAGGAAGGAGTTTGATCATTCGGCACATGGCAGAGAGGCTGCCCGCTGCCTCACAGAGCTCTGGCAGGGATATGTTTTCCATCAGGTTCCGTACTCTGGCAACTTCTGTGGGGTGGAACGAGAGGGCCCAATGGGACATGTTTCTCTGAGGATTGTCAGAGGAGGTTAAGGATGAGATTAATTCCTTGGACCTGCCATGAAGCATTGACATCTTTATCAGTCTGGCCCTCAGAGTTGACCATCACCTCGTCCATCGCCAGCTAATATGGCCGTTACCACTGAAACTTCGCCCTAAACAGCCACCTCTGCCATCTGCCTCAGCAGAGTTGGAGCCCATGCAGCTGGGTCGCACCTCCCTACCTCGCAAGGAAAGAGATCGCGGCGATGCTTGGGTCTATGCGTTTACTGTGCAGGTAAGAGACACACATGCAAACACTGACCTGATCTAGCCAAACATACATCTGGAACGACACACACACACACACACACACACACACACACACACACACACACACACACACACACACACACACATACTTACACATAAGTAAAATCCAAGCACCCATCCAGTATGAGGGGACTGCGCGTGGGTGCCACTCTTCCTGATCAGTCCCCTTTTCTCTGTACACTGCTGCCAGCTCTCCTCACCTGGAGAGGAACTCCAGAGCAGAGGGGAATTTCCACGTCAACGATCTGGCGATCAAGTTGGGCGTACCTGTGTTTCCTGTCAAGCCTCCTGTTTTAGCCTGTGCAATCGGGGGCACTTCACTGGGTCGTATCACCAAAGCCACAATTCCGGTGAGTGACAAGGAGGTGGTTGTGTTTTACCTGCTACAGACTCTATCCTCCCTTGTGACTCTTGGACATCCGTGGCTGGTGAAACACAACCCGCACTTTGACTGGGCTGGCAATTTGGTGTCTGAAAGGAGCCCTTATTGTCTTTCTCACCTTTTAGGGTTGGCACAGTCTTCTGTCTCTCCCTCTGTTTATCTGTTTCAGGAAGGGAAGGTCGATCTCTCCGGAGTGTCGGCAGTATACCATGACCGGGGAGAAGTGTTCAGCAAGTCTCGGGCTGCATCTCTTCTGCCTTACCACCCGTATGACTGCACTATTGATCTCCTCCCAGGCACCTCTTCGCAGTGCGGATGGCTCTTCTCTCTGTCAGCTCCGGAGCGGGATGCGATGGAGAGATATATAAGTGAGTGACCTCATTTGCCCTTCCACTTCCCCGGCCAGTGTGGGGTTCTTCTTCACAGGGAAGGAGGATGGCTTGTTCCACCACTGCATCGATTACTGGGGCTGAATGACATCACTGTTAAGAACAGGTACCCATTACCCTTGATGTTTCAACCTTCAAATTATAGCAGGGGGCGGAAATCTTCACAAAGCTAGATCACCACAACATGTATCATTTTGTGAGGATCAGGGAGGGGGATGAGTGGAAGACAGTTTTCAACATGACCACTGGGAATTTGTAATATTTAGTTATGCCCTTTGATCTTACTAATGCTCCAGCTGTTTTCCAGACACTCGTCAATGACACACTGCATGGCATGATCAATAGATTTGTCTTTGTGTACCTGGATTACTTTTGATTATGTGCATATGGATCCTTCCTAGGTGAGAGCCGTCACCAGTTGGCCAACACCGGACTCTCGCAAGACCCTGCAGAGGTTCTAGGGTTTTGCCCATTTCTACTGGCATATTATAAAAAATTACAGTCAGGTAGCCGCCCCCTCACGGGTTTGTTTTTTTGGTCGGAACAGGCTCAATTGGCATTAAAGTCTCTTAAATAATGTTTTTCATCTGCCCCCATTTTAACTGTTCTTGATCCGGGCCGGCAATTTTGGGTGGAGGTCGACACATCAGATGTGGGTGTGGGTGCATTTCTCTCCCAGCGCTCGCCAGGGGATGGCAACATCCACCCCTGTGCATTCTTTTCACTCCATCTCACACTGGTAGAACAGAACAACAATGTCAGTGATCGTGAGCTGTTGCCAGTTATGCTCACCTTGGAGGAGTGCCATCATTGGCTGGATTGGACAGAGATTCCTTTTTGGTTTGGACTGACCATAAAAATGTAGAATATATTAGATTGGCCAAAAGATTAAATTCTCGGCATGCTCGCTGTGCTCTCTTTTTTGATAGGTTTAACTTTACACTTTCCTGCTAACGAGGGTCCAAAGAAAATCAAAACTGATGCGCTCTCTCAACTCTGTAAAACTGTGAGGGAGTACCGGTGGGTCTGCTTTTTGTACCACGGACAGTCTGCCCCTCTGTCCTTCAATGGGGTCATTCTTTCAAGATGGCCTGTCATCTGGGTATGAGGCACACTGAGGCCTTTATTCAGCACTCCGTCCTGTGGCAACACGTCGTGTTGATGGTGGTGGACAGGTTCTCAAGGTTTGCCCGTTTTATTTAACTCCCAAAGCTCCCTTCAGAACATGAGATGGTGAGACGCTGTCGTTGATCACGTCTTCTGAATCCATGGTATTATCTGTTTCAAGAAGGGAAGTTCGATCTCTCCGGAGTGCCGGCAGTATACCATGACCTGGGAGCAGTGTTCAGCAAGGCTCGGGCTGCATCTCTTCTGCCTCACCACCCGTATGACTGCACTATTGATCTCCTCCCAGGCACCTCTTCGCCTTGCCTTGCCAGGTTTCTGACAGAGGTTCCCAGTTTTTGTCTAACTTCTGGAGGGAGTTTTGTTGGAAAGCGGGAGCATCGTTTAGTCTCTCTGGGTTCCGATCTCCATCTTCCCATGGAATATTCCATTGTATCACACTTACCCATTCTCACCTGCCTCTCTTCTGTGTGTGTGTGTGTGTGTGTGTGTGCCAGCCACATGTATGCTCTCCTTTCAGGTTCTCAGACCCCGGGAAGCTGCCAGATCCAGTACATCCTTCGTCTATTCTCACGCTTGAGCCAAGCATGTCTAAATGCTCTGAAGCTTTGCCCTGGTTGGAAATGACTCATTCCAAAGAGGCCTCCAGCGGTTCCAGTTTCCCTATCTGTGCTATGTCATGCCGTTCCCTTAATTTCAAATAAAAGGCTGTTTACTTGCATCTGCTGTTGGATTCTATTTCTTCATTAGACCTGTCAGTATTTCAGTACGTTTACAAAAGATGGAAAATGTTGCCACAGTAACTTTGCAGGGATTTAAACCTCCTTGATTTAAACAAATTTAAAAATAATTACATATGAAATGCTACATACAGAGGCTTGAGAGACATTGTGAGCACATTTGATACATTTGATAAAAAAGTATTAAAAAAAACTAATTAAAAAAAAAAGAAGTAACTTCCTGGGTAGCTCAGTGGTAAAGACACTGGCTACCACCCCTGGTTTGCTAGTTCGCTAGTTTGAATCCCAGGGTGTGCTGAGTGACTCCAGCCAGGTCTCCTAAGCAACCAAATTGGCCCAGTTGCTAGGGAGGGTAGAGTCACATGGGGTAACCTCCTTGTGAACACCATAATGTGGTTCGTTCTCGGTGGGGCGCGTGGTGAGTGGTGGATGGCCACCCGGATTGAGGCGAATCACTATGCGACCAGGAGGAGTTAAAAAGCACATTGGGGATTGGGCAAATCCAAATTGGGAGAAAAAGGGGAAAAGAAAAAAGAAGTAACTTGTTACTATAAAAGCTACACTATTTTGGACACAGTCAGCTGTATCAACTGTAATGACACTAAATAATTTAGTTACGTTAGTAATGTTGTTATTTTTAGTAGTTACACCCCAACACTGGTGTGATTTTGCCTTGGTTAGCATTTATTATTTTACGTATCCGTTTCAAGATTTATGTTACCATTTCTAACATACAATATGTACATACAAGACAGTGACTTTTTATGTCTAGAAATAAATGTTCAAGTGGTCTTACACATAAAAACACGAAAACACACTATCTATTAATACATCCACAGTAACGGAATATAACAGTTAAGTCATGTACTGGAGCTGCATTAAAAGACAGTGTGTGTATGCGCTAAGCAGTCCCATGTGGATGAGGTTTACCTGCAGGCTTCCTCGTGGGCAGTACTCAGTAAGGATGCAGATGTTGGGTGGATCGATAGAGGCGCCGATAAAGTGAGTTAGATGCTCGTTCTGAACATCACGCATCTATAAAAAAGGTCAAAATGAGTAGAGAGAGAGAGAGAGAGAGAGAGAGAGAGAGAGAGAGAGAGCGAGCAAGCAAGCTGTTTAGTCCCTCTTTTCCAAAAGTCCCCATTAATCTCCCAGAACATCATATAAACTTAAAGGTTAAAATGGCACAGACGAACACTTACATGTTTGAGTTCAAACAGCACTTTCCTGGTGAGCTCGATGCGTTTCTTGTTGACATACTTAATGGCTGTAATGTTTCCCTGGAAAAGAGGCATCAACGCACATTAGTTTCACTCAGATTGCTGTCATGAGCTTAGTAAAGAGCCAGGAGGCTTTGAAGAGGGATAAAAAGTACTTCATCATTTAAGAGAAGTGCCACGTAATGTGCCAATTAAGCGCCATCCTAATTAATGGGAAAAGGGATGACCTGTGGACATGAATATCAGTAGTGACATATTATAGCAAATGCCAATTTCATTAATGAGGACACGTGGCCAGAAGTAGTTGACAGATGTTTATGTTTGATAACAAAAGCCGGAAACGGTAGACCAGATGTATCTTTGAGATACCAGATATTTTGGCAGAATGTGTGTTTGTGGTTACAGGATGTGTGTTTGACCTCTGGTTTGACAATTTTTTGAACATTGGTTTGAGGTTGACCGATGTTTTAACTGCTCAAAGTTTTGAACATTTTGTTGTGCATGCATTTTAAAAGGTTGGGAATATTCCTAAATATGTATAAGTTGGCACATTCAGAAAATATTCTCAAGGTTGATGACCATGGCTGTTTCTCCGGTGCAAGTGCAATTACCTGAATGTTTGACTTTTGCCCCGAAATGCAAGAATGGTTTGTGTCTGTCCACATTGAACATTGTGAAGCGTGAGTTTACCATTTCCCATGAATGCATTATTGGGTTCGAGTTTAATTCTAGTTTCTACACTAGAGAAATTGATGATGATTCGTTCGACAATCCGCCTTTGTTTATTGTGTATTGGTGTTATACCTATATTTGCATCTGGAAGAGTGTGACACCCGAGACACACCCGAGACACACCTCTGTCCATAATCGTATGGAATGGCGTAACCCCAAATGTATGATTCAGAGTTGTCTCTGATTTTATGAATGAGAAGCTGGACGACCATGGGCACTTCGGGGCTTAATACAGAAGATTCTGATGATGACTCATCTTTCTCAGTAGACTGTGACACTGATTCCTTTGATACAGTCTCTGAAGACACAGATGATGCAAACTATGACCGTGTTCTTGACTTGTCAGTCTGTGTATGAGCCTGTGTTGTTCAGGTTGCGTGAGGTGTTTGAAACAAACTTTATTTTCACTGATGCGATGTAATGGTGCTAAATGAGATTTTTCCAATGATAGACCAAATGTTTTCAAAAAAGCAAATATAAAGAAATGTATTTGTTTACGTAAGTGTGATGCTTGTATTTACTGTTTTGAGTGAGATGTGTAACTCACTTAAAATGACATATTTAACAAGAGGGTCTACTCAAACTTACTAGCCATGAGTAAGCAGGTTTTTTTTTCAGAATCCACCAATGGTCTTCCGTATAAATTAATGCTAAAACAAAATGCACTTACAATGATTATTTAACAAACTATCATGTTTAAACTTTTTCTTACAAAGTTTTTAAAGCACATACACTTCATAGGAGTAGGCTACTAAACACAACAATCTGTATCACACAGCATCAAAAAATACAAAATAAATGTAAACAAATGTTTGATTAAATTTAAATAAGCTTAATTGTACGTATAAAATGTATGCTAAACAAATGTACATGCATTGATTATATGTGAAATGTGTATGATATGGAATGTTGTGTTCGCATAGTCCTAATTTTTTTATGTTAGGTTCAAACATGTTATTGAACATCGTGTTAAAATAATAGATGGTTACTATTTCTTTTAATTATCATCAATATATTACAGTTAAACAATTATTTTAAATAAACCAATAATAATAATAATAATAATAATTTTAAATAGGTCTCTCTGTATCCATGGTTAAATTGATAATCAAGTTTAAATATTGTACATGTTATGATTCAGATTCAAAGAATAACTGAAAATGCTCTTATACATATTAAATAATAATTACTATTACTATTAATTAATAAAGAAAAAGTTTTTAAACATGACAGTTATATAATCAGTGAAAGTCCATTTGTTTAGCATTTATTGTACAGGTATATGTAGAATTAAGCTTATTTAAATTTAATTAAACATTTGTTTAAATTAACTTTGTATTTTTTGATGCTGTGTGATACAGATTGTTGTATTCCGCTTCTGTCGCTCACTTTGAAATTGTCAGGCATTGAACGTCCTTTTAAGGATGCGTCTTTATAAAGATGCCCTTCCACCTTTCCTTTGTAAAGAGGAACGCCACTCCAGCAGCCCCCTCTTCCCAAGGGATTGAGGACGACCCGGCTGGCAATGGATGCAATTTGGGGATGGCAGCGTGCTCGGATTCGCCGGGTAAATCCCCCACAAACCACCCGCCCCCTGGCAAGCTTGTTGACCGATGACACGACCGTGGTGGGTCTCATCAGCAAGAACAACGAGTCAGCATACAGAGAGGAGGTGCAGCGGCTGACGAACTGGTGTAGAACCAACAACCTGTCCCTGAATGTCGACAAAACAAAAGAGATGGTTGTTGACTTTAGGAGAGCACAAGGTGAACACACTCCGCTGAACATCGACGGCTCCTCTGTGGAGATCGTCAAGAGCACCAAATTCCTTGGTGTTCACCTGGCGGAGAACCTCACCTGGTCCCTCAACACCAGCTCTATCACCAAGAAAGCCCAGCAGCGTCTCTACTTTCTTCGAAGGCTGAGGAAAGCACATCTCCCAACCCCCATCCTCACTACATTCTATAGAGGGACTATTGAGAGCATCCTGAGCAGCTGCATCACTGCCTGGTTTGGGACTTGCACCGTTTCGGACCACAAAGCCCTGCAGAGGATAGTGAGGACAGCTGAGAAGATCATTGGGGTCTCTCTTCCCTCCATCAAAGACATTTACAAAAAACACTGTATCCGCAAAGCAACCAGCATTGTGGACGACCCCACACACCCCTCACACAAACTCTTTACCCTCCTCCCGTCTGGCAAGAGGTATCGAAGCATTCGGGCCCTCACGGCCAGACTGTGTAACAGCTTCTTTCCCCAAGCCATCAGACTTCTCAATACTCAGAGACTGGTTTGACACACACGTGTCCTGAGTTGCACTTTAATAACTGTCACTTTATAACTGTCTGCTACCTCAATAACTGCTATGTGCATAGAACATTATCTCATAGTATGTTATGTTTACATTTTTAGAAACTGTCATCTTTTTGCACTACTGAGTACTGGTCGGCGCTGCACTGTCTATTGTCCTGTTCATTGTCAGTAATTTGTTGTACTGTCCTGTACTTTTTGCACATGTTTGCACGTGCACTTTATATAGGTATATATAGGTAGTTTATATAGGTATTTTATTTTGTTGTGTAGTCTCATGTGGTCCTATGTTGGTCCTTTGTTGTTTTTATGTAGCACCATGGTCCTGGAGGAACGTTGTCTCGTTTTGCTGTGTACTGTACTAACTGTATATGGTTGAAACGACAATAAAAACCACTTGACTTGACTTGACTTGACTTCCGTCCAGGCTCAAGGTGAGAGCGGCTCACCTCATGGCCAGTCTGCTTACTCCCTCGAGCCCCCCCAAGCTGGATGACGAGTTTGCGCTGCATCGGAGAGCGTTCCGGCGTCTGACGCGGAAGACTCGACTGGACTGCTGCCTTCGGGTTGGCACGACCAGTCTGAAGCTGAATCCCAGATGGCTGACATGCTTGCCTGGCCCGCCATCAGTGTGGGCATGGACTGGACCCTCCGTCCTCCCCACAGCCTTCACGGCTAGAAGATTGGTTCCTCGGGTCCGGGCGCCGCTCACAGCCATGTGAGCATCCTCCACGGCAGTCACACCACTGGAGTTGATGCATATGAGACTGCTTCAGCACTGGCTCCAGACTCAAGTCCCAGGATGGGCATGGCGCTGAGGCACGCACCAGGTGTTCATCACCCGCCAGACTTTCAACCCCTGGACAGAACTCTGTTTTCTGCAGACAGGAGTCCCCCTGCAGCAAGTGTCCCGACGCGTTCTGGTCAACACAGATGCCTCAAAAGAGGGTTGGGGCGCCGTGTGCAACGGGCACGCAGCCGCTGGCTCCTGGACAGGGCCTCTGCTGCATTGGCACATCAACTGTTTAGAGTTGCCTGCTGGATTCCTTGCCCTGCGGAGGTTTCTCCCGCTGATTCAGGGCAAGCACGTCTTGATTCGTTCAGCACCGCAACGGTAGTGTACATAAAGAGCCATGGCGGCGTGCAGTCTTGTCATTTGTCACAACTCACCCGAAATCTCCTCATTTGGAGACAGCTGCATCCTGGGCAACCTAAACACGGCAGCGGACGCGCTGTCACGACAAGGTATCCCCAGCGGAGTGTGGAGGGTCCACCCCCAGGCAGTCCAGCCGATTTGGGATTGGTTCGGCAATGCACAGATAGACCTGTTAGCTTCCCAAGAGACCTCCCATTGCATGCTCTGGTACTTCCTAACGGGGACAGACGCGCTGGCTCACAGCTGGCCCCGGGGGCTGAGCAAGTACACATTACCCCCAGTGAGCCTACTTGCATGGTTGCTGTGCAAGGTCAGGAAGGACAAGGAACAAGTCACTCTGGTGGCCCCCTACTGGCCCACACGGACTTAGTTCTCGGATCTCACACTCCTCGCGACAGCCCCTCCCTGATGAATTCCCCTGAGGAAGGACCTTCTTTCTCAGGGACGGGGCACCCTTTAGGCATCTGCGCCCAGACCTGTGGAACCTCCACGTCTGGCCCCTGGATGGGATGTGAAAGATCTATGTGGCCTACCACCTGCCATCGTAGACACGATCAACCAAGCCAGAGCTCCCTCTACCAGGCAACTGTATGCCCTAAAATGGTGCTTGTTCGCGAATTGGTGTTCTTCCCAGTTCGAAGACCCACAGAGGTGCGCAGTCGGGTCAGTGCTCTCATTTCTGCAGGAGCGGCAGGAGGGGAGGCTGTCCCCCACCACCTTGAAGTTGCATGAAGCCGCTATCGCGGCCCACCACGACGCTGTGGATGGCAAGTCCTAGAGTAAGCATGGTTATCAGGTTCCTTACAGGCGCCTGGAGGTTGAACCCTCCCCAGCCAAGCCTGTTACACTTCACGAGATTTTACAATCTCAGGGTTGAGTAGGTCATCCCGTGTTTTCCCAGGTCCGAGCCAGTAGAACTCAGTAACGTGGAACAACTGACCGGGTGTACTTAACAATTAATATTTATGTATTTTGTAGTCTAATGCATACATTTCCAATGGCTGTCATTTTTGACTGGGAACACAAGTGTAAATTTTAAGAAAATGGTTCAGTTTTTTTCTGTTTCAGATACCATGTGTGGAAAAAATTAAGCAATTTTATTTCAATTGGATAAAGAACGTTTTTAATGAAAAAAACTGCATTACTGCAATCAAATCAGAAAAAAATAAAAATGTTGCCTCCCTTAAAAATTGCTGAAATTCCCTTAAACAAGCCCTGAGAATATCATAATAGACCTGGGCCCGGTTGCAAGAAACCCTTAATCTATGAAAACCCTTAGTGACGACAGACTTACAATTATAGTGTTTTCTTAACTTAATGTTAGATGTATAACAAATTGTCTAGATTTGCAGCGCAAAATACGGTGGAAATGCTTAATCACAGTCTGTGAAAATGGTCGATTGTTGAGTGAATCTTGAAGCTTGTCAAGAAGTGTGGGTCATATTTCACTCAAACATCAAAAGATAAATAACATCATAATAAATTATATTCTATATTCAAATATTTCAATATATGTGAATGTATAAATATAACCTTCTATTACCTTATAGTATCCAGTCTTCGCATAGATCTGGAAATTTCCATCCATGGTCATTAGAGAGCCACAGTTAGATCCTCTCTGCGAGAGGAACCATGAGTGAGATGTGTGAACATGACCACATGAGTGTGTTTAGGTTATAACTCCTAGAACCCGAATTATTCAAAATTATGCTGTGCTGTGTTTGGGTTCCCTTACCAATGACATGGTGAGTCTGCTGCAGGCCCTACGTAACACCTTTTCCATGTTACTCATCTGGATGTCCTCCCAGTTCACACGCCACAGCTGAGCGGCCAATTCGTTCTCCAGCTTCAGCTTCCTGATACACAACGAGTGAGAGACAGAGACAGAGAGAGAGAGAGAGAGAGAGAGAGAGAGAGAGAAAGAGAGAGAGTAGAGCATAAGCCAGGGAGAGGTACAATGGAAGGTGGGGTGCAATGGGGAATATTAGAAAAAAAGGTAATAAAGACAGGAAAAAAAGGAGGAGAACAACAGACCCAAAGTAAAAACAAGATTTGTAATTATTTTTAATAGGCAGACGCTGGAGGTGATTTGGGGATTTCAATGGGCATAGTCCCGCTGGATAATTCCCCGCGGACTTCCCGTTTCCCAGCACGCTCGTCTGCCCCGTCGAGTTCTGAGATGAGACTAGCTCGCCTCACGGCCAGCATGACGTCTATTTCGGGGCTCGCAAGCAGGATGAGTCCTCGATCGCTGCATCGGAGAGCACACTGGCGATGTCAGACACCGAGGACTCGACTGGGCTGCCACCTTCGGGTCTGCCTGTCCAGTCTGAGGCTGATGCAGAGCTGACCCCCATGCTTGCCCGGGCCGCCACGATTGTCAGGTTGGACTAGAACCCTCCAACCTCCCCTGAGCCCTCGTGGCTAAATGATTGGTTTCTGGGCTCATGGCGGTGCTCGGGGAACTACGTTGTCTCTGACAACTAAAGCTTACAGTGCCGCTGGACAGGCCACCTCCGCCCTGCAAGTACACCAGGCCAAGGCACAGAACGAGCTGCACATGGGTAGTCCTGATCCTGATATGATGCAGGAGCTGCGCTCGGTGACTGCCTCACCCTCAGAGCAACGAAGGTCACGACGCTAGCTCTCTTGGTGCTCCAGAAGTGCCACCTGTGGCTGAATCTGGTCGAGATGAGGGATATCCGAAAAAGTTAGCTTTCTCAATGCTCCCTCTACCAGATCGGCCTATTCGGTGACACAAACTTTGTTCAGCAGTTCTCGCCGTTGAAGAAGCAGATGGAGGTGATACAGCACATCTTGCCCCACAATGCCTCAAGATCCAGAGGGCATTCCCCTGCAGGAAGCTGACTCCCCCCTCCTCACGACCTGTCGCAAGGAAGCTGAAGGCTCATAAGCGCCCCAGACACAGATGAACCAATGAGGGAGATGTCCGCTGCTACCATGGAGCTAGTACCCAGACCACTCCTTCCCCCGGTGAAGGGCCGGAAGGTAAATCCTATGTTTCCTTATGTTTTGTGTTTGCCGAAAAAAAGAGCAGTTTCCTCACTCCTTGAGGCAGGACGAGAACGCCGCCACCCAGTGTGTGGAAATGGCAACCCTTCTGCACAAGGGCGCGATAGAGCCTGTCCCTCCAGCCGAGATGAGGAAAGCGTTCTACAGCCCTTAAGAAAGGAGTTGGGTTATGGCCAATCTGGGACCTGAAAGTTTTGGACCGGGCCTTACAAAGACTCCCTTTCAAGATGTAGACACACAAGCGCATTTTGGCGTGTGTACGGCATCAAGATTGGTTCGTGGTGGTAGACCTGAAGGATAGGTACTTTCACGTCTCGGTTTTACATCGTCACAAACCCTTCCTACAGTTTGCTTTCGACGGCCGGGTGTATCAGATCAAGGCCCTCCCCTTCGACCTGTCCCAGTCCTCTCGCGTCTTCACGAAGGTCGCAGAGGCAGCTCTTGCCCCGTTAAGGGATGTGGGTGTCCACATACTCAACTACCTCGATGATTGGCTGATTCTAGCACACTCTCGAGAGTGGCTATGCACACACAGGGACCTGGTGCTCACGCACCTCAGCCGTCTAGGGCTTCGGGTCAACTGGGAAAAGAGCAAGCTCTCACCTGTTCAGAGCATCTCTTTTCTCGGAATGGAGTTAGACTCAGTCTTGACAGCCTCACAAGCAAGTGCGCCCAGTCGGCACTGAACAGCCTGAACTAATTCAGGCGGAGGACAGCGGTTCCACTGAAACACTTTCAGAGGCTCCTGGGGCATATGGCATCCTCGGCGGTGGTCACGCAGCTCGGGTGGATGTATATGAGACCACTTCAGCACTGGCTTCAGACTTGAGTCTCGAGATGGGCATGGCGCCAGTGGAGACTCCACCCCCAGGTGGTCCAGCTGATTTGGAGTCGACTCGGCAAAGCACAATTAGACCTGTTCGCTTCCCGGGAATTCTCCCACTACCCGCTTTGGTATTCCCTGACAGGAGCCCCCCTCGGGACAGACGCGCTGGCACACAGCTGGCCCCAAGGGCTGTGCAAATATGCATTCCCAAAGTGAGCCTTCTTGCACAGACCCTGTGCAAGGTCAGGGAGGACGAGGAACAAGTCACCCTCGTGGCCCCTACTGGCCCACCCAGACTTGGTTCTCAGACCTCACGCTCCTCATGACAGCACCTCCCTGGCAAATTCCCCTGAGGAAGGACCCCTCTCTCAGGGACAGGGTACCATCTGGCACCTGCGCCCAGACCTCTGGAACCTCCACATCTGGCCCTTGGATTGGACGTGGAAGACCAAAGTGGCCTGCCACCGGCAGTGGTAGACATGATTACTCAGGCCAGGGCTCCCTCTATGAGGCAGCTTTATGCCCTGAAGTGGCGCTTGTTCACGAGTTGGTGTTCCTCCAGAGGCGAAAACCCCCAGAGATGCGCAATCAGGTCAGTGCTTTCCTTCCTGCAGGAGAGGCGGCTGTCCCCCTCCACCTTGAAGGTATATGTGGCCGTCATAGTGGCACACCACGACACGGTGGATGGTAAGTCCCTAGGAAAGCACAACCTGATCATCAGGTTCCTCAGAGGCACCCGGAGGCTGAATCCTCCTAGGCCACACCTCTTCCCCTCATGGGATCTCTCCATGGTCCTCCTGGGCCTTCGGTGAGCCCTGTTTAAGTCAGTCGAGCTGAAAGCCCTTTTCTTAAAGATGGCCCTCCTGATTGCGCTCACCTCCATCAAGAGGGTTTGGGACCTGCAAGTGTTCTCAGTCAGCGACACTTGCCTGGAGTTCGGTCTGGTAGATTCTCACGTGATCCTGAGACCCTGGCCGGGCTATGTGCCAAAGGTTCCCACGACCCCCTTCAGGGATTGGGTGGTGAGCCTGCAGGCACTGCCCTGGGAGGAGGCAGACCCAGCACTGTCGTTGCTGTGTCTGGTGCGTGCTTTGCAGATCTACTTGGATCGCACGCAGAGCTTAAGATGCTCTGAGCAGCTCTTTATCTGCTTCGGCGGACAGTGGAAAGGGAACGCTGTCGGCAGACTCGCGTCTCCCTTGGGCAGAGCTCTCTCTGCCCTGGTCGCTAAGTTTGTAGAGCTCCTCCCCTCGAGGCAGGACTTACCACCACGCCTCTTCCACATGTGGCTGGTGAGCCCACGTGTCGTATTACCACGTTACCTCTCCTCTAGGCAGGATGTGGTCTCCGCAGGGTTTTTCCCCCCTGAAAGAACAGGAAAGGAAAAGAACACATTCCACGATGCATATAACAGTGTTAGATTGCCCCAGCCAAATGTAATACTCTGTGGAGAGAAAACATAGAGAGAAAAGGCAGCGGCTGGTGTGGCCTGTTCTCATGTTAGTTACCTCACTTCCCCCCCTGGGGTGTAGGGAACTACATGACGTCTTGTGGGGCATTGGGGGAGGTTACGTGCGGACTGATGCACTGGCTATTACGCACACAGCAGCTTACTTGCATCTGTATCAGCAGTTCACGTACCACGGTTCAGCTGTTGTGGCGTTTTTCTATAGGGACCACTAGTGCCACTATATCGACATAACATCGAGTGAGTGACAGAAGGGGAATGTCTCGGTTACTGTTGTAACCTCCATTCCCTGATGGAGGGAACGAGATGTCCCTCTTGCCACAACGCTGTACTATCCGCTGAAATGGCTGGGACCTTGTCTCGGCTCCTCAGCACAAAACCTGAATGAGTGGTCGCATTCCAGCTCCTTTTATTCCCATACTTCCGGGGGAGTGGCATGCAAATTCCACTTGCCAATTCAAATTTTCTCAAAGATTAGAGGTGTTTGGGACTCCCAAGAGTGACTCCTAGTGTCACTACATCGACACAACGTCTTGTTCCCTCCATCAGGGAATGGAGGTTACAACAGTAACTGAGACGTTTCGCACTAGGCTAGTCATAATATGCGTAACTTGCACTGTGTCACATGCATTGTGAATACGATGCTTCCGTTAAAAACAAGCTACATGCAAATCGATATCCTAAACTGTTTAAACAAGGAACATTAATAACTTCTATAGAGTAGCTAATACGTCAGAATTCATTATATGCGTATATACAGTATTCAGTTTTCACAACAAGGACAGTTGTGCAGTATTTTTTATATAGCCTAACATATCTTTTATATGTTTGATACATGTTTAAATTAAGAAAATGTTTACACATTTTTTTCTATATGATTAAAGATTAAAGTTTGACCTTTTTGTTTGTCACTTTGCACATTAACAGAGTAAAACTGACTGAAATTAATGAATATGTCATGATTAAATAAATACTAAAACTATGGCTAAAATGTAGTTATTTTTAAATAAGAATTATGTACATTGCAGTTTGAATTTTTGCCTCTGAAAGCAAGTAACAGTGTCTGTCTTCACAATTGTAGAATGACCAACTTGGAGAATTAGCTATTCATTAAATTGTGCATGTAAAAATAGACACATTGAATCTCAGAAATACACCTGGCCAGAAACAGAAGATCACCAACACATACTTTATATGATTTACAGTCTAAAGCAGGTATCTCCAAATTTATTGTGAGTTAGAGCTAATTAAAGGGATAAAATAATCTGCAGGGCTTGTTTGATATTACCCAAAAACATCCATTTGCTATTTCTTTATCTTTTGTTTCAGGCAACAACACTGCTGTCATTTTTATGTCCAAGGATAATAATCTCATCTCTTGATTTACTGGCTCAATAAATATTGTTAATGATTTCTCTGAAACATTTAAAACAATTTTTATACCACAGCATTGCATTATCTGCTAAATCATTTTGCAATCATTAAATCAACTGCCTGTCACCCGACTATGAAGTAGTTCCAGGTCAGTCTATTGTAAGGTGTTTACACAATTTTGAATCCCCCCCAAAATGACTTTTAATATCTAAGGAAAGCACAGTCATCACAATAGTCTCTCTCTCTCTCTCTCTCTCTCTCTCTCTCTCAGAAACTTGTTACTCTATATGCAATAATTTAATGTGTCACTTTTAAACTGAGTGGACTATAAGAAGACAGATAGTAAGTGCTATTTACATGAACTTTGTCCCAACTTAAAATGTAAATATAAAAATGTGTATAGAATATTGAATATTTGTATTGTTATATGAAATGTTGAAATAAAATGTAAATGAAAGAAAATGTAGGGTTCATTTGGGCTATTTATAGAAGTGCTCTGATGGCTCTGTGCTGTCTGGAGACCACTGGAAACCACATAAGAACAAACCAAAATGTGCTGAAATTGGGAAAACTGTTGAACATTTTGACATGTAATTAAAGAAAACCCATCATTGGCTCCAATGCTTGGTATCATTACAAGAAATCATATTTGATTCGGTCACTGATTATCTTAATCATATAAAGTCATGGAGATTTAGATGTAGACTGAGTTGATGTATCTAAGTTGGTCTCTGGCGGGATCTGGAAGTTAGCTCCCTAATTAAACACCAGGATCAAATTGATGAAGAGATATAAAGAGAAAGAGACATACACAGACAGACAGAGAGATAGAATACCAGACCCAGATAATATAAACATTACTACACCAGACATGCAGTGATGCATGTGTGTGAGTGACACAACAAAACTAGAATACGTTATATTCATCAAGTTGATTAAAAGGCAAGCAACTTTGCACAGCTTTAATTATAATGGGAACATTGTAGTTTTGTCATGTTGTGTTGCTCGCTCTCAGTGTAGACACAGTGTTGCAGGGATCTGGGCGGGTCTTGACTGACCTGTAGATGAAGACTGTGACCGTCACAATAATGATGAAAATGAAGCACACCACTATGGAGACCATCTGGTGCATGGTGACAGTCTCTGAGGAGTGAAACCAAGAGCACACAAATCAAGTTTTTAAAGATCACTCCACATTAATTTAAATTAAATAATTCACATTTATTCTGTTGAATGTTATTCAATCTCCAAATCTTAAAAACAGACAGAAATATTGTTTTGGGTGTATGATGAGGGATATGGCCAAATTATTAATGCAAACTATCAAATTGTGGGTGTGCGTCGTGACAGCACAAATAACAACACTTGCAATTTTGAACACACCCTCCAAAATGAGGCTTTTACGTGTGTTAACGGCAACAAATGCATGCTCACAGTATGGCTCTTACTAAATTTGTATTTATTAGTAAATATGACATTTAATATTATAAATGTATGTATTAATAGGATTGTATGATATCATCATAATATCCCTGGTATTTAACTTGTTGATGAGAATACCTGTATATGACACTCTTTTCTTAAAATTGTGAATCAAAACGATTGCAGAGCGCAGGACGAATGAATTATTTTCAAAGAAGAAAATACAATATTATGTCCACATCACACCACTGATGAAAAATAAAACAAAAACAGAACTTCAAACTGCAAATATCTTGAGGTAGGTCTAACGCGTGTATTTAGTGATATATCGGCAGTTAAAAATAATGTTTAAAACATTGAAATTAGGGCTGTCAATCGATATTTTTTTTAATCAAATTAATTACATGGTGTCCCGATTAATTAATCGCAATTAATCGTATATACAAATATTTGCTGAGAAAGCCCCTTATTAAAACAATAATTAAATATATAATGATTATACATATTTATATCAATATATAATTATACATAGTTATCTTTAAATAGTAAATAATATATATATATATATATATATATATATATATATATATATATATATATATATATATATATATATATAAATAAAAAAATATTCAGATAATTAAAATGCATTACATTCTTGTAGCAGAAGTGTTAATCATTGATAAAACAATATAAAAGCAGCTTTAGAATACAATGTATTGTTTACTACCATATTACTGAACATAAGTCAATCATTGGTACACAGTTCACAGCAATCCATTTCACAAGTGAATTTGTCCATCAGTTGGAGATTTATTATGAGGGCTTGTTTAAGAGCCCGTCAATCTACACCAGCGTCAGACATTTTTTTTTTTTTTTTTTTTAAGAAACAAGCCAGGGGTATACATAGGGTGACCACCTGGCTATTGCTCTGTTGCAGGTCAGCAGACCTGATTTTGCGTTACAATGCGGGACACGAGGGAGAGACAACTTACTATTATTGTACTAGGTGAATAACTATTGATTTTATATTAGATGTATTTTTGCAGTGATGGTAAATGTTAATGACGGCGCTGTGAACGTCACTCAGTTTGGCATAAGGTCTACGATACAAACTGATTTTAACAGCACAGACCTACTCAATGTAAATATAATGAAGTGAAAATAATAATCTAATCGTTAAAAAGCACATTTCCAAACAAGCACATCAATTCCATTATTAAAGACTAGAAAGATTAAATGCGTTCTTACCGGGTTTAGTGCATCTTGAATAAAAAACATTTTTTGTCTGATCTGGCTGCTTCGAGTAGGGCCTTCTCATTCATTATGACTGTAGAACTCCTGGCAGGTGTAGGTGTTCACTTTCACCAGGAGTTCACTTTTGATGAGGTCCACAGATGCTCAGTTCCTTGTCTCTGTCCACGCAGCGGTCATCAGTGAAAACACCCTCTCCACGAATGCGTTGGTGACAGGAATGCTCAAAGCCAAAGATATCAGAGCTGTCACGTTTGGGGCACTGAACTGCTTCAGCAGAGCTGTCCTTGAAACTTCGGTGGCATACCCTGCACTCTCCTTTTTTAGGGTCACCTGTAACTGGTTTTAACCATGTATATATTTTCTCCAATTCTTTATTATACGAACAAAGACACTTTTTCTTCTCGGGAGCTCCGGATAGACCCATTATCTGTTGCAGTTTTTTTTCCAGTGTTTTCCCGCTCTGGCAAGAAAAAAGGCTGCGCTGCGCATGTTCAGTGTTTTCTTATTAACTTTTATTTATAGTGATTTTGTAATTAAAGGACGATGAAATAAAATGATGCCGAAATAATAATACCAAAATTGAAATGTGGGACACTGCTTATAACTTGCGGGACACGGGACAAAGCTTCCAATTTCGGGACTGTCCCGTGGTCACCCTACCATACGACCTGCGTCAGACATGCTTGTGTAGCGTCTCGGGTGCATTATAAAAATAAAATGTTTAGGTCACTGTGTCAAGTTAAATATAGTTTACTACTCAATCTTTAAACACACATTGAAATACCTTAGTTCGCATTTGAACCCTTAGTAACGCATATCTGTGTTGTTTTCTTCACTGTATAAACTGTCTGTTGCTCACACAGCTGAAATTTCACTCACTGCCCTCTGGAGTATACAGGTGGTACTGCGATTAAATGCGTTAATTATTTTAATGCGTTATTTTTGGTATAATTAATCGTGTTATTAACGCGTTAACTAGACAGCCCTAATTGAAATACTAAATTATTTGGACATAAATTGGTTGTAGAAATTTAGTTTTTGTTATAAAAGTTGTATAATCATTAGTTATGTTATCATTTATGATTTTGAGTTCTAAAGTAACCAAAACCATTTTTTAATGAAAGATAATTCAATATCACATTTAAAACCATTTGCATTGACACCAGCCTTTATTTTGCACATTTGGATCCACACCTCTAAATGCATATTCATTTTGGTGTAACACACAAAAATTGTGAAGACATGCTATTTTATGCACATGCTATCAAGTTTGCACGTGTTTTTATACACGCAAACCTTTAATAAAACAGGGCCACAGTTCTTTTAAATTAATGAACTGGCCTACTTAACTGACTAATTAACCTATTGTATGAGTAAATAGGGTTCTGCTTACTTGCCATGCAGGCAGGGTTGTCATACTTGAAGCCGCATAGAGGTTTATCAGGCGGAGGACTCCCTTTCAGCCAGTGCACCTTCATACCTGGCTCTGGAATCATCTGCTTCTGACTGCCGTTATACACAGACACAATCTAGAACATACACATACAGATCATATCAGTTGTGGTGGTGAGATGGATTTAGCCAGTGATGAATTTTAAATATGAAGAGGTGTATGTGATCAGATGAAGTTCCTTATACCTGATAAACTCCTGTATCAGTGTCAGTCATGTCCCACAGAGCAAAGTCAATTTCCCGGTCGCCATTCTCATCTAGCTGAACGAGTCCAGTGACCCCTTTGCAAATAACAAGAATTAGATGATGGAGAAGTATGATAACAAAATAACTGATATGTTGGTCAGGCTTCAAATTACACTCTTGCACCTTATTTAGTTGATAGCTGCTTCAACATAACTATGGATATGTCCCACTAATGTTTAACAAATTGTCCAAATCTTTTTTGTCTTAATTTTGAATTGCATATCATCTCGCTTACTTTCGTAACCTCTATTCCCTGATGGAGGGAACAAGACGTTGTGTCGATGTAGTAACACTAGGGGTCGCTCTTGGGAGCCCCAAAACACCTCAGATCTTTGAGAAAAGGCTAATGAAAATTGGCAAGTAGAATTTGCATTCCACTCCCCCTGACAAAGGGGTATAAAAGGAGAAGGAATGCCCACTCTAATTCAGGTTTTGTACTAAGGAGCCGAGACAAAGTCCCGGCCATTTCAACATCTCGTACCTCCATCAGGGAACGGAGGTCACAACAGTAACCGAGATGTTCCCCTTCTGTCACTCACTCGACGCACTTGGGGTGCCTATAGAAAAACAGCACAACAGCTTAACCCTGTTACGTGAACTGCCGATGCAGGTGCAAGCGAGCAAGCTGCTGCGTGCATAATACAGGAGCATCAGACTGCACGTAACCTCCCCAAATGCCCCAAAAGACATCATGTAGTTCCCCACATCCCTGAGAGGGGGAAGCGATATAACTAGAATGGGAGCCGGCCACGCCAGCAGTGGCCTTTTCTCTCTATGTTTTCCTGTTTCCTCTATGGAACATGATGATCAAGTCGTGCTTACCTAGACTTACCTTCAACTGTGTTGTGGTGCGCTTCTATAGCAGCTACATACACCTTAAGGGTGGAGGGGGACAGCCGCCCCTCCAGCTTCTCCTGCAGGAAGGAAAGCATTGACCTAACTGTGCATCTCTGGGGATCTTCGCTATGGGAAGAACACCACTTAGCGAACACACACGACTTCAGAGAATACAGCTGCCATGTTGAAGGAGTGTCCCACAGCGACCTCAGCCGCTGCTGACTCCAGA
The DNA here is from genome assembly GCF_025860055.1 of Xyrauchen texanus. Lineage (NCBI taxonomy): Eukaryota > Metazoa > Chordata > Actinopteri > Cypriniformes > Catostomidae > Xyrauchen > Xyrauchen texanus. Next base: position 30,884,505 of record NC_068301.1, read on the forward strand.
GAAGGAGATGGTGGGCGAGTAGCGACATGCGAGGAGAACGTATGCTTTCTTGGCAATTTTTATATGCTACTGTCAACACATGCTTGCCCCGGATCAATGGTAATAGCCTCCACAGGGCAAGCAGTACAGCCAGCAACTCTTGGCAGTTGATGTGCCAACACAGCCGTGGATCTGTCCAGGAACCAGTGGTTGCGTGCCCATTGCCCCAGCCCGACTTGGCAGCATCTGTGGTGACACGACGCATCTGGACACTTGCTGTAGGGGAACTCCTGCTCGTAGAAATGCATGGTCTGTCCAAGGGCTGAATAAGTGGCGCCAGAGTGGTGTGCCGTGGTGCCATGCCCATCTCGGTACTTGAGTCTGAAGCCAGTGCTGAAGTGGTCTCAAATGCATCAACACGATGCATCGGTGTCTGACGGCATGGAAGTGAGTGGTGCCCTTCACCCAGGAACCAATCACCTATCCGCGAGGGCTCAGGGGAGGACAGAGGGTTCCAGTCCAACCCGATACTCTCAGTGGCCCGGACAAGCATAGCGGTCAGCTCTGTGTCGGCCTCAGACTGGGCAGGCAGACCTGAAGGTGGCAGCCCAGTCGAGTCCTCGGCGTCTGACATTGCCAGTGCGCACTCCGATGCAGAGATCGAGACCTCATCCTGCTCGCAAGCAAAAGAGATGTTAAGCTGGCCATGAGGCGAGGCGGTCTCATCTCGGAATTCAATGGGGGCAAATGAGTATGCAGGGGAACAGGAGGTCCGTGGGGATTTACACGGCGAGACCGAGCCCATTGAACGCCTGCCGTACCAGCTTCGTACCTGTAGGTAGAAGCCACTGTGTGACTGGAGTGGCTTTCCCCCTGAAGAAGGAAAGTTGCGACCGCAACGTTGCCATGGTCATATTCTCGCAAAGAGAACATGAACCATCCACAAACGCTGCCTCAGTGTGATCGCTGCCCAGACACGTAAGGCAGCACCTTGGCAGTCCGAGGCAGAGAGATAACGACCGCATCCAGGAATCACATCTTTAAAAAGACGTTCATGTCAATATGTTTGCTCTTAAAGAGGAAATATCCTCTTTTAGCAGAAATATACTCTCTTAGTAGCGCTGTCGAAGTGCCCAGGGGCGTAATCTGAACATGAAAATTCCACTAACTAATTCTCATTGGCCTTTTCCCAAAGATCTGAGGTGTTTTGGGGCTCCCAAGAACAACCCTTAGTGTCACTACATCGACACAACATCAAGTGAGTGACAGAAGGGGAACTGCTGTAATCATTGAAATAATAATAATAATAATACAATTTGGAACTTTTTTGTGTGAAATATTTGGTTTGAAAAGTGTGCTTGTGCAATGTTTCTTAAAAAAAATGGCACCTTCATGCATTTTGAGTGTGGCATAAATCTAAATACTGTTCGGGCCATTGTATTCCTTTGACATTTCTCTGTCAAATTGACACTGAAACATTGTATTTAGCATTTGGCCAAATCTGCACTGACACATCATTATCTGCTCATGATGTAGCAGTTTAAATATAATTATAATAAAAAATAATATAATAAACAGACGTTGAAAAAAAAATGCTTGGCTAAAACCACACAAGGGGAAGGAGGCTAAAAGATAATCATACTTAGTTTATCCAGTAGATTTTCTCATCAATGATTCTGCAAGCACTGAGCAAGCATATATATGTGCTTTTTGCCAGTAATGTGACTCTTTCCTGGTGCTCAGTATTAATATGCACACTCTGATCACGCTTTTCAGATGCTTGGCACCGAGCCCAGCATGTCCAATCAGTTATTGATTTAATCATGAATATAACTGACTCTTCCCCTTCCATCCTACTTTTTAGAAACTTGCCAGCGGCTATAAAGGCAGATGGCTCTGCACTGAAAAAGTGAAGTGGCTCAAATGTACTTTGATAAAGATGACACAAATGCTACTGTATCTTCCAATATATGCAAAGTGGCCTTCAAATACTAGTGCTGTTCATAATTATTTAATTTAAAAATGCACCCGCTAGCGCTAGATAGTGATTTTAAACATCAGCACAACTTTGTGTATTTGGACATCTGACATGGTTGCTGTTCACTCCTTCAAAAACACGATTCTGCAACAGTTAGAAAAGCACTTCAAGTTAGAGTATAATGACTTGGCGGACTGTACCATGTGTAGTGTACGACATCACGACTAGTCAACATTGACTCGAATTATGGGCTTGACTAGTTGACAATTAAAAAAACAGTAGTCGTGCAACCCCTACTTTTTGGTGTTTTTTGTTGTTGTTGTCCTTTTTGGAGTTACGCATGAATAAATTTGTCTTCTTATTTAAAAAGCATTACATCCTGTCTACACCGGGCACGTTTGTTGATGCTATGTGACGCAATGCAACAGCTTGAGGCTGTCTACACTGAAGTGAACATTCTAAATAATGCACAGACAGAACGGACCAATCAGCTGTAAGCTCGAACTATAAAGGGGTTGGAGTAGTTCTGCTACAGGGCATTTGTTTACTGTTGGCCGCAACAGATGCTTCCAGTGTGAACAGCGTCATTGATAAGCATGGAAAAAAAGGCTTTTGACGTGACGTACTGCTCACGTCCAGTGTAGACAGGGTGTTAAGAATGTTTTCTTAACAGAAAGCAACAACCCTTAGCATTAAATCCAGTGGTCACTTTTGGTAGCATGATTTTATGAACGCTCTCCTCTGAAAGACTTATATAAACTTTATTTAGGTAGGTGTCATTAGGTAAAAATGCACACATATATAGTATGAAAATTTTAAAGTAACGTATGTAAATTGTACTTAAATGGAGTACTTAATGTATTTTAACTACTCAATCGTTAACAGTCATGTTAAAATAACAAGATTTGTGGTGGAACTTGGCTGATTCACACCAGTCTGACTGTAGTTACAAGAATTTTGAGAATTGCTATTCCCAAAATATACTTAACCCCCATGTGGCTACCACCTAATTTCTTGGCAAAATGGTGTAAATAGAAGAGTTTGGATGTCTGAGTAGTTTTCTGCATTATAATGGTTTGGTATACTCTCAAGCTGCACACTCTTAGGGCTGCAAAATTAACTTAAATTAAAGCATTTGCCAAAATTGCAATTTAAAATAGAATTGCAATATCTATCAATATAGTTCCCTTTACAAAAAGCTTCACTATGATGCTGTGCTTTGCTAAGCGCTTTGCGTCCATTTTAGATCTTTGAGGCTTGAACCACTCGGTCAGGGTGTTCAAGTTCAAGATGCTAACTGTCTCAGATCCAACATTACGATTGGCTGATCATGATCGATCTCATGGACGCATATTTCCATATTGGAATTCTGCCACAGCACAGGAAGTTCCTGAGGTTCGCTTTCGGGGACGAAGCCTTCCAGTATCGGGTTCTTCCATTCGGCCTAGCCTTATCACCCCGCACATTCACAAAATGCATGGATGCAGCACTGGCTCCTTCGCGACTCCGGGGCATCCGCATTCTGAATTACATAGACGACTGGCTCATCTTAGCGCAGCTCCAAGAACTGGCAGTTCAGCACAGGGATATTGTCTTAGCTCATCTGGTATCTCCGGGTCTGAGACTCAACGTCAAAGAGCTTTCTCTCTCCTACCTATCACCTATCTGGGGGTTATGATGCGGGCACAGTTGTCTCCCGCTCGTATCACGTCCATTCAGAACACCCTGAGCAAACTCAGGCTAGGTCAAGGTTGCACTGTTCACCAGTATCAACAAATACTAGGTCTCATGGAATCTGCGTCCACGGTGATCCCTTTGGGCCTGCTCCATATGAGACCGTTTCAGCTGTGGCTAAAAGCCAGGGGATTTCATCCAAGGGCCAGTCCCCTAGGGCTAATAAGGGTTATGCGCCGCGTGCTTCGTTCCCTTGCTATGTGGTTCAGACCCCGGTTTCTTACCTTGGGTCCCACTCTAGGTGCGTCTCGTCGTCACAGGCTGCTAACGACAGACGCCTCCCTGACGGGCTCGGTAGCGGTCTTAAGTGGTCGTCCAGCTCAAGGGGATGGAAGGGTTGTCAGCTCGGTTGTCACAGTAACTGTTAATGGCTGTATGAGTTAATGGCTGTATTTCTGACCCTGAAATACTTCCTCCAGAGGCTTCCATGTCTTGGTGCGGGTGGGCAATACAGTGGTAGTCTCTTACATAAACCATCAAGGAGGTCCACGTTCACGTCAGCTAAATTTCTGGCACGTCGGATTGTCCTTGGGGCCCAGGGCAAGCCCCTGTCACTCAGGGCATTTCATATCACTGGATGGCCGTATGTGGGAACAGATTTACTGTCCAGACAGAAAATACCGACGGGTGAGTGGAACAAATCTGGGTGAGATTTTACAGGGTAGAAGAGGACCTCTTCACCTCTATGAACAGCGCAATGGCTCCTCTACTTCTCCCTGAGTCACTCAGCCCCCCTGGGTCTGGACGCAATGGAGCATACATGGCCCAGAGTGTGTCTGAATGCGTTTCCCCCGGTTTCTCTGCTCCCGGGAGTCTTGGCCAGAATTCGCCAACAAGGGTCTTGCCTCTTATTGACAGCGCCTCGCCGGCCGAACAGGATTTGGTTCTCAGAGCTGATATCTCTCCTCGACGGCTCGCCTTGGGCGATTCCGGACAGCAGGGACCTTCTGTCTCAGGCGCAGGGGAAGATATTTCATCCCCGCCCGAATTGTGGAAACTTCATGTTTGGCCCCCGAAGGGTACCAACTGAGGGACACAGGGCTGTCACCTGAGGTTATTGAGACCATTCTTAGTGCTAGGTCTCCCTCTACCAGAAGAATCTACACCAATAAATGGGGTGTCTTCAAAAAGCGGTGCAGTTCACATGGTGCAGATCCAGTTAACTGCCAGATTGTTTCAGTTCTGGACTTTCTGCAGGAAAAACTGTCAACAGGCATATGCCCTGCTACTCTCAGGGTTTATATAGTCACCATTTCGGCTTGCCACGCCTTGATGGATGGGGTGCCTTTGGGGAGACATCCTCTACTCGCTCGCTTAATTCGTGGAGCCATGTAACTGAGGCCTGGAGGGTCTGGTTGAGACCCCCTTTGAACCTCTAGAGTCAGCATCTTACAGACTTCTGACTCTCAAGATGGTTTTCTTATGGTGATTACCTCTATTAAGAGGACTGGGGATCTACAGGCTCTGTCTGTTTTGCCGGCCTGTTTAGAATTTGCCCCAGGTATGGCCAAAGCTATTCTGCATCCTCATCCTGACTACCTTCCTAAGGTGCCTTTTTCGACACTACATCCTGTCACTCTGGAAGGATTCTGCTCCCCGCCGTTTTAAACGCCGGAGCAGGAAAGACTTCACGGACTCTGCCCAGTCCGTGCCCTTCAGACTTATGTCCACCATACTAGCCAGTGGCGTAAGTCAGGGCAATTATTTGTCTGCTATGGGGGCCACAACAGGGGGGCAGCCGCTACCAAGCAGACTATGTTACATTGGTTGAGGGATGCTATTGCCCTGGCCTATGAGGCGCGCGGTCAAGCTTTGCCAGTAGGTGTCAGGGCTCACTCCACCAGAGGGGTCGCCTCCTCTAAAGCCTTGGCTAGAGGGGTCCCTCTGCAGCACGTTTGTGATGCGGCAGGCTGGTCCTCTCTGCACACATTCATCAGATTTTATAGTTTAGATGTTCATGCTACTCCGGGCTCTTACGTCCTTGAGTCGACATCTCAAGCTCATGCATGAACAAGATTGTGATGCGGCAGGCTGGTCCTCTCCGCACACATTCATCGAATTTTATGGGTTAGATGTTTATGCTACTCCGGGCTCTTACGTCCTTGAGTCGACATCTTAAGCTCATGTCTGAGACTTCTCGCGTTCTTGTGAGCACACTTCACAACCGTAGGGGTCCGGACAGCCCCAGTGTGGCGGTATGGGTATTGCATTCCCAAAGCGCTTAGCAAAGCGCAGCATCATAGTGAAGCTTTTTGTAAAGGGAACGTCTCAGGTTACATGTGTAACCCTTGTTCCCTGAAAAAGGCGGAATGTGATGCTGAGCTTCTTTGCCGCACTGGGACGTCCCAGGACTGCTCTTCAGAAAAAATATCTGACAACACGCTGGTGACGCCTCTATTTATAGCCTGGCCACAGGTGCATCTAATGATCTCACCAGCCGAGGCTATAAATTCCGGTCAATGTTCATTGATGTGTTACACACATATTCACAGCTGGTCACAATGCAGGATTGTTCCCAAAGCGCTTAGCAAAGTGCAGCATTTCGTTCCGCCTTTTTCAGGGAACAAGGGTTACACATGTAACCCGAGACGTTTTTATGTCCATATTGCAAAAAAAACACTCTAAACCCATTAAGTTGAAATGTACGTCACAAGTCCAGTGAAAATCTCAGTATTGGTGGGGTGTCTTAGCCTGTTGATACTGATCAATACTGCTCAGCATGGGAAGCGAGAGAGACAAACTGGAGATGAACAAGACAGCGTGTTAATGACTTGTGAGTAGAGAAATGAAAGCAGTAAATGGAACACACAACTGAACACACAATAAAAATAAAATATTGCAAGACTAAGGTTTTATTGTGGTGGGACAGTTTGATCTCATAGTATTTGTAGAGTAGGATTTGTTTGTAATGTTTACAAATGTATACATTTTTGTACATCTGGATAAACACTGAAATGTACCATATCAACATATTGACATCATCTAAAATGTCAACACATTTACCAACACAGGAAATCCACATGCAGCTTCCGAATGATCATGTACCCTAAATTTGACTCCATAATGCAGAATTACTAACAAGCGGCATCTCCCAGACATTTTTGCAGTTTTGGGGATTTTTTGGGTTCCGAATTTAGGAAGGGAAAGTCCTATTACAGCAGTAGAACTTTCAACCTCTGCCTTTACGTATGTACAAAGAGACGGACAAATCTTTATGTCAATGTATACAATGTACTTTATATGTACTAGAACCCCACTTTGCCTGCAAATGCTTGCTACTAATGAGATAATGCTGGATGGGTAAAAATCATTGCTGAATAAAGAGACTAAAAGACAGCATTGTGTTGAGAGAGTCTTATAAAAATAGATGTCATGAATGCACGTCTCACTCGCCCACTGTGCAGCTAGTGATGGTGATTTGGGCTCCCATGGTCCCAGCGGAGAGCCAGGTTCAATCAGTAGCATAGAGTTTCAGCCATGACACTGCACACTAACAGAGGCGCCAGTGTAATGTGCACGTGTGTACGAGTGTTAAGTGGGATTACGTGCATGTCTGCATGCTCAGGAGTGTTTGTCTTTCCTATCGAGGTCACAGGTCCCTCCCTCCTCAATATTTGATCCAGAATGTTCCTGTTTTTACACCATCAAATTGAATGAATTAGGAAAGTGGTTACTGGAGCCTGCAACAAAGTCTACTCTTTGAAACAGCTAATTTATTCACACTGGCCTCAGAGAAAAACATATTTTTATGAGGTTATATATGTGCAATTACACATCAGCACGACAGCCTTCCCCTTGTGCCAGCAGTGCTAGACAATGGCAATGCCAACATTACTGGCATGGCTGACAATAGTGCATCGAGAGGGCAATAACAGCCATGACAGCCCCAAACATGCTGTCTTTGTTACTCCTAAGAAAACAGTGTATGTGAGAGATAAATTAACTTCAGTAAAATATCTATTTTGATATTGTATTTCTTGGTATTCCAAATGTTAGGGATGCAGCCATATTACTACCGGTCGATAAATGTGCATTTATGAAGTTATCGGTTGGGAATTTTTTTTTGCGGAAATACATTTTAAAATATAAGTTATGAAAATATATTTGGAATTATCCTATTGTTCATCTCAGTTGAGCTCGCTCTCTCTCTTTCTCACTCACTCACTCACACACTCACTCACACACTCACACACTCACTCACACACTCACACACTCACGCACACACACACAGAGAGATAGAGCAGTTATTTCCCAAAATTTCCACAGAAGTTTACATAAAGGCTAAAGAGGATTGACACTTTTAACCTACTTGATGTTCTACTGTTCTTGTGAGGATCATAGAAGCTAGATTCTAGTTTTATATGGGGACGTGGGGAAATGTAATAGTTACCAGAGTTTCTCCCTGATTTTAATCCCATGCGAACTGGTTATGCCAGTAATCTTTACAGACTGCATGTCCCCACACTGATAAAGATTACTGTATAGCGTAGTATTTTACCTTCTATAAAACGCCCAGTAAAAATAATCCCTTGTTATAATCTCATGCAAACTGACATGCTGGTAAAAAGCTAGTGAATCTGCACTATCCAACCTGTGAACCCTTTAACTTTGTTGTTTCTCAAGTTGTTCAAGACACCAGAATTTGTGAAATGCACGCAGGCCAACTCTGTCTGTTGCGTTTGGACTGATGCATGCTTTTCTCAAGCATTTTATGCTGTCGAGTGTTTATTTAGCCATGAAATATATATATATATATATATATATATATATATATAATTTATTTTTTTCGGTAAAGAGAATGGGAAAAGTAGACAAACAAGAATGTAATATTGTAATCCCCCCATCTTTCAGAACATATTTTGCAGAGGGACAAACATGTGAACAGATTGTCCATATTTTTTATTCAAAAGTGTAATACAGGATTTTAGGCTCACTAATATAACCAGTTCTGTTGTATTTTCCCAGATATTCCAATCAATTTCTACTAAATATCCCAGATACAGTACATGATCATTGTAGCAATGCTGGAAGGCAAGACAGGCAGATGAAGAGATGATGGTAAATTGATGAAACCAAGTGCAGTTTTTTCCAAAACGTGATATCCAAAAACCCTGACTAAAAACGGGAATCAAAACAAAACATAACCATGAATGACTAGACTAGACTTGAAATGACTTGAATAAAGACTTGACATAAAAAAAACATGACTTGACTGGACTTGGCTTGACTACACAAGATACAACAAAGTTACATACACAATACCTGACGAAGGACAATGGAAAACATGAGGGCTTAACCCTCTGGGGTCGGTTTTTCTCTGCTGGATATTTCCATGATTACAGCGGAAACAGTATAAAATTATCTGTCATTTTGGGGCATACAGATAAGTGTAAGACATCATTAGAGACTATAAAGGGTCTTTTACTTTTATGTGTACACTCACAATAACAACAAAACCTTGTGCTTTTGTAAAATAAAGAAAATAATAAGGGTGAGCTGTAAGTAGTCTCTGGGTTTGCGAGCATATATCTGAAACACGTCACAAAAAATAAACTGAATCTCTGTGAATACTTATCACACAAACATGAAACATATGTCTAAAGAAAGCTTAAAATGTCTACTTTTAAATAAAACAATTCAAATTTTAAACAAATATTCTCCTGCAATGTAATCTGTATGAAACAAAGCAATGTACAATTTCACCTGGCTCAGCTAATTATCCCTAATGTGATCACACCCACGGGCAGAGGGCGCTATTCATACGGTAATGTGCTGAGACGATCAAATCAAATGGTAAAAGCCTCCGACTGCGCCTTAAAGACATCAAGTTCATTCACTTTCTGTGCATTTGGAAGACAGCACGATACACAGGTAAGGAAACTCCTGGATAGTGATGAAGAGTTCACATTTTCCTCAGAAGAAGAGCGGTACTCTGATGAACATTTGTATTTGAAGAGAGACTTGATCCAGCCGAGGATACAATTTTGGATGAGTAAGTCATTTAGTTTTACTTACATATTAGTTGACTTGCTATTTTATATAAAAATTTACATATTTTACTAGTGGGACTGTTTCCAGACTTGCCAGCCAGGATTCAGAGTATTGACATTTTAAATATGTCCTAATAAGCAAGTTTTAGTTACATATAAATGTTGTTTCGGCTAAAGCATGCATTTAAATTGTATGCTGTATGTTATAAATATGATATGTAATATGGCATAAAAATAATATTAATGTTTCGATTATATTTTAACTAGTGTTTATGCTGCCTCATTATCATCAACAAAGCTTGTGCTTGCAAATATGTGTTCAGGTTAAATTAGTAAAATGCACTTTAAATATGCCCATATTAGAAAATCAGCATATTATTATGATTTCTGAAGTATCATGTGACACTGAAGACTGCAGTAATGATGCTGAAAATTCAGCTTTGATTACAAATTGCATTTTATAATATAGTCAAATAGAAAACTGTTCACAATATCAATGTTTTTACTGTATTTTTGATCAAATAAATGCAGCCTTGGTGAGCAGAAGAGACATCTTTTAAATGGTAGTATAGGTCTAAAATTAAGTAAAGTCTTTATGTAAAGAGAATGTATAGTCAGATTACTTCTGAACTTAAAACTTGATTTTGATCATTAAGTCTCCTCACATTAATTCTCTTTCTGTCACATTCCTCAGTGATAGGCCCAGGGGAGGGGTCTTTTGTCTCCTCAGGTGTGAAATACATCAATATTCATGATAGTTCACGCCTTCTCGCATATGACCTTTCTAACACAAAAGTTCAGTTACTATATTGTTTTTTATGAATGAGTGATCAGGATGGTTTTCACATCATTTTGTAGCAAAAACTCTAGGCTACAAGATCCAGTTCTCAAAAGTCTTGTGGACAAATGTTTAGTATGTGTTATATGGAGTTATTTCAATGACTTAAATTTTTAGTTTTTTTCAAAAAACATGCATAAACTTTATTTTCTCAAAAATACAAACATATTATTGTGCCCAGTTTGTGCAAAAAAAGCACAAATGTCAAGGCATGTCAAAACAAGGCCTCTCCAAGTCCCAAAACACCCTCAAGACCCCAGAGGGTTAAGGTAAAGTCTGCACTGTGTGGGGGCTGCTTTTACATGCACCTGACTTCTCTCTCCCCTTTATTTTGCAGACAGATGCATCTGACAGGGAGCTGGGCAAGGTGCTCTCGCAGGAGGTTGGAGGGTGGGGGGAGCAGTGCTATTTATTAGTCGCAAGCTCTCTTTCAGGGAGACAAAATATAGTACCTTATAGAAGGAGTGTCTTGCGATTAAGTGGGCTGTTCTGACCCTCCGCTACTACCTGCTGGGGCGGGCATTCACCCTCTGTCCTGATCACACTCCTCTGCAGCGGCTCCACCACATGAAGGTTACTAACACGTGGATCACCCATTGGTATCTGCCTCTCCAACCCTTTAAGTTCAAGGTGGTCCACAGACAGGGGGCGTGTTCATATGTCGGTTTGCGGGAGAGAGCGGTAAGCCTCGTCACCTGGTTCAAAATTATCCCTAACACCTGTCTCTCGTTATAGTGATGCGGAGGTAGACCAAAAAGGAATGCCAGAGCATCAGTGGGGGACCTGAAGGCACAACAACCATGCTCCGAGAGAGTTTTATTATTTGGAGTGCTTTAATTTATTTAAGAACGTTTCCTTTGGTTACCGATGGATACCACTGAGTGTGTGTGAAAAGGAGAATAAATGACTGACCTTGAACCTGCTTTGTTGTCTCCTGACTCCTCCATTGCCCATGAACTAAGATTCCATTACAATCATATAGCCACCAGAGAGATTGTGGACAGCTATTGAGTAATGGGAAGAGACTTATATAAAATTCTGATGGTTTGCTTGGGTGTGGCAATGGACAAAGCTACATCTTCTCATCTTCAGAAAAACACATGCAGAACATGAATATTTCTAAATCTTTATTTTCCCAGGCTGGACAAAACATGTGCATTACAGATGGTTCAACTTGTACAGCAAATTTATATTTTTATATTGCTCAGCAGATCCTTTCTTCAAAAATATGTTCTTTAGCAAGTATCAAAGTCTTTGTTGTTTTTAACATTATATAGGCCTACTTAAGCTGTGTCCTAAATGACACACTATACACTATGCACTTATAATAGTGTATGAATTTCAAAGTGTAGTATCATCCCAAATGGAGCACTTAACGTTTTATTTTCTAAACAAAATAATTAGCTGTTTAACAGCTGACAGAAGTGACGTTTCAAACACATACAATGTGTTGCAGCTAGGTTTAGCGCATTATTTTACCTTAGTTCAACACTTGTATCTAAAAAAACATACATATTCACACAGCGCAGGATGATGTTAAAGCATTCAACTGAAGTTTATCTAGTTGCTACATTCTTCGTTGTTTAGTCAGACCAGAATCGCAGACGGGTAACTCCACCCCTTTCTGCTACTTACTTCAAGCCACCAGCACTGAGTGCATAAAGTTTCCAACATTACACACTCCACTAGTGTAGAATAGTGTAGAAGTGTGTGGTTTGGAACTTCTCTGACCACTGCATGCATCACTCCTCTTAAAATGTAATACATACAGACAATAAATTACCAACTAAAGCCATTATCAGTCACTTAACAAAGGACACTACATCTACGTGCGCTTCCGCAGTCACAGTATTCAGGATGGATACTTAATCATTAATCTTACAATTCAATAAATAGCCTTTAGTTTAAAATTGCCCACCGAAAACTTCTCAGTTTACTCATTTAATACATGACATCTAAAAGACATGGCTAATTGATATTGGCATTATGTTGTATAGCCAGAGCGAAACTTGAAATGATGTGTATTGTGAAAACAGCTATACAAATAAAATTGAATCAATGACTTGATTTGTGCCTAAATGAACACATTTTTATTATTTAGCTATTTGGCTTGTTAAATAAAGCTTAACATTGTTTTTGCGTTTGTTTTTGAGTTGACACAGTATGCAATAGACTGGCATGCCTTAAGGTAAATATAAGGTAAACAAAATGGCAAAAAAGAAACAGCTTTCTCTAGAAACTCATCAGTCAATCATTGTTTTGAAAAAACAAAAAACTGATGATTTCATACAAAGGTGTACACTACAGTCTTCAAAGACAAAGGACAACTGGCTCTAACAAGGACAGAAAGAGATGTGGAAGGTCAGATGTACAACTAAACAAGAGGATAAGTACATCAGAGTCTCTAGTTTGAGAAAGAGACGCCTCACATGTCCTCAGCTGACAGCTTAATTGAATTCTACCTGCTCAACACCAGTTTCATGAACAACAGTAAAGAGAAGACTCAGGGGTACAGGCCTTATGAGAAGAATTGCAAAGAAAAAGCCACTTTTGAAACCGAAAAAAGAAAAGATTAGAGTGGGCAAAGAAACACAGACGTTGGACAACAGATCATTGAAAAAGAGTGTTATGGATCTTAACCCCATTGAGCATTTGTGGGATCAGCTAGACTGTATGGTGCGTGAGAAGTGCCTGACAAGACAATGCCACATATATGGCAAGTGCTACAGGAAGTGTGGGGGGGAATGTCACCTGAGTATTTGGACAAACTGACAGCTAGAATGCCAAGGATCTGCAAAGCTGTCATTGCTGCACATGGAGGACTTTGAAGTAGTTTAAGAAGTTCTGAAATGGAGGTCACGTGACACCATGCGAGGAGCAGACCTGTAAACCATGAGCTCTGCACACTTTGCTAGTTTTTTTAAATGATTTTCATGTTATAATCCAGTGAGACTCGATACACCCAGTTACATATTTGTTCTTTGAGGTAAATAGGAGTCATTGGAAAGGGAATTATCCGCTAATTCGCTCGCGACCAGAATAGACGCGGAAAGAATTCGACAAGAGAGAAACGCAATCAAGTCAAGGAATGTAAGAATCTCTTACATCAACAGAAGATTGCTTTTGCACTGATGTTTCTGGCCAAACTGAGAATAGAAACAAAGGATGTCCGGAGTGTATTTACGTGTCCCAAACAAGCACTGTGAGTGGATTGACTCGCTGAACATACACTCGTAGGTCTGAGGAAGCTGGGCACCATTTTTTTGTTGTTGTGTTGGTTCCACCTAGCGGCTGGAGTTTGTTTTGTGGAATAACACTTCTCTTTCAAAAAAGTTTTTTAATTTTGGATTGCTGTTGCACTGGGGTTCCCGTTCAGATTGAGAGTGGATGCTGGGGATGGCCGCAAAATATCTACATGCCCACACAGCCGTCTCACTGAACACTTGTTTGGCTGTTAGAGGAAACTGAATGGCTTTATATCAGCAGGAATTTTTTTGTGGAGGAACACACCTTCGAGATAGTTCTGTGAATGAATCTACATGTTCTTTGTGTTTATTCTGCCTATTGGCTGGGGTTGTTTTACAAAGTATCTTCTGTAATGTAGTTTTGCCTTACAAAATATGTGCAGAAGACTTGAGCAGTCCGATGGCAAAGTTTTTGCAGGGGCTCTCATAGGCTTACATGGACCTTTTGAGTTTAGAGGGACAGACGCTGGTTGGCGCTGTTGTGTGCAGGGTTAATGCGCAAGTTTTTCTTTTTCCTCTTTGTTTGGTTCTGGGGGGAGTTCGGGTTTGATTGTTGCAATAATGTTGGCATGTGGTCTGTATAATCGTGTATTTGACACACAGTTAATTTTGTCTATTATATAAAAATGTCAAATGTTAATATGAGTGGGTTGTCTTTCTCCACATGGAATGCGAATGGGTTGGTGAACCCCATAAAAAGAAGGAAGGTTATTTCTTTTCTTAAGCTTAAGAAATATGATATAGTGTTTCTTCAAGAAACACATCTTTCCTTGCAGGAAGCTGAAAAATTTGGGAAGATATGGGGTGGACATATTTTCTTTAGTGCTGGCTCAAGTAAGAGCAGGGGAGTCATTACATTGATAAGTAAACATCTATAATTCAAATGTCTCAAACAGATTAAAGATAAATTAGGGAGAATCATTATAGTTTTAGCAGACATTCTGGGGCAAAGGTTGGTTTTGGCTAATATTTACATGCCTCACGTTGATGATCAGGGTTTTTTATTGATCTTGAAGGGAATTTTCAAGCTGCTGGCACCCCTCATGATAAAATATTGGGAAGAGACTTTAATCTTTTGATGGACTTAATCATAGTGAAGCAAAAGTGTCAATGTAGATCAACATTGATGCTTCACAGGATGTGTAAAAATCTTTCAGATATTTGGAGACTTTTGAACCCATCTGGTAGGACTACATTTTGTTCACCAGTCCATAAGATTTATTCTAGAATAGATATTTTTTATATCTAAGTCCCTCATTTCATCTGTTATGGATTGCTCAATTGGAAACATCTTAGTCTCAGTTCACGCCCTGGTGAGTTTAGGGGTGTTACTCTGTGCTACATACAGAGAAAAATAAATAATATAGTTGGCGCTTTAATGTATCCCTTCAGGTCCCCCTGAAAATCCTGATTTCCAACAAATGTTAAAGACTGAAATCAATGTTTATTTGGAGACCAACTGGTCCTCAGTATCCTCTGTGGGCATGGCTTGGGGGGCACTTAAGGCAGTTTTTAGGGTTCAGATCATACAGTATGCCTCATTTACCAAAAAATCCAAAAGACAAGAACTCATGGAGTTGGAAGGGAAAATTAAAAGTGCAGAGGCAGAGCTGAAGTGCTGAATGTCACCTGATGTCCTCAGAGAATTGACCCGATTGAAATACAGATATAATACTATTTTGTAAAGTGGAGTTTTGGTTATTCAGGGCAGTGATACTTTGAGTTGGGGTAAAAAGCAAGGAAGCTTTTAGCTAGATATATCAAGCAGAGAGAATCTTTTTCTACCATTCCCTCAGTGAAATCTGCTGGTGGTGAAATTTTTACCTCTGCCATTGATATTAATAATGCATTTAAAGAGTTCTACCTTGATCTTTATTGTTCCACGTCTTCGTCTACTAATGAGTATATTAGAAAATTTGTGGGACCATTAGAACTCTCTAAATTGACTAAGCAAAAAATTTTCTTGATTCTGAGATAACCTTTGTGGAGCTTGTAGTATTATACATGCAGAAGAATTGAAACAATATGACTTGAATCTAGGATTTTCAACTTTTGCAATCCTGGAATTCTTCACCATCATAAATCAAATGGCCTAGGCATCCTCATTGGTCAGAAAGGCCCCTCCGCAGCCTGACCTCCTGATCTTCCACACAGAGTTAAAGCAGACTTCTCTTTGAAAGGCTTCCAAAAGACCATCAGATTTGCATGACTCGAATACCAAGACATTTAATCTTAATCCAGGAAGATTTTGCACAAAGTCATAATACTTTACAGATTTAGCCCTCTAGAATGTACAGAATGCATTTAAATCTGTGATTTATACAAGACCTAGTCTTGCTAGGTAATTCTGAAATTGCTTTGAACTGTTACTTGTATAACTGACAAATTAATGATTATAGCCTGATATACCTCTTTAAAATGTGTGTAATGTTTCATCCATGTGGTATAACCAATCAATTAACCAGTATTATTTTGTAACCAGGGATTTTCATGTTTTTTTACCTACACGTATAACATCCATGAAAAAAATGTCATGTTTATTATGTAAGCATTCGCTGGCATATGCAAAGAAAGCCGATGACAACGAATATCATGTCTCTTGTACCATTCTCAAGATATAAAAGCTCATGATTAAATATGCACTATTTTTGAGCGGGTGATTCTGGAACAAAGGACCATAAATTGACTGTTGGAAAAGACAGCCCAGATGACCATGTGACTCTGAAAAGTCACTTCTGATTGCACAGGACACCTTTGGGGATGCAGCCAATTTCAGTTCAAATATTTCCAAACAGGAAGAACACACTCCTCTTCATCCTCTCTTCTCTTGGCTCCTTGGCTCTCTCTTCTGCCTGCACGTGCTGGTCGCTCGGCTGACTGCCAGGTCCATGCCATGTGAGACCCAAGGAAGCTCGGGATTCAATGTCCCAAGAAGGAATGAGAAGGCCTCTCTTCACAGCTAACCTCATCATTCATACAGACAATAAATTTGATCATACAGAGGTCAAAAACATTCTTTCGACCAAGCGCCAAGAACCAAGCAACACAAAGAATGCAAGGAAACACCACAAAGACATGCAAGTACATCTCCAATATTGTGCTCACAGTGCTAATTAAATTATTTGGGTAATCCGATAGCAAATCGATGTAGATTCAAAGAAGGATAAATGGTTCTTAAGGTATTGTCAACAGACTCCATAAAGTTCATTTTCACTGTAATGGTCATTTATTTCACATTCTGTTACTTTTCACCAACCTGTCTTATGTATATATGTGTTAGATTAGATTTATGTTTAGAATAGTAATAAAGTTTGTCTGTGTTCAAAGACGACGTGACTGTGGTATATTTTGATAAATAATCTCATCCCTGTTTCTGAAAGATTTCACTTCAAAGCTGTACCTAAATACGTGTGATATTATTTTCAATAAGCCATGAGATTAATATCACTCCAATAAGTGAATTAATCATAATTCCTAATTCCTTACAGTAGAAATTGTGAGTGGATACAACTAGACATTGTATTAGGATTTCAACGGTGGAGAATCTATCAAGACAAATAATCTAGTTATTTGTCATTTATCTACTTTATAATGTTGTCGAACGCGACACATTCCATTATACATTTCATTACCTAATAATGTACAATAAGGACAGTTTAATTTAGTTCACAGCTCGCATATTTAGAGACCCTAAATTCCCTTTTAAATTTAGAATACCAAATATCTTAAATATAATGGTGTGCTGAATGAGGTCAATTTAAAGTTCCCTCCTAAATGTCACATACCAAATATCCTACAAGCTTGACGAGGTAATTAAGACCATACCTACAGGCAAGGCTCCAGGGACAGATGGTTTTGCCACTGAATTTTTTAGATTTATGCAACGGAATTGGCTCCACTTTTGTTAGAAGTTTATACGGCATCATTAAAAAATGGAAAGCTTCCCCCAACCATGACACAAGCCCGGATCAGACTGATCCTCAAAAAGGACAAAGATCCAAGTGAGTGTAAAAGTTACCATTCAATTTCCCTGTTCAGCTAGATCAAAAATTTTGGCTAACCGATTAAGTTATGACATCTCTTATACATATAGATCAGGTGGGGTTTATTCGGGGCCGTAGCTTTTCTGATAACATTAGGCATTTCATCAATATTGTGTGGTCAGTAGAGAATGATCAGTCTCCGGTTGTTGCCATCTCATTTGACACTGAAAAGGCGTTTGGTGTGGTAGAATGTGATTATCTTTTTGGGTTCGAGAGTAAATTTATCGGTTGATTAAGTTACTTTATTGACACCCTGTAGGAGCGGAACAAACAAATGGATTAATTTCCGATTATTTTACTCTGGATAGGGGTACTTGGCAGGGTTGCCCTCTTTCCCCATTATTGTTCAGTCTTGCCCAGGAAGCATTAGCAGCCGTGATAAGAAAGCATGATGGTTTTCCAGGGGTGGTGGCGGGAGGTGTGGCGCATAACCTTCTGATTTACGCAGATGATATTTTATCATTTGTCTCTGACCCCACTAGACCTATGCCTTGCCTTTTCAGAGTTCTCAGGATACAAAGTCAGTTGGTCTAAATCCGAAGCTTTGGCTCTGACAGCATACTGTCCAGTAACGGCCTTCCAGCCAGGTGCATTCAAGTGGCCCAAACAGGGCATTAAGTATCTGGGAATTTCTCTGATTTAGTCATAGTTAATTTTGATCCCTTAATACAAAGATTTTCGAACGATGTGAGCAGGTGGGCTTCATTACATTTATCTATGATTGGGAAGGTTAATGTTATTAAAATGAATCGTATTCCAAAATTCATCTATCTATTACAATCTCTCCCTGTAGATGTCCCCCTCTCTTATTTCAAGCAATTTGATAGCATGGCGAAGTCCTTCATGGTTAGCCTCCCAGGTTAAATTTCAAGTTCTTGCCCCATCTCACCATTGCAAAGCCTTTCAATCAAACTAATCGGAGAAGTTAATTCACACCACGTTATCTCGCATTTACACTCGATATGGACAAAAGTGTCCAGACTGTTTAACTCGGATATTTATTTAAACGTAGCCTCAAGCATAGACTGAACCCTAAACTATGTATTAATAAGTCCCCTTTATGTTGGTCAGATTGGATTGTGAGGGGGGGTTAATACACTCGGTGAGTATTGAGATCTTTTGAAAATTTTATTCAACAATTTGGGATTCTCAGATCTCAATTTTACAAGTATTTACAGCTGCCCCACCTACTCTGCATTGTTTTTGGGAGTGGCATGCACCCACCAGTGTGCCTTATGCAATTTAAGATTTTACATAGATTTTATTGGACACCTTCTAAGTTGTAAAGGCTTGATCTTAAGGACACACCCACCTGCTGGCGATGCCATTCAGAAGATGGAGACACCACCCATGTTTTTTGGGGGTGTCGTAAGATCCAAGAATTTTGGTAAAAGGTGCAAAGTTTGTATGTGATGAGTTGAACACTCAAAACTTGTTCTGCTCCAGCCTCTGAGATCATACATTTGGAGAATAAGTACATAAAAATTGGGTTTTGACCAGTGTGATGATTGTTAGGCTGTTTATTTTAAGAGGATGGAAGTCAGATGGAGCACCCTCATTCCCAGAGTGGTGTGCGGATATGGGGAGGGTGGCTGCGTTTGAGGAGGGGTCGAGCAGAAGGATGGGACTGTTTTGAATGTTTTCAATTAGAAAGGAGAGAGTACTTTAGAGTTTTTATGTATACTTGATTATTGTATATTCTTTTTTTGTTGTTGTTTTAGTTTTGTGTTTTTTATGTTTGTGTGTCTATATTCTATCGAGGTTATAGTGTATATATATATACGTATATATATATATATATATATATATATATATATATATATATATATATATATATACGTATATATGGATCAATAATAAATCCTTCAATGAGGTCATGTCATAAGGAATCACATTTTCTTTGATATTTTGACGTCATTGTATTATAAATCATACTGTAAGTTTCAGAACTCAAAACTTCCTCTCCAGCCCAAAAACAGCATTTATTGTTTCCACCCTGCAAAAACGAATCGTTTTAACATTGGCCATATCATGACGTCAAAATTTGGTGTTAATTTGAATAGTCCTACATCCACAGCATTCGTTATTTTCAGGGTAAAAGATAGAGTGGGGGTGTTTGCTCTTCAAAACATTAGCCAATCACGACAATGGGTGTGTCTTAAAGGTGAAGTACAAGGAAACAAAGCATTTCAGACAGAAGGCCAGAGACCAGAAAAGGTAATGTAATACCACATTATTTAACAAAACTTAAGTAAACTTCAAGGGGGAAAAACATAAGTTTAATATTTCATAAGATCTGAGCTAAGGACGATTTGCTTCAAACACTGTCCAAGCATACTATAACACTGTGTACAGTTTTGATCCACTAAAGAGTGACAATTAATTGAAGTAAAAGGATAGAATTGATCATATGAGTAAAGAAAAAGCTCAACGATGTAAACATAGGGCACTTTTGAGGAGTCTGCTTTGTGTAAGTCTGTGTTACCTAGTCTATCTCTTTCTCTCTGTGCGGTCTGATGTCTTTTCAGAGGAGAATAGTTTTTTTTTTTAGCTTTTTGTAGAGTAGAATGGATCTTTTGAGTGATCTTGAAGGGCTCAAGGCAGGTCTAGTGCTCTGATCGATAAGGAATGCATAGCCATTAAATGAGCTGTATTTACTTCTGATTAGCTGGAGACTTGAGCTCATCCTGGATCAAAACCAACAGTGAATACAAGGAGGATGAAAGAGAGTTGGTGTGGACAGACTGCTGTTACAGAAGACTGGCAAATATTAGATAATAAAAGGTCATGGTTTGATTTGAGAGGCTCTAAATTAGTTCAATAATTTCTCCTGTTGCTCAGGAAGGTATCCGTGTGTGCTTTAGCTGTAAATCTTTTAGCTTGGATTAAAATCCATTAGGCAAACTCTAGTGTACATACAATATTTACATATCTACATGCTGTTAAAAGGGTTGATTCGCAAAAAATCGAATTCTCCTTGATCCTTTAAAAGAAAAGGTAATTGTACCATGAAAAATATTGTACCCTTTTTTTTAAAAAGAATTTTAAATTCCTCTCTATTCCAAAAATACAATATATTGTATCCGAGCTTAGAAAACTTTCCTTTCCTTTCAGATTTCAGACTAATACAGTAACTGACCGCACACATTTAACTTATCAGCGATACCAACAGGGTGCAACAAATTGGCTGCCCTTCACAGTGAGGTAATAAGAAGAATGTAGAAACTGTTATTCAGTGTTGGGGAAGCAACTTTGAAACTGTAGCTTTCTAATCTACAAGCTACTCATAACTTGAAGGAATTTTCTGTATACAATACAAGTTAACTTCAATCGACAGCATTTGTGGCATAATGTTGATTACCACAAAAATAAATTTGAAAAAAATTAATAAATGAAAACCCCTCTAAGCTAAAATCGAGGTTACAGTTAGACACTTACAATGGAAATGAATGGGGATAATTTTTGGAGGGATTCATTCTTCATGTAATATGCCACAAATGCTGTTGATTGATCTTAACTTGTATTGAACTTGGAATATTCCTTTAATCGACTGTTAAACTACAGTCAAGTTGCTCTTTAAAAAAAAAAAAAAAGAAGCTAACAACATTTAAGGAATAGTTCACCCAAAAATTAAAGTTTTCTCATTATTCACTTACCCTGATGCCTTTCCAGATGTGTGTGACTGTCTTTCTTCAGCAGAACACAAATGAAGATTTTTAGAAGACGACAGAGATCTGTCAGGTCTTTATAATGGAAGTACATGGGTGCCAGCACTTTGACGGTACAAAAGTCATAATTAGTCATAATTAATTATGCGTCTCCAGTCAATCAATGAATGTCTTCTGAAGCGAATAGATAGGTTTATGTATAAGACAAAAGTCGATAATTAAAATGTTTTAAACTTTAAATCGGTGCTTCCATCCAGGGCTCTGTTGCTGTTTGAAATGGCCGAACTCTTACGTGACGTTCGTTCTTCTGTTGTAAATAAGCGGTGCGTGAACTCGCCGATGCCCTTATGTCACGCTTCGAGTCAGAAAGTGCTTTTTAAAAGTTAATAACGTTTTAATTACCGATTTATTTTTTTACAAAACTTATCAATTTGCTTCATAAAACATTCATTGATCAACTGGAGTCGTGTGGATTACTAATATGCTGCCTAAATATGATTTTTGGACCGTCAAAGTGCTGACACCCATGTACTTCCATTATAAAGACCTGACAGAGCTCTGTCTTATTCTAAAAATCTTAATTTGTGTTCTGCTGAACAAAGACAGTCATACACATCTGGAATGGCATCAGGGTAAGTGAATAATGAGAGAATTTTCATTTTGGGGTGAACTATTCCTTTAAAGCTGGTTAAATATATATTTTTTAATTAACTATTTTAGAAGTGCTGTTTGTAGAATGAAATAATTTAACCTGATTTATTTAATTAGGGTGACATTAAATTTAACATTTAACCCTAGAATGCATATTAGGGTAAAAAATAGCATGGCCGTCTACTTTTCAACTATAATGTCTTCATCTGACACTCAGGTTATTCCTTAGTTAAGGTGTCTTTGATCATGTGAACTGACTTTCTAACATTTAGTTGAATATTTTTTTAATTCTAAGAGAATTTGCATTAGAATTCATATATGGGTTCTATATGACCCATATTTGTTTACTATGGTGTTCAATGCATCTAACACCGGTACTACTCTTGTAATACATTGATTGTTTTCATTTTCCATTTGCTATGCTAATAAATATATGCTAAATACCTAAATACTAAATACATATTCATATTAAGTATGCAGTTATAGAAAGTTGTCATTCAGCCAATGCTTTTATGTTAGTGCATGACATTATACCCATTAGAGGGACTGTCCTCATTTAGCAACCTGATGTTAAATGCCTAGTTCACAGTAAAGGCACAATGGTAATAGCTTCTCAGCCACTATATATTGGCCAATTAATGTTAAATGTAATCATTTGTCTCCAAAAACCATACAAAGTATAACTAGCTAGGGATAACTTTCAATATATTCAACCTTCACATGGATATACACGGAAAACACGCTGCTAGTCAGTGGAAAATCACAACTGGCTCTTTCGGAGGGGTCCTGCTCCTGTGTGACAAATCTCTGCTCACAGGCAAACCAGGATCCATCTGGGGAAGTGACATGACACTAGCCTCAGCTGCGGGTGCCAGCTAATCTAATTGTCATTGAGACGGGAGGGGATTGATTGACAGGCTTATCCCCTGATCATATTCCCTCTCCAGAATGAGATGACATGTTAAGTGGGGGACACCGGGTGAGACAGGGAACATGGAGAAGATGAGCCCATACAGATAGAGGATGTCAACCATATTTTGAAGATGGTGTTAGCTCATACTGAAAAGAGATCCTCATGAACTATGAGGGGGGTGAGATGGAGGGATGTGGGTTACAAATCGGAGAGGTCAGGGAGTAGGGCTACAGCGATTATGTCACTGGGAAGATGATCTCTTTGACTGCAGCAAACCCATGGAGCAGGAAAGGAAAATCGAGATGCAAAAAAGACTATCCAAAGGGATGCTAAAAATCAATGATGTTGCAAAGCGGTCATATTTATGCAGTGCTCTGGGACAAAAATTAAATGTCTGTCTCCACATGGACAACAACACTGAGACAGTGGAAGAGTTATTGGACTGCTGTTTCCTGTATATGGAGATAATGGCACTCTTGGGAAGGGATGCCCCAATATCCAAATTCTGAATCTAATTTAACAAAATGCCAATATGGTCAATTTGGATTGGGAAGAGAAATCGGCCCGGGATTTTACATAGAAACTGACCCAAATGTTGTTGATGGGGGGTTGGCACCGTTTTGAGGCTCTCTTCGGCCAGTAACAGACCAAAACCTGCTCTTCTCTCAGTGTAACATAAACCCACGTGACTCTGCACAATATTTTTATCATATTACCACACTGCAACATTTACGTACCAAAGAGCATGTATATCAACCAACTTTTATGGCCCATTTTGTCAAGATTATGACTGTTTATTTGTTTACATGTGTCACTAAACTCTTCCAAAATAAAGAGAGCCATCTACAAAGTGAACTGTCTACCAGTGATTCCCAACCAGGGGTACGCGTACCACAGAGGGTATGTAAGCAGGTTTCAGGGGGTACATGAAAATAACTGGATTTTGCTTTGTTTAACCTATAAAACAAAGTCGATGACTTAAAATAAAAATAATAGGAATTAGGACTAGATAAAAATGTCAATTTTCTGATTAATCGCAATCTTCATTTGAACCATCTCGATACTGATTCATAAAATCTCAAGATCAGTCTATTAATATGCAAAGTTAAAGGTGAGGTGTGTGACTTCTGTGCTACTAGTGGTACCAAATAGTATCACAAAAATAAAATATGTTTTCAAGCAACCTTAGCCAACACCCCTTAGACTCATCATGCCCTTTCGCTCTCTCTGATTCCCTTCGACCAATTAGGCCATAATAAATAAATGAAGTACTAAGCGAAAGTTTGGGAGGAGCCTGATCATTCAGATCTGTCAATCATGCAACTAGCATGTATAAGCAGCCATGTACCATAGTCCCGGGAAAATTCTTCCGGCATCCAGCCTCCTTCCCAACTCCTCCTTATTCTACAATATTCTAACCTCTCTACTCTATTCTGTAAAGGGTGTGTGTGTTTCCGGAGCTCAAATTGAGTCTCGATCCATCCGAGACAGCAAGCTAAATCAGTTTACCATTAAAAGCGGTCTGGTCGAGCAGGAGAACCAGAGGCGGCGGCAGCCGATTTTGCGGGGGCTTCAGCCCTGAATGTTTTGAGTGTAGCCCCGAATGTAGTTTGAAAAGTTGACTGACAAATATGAAACTGGACAATAGCCTATGTAAACCCCCGAAATCATAAGTTGCCTTATTTCATTGTGCTTTGGCTTTGCACATACTGCATACAGCCTGTAAAAATAGACATAGGCATAATCTACCCTATAGAATAAGTTCCTTTGCTGTCGGTAGCCTATGGGCGACTCAGTTTCGTCCTCTCTGTTCAATATGCAGCAGGTAGGGGAGGAGCTTGCACAGTCGTTGACATCAACTAACGTTACTTAGTGGCGAGTTAACAGCAGTTAGCAGGAAAGACAGCAAAAATGAAGCAAATGAGGCTTTGGGGATTTTTTGAAAGAAGTCAGTGGGTAAGAATTCACATTTGTTTTTGTCCTTAAAGTCTGAAGATCATCATCTGGCTGGCTTTTACCCACAGTAAAGCCTCTAGCCTCCTTGTTAGCGCAACCGCCTCTCACGCCGGAGACCGCGGTTCGAGTCCCGATCGCAGTGCACTTTTCTTGTTTATCAGGTGTTGTTTTCGCTAAGGATAACCAATAAGCATTAGCATAAAATGTATGTGTGACTTGTTTTGTGATATTAGTTTGTAGGAAATATACACTTTGATTTGATTAAATGGTTTTGTAGAGGGTAGCAAAGATGAGCAACAGACTGAGGAGCAGCAGCTGTTCCAGAATCAGGCATGGAAACTGGTAACATTTAATCAGTCACTTTACTTTAGAGAAAGTTAAAAGTGAAACATTGTTTATCTCAATGATCCTAATGAAAGGATTTTGACAGATTAATTATTCTCATAGAGATGATGAGAATTATATACAGTTCGATGCTATAGTGTGTCAATGAACTTAGACTAAAGTTACTCATGTATTGCTTTAACTTAGGATCTTATACATCATTTTGACTATGTCAAAAATATAAATTTTTATATAAATATTTATATTCAATATTTTTTTACCTAACTTTACGCACTATAATATAACTCTTTTGTGATGATTTTATGTTAATGTACATGAAAATTCAAGAATCATGATAGATATTAGGGCAATCCCACTGATCTGCTCTTCCCAATACATTTTCTTCAATGGTATTGGTCCACAAATTGACATAATGTAGCACTTGAATTATTTGTTTGAAGCTGATTTGCAATAAGTTATGTGCTGTATCTGTTCTTTTGCATCACAGATGATTCAGGGAGGAGAGAGGATGAGTTAGTCGAGGATATACTAGAGTGGAAGATTTAGGAACTGTAGAAACAGGCCCAGCCAGAGCAAAACTCAAAGAATACCCTCTCACCAGCTTTGGACTACAGAGAAGTGGTTGCTAGTGTGAAAATATAATTGTCTGGGCTAAGCTCCGGATGTCCTTCAATGCTGGAAACGCCTCTGAGGAGAACTAGTGAAAAAAGTGATAAACATTTAACGTTGTAAAAAAAAAAGACCACTATAACATATACACACTGGACAGAAAGTGTGGAAGAGGAATCAGGCAATCAGATAAAATTGCTGAGTTGATTACAGCTCGGTGTGCGGTGCGGGGGATCCAGCTCATGAGTGTTGAATTATACATGCAGAAGAATTGAAACTACGTGATTTGAATCTAGGATTTCCCAATCTTACTAGAATTCCACAACATCATAAATGGAAAGACATCAGTGCCAGTAAGTCTCACATCTGGATAATAAAACTAACAAAGAGACTTGTTTGTCTAGATCCCATATGACTTGAAAACGTCTGTGCAAAGAGGCCCTAAGTTCAAATGTCAAAGCAATAAAAGACAGAACACACACTCGGGACACACAAAATTCTGTCCTCTGATATATACCAGTTTGCTACACTTAGACTCATCTGATCACATGACATCAGCAAACAGAATTCAGCAAACAGCATCTTAAAAAGGACATTCCTTAATCCAGAAACATCTCACACAAAGTCTCTGTACTTTACCAGTTTAACCTTCTACAATGTACAGAATGCATCCAAATCCACGATGTATACAATACGTAGGCTTGCTAGGTAAATCTGACAATTGCTTTGGTAACTTGTATAACTGACAAGTTAATGGTTATAGCTTGATATACCTCTTTTAAATGTGTGTAATGTTTTATCCACGTTGTATAACCAATAAATTAACCAGTATGATTTGTAACCAGGGATTTTCATGTTTTGTTACCTACACGTACAATATTAATGAAAGAATGTCAAGTTTAGTATGCAAATGCTTGCTTGGTTACATTGAGGAAGCTGAAGACAATGAATATCATGTCTCAAATAGATTGAGGAATTCTAAAGAGGTTTGGGCACAACTCGAAAAAATGGATGAGGTTCAGGGGGAGGAATGAGGTTCCGGGTCTCTAAAGACATGCGTTTAAGGATTAAAGCGCGTCCAAAAACGAAGTACACACAATCCAGTTGTCGGTGAATAACGTCTGTTTTTAATACCCTTTCTGTTCTTTACAGCTAGTTGTTGTTAATTTATTTTTTACAAATGTAAATTCCATAAAAAGAAGCAATAGGACCCAAAACAAAATGCTGAACTGCCGGTACTCTTAAAGAGACAGTTCTGTTTTAACACTTGTACTACATATCAATGTAAAAACTTGTAAATATGACAAAATATACATATGTATACTGTCTACCAAAATGATGAAAAAGTAATGATAAATTAAAATTTATATTTTGAAATGTACCAAGTTCCCATGTATAAGTAACAGTATTAGTCTGTTCTAATTGTGAGTATTCATGACTCATGTGGCCCAGATTTTTTGTTGTTGTTGTTGTTGATGAATACACATCATAACTGGAAAAAAATTTCATTTTGTACATCAGGAATATTACAATATTAATGATAATGTTAAATAATATCTAGTCTTTGGTACACATCTTTGGTTTTGTGTCGATAAAGGTGTACTTGAGCCTTACTGATAGTCTGTGGGGGTACTTACAGCAAAACATTTTGGGAAACACTGATCTAGACTATTTAAGGCATCAGTGGCGAGCTCCAGAACTAAAATGTGTTCCATTAGGTAGGAACAAATATTATGCTGCATTCTGAGACTTGGTTTAGGGATGTGCAAATCTACCAATATTCATTACTGTCTAATCGGTTGTTTGAACGAGTAGTTGACTAGTCAGTGTTAAGGAAAATAATGTGGATTTAGGCTCTGATATTTTCACAAGAACACGATCAGACACATTTTTGAGGGATATACTAATGTTAGGCGCAGCATTTAAACATGGTTAACGACATGTATATTCAACAAAAAATATGCTAAATAACTATAACAACATATTACACAAAACATTCAAAAGAGGAAAGTAAGAAAAGTAATAAATGAGAAAGGTTCCATTAAAGAGTGGCATGAGAAACCACTTATGCGCATCCTGAACACAGAATGGAGTGCTTGAGGGCGATCCTGCGCATTTAAAATCGCAGAACTGCTAGACAATATTGCGGGTTCTAGTTCACAGGGGAAAGTTGGCACACCACAGCTCTAGTTCACGACATCAAGCAGTTTAAACCTTTTTAACAGCAACAATATATTTAAACCGTGTCAAACAAAATCAGCAAAAGATTTTAATCTCGCCACAACACCTCAAATACAGGAATATTACTCTGAGCAGAGGATTTAATGTCTAACAATGATCGTCTTGAAATGTATTGTTGATTCGCCACTTTGATTGCTGTAACAGCAGCACATAAAAGGACTAAACCTAAAGCATTAAAGAGACAAAACTTCTTGCAAAAGGTTTTACAGAGCTGTTATTCACTGTTAAGCACAGCAAGCTAACATCAGGCAAAAATTATCTCTAAGAAGTCTCTTCTATGCGTCTCTCAATTAATTTGACAAATGTGTCTCCCATTAAAGGGTCGCAACACCCCCTGTTTCAGCACAGTTGAGCTCTCACCACATTTTTAAATGTACTCAAAGTGGGGGTGATCAGTAGCGTAGTACGAGGAGAAGGGGGAGTGAACCCAACAACTGTCAGATCCAGTTTTAATATTGCAGTTAACAGCATCAAAGATTCTCACAATTGCACAGAATGCGCAAATAAATTATACACTGTTTTGTAAGCTCACAATACATTACTCACACTAGTAATTTCTATCTGTAATTTAATATGAAAATAAATGCCATGCCATGTTCTCAGTATTGAAAATATGTTAATGTATTTTACACTTTAAAAACTTGAGACTTACTCCAAGACAATGATTTACAAATATATGTGCTTACATCAGTTAACACACTTAAATTAGGGATGGATGGATGGATGGATTGATGGATAATGGATGGATTGATGGATAATGGATGGATGGATGGGTCATGGATGGATGGATGGATGGGTCATGGATGGATGGATGGGTCATGGATGGATGGATGGGTCATGGATGGATGAATGGGTCATGGATGGATCATGGATGGATGAATGGGTCATAGATGGATGGATGGCATTTGTATCTGGGACAATCAATGTAAACCGCATATCTAACAAGTCCCAGTCAGAGACACCGCACATCACAGCATATCTCAAAACACTCACATTAATAAATGCATCCTGCGCGAACATTTAAAAGGTGTTGTCTTTGACTGAAAGACTGTCCTGTCCCCTCTGTCAGCAGAGAGGTGGGGACTTGTGTCACAGTACTATTAACTCTAAACTTACTGACGGCCAGCAGCCATATCACCCTGCAGCTCTTGCCTCGTTGCCCACTAAAGCTATGCAGGGTTGAGCCTGGCCAGTACCTGGATGGGAGACCTCCTGGGGAAAAACCAAGGTTGCTGCTGGAAGTGGTATTAGGGAGGCCAGCAGGGGGGTGCTCACCCTATGGTCTGTGTGGGTCCTAATGCAGCAGTATAGTGATGGGGACACTATGCTGTAAAAAAAAAAAAAATAATAAAAAAAAATAAAAAGCACCGTCTTTCGGATGGGACGTTAAACCGAGGTCCTGACTCTCTGTGGTCATTAAAAATCCCTAAGACACTTCTCGTATAGAGTAGGGGTGTAACCCTGGTGTCCTAGCCAAAATTCCACCATTATCATGGCCTCCTAAAAATCTCCATCCCTGAATTGGCTACATCACTCTACCATCTCCTCTCCACCAATAGCTAGTGTGTGTTGGGCGTTCTGGTGCACTATGGCTGCCGTCGCATCATCCAGGTGGATGCTGCACACTGGTGGCGGTTGAGGAGATTCCCCCTATACTATGTAAAGCGCTTTGAGTGCCTAGAAAAGCGCTATATAAATGTAAGGAATTAATTATAATTAATTATTAACCTGGTACGTCACGACCAGTGGTGTTGACTCGATGTATGTTTCAAACCAGGAAGAGAAAAATAGCCAGAAAAATATCCAAATGAACCCTTTTTGTCTTGAAATTAAAAATAATGAATGTTAACATTCTCTTCCCTTGTGAGCAAGATATATATACCTGTTAACATCTCAAAAAAATGTGTTGTAGTGTTTCATGACCCTTTAAAACAACCACCAAGAATATTAATGTTAGTAGTCTACCCTACTAATAGAGTTGTCAGTTGTTGGATGACTAGTCGATTAGTCGACCACCCTGGCACATTCCTAATTTGATTTTGACTCAGTTCTAAGGAAGGATTACATGTATCCTTCACAGAGAAGGTATATCCAGAGTGGATGGAACTAGCTCAGTGAAAAAATCCATCCAAGATGGTGGAGGAGAGAAATATTTACTGTTACGTTTATTGACTTCCATAAAATATATTCTTAAATGTTATTAAAATAGTTCATTCTCATAAAAAATAGACAATTTTACCCAATATTTGTGTAGGTTGTGTAATATTAAACCACTTGTTGTTCCGAACTGTATGACTTTATCTGGGCTGCTTTTTTGCATATAATGAAAGTAAATAGGGACTGAGGTTGTCGAGCTACAAAAATTACAAAACACAAATAAATACTTGAATATATTTTTTTGGCCAGATGTGTTGTGAAATGTTTTATGTCTATGATGAGACAGGAACCACTGACATTTTGACCCACCAAATTTGAATACATTGATTGAGATTTGAAAACTATGCTAAGGGGAAGATTTTCAGATCTGTTCCACTCTCAGTGCTATCATAAAGCACTAGAAGACTTGGAATATAACGCATATGTCATATAATATACTTGTTCTGTGCTTTTTGGTTTTGTGTTTCCTGTTGAATCCGAATTCCATCATCTGTCACCCTCTTTACTGGAGTGCCCCTCCATCACTGCTGTGAGAAGATTTAGTCCACGTGAAATGCTGACCTAAGGGCTGAAGGTCTTCAAAAGTATTGTATTTGTGAACTTTTGCCCACTGACCTGAGCTCAGGTCATAAGCACTACAGAGAATTTATGACCTGGCTCTCTTGGGTAATAACGCAAGGGTCAGAGCGGCAAGACCCGAGGAAGGGGGAACAGTGAAAGATAGTGGTGGAAAGCACTTAAAGTAATGGAAGTGAATGCCGGTTTAATGTTCCTTTTCCTATGGGAGCTCAGCTGCACAGCCATTAATGCCACTATTAGATAAGTGTGGTGTGTGCACTGAAGCATTTATTAAATGCTCTTTACTGCTGGTTATTAACTATACAGTAAAATAATTGTGTGGGCTTGAGGAAATCAAAATGTCAATGACATAAATCACAGGGTCGCAACATCACCGACTGGTTTAAATATAAACAAAAGAAGACAAAATTATTATTGTTATGCATTTAGCAGATGCCTTCTTATCCAAAGCAACAGTATATTTTTACTACAGGGTCATTCCCCTGGAGTAACCTAGGGTAAGTGCCTTGTTATTGTATCACCCCTTCTGGGGTTTGAACCAACAAACTTAAAGGGATAGTTTACCAGGGGCACTGCTGAGTTGAGCATGGAATTGACATGTTTCTAAACAGTGAAATTACTTGCCGTCCCTAATTTTATTTTATGCATTTACATTGGCAGTTTTGATTTAACTCGCATCTTGTGCTTGTGTTATATTCTGATGTGCGAAAATGCCTTCAAAAGCCTCTAAAGGTGTTGGGCCTTAGTAGCTGGTTAGCGACGACACCGCTAATCAACCTGCTAGTCAGGACTCTATCGACAATGATGTGCCATTGATGTGGGAAAAGATGTCTAACAAGATTCTGGCAACCATCAATGAAAGATTTGACAAATTTTAAGAAAACTTTCTGTCCTTGAGAGATTGGAATCTATCGAAGTTCGGGCACAAGATCACGAGGCCCACATTTGCAGTTTTGAAGTGACTCTTGAATTGAAGTGACATCTACGTGATGTAAAAGAAAACGGGACTCATCGGACAAGGCAACCTTCTTCCACTGCTCCAAGGTCCAGTTCTGGCGCTTGCGTACCCATTGTAGATGCTTTCGACAGTCGACAAGGGTCATCATGGGCACTCTGACCAGTTTGTGGCTACGCTGTCCCATACGCAGAAGGGTGCCATTCACTGTGTATTGTGACACATTTATTCAGAAACCATTATTAAAATGTTCTGTGACTTGTGCCACAGTAGACTTTCTGTTGGTTCGGAACCAGACGGGATATCCTTCATTACCCTTGCGCATCGATTAAGCCTTGATGCCCAACAGCCTAACAACTGGTTTGTAGTTTGTCCCTCCTCGGACCACTGTCGGTAGGTACTCACCACTGCTGATCTGGGGCACCCCACAAGCCTTGTCAGTTCAGAGATGCTCAGACCCAGTCGTCTGGCCATAAAAATTTGGCTCTGGTCAATGTCGCTCAGGTCTTTACTCTTTCCCATCTCTCCTGCATTCAACACATTGACTACGAGAACTGACTGTTCGCTAACCATCTAATCTACGGAACCTCAAACCTTGACCATGTGGCCATGTTAGGAGATGAACAATGTTATTTGCTTCACCTGTGAGTGGTCATAATGTATAGCTTTCCATTAACTGTAACATGCTTTCCCTGTCCCATTCTAAACCTGATGGTTTCTGTCTTTCGTGTTACACAAAATGTATTTTCCTTGCAAAATCATGGTTTGGTTTACAGTAGGTTAGGGGTTAAATTTAGGAAAAATTGTAATATCATCTGTCTTTGGTTAGTTTTTTCTCTAGATGGGAGTAGAAGTCATATGTTTTTGTACGATCCAACTTGTACGATTTCGCCTTCTCGTACCATTATAACGACGTCTCATGAAATCGTTCACACTGTCACCTTCCACCCCTTATGTCTTTCTCCTTTGTTTCTCCTTCTCTCTCCTTCTCATTTCTCTCACTCCCTAGTAAATCTACTTACTTTCAAACTAGTTTGTTTTGTTTAACACACCTAGGTTTCTCAGAGAGAAAGCTGCTTATTGTGGCCATGTACACACATACAGTGACTTTCAACAGGTATTTTGGGAGTGCGCATATACGAGGAACAGAACAAATATCAAATGTCGTAGGAGCCCGATAAAAAATGGAAACAAAACATTGCTGGGAGTACAGTAGGAAAAGCACAAACATAATAAACAATACCCATTTATAAATACCACTGTAAAATATCGACATCCCTCATGTTCACTTATACTGTATGTACTCATACATTAATGGAAACCCAGAGTTTTAGGTAAAGGGAAACCCCACTATTGGCATTTTTCTGCAGGTCGTGATAGAAATATAAGGAAACAAACAGAGCAACAACTCTGGAATATCTGAATAAAGCGAAGCAGCAGAGAATGAAATAATGAAGTCTTCCTTGGATACCATGTTTGTTATATCATCGCAAGGAAATTGCATTGCTGTGGAGAAAGCTGCTTACTGACCACGCTACATGTATACAGGAGTAAAGAGTATGCTGTTTTTACAGTGTATGTAAACCAAAACACTGCTTTCTTGTAAAAACTCGCATTCTGGTGTGCATGTAAATGTAGTCAGTGTATGAGAATCACCGATTTCCACTAAATTTCTCCCAACTGGAAGAAATTGATCAGTAGCTTGCATATCAGGCTACAGTTGCACCATGTACACCTGCCGTAAGTAGCTTTGGATAAAAGTGTCTACGAAATGCATAAATGCAATTATCGTTGTCTCAATTTAAAGTCCATACCAGACTCCAGTTCACCAATCCTAAACTCGCATCAAAGATTTCTGCCAGGCAGCCAGTCATGTGTGGCAAATGACTGATGAGGCATGTAGACAAGAAAGTCAAATAAAAAATAGAATGAAGGGAAACACAGAGAGCGTGAGTTGCCCATATGGATGAAATGCCTGCAACAAAATTGAAAGGAGAAAGTTGAAGAAAAATAGTGGAGCAAACAGGGCAGAAACTGCAAGAAGATGGATCTATAATGGAACCATGAGATACAATTACAGAACATAGAGTGAGAACATGAAAGTGGGAGACGAGGTTGACAGATCTGTGTCAGAGGAAGAGGGAACACAGGAGTCAAGGAAAGCAGTGTGAGAGGAAGAGGGGGAGGAAACAGAGAGGGAAAGAAAACAGAGCAGTTCAATCTGGGTGGAAGAGAGGAGTCTGCAGATGACAGTCTCTGAGAAGGGGATGCAGATGTTACAGGAAAAAAAAACAGATGCCCTGTTTTTTGGAACAGATAGCCTGTTCTGCCCCCACACACCTGAATAAATACACTTCAGATGATGAAGGAAAGAAATAAAGAAATGTGTAAAAGAGGCCAGCATGAATTGGATGAGAGAGATGTGTGATGAAAATTTAAAAGTATAGTTAGGAGAGAAGAGAGCTGCAAAAACTTGTCAGAGCTCACCTCATTTGCCCGTAGAATTGTGAGATATCTTTGGAACAAAATTCAGTAAGCTGTGTCTGTTCCAAAGGAAAACAGTATTACTCAGTGGCTGCTCTTTCATAGCTCATGAGTTAATGGAGTTGTCAGTTAGGTGTCAATTAAATCTGAATTATGTAATTTTTATGCCACTAATCGCAAAAATAACCAAGCTTTCTGACGAAATTCAGCCATCCCCCGTGACG
This sequence comes from Xyrauchen texanus, assembly GCF_025860055.1. Lineage (NCBI taxonomy): Eukaryota > Metazoa > Chordata > Actinopteri > Cypriniformes > Catostomidae > Xyrauchen > Xyrauchen texanus. Next base: position 30,919,094 of record NC_068301.1, read on the forward strand.
GACTCTCACGTAATCCTGAGACCCCGACTGGGCTATGTGCCCAAGGTTCCACAACCCCTTCAGGAATCAGGTGGTGAGCCTGCAAGCGCTGTCCTGGGAGGAGGCAGAACCAGCCTTGTCATTGCTGTGTCCGGTGCATGCTTTGCGCATCTACTTGGACTGCGCGCAGAGATTTAGGCGCTCTGAGCAGTTCTTTGCTTTGGTGGACAGCGGAAGTGAACGCTGTCTCCAAACAGAGGCTTGCCCACTGGATCGTGAATGTCATCGCATTGGCATACCAGGCCCAGGCCGTGCCCACCCCTTTGGGAATTCAAGCACACTCTACAAGGAGTGTGGCAACCTATTGGGCACTGGCCAACGGCACCTCTCTAGCAGACATCTGCAGGGCAGTGTGCTGGGCAACACCAAGCTTCGGGTTGAGCCGGTTTCATCTCGTGTTTTGTCAGGTACGAACAAGTAAGTTTGTGAATGCGGGCAGCTAGCCAGGTGTATCACTTGCGTATAGCGCCTTTCCCCTCCATGAGGCAAAGACGTGCACTTCTTCCCCCCATGCGAGTTCACGAACCCGTGAACCCTGGATGTCCTTCCTCCCTAGCCCTGTGGCTCGTGAATTTGGCGGAGGAATTCGTAGTCAGACCCAGTACGTGTGCTAGCATGCCTTGTAACGGGGTAGGTGCTCCACAGGTGTCGGTTACACCGGTAACCCCCTGTGATGTATCTTCCGCGGTACAGTCTACCTATCAGTAGACATGCATCTCCCTTGGGCAGAGCCCTCTCTGCCCCGTTCACTGTGTTTGTAGAGCTCCTCCCTTTTGAGGCAGGACCTTTCATGTGCCGCTGTGAGCCCACGTGATGTATTTGCCACATGTTAACCTCCCCTTCGGGCAGGATGTGGTCTCTGTGCGGTCTTTTCCCCCTGAAAGAATAGGAAAGGAAAAGAACACCTTCCCGATGCATATAATTAAAAGGCCCCAGCCGGAAAAGTACTCTGTGGAGAGAAAACATAGAGAAAAGGCTGCGGTTGGCGCTGCCTGCTCCCATACTAGATACATCTATTCGCTCCCAGGGATGTGGGGAACTATACAATGTTTTTTTGGGCCATTGGGGTAGGCTATGTTCAGTCCGAGTGCATCTGCTATTACGCACGCAGTAGCCAGCTTGCACCTGCATCAGCAGACCATGTAGTTCACAGTTCAGCTGTTGTGGTGTTTTGTATAGAGACCCCTAGTGTAACTACATCGACACATCGTCGAGTGAGTGACAGATAGGGAACGTCTCAGTTACTGTCATAATCTCCGTTACCTGATAAAGGGAATGAGACGTTGTGTCAACCTTGCCAAAATGCTGTACTACCCACTGAAATGTCCAGGACCCTGCCTCGGCTCCTCAGCACAAAACCTGAGTGGTTGCGAGCCAGCTCCTTTTATACCCGTATGTCTGGGTGAGTGGCATGCAAACCTTTTCTCAAAGATCTGAGGTGTTTGGGGCTCCCAAGATCGACCCCTAGTATCACTACATCGACACATTCCCTCCATCAGGGAACGGAGTTTACGACAGTAACCAAGATGTTATTTTGTTTGATGTATAGTTTATTTTTTATTTGTTTACTTCTTTAGTTTGTTTGATGTTTCGTTTCTTTCCCTGTTTCGTTCTTTGTTTGTTTGTTCTTTTGTTTGATGATTAGTTTCTTTCTGTCCTTTGATTCGTTATTTTGTTTGTTCTTTTGTTAGGTCTTTCTTTTGTTTGTTTTCTTTTGATCATTAGTTTGTTATTTGCCTTCTTTATTTTGTTTGCCATATTGTTTGATGATTAGTTTATTGTTGGGATAGCAATTTAATATGTTACTTTGGTGCAATTAAAGATGCCAATGTAAAAATTCACAGTCAGCCACGATTACTTTGATTAATGAGTGAAAGTGTCCAATAATAGGGTGGTTACTGAGATTAAGCGTGTTGTATTCAGCTAGTCATGTGATTCTAACATGGCAGCACCCATGAGAGGACCCTCTTCATGTAGAATAAAACTGTTTTTATAAGGTTACTGATTTGCCTGGGGTCTTCATCTCTGTGGAGTATTTATGATTTTACACATTTCAAAAATGAAATAAATTTCTTAAGGAGTACATCTTTTTTAATGAGGAAAAAATACTGAGTGCACCTTTAATTATATATATAAAAATTAAATAATGTTTTTACGAATATATGGCAGTAGGGGGCATGCAGCACACCAGCTGTAAAGGTAAAGCACCTTGTCAAACCACTGAGAGCAGGCAGCTCAGCCTTCCACAGATGATGCACTCTTTCCACTCTTGTGCTCAAAGAAAGCTTGACCTAGCACAACAAAATTCAGAGCTCTCGAGACCAGTTTTTCAAAATGTTTCAAAACTTGACACAACATTCTAAAACACAGCGCTTATGACTAGAGACACTGAAACATAGTGAGATGCGATGCAACCAAAGTGAGATGCTCCAAAACCATCCATCTGACACATGGGTTCATAGACCAACAATTAAAAATAGTACAAACGGAAGACAAGAACAAGAACAGGGATATGTTCAATGATATGAAAATAAATCAAACTATATTTTGACTTTTTGTATTGTTTAAATTATGTACTTGTCTGCTGCCACGATATATGTATAAGATGTAATGGATTTGAATGATCTGAATTATATTTATTATATATTCAAATTATTTCAGCTGTTATATACTAATTGATCTTTATTTGGGGGCCTTTCTCAGTAAATATTGATATGTGCCAACTTGTGGTTAATTTAAAGAATTAATTGGCACATCATGCAATTCCATTACAAAACTGTATCGATTGACAGTCCTAGTTTTTTCTTTCCTTTGTTAATACTTTCTTTATTTTCTTCTTTTGTTGCTCAGTTTTTTTCTTTTGTTTGATCATCGTTTTGATCCTTTTTTCATTATTTTTCTTTTTCTTTCTTTCTTTCTTTCTTTCTTTCTTTCTTTCTTTCTTATTATCTCTTACAGTCACACAAAAACACATTCTTATGTATGTGTGGGCTTAAGTTTTAAGCATTTAAGTTTTAATCGATTTGCTATGTATCCCATTATCACACACAAGCAGATTTGTGTAGGCCTAAAGAAGTTTCATAGCATTTAAATTCCCAGTACAATTTCCGCCTAAGGATCCAATCTCAGCCACAGATTACCACCATAGCCTATTTCAGATTGTATATGCCCTCCCTCTGAAATAGCTGAAACATACTGCTTTGTGATTGAGTGGGACTTGATTGTGGGTGTTGGATTGCCAACTGGCCATGTGTGCTCTTTAGCGATGCTATACGGACGCTTGAGGGGATTTTAAAAACTGATTGCAAAGCAAGCTAAACAGCTTATTAACGAGAACAGGAAGAAAAAGGACAGAAAGAAAGGATGGAAGACGATGACAGACAAGCATTTATTTTTTTCCTCTTTTAGTGCCTTGTTTCTTTAAAAAAAACAAACTCAAACATTTCTTAGACAGTTCTTGCCAAGAAATTTGAAGCTGCTACCTATAGATATAGACATCTTCAGCAGCAGCAGAACATCTCCACATGACTTATCAGAAGTGGACCTACTAAAAATCCACACGCTGATCCCAGTGACCAAAATTCATTTCCACGCTGGTCCCTTCTCTTAAAAAGTAACAATTTCTAATTAGAATAAAAAAGGAAGGGTTTTACAGTCTGACGCTACAACAAACTTTTTAAGTTCCACAAATAGCTTTTCAAGCTTATTCAAGTGTAGACTGGTGCTTTAAAGAACACAAGAGGGCTTTGCGTTACCTCTATTAATGGATGATACCTAGAACCAATATGTTGATCAGAGGAACCTTTGGATTATAACCACAAAATAAACCATTACAGGGTTACTCACCAAATAAATATATACATGAACATACTAATCTGAGTTAAAAATTATATTATTATTGTATGTGAAAAGAAAGAGACACTGAACTCAACTATGTCTGACCCATTATCCCATTTATTATACAGCTACTTAGCAAATAAATACTGTAAATGGCCACAACACCAGAATCAATTGTCCAAACCTAACATTCAATAAAAAGCCTCATTGAACTTGAGATGTTATGATGTGTTTGGATGATCACATCGAGAGATGGTGAATATAAAAGTAGGGACAAAAGCATTACGCCAATATAATTGTCACTGCAGTACATTAACTATTGTGTGAATGACCAAAAAATAAATAAAAAATCCAAGGATAACCAAGGCTTGAAATTAAGTTCAAAGATAACCAAGGCTTCATGGAATCCATGCACAGATAAATGTTGGTACTGTAGATCAATGTATCCTTGTGAGAGTGTTAACCCAACAACCATTGAAACAATGAATAATGTCATGAATCACAGGCTGTGATTTCTAAGTATCTACATTCAGTATTTATAAAGTGGTTAACAGAAGTATTTCAGAATTTAAATTTCAGAATATAAACTGTATATCTGGAATCAGTCAGATTTATAGAGTGTAAGTTGTTTGTGTATCTGTCACTGTGTGTGAGACTTGCATTAAGTCCAACAGACAAACAAACAATGGGTGAGAAGTGTCCTCCACAATTATGTTTGATTTGAGCCATAAAAAGACTATTTTAGAGCATTTTCAAAATGCCACATCAAGAAATTAGGCTTAGTGCTGAAACCTTTAGTATGAATGCTCCAACCTGTTAATATGGACACGGAAAAAAATATGTGCTGCTTTGCGGTGTGAAAAAGAACTTATGGGTTATTTTAAGCAGGACTGACCATGGTAGGTGCGATTCCACATCCTCTTAGTGACCACGTCCCCTTGGGGCCTCACACCCGAATTATCCAGAGTCTCATTTAGGGCATGAGAATACAGCATGACTCCATCATGGAATGCTCCGGAAATCAGATTCATCTGGAAATGTGAAGTGCACAAATTATTAGCACATTCACAATAGTTGGAGATTAAATTAGATTACTTTTATTAGATTACTAGCTCTCTAGATACCATATTGACAGTATTTAAGAGAACTTCATCATAGCAAGAGTGTAATTCGATGACTAGCAGGAGTGCGTGCAAGGAAACATGGCAGCATTCCACACATTGCCGTCATTTTCTTCTCGCCTTTTCACACATTCCTTCTGTGCTGTTTCACAAGAAGTGTTGAAAAACGTCCTGCTTTGCCTGCTCCGACATGTGTATTTCAACTTTAATATAAATGCTGTTAATGAAAAATAACTTAATATAATTTTAAAATACTGAGAAATTAGTTGTTAGTGGTGTTTACTAAGTATTAAAGGAATATTCCAGGTTCAATAAAAGCTAAACTCAATTGACGGCATTTGTGGCATAATGTTGTGTAAAGGAGTTCAATGGAAAGGAGGAGGCGAGAACCGGCTTGACAATATAAATAATATTTTTATGAAAAACTTAAACAAAAGACACAAACACACACAAGACGGACAGCTGCCCGTAAACAATCTCTCTCACTATCGCACCACCATCCGCAGTCGGCCTTTATCCCTCTCTGAGGCTTAATTAGCCTGATAAGGTAATGGGTGTGTAAAATCACGACCCGGCCCGCCCTCCGTCCTGTCACATTCCTCCCTTGTTCTCTCAGGCATGACGTACACCAATTTCCCAGTGGTAGGGCGGAATATGGAATCTGCCGGCAGGTCATCCCTGCCTTCCTAAATCTGGGAGGGGACAGTGGAAAGGAAACAAAAATAATTAAAATATGGATTGGGGGGGGGTGTCCTCGGCCACTCCTCCACCCTCTAGTGGACGACAGCCGCAACTCCCCAGGCAGATCGGAGGCAGTCCCCACTCCAGGTGGTCGGAAGTTAGCCCCTCACCGCTCTGCTGTCTCAGACCTCGCCGCATTTCAGCAGCTTGTAGGGGTCTCCTCTGCCCCTGGCAGTGGCCCTGACCACTCCAGGCGGTTGGCTAGGAGCCCCTTCTCCCCTCGCGGACAGCGACCAATTCCTCCACTTCCAGGTGGCCGAGCTCCTCCTTCCCCCAGAAGACGGCCACGGCTGCTCCGTTGGGGTGGATGGTAGTGGCGAGAACTCCACTACGGCGTATACCTCCTCCTTCCTGGGTCTTCGGCACCAGTGTAAAGGAGTGCAATGGAAAGGAGGAGGTGAGAAACGGCTTGACAAAATAAATAATATTTTAATGAAAAACTTCTTAATCAAAAAGACACAAACACACACATGACGGACAGCTTCCCGTAAACGATCTCTCTCCCTATCGCACCACCATCCGCAGTTGGCCTTTATCCCTCTCGGAGGCTTAATTAGACTGATAAGGGACCGGGTGTGTAAAATCACGACCTGGCCCCACCCTCCGCCCTTTTACATGTTGATTACCACAAAAATTTATTTAGATTGGACCCTCCTTTTCTTAAAAAATAAGCAAAAATCTGGGTTACAGTGAGGCACTTACAATGGAAGTCAATGGGGGCAATCCGTAAACAATAAAATACTCACTGTTAAAAAGTATAGCCACAAGATGTAAACAATATGCGTGTTAACATGATTTTAGTATGATAAAAATCACTTACTAACCTTAGCTTTATAAAGTTATTTTAAAGCCAATTTTACAACTTTGTTACCATGACAATGAAACACCGGAACCTTAAAATGATTGTAAAAATTGTGATTTAAACAAACGTTACCCCTCAAATAATCCACAATTTTCACAGAAGAATTAATGTAAGGGCTTTAAGAGGGCCTGGGTAGCTCAGTAAGTAAAGATGCTGACTACCACACCTGGAGTCGGAAGTTCAAATCCAGGGAGTGCTGAGTGACTCCAGTCAGGCTTCCTAAGCAACCAATTGGACCGGTTGCTAGGGAGGGGAGTGTCACATTTGGGTAACCTCCTTGTGGTCACTATAATATGGTTCTCAATCTCGAAGGGGCATGTGGTGAGTTGTGCGTAGATGGCGTGGAGAATAGCTTGAAGCCTACACACATGCAAGGTCTCTGCGGAAACGCACTCAACAAGCCATATGATAAGATGCGCAGATTGGCAGTCTTAGACGCGGAGGCAACTGAGATTCGTCCTCTGTCACCCGGATTGAGGCAAGTCAATATGCAACCACTAGAACATAGAGTGCATTGGGAATTGGGCATACCAAATTTCTGAGAAAGGGGAGAAAATCCAAAACAAAACAACAACAATAAAAAGTGCTTTAATAAAATTATAGCTTCACATTTCTGCCTTTAAACCCTCTCAAATTGTCCCCATTCTCTTCCAATGAAAGTGCCTCACTGTAACCTTAATTTTTGCTTGAATTCATTTTGCTTAATTTTTTGGAACAAGTAAACTCCACAGGGTAAGCTCAAGAAGTATAATCCTTTAAGGATTTAATCCAACATAAGGTGTGTGACCTCTTTTCACCACAAATTAATTGTCTTCAGAAGATGTTTGACTCTCCTCATGCTCATTAATTGTTACGTTTCCGACAACGTTCTTCTTTAGGTCCGACACGTGCCACCTATGTAACCCGTACATGACGTAACTGCTGTAGCCTAAAAGTCTTTACGTCATCTGACCCACCCATGAATAATAGCAGTTGGTGCCAGATCTATTGCTGCCATTTAAGTTACATCAGTATATGTATGAGCACTATAGCAGTAAATGCAAGCCATTTTTATATTTAAATGGGATTCAATAGTAGTGAGAGAGAGACAATTTCATATGAATTCATTTCACTACTGTTTATATCAATATCTTACTTTCCCTAGTGCTTGTAAGAGGCTTTTCTATCGCCAACATATAGTTTCATTTAAATTATATAATCTAGTCAAATGAAGTAACTGGCCCTACCAATATGACTGTCACACTGAGCTACAGCAATTCAGCAGAGAAATCCACGGCACATAGCCAGATGTTTCTTGGCAAAACTCAGAGCTTTGCTATACCATAATGAAGTGGAAGGAAAATGCTCCAAAAAAAATGAAAGGATTCAGAAGGATGTAGAAAAGTGTGGTTGTCATAGCAACTATAGAAAGAGTGTGGACTCATCAATACGGAACATCTGTGGGTGATGGAGGATATGGAGATTGCGGAACAAGGAAACAAGATTGCGTGAGTCTTAAGAGAGACAGCATAGAAGGTGAATTGAAATGCAAATTCTAGGTACAAGGGTAAACAAGAGAGAGAGAGAGAGTGGGAGATATAGTAGACTCAAAAAATGTAATCCAATCAGACCGAATTTTTTTTTTAAATGCAACAGGTTAAGAGATCTTGAGACAGTGATGCAAGACACTGAGAAATACATGTTGGTGAGAAAAGATTGAGAGAAAATACATAATCAGACAGAGAGAGATGCAGAAAAATAGAGCAATATAGCCCATAAACGCAACTGTGAGCAACAAAACAACAACACCACAGCAAAACCTGAAGCAAAAAGTATGCTGATCTGGGAGTAACAAAGACTAACAGACTGACTACATATTATTAAAAACTATAATTTAGTTTGGATTTTTATTTCTTTTTCTGAAGAACATAAGAACATAGGGTGTTCTGGGTGGTTGCAGGGCATTGCTATGTGGTTGCTAGTGTGCCTGGATGGTTGCTTACTGCACTGAATAAAAAAGAATCCCACCCCAAGTCTCTATGATATTTTGGTAGAAGATAGAGATGGCTCGGGTCCCTCCTTTAATGTAATGTATGGGATTTTTATGGGGATGTCATAAAATATCGATATATCGATTGGATAATTTTATCGATATATTTTTGAGGCATCTATATATTAAAATGATCCAACATTTAAATTAGAAGCCCAATTTGTGTGCTTTCCAATTCACTCAGTTGGCCTTTATTTAACTGTGTGGTGTAATAGCATTGGGAGACCACAAGAGGGTGATATAAAATTTACTGAAGCCTGTCGTGGTCACGATCACACACACAGGATGAGTTGAAGTGGCACAATTGGCAGTCAAAAATTACAAGAATGAAAAATATGACGTGATGAGTTTGCAGGTTAGTGAAACTGGTGAAACTGCGCAACATTTATTATGCAATTTCTATGTATGGAGCCATGAATAGGTCTTTCGGAGCGCTCCGTGGCACTCAGAATGTTGACGCTGAGCATTTGCGTCGTGTGTGTACCTTTTGTAAAAAAAAAAAAAATGTTTTGAATTTAGAACGAATCATGTCGTCCGCCAGATGCGGCCAGTGTGCGACCCCCCCCCCCATGTCTATGGCGGCATTTTTGCAAAATGACATTACATCGTTTCTTACAAGTATCACAACGTTCCAAAGTGAAATGTCCACTGTGTGTGGTGCTTAAAGCAATTTCAATGTTCTCCCATACTGACAAGGTGTCATAAATAGCAAATGAGAGCTGAAAAACGCAATTTCTGAGGCAACCACATCATTTTGTCAGATCCTTTGCATAGCAAGTGCAATCTACTATCTACCACACAATTTGACTGCGCTTGAACAAGCTTGTAAATGCGGTAGGGTATGTAATGTAAATGTTAAAATGTATCGCCTTACAAGTCATACTCTGCAGTAAAAGTGTTTAGATGTCATAAGATAGCATTTTCAGGGCGAAAAGTGTTTATATAATATTGATAATGTGACCTTTTACTCATGATTTGTGTGAAAGTGAATAAATGTCATGTTGTTGCACCTAATGTTTATTTCCCCAGGACATTGCTTTGTTATTGTACGTATGAGACATGTAAAAATAATTTTGCAAAAATGTAGCTATAGTAACATGAATCTATGAGACCAGGTTGAAACCAGTGGTTTCTACAAGGGAGAGAGAGAGAGAGAGAGAGAGAGAGAGAGAGAGAGATAATGTGGCAGCATAAATGGAGCAACTAATTGGAGAGAGACGTGTGAGCTGCGGGCAGTAGGAACCTTCAAAATAAGCTCACTGCCTTGGGGAAATGGATGCGCGAGGCTAACAGAGAGCAGAAGAACTGAATGCTGGGAAGAGTTGCAGACACCTTATTACTGTTCAGAAAATAATTTGACTGTGCACAGAGTCCAGCATTTTTTATCTAATAGTTATCTAAATGGAAACACAGCTGGAACTCTTTCAAGGCACTGCTAATATGTATTTGCAATGTTGTATGTGGCAGCACATACTCAAAGACAGGCAAGCAGGGTGGCAACTTTACATGTTGGAATGTTTGTGTCTTTGTGTGTTTTAATGAGTGTTAAACCTTTACCGGCTTTTCACAAAACAATTACTTAAATTTGGCTACTCACCAAAACATATTGGATGTCATCAGAAGACTTGGAATATGAGACATGAGCTGCATAATTACTTTTTTGAAGCTTGAAACTGAAACACTATCCACCGTCATTGTTTGTGTTCCGCATAAGTAATACATTTATAGAAGTTACGACATGAAGGTAAATTATCAGACAGAAATAATCATAAGTCATTATTCACTCAAAATCAAAACCCTTCACCATAACTTTCAAATATTATTCATGCTTCAGCTTGGACAAACTTGCCGTGCCGTGATTGGTTATGAGACTTGCAAAAACCAATATGGTTTTCAAATCAAATTAGATGTGATGCGTCTTCACACAACAAAGTCTAAATATATAACGCAAATGAGATTTCAGAACTACGGGGGAAGAAATTATACAATTTTGTTAAATTTGTTACGTTTCGCTCTGTTCCTCACACAAAGCTTTCATGTTATGGCTATTGAAGTATTGTAATACATTGCACAAGTCATATGGACTACTTTAACTGTGCTTTGTTTTGTTTTTTTAAAGCTTGACAGCCCCTGGTCAATGTCTGCCTTCGCCGTACGGGAAAGCGCAGATTGGACATGCTTCTCCTTTTGTGTTATACAGGTCAAAACCATTGAATTTATTACACAGCTTTTTATTTTAGCAATAAAGTTGGTCTTTTGATGAAAATTTCCTTTGCATTTAGTCAATATTTCATCATGTCATATTCATACATTTTAGTCAATTTTCCTATCATTTTAGTAAAAAACAAAAAACAAACATCTTAGTTGATGAGATGCAAAATGACAAAAACATGAATCAAACTGCAACAGAACAAACTTTAATCAAGTATTCAAATGTTTTGAAATTCGCATAAACTAACAATTGTTTAAACCTGTATAAAAATGTAAGATTAATGTTTAATATTTAAGATAAAACAACATGAGAACACAGTCCTGAAAACCCGAGCTACACCAAAACCGTATGTCTTCAGAAGACTTGAGCCACATGGACTCTCATTGCATTGAATATCAAAAAAAAAATAAATCTTTGTTTGTGTCTATATATATATATATATATATATATATATATATATATATATATAATAAACATACTGAGGAATTAGCTACTTTTTAATTTACCCCTCATGTGTAGACAGCTAAAGATATTGCGTTACGTGTAGAGTGTTAAGGAAACGGGGTATTCACAACGAAAGTTATGCATTTTGACTAGTGCGTAACTTAGTTCAAGTTCACCAGTTCATTCGCAGCATTGTCTGCAGATGTAAGTGTAAGAAATATAGATTTGCTCTCAGTTTCAGGCCTACTTTTTCATTTTTAATTAAATTGTCACTAGTCTTTACTGACACATAGCACTTGTTTTTCTGTTCCTTCTGCTCTCCTTATCTGAAGTTCAAGGATATCTTAAGCTCATCCTTCAGTACAAACTGGTATAAATTGGTATTCTGATAGCACTGTTTAGACTGGCACACATATAGAGATGTCTGTTATCCTTGACGCATGGTATAAATATGTTTGACTGTCAATAAACCTTTGAAGATGCTTTGATATAAATTTTGTGTCAGAGTCTCTTCCCTGGCAAGCATATTCCTGAGCGAGAGGACAATGGAGAGTCCTGGGGGTGAAAACTACGAACTACATAGATTATAGGAGAAATAATCGAACAATTTTGGTGGCCAGTATGGGGATTTCCCTGGACAGGTAAGAGAAACGTATTTTTGTTTTCACTCCTGTCTGCAGAGAAATACATTAGTTTTCGCCCAAAAGATCTTTAACATATTTTAGTATATGTTATTATTACAGATCGGTTCTTCCGTTGGGAAGTGGGAGCCTCACGAGCTATAGACATGGGAAGAGAAATAGATTAAATATTTTTCTGAAACTTTTCAGTGGGATCCTGTTCCTATAGTACTCTGTGTCATTCGCTCACAAATTAATTTTTATACCTCTTTATATCAAAAAGAGTTTTCAGAGCAAAATTAAAGCCAAAAAGTATTTTTTTGCAGAATATTTGGTCATCAAATTGATTGTGTTTACTGTATCACTGAGGAGGAAACATCCTTGTTGAGTTGTGAGAATGAGGAACGAGATAAGTCAGAAGATTCTGGGGGAAACACCCAGAGACCGGATGTTCAGAAGTAATAAAGGCTTTAACACCGAACTGTTTTGGAGTAATATGGCAGGATGGTCAGGGTTTAAAACTCATATAGATCCTTATCCAAGGGAAGGATCATTTAAAACCACAGACATGGCTAGCATGAAATCTATGGTCACGGGAGGCTGGGGAGACCCAGCATGGGATTATAATCACATGAAAACGTCATTTTCTATATGGAAAGACATGAAGCCATTTTGGGAGATGGGCCCTGAAAATAAAGGTATCCTGTATCCTGAATGTGAGAAGGATTGTCTCTTTTTTGCCTGATTCCTGCTTGGTATGAGCCCAGATGAATAGGCATAAATCAGTGGCCCATGAATCCCTCCCACATCCGGAATTGCCTTGGTAACAATTAGTATATGCTTGTGACTAACAGAACAGTTAAGGAGAGAATAACTAAAGCCTACTTAGATACGAGATTAAAGTGGGTAGATGTACTTCCCATGGTGTTAAGAGAGATAAGAATGACCCCATCCTCAATCACAAAGATGTCACCTTTTGAAATATTAATGGGTAGACCTTTCCCAACCCCATGGTTCAAAGATCGTGCTGGCAATCTTTCCACAAGAGACGTGGAGGTGCTGATTTTAGATTATGTGGATTCCCTAATTAAAACTTTGAATGGAATCAATGGCGATGTTTCTTTGTCTCTTCCTATGCCAACTGAAAAGCAGATTCATTCCATTGTTCCATGACAGCAGGTGTTGGTGAAGTGTTTGAAGACCACTAATGTTGCAGAGCCAAGGTACCTGGGACCCACGACTGTCATTGCTGTGACACAGACCGGGTTGCTGACTGACTTACAGCCACAGTGGATCCATGCTGGACGGGTGAAAGCAGCCCAAGGAGAGAAAGAGCCACTGAGATCGGGAGAATCTGAGATTGAGAGTTCTGGAGAACCTGATTTTGAGAAAGCCATGGAGAAAGCACAATAACGAGGAGCAACACGGTTGTCTGAATCGATGAATGATGATAACAAGAGAAAGAGAAAGAAAGATTCTATCCAAGGAGGAGTTTGTGTTCTTGTAGGAGAAACATGCTGTACATTTATCCCTGATAACGATGCTGATGGACATTTGATTGATGAAGGTTTTCAGAACATGTCAATAACTGCTAATGATTTACGAAGTAGAGGTGAAAATGGTATTTTGGCCTGGCTGAATATTTTTGAATGCACTAATACCCACTGGTGTAATCCTTTTGATATTAGCCTTTATTGCTTGCTGTGCTTTGCCACTGATTAATTATTTGATTAATAGGGCAATGAATACCCTTGTATCTACTCAGTATTCTATTTTTCATGCTAGAACTGAATCTATGTACAACAATTAAAACCACTCTTTGATTATTTGTGTAACCAGAAATCAATTGTAATCAATTTGTTTTTTAAATAAATTTCATTGTATTGATTGGTAATTAGATTAGTGGATGCAAATCTTTTACTCTTTCCTAGTCTATTCGGGAGAGAGATGTTTGGTTTGTTGTCCGAAGAATGGTAATATACAATAAGTTTGGTTGGTAAGAAAGTAGGTGACACATGATTGGTCAATAGACAGTGCAGAAGGAGAAACTGGATTGTAAATTACCACTCTTAAATAGTTCATCATGCATTTACTGAACTAAACTGATTTTACTGATAAACAGATTTGCTCTCAGTTTCAGGCCTACTTTTTCACCATTGTCACTAGTCTTTACTGACACATAGCACTTGTTTTTCTGTTCCTTCTGCTCTCCTCATCTGAAGCTCAAGGATATCTCAAGCTCATCCTTCAGTACAAACTGGTATAAATTGGTATTCTGATAGCACTGTTTAGACTGGCACACATATAGAGATGTCTGTTATCCTTGACGCATGGTATAAATATGTTTGACTGTCAGTAAACCTTTGAAGACGCTTTGATTGAGTCTCTTCCCTGGCAAGCATACTCCTGAGCGAGAGGACAATGGAGAGTCCTGGGGGTGAAAACTACGAACTACATAGATTATAGGAGAAATAATCTAACAGTAAGTTTTAATATTTTGTTTATGTTGTGGATATATCTGATCAATCTCATATATATATATATATGATTAGTGTGAGTGAGATAATTAATCCTTTAGTAATGTTCATTGTACAGGAGATTGGCTCTGGCGGCTAACACAGCTCAAGCAGGGAAATCCCCAACATACTATGACTAGATTACTTGAATCAATCCTTTCTAGATTCTTAAAAAAAAAAAAAAACATGCATTGTTAATATTTTGCAGTATTATTTTTTCTTGTCAGTTAAAACCATTTGATTATTGTCATAATGCTTCTTTTTCATCTTGTCTTTGTTACCACTGACAAAAAAAACCCTCGTCAACAAACATTTTTGTGAGTAATTTTGTCAATGACCAGATTAAAACAGTTTGGAACAAAATGAGTGTAAGTAATGGCAAAATATACATTTTTGAATAAACTATTCCTGAACCCACTCACCAATACACTGTTCTAAAGAACCTATAAATGAAAGATCAAGACATTGTTTTAATCTCCAAATAACCAAACATCAACAATCCTATACAGGGGAAAAAAAATGGTTCTTGATAAGAAAATAATTTATTTCTGAATTAAAGTGAAGCTAAACTGAAGTACCATTGAAGTTTTTCTTTAAGAGTGGCAGGATCTGCACCAAAAAGTTATTGGGACTTTAGGCCCTACTTTGTTGACTATAGAAAATAGCCCCATTGTGTCAGGATGTTTCCAAGAGTAGTTAACACTGCGATAGTTCAACTGCTTATGAAGAAGCTCTCATTAGACCCTTTGGTTGCTAATAACTATAGACCTCATATAATCTCAAAATTATCTTTCATCTAAAAAATGATAGAGAAAGCAGTAGCAAAGCAACTGTTGAAGGTATTGAAGGATAACAAAAAGTTAGAGAAATTTCAGTCAGGTTTTAGAGAAAACCATAGTACAGAAACTGCCCTTTTAAGGATGACCAATGATTTATTGATGATGGAGGACAATGGAGAGTGCTCCATTTTAGTGTTGCTTGATTTAAATGAAGCATATGATACAGTTGATTATTCAGTTTTAATTGATACACTGAAGAGATGGGTGAGAATATATGGGGTGGCTTTAGATTGGTTTGTTTCCTATTTGTCGAAAAGGACATTTTGTAGTGTCTGTTTGAGATAAGATGTCCTCCTCTTCAACAATAAACTGTGGTGTTCTGCAAGGATCCCTGTTAGGGCCAATTTTGTTTTTTCTATATATTACTACATATCTACACATATTGCAATGCAGATGACCTACAGTTGTATTTGTCGTTAAATCCTAATGATCTGACAAATCGAAATGTTCTTCAAGCTTGTATAGCAGGTATAAAAAAATGGATGGCATGTCATTTTCCAACAGTCTCATGATGAAATCATCATGATTCATACTACTTTTCTAAATTTGGATAATTCTTATGATATCGTGGGACTGCACACATGCAACGACTTTCACTAAAGCCAATGGTGTTGCTGGACATCATTTCCATCTAAGATGCGACAATTAATTGCTTCTGTCACACACAACAGCTTCCTATCATGTTTATACACTCTTCTGATCTGTTAAGTTTAGATAAGGGGTTTGGTAAAGGGCATAATATTAATAAGTATGTCCTTAAAGCCTCATGCACTGAACTCACGATTCCGCATTAGACATCCGGGAACTCGCGCGTGATAATGTTTTACGAGTTTATGCGAACAACATCGTTCGAGACCATACAAAATAGCCAACTCGTAAATTATCAGGGGTGTAAAGTAACGAATTTCAAATACTCACGTTACTGTAATTAACAAATTTTTCCCAAGAATTTTACTTTAAGTAGTTTAAAAATGGTATACATTTAATTTTACTTGAGTATATTTTAAGTGATGTAACTCTACTTTTACTGCGCTATTTTCTCACCGTCTGAGTTCCCTACTTCCCTGTCCTGATTTTATTTTTATATATCAACATGATTAGCTAGAGAGAGTCTCGTGACTCCTGTCAAAACAAATCACACGTAAAAAACTTGAACGGCAGCTGTAGATCTGGTGCCAATTGTTATGGATGTAAACGCAGTCGTTTATGTCTAAAGTTAATTTTAACAGTGGAACATAAAGCGTATTTGCATCAAAATATTTGACTTGAAGTGTACATGTAACCGAATTGAGCACTGTCTAGTAGGCTATGTCATATAAAGTCTATTAATCAAACAACATTAACAAGGAAACGAGAAAACCACTCTCTGCTTTTGGCTGAATAACTTTAGTAGCTATAAAAATATTCATGTAATAGAATAAAACAGTGAAATTTTTTATAATATTTTTTGAAAATATTATAAATTTTTTATAATACTGACCCCTGATGTAGAGATTGTGTTAATTGATATAATAAATTACCAGGAAAGTAGAAATGATAAAATAATTAATAATTAAGCTTAGCCTTTATAACGATAGAAAAGTATCAACATTTGCTGAGCAATATTTCAGACAGAATATTCCACCAGTCACAAACTTCAGAAAATGGTGCATCATGCATTAGAATGAGAACACAACTATTTCTTGGCTTAAAAGATGCAACAACTAAATCAATGCGGGACATTGTATCTCAAAAGTAGGACAAGGTGGCCCCCCATGTGCTACTTAAAGAAATGATTCACACAAAAATGAAAATTCTCTCATCATTTACTCACACTCTTGCCATCTGTCTATGACTTTCTTTCTTCAGAACACAAATGAAGATTGTCAGAAGAATATTTCAGCTCTGTAGGTCCATACAATGTAAGTGAAGGGGTGCCAAAATACATATAGTACAACTCCAGTGGTTTAATCCATGACTTCAGAATTGATATGGCAGGTGTGGGTGAGAAACAGATCAATATTTTAGTTTTTGCTAGAAATTATTCTCTCTGCCCAGTAGGTGGCAATACACATGAAGAATGTGAATCACCAAAATAAAAATAAGAATGTGAAAGTTAAAGTGAAGATTGAGCTGAGATATTCTTCTAAAAATCTTAATTTGTGTTCTGCTGAAGAAAGAAAGGTATGCACATCCAGGATGGCATGAGGGTGAGCAAATTATGAGATTATTTTCATTTTTGGGTGAATTATTATTTTTTAAGCGTGATGTAGCCCATGTACCAAACAATTTTTCCCATGCCTGCTCTACCTCCTCTATTGTGCAGGACACAATGTGCAAAGTGCTTATTTAGCATTTTTTTGTGTGCATTTTTTTGCATTGTTTGAACATGTTTTATGCACAACAATTACACATAAACTGATTTTAATGTAATTGTTTCATATATTACGATTTAAAATGGTGATCATTGTATTGAAAATAACTTTTTAATCTTTTCATTTCTGTTATCATGTCTCCCTTATATTTTTGGAATCAGATTCATGCAGGTTTTCTCATAGATAAGTGATGTATTTTAAAAGTTGGCATACAGTGTTCAATATAATGGGGGATAGGTTTCGCAACTCAGTACTACTCATGAGTATACATTTTTTGGGAAGTAACAGCACTTTTACTTGAGTATGATTTTTCAGTACTCTTTCCACCCCTGTAAATCATGTACGACTTTTCATGACATCAGGTTGTAATTTTCTGCAGTTATATACTGACAAAACAGATGTTGTTATAATCGGTCATGGTTTTAAAAAAGTTAGATTGATTCGACACTTAATCTGGTGGTCCCACATTTTCAGCAAGTAGTGAGGAATTTGGCCATCTATTTTGATACAAATACCAATTTTGAATATCATGTGCGAAAGTTAGTTCAGTTTTGTTTTTATCAGTTACAGAACATTTCCAAGGTGAGATATGTTTTGAGTTTTAGGGATACAGAGAATCTTATATATATTTTTATTTCGTCTCACCTTGATTATTGTAATGCCCTGTTTTCAACTTTAAATCAATGCAATTTAGCACGGCTTCAATCAGTGCAAAACACTGCAGCTAGTCTTTTGACACGAACTAGGTCTTTTAATCATATTACTCCCATTATAGCTTCTTTGCATTGGTTACTAATTAATTTTAGGGTCGATTTTAAGATTTTATTAATTACATACAAATCATTACATGTTTTGGTCCCTGATTATTTAGCATAACTTTTAAGACCTTACGAAACAGTTAGACCAATTAGTTCTTCTTATCGTGAACTGTTGGCTGTTACAAGATCCAGATACAAAACTAAAGGTGATAGAGCTTTTGTAGTGAAGGCCAAACGATTTGTATAGACTTGCTTTTACTACTTTAGGAATTTTAGTTTGTTGTTACCTTGAGTTTTACTAAGTGTGTTTTGATTTGATTTATTTTTTAATCACATTGTGCTAAATTGCTAAAAAGGTGCTTAAAAAATGAAGTTATTAATATTATTATAATAAAGTCTTAAAGCTGACAGAAAATAAATGGAACCAGCAAGTACAACTATCACAACTGAACTCAAACTGAAGAAGATCAAAACCAAAATCCATGCCCCTAGAACCTCATTGGTGGAGGTGTTTTGTACAACACTCAAAAGCATGTAGTTCAGCTTGAATAGAAGGGTGGACAGAGGGCTCAGTCTGGGCGCATCTTCAATAGCACTTTGCAGATCTCGAGCTAACAGACTGTGCTGTGGTTACAGACTCACACAAGGAGACCTACCGCTAAGGGTAATTACTATTCTTCCCCACTGTCAGTGAAAGGTTACTCATCTCTCACATAAACACGTGAGTTGGGAGCTTTTTTCAGGGCGAATGCTGGGTGACATTTACTGTCAGAGCACAAACAAACATATCCAGCAACTTCAGCAATCTCTCTGACTAAGAAGAGCCATCTCAGTCTATTTTCTGGAATCAATTTCCCTTTCTACCACAAATCCCCACAGAACCTCTTTAAATATAAAGCTCCCTACCCATGAGGCTTGTATATTGTGGTTGGATGTACAGTATATATAGACCCTCTGTAGGGGAATATTCTCCCACAAATAAAACACAAAATGTGGAATGCACAGAGAATAAATTGCTCCTGATAGTGTTGTTTCTTTACACACATTCTAGCATTGCTTTGGCACTGGATTCACTAAAACAATAATTCAAACAAGGTTAATCAGTAATGGTGCTAACACACCCACAAAATTAGGGCTGATTGCAATTTGCATAGGGAAATTCCCCAGCTTGCTCTAGGTTATAGAGGATGCAGCAGACTTCCGTGATCTGGCATGCTTTGCGGAGACTGTACAGCATCGTTCAAAGAGTGTTATCCAAGCACCAGAACTGGCACTTTGCAATGCAGAAAGTATGCTTGACTACAGTGTGCATCTGGATATACAGTGGTGTCCAAAAATATTGGCACCCTTGATAAATATGAGCAAAGAAGTCTGTGAAAAGTCTTTATTGTTTATCCTTTATTGAAAAATATTCACAAACATATATCCTCTAAAGGATATAATACAATTGCAAACACAACACAAGTTTTACCAAAATACTCATATTTCTGTCAAATATTGGTGTGGCACAGTTATTGGTACCCTTTTATTTCAATACTTTGTGCAACCTACCTTTGCCAAGATAACAGCTCTGAGTCTTCTCCTATAATGTATAATGAGGTTGGAGAACACATGGCAAGGGATCTGATATCATTCCTCCATACAGAATCTCTCAATATCCTTCAAATTCCGCTGGTGGACTCTCCTCTTCAGTTCACCCCACAGGTTTTCTATGGGGTTCAGGTCAGAAAACTGGGATGGCCATGGCAGAACCTTGATTTTGTGGTTGAACTGATGCCAACTCCAACCATAAGACATGTGATACATCATATGCCATTGCCTGAAATTTGGATTTAGGATAGACCTCACCGAAATTACCAACTGGTTGAACTGCAATGCACCTCACTGATCTCTGCCTGCATCACCTTGATCTAATGATGGACTACACTCTTAAAATGGAATACACAGACTATCAGTTAATTGGCAATGGCAACAAACCCCTTCATCAGCAAACTAACAAAGGACAATGCATCAATGTGAAGTTTTGAAATTGGAAATTTCAAAGCTTTAGCTATTTCCTTACAGCCATTTTCCATTTTGTGAAGCTCAACAACCTTTTGCCGCACATCATATCCTTATTCTTTGGTCTTACCCATTGTGATAGATGATGAAAAGTGCTGACATTTGTGAATTCAGTAAATTGTTTATTCTTAAATTCAATGATTCAATTTAAATGCATATTGTGTAGTGCTATACCAGTGTACTGAATATAACACTTCGTTAAGTTGAAGTGTAGGTGTTATGTGACTAAGGCTTTGCACTGAAATACTGTGCAATAAAGTTACGAAACTGTTCGGTGAATTATTGGACTCTGATCTTTGGGTCATTCCATTTGAGAAACATTTCAAAGAGGAACTGAAAAAAGAGTGAAATGCAGCTGTGATCAGTTGAGGCAAGGTGGCATATACTGCATCTTGGAGGAGAAAGAGAAATCATTCTCAATCTTTTATAAGCTTCAAGGTCACCAGGGTCTTAGGTGATTGACATTCCCTGGACATGGGAACCATGTGGTTTCAAAACCTCATCAGGAATTAATTTTGGAACAAAGATGACATTCCTGTGGCTTGAACTGAACTCAAGAGATGATTCCGGAAGTTATGGAGACAGCAATCTGTTTACAATAAAAAAAAAGACTTTTTTTGGACATTTTCACTTAGGGGTGTACTCACTTTTGTTGCCAGCAGTTTAGGCATTAATGGCTTTGTGTTGAGTTATTTTGAGGGGACAGCAAATATACACTGTTATACAAGCTGTATACTCACTACTTTACATTGTAGCAAAGTGTCATTTCTTCAGTGTTATCACATGAAAACTTGTGTTCGTGCTGTTCTAATCTAAAGTGTAAGCGTAATGCATATGTGTTAGGAGTTACTGTCTTGTGTTAGCCAGCAGGTGGTGGCAAAAGATCCTTTTTGTGTGTAATATGAGCCAGTTAGTCATTGTTTACATAGAACAGCGCACTGTGAGTTTCCACAATGGATACTGTGGAGCGGAGGGGGGAGGGGTTGGGTCGGAATATCGCGACGCCAGGTCCCCAATCGGCTTGATGAGGTGCGCGAGGGATAAAGGCGACTGGTGATGATGGTTCGAGAGAGAGAGAGAGAGAGAGAGAGAGAGAGAGAGAGAGAGAGATAGTTTTACATGGGCATGTTTGTCATGTGTGCTTTTGGTTTGAGTTTAATAAAATTATCATTTATGTTGACAAGCCGGTTCTCGCCTCCTCCTTGCCCATCATTAATTGTGTAACATTGGTGCCGAAACCCGGGAAGGAGGAGGGATGCCCGTTGCAGAGTCCTCGACACTGCCGTCCACCCAGGAGAGCGCCGCTGCCATCTGACGGGTGACGGAGTAGCCCGACCGCCCAGATGCAGGGAACGGCCGCCATCCGCAGGGCAAGTGGGGACTGGATGCCCCGACCGCCTGGAGCGAGGGAGCCGATGCCGGGGGCAGAGGAGTGCCCTGCCGTCCCCAGAGACGCGGAGGGGTCGAGGGAGACCGCTGTCCGCGAGGGGAGGAGGGAAGAAACTCTCTGACCGCCCGGAGCGGTAGAGCCGCTGCCAGGGGCGAAGGACTGTCCCCATTTGCTGCCAGAAAAGCGGAGGGGCGTTCTGCCCGCTGGGGGTCGAAGGTTTGACTCCGGTTCACCCGGGGTTGGAGCAGCTGTCATCCGCCTGAGTGTGGAGGAGTGTTCAAGGACCACGCAACGATACATCAGAGAACCGGTGAGTGAGCTTTTTCTCTCTCTCCTCTCTCTCTCTTTCGCACCGTGTTGGCCTTTTCCCTCGCCTATTTTTTTTTGTTGTTGTCTTCCCCTCCTGTCTCCTCCCAGGGCGAGGAAGGCGGGGATGACCGCGCGGGACGCAAGATACACCCCGCCCCAGGGATGGGGGGGGTGTACGTCATGTCGGTGGCACCCCGGCCTGAGATAACGCTGGGAGGAGTGTGGAGCGAAGGGGGGCGGGGCCGGGTCGGAATATCGCGCTGGTCCCCAATCGGCCTGATGAGGCGCGTGAGGGATAAAGGCGGCCGGTGACGATGGTTCGAGAGAGAGAATTACGGGCATGTCCGTCATGCGTTCTCGCCTCCTCCTTGCCCATCATTAATTGTGTTACAGATACATACTGTTTAAAATAGCGGAGGACATCGCTGTTTCTATAGTGAATGACATTTGCGCACCGGCTACCCCGAAATAGAGAGGAATACCCCGCTTTGACATCTTTATTCCACTGAGAAAGCTTACCTTCGGAAAGCTGTAAGCATCTCTGATAGGGTGTGGGGTGTGGGGTGATCGCACACGCTCCATCTCTCTCTCTCTCTGTCTATCTCTCACACACACACACACACACACACACACACACACACACACACACACAATTACCTACGGCACTCGGCCTGCGGCCGAATCACAGCAGTGCTGATGTAGGGCCATATCGCACTCTTGCTCATGTGATATTGCTTAAATATATTTGTGTTATTATTAGTTTATTTTGTATCACTTTTCAGCCTTGTACAATGTTAATATAGAAAAATTACAATAGAAAAAGATATCTAAATTCTTCAAATGTCTTCATTTAGCCTAAGACAAAAGAGTCTTTGGAGGGCAGTGTTTTGGAAAGACATGGCACTAATTTAACCACTCAGTCTTGTTGAATGTTTAATTGCTTACAGCGCCTTTAAATAAACATGAAACGAGTGTTTTGAAGGAGTTTATTTTGTCAACAAGATCAAAAGAGCCCATAGTTGAATAAACAGCCCTACTGTATATCGTTATTTAACAAATTTCATCACTCACAACAGAGATGCCTAAACATCAAAATATGAGTGGAGACAAAATATTTGATGTTGGAAACTTATATCAATAATGAGACAAAGGTGTGAAGAAGATTATAAAACTGTTTACAAATCAAAGATGTGATGGTTTGGTCAAACTTTTTAATATGAACAGAGCAGAAATTGCCACCAAAATCAAGACTACTTTGAGACTTAACATACATTCATAGATATTTATTCTTACAATAAATGTTTCTGGTTTAATACAAGTTAAACTCTAGAGTTAGATCAATAATATTTTTGGCATAATGTTGATTTACCACAGAAAATAATTTAGACTCTTTTTGTTTTTGAACAAGCCGTCATGTTATCCTGTCCATGATCAAATGTATGGAAAAGACGCGATGGAATATGTGCATCTCTAAACAGCTGCTGCATGTTTGGAGCGTTAGAGTAGCAATACTGCGGCCAAGAATCATGCTTACTCTGGTCCGGTTATGGACTGTGGTCCGTTCTGGTGAGTGATTTTGTTTTGTGTAAAATTCCGTATTCATTTCTGTTCTGCGAGTGCAGTTGAACTTGCGCCTACCTGGAACCGCTATCATATCCGTGAGAGGTTTTCAATTCTCTGCTGTAATGCGCAGTGATTGGATAGAAGCATAGCCTCTCATGAATAATAGGAAGAAACACTCAACGAGTTTACACATAAACCTCATATATTTTGACGTTTCTTCGTTATGATGAAGTTTCGTTTTTAAACCGGAAGAACAAAATGGCTAAAACAATTTACATAACCACTTTCCTTTTAAGAATAAACATAATGAGCTGCTATAATTATTTTCAATGCTGTGCAACCTGTAAGTATCTGTTAAACATAAACATAAATTAAAATACTCTCATTTACTCACCCTCATGCCATCCCAGATGTTTTCTTCTGCTGAACACAAAGATTTTTAGAAGAATATTTCAGCTCTGTAGGTCCATACAATGCAAGTGAATGGTATCCAGAACATTGAAGGTCCAAATAACACATAAAGTGGTTAAATACATACATGTATCTTTAGAAGCGATATAATATGTGTGGGTGCGAAATAGATAAACATTTGTGTCCTTTTTTACTATAAATTGTCCTCCCTGCCCACTAGGTGGCGATATGCACAAAAAATGCAAATAACCAAAAAACAATATGAAGAAGAATTTGAAATTGGAGAGCGAATTAATTACACGGTGTCCCGATTAATTAATCGCGATTAATCACATATACAAATATTTGCTGAGAAAGCCCTTCATATAACAATAATTCAATATATAAATCCATCCATCCATCCATCCATTGTCAACCGCTTATCCTGTGTACAGGGTCGCGGGGGGCTGGAGCCTATCCCAGCTAACATTGGGCGAAAGGCGGGGGACACCCTGGACAGGTCGCCAGTCCATCGCAGGGCCACACATAGACAGACATACACTCACACTCACCTCCACATCCACATCTCAATATATAAATATTAAACATATTTATATCAATATATAATTATACATAGTTATCTTTAAATATTTAAAAATATATATATATATATATATATATATATATATATATATATATATATATATATATATATACATACTGATAATTAAAATGCATTACATTCTTGTAGCAGAAGTTTTAATCATGGATAAGACAATACAAAAAGCAGCTTTAGAATACAATGTATTGTTTACTACCATATTATTGAACATAAGTCAATCATTGGCATACAGTTCACAGCAATCCATTTCACAAGTGAATTTGTCAATCAGTTGGAGATTTATTATGTGGGCTTGTTTAAGAGCCCATCAGTCTACACCAGCGTCAGACGTCTCGGGTGTGTTGCGTCATAAACATAAAATGTTTAGTTCACTGTTTCAAGTTAAATATAGTTTAATACTCAATCTTTAAACACATCTTGAGATCCCTTAGTTAGCATTTGCACTCCTTCAAGTGTTTTGAACGCAAGAACCTAACACATGTCTGTGTTGTGGGTTGTTTTCTTCACTGTATAAACTGTGCGTTGCTCATACAGCTGAAATTTCACTTACTGCCCTCTGGAGTAAACAGGTGATACTACAAGCTTGCATTTCTAAGGAATCTTCCTTATTATGGTGCAATTAATTGCGTAAATTTTTTAACACGTTATTTTTTGTCAAATTAATCACACTGAATTAACGCGTTAAATCGACAGCCCTAATATATATACATATAGAGATTTATAATTAAATTTTTTTAAAGTTCTGGCCACCATTCACATGCATTGTATGGACCTACAGAGCTGAGATATTTTACTACAAATCTTCATTAGTGCCCAGCAGATGAGAGAAAGTCATACACATCTACGATGGCATGACTATCACATCGGCAACACCTGCTACCCCTCCTGAATGTCACCAGACTTCGCAATCTCCAGAGTACTAACCCTTCTTTCATGAACTATCTTTCTAATAATGGAACTTCATAACCATTATTGTTTTCCCTATGTTTTGACTCCTGCCTGTTCATCATATTTCCCAGTCTGCTTGTGTGTTTTTGGACCTATCGCCTGTTTACTGGATTACCCCTCTGTCTCTCGGATTTACTTGTTTTGGACTGTCTTCCTGTGTACTGAACCCTTGCCTGCTTCATGTTTATCCTTTGTTTTGCTACATTGTTGTACTGTTAAATCTTGTATTATACTGCATATGGATCTTAACATTACCGCCCGGTGTCTTCGCTACAGAAGACTTCGCCAAACCTAGATCCAGCAGCCTTCCAACAGTTACACCGGCTTGTTACAGCACAAGCAGCAATGCTTACAAGTCACCATCAGCAGCTGTGCAAGCTCACTTCTATCACGGAAGAACTCTTTAAATCCGTGTAGCCAAAACCGCAAGTATGCTCCATTGGGGGTTTCCATTAGCAACTCTGCCAGCAGCACATTGTACTCTACAGCTGTTGTTAATCCTTGACCCTCGTTTCCTGAGGAGTTTTTTTCTCTCAACTACCTCAAATGTATCCCAATGATGAAGCTTGTGTTTCCTTTATTGTATCACTGCTGTCAGGAAAGGCACTAGACTGGGCCTCTGCCTTCTACTCACGCAAGTTGTCAAGAAAACCAAAGCCTCTGATTCAGGAGTTGGTGCAGTACTCTCTCAATGACAAGGATCTCCTGCCAAACTCTATCCTTCTGCCTTCTACTCACGCAAGTTGTCTGCTGCTGAAAGAAATTACGACGTCAGTAACATTGAAATGCTGGCCATGAAATTGGCTTTCGAGGACTGGAGACATTGGTTAGGGGGTGCTCCTCATCCTTTCCTGGTGCTCACGGATCATCGCAACCTGGAATACTTACAGTCTGCTAAGCATCTAAATCCATGTCAAGCTCGATGGTTGCTATTCTTCTCCAGGTTTGATTTCGCAATAACCTTTTAACCTGCTCCAAGAAAACCAAAGCCGATGCCCTGTCCCCCATTTATGGGTCCACCACTTGCAACAACCCTATGACTATCGAAAATCTCACCAGCTCTCATTGTCGCTCCCATACAATGGGGCATTATGGCAGACATCACCCAAGCTCAGAAACAAGAACCCACTCCCACTGACTGCCCTCCTGATAAGGTCTTTGTTCTCAGCTCCTTACAAAACAGAGTTCTTCAGTGATTACATGACTCGGCCTACTCCGGACATCCAGGCACACAAGCTACTTGCAGGTTAGTTTTGGTGGGAGAACCTAGCGACTGAGGTCGATGACTATGTTAAGAACTGCAATGTGTGTGCCACCTCCAAGTATGTACGACAGCTCCCGTCTGGTCTCCTACATCCTCTGCCTGCCCTTTGTCGTCCTTGGTCCCAAATCACTTTGTAGTTTGTCATGGATCTACCCAACTCTTAGGGTTTCACTACCATTGTAACAGTGGTGGACCGCTTCTCTAAGGCCTGTAGATTCATCCCTCTGCTCAAGCTCCCCTCGTCTATGGAATGTGCTGGGAACCTGTTCCAGTATGTCTTCTGCTTCTATGGCCTACCTAAGGACATTGTTCATGACCGTGGTCCCCAATTTACCTCCCAAGTCTGGTCTGCATTCTTCAAATTGCTCAACGTTAACGTAAGTCTAATCTCTGGATATCACCCTCAATCCAATGGACAAGCTGAATGGCTAAATCAGGACCTAGGTAAATTCCTCCGGGCTTACTGTTAAGTGAACCAGCACGACTGGAGCCGTTTCCTTCCATGGACCTAATATGCTCAAAACTCCCTGTTCAAACCGGCAACCAGAACAACACCTTTCAAGTGCATCCTAGGTTTTCAACCCCCACTTTTTCCCTGGTCTGGAGAGCCATTCGATGTACCTGCAGTCACTGACTGGATGCAGTGCAGTGAGGCTCTGGGATCAAGCTCACGTCCACTTACAACATGCTATTCACCGACAGAGAGAGCAGGTCAGTCTCTATTGTTGACCTGGCCCCAACTATGCTCCAGGGCAGTGGGGTTGGCTATCCACCCGAGAGCTTCATCTTCGGCTCCTGTGCAAGAAATTAAGTCCCAGGTATGTTGGTCCTTTCAAAATCCTTCGTCAAATCAAGCCTGTGTTCTTCAAGCTTAAGCTCCCAGCTAATTATCGCGTTTCCTGCACCTTTCATGATTCCTTGCTCAAACCCACGGCACCTCTGAGAGTTGTGGGCTCTCAAGACTCCTTCCATTCCTCATTGATGGAGAGGAGGCCTTTTGGGTACAAAAGCTCCTGGACTTTCAACACCGGAGTTGGACTCTCAAATATTTGGTTGACTGGGAGGCCTTCGGTCCTGAGAAGAGTTCCTGGACGAACTCAGAGGACATTCTGGACCCTGCTCTCATCTCTGAATTCCACCACGATTTCTCTAATTGTCTATTACACTGGCAGCACCTGCCATCTCTTCTGAACGCTGCCAGAGGTCGTCATCTCCAGAATACTAACCCTTCCTTCACAAACTATGTTTACCATAACCCTCTACTCAGACTGATTACTCAGTACCTACCTGTTTCAAATTATCTCTGTCTATTTAAGCTCCGTGTTTACACACATTCAATGCAAAGTCTTGTTCTGCCTAGTCTGCATTTCTGATGATTATTTACAATTACTTTTTTCCCTGTGTTTTGACTCCTACCTGTTCATTGTATTTCCCAGCCTGCTTTTGTGTTTTTGGACCTATCGCCTGTTTACTGGATTACACCTCTGTCTCTCGGATTTACTTGGTTTGCCGTTCTTGGACTGTCTTCCTGTGTACCGAACTCTTGCCTGGTTTTTGTTTACCCTTTGTTTTGCTACTTTGTTGTACTGTTTATACTTTTATTAAACTGCATATGGATCTTAACATTACCACCCTGGTGTCTTCGCTACAATGACGGTGAGTAAATTATGAGACAATTTTCATTTTTGCGTGAACTATTCCTATCACATCACACAAAATATGTTTTGGGGGGTTTCATGACCCTTTAAATCTGCTGGTAGTTCTTACCAGAGAATCTTCCACACTGAAGTTAAACATGTCCATGGCATCTGTCTTCAATCTGGACACAAAGTGCTTGTATTCGGGGTTCTGAGGCTCTCTGTAGGTCAAGATCTTCACGCTCTGTTGGGATTAAACAGAAAAATAAATTTTATGCACAGTCTGTAATGTAAAAGACACAAACACACTCACCGGTCATGTCCATGAAGGAAGTTACACATATACTGAATGAGTCACAGCCAAGCAGAACATCTAGATATTTTTCAACTAATCAAAATCAACAAATGAGCTAAAGGACAGCCACATAAAGCCAAAGAGCTGGTCAACAAGGAGTTTGCACAACACTTACTTATTTTTACAATTTGATGTTCTTATGTTTTGTTTAAAGGTAGATGCATGACATAATCCAGAGGAATCAGTGCACTAGCCTTCAACTGATTATCTCTTAATTTTCTTTTTCAGTCCTTAACATTAGAAGCACCAAGCCACTGTAACCTACGAATAGAGTGAATTCAGAGGTTAGATGACCAGCTAGTCTTCAGACAGGGACACTGCTACTGACACATAATGATCACTAGATGGCACCTCTTGCGCGTAGCCAATGGATTGGTCTTAAAAATATCACTGTGAGTTAGGCAGCAGTTGGCCTATAAATGCTTATAGACTGAATGTATCTACATTCGGTCTATGGTTGATCCAGATCCATTTGTCCTCTCAACATTTTCTTACAATTATTTTAGGATATGCTCCTATATTTAGTTTGTATAATTTCGTTCTCGTTTGGCATAAATTACATTGTGATTGAAGGCTTGTAACTGGAGGAGCGCAAGTTTATATTTATATTCATTTTTCGCAAAGGCGCGCTTTGTCTTGCAATAAAAATTATTATAATATAATCAATAATAATTGTAGTGTATATAGTATAAATAATAATAATTTTAGTGCTGTTATTCCTAATTAAATCATTGAATTCTCGATATCTTAACATGTATTTACATTAAAATAATCTGAAATAAATGTGCTTACACGTGCTATTGAATCAGTAATTTGAACTGTGAATGTTGAGATATTTGTAACTCCACCATATACATTTCCAACATCCCAACCCCCTCTCCGACACACACACAATGGAATGCTAATTTGGGCATTCAGATTCCTGGGCACTACCATCTCACAGGACCTTAAGTGGGAGACACTCTTTGAATAAATTGTGAAAACGGCACATGGTGTATAAGTGTCGTTGTTTTGAGTGTGTAGTTTACAATAAAGACATGAGAGAGGCTGCATTTTTACCATCTTTCAGACTGTGTCTGTGTACATGGGGGCATCTCTCGTCTGATTTTATTCATTGTGCCAACAATG
This sequence comes from Xyrauchen texanus, assembly GCF_025860055.1. NCBI lineage: Eukaryota > Metazoa > Chordata > Actinopteri > Cypriniformes > Catostomidae > Xyrauchen > Xyrauchen texanus. The sequence continues at coordinate 30,949,133 of NC_068301.1, forward strand.
GTGGTTTTGTTCACCAAAAGATTGTTTGCCAGTTGCAACGAGGTGAAGAAATTGCCCGTCATTACATTTCTTCCCTTTCCCAGGAAAGGCTCGACCAGAAGCATGACAACATTGTCCGATAACCACTGACCAGCCGGCCTACTGTCGTCTTTCCCTTGATAGGGATGTGTTCAGCATGTATTTTGTTTCAACATCAGCGGCCACCCAGAATTTTATACCACATTTGTCCGGTTTATTGGCCATGTAATGTGTGAAATGACAGCGCCCTTGGTAGGGAACAGTTGTTCATCAACTGTTATGTTCTCATCGGGCGTGTATGAAGCAATGCTGTCTTTCACAAATTTGTCAAATATCTCTATAATGGCAAATCTATCTGTCACAAGGCAGGCAGCTCTCGTGTTCTTGTCACCAAAGCGCAGACAGCGCATGATATCTCGAAATTTCTGGCGCGACATTGTGTCTTTGAAAAAAGAGTGTCCAAATTTATTACACCAATAGTCATCCAATCTCATGCTTTTGCCTCCCGTAACACCTCTCAAATAAACGAGAACTACACAGTGAGCTCCAGGCAATCTGTGGCTACTTTATAGCTCTCGATACATAATAGATCATAATAGCACCACCCACTTATCAGCTTACTTGTAAATTGTATATTCTATTCATTATATATTGAATAGGTGAAATTTGCATGCATATTTATCACCTTAGCATGTTTGCAAATTGATCTCATATTTCGATCCGTGGTTCATAAGTATGCATTATATATATATGCACTATAGGCATTTATAGGCCAACTTTTTTTTAATAAACACAAAATCTATACATGAACACACTGGAAATAATTGCGCTCACACAAAAAAATTATTAGCAATGTCCTTATATCATAATAATAATTATAATATTAAGATAATAATAATGGCTTCTTAAATATTTTGAAATGGTAATGCAAACAGAATAAATCTGGATGTAAAGAATTAAATTTATTTGGTGAAAATATTTTTTTAAAGACTGAAAATACATGAATGGTATTTTATTTGCAATTGATATCGAATTAATTGATAAAAAAAAAGTATGAATATATACACAATATATTCACATAGATACTTGCATTATTTTAAATATATAGGCTATAGGTCTACTGTCTATATTTTCAATGTAAATATAATGTATTTAGTTATAAAATAATACACTTTACAGGTGTGTATATATAGATATATATACACACTACACACATGCATACAAAATTATTGCGGAACTACAAGTGCGCCCCTGCGCCATCTGCTGGGAGAAAAGAGAATCGCAGCCTTGAAAGGCACATGAATGCGAGGCGGCCGTCAATTCATAGAATTAGAAGCAAAAATACTTTTCAAACTAGCTTTTCCTGGTACGATTTTGAAAATGTAAGCACACTGGGTGATAAAACTCGGAAAATTCAAGAAAGTATGGCCCTGGAATTTGATCGAGTGCAAAGATACATTTTTTCTTCAAGCACAACGGTCAGATAACCGCATGCTCGGCCGTTCTAGTGTTAATGACTATTTGTGTAACGACACATCATTTGTGTGTCTCAGCCTCTCATGTGAATTAAAGATGGTATGTTTGAAGAGCTGCATTTAGTTAACGCCAAGACCAACCGGTCATGACAAATCCAATTTATGTGCAACTGCATTATAATGTGTTATTTATGAAAATTATGTTAAATGTTAAATTGACAGCCCTATTCAAAACAGAACCAGAGTAAGGACCAAAAAAAATTCATATGTATTTCATGTCCACAAAGCCAGGAGTGCTTTGTTTTCTCTCTTTTACAGAGGTAAGCTTCTCTCAGAAAACTTTTTAATGTGATCTGTTGACATTAATTTTCTGGATAATTCTGCACTGTACTAAAATGAATCTCATAAAATATATATATTTTTTGCATCTGTGCAGGAAGAGGCTGTAATTCAACGACAAGCTGAGAAAGGAGGCTATTATCTAAAAAAGTAGATACATTTTCAAATCCTACAAAGCGAAAGACAGATAAAGCAGTCCCAGTGTCACACTGTGCTTCTCTCTGAGGAAACTGAATTTGTGTGTCTGACCCTCCGAAAGAAAGAGCTCCTGCTGGCGTACATAGGATAACCAACAGGATAGATAACACAGGAGGACAAAACAGATTGCAAGCAAACTTAAAGATGAACATGATTACATTTTAGAGCAGACATCCAATTAGATTTTATCCTAAGGCAAGCATCACTTTAACTTCAGATGCTGTTTAAAACATTCTCAGAAGTGACACTTCTGGGTTCTTTTAGCACACCAGAACAGAACTGTGTTCAATGGGTGCTTCTTTTAAATTGCGCTAATGCCAAAATGAGCTGTTAATGGAGTTGAAACTCTCCATTTCTAAAAGCGTATTTCAGATTGGGCTTCTTATGACTTCTGTCTGGATCAGTTGATAAGGCCAAACTCAGGATATTACATAAATTAAAATATTACATGGATCATCCTAATTTTTATTGAGTCTGCTCTAATAAAACCCAATTGACCCGCAACTGGTGAGTGGACAAACTCAGAATCGCAAACAGCTGCTTTGATTTTGAATATGCAACTGGTATGACAGATATGAGGCCAAATATGATCTAATTCAAATTCAAATTTTTAAAGGGGTCATGAGGAATACATTTTTCCTTGATATTTTGACATATAAGAGGTCATTCTACTATAAAAATAAAATTCGGTAAACATCAAAAATAAAGCATTTATTGAAACCAAGCTGCAAAAACTCCTCATTCTCTACTTCCACAACTACCCTTCGTCACCAGGGGTACATTAATTTATGACAACCTCTCTAGCGAAAAAACATTAACACTTACTTAAAATCATTGCACACTTGCCCACGCCCACAGACAGGCCTATCGTGTGGTTTCACTATTCCTAAACACCAAAGGGGACCTTTCAAAGGGGATATTTATTTTTGTAAATATTCTTGCATTATACAGACATCTTTGACCACTTGATACATATCTTGGGCTGCATTAAAAAGATGCATTGTCAAGTTACAACTCAATTCGGATTCATTCATCTGCTGCCTCAAACACATCATGAATATGTTTTTCACCGATCTACGCTTTTTTTAATTGTTGGTGTATAAAAACATGCGTTAAATGGAGGACTTTGACCATTTTAAGTTTCCGGTGATGTGAGGCAAATTAAGATAATGTGTGCGTCTATTTCACACTGCTTTGGACTATGTTTGTGTGTCATGTGGATTCATCATATTTCAGCATGGATTGCATGTTTTTATGGCTCATATCAGTGTGGATTGCTTGTGAACTAGAGATGGGCATTTTGGTCATTTTGTCTAGTCAAGTACTAATTACTAGAGTACTCGTCGAGTACTCAAGGGGTAATTACATATTCATAACTGTATATATAATAACATGTCTGACAAATGTCTATGGCTGCTGCATTACGTCTTGTTGTTCCAGTGTATCATCTATTCATTATTATAGGCTGTTATAAAATAGTATGTTACAAAATGTACAAAAGATTGCATAATCAAAATATAATGCATCATATTTTGTCATTATGTGAAGAATCGCTGCCCAACTCTGAAAGAATGTGCACAACACATGTCTGTCTGTTCTTCCTTCAGGTTACCGTAGTAATATTAGTAAGTGCACACCAGTTTTTTTTAGTGACTGTCTGAACCATCTATTTTCCAATAACAGGAGATGCCATAACCATTGCGTTTTAATATGCATGTTAAGTTGAAGTTCAGTTTTGAAGATGCTGCATTGTGTTCCATTTAACTGCACTCTCTCACATGCTGTACACGGGCACATGCGCATAGTGTGTATAGCATGTATTGTTGTTGCTGAGATTCATGAAGCATTCCATTCAACTCAGAGAGTCTGAATTTCCACCTTTCAAATGAGGAATGTGCAACGGAAATCTTCATTCATTTCGACTAATATGCAGATGTGTGTTACATCACGCAGGGCAGGGAGGTTTACTCAGTGACAATCATTCACTTTTATTAAATAATATCCATAAACTTGGATATAATAAGACGTCTCTGATAATCAATGTACCCCTCAGTCACAACGTAATCAATCTCAAAATAAAAAATAAGCTCCCTCTTTGACACATTTGTGTTTAGTTGTCAGGTAATTGTAACTGAATTGTAATTGAATTAAGTGAAAAGTCACATCATGTGTGATCACTATCAATCATTGCTTTCATGATCGATCATTGCTGCCACGTCCGAGTACCCGAGTGCCCCCTCGTTTCCCCTATTGTGAACCAGACATAAAATATTTCAAGCTTTACAAAGCAACTATTATTGTAGGATTGGGCAATTAATAACACTTGCAAAACAGTAAGTAAACCATTTATTTCATGAATATTTTAAATGCCATGACTGTTTGATAGTTAATGGCACAGCTGTGCTTCCAGTAAGTGAACAGTTTAATATATTCGGATGCAATGTGTTGGATGTGCATTATGTGTAAACCCTGAATGG